>NC_090995.1:12837500-14037500 GCF_041146395.1 Eulemur rufifrons
CTTTTCCCGTGGCAGATCCATTGGAAAAGATAAACACATGAAGTCCTACTTTCTATGCAACGACTGCTACACACACCCCTTTGCCGTTTTCTTTTTTTTTTGTTCAATTCTGCTAGACCTAATTTCTCCTGATTGGGTACAAAGGCCAGAAGTCTCACACCTTCCTGAAAGGGTCAAGAGGTAGGATGGCTTTCTACTGACTGCATTTGCTCTTTCAAAAGAAAATTAACACATTTACTTTAGTAGTATTCGTATTTTGTATATTCCAGAAATTAATTTTAACACACAGTGACAGCGCGCGCGCGCACACACACACACACACACACACGCACACACGCCAGCATGCACATGCGTACACACACATTAAAAACCATTTTATTTAAAAAAAACTCAAAGATACATATCTCTTAACTGTTATTAAGGAATATCAAATAATTTTGTCCTACAAAATACCCAATTTCCATAATATACCTTTTTTTCCCACCATCTCAAATATATCAAACACAGCTAAGCACCATTATTTTCTTGCTTCTTTTGATCTGTTGCATTTGAATTGTAAACACCCTAATTTAGTTTCCTCATTAGTTCCCTTACTATTGACAATTTGTTGTTGAAATTAGTAAGAACCAACACCTTTTACCTAAGAGCTAACCGAGATCGTTTTGAGAGGATAAAACAAAAATAGCACTTCTACTTCTGGTTCTTGGCTCAAGGGGACGGGGCCCAGCAGGTGGAATGAGGAGTGGCACCACTGTCCCTCTGGGTGGCCGTGAGCACTCAAGCAGGGGTGTTCTGCGGACATGAAGGGAGAAGCAGTCCGTGCCGCTGCTCCTTCGCATGGTGGCTTCTGTGGGGTGGAGATGGCTCAACTGAGTGTGCGTGACATATACACGACGTGAGAGCTTGGAGTCTGGAAGGTCATTTTCAGATATGGGCCCTTGTCCCGCTCTGAGGTCCCCTGTCTTACCCACCTGTTTGTGGAGGTTTCCCATTTTTCTTTCCATATTCAGGGCCGGGACAAGCGGCCTTTACCTGGACTTAGATAAGCCAAGAGGTCAACCTTCCCCAAGCCCACCCTCACTTCCGACACCTCCTGTCAGTTCACAGGGTTCACAAAACCACCTTCCGTTTTGATAATTTGCTGGAAGGACTTAACAGAATCCACTGGAAGCTCTGATGCTAACAGTGATGTCTTATTACCGGGGTAGGACACCAGATAAAATCAGTCAAGAGAAGAGACACACAGGGCAGAGTCTGGGAGGGTTCCGAACTCCGAGTTTTCATTATCCTCTAGACGTGTCGCCCTCCGGGGATTGGTGTTTGACAGTACTCACAGAATTTAGCCAATCGGAGGCATTCGCCTGAGCTCTGATGTTCAAGGTTTTTATTGGGGCTTCATTATATAGGCGTGATTGATTTATTCATTGTCCACGTGGTTAAACTCAGCCTCCAGGTGGACTGATACAAGTAACCCAAGCCCCCACCCTAAGTCACCTAAGTCACGGGTTGGTCTTTCTGCAGTGGCCAGCCCCCACCCTGAGTCTATCATGTATGGCCAGCCCCCCTAAGATTCAACGCGGCAAGGCTTAAACAAACAAAGAGACTCCTATCGGGTGTAACATTGATTCTCTCCCAGAAGCCAAAGGTAAACTCTAGACCTCACTTGGGCTAAGGCAACAGGCCAAATAGAATCACCTCTTATTAAAGATAAAGGACCCTCCTGTAGACCTCAGGCTTGGGGCAGTGCAGCGGTTCTGGGCTGGTTCCGGCTAGCCCACGTGCTGCTCCAGTCGGGACAGACGAGGACTCCCCTCCCTGCAGCCGTCTTGCGTCTTGCATAAGGGCTGACTAGCATTTCTCTTGCGCTCTTCAGCTGGGCTCCTGTCTCTCCCAATCCAGGATGTGATTAAATTGAATTGCTTTCTAAATTTGTTATGTAATTTGTATGTAATGCCCTTACTATTGGGTTTGAATACAATTGCAGTAGGATACACTAATTGATTTGTTTAATTTTATTTTCCATCCTTTGAATGGAAGCCTTTGGGACTCGATATGTAAAGTAATATGCAAATGGGGACTTTGATGCAAGAAGACTTGGCAGTTTTTTTTAAACAAGACCCAAGCATTACTTGGAATCATTTAAGAGAGTAAATTCGAACAAAGCAACCTCTACTTGTCCTTCTGTGTGATTAAATTTTGGTATACACAAACACATATATATACAAAATGCATTCAAAAATCACTGAATATTAATTGATGATCTAGGTCAAAGAACAATTATACTTCCCCCGTGATTTTTCTATCCCTAGCCCTAACATAAAATAGAATAAGGTTTTATAGGTTTGCATAACTTTGCACAGAATGAATGAAGCAGAGAATACTTGCAAAAGAGATAAATCAATCCATCAACAACCAGTGAGCACCTACTTTGAACTAATAATAACTAATATTTATTACATACTTAGTATGGAACAGGCACTGTGCTCAGAATTTCATCCAGATTATTCTCCCTGTAGGAATTCAGTTAGGGACTTTCAGAGATACATAGATGATAAAATGCCTCCCCTATATTCAAAGAGTTTAAAATTTGCCAAATGTTGGTGTCAACAACAGATGGTCTAGGAGTTGAGAAAAGAAAGAGACACCATTTGAACCCAAAGAAATTTTGTTTTCTATTTTCCTTATTCCCAAACTCTATTACCGTGGATGCACGCATGATTCAGATACTAAGAGACAGACAGCTTTAATATGCAGCTAAGTTGATTTTAAAATACTTCTGTTCTTGGCCCTCCACTTCCTTCTCTCACATAAATGCCATTTCTCTGGGTTCGGAGGAGAGCACAGATCTCAGCGGTGAACGTGATCTCTCAGGGGGTTGTCGCTGTTTCTAAAGTGTGGCTCACACAATAACAGCCCTGGCAATTTCATCACTCGCTGCAGTTAATATATTTCAGTATGATCAAACCATAGTTTACAGGAAATTGCTAAACTATTGATGTCACGGATGAGGAAATCAGTACATGAGATAGCCAAGGCCTAGAAATCGGAGAAAATGAGAAGCCAGGGGAACGGAGCTTGTTCAGTTGTTGAGATGCATTAACAGTGTGAGTGCCACGGCTGAGATTTCGGTCTGGAGACGGTGCGGAAAGGCAGAACAAGGCTCGACAGTCCAGCAGAGGCTTCCTTGAGTCTAGACGCCATTGGCAGAGTGAGCTCTGTGCTTTCCTGGACTCTCATGGCCCAAGAGCAGTTTTAGAATTTGGGGAGGTTTTTGTTTTTTTTTTTTTTTCTATTTCAGAATATTATGGGGGTACAAACATTTTGGTCACATATAATGCCTTTGCCTTGCCCAAGCCAGGGCTACAACCGTGCGCTCTTCCCCATACAGTGTGCTCTGCACCCATTAGTTGTGAGTTTACCCACCCCCACCTGACCGGCACCCAGTGAATATCACCACCATGTCAGCAACCACACACAAATTCCTTGAAAACGCTTAAATTCTCCATCTGTGCTTTGAGATGCAAATTTGCTACTCTTTTTTTTTTTCTCTGAATCTCAATAAGGGCTTAGATAAACTTTAACTCATTCCATTTACAGAGACAAAATTAATCCAACTGTCCTTTTACATTAGTGAGCTTTACCTGTCTCACGGCTAAAATTTTTAAATAAAAGCTATAAAGCCTTTATTTGTCTCTGTATGTATTTTTAAATGTATACATGCCTGTGTTTGTATATTGTCTACCATGGTACCAAACTGAATTATAAATAAATGAGTGCTCATAAATTAAGTAAATAAGCCCAAATGCTTTTCTAGCTCATTTTTTAAAGTTTTAAAGGTAAAGGCATCTCTTATCAATCAGCTTGGACTACTGTAACAAAATACCACAGACTGCTTGGCTTAAACAACAGCAATGTATTTCTCATAGTTCCAGAGGCTGGGAAGTCCAAGATCAAGGTCCAGAGGGTTTGGTTTGTGGGGAGGGCTCTCTCCCTAGCTTGCAGACAGTGGCCTTCTCGCTGTGTCCACACATATATCCTCCCACCCCACTTCCTCTTCTTATAAGGCCACCAGTCCTATCAGATTACAGCCTGGTACTTAAGACCTCATCTAACCCTAATTACTTCCTAAAAGCCCTGTCTCCAAACACAGTCACATTGGTGGTCGGGGCTTCAACATTTGAATTTGGAGGGGTGGGAACACAATTCAGTCCATAACAATGCCCAAAGATCAAGAAGTCTAAACTCTTCATCTTTCCGATGCAGAAACTAAAGCTATTCTTTGTATGCCCTTTTGTCAGCAAGAATCAAGGGCTGAAAATAATACAACAGGTGCCAGCTGCTCCATGTTCTAAAATGAGAGGCTAAACTGTGTAAGTTGGTTGTGTTAAAAGACTAGAAATTTTTCTAACATAGTGTGGTTCCTTCTATCAAGCTACTGGAGAGAAGACAAAGAATTCACATAGGTGCTAAGGATGTTGGAGAGACAAGATTTCAAGGTAGATGTTGGGAAGAGAATATATTACAAAGAAAATATTATCCCTTAGCTGTATCATGCCTTGTCTCTCCCTCACGGAGGAGAGTAATAAGATACTGTCTCCCCAGTGGATGCAACAAAAACTTGGCAAGTGGCCCCAGAAATTTGGTGGACATAGACAATGATGCCTAAGGACAATACTCTCAAGAGGGTAAGTCTAAAGTTCAAAAACTGCAGCTAGATTAGATTGCAGCAAGGAGTAAAAAGGAAGCAGCCCACAGTGAGACAGGTGAACTTTCCACCAAAGAGGACCACCCCTCAGAGTGATGTGACCTCAAGAGAGAGTCAGGCCAACAGAAGTTCGGGGGGCTGCAGTCAGAGGCCCCCAGTGCATGATCTCCGATGAACTCACCAACGGGCCCCATGAGGACAAGTGGCCGCAATGGTGCACCTGCCACATAAAGAGCTCCCTGGTGCAAGATTCTAGAGCACTGTCCATGGGTGCTCTTTGTCCCTTGGCCCCTTTCTCCCCACACCTCCCCGCTCCCGAGATCGACCCAGCAGCAAACCAGCCACCAGCAGAACGAGGGAGGAGGAAATTGCATAAAGAGCAGCGAGCACTGTTTTGACCTATCGTAAGGTGGCATTTAGCTAGCTGAGCACAGATGCACGAGTGAACCAGGCCAAGATCAGCTTCAAATGCTAAATCTCATCGCTAACTACCATGCTCACCCAAGAAGTGCTTGCAAATATTAAACATCTCTAAAAGTTGTTCAGCTGTGTGGTACCAAGGACCTTGAATGAAAAGTAAAACTTTGAGTAAGTTAACTGAATTTTATATGCAGGATGCAAATACAGAGGTTCCTGATACCTTGTTGACAAAACACCCAGGGATAGAGAAAAGGCTGGTGAACTAGCAATCAGAGAGACCTAATTTCTAGGCCCAGCTCCACCACTAACTTTTTCTACGCCTGGATGAAGTCTCTCTGGGCCTCGCTTTTCCCATAATTAAGAATAAGGTGTTGGAGTCAATGAGCTCTATGGTTCCATGATTTTTTTTTAAACTGTCTTCCAAATCTTTCAGCGTCACACCGGCAAAGGCATTTATGTAAAATCTTAAAATATCTCAGGCCTAGAAACAATACCTCAATTTAAAAGTTAAAGAATCAGGGAGCAAAAGAAGGTCAGGGAACTTTCCCATGTCACACAGTGACTGAGTGGCAGCGCCAGAACAAGACGCCAGTTCTCTGGAATCCAAGGTCAAGAGTATTTCAAAACTCCATGCTGCCTTTCTAGACAGGAGGACATGATTTCTCAAAGACTCTTACAGCTGTTGGTAAACAACGTCCACAGCTACTTCTGGGCCATCTCTATTACCATGATAAGATTGCAAAACTGTCACAAATTCAGCCTTTTCCGGTATCCAGGCCCCTCTGTTATATAACTTTGAGGGTCTCCCTTCTGACTCTGGGCTCAGCCAGGGGACTTGCCCTGGCCAATGGGATACTACAAAGTATGACTCAAGCAGAAACTTCATAAGCACTTGTGTAGTCGGACCTGTCCTCTTTCTGGCTGTCACCATGTGAATGGGCCCAGGATAGCCTGTGAGATAATGAGGGACACGTGGCCCAGTCATGTCACCCCACCCACCACCCAGCCAACCTCAGAAACAAAACAGCAGCGCTAACAGCAGCCGACTGCAGATGCCTGAGCGAGCCCAGCTGGGGTCGGCAGAACAACATCCAATCAGAGTCCCATCCAAATTGCTGAACGACAGAATCCCGACTTAAATAAGTGATTTTTGTTATAAGCTATTAAGTTTTAGATTTATTTGTAACACGGGTAAAAAAAGGTGATTTAACTCCCCAAGCAAACTGGGATTTCTGCATGAAGCTGAGAGCTACAACTAACTAGTACAATGAAGAAGGTACGATTATTTTAAAGTTCCACAGAACCTAGCAGTCAACAGCAATGTGCTCTGGGTCCAGGTGGTCAGTTTTCAAACCTAAGCAGGTCCTTGAGATTCTATAATAATATTTCTCTGAAAATCTTCAGGGCCAGGCTTCACAAAAGCACTTGGTTGCGTATTCATTCCCATGCACTAATTCACAATCTTAAAACACCGGTGACTGCAGGCTTTGCTATACACCTTTACTATATTCATATTTCAAGAGTGAACTTGAATTCTACCAAGTCATCAATGAGATATTGTGAGAACAAAAACAAATGAAGTACAGGCTAATTCTTCTGAAAAGCTAGGTTCATAATTGAGTATTTGAGTGGAAAACTCGCTTGTAAATTTATCTATACTGGTTTGAGCCACTGAGAAAGGACCTCTGATATATAGGTCTGTGGGAATTATTTTGTATGTTCAACTGAAAATATCTAAAAAGGAATAAAAATTTCAAAAGCAGATTAACTTAGCTAATTTATGATCTCCCAATTTAGCAAAAATGCTAAAGCAAAAGCAATTCTGTGAAATACAGTAACATGTTTATGCTGTTTTTTGATCCTGTAGATCTTGGTTTTTTTTTTTTTCAATTGAACTTTGAACATGCTCTGACATCTCTGCCTGCGAAGAGATGGACTAAGAAACAAGCAGAATATTAAACATCGGTTTATATGTTTCCCCGGGGAGTCTTCTGCTAATATTATACATTGCAACAACATTGCTTGAATGGTTTATTAATGGCAGCAGAACAGAGTGAATGCTACATATAATGATAATAACAATAAAGGTTATTTATACTCTGCCTAACTGCCAGATAGCTTTAGAGGCCTTACGAAGATAAACTTAAACCACTAGCAATACAAAATAAAAATAGGACCAACTGTCTTCGGATATGAGAAAGAATCAGAATAATGTGTCCCCGTTCCAAGAAAACTGAATTGTGGACAGTTGTTCAGTGGGTCTGAATTTATAAACATCTACATCCTCTTTTTGTTTCAGGGTTTAAAGTCTACCCATGAGGATACCAAGCCATCATTTCAGGTGAAAAGGAAATTCTGACTTTCAAAAAAAATAATTAGTGCACCCAATCCAAGACCCAGTGCATCTTGGCATTCCCAGTTCTCCAGAAAGAACTTCCTTCTGAATATTAGTTCCTAAAAAAGTTGGAATGGGAAAAAGGGAGAAACGTGGAGATAGTGGAATAATAATGGTTGCCCATTTTCTCGCTTGCCAACTTTATCCTAAAGGTTACATACACTCTATGATGACTTCTTGGCCTACCACCCACCCCAGAGATCAAATATACATGAGTACAGTGTCCACCTGGTCAATTATCTTGTAGTAAAATATATATTCACACAGTCTATGGAAACACAAACTTGATAATGTATACATCCAGTGAAAGGTAAATTCCCAAACTGGAATACACCTTTCCATTTCTGGACACGGCCAGAGCCCACGCCCATCCAAGAACACTTTACATCCCTAATTTAAATCATCTCTATACTCGGATACATTTTATTTTCAGGTCAGTTTTTATAAATGGCTCGAAAATTTTATGATCTATATTCTCTCTGCTATCTGCTAAGGAAGGTAGATTCTAGTGCCTGGGGTGTCTTTTGTCTGCTGATTGGGGGGATGGGTGAAGGAACACAGGTTTGGATGAGCCGAGGCAGAGCTAAATTATTCTGGGTAAGAAAGATCCAGGTGTTGGGAACCAGAATCGGGAGACGCAGGGACTGGGGGGAAAGGGAAGAGATCAGAGCAAGGCCGTCATGAGAGGACCAGGCAGAGACTTGGAAAGGGAAGATTAAGGAGGAGTTTCGCAGTGCAAAGCTACTTCCATGGAATGTATTTTCTCCCCTCTCTCTTCCCCCTATATAACCACAAGAAAAACAACCTTGCTCTCCAATGCCTGATGGGGTCCACTGTCATCCTGAGGGTACAAAGAAATACTGCACCTTACTTAGAAGGTTGTGGGCACGGATGGGGGGGGGAGTGAGAAAACAAAGACAAAAGTGAAGGCAGACACCACTGGGGTTATATATGACTCAAAAATCAATCATCCACTTACTCATTTATTTTTTAAAATTATCATATCTCTAAAGCCTTCCAGGCAATTCACACACAGGTTGTACTAGGAATCCTGTGGTTGCAAGTGACAGGTACTAATGATTCAGAAGAAAACAAGACCCTCTCCTTCCCAGTGTCTACACATCACATCTCAAGAAAGTCCCCAATTGGCCATAGTCACTTGCACACCTCCGAACCAACTCCAGTGTCCAAGAATGCGGAATACTCTTAACAGAGTATTCTAGCATTCTAGAATTGCCTCTAGAAATTAACGAAAATTAATGAAATGAAAAGCCAGTGATTTATTTTGTTTTATGACCCATTTATTCGTTTGCATCCCCAACTATATTATAAACATCTTAAGGACAGAAATGAAATACCTTTAAGCTTTGAACCCTCAGCACCCAGCATCCTATGTGAACTATAAAGGGCACTAAATAAATGTTTGATAAATGAATTAATGAATTTTCCTCTTTCTCCAACGCTCACTAGTTCAACAGCCCCATCCCCAGCCCATGCCTTCTTCCATGTCCCTAAGCAAAAAAGATTAACCTGTAATCAGTCAGCCTGGTCATTGCTAACATCTTCTCAGCAGACTGAGCCATGCTATAGGATTCCTTGGTTCTCTGGCTCGCAGATGGTCTACCATATGGGACTTCCCGGCCTCCATAACTGAGTGAGCCAATTTCCATAATAAATCTCTCAGAACCAAGGAAGTAAAGGATGTAATTCTCGGTCTGTGACCAAAGGCCCAAGAGCCAAGGCGGCCACTGGTGTGAGTCCAGGAGTCCAAAAGCCAGAGAACTGAAGTTCCGACATCCAAGAACAGGAAAAGAAGGGCATCGTAGCTCCAGAAGAGAGCAAGAATTCACCTTTTCTCCACCTTTTTGTTCTATCCAGGCCCCCAGCCAACGGATGGTGCCTGCCCACACTGAGGGCAGAACTTCCCCATCCAGTCCACCGACTCACAGGTTTCCCCAGAAACCTCCTCACAAAACACACCTGGGGCAGCCGAGTTATTCCAATCAAATGCCAAACCACTTAAGTTTCCCTTTCAACAGAAGAGAGACAGGCTCCGTACCTACTGAAGCATTGAGAATAATTAATGCAATGATTGAGAATAAATAATGCTTCACCAGCTACCTGGGTTTACCTCCATTCGGCCAATGCCCGAAATCAACTACCACAATTCCACCTCTTGTCAACGTGGCACCCACACACGTCTCTCTAAACCATACTCACTCTTCAAATAAAGGCAACGACAAGGTCATACTTCCACCTACCATGATACAACCAAGAACACCCTAATCCCCTCCCCAGAAGAGGAGGGAAAGTCTTTGGCGTTGACTCCTCTCCTGATATCCGGTAACTTAAATACTATGATGTAAAGTTAACTATAAAGTCGATACACTTTACATTACATGAGAGAGGAATAAGGAAGTAAACAAAGACACTTGAATCTATGTGCATATACACACAAATGTATTCTTAACAAAACAGGGAGGAACTGCGGCGTCACAGCCCTCCTGTCTGTTAATGAGCACGTGGCCGTGGCTCAGTTATTTATAACCACCTTCTTCTGCCACCCATTCTGTATGCCCTTGGCCTTCAGCAGGCGCCTCGGCTGGTTGTTTTTAAACCAGGTGGAGTGATCCAAACCTTCATTCCCGAAGGCTCTGAGCCATTACTAGTCCTCTCAGATTGGGCTGTTGTAATTTCCCACTGACCTTAGTCACATGGCCTGGTTACTTGGAGACTCTCTAAGGTATCTCCTGTATTCCAGACATCGTCTTCCTTACCCCCATCATGGAGGAGTCGTCCACATCGGTCACCCCAGCCCACACCATTACCCCTCCTCCTAACATGCTGTTTCGGTTGCCATAGCCTCGTATTAATAGTATAATTTGAAGTCAGGCAATGTGATGCCTTCAAATTTATTCTTTTTGCTTAAGGTTGTTTTGGCTATTGTGGCTCTTTTTTTGGTTCCAAATGAAGCTTAGGATTAGTTTTTCTAGATCTATGAAATAAGACTTTGGTACTTTGATGGGAATTGCATTGAATTTGTAAATCACTTTGGGCAGAATAGACTTTTTGACAATGTTGATTCTACCGTGAGCATGGCATGTTTTTCCATTTGTTTATGTCATCTATGATTTCCTTCATCAGTATTCTGAAGTTCTCCTTGTACAGGTCTTTCACCTCCTTGGTTAAGTGTATTCCTATTTTATTTCCTTTGTAGCTGTTTTAAATGGTATCGAATCTTTGCTTTAACTCTCAGCTTGATTGTTATTAATACACAGAAATGCTACTAATTTATGCACATCGATTTTGTAACCTGAGACTTTGCTGAATTTATTTATCAATTCTAGGAGTCTTCTGGTGGGGTCTTTAGATGCAAGCTCATATTGTCATTAAACAGGGATAGTTTCACTTATGTTTTTAAATGAATTTTTAAAATACAGGCTTAGAGGAACAGACCAGGCAGTGATTTATGTAAACCTACCTCCAGGGTCTTAACATCTCACAAACATAATGTGAGCTCTTAGCATGATGTAGCAGCTACATAGCCCAAATATTTACTTACATTACATTAATTTTTTAAAATATTTTCCAGTTCATTCTGATTGTACTCTGCTCAGATTAGACCTCATCTGGGATGTTGTATCCAAATGTTATTTTCAATAGTACATTGGTCATTTAGAGATGAAAGTGGGAAATAGTTCAGGAAACCCTCTCGGCTAGCGATGAAATAAGGCATTATTCACTCAACACCGTGGGACAGAGATGGCTTTGGGCACTAGAAGCAGGTTGGAGAAAAGACAACTAAAGGCAAAATATTTAAACATTTCAAAGTCTGTCACATTTCTACGTTCTTTTCACTCTACTCACTTTCCCCAGGTGATACCATGTATTCTCAGTCTTCTCCTGTGATCTCTAGCCTTACAATTCCTGCATCTTTATACCCAGTACTGATCTCTACCCTTAGCACCAAACTTCTACCTCTACCTGGATGTCCAGTTGCTCGAGCTGCTCAAACTTGTATCTAAATCTAACTCAGCGTCCCCCAAGCCTTCTACTTCTGTTAGCAGTTACAGCATCCGTGTGGTCTCTGAAGCTGGAAATTAGACAGTCATCTTTGACTTCTCCCTATTACTCTCTCTCACGCGCAACGTTTATTTAATTACCGAATTCTGCCGATTTTACTTCCACTTTACCAGCATCCTCTTCTGTTAGCGCCTGCCTGGATTGATAAGCAGTCTCCCCGCTGTCCCTCTGAACCTCCAGGCAGCACGCCCTTCAGCGTACCCACGTGCCCCGTCCAACACGCAGTGGGATCTAGCTGACTTCCCTCTTCCTGCCATTCAATGGTTCTTCATCGCTTTCAACACAGATCATAACCTACAGTCATTTCAGTCTGTGCTGTAAAAACAGAGAGTATTCAGAAACTGCTAACAGTGGTTGCTTCCAGAAACAGAACCTGTTGACTGGGGGAATGGGAAGAGAGACTTACTATTCACTGTGTACTCTATATGTTTTTGTTTTTTTTTTAATTTGGTACCATGGCCAGGTATTACCTATTCAAAAAATATTTTTTAATATTTTGCATAATGACAATAAATGGTCTATATATTTGGTTCTGAGCATCCTGGTAGCCAAAGAAACATGGGAAACAGGATTATATTTAAGTCACTTGTTCATTAAGATCAAATCAAGTAATATACTGAGAACAAGCCCACCTTTTCCTGGTTCTACAATAAAATCAAAAAAGGAAGTTTTCCTCTGGGTCCTCAAAAAGGGAGCCTTGTATAGGCGAAATCTTCAACAGCGTTCCCAAATAATTTCAGCAGTGACTTTCGGGCCAATAATCCTGAGGACATTTTTCCAGATAAGCCAAAAGCACGACTCAAAAACACAGTTT
Organism: Eulemur rufifrons; assembly: GCF_041146395.1. Lineage (NCBI taxonomy): Eukaryota > Metazoa > Chordata > Mammalia > Primates > Lemuridae > Eulemur > Eulemur rufifrons. Next base: position 12,849,918 of record NC_090995.1, read on the forward strand.
GGTATAGCAGTTCTCCCAGGGGCCAGCCATGGAATTTTGATAGTTTCAGATGCTCCATTCAAATTGGACCTTGTGGCCGGGCGCGGTGGCTCACGCCTGTAATCCTAGCACTCTGGGAGGCCGAGGTGGGCGGATCGTTTGAGCTCAGGAGTTCGAGACCAGCCTGAGCAAGAGCGAGACCCCATCTCTACTAAAAATAGAAAGAAATTATATGGACAGCTAAAAATATATATAGAAAAAATTAGCCGGGCATGGTGGTGCATGCCTGTAGTCCCAGCTACTCGGGAGGCTGAGACAGGAGGATCGCTTGAGCTCAGGAGTTTGAGGTTGCTGTGAGCTAGGCTAACGCCACGGCACTCACTCTAGCCTGGGCAACAGAGTGAGACTCTGTCTCAAAAAAAAAAAAAAAAAAAAATTGGACCTTGTAATATAGTCAGTATAAAAAAAACCCACAGTATTTTTCTCTAATAACATATATGAAAGAACCACGTACAAATCAGAGTTGCTGACAATGAAACAGTCCAATTCTGAGGTAATTAGCCTAACTTCACTATCAGTAATATTGTAGAAGAGATTCTTGCCTTGGATAGAAGTTTGGAGAAGATACCTTAAGATCCTTTCCAACATTAAGATTCCACAAGGTGGTGCATCCACGTATCCTGAAATTACCTCTTAAAGATCCAACACCCCTCTATGTGTTGGAGTTATTATTTGAATAAATGTAAGAACTGTTGCCTGACTTACTCACAGGACTTTCTTGTACCCAGGAGATTCCCTGAATAGAAGGAAAGGTACTATTAGCGTTGGTTTAAAGGAAGCCTAAAGAGCTAAATGGGTAGCTCGTGGGGCATTTCAGCAGAGGACCCAGGAGCTCTGTGTCCCAGTTCCACGTCTCTCGGCCACCTTCCGTGCTTCATAAGGTTAAGTAATTCTCCCCAAAACAAGCAGCACTACTCCATTTCTTGCCCTAGATTTTCTCACCTCACACGAGGAGCAAATATCTCAGCCTGGATTCTGCATAAAGCCACAGTAAAAATCAGAGGGCCGAATGCTCTTTTAAGCATGCACACACAGACAAACACACAACACACTTGCAAATTGAAAAATTTTAATATTTAAAAGGAAAAAGGAAGGAATGAAGGGGAGGAGGAAGGGAGAGGGGGAGGGATGGAGGAAGGAAGGAGGGAAGGAAGGAAGAGAGGGAGGCAGGGAGGGAGGGAGAGAGGGAAGAAGGAAGGAAGGAAGGGGAAGACAGGAATGAAGGGAAAGAGGAAGGGAGGGAGGAAGAGGGAGGGAGGGAAGAAGGAAGGAAGGAAGGGGAAGACAGGAATGAAGGGAAAGAGGAAGGGAGGGAGGAAGAGGGAGGGAGGAAAGAAGGAAGGGAGGGAGGAAGGGAGGGAGGGAAGGAGCAAGGGACAGAGGGAGGGCAGGCAAGACAAGATCTCTCCGTGGGCCTGGTTTGCAGGGGGGAGCGGGGCGAGGACATGAATGTCCACCCAGGGTGAAGCCCGGCGCTGGCTTTGCCAAGACTCACTGCGCCCCCGCGGCCGCCACACCCCCTTGACACCTGAACGGTGAGCACCGCTGCTTCTAGCCTGCAGCTGAAGGGAAACAGGAGGAGGCAGGTTGCAAAGCGTCTGGCTGGGAGTATATGCAAACTACATCAAATGTATTGTTCAAAATTTACAGTGGGTCATCTCTTCTTTCTTTCTTATTTCTTTTCAATATCGAATGAAGGGCTGACCAGCAAGGTCAAACTCCCCTTATTAATGAGGCATCGCCGGGGCTCTGTCTCATTAGGGCACTCAGAACTGTGCATTTACTGCAATTTGCAGCACTTAATAGAGAGAGGTCAGAGCGGGTCACGTTCAATTTCCACTTGGCAGAGGGAGGAAAAATGGAAGCCATTCATTTGCACAAATTTGAATAATTCTTCTCAGTCTCCTTTTCTTTATCTACGTGTGGATAATTCCTGCATCTTCCCTCACTCACAATCATTTCGGGACTGCCAACTGCCGGATTTCTATGAAGGCTGTAATGGAGCTGACAGATTCTATGAATCCAGGTGTCAAAATAAAGCCTCTGGCTTCGTCCCCCGCCCCCTTCTCACAACGGGGAATAGGAGCTGCCTCTAGTGAGCTCTTAAACTTATCATAAATGTATCAAGATTGCTGTGGGCCATGAAACAGCTGTAGACAATTAATCTTTCCACAATTCTTCGGCATAAGAATTGCTTTCCCCCTGCAAAGTAACATCTGCCGTGCCGAGGTGATTATTCACGGCCGATGGGCGCCACGGTGGCTTTATGCATAGAGCCATCAGTGGCAATGAAGCAAAATTTATAGTTTTCCCTGGTTCAGTAAAAATAACATTTCAGCTGCATTAAAACATCATCCATCAGCATTGTCCCAGATCCCAGAGCCCCATCTCATCCAAAGAAATTAAAAAAGTATTCCTTTTAATGCTAACTTCTGAAGCTTGCAGTGACGTGACCGCCTTTCTGTTGGGGGCGGGGGGACGTCACCGAGGAAGATGGAAGGAAAAGGTTACGCGGCACAGCAGAGCCGAGTGTTAAATGTGCTACTAGGCGGTAATGATATCCCAATTACTGGACGGCTGGTTCTTATTTATTCATAACCCCTGAATGCTTAATCAAAAATCCTTGAATCAAATTGAACAACTAAAGAAGAAAAGTTATTTCGCACAAGCCATGTAATTCCTTGGCTTCAAGGAGAGGTTGAAAATGGATAGCAAAGCAATCGCTGCCTCCTCCAATGCAGTGGGCATTCTGTTTCTTTAAAACTGTGGTTTCAACATTTGCCTGATGGAGTAAGATTTACCCAGGCTGGGAAAAAAATGTGCATTTGCTTTTGAAACTCCAGTCAGCGTTCAGTCAAGCTCAGGGCTTGCTCTCAAACGTGAAAGAGGCTCCAGGTTCTTTGGCGCTCTACCTATAGAGAAATGACAGGCTTTAAGAACTGGGTGTGTAGGTATTTGAATGCAATAAAATAGAGGAAGAGAATGAGGGGGAGTCCTGGGGTCACCTGGTCTACACAGGCCTTCAGACACGGAGCAGGTCTGCAAACACACCACTTTGCAAATGTTAATAAAATAAAAAGAACACGTTGTATCCACACTCACATCTGTTCCATTCCACCGAGCCACCCTTACAACACTTACGTTTTAAAAATTTCAAACAGTGAATCCATCGAGTCAATGTTTAGTTGAGTGCTGTGTTCCAAGTCCTGTGTGGACTTCGAGGAAGACACAGACGTGGAAAGAGAGGTTCCTGCCTGTGGGCAGCTCACGGCCCCCCAGGGGAAGCATATAAACAAATAATTAAAATACAGGTGATAAGTGGCTCGATAAAAGCATATACAAAGTGCTCTGGTTGCACAGAAAACACAATTAAATTGCTTAGCTGGGGAGAATGGAAGAAAGATGTTAATTCGATACACGTGAGAAAATTAGAGGTTATCTGCATACCCACTATTTGAGGCATTAGTAAATATCATCTGGCAATGTGTCGTTCATACCTAAAAACATTACTGCTCAAGGTCATGAACAAAGTGGCTTAGAAAGTCATCAGAAGAAGCTGGGAAGTAACGGAGGGGAAGGTGAGGTTTTGGCTGCAGTGCCAACGCACTGGTATTTTAGTGGCGCCGCCTCCGACAGTGCTTTATAGAGGAGCTCTCAGAATTGATGTTTGTCCTTGGCGTGTTTTCATGCAAAAGTGAAAGCTAATCATTTTTGACTCATTGGAGATTCTCCTAATTTCACAGTCAATGAAACACAGATTTCTCTGCAAGCCAAAAGCTAAATTTCACAGAGGTCAAAGGGAAAGTTCAAGTTGCTGTGTCAGTGAGTCTCAAACCACAGGATGAGATGTGCTGATCTGTCACAGCAGAGGGACCTCACCGTGGGGACAGCTCCCTGCCTGACAGACCCGAGGGGCGTGTCCACGCCACGGCAAGGGTCTCCGGTATTTGAAAGCCTATCTTCTTTAGTCTTTTGTTTTCCAATTAAAAAAATATTCCTATTTCTCCAACTTGTTTAGAGACCCTGTGCCCTTCAGTGAAAGAATACTTTTCAATCTCTTCAATAAACTTATGCTCAGCCAAGTTTAAGGTTTAGAGAGAGAGCTGTTTAATGTAATTCTTAAACTTTTATATATAAATTGATATACTATATAAAATTGTATATAAACATATAAGCAACTTTAGATAGACAGCCCTCTGAATATTTATGTTCGATTCAGATATATAGACATCTGGGTATCTATGTTGAGTTCTCATCACTCGACCTTTCCATGGTGTGTATCTCTTCAGCCCTTGTTGAATATATGGATAATAAATAGAAACTCTATGAGGGCAAATGGTTCTGGATGGATACAGGACTTTCAACTAAAAGCTGACAGTACCATAAAAAATTATTCCAATTAAAAAGAAAAAGTAGCTGTATGAGCAGTGTACACTAATAAACTTAGGTTTAAAACTTCATGTATAATAAATGAACAAAAAGAAGACACACAACATTGAAGGAATTTTTCTAACTGCACAAAGCTTTAGGAACTGTTGTTTTGAAAGGTAAAATCTGGAATAGATTGAGGATTGACTGAGAAAAATTCTATAGAGAAAATATGCCTTTTTTAGCTGTGTTTATTGTCACAAAAACAAAGTATCATGGCCACAGTGTGGGGAGGGAAATGTAACGGACAGTGGTGAGAGTCACAAGTATTCAATGCCCATTTCGTTTCAGTCTTCTTCATCCAGATCATGACTTCTCATCAGCACAGGGAACATTTTCCAAGATAGATAATATATTAGAGACCGCAAAACAAGTCTCCGCAAATTTTTAAAAATTGCAATCATACTATGTACCTTCCAAGACCACAGTGGAATGAAACTAGAAATCAATTCCAAGAGAAACTCTCAAAACTACACAAACACATGGAAATTAAACAACCTGCTTCTGAACAATCCTTGGGTCAATGACAAAATCAAAATGGAAATACAAAAAACTTTCAGACTGAAATACAAAAGTGACACATGCTACAAAAAAATCTCTGGGATACAGGAAAAGCAGTTTTAAGAGGAAAGTTCACACCACTGAATGCCGACGTCAAAAAGACAGAAATATTACAAATTAACAACCTAATGTCTCAACTCAAGGAACTAGAAAGAGAAGAACAAACCAAATCTAAAGCTAGCAGAAGAAAAGAAACAATGAAGAACTGAATGAAATAAAAAAAAATAAGAGATCAATGAAACAAAAAGTTGCTTCTTTGAAAAGATAAACAAAATTGATAGACCATTAGCTAGAATAACCAGGAATAGAAGAGAAAGGACTCAAATAAACTCAATCAGAAATGAAAAAGGAGATATTACAACTGATACCACAGAAATACAAAATATCACCCAAGACAACTATGAAAACTTCTATGCACACAAACTAGAAAATCTAGAGGAAATGGATAAATTTTGGAAACACACAATATGCCAAGCTTGAATCAGGAACAAACAGAAATCCTACACAGACCAATAATGAACAGTGAGATTCAAACAGTAATAAAAAAAAATTTTTTTCAACAACAACAACAACAAAAAAGCCCAGGACAGAGGGATTCACAGCCAAATTCTACCAGACCTACAAAGAACTGGCCCCTATCCTATTAAAACTTTCATAAAATCAAGAGAGAATCCTTCCTAACCCATTCTACAAAGCTAGTGTCACCCTTATACCCAACAAGGAAAGGACACAACAACAAAGGAAAACTACAGACCAATATCCATCATGAACATAGATGCAAATATCCTCAACAAAATATTAGCAAAAGGAATCCAGCAGCACATCAAAAAGATAATTCACGATAATCAAGTGGGTTTCATTCCAGGGATGCAAAGATAGTTAAACATATGAAAAATCAATAAATGCGATGCACCACATAAGCAGCATTAAAAACGAAATCATATGATCATCTCAACAGATACAGAAAAAGCATTCAATAAAATCCATCACCCCTTTATGATAAAAACCCTCAACAAATCAGGCATAGAAGAAACATACCTCAAAATAATAAAAGCCATATATGACAAACCCACAGCCAACTATCCCCGTTTGCTGATTATATGATCTTATATCTAGAAAACCCTAACGACTCCTCCAAAAGACTCCTAGAATTGATAAATAAATTCAGTACAGTCTCAGATTACAAAATTAATGTACACAAATCAGTAGCATTTCTATACATGAATAGCAGTCAAGCTGAAAGTCAAATCAAGAACTCAATACCATTTACAATAGCTGCAAAGAAAATAAAATACCTAGGAATATACTTAACCAAGAAAGTGGGCCAGGCGCGGTAGCTCACGCCTGTAATCCTAGCACTCTGACAGGCCAAGGCGGAAGGATCACTCGAGATCCCGAGTTTGAGACCAGCCTGAGCAAGAGCAAGACCCCATCTCTACTAAAAATAGAAAGAAGTTAGCCAGACAATTAAAAATACATAGAAAAAAATTAGTCGGGCATGGTGGCACATGCCTGTAGTCCCAGCTACTCGGGAGGCTGAGGCAGGAGGATCGCTTGAGCCCAAGAGTCTGAGGTTGCTATGACCTAGGCTGACGCCATGGCACTCTAGCCTGGGCAACAAGAACGATACTCTGTCTCAAAAAAAAAGTGAAAGATCTCTACAAGGAGAGCCACAAAACACTGATGACAAAAATCATAGATGACACAAAGAAATAGAAAAATGCTCCATGCTCATGTATTGGAAGCATCAACATTGTTAAAATATCCATTCTTCCCAAAGTGATTTACAGATCCAATGCCATTCTCATAAAAATCCCAACATCATTTTTCACAGAACTAGAAAAAACAATCCTAAATTTCATATGGAATAAAAAATAGCCCAAATAGCAATCATGAGAAAATTCTAATAGCCCAAAGCAATCCTAGGCAAAAACAACATTTCTGGAGGCAAAAATAAAACCATATAGCTATGAACAACTGATTTTTGACAAAGCAAAGAAAAACATACACCGAGGAAAGGATGCACTCTTCAATAAATGGTGCTGGGTAAATGGGATAGCCACAGGCAGAAAAATACAACTGGATCCCTATCTCTCACCATACATAAAAACTAACTCAACATGGATTAAAGACTTAAATGTAAGACCTGGAACCATAAAAATTCTAGAAGAAAACATAAGAAAAACTCTTCTGAATATTGGCCTAAGCAAAGAATTGATGAAAGCAAATACAGCAACAACAAAAATAAATAAATGGGACTTAATTAAATTAAAAAGTTTCTGCACAGCAACAGAGTAAACAGACAACCTATCAAATACGAGAAAATAGTCTCACACCATGCATCTGACAAAGGACTTATATCCAGAATCTACAAAGAATTCAAACAAATCAGCAAGAAAAAAACAACCCCATTAAAAGTGGGCAATAGGTATGAACAGATTGTTTTCAAAAGAAGATAGACAAATGGCCAGAAAACATAAGAAAAGATACTCAACATCACCAATCATCAGGGAAATACAAATTAAAACCACAGTGAGATACCACCTTACCCGTCAGAATGGCTTTTTTTTTTTTTAATTTAAAAAAAAATCTTTTTGAGACAGAGTGTCACTCTGTTGCTGGGGCTGGAGTGCCGCAGCGTTGGCCTAGCTCACAGCAACCTCAAACTCCTAGGCTCAAGTGATCCTCCTACCTCAGTCTCCTAAGTAGCTGGGACTACAGGCATGCGCCACCATGCCTGGCTAATTTTTTCTATTTTTAATAGAGATAGGGTCTCACTCTTGCTCAGGCTGGTCTCAAACTCCTGAGCTTAAGCAATCCTCCCACCTGGGCCTCCCAGAGTGCTAGGATTACAGGTGTGAGCCACCAGGCCCGGCCAGAATGGCTCCTATTAATAAATCAAAAAACAATAGATGGCGTGGATGCGGTCAGAAGGGAACACTTATACACTGTTGATGGGAATGTAAATTAGAACAACCTCTGTGGAAAACAATATGGAGATTCCTCAAAGAACTTAAAGTAGACCTACAATCTGATCCAGCAATCTCACTACTGGGTATCAACCCAAAGGAAAAGAAGTCATTGTATCAAAAAGACACCTGTACCTGAATGTTTACTGCAGCGCAATTCATAATTGCAAAGATATGGACTCAACCTAAGTGACCATCCACTGATGAGTGGATAAAGAAAAAGTGGCATATATATATACCCTGAAGTAATAATACTCAGCCATAAAAAGGAATGAAATAATGTCTTTTGCAGCAACTTGGATGGAACTAGAGACCACTCTTCTAAGTGAAGTATCTCAAGGAATGGAAAAACACCGCATGTACTCACTATTAAATTGGGAGCTAAATGATGGGCACACAATGCTCGACCACATGTCACACAAACAACGCTGCTCAAACTACAGAAGCTGGGCTTGGAAACTCTCTGTCATCCACCGTATTCACCAGACCTTGCACCAACTGACTGCTACTTCTCCCAGGCTTTGGACCACTTCTTGCAAGGCAAATATTCAATTCTCACCAAGCTGTGCAAAACGCCTTTTGTGATTTCATTGCCACTCACTCTCCAGGCTTCTTCACTGCTGCATAAACAAGCTACCATTAAGATGGCAAAGCTGTGCTGGTAGTTTAGGCACATACTTTAATTGTACTGCTTCTTGAGTGAGATATAACAAACCATACTTTTGATTTGATTCGAAATTGGGCATTTAATGACCTATATATATGAGTGCTAAATTAGATACCAAAACGGAATAAGATACACAACCGGTTAATGTCTTACAAAATAATAAAACCTTTAGGGTAAAGTTTTTTTACCAGATGGAAATTATGTGCGTGCCTCCCAGACAAAATTCTTATTCTACCCGCTAAGCATCATTTGCATCTCTATCCGTTTTCTACAACTTCTACCCTTCCAGAGTTGTAAAAATATTCTAATCAACAGTAAACGGTAAGTCAAACAAAGATACCTACTCCAAGAGAATGAGATAATTCTGTTAGATGCTGTGACATTGAAGGACATACAGTCATCTTTTTACCTATCTCCAAGTTTTGAAATTTTTTCTTAACATCTGAATATCAGGAATACTAATGTCTACCTTTCAGTTTGTTATGAGGCTTAAATGAGAAAATGTACATGGAAGTGCTTTGCTCTGAAAAGCAACACCCAAATATAAAATACTGTTATTATTACCAGTCGCTTTCTAATCCAATCAGTCTCTGCTGAACACTTTTACCTACTCACTGCCTTTCCTTCTCCTCTATTTTCCCAAACTCATCCACTATCCACAAGCCAGCATTTCCTTACTGTTTTTTCTTCCTCAACACTCTCTATCTTATAACCACAAAGCCTTTATCTACATTAGATATCCTAAATGTCTCCCATCTGTTCATTTATCTCCTGCTTAACTTTCCAGGCTCCATTTCAACGCCATGTCTACAGAATCTCTTTCCGAATCTCTAGGAGGCAGATGCCCATCCCTCTACCTACCTGACCCCATGACATCCTGTACTTCCGTCCTAGCACATTGCACTGCCTGACAAAATATGTCTGTATCCCTTATTTTTTGAAAGGCTATTTCCTTTACCATCTTGTTCAGTATTTACATCTCAGTGCTTGCGCATTGCAGAAACTCAATAAATATTTCATTAAATGTATACATGGAGAGAAAATAAACCACTCACCAGAATAAGGTGTGCACGTATATTTTAAAAATAAAATGCTATTATAAAAGGAAAGGGAAATCATAGTTGAGAAAAGAGGGAGGGAAGGAAACTTGAGAGTTGTGAGGGCCTTAGAAATCAGGTTCCTTCCCCGACTCATTTTACACATCGGGAATCCACCAAAGGATTAAAGCAATTTGCCCAAAACCACACAAGGTAGTGACAAAGCTTGGATACCAACCTTGGTCCCATGTCTCCCTGCTGTAGTATCGATACACAGTGAACGTCTGCAGGAGAGGAGGTGGGAACACACTGAACGTCTTGTTGATGCTTACTTAGCAAAGATGCAGACACCGAGTCGCTCATTCTCCCTTCGAGTTTCAAGGTAATGCGTAAGAACAAGAGGGACAATATTCTGATCCATTTTTCCCTGGGCCCATGCCCATCCACCTTACATCCGGGTAATAATGTCACCCTATGAGACCGTGCTATCACTCTCCTGGGAGTCCTTGGATATTCTCCACAGTCTTGTGGGAAACGGAGGGTTAGGGGTTGCTTTTCCATAGACAGTGCACAGTGGCTCATGTCCTTCTCTCCTCCCCCACACACCCATCTCAAACTCATCCATCAGATCTCGGCAAAGTACAATACATAAAATAACAAGAATAAAAGCCTTTATATTAAATTCCTTGTGGGTGAACTCTGCAGATAAAGCAGAACAATCTGATCTTCGCGAGTTAAATGGTTTGCAAATTACAATGTGCTGCACCCTTCAGATGTATCCTTAGGTAAAATAAATCACCTAGTATTATCATAACAGTATTTGGGAAATTTGCAAGTGCTGGGAGAGAGAGAGGTTTGCTTCGGAAAAATCTGCATATATATTTACATCTGCATATATATTTACATCTGCATCAATTTATACCAGAGGTCTACAGCCATTTGGGGAAGAGGCACCTAATTTTTCATTTACCTAAATCATAGTAACTTGATAGAAATACTGGGACGGGGGAAGGAGACTAGAATGTAAAGGAAAACAAGGGAAGAATAAAGGATGCCACCATTAGTCCCTGAGTATATAGAATCAGGGACAAGGACAGTAAGTGGAGGGCTTGTCACTGCCAGACCTGTGCCACTTGCTTCTACAAATCATAGTAAGTTTCATACAAAAAGATCGCAAGACCAGGTAAGGCTATCATGTAATAAAAATGTAGATCAGCGGTAAGTTTTTAAATGTAACAAAAAATAGAAAAATTTTAAGTGTTTTTTAAAATTAAGTCAAAGAAGATATCAATAATATAATTTCAGGCTCTTCCCATAATCACAGTGAGAAATGTGGCAAACACACTTTCCGGCAACCTCCACTCTGTGTGACCCCCTCCCCTTGAGTGGAGGCAGAACCTGTACCTCCTTATAACCAAAAGAATACGGCAAAAGTGAGAGGGTATCATTCCCATGATTATGTCATGTTACATGGAAACAGCTAGAGGATTTTGCAAACGTAATTAAGGTCCCTAATCAGCTGACTTTGAATTAGTTACAAGTAGGAATTATTCTGGGTGGGTCTAACCTAATCAGGTGAGCCATTTCAAAGCAGCGAAGACTTAATAATGTCAACGGTGAAAGGCATTGCTTATTGGCCACAGGGCTAATAAGTAATATTTTACTTTAAATTGTAAACACTTTGAAGGCTCATATTTTTAAACATTTTTAGTTTAGGTAACGTATCAGTCAGGGTTTGATCAAGGAAGCAGAACTAGTATCAGTGATACGGAATAAGAGATTCACTAGAAGGGTTATGTATTATAGAAATGTGGGAGGTGAAGAAGTCAAGTTCCAGAAGAAGATGGTTAGAGGACCACAGAAAAGTCACTAACCAGGGACCACAGAGGGAAATGTAAAGAGGCTCTTGGAAAGCTATAGGCCCTATGGCTGGTGGGGGGGCCTGAAGCTGCTATAGGCCAAGACAGGCAGCCAAGAAGAAAAGCTGGACACACACCAGGGGAAAGCAAGGACACACTGGAACATGTCCCTGACTGTCACAGCATCTAATCCCAGCAACGAAGAAGAAGCTGGTGCCCTCGGCCACAGTGTGCAGGGCCTTCAAAGGGCAGCAGCCACTGCCACACTTCAGCCTGTCACCTGTTACCCATGTCATTCCACTGGTCAACCCTAATTCAGAACCATGGAGCGAAGGAAATTCTGTGAAACAGAGTTCCAAGTTAGCTGTATTGACATAGTACAAAACCAACCCTATGAGTTAATGGTTATTTTTTCTTATCTCAGGGTTTTTTTTTCCTTTCCATGAAACATTTCTGTAATTATGAACCATATCGATGAGCCAACATTGACAAAATGGTAAGATTACTCTCCATACTGGCGACATACCTTTGTGTGCAGATAAAGGCAATGATTTGGATTTCTGACTCCCAAATCAGATGCAAAAAAAAAAAAATTGTTTGTGGTCCATGATTCTACCACATTTTAGCCCCAAAGTTATTTCTCTAATAAAAAGATTAGCTATGCATCACCTCCCAACCTTGAAACTCCACCAAGAGAAAATGTCCTGCGTTCTTCGGCAGCAAAAGGGGGAGAAAGTAAGTAGTCAGGTTTGGAGCAATGGTGAAACCAATTTAAATCTTTATCTTCACCCCTGTAATTAAAAAGTCCGCTTTCTCTTATATACAGTTATTTACTGTAATGTAACTTAACTTCATTAGAGTAAAAGACATTATTTCATTTTAAATGTAGAGGTCGTTTAAATATGGAAAACTCAAAACGAAATGACAGCTTCTTTTTTTCAAGCGCATTAAACCCTTCTCTTGATTTGATTTTTCAAAATTGTGAGGCACAAATTATCCAGAGCGTAGCACTCCGAGTCTCTTTTTCTGGCCCATAAAGTCAACAGTTATGGTGCTAAAGTTTAATCAATCCCATAAAATGTGACTCCGAAAGTGACCTGGTGCGATGCCTGGAGTGCATCGCCTACATTAAAAAGTACTTTCAATGCAGCCAGGACAGTGTTATTGAAAGAGAGAACTAATAGCAACCTGCCTGTGGATGGGGACAGGGGGGCAGCGGGGAGGAAGGGAAGTCAAATGGGAGAGAAGGCCACAAAAATCCCATTTGCAAGCATTTCCCTAAGGAGCTGTGCTCACACAGATGAATGCACAGGTTGAATAATAAAGGCCTTTTATATTATTTCAAGCAGAAGGCTCCGAGAATTTCACAGTGAAACCAGACACAGGCTTCCTTCGGGCACAAACTCGAGATTCCGATACGGAAAGCAGGAGAGTCTGTCTGACCCGAGGTCACTGACACAAGCAGCTATCTTGGAAATTTCAGCACTGCTCATGGCAATTTTTTTTTTTTTTTAAATAAAGCTTTCAGCAGTCATTACACAGGCCAAGAATATAACCTCTTTACTTGTGAAATCACACACATGCACACACTCATTATGTGTGCATAATATGCTTGTTCATTTAAATAAATATACATGCGTAAGAACTTGAGATTTGTTAGATTTTGAAAATGCCAAGTACAAAAAAGCAAAGTTAATTCAAATGCTTGCATTTTGGGGGAGAAATACCCACAGTAAAATATGCAAGTACCCCCATTTATCGTATCTCCAATTCTGCCTCCAAGAGGTAACCCCTGTGAACAATTGGACGTTTGTCCTTCCAGATATTTTTTCCACACTTTTACAAATATATGCAACCAGGACATCTCCCTCTGCCCCTAGATGAAAATTCAAGCAGGTGCCAGGATTATTCTAGTATCTCTTACATGAGAGCCAATCCTATGGTTACTTTGAGCCTCTAGCAAAGGCTCAAATCTGAATGTAGACCAGGCCCGGTGGCTCACGCCTATAATCCTCGCACTTTGGGAGGTCGAGGTGGGAGGATCGCTTGAGCTCAGCAGTTTGAGGCCCTGCCTCTCCAAAAAATAGAAAAATCAGCCGGGCGTGGTGGTGCATGCTCATAATCCCAGCTACTCAGGAGGCTGAGGCAGGAGGATCGCTTGAGCCCAGGAGTTGGAGGTTGCAGTGAGCTAGGCTGACGCCACGGCACTCACTCTAGCCAGGGTGACAGGGTGAGACTCTGTCTCAAAACGAAACAAAACAAGAAACCCTAGCACCAAAATGAAACTTCCTCCTTGACTGAATCAGAAAGACTTGAGAACAAATTGAAAAGGGAATAATTTTCACTCTGCATGATTCCATGTTATGTAATGCCCACGTTCCTGTGCCACCTGAATGTCCTCTCTTGTACTAGTCCCCCAGTGCCACTCCGCAAGTAGGAGACACTGCAGAACCACTGTTCACCCCTCTAGTCTCAGTTTGAGAGAATTCATAAACCCCAGCTGGGGTGTCAGGGAGAGACTCTGTTTCTAAAAAAAAAAAAAAAAAAACACCTCTGTTTAATATGCCTAAGCAAGATAATAACCAAACTTTATTCTTGATGTGAAGTTCAAGTTTCTCTCTTACGGCTGTGTGGGTGCAGCTCACACCTGCATTGGATAAGACAACTGTATTGGGAAAGAGATCAATTTCTTCTCCTTTTCACCACCCAGTGTCTCTGCTTCTCCTTTTGACTCATCCCGTACCGCCTCCTCCCACAAGCGTTATTGTGTCAGCAAAAGGGAGAAAGACGTTTCTTAACTATTCATCATCATACGCCGCCTTTGGGTGTCTGGGCCTTCAGACATCTAAAGCCGGTTCTCTTTGGGACCCTTCCTTGGGTCCCCCCTTCCATCCATATTGCTGTGCCTCTCTCCACCTGGACTTTCCTTAATGTTGGTAAATGCATCTCTCCTCCTGCCGGTCAGTGACGTCCTTCTCAGCCCTAGGAACCTGGCTGCAGCGGCCGCTTCTCTCTGCTGGGGTCAGATGGTTCCTCCAAGAGTTGGCCTTGGGCAGGTCTAAGACAGATCTATCTCTCTCTCTCTCCCCCCCACTGAGTGTGTGTGTGAGTGTGTGTTTCACTCTCTCGTGTGTGGCCCAATGCAGTTCATGGGAAACACACACAGACCTTCTACCCACCCACTCCAGGACTGAGGGCAGCCAAAGCCTCTCCTTCGGCTCTGCCGACAGCTCTATCCCACCCTCTCCCTTCTCAGATGGAAGTCAGACACCAGCCCACCTGTCCCTCACCCGCAGGACACACACGTCATGTTTTCCAAGTGGCTTCACTGAAACCGGTCTCAGTAGGCTCCAGGTGAGCGGGGCTACCCTACAACCCTTCCTTTTGAACCCGCAGCGTATCAACAGCTCTCCCCAAATATCCTCTTCATAGATCTACCTTCAATCTCCATTCTCCCGAATGCTTTATATTCTCAAGGTATGAGGACATTTAAGAATCATCCATCTGATTTTCATCCTATTTTCGTAAGTCCTACAGCAAGACCTGTCTCGCTCGTTTAATATCCAATATGCATCAACTTAGAGTCTTGGATGACACACTTATTTTATCATCTTATACATATACATGGACGTGTATGTGCATATATGAGTATGTGTATATATCATACATATAGATAAGATGATGTGTTAAATTTATATCCCAATTTTACAGAATGTTTAGGAATCGAGCATTCTGGTTAATCTGAAAATTCTTTTCGTTCTGAACACCGTTGTTAAAATATAAGATGTTATAATTATTTGAATTATTTTATTCAAATAAGGTAATAACTTATATATGCATTTGATTGTTTCTTTTTCGGTTTAGGGTAAACTGGTAAAATCCAGTTAATTCAGAGCAGAAATTAATCAGGTTCAGGTTAAGACAGGTTTTGATCGACCATGTGCCTTCTCCTTTTCAAAATTCTTCCTGGCTCCCTCTTTTTTCTGAAGACGTCAAATTCTTCTTCTTTGTTATGAAAAGGGAGCAACAAACTACAGATTAGGAATGGAGCTACTCTGAAGAAAGCCTCTCCCCAACATTTGAGTTTCCCTGAAACACTAATGGAAGAAAACAAAAATCTTTTGCCAACTTTTAAGAAACTTTACCTGTTGTTCTATTTTCACCATGAAAAATACTTACAGTTCTTTCTAAAAAAAAAAAAAAAAATCGATTCCAAGTTTTTCACCTTCCTGCAGTATGCTCAGCCACTGTTCTTCATGCAAAGGACTAGCAACTTCCCTGCTCTGACCCCAGGAACAGAAGGGATGGTAAGTAGCCGACACAATATTCTGCTCAAGAATGTCTTGAGGCATCCTAAAGGAAACATTCTCCAACAGAGTCTGTTCTGTTATGCGTTCAATAACCATATGTTCATTTCTGAGCGGATAACGTGCGGCATAACAGACACCTGCAATGATTCGAGGAGAAGGCAATTATTGACGCCAGGGGGTTTTACTGATTAGACTCTGAATGGCTCAAACATGACCAGAACTCCAATCGGGCGTCATTAAAAGTTTGCTTTGATTCTTGGGTATTGGCTCTTTTGTGAATAACAGGCTTCTAAAAAACACAACCCACCTCCCATGGAACTGAGAAAGATGGACAGAAGAAAGAGGGAGGGAGGCAAAAATGGGCAGACAACAAGAGGCCATTCTTCAGTAACTCCCCACCTCGTAACAGCTCCTCAAATATTTAGTAAATGCTGATAAAACATTAGATTTCTGTTGAGTGACACTTCAAGTCAAGGGGAATGGGAGGACCACCAAAATAGGGTGAACTTTGTTTAGGAGGTGAAAGTATTATTTTCAAAAAGTTTTTTTTTTAATTTTCACAAAACACATATTAATGACTTATTCAACTGACTAATGAGGGAGCCAGCAGGATGGAAAACTGGTTCCAGGAGCGTGAGAGGAACTGCGTGTCTATAGGCACGTGAAAGAGAATGTTAGAGTAAGATTGTTAGGTGAGATACAAATCTAGTTAATATCTTACAGGGCAATAAAAGCATAACCTTAGGATATAAATCATTTGCATTTTTACCAAAAAAAAAAAAATTTAGACACTAACATAAATTTCACAGTCTGGGCTTTTCATCATAGCAAACAGTAAGTCAGAAAAGATACACTCCCTTTTGGGGGGCTGACAATACTATGGCCTGCAGACTAACCACCTGATTTGTAAATAAAATTTTACTGGAACGCAGCCATGCCCATTTGTTTAAATATTTCCTATGGCTGCTTTCAAACTACAGCAGCAGAGCTGAGTTATTGTGACAGAGATTGTATGGCCTGTGAGTCTAAAAGTATTTACTGCCTGAACCCTTTCAGGAAAAGTTTGTCAACCCCTGCTCCAGAAAATTAAATAAATCACTGAGGAGGCCGGTAAACAAGACTCCAATAGGACATTGAAAGGACATGCCACCCACTCTTTGCCTTGTTTCCAAATTTTTGAACAATTTTTCTTAAAAACGTTAGTAGGAATGGAGCAAAACTTTTTGATGCAAGACCCAAACCACAAGAGTATGAACCCTATAAATTAGCAAAAATCAGGAAAAAAGCTTTGAACTGTCACCACCACTGGAATTGACTGGAGCCACGGTCCAATTATACTTCCAAGGAGCAAAATCACTGCAGACGGCGCCTGGGTTATATAGTAACTATCTAGCAGAGTCGGTATAGATTCTGCCAAATTGCCTACACTTCCTCCTTCTCCTTATAAAGCGCAGTGATCATCATTCATAGTATTAATAATCATCCTGGGCTACAACACAAGCCTGAAGTCCTGCAGTGTTTCGTGAAAAGCAATCTAATCGCATTCAGCGTCGTTTCCATGGTAAGGAGCATCTTTTGGTCTCCATCTTATGGTAAAGATGCTCCGTAGTGTCCCGTGGCCGTGGTTTTCAAACTGCACTCTGTGCCGGAAGGTGGGAGTGGGGTGGGGGAGTCCACAGCAGCTGCCTTTTACCAATTAAAGACTATGTTTCCCAGTGGCTCACGCCTGTAATCCTAGCACTCTGGGAGGCCAAGGCGGGAGGATCACTCGAGGTCAGGAGTTCGAGACCAGCCCGAGCAAGAGCGAGATCCCATCTCAACTAAAACTAGAAAGAAATTATATGGACAACTAAAAATATATGTAGAAAAAATTAGCCGGGCATGGTGGCACGTGCCTGTAGTCCCAGCTACTCGGGAGGCAAAAAAAAAAACGACTATGTTTCCACTTTCAACTAAGGCCTATGTGGAGAGAAAAAATTTTTTAAAAAACTGCCTAGAGACTCTGATCAGTTGTCAATGAATATTCAACAAGAAGAAAGAGAAAACACAGAAAGGAAGCAGGGATCCTTCAACAAATCCTGCAACCATTAAAAGGGTACCATTAAAAGCACTTTTAAAAGCCATTAAAAGTATTATGAACTTTATTCTGATAAATTTAACAAATTGGAAGAAATGGACCAATTCTTCAAAAATCACTGCTATGGTCTAAACGTGTGCGTCCCCCCATAATTTGTATGTTGGAACTTAATCCCGAATGTGATACTATTAAGAGGTGGGGCCTTTGGGAGGTGATTAGGTGATGAGGATAGTGCCCTTATGGACAGGATTAGTGCCCTCATAAAAAGCTTAAGGGCACCTGTGTCCCTTCCGCCATGTGAAGCTGCAAGAAGTCACCATTTCTGCAACAGACAGAAAAACCTCCCAAGACACTAAATCTGGTGGCATCTTGATCTTGGAATTTCCAGCCTCCAAAACTATAAGAAATAAATTTCTGTTGTTTATAAATTACCCGGTCTAAGCAATTTTGTCATAGCACCCAAACAGACTATGACAACCACAAACTACCAAAAATCAGCCTGTATGAAATAGACAACCAGAATAGTCCTGTAACCACTAAAGAACTTGGATTCAAAATTCAAAAGCTCCTGAAAAGGAAATCTCCAAGCCAAAATGGTTTCTCTTAAAATTTCACCAAACATTTAAAGGATTAACACCAATTTGATGCAGTCTTTTCCAGAAAATAGAAAAGGATGGACCACTTCCCAATTCACTTTATGAGGCCAGTATTGCCCTAATATCAAAACCAGACAAAGATAGTATGTAAAAAAAGAAATCTACAGACAACTATCTCTCATGAATTTAGACACCAAAATCTTAATAAAAGATTGGTAAATCAAATCCAAAAATGTATAAAAAAGAGTAATACACTATGACCAAGTGGGATTTATTCCCGATTTAGAAGCTGGTTCAATATCCAAAATTCAATCAATATAATCCACCATGTCAACAGGCAAAAGAAGAAAAATCATGTGATCATATCCACTAACAGAAAAAAAAAACATTTAACAAAATTCAACACTCATGATTGTTTTAAAAAGCGCATTAGGAACACAGAAAAACTTTTTCTGTTCCACACAGATTGCACCGTTTGTCTTAACTTCAGCCAAAGTCATGACTTACACTGTGACCATTGCTAAGAAAAAGCATCTCCAAGAATCCCGTGGCTAATGTCACACTTAACGGTGAAAGACCAAATGCTCTCTAAGACTGAGAATAGTACAAGGATGTCTACTCTACCCAAAATATTCAATCCAAAATATTGTTAATATTTTTATTCAAAATAGCATTGGATGTTCTAGTCACTACAATAAAGGATAAAAAGGGCATACAGGAAGAAATAAAACTGTATATTTGTGTATAAAATAATTATGTATAAAATCCAAAAAAAATCTACCAAAAAAATACATAACTAAAGCCTTCTAGAATTAATAGAAGAGGAGTTTGGTAAGGTCACAAGTCACAAGAGCAATACACAAAAATCAATTGCATTTCTATATACTGACAATGAATAAGTGGACATTGAAATCCAAAACTTAATACCATTTACAATTGTTCCAAAGAAAATTAAATATTTAGGTATAAATCTAATGAAACGTGTATGAGGTCTGTATGGCAAAAATCATAACATGCTGATGAAAGAAACCAAACAAGACCTAAATACTTGGAACAACGTACTATGTTCATAGATTGGAAGACTCAACATACTAAAGTTGTCAATTCTCCCTAAACCTATAGATGTAATGCTGTTCCAACAAAAATCTCAGCCAAGTTTTTTTGTGGACATCAGTAAGATTATACTGAAATGTATATGGAAAGGGAAAGGTCCTAGAGTAGCCAAAACAATTTTGAAAAAGAAGAATAAAGTGGGAGAAATTATCCTTACCCATCCTAAGGCTCACTATATAGCTACAATTATCAAGACAATATAGTACTCATGAAAGAACAGACACTTAGAGCAATGAGCCCAGGAGACCTACACAAATATGCCCAATTATTTTTTGACAAAGAATCAAAAGTAATTCAATGAAAGAGAGATAATATTTTCAAAAAATGGCGTGGGATAATAAGCAAAAATAAATAAATAAAACCAACAAAAACCCTCAACCTAAGCCTCACACCTTATACAAAAATTAACTCAAAACATACAACTGTAAAACTCCTAGAAAAAAAAAACAAAAACTAGCAATGTAGGGGCCTAGGACTAGACAAAAAGTTCTTAGACCTGACACCAAAATCAGGATCCACAAAACAAAAAAAAATGATGAATTTGACCTCATCAAAATTTAAAATGTGTGCTTTGTTAAAACTATGTGTAGAAGATGAAAAGACAAGCTACAGAGCAGGAAAAAATATTTGCAAATCACATATACATTTTGAAATATATAAAGAATTCAGAAAAATGAACAGTAAAAAAAAAAAAGTGAGCAGTAAAAAATTCAAGCCAATTAGAATACCGGCAAAAAACAGGAAGATACATTTCATTGAAGAGGATACGCAGATGGCAAACAAACACACAAAAAGATGTTTAACATCATTAGCAATCAGGAAAATGCAAATTAAAGCCACAATAAGATATGGCTACATATTTATCAGGATGACTAAAATTAAAAATAGTGACAACACCGAATGCTGGCAAGGTTGCAGAGAAACTTGATCACTCACGCATTAATGGAGGGAATATAAAACGGTACAGCCACTCTGGGAGATCATTTGGCAGTTAGGAAAAAAAAAAACAAAAAAAAACTAAGTATGCAATTGCCATATGACCCAGCAATTGCAGTCTTTGGCATTTATCTCAGAGAAAAGAAAACGTACATACACACAAAATCCTGTACACAAATGTCATAGAAGCTTTCTTCATAATAGCCAAAAACTAGAAACCACCCACATGTCCCTAACAGGTGAATGGTTGGACAAACCGAGGTACGGTCCATATATACCATGGACTATAGTCCGCAGCAATAAAGAGGAACAGACTGTTGACACAGGTGACAACCTGGATCAATCTCCAGGGGAAAAAAGCCAGTTCTCAAATGTGACATACTGTATGATTTCACTCTCATAAAAATCTGTGAGATAACATAATTATAGGACACAGAACTGATCAGTGGCTGCAGGGATTAGGGATGGGGGGCTGTATAGAAAGGAGC
Organism: Eulemur rufifrons; assembly: GCF_041146395.1. Lineage (NCBI taxonomy): Eukaryota > Metazoa > Chordata > Mammalia > Primates > Lemuridae > Eulemur > Eulemur rufifrons. Next base: position 12,870,998 of record NC_090995.1, read on the forward strand.
AGCAGAAAGGACCCTCATGGTGACGGTGCCACTAAGCATCTTGATTATGGTGGCAGTCACGTGAGTCTGTACCTGTGACAACACTGCTTGAGTTACACACACACACACACACACACATACGAGTGAGCGCACGTGTCCCTGGTGACATCAGAACGAGCTCTGCACATGTCCCCAATGTCGATCCCCTAGTTTTGCTCTTGCACTACAGTTACGGAAGCTACTAACACTGAGGGCCGCTGGGTGAAAGGGCACATAACCTCATTATAGATTCCCTTGCAACTTCCCGTGGATCTTTCTTTCAAAATAAAAAGTTTTGCAAAATAAGCTGCCCAGGGATGATGATCAGTTGTTTAGAATATAGTATTACAGCAAATACTCAAAATGCCCCTCTCTGGAAAAATGAAGATTTGATGTGATACACCTTATTAGACAGCTCTGCTTGCCATGTGTCACTTAAATTTACTGTTTTCCTTATAGTTTATTTAACTCTTAGGATCAAATAAGAATTCTACACGTGAGTCTCAAAGTGTAATTTTATACTGAGGCCTTTTCCACAATAAATTTGTGATCTCCGCCTTCAGCCACTGTCTGTACTGAAAGTAGGTAGAATTCAGTGGTGACAAAGCAGGGCTCGGGACCCGTACAAGCAGGGTCCAAATCTGGGCTACGTCACTTATCATCTGTGTGACATGGACGAAGTCACTTCACTTCTGCCTCCATTCCTCATCTGTAAAACTGGCATAATAATAGTCTCTATCTCAAAATGTGCTGTGATTAGATGATTAAATGAGTTAATGCACATAAAGAGCTTTGAACAGTGGCTGGCGCGCGGCAAGGATTCCCTGAAACTTCGCTCTGTTACTTATGTCCTTGTTAGCATTACCATAAGGAGAATTGACTTTCTCCCCCATTACCTCTTATCAAATGACAAGTGCAATATAACGGGCTCCCAGAAATGCAAAACCATAAATAAAACCCCTTAACGATTTTCACACTGAAAGTCCCTCACCTTCCGTACAGTGTTTCTCTACATGGAAACACACAATGTCTCAGGTAAACAATCACTGTCAAAATTCCCAACTGAACCAAAGGTGGGGAACACCATAAAAATAATCCTAGCAAAGAAAATCGCCTGTGAAATTGGTCCGATGTCTGTTTCCAAGGGTGTGGGACAGGGCACTAGCCTCCTGGGCGTTTATTGGATCTAAATCTCTTGATCTGAGGACACTCGCCGTGACCGGGTTTTATAGAAGGATGGTTGCAACCTGGAACGGATATTTCCCTTTTGATAAAAAAAAATTAGCAGTGCCTTTGTCTCCCACCTGATGTCACTTGATTAAGGGAGTCACTGTTTTATGTTCCCAGGCAAAGCAATCGGGTGAACACAGCAAATATAATTCCTGGGGGGAAAGGAGGTGGAATAAGAGTACCACTGGGTAAAACATTTGAACACGATTAGAGGAAAATTCTGCATCTCTTCTTCTTTCCTTAATCCATGTGTTAATTCATGAACAAACCTTTTACAAGTTCCTCTGTATGTCCGGCACTCTGCTGGGTGCTGGGAATACAGCAAAGAGTAAGTGATGAGACAAGAGCCCCGTGCTCGTGGAGCTCGCAGCCTAGTGGGGAAGGCAGGTGACAGTCACGCTGCCATGCGGTGCCCTCCCTAGAGAGGACACCCAGGATGAAAGAGCAACACCCAGGGGCACCTTGCTTCCTGAGGCAGCGGGATCCACGCTGAAACCCAAGGGAAGAAGTCACGGTGTTCGCTGCAGGGAGAATGTTCTGTAATTAGAGAGGCTGCCACTTTGTAAAAATAAAAACACGCTGAAAAACTAATAGGAAGGACCAGGGACACAGTGGGGGTCGGAGACCATGAATCACCGAAAAGAGCAGGCCTCTCCTTTCCTGGCCCCCTCGAAAAGCAAAGGGAGATGGATACTGTTTGCATCTATAATAGGGAATTCTTTAAAAACACCTTTCAGAACTTCTGTACCAATGCATACATAATGAGGAATTCAGAAGATAAAAAAAAAACACCTCAATATATTGTGACACTTCTGAGAAATTCTGTCTTAAAGGAAGAAACCACTAATAAATCATCTGCCCTAAATATTATAAAAGCGAACTATAAAATGCAATGACTACCGCATTTCCTGGTTGAGATCCAGTGGTGTGGCCTTGCCCTGGGCCACAAACCCTGTCTCCCGACTCCCCGTCTGGGATGCTCCCGAGGACACACACTTGTCATCCTTCTCCATTAGGCACGTCAAGAGATCATCTCACTCCCATTTTTCTCGACCTTGAATCACCGTCCTACTACCCAACGCCAAGGCAACGTCATGAGGGGTTCAGATCACGTCAATCACCCGGTTGCCTTGCCCAGCCCAAGCGACGTGCCGACCTGACCGTTGGTTTTGGTGTTGTGCAGACCCAGCCTGAGTGCTGGCCATTGGTGGCTCAGACACAGTCCCTAGAAATTAAAGCATGGATGTCATTTGCCTCCTCAAACTCCTGGCCGTCAGCATCACCGGATGAAGAAGGAACGAGAGGGAGGAAGGAAGAAGTTCTCACGTGACATCAAAAAAGAAGTCTGGAAACTTAAAGGACAGATCGCGCCCATGTCCAAACCTGGAGAGGAAACACCACGGCGTGGAGACGCCCGTGTTCTAAGTCAATGATTCCAGCTCACTCCTCCTCCTCTTCCCTCTAGACTTTTCAGGGCAGATCAATAGGGGGACAGGACCAAGAGGTGCTCCCCATCGCAAGCCCTGGAGACAAGGCACCACGAATAAAAGCTTCTATTTCCAGGCCAGTTTCCAGGCAGAGGGAACAGGACAGGGCCAGCCCCAGCCATATACACACATATGTACAGGTAGAGAGCAGCCTCAGGAGAGAGAGCAGGGAGGTGTCAACGGGTCCGGGTGAGGGGTGAGAAGGAGCAGCCTGGAGGGGACAAATAAATACATATATATGAGGAACAAGATTTTGCTCTGGCCCTTCCCAGACACTTCCACTTCCCTGCTGTGTCAGCCACCCCACTTTGGACTTCCTCCAAGCACTTCCCGGTAATACTCCTTCCTATCTTTTTTCCTTTCCTGCTCTTGATATCCGTTATGCACTGAATGTTCATGTCCCCCCAAAGTTCGTATGCTGAAACCCTAACTCCCACGGTGATAGTATTAGGAGGTGGGGCCTTCGGGAGGTCATCGGGTCATGAGGGTGGGGCCCTCGTGAATGGGATTAGTGCCCTGTAATGAGACCTCGCTCTGTTCTCCGCCAAGTGAGGATGTGACGAGACAGCTGTCTGCAAACCAGGCAGAGGGCCTTCCCAGACACTGCATCTGCTGGCACTTTGATCTTGGACCTCTCGGCCTCCAAAACCCTGAGAAATAAATGTTTGTTTAGGCCACTCAGTCTATGGTATTCCCTTATAGCACCGTGAATTGATTAAGGCGACACCCAGATCACAGTCCTCCCTCTTTCTGTGTCTTGCATCCAACCCAAGCACTGAGCAAAAGCGGGATGACTGAAACTCTTTCACATGCATTGTTGCCTTATTTGGGATGCAGTTTTGCATGATGGTTGTGTGTACAATTTTAGAGCTAGACAGGCCTGGGTGCAAGTCCTGGCCCTATACTTGCCAGCTTTGGGACCATGGACAAGTGACTCAATTTCCTCATCGGCAAAAGGGAAAAATAAGAGCACCTACCTCATGTAGCTGTTATGAAAATTAAATGTAATATGTGTAAATGCTTAGAAGAGCTCCTGGCACATGAGAAGTACTCAATAAATCGTAACTCTTGTTATTTCTGATTCTTATCATAGCTGTGACACAGATGGGGTTTTAAATCACCATTTTATATAGCTGTCATGTGACTTGCCCAAGGTCACCAAGGAGACCTTGTATAGTATTGTTTCTATCCAAACCCTCTGTCGCTATACCTTTAATCCTCCTGCAGCATTTAAAAACAATAACAATGATAGTAATAATAATAAGAGCTGACACTATGCTATCTGAGGAAATTGAGGCACAGAGAGGTTAAGTGATTTGACCAAAGTCACCCAGCTAATAAGTGGCATAGTCAAAAACCAAACCTAGTTAATCTGGGACCAGAGTCTAGCCTCTGAACTACCACTCTGTAAAAAGGTTATTTCACCCATTCATTGTGGTGCGTGTATGTTTGTATGGAGTGTGTGTGTGTATGTGTGTGTGCATGGGTGTGTGTGCATGTGGTGTCTGTGTGGTATGTGTGATACGTGTGTGTGTGTTGGGTGTGTGTGCATGTGGTGTGTGTCTGTGTGGTGTGTGATATGTGTATGTGTGTGTTGGGTGTATGTGTGTGCATGTGATGTGTGTCTGTGTGGTGTGTGTGTGTGCTGGGTGTGTGTATGTGGGGGGAGGGGTATGTGCGTATGTGGGGAGGGGGGGGTGTTACTCCCCAGCTGACTCTGCAGATGAGCCTGGTTTGAGAACCACTGATCTTAAAGGACCCAATGGGTGTCAATCAAAATGGCAGCGGGGGCTAGAGAGAGGCTGCAGGAGACACTAGTCCACATTACACCCGTCGGGACTTTGCAGGGAGTAGAGGTGATGCAGTGTCCTCTCGTGTGAGTCCCAAGGGATATAGGGGAGTTGCCTTTCGGGACCCAGAGCAAGACAAGAGGGGCTAGACAATCAACATGCCCATCCCTAAATTCGAATGGCGTATACTGAACTCTAGTGGCGCATACTGAAGATTTGCATTCACGTATTAGGAAAGAGGTGACTCTACCCTGGCTGACACTACTTCACCCACTCTTCTGTCCCTTCTCCCCCTTCCCCACTGCAATTCCAAGTCAAGGTCCTTAATAAAGCCCAAATCTTGTCACCGAAGTATCACCACGGCCACTAAGCCTTTTTCTTCTCATACCTGTCCATTAAAAAATTCAGGTTAGAATGAAGGTATCGTCCCCAGCAAATTAGCTACTTACTATTCCCCGACCTGTTTCTCCTATCGCAGGATCATCTGATTATTCCAAGCGGACGAGTCTATTTCCCTGCTTGGCAAGCAGACGAGGAAGGTGGGGTGGAAGTTATATTAAGAGCAGAGTAAGTGCACTGCGGTGCATACTTGAAAGCCTTTCAGCGATAAAAGGACGAAACTTAGCCCAGGGAAGTGACAGTGTCAAGCTTAAATTGCCTTCTCTGCCGGGGACGCTTCAGGGGGAAGCTGCACGCAACGCGGAAAGCTGGCCAGCAATTATGTGACTGGCCGAGAATTTTATGAGACAGTATCAGAGGGGAAGTGCAGTGAGTGTCGAAACACAGACTGCACGAAAAGGAATAAAAAAGAACGGGATCATAGAAACAGGGACAAATAAAGTTGGCCATGAAGAGGGCATTAGTTGAATGGCTTAACCTTTCCTTTCTGCTGCATCTGTAATTGGAGCAAAATCGCTCTCCATTCTCCTCTGAGCACCTGGAGCTCGACAGGGAGAACAAGGACTCTGGAGACAACATCAGGCAGGAGAGGGGGGCAGTCGCCAAGGGAAAAGTCAGCACTGGTCAGTGACGGGTGACAGCCAGTGTATAACCCCTCAAATGATGTATTTCAGCCTTCTGCCAAGTCCGAAATGGCAGGTGGCAAAGCTCTGACCCCAAAAGAAAACAATTTGCACTGTTTGCACTGCTGGGAGAATTCATGGGCGGATGGTTACTTTTTCTTCATGCTTTGTGGGCACCAGCCGAGGTCACCGGGGACAGACCCCTGGGAAAGGAAGGTTTGTGTGCGGCGGGCAGCCCAGCACGGCGGAGCCTTGGGGACCTGGAGGCTGTGAATTCTAATTCTGGCTCTTGCTAATTTCCAGTGGGACCAAAATGATACAATTAATATCGTAGAGCTTCAATTTCCTTCCTGGGAGAGGTGGGCCTTAATCTTACCAATAAATGATTAGGAAGCAAAGAATCCATTCAATCCCCCAGACCAGGCTATCACAGGGGCTTCTTCCCAAAAATAGCAAATTAAAATGTTACTGAACACAATTAAACTAGGAAAACTAAAATATTAACGTAAAGGTAGATACATGTTTTACTTAAATCTACCCTTAAAAGAGTGGCGCTTTTTTTTTTTTTTTGTCCAAAATAATCATCAAGCGTCAAGAGAGATAAACTGTCAAGGCTCTTTGGGAAAACATTAAACACCTGTTCAAATGCAAGTCTTTATCATTATTAGCAACAAGGTTCAAAAACTATGTAATGTGTTAAATTCTGAAAGTGCATGCTATTTCTGTGCTCCAACTATGACTTTAGTTTATTTCGTATTTATCTACCAAGTACCTTTCCTGTTCCTGGCATTAACTAGGCACTAAGAATGCAAAAGCAAACTATAGCCAGACACAAAAGGACAAATATGTACGATTCCACTTCTAAGAGGTATCTAGAAGAGGCAAATTTCTAGAGACAACGTAGAATAGAGGATACCGGGGCTGAAGGGAGGGGGAATGGGAAGTTATTGCTTAATAGTTACCCGGTTTCTGTTTCAGGGGATGAGAAATTTTGGAAATAGATAGTGGTGATGGTTATGTCACCTAAAACTCAGCACTTGTCCACGAGGCCAAATCAGAAGAACAAGGACAAATGCTTCAGGGATGAAGAAAGAAATTTTACTTGGCCAGCAAAGAAGACAAATGGTAGACATTCTCATCTCAAAATCCAAATCTCCCACAGGCAGAAATACAGGGCTTTTAAAGGGTGGGTTCTCAGTTTCGGGCAATTACTGTGGTTAACTATTGTAATCGTCCCATCTCTGCCAGAGACAAAGCCTGTGAACCCTGCCAGCCATCCACCTAGGGGGCTGCTGACACCTGGCATAGGGACAAAAGGCCTTCTCCCTGCTCCTTCCTACCACTGGCATGAGGCAGACAAGCAGGTTAAAAAGAGCGGGGGAAGTTTTCAAGAGACATTTTTGACGTTTTTGTTTGTTTGTTCGTTTGTTTGTTTTCGGGCCATTCCCTCTGATCCATGTTCCCCACTCTCAACATTTCCCTTCCACACCTATGGGAGGAGGGGTGACCACTCTGTTACAGTTATACAACCGTGTTAAGGTACTTCAGGCCACTAAATTATACCCTTAAAAATGGTTAAAATGGCAAACTTGATGTTATGTATATTTTACCACGATAAAAAAAAAATGAGTTGAAACAAAACAAAACAAAACAAAAAGTGAACTGAACACGTTCTTTCTTCCTCCTGCCAAAAACAGGACCCAGCTTTCTCGTCAGAAAACCGCAGCTATGGACGCTGTTGCTTTCTGCTCCCCAGGAAGTTTCCTCCAGATTCTTTATCATCTCGCATTCTGACACTGAGAACCTACTCAATTCAGGGTTATTTCCACAATATTGAGTATTATCAAACTTTCATTATCTTGGATGCTCACTGCAACTGTCTTCCCACAGCTGAGTAAATATTCTTCCAACAGGAAGCCTGACAGATGAATTGTCTTGGCTCTGAAATGTATTTTCACGTCAGAACTCAGACAAGTGTGACAATTTCTTCTTCTAAGCTCCTCTTTTGAATAGTTTAGCATGGCTCAAGGCTTTTCCACCTTCTCCCACCTTCAGGATATTATTTTCCAAACACAATTTGCCATTAACAGAGACCACCCTCTCCCCAGAGAAGGAGCAATGTCTTGGCCTGGGAAAGGGAGGCAGTTTAACTAGAAGAATCGAGCAACACGCTCAAGATAGCCCAATTCTGATTCCTAATTTCATCACAAGATCGAAGCCTACCCTTCCAATTCCTCTCCATGTAAAAAGGAGAGATAATAACATCCCCTTAAAAAACTTCCTGTGATTTAACAAATCAACTGCTAAGACAATCCATTATAAAAAAGATTTCAACAGGACAAAATTATTTTGGAATTAGAACACTTTGGTTGGGATCCAAGACTAACCCCATTTACACTATATTCTACTCAAAGTTATCAGTACTATGGTCAAGTTGTTGAATTGGGGGTTCATTTGGCATAGTATTGGCTGATGTGTTTGTTGTGCTAATTTAAGAACATAATTTAGACTTATTTATGTATATCAGCCTCGTAACTCCCTTAAATTTCATCTTCACTCGCTCACCAAGTTCACTAATTTGCTGTTCTTTAAATTCACGTCTCACCCTAAACTAGGTTTTTCAACCTCATCTCTGGTGACATTTTGAACTGGGTGATTCAGAGAGCCCGTCCTATGCATTGCAGGGTGTTGAGCAGCATTCCTGGTCTCTACCCACTAGACGCTAGTAGCAACCCCTTCCCAAAAAGGTGTGACAATCAAAAATCTCTCCGGGCATTGCCAAATGTCCCTAGAGGGGCAAAATTGCCCCTCCCCCCTCCCCCCACAGTTGAGAACCAGCACCCTAGACCTGGTTTCTAGCCATGTAACTCTGAATAGCTACTTCTGTTAGCACCGTCATTCACTCCCTTCCTAACTCCTGAATGACCACAGTTTGTCCCCCCTCCTGTCTTTTAGAACGCCTCCTTTACTCTGAGGAATAGGATAATTCTTCCTCTGAAAGATACTCGGTCCCTTGAAAGCTTTATTGCTACTGAAAATATCAAACTAGAACTGCTTCAATAGATTTTGAGGTAGGGCTTTGTCCGTGCAATTTAGATAAAATCAAAACTGACTGGAAACCTTCACCACAACTCAAAATGAATCTTACCAAAATTGTTTTAGAAAACTCAAAAACAGGAAAAAAAAAAAAAGTTGTGTGATCTTTTCAGAAACCATCGTTCACTTCACATTGTCTTGATTCAAATTCAGCAAGAACCAAAGAGCAGAGCAAGACTGCCCGTGTGTCAGGTCCTATATCAGAACTCTCTGGAACTTTTCTAGCAGAAACAGATTCTTTCCATGAGCCACTCCTGACTGTGTGTGGCAAATATGTCTAATCTGGGTCTGCCCGGAAGCATTTTCCACATACTTTCTCTCTGGCCCCAACACCAGCTTTGTAAATCTCAAATGCTCCTTGGGAGACTACAATGTGATGTAAAATATTGGAAAACTTGAGATTTCAGGACACTGAGGTCAACTGCTGGAGGTTTACCCCTCACTTGCAAATTTCCAGACTCTCTAACGAGCCTTTTAGGGTGTTCCTTCCAACTGACTGCCAAGGTAATCATGGCCACACTGGAGAGAGGGAAAGAAGAGAAAGATTTCTACAGTTCTGGGTGCTCTCCACCTCTGTCCCCTGATTGGGCCTGCAAATGGGGAAAAAGCATGCATTTTGGGAAAGTAAGATAAGTTTTCTACTTTTAAGTACCATAAGCATGACCTGAGGAAGTACGATTTTTTATTATGTATCAACAATTCCATAAACTGTCTTAATCCAGTCCGCCATCCACTGTGTGTTCCGAGGTGAGAGGCAGGCAGACCGAAGTCCAGGTACTAAAATTTCAATTCTTCAGTCTCAACGACCTATGGCAAGACGTGAGCCAACAGGAGCCGAAACTGCGTGCTTGAGCCCAGATACGTATTGTTAAATGTGACATGCCCAATTTATCATCGGTTATGAAGTGAGAACGGATGAATACACATTCAATTTAGTTCAGCTGCTTTCTTCGTTTATCACACTCTTTCATCATCCATCATCTCCCCGCCCCCCCCGCCCTTTTGATTTGAACAAATAACACACTTTCCTAAGTTTAATCTAATTAATCATAATTGTAAGGTAATGTTCCCTTAATGAACCATACATCTGATTTTTTAGAAAGTTTGTTGCAATTTTAATAAAATGGGCTCCAGATAGAATCTACCAACGTTCTCTTTGAAGCCCAAAGCGCCTCATCATTCTGCTTCCTAATTCGTGTTTCTCGACTCCGGGTGGATGCGTGTCTGCACGCGTGCACACGAACACGCACACGCAAAAGCACGCTCTCCCCTCTAGGGTTGAGGGCTGACCGTCACTGGAGCGTGTTGGTCTTCCACAGAACAACCGTTTCCCTAAATTGCAACGTGCTCATCGTTTTAGGAGGTAAGACAGGAAGTGAGGAATGCAGAAAAAAAATAATGAAGAATGCAGAGACTTCCCCTTTCATTATTATTACGAATATGAAGTCAGACCTAGTGAGCACAAAGATCAAGACAGAAATACAAAGAATTTGTCACTCGTGGGTAGTAATCATGCTACAAATCCCAGAACCCTCTATTTCTAACAAGACTCGAGAAGTTTCTAGAAGAGGTGCGAGGCTGAAAACCATTATAATCCCATGTTATTCCCCACAGTGGGGCAGAGGGAACAAGACGAGCTTCTATCTGAACCTGCAAAAGCTTTGCTCTCGGGGACAGAGAATCAGAGATCACTTAAAGCCAGAAGAAACGTTCAAGCCATTTCCTCAAAGTCCCTCAGTTTTATAACGATGAAGAGACCGAAGGTCCGAGAGGCTCCGGGACTCGCCCGGGGGTCCCAGCGGCAGGTGACCTCCGTGAAGCAGAGCCCAGAGGGGAGCACGAGGCCACTGCCATCCCGGCTCCGTTCCCCGCGCGACCCCGCAGTCCCTTCCGCGTCACGGAAAACCCACAGGCCCGTTCCCTATTTGACGCCAGTTACGTCCATTTTGTATTGGAAAAAAAAAAAATCAGCGTATTTTAGGGAAAAAAAAGCAGAACCTCTTTAGTGGCTAGACCGTCACAGTCATGCGAGGTAGCCACCGTTAGCAGTTTAAGCGTCGCACTGATACGAGCAGAGAGGGGACAAACCTTTCCACGGCGTCCCTCGTCGTCCTCGCGCACAAGATGGCGCCGGGTGTCGCGCGGAGCGTCGTGTCGCGCGGAGCGTCGTGTCGCGCGGAGCGTCGTGTCGCGCGGAGCGTCGTGTCGCGCGGAGCGTCGTCCCCGCCGCGGCGCCAGGGCTGCCGCCTGGGGCAAAGCTGTCCCCGAGGGACCCGCCGTCCCCGACGGAGCCGCCGTCCCCGCAGCCACCCCGGCCAGCGGCGTCCCGGCCTCCCGGGTCCGGGTTTCCCTGTCACCTGCTGTGCAGAGGGTCGTTCGGGATCGCGGGGCGAGGACTGCCCACAAACGGAAACACGTGGGCCGGGCGAACGACGTGCTTTTCCGACGTAAAAAGAAAACGCCGATCGACGTCATCTCACGCACAGGTGGCAGGTGGCTTAGCCGAACCCATCAAAAGCTTTGCGTTGTGGCAAGTCCTTTGCTAGAAAAATGACAATGCCAGGAATGTGTTCTAAGTAAATACTCAACAGGTCACAGTTCGGAAAGGTGGGAACATCCTTAACGTAATTCTTGGCTAATCTAAAATGCTACTGTAGAATAATGTTAAAAGATCTAAGGAAATATCCACCCTGCATTAGGTTAAAAGGACAGGTTATAAAACAGTATTGTAGTATTATCCCTTTTTTAAAATTTCATGAATATATTGCTTTTATGAATAGATGGCATAAATATGTTCTAAAATGTTAGCATTGACTATCTTCATGTGTAAAAATTATGCAAATTGTAGTTCGTTAACTGTGTAAGTGATAATTATCTGTTTAATTTCTCTCTTCTGTGGAAACAGAACTTGGCCTTTCTTACTGTTATATTTCCAATGTTTTGCATGTACCTGGAGAGTAATGACTCAATAGGTATCTTTTGAAAGAATGAGTTAATGAAAGTGATTTTTATTTTCTGTGTGCTTATCTGTATTTTCTCAGTTTTCTATAATGAATATGTATTCCTTTGCAATGAGAAAAGAAACAAGAAGTATATTTTTATTGATGTTCTTGTTCTCAGTGTCTGTGGTTATTTCATTCAAAAGTCTGTTTGTTTGTTTGTTTTTATTTTCATTCAAAAGTCTTAACTTTGAAATGCTTTTCCTAAGAAATAGTCACGGCTAATGTTCTAAGGAAACTAGTGAAAATTCCATTCACCTGGGAAGTCAGCAGAAAGCGAGAAACTTACATATTTCAAATCAGGTGTCAACACTGATAAGCATGCTTTAAGGTGTCTTTCTTTCAATCAATAGTTAATTGAACAACTACTATGTACCAAGCATTGCAAAGTACCTTGGGATGGTGGCAGGAGATGAATACAAGTGAGAAGACAGTGAAAAAGAACCTGTCTGCCTCCTAGGAAATTACAAATTTTATTGGAAAGCAGAGCCCATAAGCACGTAATTCCATATAAAATGGAATGAAATGCAATACAACAGAACTGTAGGTTAAATGCTACAAAAGCAGAGAACGGAGGGATTAAATGCAGCTGGGGTGGGGGCAGGTCAGAGAAGGCTTCAAAGAGGGGTTGACACCTTTAAAAGATCCATAGCTGAATTTTGATAGATGGAGAAGAGGAAGGTCTTTTCTACATTTAACCTTGAATTAGAATAAAACTAATTCCCAATAGCCTGGCATTTAATCACTGCAGAATCAAAAGGCCAAGCAGACTCACTAAACATTCAGGGACAGATTTTTTCCCTAACCCGGAGGGCAGGCAGCAGCAACAGCAAATTACAAACTTTGCCCCAGAGTTGGACGCTTGTCCAGGCCTCACCTGCCCGGCCTGCAGAGGAGCGGAGGCAGGTTCTGGGCATTCAATTTAGTTTTCTCCAAAGCATTTCTCACCACCTGACTAGCATATCTTTATGTGCTTATTTGTTTATTGTCGGTCTCTCCCTACTGGAATGAAACCTCCAAAAAGGCAGGGATTTTTTTCTACTCTGTCCACCACTGTACTCCCAGCACCTAGAACAGTGGCTAGGTCTGGTAGGCATTCGTTAAATATTTATTAAACGAGTATCTTCTGATATGGTATGGTGCGTGCAAGGTATAGTGTATTCTGGAGAAGAACCACCATCACTATCCCTGCCACACCCAGCTGAAGGGCCAACTAAGACCCTGAATCCGAGATGCATGACCCCTGTAAGCATGACCCCTGTATTTGGACTGGCAGATTCAGGACACTTCCTAGGATAAAACTTTCAGAGGCTCCCAAGTTTATTACCCAGAAAGATCTTAGAGGTCCTGGTTCAACTCCCTCAGAACACCCACCAAATTAATGTCATTTTCTCCTTTACCCTTCCATGCATTCATTTAACAAATATTTACTGATTCTTGTCCTATTTAAATTATCATTGTGTAATAAAGAATTTGTCTGTGTCCCAGGTTCCTGGGATCGAGCTCCTAAACTCTTGGAATTTCCCAAGTGGTAGGAGTGTCATTGTTACTCATGGTGGGTCTTTGGACTATAGTGTTTTCTTCATCTTTGTATCAACATAATACCTTACACATTGAGCTACTCGATAAATGTCTAGTGAATGAAAAGAGAATGTGGTTATTTATATCTATACCTTGTTCCTCAAAAGATATAAAGCCTCAGTTTAGAGAATAGAATTCATTCTAACAGGAACAAATTGTACCCAAAAATTGTGCCCAATAATTTCAAAAAAAATTAAAAAGGGAGAGACTGACATGGTACTAAACCGTTGAGAAAGATCTGAATCATAATCAGCTCAAAATTCCAAACTACTCCAACTATACAGGATGGCCTATGGAACACCCTAATTTTCTTAAGTATTCCAAGCTTCAGGGTAATCAGACCAGGCTGAAATTCTCTTGTCTATTTCTCTAGGGTTGGGGCCGATCTGGACCAACTCCCAGATCTGAGACGTAGAAGACAAAGGTGGAAGTTATCACTCACCCAGACAATTAACTCATGGAGAACTTAGAAACTATTGGAGGACGGGTAGATGGATTCAAGGATGCATGGCCAAACAAAAGGATGGATGAATGCATGAGAGAGAGACAAATAGATGGGCAATATGTTTATGGGAGGAGGAAGAAGAACAAGAAGATATATATAATGCATGTCTCTTGTTCTCTACATATGCACAGAGATTGGTTGTCTCTGATCTACACAAAGATTTCTTTGAAATATAATGATAATATTACAATAAGTACTATGTGTGGTATCCATTTGCCTGGCTAAAGTACCTATTTTAAAGCATCCCTGCCTTGGCAAGATCTAATTCTGCTGAGCACGCTCTTCTGCTAAGAAACAGGCTGAACCCTGATGATTACTAAATAAGAACATAATTAATTATTTCTTCAACTGAATAGTCCTGAATTCTACCACAAATCAATCAGTTCTTCTAGCCTAAGAAGCTCTGACTCTATTTTAGCTCAATGAAAACAAAATCAATGAAGGCCAATTATAGCCCATCTCGTTAGACTATGCAAATGGCGTGGCATACAAATGCCAGAGATTGCTTCCAGACCACCAGAGGAGACCGGGGAGCCGACAGCAGGCTGCTGCTGGCCCCTAGCTGCTCAGGACACACAGGACAGCCACACCTGGCGTCTCCAACTGGGAGGCCACAGGTAGGCTTCCTTCCTTTATTCCTTTAAAAAATGTCTTCGGAGGTTTCTTGGCAGAAGGACCACGTTGGGTCATCAAGGTGCCGGGGTAAGTCCAAGGGCAGATGTCTGATATTCAGGGGTACTGGTCTATATTCTCGTGTAACAGTGATCTGTGTCTGAAAAATGCTTTCCTTATGGTCCGTGAGCCTGCAGCCTCGGAGGTGATGCTTAAAAATTTCTCAGCAAGGATAACAAAGACATCACAAAGGGCCAGGCAAGCCCCGGGGACAGACACAAGGTTGGCATGCAAGGAACATTGAGGGGATGCAAAATAAAGCTCACTTGCCTCCCAGCATGTCCCAACTCCCACAACCCGGCCACAAGGCTGAACTTCTACCACTCTACCCCTCTTTGGTGCTAAAGCAGCGCCCCTCTAGAGAACCCCTGTTAAAATGCAAAGACGTCTATCAGATGGGAAGAGTGGATCACTAAGCTATTATTTCTCAAACTTCACGTATTTGCATACCACACCCCCCATTTTTTTATATCAGAGTACAACCTGTAGCAGCACTTATTTATCATATTTCAGTGAATCTAAAATACTCTGCTGTTGACTTTTCTTGATTTAACCACAGGTGTTAGCTGAAGATTGTACACCACTCTACACACACTACGTGACCTAGTTCATGGACACTGTGAGATGACATCAGTTGGGTGTTGTATCATAATTCCAGGGACGTTAAAATATTGGGGAGAAATGTGAATCTTTAGAATCTGTGAAATGGAGTAACATTTTTCTCTTTAAGTCAATTTTTTTACTTAATAAATTTCTTTTTAAAAGAAAACTTTTTTACCACTGCCCTAGAAAGCAGTATCATTGGCATAAGTAAAAGGGACCTACGTAAATAAGTGCAATGAGAAGAAAATTTAAATTCTAGCTAATATAATTAATCAAAGTGGACATTTATTTACACCTCCTTCTAGTGTATATATTACAATTTAATACAAAAAAAAAAAGTCTAAGAAATAATTCTAGCCCCCAAGGCGTTGAGCCTGAAACCTACACTTGCTTTATTAAAAAGGGAGATCAGCAGTTTTAGAGGATTAAAAACACACTAATTGGCCAGGCACGGTGGCTCACGCCTGTAATCCTAGCACTCTGGGAGGCTGAGGCAGACAGATTGCTTGAGGCCAGGAGTTCAAGATCAGCCTGAGCAAGAGCAAGACCCTGTCTCTACTAAAAATAGAAAGAAATTAGCCGGACCACTAAAAATATATAGAAAAAATTAGCTGGGCATGGTGGTGCATGCCTGCAGTCCCAGCTACTGGGGAGGCTGAGGCAGGAGGATCACTTGAGCCTCGGAGTTTGAGGTTACAGTGAGCTACAATGATGCCACTGCATGCCAGCCTGGGCAACAGAGTGAGACCCTGTCTCAAAAAAACAAAAACAAAAACCCCACTAGCACCAACATGAAACTTCCTCCTTGACTGAATCAGAAAGACTTGAGAAGAAATTGAGAGGGAGTAATTGTCACTCTACATCATGCAGTGTTACGTAACACCCGTGTTCCTGTGTCCCCTGCAATGTCCTCCCTCCCACAGCTAGCCCCACAGTGCCACTCCCTGGGTAAGAGACACTGCGGAACCCCCGTTGACCCCCTCGCCTGAGTCTGAGAGAATTCACACACTGAGGTTTGGGAGAGTCCAGGGAAAGGACCGGGGTCATGAGACAGGAAGGGGAAGGTTTGACAGGCACGTGAGGAAGAAGAAGCCATCAGAGAGGAAGCAGTCGGGGAAGACAAAGGGAGCCGGGAGGAGGCGACACCAGTGTCCCGCACATCTGCCAAGAGATGCTCCGAGCGTGTCCATGGAAAACGGAGACAATTAAAGGGTGATTGGGAAGAACAGGAAACAGATCTCTCCATTTAGCAATTGTGGCATCATACCAGCATTGCCCCCTGAAACGGGCACCGGTGGGAACGTTGGGTCCCACTGAGGCAAGACACAGAGGGTTCTGTGACTACACAGGCAAACAGTGTCCCCGAGGAGCCCGGGGTTATTATGCTAAGGGTCTGTGCGAACACCAGCCCTAGTTCTGGTATTTACTTACCGTTAGTGTAGTTCTAATACCAATACATACCAACTCCCTCCTGCTCCTCTCTGGAAAACATAAAGAACTACAAGCCAGAATGGCTTTCACAATAACCCTTACCCGCTGGCTGTCTCTTTTCTAAGGTGGACAGCCCCATCTCCTTCAACCTGAGGACACGGCTGCTTAGAGATCACTTAAGACACAAAACCTTGGTGTTCTGAATCAGTGGGACCTGGAATTGGGTATTCTCAACCAAGGTGACGTCAAAATAGAGAATATAACTTTTGATCTCTGCCGTTGAACCTCCTCACTTATTTTTTTGTGCCATTCATCATTTTGTGGTTCTTTCCTTGAACCTACTCATCTCTTTGAGTAGATGGCGACCAAAATTGGTAATTGTATTCTCCAGGATGGTTGATCAATGCCGGGTGTTAGAGAACACACCCTCGCCCTTTTCATGTTATTCTCCTGTTGCTACATCTCTCCAACACGTTCCCTTTTTTAAATAACAGCATGACAAACTGCTGACTCATATGCAATTTATGGTCCACAATACTCCAGTCAATTCTTTTAGCACCCTCGAATGCAAATCGTCAGGGCCTGCACATTTAGATACCAAGCTCGCTTCTTTAAATTATCATCCGGTGAGTCTTTTTCTCTTTTCATTCTCCTGAAAAATGCATTACCTATTTCCACATCCCCATTCACTTGATCATGCGGAAAGGGTTTTAAAAAAGACATGGCATGCCCTATGGCCTTTTGATGTCATCAGTGAGTCTCTTTCTTTCCTATCTAATTAAAGGACAACACTCTGCTCTGGTCTTTTCTTGCTCCTAATAGAGAAAAAAGAAAAAAGAACGTTCTTTTTTGCCTTTGGAAGTTGCAACTCATTTCCTGCTTTCGTAATTCTGACCTTACTCCTATGAACCTTTCTCCAGGTATTTGTCCTTGAAGCTTCAGCTTTCTCTAGAATTTTCCCTATTTCAGAAGCTTCTGTAGTTCTTTGAGAAAGCAAATGGATTTGTTTTCTGTCTTTCCAACTTTTCTAGACATATATGAGAACCTGTTCTTAACTTTTGTCCTTGACAAGGTTCTGATGATGCACTTTTAAGAAATCTAATCTCGGGTCGGGCGCGGTGGCTCACACCTGTAATCCTAGCACTCTGGGAGGCCGAGGTGGGCGGATCGTTTGAACTCAGGAGTTCGAGACCAGCCTGAGCAAGAGCGAGACCCCATCTCTACTAAAAATAGAAAGAAATTATATGGACAGCTAAAAATATATATATATATATAGAAAAAATTAGCCGGGCATGGTGGTGCATGCCTGTAGTCCCAGCTACTCGGGAGGCTGAGACAGGAGGATTGCTTGAGCCCAGGAGTTTGAGGTTGCTGTGAGCTAGGCTGACGCCACGGCACTCACTCTAGCCTGGGCAACAGAGTGAGACTCTGTCACAAAAAAAAAAAAAAAAAAAAAAAAGAAATCTAATCTCGTATTTAAGTAATTAGCTGAAAAGGACATGAAAGGAAGAAGCCCAGGGGAGCAGAAATTTTCATTACATCTGACCAGGATGTAAACTGTGGACTCTGGGTGACAATGATGTGCCAGTGTAGGTCCATCAGCCACAACAAATGTACCCCTTTGTTGGGAGATAGTGAAGCCAGGGGAGGCCATGCCTTCGGGGCTCACAGGGTATATATGGGCAATCTCTGCACCTTCCTCTCAATTTTGCTGTGAACCTAAAACTGCTCTAAAAATATAGTCCATTACAGGAGAAAAAAAAAAAGAAATGTCGTGTTGGCCGGGCACGGTGGCTCAGGCCTGTAATCCTAGCACTCTGGGAGGCCGAGGCGGGTGGATCGCTCAAGGTCAGGAGTTCGAGACCAGCCTGAGCAAGAGCGAGACCCCGTCTCTACTAAAAATAGAAAGAAATTAGATGGACAACTAAAATATATATAGAAAAAATTAGCCGGGCATGGTGGTGCATGCCTGTAGTCCCAGCTACTCGGGAGGCTGAGGCAGGAGGATCGCTTAAGCCCAGGAGTCTGAGGTTGCTGTGAGCGAGGCTGACGCCACGGCACTCACTCTAGCCCGGGCAACAAAGTGACACTCTGTCTCAAAAAAAAAAAAAAAAAGAAATGTCGTGTTGTTGCTGGTATTTTTTTCAACACTGAAGAGCACATGATTACTTTTATTTGGAACATTTTCTTCCTTTAAAGCCTCAATTCTTCCTTCCTTCCTAAAATATCTCAGAGAAAAGATATTCCACATTATCTCCATGGACACCATCCAGAATTCATTCTTGCCACACTTTTTTCTGCTTTTAGACTAAATCCCCCTGCTTGCCACGTGAGCCCACTTCCCCCTATAATGTCCACAGCACAACAGGAATAAAAATCACATTGTCACTGTTCTGCCTATCAAACACCCAAATTTTATTTAGTGCAGCTCCGGGACCACTTGTCAACACCCCCACGGCCAACGCTCTCATCCGAGCCACCCAGATAACTGCAACAGCCCCAGCTGGTGACGTGTTCCCACCTCACCCAATCTGCATTCTATTTTCCATCTGGTGGCAGAGAAATTCTTTGCAAGTATAAATTAGATCCTGTTGATCCCTTGTTCTTGGTGCTCTATTGGCTTCCCATCACAGCCCCAAAAAATCCAAACTCCTTCTCAAGGCCTAACAAGGCCTTTCACTGCCTGGCCCCCAACCAGACCCCTCCACGCTCTTGCTCATTTTGGTACCAGGGCCTTTGCACTTGCTTCTCCCCCCTGGAACATTCTGTCCCCTTCACATCATTATCTGCTTCAATGTCATCCCTCATTACCTTGTCCTGCTTTATTTGTCTTCATTCCAATGACCCAAACCTGACATATTTATTGTGCATGCATGCATTTGTTTACTACATCTTTCTACCAGAAGGCAAGTCCTGTGAGGGCAGAAATTTTCTCTTTTTTATTCTCTGCTGTATTTCCAGCAACTGAAACGGTTCCTGGGATACGGCAAGTGCTCAAAAATAATTTTGGAATGCTTAAGAATGAAATACTCCCTGGTCTTTTTACCTAGTAAGTCATCCCATTCCTTACACGTCAGGGCGAGAACAGATTGCTTAGAACACATATCTTTGCCCCTCAGAAGTCTCACACAAAAGAAAAATATTTGACTGTACCATTATAATGCTGACTGGAAATTCCTACCATGAAATACTATCCTGGGTCATTCATTGCAAGCTCACTGGGAAAAATAATTCGCAGTTTATAATTTGCAGAGGAAAATTTTGCTTTGCCCACTGCTGTTGGACAGCATTGATCAGGGTCCAGGAGGGGTGAGAAGTGCTAAGGAAATGGCCATTCTGGGTTGAATGATGAAATCTCGGAAAGCATGAGAAGTGTGCTAAGTGCTTGAAGAGAAGCCTCAAGTAAGGAAGCTACTGGGAGACAGTCCTCCTTCCGCTGTGGCCACAGCTACACCTTCCAGGGAATGAGAAGCCCAAGTTATGATCACACTGTGACTCTCATTCAAGATCAGAATCTGGTCTGGAATAAAACTCTGAGGGGGGAAATAAATTGACTACGATATCCAGAAACTGTTTTCATAAGCATTCTTTTTAAAAAAAAATGTTAAAATGTTTTTTCTTTTCCAAAAGAGAAAAGCCCTATTTTATTTCCCATGGTTTCGCCACCATTAAAAATAAAGATGTGACTCATCTAGCAATTTTTTACTCATGCATGCCATCATTGATTTAAAAATGGTCAACAAATATTTGTTGCCCATTCACTACATTTATGGTATTGGAGAAATAGCATCAAGGGTGGCGGGTGGGTGGGTCGGGGCAGGGGGTGGTTGAAAGATGTGGTCTCTAACCTCAAAGAGATTACAGGCCATTGTGTTAGCCAATTAGGCTTCAGACATGATTGCTCTCTGGTGCTCTTGTTCAAAAGAGGGTTGATTACGATCCAAGCATTCAGCAGTGACCGAGGAGTCTAAACAGAAACTATTGGGACACTATTTGACCGCGGCCACAAGAGAAGCGATGGTTTTCCAAGTGTATTACAAAATAAACAGCTCCATTAAATTCATCGTTATTAAATATGCTTGCCTGTGCATGAGAATTTGAGTTATTTACTTCTTAATGAGGTTTTAATGGGGAGGAGTTTTGCAAATAGTTTTAAAGGACAGGGACTGCATTTTCCAACATTATTTCAACATTTGAGTTAAACTGCCTTTTCTCCCTAAGGTACGTGTTGTGAGCAAAGTGCTGGACTTCACTAAAGTCCAAACGATTCGGGTTCTGTGTTATGGTTAACTGGAACCAGTCACAGGATGAAGATAAAGTGAATGCCGTGTGTTAATGCTGCCAGACACTTACCTTCTGATCTCTCCACACATACACACACACACACACACACACACACACACACACAAAAGAAGCTGAACAGAAGAGGAAGGACTGAATGAAGCCTCCCCAGTCTCCCAGTTGCTCACTGTGTGAGCCGCTGTGATGGGAACATAGGTGAGTTTGCTCACCGACCTCTCCCACCCTCCGTCCGCCTCGCCTTCCTGCACTGCAGAGGCTGGAAAGCGACAACCCACATTTCCCTGGGTCGTCTGAAGACGCATTTGAGCAAGACTCAGTTCAAGCCCACTCATTTTGCTGGTGCAGCTCTAGAAGGTGGGTCACGGCGCTGGAGCCAACAATGTTGGAGCCAACTTCCTGATCCCTAGATTTTGGCCCAGGGCTGTTTCCCAGCCAGCAGTGGGGGCCAGTGATTTCCTGATTCCGGACTTACAACTGAGATAACACCACCCTGTAACCAACAGTGGGTCCCGGGAGCTCCTGACTCTCCAACCTCCTGTCTGCAACCCGTTGAAGTTCCTTTGCCAGGCGGGTTTTGGTTGTCCTTTTGGTCGTAGCTGCTGGGCGTCCAGCCTGGGGCCTGCTCCTCCAATCTTTCCACATATATTCCCTGCGTTAAATCTTCTTCAGCATAAAATAACTGATGTGGTTTCTCCTACATGCAACTGAACGCCGACCGATAGGGCCTCCAGCCACAGCTCCACCCAAGGTCACTGTCAAAAGCGGGTGGTAGCCTCTGCTGTTTCCACCTGCCATAGAAACCCTTCCCTGAGTCTTATCTAAACAAGACCTTAAGCATTTTTTATTTTATCCTACTTTAATGACTCCTTTAAAAGAACATAAAATTCCTTTTATGTCTCCTGGTCCTCTCTCCTCCTCCATCTTCAGTCGGCTTCCATTTCCTGGGTCACGGGAAGCTCCTTGAAGTGGATCTGTTAATGCAAGGGTAATAAAAACAAGACGTGCCTTGAAAATATTGGAAGGGGACTGGGTGGGGCAGGACGGAAACAAGAAATTCCATTTTTACATTAGTACAAATTATTTTGTTAAAAAAAAACTCTGCTTCTGAAAAACATCAAAATCTAGGATTCCATACTTCCGTCTAAGAGAGGACATTAGAGCTAATGGAGCCAAGCCTTCTAAAGTTGACTGAGAAAATGAGGTTATTTGGTTTTTTGCAATTTTTAAACCACCTATCACCTTGCAGCATATAAGGCAAAAATCATTACAATCATAGCAATGCTAATAGCTCCTGTTTGTTCAGAGCTAATTCTGTGCAAAACCATGTGAGGGATCAACGATTATTTCCAAAACTGACATCACCCCTGAGATATCACTTCCTGTCTACGGATGAAAAAACTGGAGCAAAGAGAGAATGAGCAAATTGTCCAGGGCTTTAACCCTGTTGAACTCTAAAAATAATCCTTCTAGTGCATTCATTTAATCCTTCACGGAACATATCTTCTTGAGCACCTTGAAGGGACTCTGCCTCCCAGGGGACCACCCCATCTACGGTGGGGCTAGCGCAGGGGACGTAGCTGTGAGCAGGTGGGGCGCAGCCGTGTAGCACACTCACGGTGGAAACAGGAGACAGTCAGTCACGCCCACGGCCATGGCCCGGGCACCTGCACCCGACTAGCTCTCAAGGATCAGGGACATTCTCTTCTAAAGAACACCTTGCTCTGGTTCCAACCTTTCCACTTTTTCTTTTCATGCCTGAGCTTGCAACCCAGCACTGTCACTTATTGGCTTTGCAGCCTATGGCAAGCTTTTTATCTTTTTATTTATTTATTGTTTTGAGCTCTGTTTCTCGGGCTAGAGTGAGTGCCGTGGCATCAGCCTAGCTCACAGCAACCTCAGACTCCTGGGCTCAAGCGATCCTCCTGCCTCAGCCTCCCGAGTAGCTGGGACTACAGGCATGCGCCACCATGCCCGGCTAATTTTTCTATATATATTTTTAGCTGTCCATATAATTTCTTTCTATTTTTAGTAGAGATGGGGTCTCGCTCTTGCTCAGGCTGGTCTCGAACTCCTGAGCTCAAACAATCCGCCCGCCTCGGCCTCCCAGAGTGCTAGGTATGGTACGCTTTTTAAACTCCCCATGTATCAGTTCCCTCATCTTTAAAGCGAGCATCATGAAACAACCTGTCTCCTAGGAGTCATGGTAAGTAAGCACTTAGCGGAGTGCTGGTACTCAGTACTACTCAGCAAGTGCTAGCTGTGGCTGCTGTTACCATGGCTGCTATTGTCACTGTAGCACCACGCGTTACAAGCGCACAGAGTATGTATTATTCACTAGAATATGAGAACGTCTCAAGCTACACTCTTCTCAGAATGGGAAGATCACAAAAACAGATTGTAGCTTATTCAATTCAGTCTAACTTGGTTTAAGCTTTAAACCAAGTCAGTTTCTTATTCCCAAGTTCCTGGGGCACAATAATTTATTTGCTTTGATAGTCCACAAGGATTTCTATCTCCCCAAATCCGAAATGCTTTAGTGCATTCTATTAGTCTCTCAAAAAAATAAGTCCCTTTGTAATAGACCGTGCTGTGCCACCCAAATCCCAACCTCAGGACTGAAAGATTTATCCCACAGCTGCTGGGCCTGCTGCCCTCCGACACCCTCCGTCCTCGGCTGGCTGGAAACAACCATCTCAACCAAGGTCTCACCTCCTGCCCAGTGTCAATCTGCATTCAGTGACTGGTGGAGGCAGGAGTATAAAAACCCGGCCTCCAAACCCCAACAGGGGACAGCTCCAAAGGGCTACGCCAGCTGCAAAGCCCCCCCGGGGTCAGCCCCATCACAGCCCAGCTTCTCCCTCCACTCAATCCCTCCCCAGTGAGTGTTGATCCCAAAAGCATGCTCTCATAAATTCCTTGCATGCTAATCTCCATTTAGAGTCCACTTCCCAAGGACTCCAACCTGCAGCATCTATTCTATTCTGTAGATGTAAACTCTTAAGTTCGCTGCATGTCAGAAATGCTCTCCTCAAAGCCACCAACCACAACTCAACTGTACCCACAGCTCAACTCACCAGTTGCTATGCTATCCCATTCAGCAGAATGGTCTATACCAAGCCCTGTGGGTTTCCTGACTCTGTCAGCTGCTTCTGTCTACCATTTTGTTTTGTTTTGTTTACCCACCCATGGGTTTGAAGTAGAAGGTGTTCAAGTGACGTTCCTCCTAACGACTTCCTCTAGCCTCACTTCGGGACTGGACTCATGAAGCCTGGTCCCTCCTCACTCACGGCTGGTCCTCTCCCGTGAGGCTCCCCAGCACCTTGTACGAATGGACTTCCGCCAGGCGCGCTGAACTCCAGCTGCAGACAGAGCTGATGCCCACGTGGCTTGCCCTGGACACATGATTTACTGCTTAATATTGTTTTCTTGTAGGAGGTGAGCATAAATGTTTGTCTTCCAAGCAGAGCACGGTCAAACTCAGCCCAGTTCAAAGTTGTCATTTTAAAAACATTGAGCAATTGCTAGTTCCCTTTGAAACCAAAAGAATTGTCTTAGCAGAGAAGTCACCCAGGTGAGGGTGAATTCAGCACAGAGACTAGCTGGCTTGGGTGCAATTTCCGCCTTCCTAAGAAAGAGGACATGACATAAATCTGCTTTGCAGCCCAGGGCAGGTCCTTCAAATGTGTCTCCCTCCTCCCTGAGCACACACTTGGCCTCAGTTGTGCCTGCGGTAGGCTGTCATCCCTAACAGAGCACTCTCGGAGGATTAATCCCCAACACGGGAATGACTTTACCTAGCGCAGAAAAGCCGGTGGAACCGCTGCAAGAGGAGAGAGCTAACCAATCGGGCGGTGTAGGTTTGCGAGGACAGGGGTGGTTTTACGTTTCTGCTGTCCCCATTGTGGGTCCCACTTTCATGATGCGCCAACAGCGATCCGCGCATCCCGAGGGAAGCGAGCAACCTCCTACCTTCCGTCCTGGTGCTCAGTTTAGGAGAACAGACGGCACCGTGTATACAAACGCCCGTGGAGGAGAGGATGAACCACATCCCAGAGGAAAATCAGGCCAGCCCTCTCAGGAAGAAAGCTCATTAGTTCTGAAGAAATCCTGGCTCAGCCTTTTTTTTTTTTTTTAACACAGGTCAGATTTTAATCCTAAGAGATTTATCAAACGGATACTTCATGCTTTAAATCTGTGCATCAGCTAGAAAATGGTTCTCATAATTACAGTACGTATCAATAAAAGGATGATTTTAGTTCAGGAGGAAAAAAGATTACATAAACTGATGAGAGAAAGAACTCACACGTGTTAATCCATCATAGCAATCGAATGAAATGATTATCCTATTATTGATAATTATAATATGCATAGCTGCTATTTATTGGGTACTACGTACGTACCAGAAATTGTACTAAATTGGTTATATTACCTCATTTAATCCTGATGACTAAACTGTAGTCAAGGAATTGTGCCCTGGATTACAGGTAAAAAAAAAAAAATGAGGTTTTTGAGGGATTTAGTAAACAGTCGCAGGTTACACAACTAGAGAGTATTGGGAATTCCAGTCCAGGACTGGACTTCTCTGCCCTTAACCTCTACCCATTGACCATCGGCCACTTTTCACACCTTCATGACAAAAACCAAGATAGAATTCCTGTATTCCGCCATACTTTCTCTTTCCATTATCTGTAATCTGTCCCGGGGACTGCCTGTCCTGACTTAAACCAGAGGGCTCCACGGCTTGGTCCCCAAGTCCCCCTGTCTACAGACCCTCCCTCCACCAGCCTGGCCTTCCTGCAGACAAGATGCCCATCTGCTCCAGCTCCCGGTTTCCATCCCTCACGTTCAAAGCTACTTGAACCTGGACCCATTCTCAGATGTTACAGTCACGTCTCCTTTTGACACTGAACACGAAAATAGCAGAGGTTCCAACTGATGTCCATCTTCAGAGTTTTTCATAAAGCTCTCAAGAAAGCCCAAGACTCATCTTGAATGCAGTGGACAAACTCTCTCTGACTCAAGGGCTTACTTACATATTTTCATCTTCTTAGAGACCCAAGAAACGCTGAGCTATTTGCATCGCATTGCTGAGCTTTGAGTATTTTGCTTCTTAATTAGAAAAGCAATGCCTGAGCACAGCTCGCCTCCGATCGGGGTGACCATTCCTTCCTTTTGTTCCCGCAGCCTGCGCGAGTGCCCCTCGAGCTCTCGCTTCGTGCTGCCTTCCCCTGCAGCTGTCTGGGGACATGATTCACCAGCTATTGCAGGTAGAAAGAACACTCCCAGAGAGCAAGACATTGGTTTGGCTCATCTTCCGTTCTTGGAGGCCCTTTGTACATAATTAAGTGCTCAAAAAACAGTTGTTGAGCCGAATTTTACCTATAAGTCATACAGAAACAAAATTCAAAGAAAACCCATCCTTTAGAGTAACCAAGTCACCCTGGTTTACCGGGGACTTATCAGTTTGGGACACTCCCTCAGTTTGGGACAAGCCAGGAGGCTGGTCCTCTCTGGCACAGACACACCTGCTCAAAGTTCAGTCCCTACCCCCACCCAGGAAAAAGCAAAAACATCATACATATGCATTTAGCCTTTTCCAAAAAGTGTAAGATGGAATCTATCATGATAGATTTGCACACATTATTATAATAGCCACAAGATAAACTTTTTTAAAAAAAATTTTTTTAGCCTTTTTTTTTTTTTTTTTTTTGGAGACAGACTCTTGCTCTGCCGCCCTGGCTAGAGTGCGGTGGCGTCGTCATCTGTCACTGTAGCTCACTGCAACCTCCAACTCCTGGGCTCAAGTGATCCTCCCACCTCAGCCTCTGGAGTAGCTGGTTCTGCAGGCACGGGCCATGGCAGCCAGCTAATTTTGCTATTTTTTGTAGAGATGGGGTCTTGGTCTTGCTCAGGCTGGTCTCAAAGTCCCAAGCTCAAGTGATCCTCCCACCTCGGCCTCCCAGAGTGCTAGGACTACAGGCACAAGCCATTGCACCTGGCTGATTTTCTTTTAAAGAACTTCATGATTACATAGCAATTATTGAAAGATACAAGGGAAGGGTCAGATCGTGGCAGAAAGAAGCCGGTCCCTAAGTAGGTGTGTCGTCTGCTAGAGCACCAATATAAGGGCGATTCACCCACATCTGTGTGATTTTAGCAACATACTGCTGCACATGTTTTTAAAAAACCAATTTTTCTTAACAGCCAAAGG
This sequence comes from Eulemur rufifrons, assembly GCF_041146395.1. NCBI lineage: Eukaryota > Metazoa > Chordata > Mammalia > Primates > Lemuridae > Eulemur > Eulemur rufifrons. The sequence goes on from NC_090995.1 coordinate 12,897,945, forward strand.
GTTAAAGAGAGGCTGCAGGCACAATTGGACAGCCTAAAAGCCAGATATTATTTTTGAGAGACTATAATAGCCTGGTGATCAGTTCAAGAAAATCACAGTCATTCAAGATGATGTCTTACATGCACTGGCTTCGCTGTAAAATGAAATTTACCTTTTCATTATTATTTACTGAGTGAGCCAGTATTTCATTTGTATGGATTTCATCCAGCAACCTGGGGGGGGAAAAAACACAGAAAATCTAATAAAAAAATGAAGCTGCTGTACAATATTTGGAGTCTGTATCCAGCCTGTGGAGGTCACATTTCTGTCTTTTTTATGATGTTCATTTTAGAAAATGAAAAAACGTATCCATAGGGAGATAGGCATTTTATATATTCCAATGGATGGCAAATTTGACCCGACAGGTGCGGAGACATAGTTATCCGGAATGACAGCAACAAAATAGTGGCAAAAATAAAATCACAAGCTCACAAGCAGGTGGACGTCGTTGGTTTACCATGTGAGTAACAATGTAGCATGTTGTCTGCCTGGAACAGGCTTTGCACGTCTACCAGCTCAGGATGGGGGGGTGGGAATACAACACAGGGACATTGGGCGCTTGGTGCCATTCCCCATGGAGAAAGCTGAACTCCAAGAAAGCACATTCCTCAGCAAGCCCCCTCCTCTCCAAAGGAGCCTTCTCTGAACCTCCAAGCTTCCCATTTCTCCTCGTCTGCTGTTAACTCCTGAGGGTTAGGGAGCTTCACAACGAAGCATCGTGTTTACACTATCATTGCATTGTGCTACCATCCAGGCCAGAATTCACTAAAAAGCTTTTAAAAATTCAAAGATCTTGTGAAATCATTTTCCAACCCATGCCCCCAAGGGGTTAGAGCGTCACCGCAAAAGCGTCTGTGATGCTCTTTTGGATTTTTCCCAATTAATAGATATTGACACTATAGCTACGAGAACATACGGGTTCTTAAGCTTTCTAACACAAAAACAGAGTTCTCATACTCAAAAAGGTGACAAACCATCAGTCTAGTGGAAAAAAATATGCGCGGAAAACATAGAATGCGGGTTTTTATCCCGCCTCAGATACTGACTCGCTCTTAGATCTTGAGCAAGTCGTTTGTCTTGTTTATGCCTCAGTCTCAACCTCGGGTAAAGGAGCACAGGTGAGGAGAGGCTCGATGTGACGTTCACAAACACCCTTCAAAGGAAATATTTATGACTCACCCGGACTCCTGGCATGTTGCTAATAACCATGACCCCCAAAGCAAATTAGCATTTTCATTTCTTAAGTACCAAACCCACCTGCCATCAGAATTCTGAGCCCCAAACTCACTGATTGGGAATATTCATTCCCATCCTATCTCTGAGTGTCAATACTTGAACAGATTTTGTTTCCCTAACTCTTCTGCTGCTTTGCCAGTGGTAGAAAGTTTACCTGTCAAACACGGTTTGCAGCATCCAAATACATGACGCGATAGTCCCTTCTCATCCATAAAGCATCTGGGAGTCTGTGCCACCCGGATCCTGGGCTGCGGAAGCAGCTCCAAACCTCACAGGTCCACAGTCGGCCACCGGGCACTCAGAGGCTGCCAGAGCACAGGTGTAACAGGGTCATCTGTCTCCAGGGTGGGGGTTGTGACAGATGTCTTGGCTTGTTTTCCACACCTGCTTTTACGACATGGCTCTTACAACCGTATACCTGTTCCAGATTTCCCCTAATTTGAGAGCTCAAGCTAAATCCTAAATCTTCATGTGAGCTGAAAATCAAAACTCCAGCTAAAATCAACTTGCAATAGTTCTGGACAATAGTGGTATCTGAAACAACGCACCTTTCCACTTTAGTTTAAAGATAATTTCCATGCTAAGAGGGGTACGGTGACATCTCGTTGTGGTTTTAATTTGTATTTCCTTAACGATTAGTGATGTTGAGCATTTTTTCATATGTTTATTGGCCACGAGTCTATCTTCTTTTGAAAAGCTTCTGTTCATGTCTTTTGTCACCTGCTTGATGGGGTTGTTTGATTTTTTTCTTGCTGATTTGCTTGAGTTTTTTTTTTTTTTATAATAGATTCTGGTTTACCCCCTTAATCGGATGTATAGCTTGCGAATATTTTTTCCCTTTTTGTGCGTTGTCTATTTGCTCTGTTGATTATTTCTTTGGCTGTGCAGAAGCTTTTTAATTTAATCATGGGTGTTTGTCCAAAAGAAAACAAGTCATTTTATCAAAAAGATATCTGCACTCGAATATTTATAGCAGCACAATTCACAATTGCAAAGATGTGGAATCAACCCAAGTGCTCATCAATCTGTGAGGAGATTAACAAAATGCGGTATACATGTACCGTGGAGTACTACTCAGCCATGAAGAAGGATGACATAATGCCTTTTGCAACAATATGGATGGAACTGGAGACCCTTATCCTAAGTAAGGTATCTAAAGAATGGAAAAACCAACACCCCATGTACTCACTATTAAATTGAAACTAACCAGTGAGCACACATGTGCACAGAGGGAAGTAAAACTCAATGGAAATCAACCAGGGGGGAGGGAGGAGGTGGGGATGGGCAAAAACCTACCTGATGGGTACAATGAACACTATCTGGGTGACGGGCACATGTATAACCGTAACTCAAGCATTACAACAGTGATCCATGTAACCAAAAATATTTGTACCCCTATAATACTCTGAAATAAAAAAAAATAAAATAAATAAAGATAAATTTCAGAAACTCAAGACTAAAAATCTATTTGAAACAACAGCTCTGTGGCCCATCTTGATGGATATAAAATAACATTACGATTGTTTGTCTGAAATAACATTAAAGAGGAGAAATGGAATACAAAATGGTATTGTTAAGACAAAGCAATCGATTATAACCATGCAGAACGCTTACATATACATTAGTAAAGACAGAAGATTATTTTGAATAATAAAAATGGTTAATATTAATTCTTTTTAGTAAATTTGTTTACATTTAGAAGGATAGTAGAATGGGAGAGAGAGATGGGCAGAAAGATTCGATATGACTTTAAGTGGAACCAGTTTTAAACCAGCGGCTCTGTGATACTATCCCATGAAACGCTCCCTTAGAAATCTCTGACATCCCCAGGGCCAATGTCCGTGACCCTGTGGCCATTTCATTCTCCATGTCTGTGAGCACCATCCTAGTTCCACGTCCCACCGTCACTTTTATGTTTGCTGTTCTTTGCCCTGCTCAGACCAGAGCAAGCTGTTAGAGAACCAGAAGTGCAGCCCCACCGGAAATGGGTAAAACCCCCTTGTCTACCAGCGCCGGAGGAGCGTGAGGCCATCCAGAGGAGACCCTGGGCTGTATGTTCACGCCGACCTTCTCTAGAGCAACTGCTCTCTTCAGCTTCCTCCCACGCATGTCTCATCACCGGGGAGTTGTCTCGCTGCACGAATTTTTCACATTTGTCAGCTCAATCAGTGCTCCAAAGGCACAATGCAGCGCTTAGAAACATTATGTGAATTTATTAAATTCTCTGGAGGACTTTGGGTCCATAAAGCAGTAAATTGATTACAGAGAGCTGAGGCCATAATATTTTCATCAGCAGCGAAAGCAGTCGCGCTCCCATATTGCGCGTGGCGTGCGAGGAGAAGCTGTTCCTCACTTCGCCGGCGCCAACAAGCTGAGCCACAAGGCCAACAAGGAGGCGGCTCTGGGATATGCCAACGTCACGTGGCGTTTCATCAGTTTCTTTTAGAATGCCAGCCTCCGCGTGCATCCCTTGTAAGAAAACATGAGAGAAATAGAAATGGCCTCTCCCCACTCCGGATTTGCCCATGAATGCTTTTGGAATTAGCTTTTGTGATCACAGCTGCTCAATGACTTTGCCATGACATCGTCTACTGACATTGCTGTCAAAATGATGGGCGTGAGCAGCAAGCCAGAAGGAGATGACGGGTCGATGGTGACGACATCACTTAGATACGAAACATCCTCACGTGTGGCTTGGTGCCATATAACTGACCACCAACACCCCCTCCACAGAAGCAAGGGACGATCCCGACGTTTTCCAGGATGCCTAACAAGCCAGGAAGTACGATAGGTGCTTTCCCGTATGTTATCCTAGTTCGAGTTTTGCAACAATCTTAAGAGCTAGGAATGACAACTCCTGCTTTTGAGTGAGCAAACCAAGGCTTAGTAACTTTATCAGCTCTTTATCACAAAGTTGGTAAATAGTTAAGTTGGAATCCAAACCGGGACTTCCGTGTGTTTCTGAAGAAATCCTTGTTCTATGACCCCACTTGAAAAGATTTGACTCTTCCAGAAGGTTAACTAGACAGCTTTCTGTTGCTACGTGGGAAAAATGTTGCCATCTCAAATGTTTCTGGAGGGAGAGGAAAGGGTAAATCTAGGGGCAGTCCTGTTCCTGCCCTGGCACCAGAGCCGGCACTTTAGAACCTTCTCGTAAAAGGCCAGAATGGTCCAGGCTAGCCCTAGAATACTATTCAGGCCATTCCGCTGTGTCTTTGCACCTTCTGCAGGCATACTGGAAAAGGGAATGATTATAAAAGTCAGGTATGATGAGAGATGATATTTTCTAAAATCCGTGACTATATTTTGGTGAACATCTAAAATGACATACTGCTTCCCTCTGTGTTGGAGGGGTTGGTGCCACGGGCATAAGCGGAGTGATGGTGATTCTTACTCCTCGGTTGCTTCCAGACTAAGTAAGGTCTCTGCATTAGGAAGCAGAGACCTTGCTACAGAGCAGACCACAGATGTAGGGAGTATGGACTCCTCTCCTTGCATCGCAGCCCTTGGACCGAGTCTCTCTGCTCTGGTGGAGAAAAAGCAGGGTCTCCGTAAGGCCTAAAAACCCTGGGCTGAAGGCTAACGCAGAGGAGAGGGCTCTGTCTTACTAATTTGTGGATTCCCAGTGCTTGGCAGACTGCCTGGGACATAGCAGACCCCCAGTGAGTGTTTATTAGATTCAATTGAAATATTAAGACAGCTCAGCCGTTTGTCAAGTTATAAATACCAGAGTATTGAGAATTACTTTTGTGAGCTGTTTTTAAATATAGTAGTTTGCGAGCGTAATTGTATTTCATATGTGGTAATTCACAAAGCTACACCCAGCACTTCCCAGTTCATTTTAAAGCTATATATTCAAGCGACTCTTGACTCTAGAGCAAAAACTCTCCGCTATCCATTCTACCCAAGTTTTTCCCAGCATACGGGCCCAACCAGAATAGTCTTTCAAAACTGGAATTATCCAGGCCACACTCGGGAATAAAATCAACTTGGAATTAGCCATCGATTTTGTGTATTTCTTCTTCCCCATAATATTTGGCTGCAGCTGTATGAGTTGCAAAGACCATCTCTCCCTCGGACTTTTTGCTTATGGAGAGAAGTGCACGATTCTGGTGTTTTCTCCCTTATTGCTTATCTGATGCTAAAAACCCTACCCATCGTTCAGGAACGAATCTAATTCATTTTGAGAATAATGTGAACTGTATTGACAGAGTCCAAACCCAAAAAGCCTCTGACGCTGCATGAAACAGCACCACCCAGTGGCACAATTGTCACATTACACCACCTTATCCGCCCTGAAACCTGTCATTGCTGAACTCTCTTCTGCTGGGAAACTTTGCCAAGTAACTTCACAATCAGAACCGATTAGCAATACTTCAGATACAGTGAATCTCTTATCTATTTTACCTTCGTGGAAACCTCTCCTTGCTCATCATTCTTGTTAGAAAAGGAAAATATCTGATCGCCGCCGTTTCTCTTGGACTCCAAAGTTATAAAGGGCAATTTTCCCTCAAGCTTAGCATCATTTGGGTCCCGACCAAGCCCTTCACGTCTTCGTGTTACACAAATTCAGCAGTGCTGTTCCACGTGCAGTAAATGCAATTCCTCGCAATACACCAACACTAGCTTTAATCATAATTGTGTGTTGGGTTTTTTTCACTGTGATCATTTATTTATTCCTCATCAGAACGTTCGTTCGACAAGTATTTACCGATCCCCTGTGCTTGGGGACACACAGAGATCACCACGGACCCTGTCCCTGCCCACACACAGCTCGCAGCCCAGGAGGAAGAATAAACCCACACAATGCTGTAAGTTTAATCATGGGGGAGGCGGGGCTGTAGAACCCACATGGTGAGGAGGGGTTCAAGGATGGTCTCGCAGCAGGCACTGTTGGTGGCCCACCCACGTCCCCTCGACACACTGAAAGTCACTTGAAACTTCAACAGACAGTCAAACATCTGCATTTCCTTAGAGGACTTCTGCTAGTCAAAAAAAAAAAAAAAAAAATGGGTGAGATATCAAAGTGCCAGGGCATTAAGCGACCCTCACCCGGCGAGGGATGGGAGCTGGTGGACACACATCCCGGCTTCCTTGCCCCTCAGTAGCTAACTCTCAAGTGTGTTCTGCTTAGTCTCCTAGAAAGTCCCCAGTGGAACGTCCACAGTTAGTATGTTGACAGTCGGGACTGCTGGGATTTCAACAACCTCGAAAAATGACATCCATCTTTCTCCCAAGTGTCGTGAGGCAATGGAGAAACTAGATCAAAGCATAAGGCAGAGAGGAGGCTGGCTATCACGTTGTTAATGTTGAAGAATGTGGCCTATGTCTTTAGGCAAGTGGGCCGCATTATCCTCAACCTACGAAGTAAACTGCTTGTCTTTCGAATCCCAAGTACCACTGGATCGGGGCAAGACTCGGAGAAACAGGGCCTGTCCAGTACACTTACGGCAAGGAGGGTCAGAGTGGACCGCAAGCCTCCAGAAGGCAGCCTCCTGGCCTGAGACAAGAAGGGGAGAGGCTGAGCCCTGTGGCCGCAGTCACTCCTTCCTCAGTCACCAGGCAGGTAAGTGGCTCTTTCTCCAGAAAGGAGCAAGAAGGGGCATAAAAAGGCCAAAAGTGTTAGACGCATGGAGCTCCCTCCACCCAGAATAAAACCTTAACAACGGGAGGAAGAGTGCCCCCCACCGCCACTCCATCCGAGCCCACCCTTCCAGAGAGGTTTGCTAGTCCAGGGACTGCCCGGTACCACCATTCAGTAAAATAAACAAAAACATCTTTTAATTTCCACACTCTGAACACTCTATCTGAGTGACACGGGTCCTCAATTAGGACCACAGTAATACATACATGAATAGACAATGATCATTAAATCAATAGTCTCTATGATATTAAGAAGTGAACTTTAGGCCGGGCGCGGTGGCTCACGCCTGTAATCCTAGCACTCTGGGAGGCCGAGGCGGGTGGATCGCTCAAGGTCAGGAGTTCGAGACCAGCCTGAGCGAGACCCCGTCTCTACTAAAAATAGAAAGACATTATATGGACAACTAAAAATCTATATAGAAAAAATTAGCCGGGCATGGTGGCGCATGCCTGTAGTCCCAGCTACTCGGGAGGCTGAGGCAGGAGGATCGCTTAAGCCGAGGAGTCTGAGGTTGCTGTGAGCTAGGCTGACGCCACGGCACTCACTCTAGCCTGGGCAACAAAGTGAGATTCTGTCTCAACAGAAAAAAAAAAAAAAAAGAAGTGAACTTTAGCCACATGCACCTACCTACAAAAGACACTTAAGAAAAATGTTGGGGTTTTTTTTCTGATTTTTCTTTTAACATTTACTGAACCCTTACTATGTGCTAATACTGTGATATATTTATTGAACCCTCACAATAACTTTTGAAGTGAGTACTAGTATTACCTCCACTGCTCGGATGAGGAAATGGAGACTCAGAAAGATTAAGAAACTTGCAGAAGTTTACACAGCTAATAAGAGTGAAGCCAGGACTCAAATCTTGGTCAATCTTATGCCAAAACCCATGCGCTTAAGCGCTACCCAATCCTTTTCCTCTAAGCATTAAGCTACAGGTACGTCTTAAGGTAAGTCATTCAATTTGCTTTAAATTAGAAATGCCAACAGCACGATCAGCTCTGAAACTAATCAAAGAACAATGCAAATGCATTCCAATATTCTGCTTCATGATCAATCTGCCCTCAAGCGCACAAACCAAACCCTGCTTGCAACAAAAGGCCAGAAAAACTTGAAGGAGGAAGACAAACGTTTCCACCTTTTTTATATAAACCCTTGCCAAGTATCTTCCAATCTAAAATTGATTCTATTCATGCCTCCAACTCTTTGAAGTTTTGTTTATACCTCTTCTCCGTACCAATGAGATTCTCTTATTTCAGTGGTTTCCATTTTTTATAAACACCACTTGTGAAATATACATAATTCTGCAAAAATGGTACAAACAGAACATACACATAATTCATATGATAATTACAGCCCCTTACTGAGTAGTATTGTCATTATTGGTGATGTCTTTACGTGCAGAGAAGTGAGAGACATATTCCTAGCACCTAATGAACCTAACATGTATTAGGGGCTCAATTAAATGTTTATCCAAAATAAGGAATTCAATGAATGAACGTCTTTGAAGTGTTTGACTCAATAAAATAAGACATTTACAGGATTCGTCTCTTTTGGAAACTTTCAAATGTATATTAAGTGAATCCGAAGTAGAGTAATTCAAACGAGCTGACTTTGTGGTCAAGCTTTTGCTTAAGACAGACAGATTCTCAGACTAGAGCAGACACTCTACCTGAACCCAAAATGAATCCGCACCATCCAGAAATCCTAGATGGACTTGGTGAAGATACATCAACTCGGTGTGTCTTTGAGTCAACTCCTCTCGAGGAGAAGAGGAGCTTGTGCTGGGCTGTCTCAGGAAGGTTACAGTATTTAGGCAGCATTTCAGAATTGCAGGCCTGGGAAGAAGGGTATGGATATGTTCTGGTGTCCAAGTAGTAGAAGGTCGTGGGTTCTGGCTGCTATTTTTAGCTTGTTCATTTGCTCAACAAGGACGCCCAGCCTCCCACCCCAGGTACCATATTCTATCCCATCTTCTCCACCCCCAACCCCAGGAGATGATCCCCCACCTCCAGCTGGCTGTGCCCGGTGTCCCGTTCTTCCAATCACCCGACCAGTAGGTACAAAGCTTGGCATGAGACCCAATCCGGCCACAGTCCTTCCTTGAGATTTTTCTAGGTGTAGCTGCGTCATAATACGGAAAATTATTAGAAATCTGGATTTCTGGCAACAACCTTCCCTAAAGCAAGAGGGAATAAAAAGAAACAGAAATGAGAAACAGAGGGGGCAGGTCCTGGCGACACTGAGTCTTGGATCTAGCCTTGGTTCCTACAGCAATTCGCTCAGTTCTTGCTGAAGCTAGTTTAAAATAGGTTTCAGGAAAAAAAAATAAATAAATAAAATAGGTTTGGCCGGGTGCAATGGCTCACACCTGTCATTCCAGCACTCTGGGAGGCCGAGGCGGGAGGATCACTCGAGGTCAGGAGTTCGAGACCAGCCTGAGCAAGAGCGAGACCCCCATCTCTACTAAAAATAGAAAGAAATTAGCTGGACAACTAAAATATATATATATATATATATATATATATATATATATGAAAATTAGCCGGCCATGGTGGCTCATGCCTGTAGTCCCAGCTACTCGGGAGGCTGAGACAGGAGGATCGCTTGAGCCCAGGAGTTTGAGGTTGCTGTGAGCGAGGCTGACGCCACAGCACTCTAGCCTGGGCAACAGAGTGAGACTCTGTCTCAAAAAAAATAAAAAATAAAAATATAAAAAATTAAAAAATAATAAAATAAATAAAATAAAATAGGTTTAAGTCACTGAAGCTGAGAGAGACTTGATTAACATACCAGGTCTTTGCCATAGCACGATAATGTGACCTCCCTTTAGGACACTGGTTCTATGACAAGACATTTTCAAGTCCCAACAACCCAAAAGGCCTCATAAACTTTAAGCACAATCTTTCCAGCAAGTTCTGGATGAGCTGGAGTCGCTGCATTCATGATGCTGACCACGAGATGGCGCCAAAATCATTCTTGCAAAGTCACCTTGACCATCCGCTCAAGACCTCTGAACCAGGGCCGGGCGCGGTGGCTCACGCCTGTAATCCTAGCACTCTGGGAGGCCGAGGCGGGTGGATTGCTCAAGGTCAAGAGTTCGAGACCAGCCTGAGCGAGACCCCGTCTCTACTAAAAATAGAAAGACATTATATGGACACCTAAAAATCTATATAGAAAAAATTAGCCGGGCATAGTGGCGCATGCCTGTAGTCCCAGCTACTCGGGAGGCTGAGGCAGTAGGATCGCTTAAGCCCAGGAGTTTGAGGTTGCTGTGAGCTAAGCTGACGCCACGGCACTCACTCTAGCCTGGGCAACAAAGTGAGACTCTGTCTCAACAAAAAAAAAAAAAAAAAAAAAAAAAAAAAAAAACAAAAACCTCTGAACCAGGAGAGGAGTAAGACAAATGAGCACGGAGAGGACCAGCTGTAGTCGTTCCTAAAGTCCAGGCTGGGGAACACAGAGTCTGACGTCTAAGACCCCAGTCTGGATCCCAGAAGCCCTCATCGGAGGGAAGGTTGCGTTTGTGAGCAGAGAGGTCACTGTCTAGACAGGGACGCAGAAAGGACCGCTCACTGGCTCAGGACTTCTGGGGCATTAGGTGCTAATCCCTGAGCTGCTGGGTCTGCTGATGATACCAAAAACTGTCCGCTGCTGTCACCTGCAGTGGCATTTCTGGCAGATTAGAAATAAGGGTTTACCCTTTGAAATCCACTGCGTAGCTACTCACTCATTGTCACGGTCATTCAGTATAAAGACCGTAGGTCTCAGGGTCCGAGGACTCTGGCTGTGGCCTCCACTCTGCCACCTGCTAGGAGATGGGTCCGGTGAGGGCCTCCGTGGTCTGTACGAGGGAGGATGAAACAGCCCTGGCAGGCTCACAGGGCTACTGTGAATTGTGCAGACTTGAAAAATCATAGACTTTCTTGATAGAAGGTTAAGGATTATTTTTTATATGTGTGGTTTTTTTTTCTGAGACAGAGTCTCACTCTGTTGCCCGGGCTAGAGTGAGTGCCGTGGCGTCAGCCTAGCTCACAGCAACCTCAAACTCCTGGGCTCATGCGATCCTCCTGCCTCAGCCTCCCGAGTAGCTGGGACTACAGGCATGTGCCACCATGCCCGGCTAATTTTTCTATATATATTTTTAGTTGTCCATATAATTTCGTTCTATTTTTAGTAGAGACAGGGTCTCGCTCTTGCTCAGGCTGGTCTCGAACTCCTGACCTCGAGCGATCCACCCGCCTCGGCCTCCCAGAGTGCTGGGATGACAGGTGTGAGCCACCGTGCCCGGCCAAGGATTATTTTTAATACCAATCTGAATTCACATTCCATCTTCTCCCATTAAGGTTTTCATCAATCGCTATGCATATAATAATTATAAATCATTATTTTTAATATGTAATTTTTATGAATAAGAATAATGGATATACAATAAATAAATCATTATGATTAGTTCATGGAAATGTAAGACAGTGGGGCACCATGGTGGCCCCAGGTGGGGGGGATGTGGTGGGAAGTGAGGGACCCCCGGTGGGGACGATAGCGTTCGTGCTGCTCCGGCTCCTGAGTTATCAGTGGCTCCACGGTGCTCAATTTATTAATAGGCTTCTCAACTTATGCACGTGTTACAAGGACTCTTTTTTAGATATTAAATATTGCATAATAAATGTTAGAATTTTTAATAAAAGAAGTAAGGCGTTATTGGGGGGAAAAGCTGTAAACCAAGAGGTTCCAAGTCTGTGGACTCTCTTTGAGAAAGCTTTGTGATTGCGATTCTGTTATCGAGGGAACTTAAAAACACAGATCGCTATGGATAAGCGGGGGAGAAAAGCAACATATCCAACCTATTCATTTCTTTAAACCGAGATCCCACCAAATTTCAGCCTTAGCACAGAGTTGAGTACCCACGTTCCACTGAAAAATCTCTCCCCTTTTGCATAGTAGGAGACGATTTCTTCCTCTGAGAAAGAACGCTCATCTAGTCTTGAGAGAGAAGGCATTTGTCATAACTGTAAATTTATCTGGAAGAACAACTGGGCTTCACACAGGCCATCTGGAGAAGACAAATGTTTGGCGGAAGCATGTGGGAAATTTCACTGCCAACATATGCAGCTGGATGAACTGCCTTCAGCATTGCCGAAAGGAGAAGATTCCATTACGCACAAGGAAGGCATTTCAACAATCGCCTCAAAATAAATAGACATCAATCTTTTAATCTAACTAAAACATATGGGAGGTGTAGTTACGTTTCTTTTCCACGTACTGACAAGCAAACATCGGCCTCTGCAGAAAGAGGCATCTGGTTCAGCTCTACTGGGACACCTTTGAAATCGCTGCGTTCATCTGCACGCATTTAAAGAAATATGCTGGCCGGGCACGGTGGCTCACGCCTGTAATCCTAGCACTCTGGGAGGCCGAGGCAGGAGGATTGCTTGGAGGTCAGGAGTTCGAGACCAGCCTGAGCAAGAGCGAGACCCCAGCTCTACTAAAAATAGAAAGAAATGATCTGGACAGCTAAAAATATATAGAAAAAAATGAGCCGGGCATGGTGGCGCATGCCTGTAGTCCCAGCTACCCGGGAGGCTGAGGCGGGAGGATCGCTTGAGCCCAGGAGTTGGAGGTTGCTGTGAGCGAGGCTGACACCACGGCACTCTAGCCTGGGCAGCAGAGTGAGACTCTGTCTCAAAAAAAAAAGAAAGAAAGAAATATGCCTTCCTGCAGCTCCCCCTGCCTTGGCACACCGTCCACGCCCCCCAACTCTTGCGAGGTGTCGTTGAAGATGTCACGGAAGAGAATTAGGCAGAAGATTAGCAGTTCTAGTCCTGTACCTGTCACTACTTCACAGAGGAACCTCACAGCAAGCCACATAACCACTCTGCTCGGTTTGATCACCTATAAAATAACAAAATAACTCCTTCTCTAGTTACGTCACAGGGTTTCTGTGAAGATACTATAATATTTATTTTATTTATTTATTTATTTTTTTGAGACAGAGTCTCACTCTGTTGCCTGGGCTAGAGTGAGTGCCATGGCGTCAGCCTAGCTCACAGCAACCTCAAACTCCTGGGCTCAAGTGATCCTCCTGCCTCAGCCTCCCAAGTAGCTGGGACTACAGGCATGCGCCACCGTGCCTGGCTAATTTTTTCTATATATATTTTTAGCTGTCCATATAATTTCTTTCTATTTTTAGTAGAGACGGGGTCTCGCTCTTGCTCAGGCTGGTCTCGAACTCCTGAGCTCAAACGATCCTCCCGCCTCGGCCTCCCAGAGTGCTAGGATGACAGGCGTGAGCCACCGCGCCCGGCCTATTCTATAATATTGACGCATCCTATTAGGATGACGGTTTACAACTTGACAAATGTTTCAAACAGATCGTTTCGCTTAGTGACAACGTTATCCCCACTTTATAGATAAAAGTGATACTGTATCCGGGAACCAGGAGTTGCTACGATAAACAAACCCCCAAAATCAGCGGCTTAGCACAAGAGGGTATGTCCCACTCACGTGACATTGTAATGCAGCTGTTCCTGGTCAAGGGGCAGCTTCCCTCTTTGAGGTGACTGAAGAGCCCAGGCTCCTTCCGTCTTGTGACCCCACCAGGCCCGGGGACCTCAGCGTCTTCTGGCTACAGCTGGCAGACAGGTAAAAGAAAGGTGTTCTTTATTAGATACCAAGTGAAGTCTAACTCCTAGCCTGGGCGTCCAGGCTCTCTACAAGTGTGGTTCCAAACTACTGGAATTCCTATTTATCCTCTTTCCTCTACACAGATGTGTGCACCTGATGTTCCTAAAACATCGTATGGCAGAGACTTTTGTTCAGAAAAATGGGCTATAGAACAGGTGATTAATCCACAAAGCATTTGTGCCCAGAAGAAGTATTTGTGCCCAGAAGTTTCCTACCTGGTGCAGAACTCATGTCCTAAGCAGAGAAGCTAGTGCAGGGTGTAGAGACCACAGAGGTGCATGGATTCTTCTAGCAGCTGTTACAGCACAAATTCTGAACCGTTGCCAGAAGATCCATTCTCTTAATTTCATCCATGAACATAACATGACAATAGCAGGACAAAAATCTCCTGAATTGGAATTTATTAGAAAGTGTAGGAAGAAGAAAGCAATTTAAAAGTGTGGCCACGTAGCAGTGCTTTGCAATTTCCCGTTACAAAGAAAACCAGCTAAGAGGACGTTATTTACTTTCTTAGTAGAAGTTGAACTTCTGGCCTAAGACTTTGGCTTATGTGTAGGAAACTGAGTTGTCTTCTAATGATGTAGCCAATTATTTGATGAGACCACTTTAGAAGGAAATGATATCAGTACTAGAAAATAAACGCTGCTTCCTCCAAAGCAAATCTGATCAGAATTCACACATCAGTTGGAAACACAACACTTGGAAGAAAAGGTCTAATTTGGACATCGTTTCAGTGATTATTACGCCTCTGTTAGCCGAGTGACTCGTGCTGCTAAGACACATGACTTTGATCCAAAACTACCTCCACACCGCATTTAAAATAGCAAACCTGAATGAACTAACACCGACAACCGGAGCCAGACGTGTGCGAAAGCAGTCGTGCTATAAATAGAGGGAAGAGAGGATCCGGAGAAACAAGGTCGGAGAAACAACCAAAAGGCTTTTCTTTCATACGGACGGATTCTCTTGCCCAGGGTACGGTGAGAAAACGGATTACTTCTTACACTGTTTTATTGAAGGCTGCCAGGGTTTGCACGACCTCCTGGATTCTGAGAGTGGTTCTTCTGTAAAAACAGCCTCCTCCCCCTACCAGCGGGTGTGTGTTTGCAGAAGAAACACCCCTTTTCGCCCTCCCCCTCAAAGTGGGACTTCAGCATTATGGAACCTCCAATTCCCAGTTAATAAATCCCTTTGAGAGTCTGTTAGACTATGTTACATGAGAGTGGTGTGTTCTATGCCGCAACTAACCACTGTGCCGCATTAGACAAATTTGTGTGTTCAGTATTGACTATGTATTGAATATTAATATTGAATATTCCCTAAGGCCACAGGGGGTAGAGTCAGGTGTAAATCAACAGTGACAGATATTCACAGCCTCGAAGGCTCTGTTTTTCTCTTATTCATAAATGGGAGAGGGAGATTTCTGGAAAGTCGTCCTCCAGTTCCTGTGAGTTGCAAATAGCCCTTCCTGGCTGTCTTCCCTGGCCCTGGCCAGAGAATTTGTGCCGTACAGCTGCTAAAAGGAAACCGTGAACGTCTGTGGCCTCTCTGGTCTGGCCCAACACCCCGCACTCGCTTCTCAGCTTCAGACCTGAGTTCTGCACCAGGTAGGAAACTTCTAGAAGCTTCTGGGCTCGATTACCCATCTCAGCTAGACTCAGGTTTAATTAAGTTAATATTTAGTTTAGCTTAATCGTTGATGCTCTGCAAAAACTACTCAGGAGACATTTAGATTCTATAAGCACTCAACGGGGTCTATTGTGGATATTTTGTATTTAAACCATTAAAATTAAGTTCTACAATGCTGGGAGGAATCCCTTACTATAACATATGTGTTGCTCTAAGTCTGTGCTTTGGTTTCTGCCTTGCGGAGCCTTAGGGTTTTGTAGGGTGCACTAGAGAGCGTCGGCAAAGGCAAAGGGAAACCAAGTGATGGGGCCCTGGGCCTTGGGAACCCCGTCCCTGGTTCAAAGTGTTATGTTTTGATTTGGGGAAAAAAAATAATTCTATACCTAAAAAAAAAAAAACGTGTGTGCGTGCACCAGCACACACGTGCATGTATAGATATACACTATATATGCTATGCATATGTTTATAAAGCCATTTTTGCTAGGAGTGTTTCATTGGCAACTCACTATAGCTTCAATTCAGTTTTCTCCAACTGCAAACCCAATTCCCTCTGGCTGAACTATGCGGAAAAGATTTCATTGACAATTGTGTTTGGAAAGTCAAAGGATGTTCTAGCTTCAGGCCTTGGTGAATTGAGGGTATTGAGCTGCATCATCCTCTCTTTTTCTCTCTGCTTTCCTCTGTGTTTACTTCATTCTTAAAAGGTCCTCTTCTTGTGGCAGCGAAGATGACCCCCGGGATCTCTGGGTCTGCACGGTTCTTACCATTGGCAATCTCGAAAGAGACAAGAACCTATCTCCCTGTGTCCCTATTGCTCTTTCCAAAAAGACGCTGCTTGATGCTCTTGGGTTACGTGCCCATCCTTGGGCCAGAAAAAGTCCCGTGACCCGCCAGCCAGGGGCGCATGCCAACCTCAGTGGAGGAAGATGTTTGCCCGGTAGTATAACACAGCGACAGAAGGAGAGAATATATGGAAGAGAAAAGACTATATTTACCCACCATGTCACCAAAACAAAGCAGGACCACTCCCTTGGAAAAAAACTAAAATGAACCGTGTAGCATTGGATTGGAAATGGAAGTGTTGGAGAGAATTTAAGGTTTTTAACGGCCGGGCGCGGTGGCTCACGCCTGTAATCCTAGCACTCTGGGAGGCCGAGGTGGGCGGATCGTTTGAGCTCAGGAGTTCGAGACCAGCCCGAGCAAGAGCGAGACCCCACCTCTACTAAAAATAGAAAGAAATTATATGGACAGCTAAAAATATATATAGAAAAAATTAGCCGGGCATGGTGGCGCATGCCTGTAGTCCCAGCTACTCGGGAGGCTGAGACAGGAGGATCGCTTGAGCTCAGGAGTTTGAGGTTGCTGTGAGCAAGGCTGACGCCACGGCACTCACTCTAGCCTGGGCAACAGAGTGAGACTCTGTCTCAAAAAAAAAAAAAAAAAAAAAAAAGGTTTTTAAGACAGATAGATGATAGAGAGATAAATGATAAATAGAGATAATACAGAGGATAGATTAGAGATATGATAGACATAGATGCTAGATAGACAATAATAAATATAGAGGTCAGAGTGGGGGGGGCAGAGAAATGAAAGGGAAGGGAGCTTTGCTAATATCTAGGAGAAGCTCATTCCAAGCTGAAGCAGCAAGTGCCAAGGTCCTGAGGCAGAAATATACTGACTGGTTTCAAAAAGGCCAGCGTATTGGGGGAGGCTGCACTAGGGAAGGCACGACGGAAGTCAGGCCGGAGGGGTGCCCAGCGGTCTGACTGCATCGAGCCTTCCATACTGGGGGGAGGATTTTTATCTTTATCCTCCATGTAATAAGAAGCCACCGGAGGGTTTCAAACGTGGGAGTGACATGATTCAATTTACGATTTAAAATTACCATGCTAGCCGCTGTTTACCCAATAGACTCTTTGGCGAACAGGAGCAGAGGCAGAAAAATCACTTAGAAGAGTCTGGTGTAGCCCAGGTGAGTCGTGATGATGGCTCAGGCCAGGGCAATGATGGGGGACAGGTAGTCAATGGCCCCAAAAATAAGAACAGGGAATATTTTGGAGGCAAAAAGGTCTGTGACTATAAACAACCCTCTCCTATTTTTTTTTTCCCCCCTGGAGGCTGGGGCAAGGACAGTACGCGTGTAGAACACGGAATCCACTCACCTGCCTTTTTCCTAATTTCATCAGAGAGCACTTGAGCACGCCCCAAGGCACACTCAGGTCCTCCCTCCCACACGCCCCTCCTCCCTGCGTTCATCACTTCCTAGACTCTCATTGCATTTTGTTCCAGGGCCAAAAAAAAAAAAAGGCCTCCCCACTTCCTCACGCCCTAGCGGTGTTTGTCTTTACTCCCAGATTCTAAGCTCCTGAAGGGCGGGTTCCCGTCTTAGGCAGCAACGAGCGTCAGGACTAACAGAGCCTGAGTCATGGCAGGTATTTCATAAGATACGTGCAAATGTTTGAACAGGACAACTGCTAAAGGGACATTAGAAATTGCGTGACGCTGCGGTAACGCATTCATCCCTCCGTTGCTTAACCAGATTTCTGCAGAACCTGCCGGATAGAACAGGACTCCCACCGTCATTTCTCTGGCCAACGTGGACGAAATTCCAGTTCTGCGGGAACAATTTCAGAACCTGCCTTTACAACCAGCACCAAAGATTTCCTTCCAGGTAGGAAGCCCGGCAGGGTCACTTGTACCTGATTTAGCAGCAAGCAGATGTCAGGGCTGCCTGTATCGAAAGATGGTTACTACGATAAACAGGGTTTCAGCCAAGGTCAAAGCCACAGGTGACTCAGGACACGAGCATTGTCGGGTGCACATTCCACGACAGTAGCCCACACCCTGCTCCTAGTCACAGTCTGATTCCACTCACACTCTACATTTTGATGTTTTCTATAATTACACAATAAATAAAAGGAGATCAATGAGAATCAGAGAATTGTCAAAGGCTGAAAAGCCAGTGAGTGCTTGGAGTCACAATCAGAAAATGTCTTATGACTCTCTATCCCATTACCTTAACCGTTATTCAAAACATAAAAATAAAACCCAGCCTCAATCCACTAGGAACAAGAGTTAAAAAACAAAAGCAAGCGCACAGCTTTTGCTAAGATCCTTCTTAGGGGCCCTAACTTAGGGTCTCAGTCCCAGATCCCTGCCCTGCCCCCACCTCCCACCACAACCTGCTCTGTCCTACCGAAAAAGTAATTTAGGTCCAAATCAATGAGCGAGGGCAGCTTTGGCCAAGAGGCGGTCTGCGTAGCCACACTGTGTTATCTGTAATCGCAAGAAACCAACAACCTTCATCATGTATGTTCAGAGATCAACAGAGTGCCCAAATTACAACGCAGGCGCTGAGATCACGCAAGTCCCCAAGACGAAGGTGACTATGCCTTAGAAAGCCTGTTTATACACGGAACTTGCCTTGAGATCAGCAACCATCCAGGAGCATTTGCTTTGTGCTCTGAGGACATGTATAGCTTCACACACGGGTGCTCATCCAATCCCAGGATGTGGCGTGGTATTTTAGAAGCCCTTGGCATTCCTAGACCCTGCTGTCTGTAAATATAACCAGACATATTTGAAATAAAAAAAAAAAAAATAAGGCAACCGCAAGGCTCCGTTAACAAATCTATACAAGGGTTAGATGGAAGGTCTTACTTACCTGATGAGATTTTTCTACCAAATCCCGCCTACCCTTGACATCTCCTTACGGTAACAGAAGACTCAAGAGCACTAAATTCTGGGCACACTATTTCTAAAGTGGGTACGCAATAATATCAGGGAAGGCAAACATAAAAAGAGTTCTAAGGAGCTTTCCAAAAAGATGGCTTCAGTAACTTGGCAATTCCTTAAGCAACTTGAAAACCAGCTGTGTGAATCAGACCTACAAGAGTTCTGATTCCGACGGCATTAGATTATCTAGGGAATATGTGAGACCGTTTCTGTTTTTGCAGTGCTCTTGGAAAGATCCATTTTATCAGCGTCCAAACAAAAGGGCTCCTAGCTGATCTATCGGCTTTTCCGAGAACTGGGCTCCTAAAATGGATTTAGTAATCCAAGCCATGATGAACATCCAAAAAAAAGAAAAAGAAAAGAAAAAGGAACTCCTTTTTCCAGGGGGAAAAAAAAACAAGACAGTCATTTCAACATACATTTTGGATTTGCTGGTTTTCTGCCAGGATCCCCCCTAACAGAGACTTAAAGCAACAACAAAGGGAAAAGGTAGGGGGTGAGAACAGAAAGGTAGATGACCACGAGGGTAACCAGTTTGCAAATTTCCCTTTGGAATGAAATCCACCTCGCTACATAAGAAGAATGTACACTGATCATGCTATACCAGGCCTACCTATGTAGTTAATTAGATACAATTGTCTGAACTCCTCTGCAAAATAACTGAAGGTTCTGACTTTGCTCAAGCCAGAGTCCACAGGGCTAGAGTCCAAATAACTAGGCAAAAAAAAAAAAAAAAGAAAGGAAGAAAAAAAAAAAACACCAGTGGTTCACATTCTTGGTCCCCAGCTGTTCCAGTCCAATAAAATCTAACTATGTCATTGAAATGAAAAACAAAACAATCCTTGTTTGGAATAAGAAAGAATTTAACTTACTCAAAACCAGAAGAGGGTGGAGGGGAAGGGAAAATAACGCAACACACATTTAGAAATATAGAATTTATTTATATTCATGATAAGACCGTTTTATGTTCTGTACATGGTTACCAAAGATACGATACTCTTGGGAGTGTACAACAGCGCCATGTTGCTATCAAACATTGCTTATGCTGCGTGAGTCGGGGAGAACTTATTTCCCCCTTTAAAAAAACGTAAGGCTCAGTTTCCAAAAGGTAATTATACCAGTTATTTGCTGCTTACGAGACTGGGAACGTTCGGGAATAAACCACAGAGGGGCGGAGGGTGAGGGGCGGGCCCTACATACTTCTCACTCATTCATACTGAAGATAACTCCATGGGATTTTTTTTTTTTTTAAGGGCTCCTTCTATTTGAAAATGTGTTTAGTTATAAAAACAAACAACTCAGTAGATGGGAGGGGAACTAGGCACCGATCGTCAGCTTACGAACAAGGGAAACTAACTAGTTCTTCATCACCATCTCTGCTTGCATGATGTCTACACATAAAGGCACACACGCATTAACTCTGACTCACTTTTCTTTGGTGAAGCTTACCAGATAGTATTTCTCTTTCAATGGAGTGGTAAAAAATAATTTACATTTCCTCCAGACTCTCAGATCAAGTAGCCACAAAGTTGTCCTGGCTCCTGACTACAATCCGCCATTGCTCTTTCCAACCTTGCGTAGAACATGATGGCCCCACCTTGGAACTGATTGGAGGGACTGGGAAAGCTGATTAGGAAAAGATAGTTTGGGGTATTTTTTTTTTTTTTAATTACCATATCGACAAGTTCCAAACACACTTCAGGAGCGTTTTTTTCCTGTACAAACATTTCATTCCATCAACACCGCCATAATCATTTCACAAAAGGCAGTTCCCTGTTTTAACTGGGAAACGACCTTGCGATTCACAACAACGACCGACCGCAACACAACAGAGGGCACCTGCGAGTTCTGCCTCCGGCACAGAGAGGTAGAGACCATCATTCTGTAGAAAAGATTAATAAAAACAATAAAAACAAACAAAACAGTAAAACAAAACAACCTCCTCCCCCAACCCCTGAAAAAAAAAAAATAAAAACCATTCCATTCCTAAGGGCCAGCTCTGGAAGGCCAAGTTTATCTCTAGGGAGGCATCAGTCCGACTTCGAGTTGAGAGATCCGTTGCCCACGATCATCTTGCTGTAATTCTTCTGCTGCTCTTCCCTAAAGGTGTCCTTGACCTTTGCCCTCTTCAGCCCTCCGTCCCTGGGAACAGGAAGACAAGTGTGTAAGATCCTCCCCAGCGATGACGTACCAGGGCTGCCTGCCACCGCACAGTGTCGTGACACGGGCCCAGCTGCTCAGCAGTGGGACCAGGAACACTGGATTTGGAAGCAGGAAGACCCGGATTTCAGTCTCTTAATAAACATATGTTACTGGGCCGGGCGCGGTGGCTCACGCCTGTAATCCCAGCGCTCTGGGAGGCCGAGGCGGGAGGATCACTCGAGGTCAGGAGTTCGAGACCAGCCTGAGCAAGAGCGAGACCCCATCTCTACTAAAAATAGAAAGAAATTATATGGACAACTAAAAATATATATAGAAAAATTAGCCAGGCATGGTGGCGCATGCCTGTAGTCCCAGCTACTCGGGAGGCTGAGGCAGGAGGATCGCTTGAGCCCAGGAGTCTGAGGTTGCTGTGAGCTAGGCTGATGCCATGGCACTCTAGCCTGGGCAACAGAGTGAGACTCTGTCTCAAAAAACAAAAAAATAAAAATAAATAAAAAATAAATATACGTTACTTAGAGGAAAGAACCATCTCCCAAAGAAAACAAAATACTGGTTTTTCATCTACCTATGTCTTACTAGAAAACCATATGGAAAATTTTCAATACGTACACAAGAAATGGTGAGTAAACAGGTGGGTAAATTTCTTAAACATGAACGGGTTAAGCATTATCCAAATCTAACCCTATGATTAACAAGTTACGTTTTCATTCCGAGCACTGTATTTCCAGTATTTATAATCTTCCAATTTACAAAGCAGACTCAGAATCAAACAAACAACAAAATCACAAATTCACCCAGGAGCGGAGGCCTAGGTAGGCAGCACTCCTCCATTCAGAGCCCATAAATCTGTGAACTCCCTCCAGGGTGGGGAGAACACAGACCTGCCCGGGTAGCTGGGCTCTTTGGACACAGAGACACAACAGACTGGAAGAGCTGGGGGGAGACTGGGCCACTGTCTCCCTCCTACTCCAATGCTTTAGATTTTAACTGCGAGGAGAGTGAGGACTGAGAAATTGCTTACTTTATACTGTGACTGTTGAATTTTAACCCAGTTAAGCATGAATGTTTACCAAGTGCTTCTGAGGATGACGAATGATCACAGGTTAGCCAGTGAACTCAAGGCCACAAGGACAGAACCTGACCTCCATACAGACACCTGCCTGAGACCACTGCCATGTTCTGGCTTCTGGAGTCGAATGTAAGACACAGCCCACCTGCAAGTCCTCAACTCGAAAATAGACTTGTGATCCACACGCTATCCAGGTGGTCAGTTGTGGGAAGTTTTCATGAACTGAGATAATAAATTGTCATTAGGTCCCCAGAATTGTTCACATGAGCTTCTTTTAACCAAATGAGCTGCCTCTAACTCTTCACAACATTTACCTGAACGGTAAGCAATAAGAAAGGGGGAGAGAGGTAAAAGAGGCCTTTCTCCTTTCCTGAGGTCCAAGCCAAAAACAGGCAAAAATGTGCAGTTAGCAACGTTTGTTCTGAGCAACCTGACATTATTTTTGTACAATTCTCCTTCCCAAGCACCCAGTAAACTCCATGCTGCTCTAACCACCCCAACTGTGATCTGCCACTTCTAGAGACTTCAAAGCTCTACCCGTTTCCCCTTTCCAATGGCAGCCGATCTTAGTTCTTAAGAAGAGCAGCAGCCCTACAGAAGAGCCGGTTTAAGATCATACAATTACATTTTCATTTACTCTATGAAAAAAAGCAATCTAGACATGTTAATTCACACCCAACAGGCAAATGACAAAAGTATCTGGAAAGGCAACGAGACTATTTTCTTTTTTACAAAGAGGCTGGGTAATTAAAAGTCATCTTTTATTGTCAAATTGCACATGGCCTGATAAAATGAAATTGAAAAATTCTGAGGATCCTTTTTGACACGTTCAGCTAAGCCAGTCTGATGGCGAGTCTGTCCTTGGCTGACTCCCAGGGGGTTTTTGTCCCTCAAGGCCTTTCTTCCTTTTCTCTGAGTCTGAGACTACACACACACTTCCAAAGCTCCAGGCTTTTCCTAATGGCTTCAGGGGAGGAGCAGAAGGGCTGGATGGCAGGGAAGAGGAAGGATGAGAAAAGAGTTTTAAAAAAAAAAAAGAGTTTTAAAAAAATGAAAAGGAAGCCAGTTGCACACATGAACATGAATCACGAGGACATCTGTGGACTAAGGGAAACCCGGAATTTTATGACATTATGGTATCTGTCATTTAGCTGAACACATTCCAATTTAGATAGTGTAAAACAAATAGGAGTCTTATTTATACCTTAGGGCCAGTCAGTTGCCCTAAGTTGAGAGCTCATACTCCAGGGGTACTCAGCCACCTTCCAGAAGTACCCCTACATAGCTCTGGCTATCTTTATGTTTATCGCCCATCCATTTCCCAAGCTTTGTTAATTAGTATGATAAATTTTAGAAACAGGCTTTCACCTGTTTGTAGCTTCTTAGAGTCATGGATGCCAGAGACAGGCTTTCCTGGGTCAAATTAGTGGTAGTGACACTATGGGAATGGGTCAAATATTTTAGTGATGTTTCCCACCCTTGCATAAAGGACAACAGTAAGTCCTCACTGAATGTCATTGAGAGGTTATTAGAAACTGTGACTTGAAGCAAAACGATGTATAACCAAACCAATTTTTTTCTCTTCAACATCATAACAAAACAACACTGAACAAAATAATAATTACTCGACGACCTTCTTCTGTAAGCCATTTTGCTTAAAGTCATTTCCAAGAACCTATCGACAAGGCTGAGAGTTTACTGTGTAAGAATCCAGCCGGCCCTTCTACCAGGGCATACACCCCAAACAGTCCTGGGTCCTTCCGCTGGTTCAGAAGGTTCTCGGTTGCCTGGCGGACAGCCTCACTCAGCCGACCAAATCCTGCTCCTGGAACATTGCTACGATTGCCTCAAAGGAACTTTTCATGTAAAATGTTTTTGAAACACCCAAAGAGACAGCTGGGACTTTATTGAACTTATTGGACAGGAAGTATAGACTGTTTTGCGACAGCTTACTATTAGACTGTCTGTATGTATGTAAGAATTTGATCTCCTATGAAAATGTAGGTAGAGTTAACGGTCAGTGTTATAGACTGAATGTTTTTATCCCCTCCAAAAGTCATGTTAAAGCTCTAACTCCCAATGTGATGGTTTCGGGGAGGTAATTAGGGTTAGATGAGGCCACGAGGGTGGAGCCATCTTGATGACATTAGTGCCCTTATAAGAAGAGACATTGGAGAGCTTGCAATCTCTCTCTTCACACTTGCACAAAGAAGAGGTGGTGTGAGCACAGCGGAGAAGGCAGCCAACGGCACCACCAGGAGAAAGCCCTCACCCAAAACTGACCATGCTGCCACCCTGATCTCAAATTTCCAGCCTTCGGAACTGGAAGTCCTTAAATTTCTGTTGTTTTAAGCCACCCAGTCTACGGCAGAGTAATCCCCCCTTGTCCGGGATTTTGTTTTCCGTGGTCTCAATTACCTGCAGTCAACCGTGGTCTGAAAATATCAAGGCATTTTGAGAAAGAAAGAGAGACCACGTTCACATGGACTTTAATATAGCCCATATATTATTATAACTGTTTTAGTCTATTATTAGTTATTGCTGTTCATCTCTTACTGTGCCTAATTTATAAGTTAAGCTTTATCATAGATATGTGTGCATACGAAAAAACACAGTATAGGATGTGGTCCTATCCATGGTTTCGGGCATCCACCGGGACTCTTGGAATGTATCCCCCCAAGATAAGGGGGGACTACTGTATTCTGTCTCGGCAGCCCAGGCAGAGTACATTCTGTACTCAACTACGTCCCATCTTCTTCAAAAAAACTAAAGCCACAGTTATTCATAAGTAAAATATTTTACTTATTTCCCTTTCTATCAAGTGGCTAAGCTTTCTTTTTTGAGACAGAGTCTCGCTCTGTTGCCCAGGCTAGAGTGCCGTGGCGTCAGCCTAGCTCACAGCAACCCCAAACTCCTGGGCTCAAGCGATCCTCCTGCCTCAGCCTCCCAGGTAGCTGGGACTACAGGCATGCGCCACCATGCCCGGCTAATTGGCTAAGCTTTCTTGAATAGAGTTATAGCTCCGGTTAAGCATGAATGAGCCCATCAGTAGCCCCTGGTCTCCCACTGCCCACCCTACTCCCAATCCACTTTCCCTTTCTTCTTCAGTGAAAGAACCTAAATTTTAGCTGGGCACAGGGCCAGAACAAAGACTACACTCCCCAGCTTCCTTTGCAGCTCGATGTTGTCACCTGACTTGAGCGCTGGCCAATGGGTACAAGCATAAGTGGCATTTCCAACTTCCTTCCAGCTCAAGCTCTTAAAGAGACGAATGTGTCCTCCTTCCTTTAATTTCTTCCTGCTAGCCATCTGCTGTACACACACACTGGGTAGAGTTGGAGCAGCCATCCTGGACCGTAAAGTAGACGCACAAGCCGAGGATAGTGCAGCAATACAGACTGACCTGTTATACCAGCCTTGACTGCCCGTGATTAAGTGAGGGAGATAAACATCTACCCTGCTTACGCCAGTGTCATTATGCATAAACCACTATCACTTTCAGCTAAACCTACAGGTAACTAGAATAAATGGCACTGTTAATAGTGATATTTTTTCCTCTAATTAAAAAAAAAACGGGATAGTATTTCTGAAAAACTTCTTACCAGGGAAGTTCTGTCAATCCTCCTTGTATAGCAATAGCGGACTTAACCCTATTAGCAAACTGGGCTGCATCTTCTCCTTCCTGGTTTAAAGAGAAAAAACACAAGGACATCTTGGATATAGTGCTTTTAATACCTTAAAATGTCTTATAATCGTTTGTATTCGTTTTAAATTGTAAGATTCACATTTCAGCTCCAATCAAAGCAAATATCATTTGTTCTAATAAGAAAATGCACTGCTGTATTTCATTTTTTTTATCACGTACATGTATTTATTACACTCTTTATTAGTCTTACCCAAGAAGCAACATTATATAATATCTATAGGTTCAATAAACCAACAGCAATTGTAAAACTCTTATGGAAAACAGTCTCTGAATATAAAATGGCCTGATGTGAAGAGAGCTAATTACATTATTAAAAAATGACTCATTGGCTGAGAAAGCAAAAAGGCAAGATATGCAGAAGGGAGACACCCAGGTTTTCAGGCAAAGGTTTTCCTGCCTTGATTTGATTAGATCAAGTGCCAAAGGCCAGCTGTTATCTAAGCCATACCTCTCTGGTCATGGGGGGCATGTACCACACGTCACAGACGATGGCCCAGCTGGTCATCATTCGCAGCAGGTGGCTCACCATGTTGTATTTGCAGCTGTTCCAAAAGGCATCGCCAAACTGAGGGTTGTACTGGAACAAAAAAAAGAAAACACATCCCAGTTACGAACTCAGTGGTGGCTTCTCATCCGTGTCCACGTTTTTTAGGGTGGCAGGCCAGGTATCTTTATCAGACCCTAAGGAAAAGGAAGTCGCTTCGCTTCATAGAGCTGATCCAAAAAAGTAAACGAAACCAGCTAACTCCAACGGCTTTCCTAACCAGAGCCCCAGAGAGCACTGCAACAAGAGTCATTTACGTGACTATTCAATGTCTGTCCCCACACTTCACTGGGAGGTCAGTGGGCACAGGACCCGTTTTGCTTAGTCACTGCATCCTCGGTACTTAGTACAACCCCTGGCACACAGCAACCCCGGGCAGGGCTATCTACAGATCGGCAGAGAGAGAGAATGAGAACTCAAAGGGGGCAAAATGTAAAGAAACGGTGAATCTGAGTAGAGAGGATACAAAGTGTTCCTCTTTCTTGCAAATTTTAAGTTTGAAATCATATTGAAAGAAAGTTACCGCCGGGCGCAGTGGCTTACACCTGTAATCCTAGCACTCTGGGAGGCTGAGGCGGGAGGATCGCTGGAGCTCAGGAATTCGAGATCAGCCTGAGCAAGAGCAAGACCCCGTCTCTACTAAAAATAGAAAGAAATTAGATGGCCAACTAAAAATATATATAGAAAAAATTAGCCGGGCATGGTGGCGCATGCCTGTAGTCCCAGCTACTCGGGAGGCTGAGGCAGGAGGATCCCTTGAGCCCAGGAGTTTGAGGTTGCTGTGAGCGAGGCTGACGCCACGGCACTCACTCTAGCCCAGGCAACAGAGCGAGACTCTGTCTCCAAAAAAAAAAAAAGAAAGAAAGAAAGTTACTGATCTAATGCCTTGTTTTGTTTTGTTTTGTTTTTTTGGTATCCGTGTTACCTTAATTGCAACTGGGTGTATAGTGCCTCCAATTTCAAAGCTTCCCTTTTTAAACATCATGACCGAGGTGTTGTTGATGCAGGTTCCTGCGGCGGGGGGGGGGGGGGGGGGGAGAGGAGTGAATATTCTTAAAGGCAGTCGTTTTTAAAATAAATGTTAAAGGAATTATTTTGATATGAAATAATTAAAAATATCAAAATTACAGACATTATACTCCCATTTCACACACCAACCCCTGCTTACGTAGTGGGTAGTAATCTAACAGTCCTAAACAAGCTTAACCACAAACTTTTTCTTTGAACACTCCGTGGGTACAACTTCTTTACAAGACGTGACAATTTCAATGCATTTAAAATAGGATCCTCCAAAAGTCACGAAGGATAACGTTCCTGAGTCCATTACCCAGAAATGACTTTTGAAATAAAAAACGTAGCGTGACTTCCATCAAATCGCAAAAGCAAGCAGGGAATTAACAGCTCAGAGAAGGCCACCCCATTCCTGGAGGACAGCGAGATTTGGACTGAAAATGCCAATTCTAGAACAATTTTATTCATCAGAGGCTTTTGGTGGTTTGTTGTTATCCGCTACAGCCTGGCGGGCAGTCCCCATTCTTACCTTCGGGGAAGATTAATATGGGTAATTTTTTCTTATCCGCAATATGTTCTTTTAGTCTGTGAAGAAAAAGAAAGGATCAAAATTCCACCTTTAAAAAGAGACAGGTGGGAGTCCTTTTCAATATTCTTTACACTTTCCTGGCACAAATATACTTTTAAAGCAATAGGGAGAAAATAAGTAAGATATAAATAGAGGAAATAAACTCAAGTTGTTCCCTCTCTAAAAGAGTGTAAGGAGGTCTGCACGATTGCAATGCCTCTAACTTCCGAGTGCGCGGCGGCTGCCGGCTCCTAGGAAAGATGACTGGACGGTCGTGCGACGTGTGCTCTGGAGCCCCCCGTCTCGAGCTGTGTCCTTCTCCGTGGGCTTGTATTTCCCCGTCTGGAAAACGGGACTACTGATTGCTGGACCCATCTGCATCAGGGCTATTAAGTGCAAGGCGACGCCTTCAGTGAGTCAGGACAAACTTTCCCATCAAAGCTGAGAAGGACGGACGTCCTTCCAGGCTCAGGTTCTGCCCTCCCTGCAGCCAACCCTACATTCCGCTCTGCTCATCGGAAGCCGGGAAACACCGCGGCTGCCAGAGGGTCTCATTGCTCAACCATCCCAAGACAGGGGACACTTTTCTCCCTGGAAGCAGATTTCAGCAAGTGCTTTTCATTTTACCCTTAAGGGCACGGGCCGCCTGCGCGACTGCCTTCACTCGAAGGCCTCGGGCACAAAGCTGAGCTCCATCCGGTTCCCGGCAAAGGTTCCTGGAAGCTTGGCTCAACCTCAAAGCCCGGAGGCTCCGTCTTTCACTTCCCTCTCTCTAGCTGGATTCAAGTGACAACGGTCATTCATCAGCACGAAGTCAACCGTCTGTTTGTTTAGCAAACAGTTCTCAATTATTTAACCTCCAAGGGCATAATTTTTAACCTTGCAAATTCAGACACTGCACCGTACCTAAGGCACGGCAATTTAGACAGACGGGTCTTCTGATCCCATCATAAATCCTTCTGTGACTACAGAATTAAAATTTGTAAAAATCTGGCTGAGACAGGTGATTCACCAGAAAGTCCAACAACTAGAGCTCTGTATGTTTTAGTTTTATCTTCAGTGTTTTTCCGTCCT
This sequence comes from Eulemur rufifrons, assembly GCF_041146395.1. NCBI lineage: Eukaryota > Metazoa > Chordata > Mammalia > Primates > Lemuridae > Eulemur > Eulemur rufifrons. The sequence goes on from NC_090995.1 coordinate 12,927,044, forward strand.
GTTTGGCAGGAAGGTCAAGATTTACCAGCTATGGCCGGGTGCGGTGGCTCACGCCTGTAATCCTAATACTCTGGGAGGTCGAGGTGGGAGGATCATTTGAACTCAGGAGTTTGAGATCAGCCTGAGCAAGAGCAAGACCCATCTCTACCAAAAATAGAAAAAATCAGCCAGGCGTGGGGGTGTACACCTGTAGTCTCAGCTACTCAGGAGGCTGAGGCAGGAGGATCGCTTGAGCCCAGGAATTTGAGGTTGCAGGGAAGCTATGATGATGCCACTGCACTCTAGCCGGGGTGACAAAGCAAGACTCTGTCTCCAAAAAAAAGAAAGATTTACCAGCTTTTATGCTACCCCAGTGAATACTGAGTAATCTCACTCCTTACCTCTTAGTGACCAAGTGTCGATCCTTCACTTCTGAGCGTTCGAACCAGACGTGTGGGCAAGATTTGACCATGGCTCTCTGAATAATTCCCATCAACCCGCCATGAACCTGGCCAACCTAGAAGCACCACGACAAAAAGAGAAAAATATAAAGGCACAGCTATCCAAAGAAAGATATTTTTTTTAAGTACCAATAAATTCCTATTCCCCACTCAGAAATCAGATTGGCCTTCTGACTTCTTAGCCTGGTCAAGGGATTTTTCAAGTCAAATGCAAGCAAAAGGTATTCTTTAGTAGCACCTCTCAATTTCAAGTTACATTGCTGCATTAGCTATCCTCTAACTTTAACAAGTAGGGGTCCTTCAACTGAGTCAAGATTAGAGAAATACAAATTATAACTACACTTTAATACCATTTCAAACCCATCTAACTGACAAAGATAAAAAAGCTTGACAATATTTCCATGCATGGCTATGGGAAACAGGCCCTCTCATACACCGCTTGGGGAAAAGGAGAGAGGATTACAACGCTAACAGAAGGAAATTTGGCAACATTTATCAAGACTACATACACATTTACCCTTCATTTCAATAATTCTTCTTCTAGGAATTTACCCTGAAGAAACACCTCTGACAAAATGGAAATATATAAGCACAAGGCTACTAATTACAGTATTACTTCTTATTACAAAATATTAGGAACTACCTGAATGCCCAAATATAGGACATTGGATGAATAGACAATGGTGCATGTATCTAGTGGAGTACTATACAGCTGGGAAAAAGGTAAGGCTGATCTCTACGACTGGTAACAAGTGACTTCCAGGAGATATTGTTAAGTGAAAAAGGCAAAAGAGCAAATCCAGGAGACTACCTTTTGTACAAGACTGAAGGGGAAACAATATACACACGTTTGTTGATCTCTACAAAAAGAAATACAGGAAGGATAACCTAAGCCAATGAAGCCGGGAACCCAGGACAGTGAAGGATAGGGGTAGAATGAACATGGGAGGTAGGGGCACTTCAGTGAGGACACCTTTCCTGTTTAGCTTTGACATTGAGAAGCATGTGGATATCCCACAAATTCAAAGAAATAAAATTAAATCAACAAGGGTAGGAATAACGAACTGAATGCAAACGAAAGCAAATGAACCCAATTGTATTTCAAATGAATAAAAGAACGATGTTGAAGGAAGAAGAGAGTATCTAAGAAACTTTCTCAGTATCTGACCTCATGCCCTCCGTCTTGGATGAAATAGCAAGAACTGCTACCATTTCAGGTAGCATTTATTGGTACGTTAAAAAAGAAACGTCATTGACAAGAGAGCCTTAATGTTCTTCATACATATAGTTTATATTTAGCCAGAAAGGCCAATTATGACCTTTGGGGGAATAGTTTCCTCCCACTTCTGCCTAAAGCCGTCTCTGATTTAAATTCAATTGGCTGATGTCTTCAATTTGGGGCTTAAAGAAAAAAAAAAAAAGGAAAAAATAATACATTCAATTGGCTTTAGGTTTCTACCAGTCAAGTGACTGGACTGTTTGTGGTTACCATGCTTTTCTAAACCTTGGCTAATATCATAAGTGCAGCTACACATCATCAAACAATAAGGAAAATGCCAACAAAATTCCAGGTTCCCCAGTCTCAGTGGGTTCTACTCAACTCTGTTGACCAGGACAGAGAAAGCACATGGTCTCAGAAACGCAAAATCATGATTAGGCAGTGACATGGTTTGAACGTGTTCCCTGGGGTTCATGAATTGGAAACTTAATCCTCAATGTGACAGTGTTCGGAGGTGCATCGTCACCATGGGAGGTGTTTAGGTTTGAGGGCTTGGCCCTGATGAATAGATTAATGCCACTACAAAACGGGCTTTGACCGCCAGGGGCTCACGCCTGCAATCCTAGCACTTTGGGAGGCTGAGGTGGGAGGATCGCTTGAGCCCAGGAGTTTGCAGTGAGCTATGATGACACCATTGCACTCTAGCCCAGCAGCAAAGTAAGACCCTGCCTCCAAAAAAAAAGAAAAAAAAACAAAACAAAAACGAAAACAGGCTCTCGGGACTGGGTTCACTTTCTTGTGTTCTTGGCCCTTCCCCACCCACCATGTGACCACTCAGCAAGAAGGCCCTTACCAGATGCCGGCCCTCAACATTGGACTTCCTCACCTCCCGAGCCATGCGCCAACAAATTTCTGTTCATTATACATTCCCCAGCGTGTGGTGCTCCATTAGAGCAGTACAGAACAGACTGAGACAGGCGGGTTGGCTGCCTGAGCCCCTGCTTCCTCTTCTAGAATAAAATCTCAGTCCTAAGCTCATTAGATCACAGGGAAGGTAAAATACAATGGGTGAAACCGCCTGTCCGCACACATACAATGATTATGACATAATCCAGAGCTACGCTGGGGGTCTCTCAGGGGTTGTTAACACGCGGGGCCTTGTATGGGCTGTACAGGGATCCACAACACCTTGAAATTATACAAAACATCGTGCTTGTATGACACACACACACATATATGGTTATCATATCCGATGATTTTTCTCAAAAAAGGTACATAACTATCAAATATTCCTAACCTAAAAAAGATGAATGACCACCAAGTCCCATAAGTCTTTTCATAAAGGTGGCTAAAGCGTCCTTAAATTCAGAAGGAACTCTATAATTTAGAGAAATTTCAGAAGGTGTTAAAATGAAGTTGTCCAGGAGTTACAGATCTGAATCTGTATTTTAGATAGATTAGGCATATGGCAATAAGCGGAAATTTTTACAAAGGGCTTCAAATGACATCATAACCCACGAACAGTCCAATACCTGCACGTGTGCCGGCTCACCCCACCCTCCTACCTGCCGCAGGGACTCCCTTCAAACGCCTTCCCAGAAAAACACCCCAGACCAGACCATGACTGTCAATCACCGGAGCTGGTGAGTGAGATAAAAACCATCTGCTCTCCCTGAAGCCCAGCCCACCACCACGAGGATATGAAAAGAAGATTCCCCCGGGACCCCCGTCCAATCCTTCTGCTCCACACACTGACTCGGAGCACATTGAACCACCGTGCATCTTCAGTCAGCCCCCTGGATTTACCTGACACATAAAGGAGAGGTAGGAAATGCTGAAAAATTTGTAAGGGCAATAGAAAACAAATATTTGCCTTGCTTGCTACATCCTCATTAAAGAGCTAGATTTTTTTTTTTTTTTTAATTGCATAGAACTCCCTGAAGGAAGAGAGAACTAATTGGCTGGCGAGGGGATTTGTACAACTCCAAGGAGGAAGAATGCAATGTTGCAAAACATTATTCGACACCGGAAGGCATTTTACAAGAAAAATGGAATCAACTTTACAAGGTCCTATCAACCTCAAGTATGTCTACATTTCAGTAAGTTCATTTTTTTACTACTTTAAATATGATGGCAATTTTCTTTCCTTTTCTTGCACTATGTATGTCTCGTGTAAATATATTACCTAACTTACATAGCTACAATATATAATACATACAATAAAACACATATATGGCTATAGTATAACCCAGTCAGATTTCTAATATAACACCAACTTTCCAATTTGTGCCAGAATAAATTAAAAGTTGGACCAATCCATGAAACAGGCAACCACCTGCAAGATCAACGAGCGGCTCTTACCATTGCGTAGCACCCATCTGTCGTCAGGATCAAGACGTCTATGGGGGAGGTGTGGTTGGCAACACAGATGCCTCCATTCTGGGGCCTGTACTGCCTGCAATTCATTATAGACAATCGTAAATACCAAACCTTGAAAAGGAGCCACTGTTTTCCAGAACAGCATAGAGAGACTCATCTTATTTTTTTACACATATTTTTACTTTTTTTTTTTTTTTTTTTTTTTTGAGACAGAGTCTCGCTCTGTTGCCCAGGCTAGAATGCCGTGGCGTCAGCCTAGCTCACAGCAACCTCCAACCCCTGGGCTCAAGCGAGCCTCCTGCCTCAGCCTCCCCAGTAGCTGGGACTACAGGCATGCGCCACCACGCCCGGCTAATTTTTTCTATATATATTTCAGTTGTCCAGCTAATTTCTTTCTACTTTTTTTTTTTTTTTTTAGTAGAGACGGGGGTCTCACTCTTGCTCAGGCTGGTCTCGAACTCCTGACCTCGAGCGATCCTCCCGCCTCGGCCTCCCAGAGTGCTAGGATTACAGGCGTGAGCCACCGCGCCCGGCCTTACACATATTTTTTAAAAATAAAGTTCGGCGGTGCCCGGGCCCATCTTTAAGATGTTATCTCTAGGTGGCATGATGGGAGTCGAGCGAGGGGCCCATGACTTTCCCTTGATAATCTATAAGTTTTGCTTATTTAATCTTAAGTATTTTCATTAAGTACTCTCATATTAATTTGATCTTCATAAATGCAACTTTTAGTGGCTTCATGGTGACCTACAAGAAAATTTGCCATGGTTTGTTCCCTCCTAGCCTCCCAGAGCAGAGGTCTGCAAAGCCTTTGCTATCAAGGGCCAGAGAGTACGTACTTTAGGCTTTGCGGGCTGGACCATCCCTGTCACCACTGCTCGGCTCTGCTGGTGGAGCACGAAGGCAGCCACAGACAATACGTCAATGAATGAGCACGGCTGTGTTCCAATAAAACTTTATTTGCAGAAAACAGACAACAAGCCAGAGTTGGACTTCAGGCCTGTGGTTTAGTTTGTCCACCTCTACCCTAAAGTTAAACCAGGATTTGACACCAACAAAGCAAAGTAGTTTGCTTATCTATATGGAGAAGAAAGGGAGCCAAATACATTGATTTTAGCATATCTTCCTTAAAATTAGAAGCAATTCTATAGGTTATTAACTCCTCCATATGTGATTAGGGTGCCTTTTCTGCAGAAAGTGTCTCCTCCGATCACGTTTCTGCAACTTCTTCTACTCCTTACTTCAAAACTCATAGTCCAGTTGCATCATAGAATTTAAAACTTTTAAGGGGCCTAAACCAAATGACAAAATGTTTCCCTTCTACACATGAGAAAGAAAGACCCAATCAGTTAAAAAAAAAAAAAAAAAAAAAGGGTTGTCCTAGAACTTCTAGAACAATGATGTTAAATTATAAAAAATAACATTGAGGTAGCAAGAACAGACATTGAAAAGCAATCAAAATCCCTTTCCCAGAGCTAATAACTTTGCTTAGCTTCCTTTGCTCTCTATGATGCGGGGTGAGACAAGCAGAAGGTTGTTTGAAGGCTCAGGCGTGGATGTTAGAAGTGGCAGCACTGGGCCCGGAAACCAGGCCTGGGGACTCCACCTCGAGTCCCCTTCCCCACCCCACGGGGCCTGTCACCATCACTACTTTTCACACCAGACAGACCCGGCTCGAAACCCGACTCTGCTGTGTACTCACTACCCGATCCCAACCCACCCACCCCAGAGCTCTCCATCCGTGCCCCGCACAGCGAGCGAGCCGTGTCCACCACACAGGGTCTGGCCTGCACACTGGAGACGCGCAATTATTAGGCACCACTGCATGTGTATGAGGACATTCCTTCTGCAAACTGAGCTCTTTGTATTCAGTGCTTTTGTGCGTCCTGGGGCACCCTAAGCAGGAGGGGTGAACACTGCAAATGCTCGGGCTCCACCGGCTTCCTCCCACTCCGATCCCCACCGGCTTTGCCCGGAGACGGGCGGCGGGGGCGGCGGACACTCACTTGTTGTGGTAGTGAATGGTGCCGGAGAAGGCCCGCACGCAGATGCGGCAGCACGTCAGATGCACCAGTTTGCTCAGCCGGTTTCTGAGGCTGCAGGAAAGAGAAAACATTTTACTGTGCAGTTCTGAGCACTCCTAAGAAACGACACGATACAAGCTTTACTTTGCTCTTTTGCACCTGACACTGTTCTGCTCTGCTGAGGAAGCACGGTTCAACCCTTCCAGTCTCAGCGGCGCATTCTTTTTTTCTTTTTGAAACAGAGTCTCACCCTGTTGCCCAGGCTAGAGTGCCGTGGCGTCAGCCTCGCTCACAGCAACCTCAAACTCCTGGGCTCAAGCGATCCTCCTGCCTCAGCCTCCCGAGTAGCTGGGACCACAGGCACAGCCACCATGCCCGGCTAATTTTTTCTATATATATTTTTAGCTGTCCAGCTAATTTCTTTCTATTTTTAAGTAGAGACGGGGTCTCATTCTTGCTCAGGCTGGTCTCGAACTCCTGAGCTCAAACGATCCACCCGCCTCAGCCTGCCAGAGTGCTAGGATGACAGGCGTGAGCCACCGCGCCCGGCCTCATCCGTGCATTTTAGTATGAGACGGCAAAAGTTTACCAAGAGCGCTGGACATAACTCTGACACAAAGTAGCTCCTGCCCTACTAGACTATTCAGATAAATTCCTGAAACTGAAGCTTCTTTGGTCTTGGTCTTATGAGCCTGCCAACATATAAGACTCTCTTTGCTTTGAGTTTCTCAGTTCATTTTCTGTCTTCTCTTCATTTCTCCTTTGAAAAAACAACTTCTTTCAATTTATATGGAAGTAAGACGGAAAATCAAACGAAGACTACGAAGACAGAGTGAGCAGAATTCTAATAAGAGACCATGAACATGATGCAAGACATAAGAACCAAACAAATATTCTCGTTGTGGACACAGCTAAGGAAAAGGACAATCTCACTTCTGGCCGGATAGAAGAAAAACATTCACCTGCTGGCTGGCAGCTGCCCCACCAGTGTGGTTCCTACAACCAGCAAACTGATCCCAATGAAAGCCAAAGTAAACCTAAAAAAAAAAAAAAGAAAGAAAGAAAAAGAAAAAAAAAAAAAAAAAGGCAATGAAAAAGTTTGTCGAATAGTAGGGAAGTAACCTAAAATTTCATAAATAATAAAGCTGTAAATAAGTTGTGGGGTATCCACATTATAGAATATGATACAGTCATCAAAAGAATTGGTTAAATCTGTAGATTCTGACATGGAAGAATGTTCCCAATACATTTTGAGGGACAAAAAGCAAAGTAAGTTTCAGAAAAATAGAGTGAATATGATACCATTTTCGGAATAACAACAAGCACACGTGTGTAGCTAGTCTATACGTGCACAGAGAAGGCCTGGGAATTTTTTCACAAGACTGTCCAGTTCGATCTGTATAATCATCAAAGGGCTAAGAGGGCTAGCGAAAGAAATATATTTAAAGGCTCTTTCATAAGAAGAACATTAAAACAGATCACCGGGCAGGAATCCTTTGATGCAAATCTAACTGTTGGCCTTTTGCACGGTTCAAGATAACTCAGACGCTAGCACAGGGTGACCGACAGTAACGCCAATCCCCATGGAGACATTTTCTCATTTTTGAAAAGTGCTTTTAATATGCGTATATTTTCTCTTCAAAAGGAAAATACAAATTTTTAGAAATACAAACAGAACTACTCAAAAAGAAAAGGTTAAGATTTACAATTCTTCAAAATAAATGGGATTTAGTCAAAACTGAAGAAAAATCGGTAGTTTAATTACATTTGACTAATGAGATGCTTGAAACCATTCTACTCTGTCAAATGGAGAAAGCAGAAACTTAGATTATCTCACTGCCCTCTCAAATCGAACCAGATCTGTGGCTTCTGGTTCTCTGCAGAGCCTCACCCCATCCTGCCGGACGCATGGGGCGTTCGCTCAGGAGCCAGACTGAAGGGAACCCCCGCTGCGGCCTCGGGAAGGCCTGCGGGTTTGGGGGGGCCACAGCGGCTGCCTGAGGTCAACAGTCAGGAGCAGCAGCGACCCTGGGGAGGGTCGAGCTGGTTTACTCCTGACCACTTTCACTCTTCACCTCCTGACCAGACATTCGGAGCACAGAATAGTTCATCTTAACCAATCTCGGGTTTTACATTAGAGGATGATTTAAAAAAAAAAAAACAACCAAAAAAACAGCTAACAGCCTGGACAACATAGTGAGACCCCCATCTCAAAAAAACAAATAAATAAAATAATATACATTAATGTTGCAAAATATTTTGGCCTCACTCAAAATATAATTAATAATGCATTAATACATCGATAAATATAATGTGTTAATTTTATAATTAATATAACCATATCATTACTAATTATGATTATAATTTAAATGCTATATTAATAGATGTTAATATGTATAATTAACGTTATTCATTATATTTTGAGCGAGAACAAAGCATTTTCAATATGCTTCCCTATAAATACCTTGTTAAGGTGTTAAATCTTGTTAAAGTCTTGGTTTAACATCTTTTGACATAGCAATTCAAACGTCACATTCTTTAGACTCTTGTGTTCATGTTAGTCACTGATGCAATTACATCATTTTTAAATCAATCCATAAATTACGCAAACATTTTTAAAGAATGTTTTGCCACCTTGTCCTAATGAGAATCACTTATTCCTACACATTAAATCAGAAAGGGTTGCATTTTAATGTGTTTAACAATTGGGTTCAAAGCTATTGAAACTTTTTATTTGCTAGAGTAACAGGCCAGAAAATTCTGCTTCATACTCTTAGTAGGTACTAAAGAGTCTTAAGTTTTCCATTTTCTTTTTGTTCTTAGATGCTCACATTACTGCTCTTGATCTTAGCCAAAAGGCTGAGACGCGGTGGATGCTTCCATTACTGGATCTTTTACACCACTGACCCATTTTGTGAGCGTTAGTTTAGTTAAAACTAGATGACAGAATCACAACCCCATTTTCTGGGCCCCCACAGCATGGCGAGAGCTAACCAACAGCACTGAGGGCATCTCAAGTACTCTGTGTTGTAGAACTCCTCACTCTTCCCTCCGGTTACCTTGGATACGGTGTCGGACCCATGGACCAGGTGAGGATGCAAGAACTCGTCCATACATTAAACTTTACTAAAGCTTCATTTCTTTTCAAAAATAAAAACAGAACAAATGGATGCTCTAATGATAAATATTACAGAATAGAAGCTTTTAATAAATATTTAATAAAAGCTCTAATATTTCCTTCCTGCACACCAGTAGACAGTTTTGTGCGTTTCCAGAGTACTCGAACCCCCCACTTTGGGAGCTCTGGATGAGGTCCAGGCAAAAGTGCACGTGAAACCTTGAATTTTGCTTTGTTATCACAACGGAAAGGAGTCCCAATAGACATGCTACACCCTGTCTGGACTGGCAACGCGAGCAAAAGACAACAGAAAGAACTTGGAAATCTGCGTGTGCCTGTACTTAAGCAATGCTTTCCCTTGTAATAAATCTGGATGGGGCAAGCAGAGGCCACCCTGGGGATGCTGAAGAGGTTTCAACTCCTGTGTCAACTGTAGCTGGCTGGTAACAACTGCCTGCAAAGCCCTGTTGTGAGCACACCACGGCCACGTCCAGGGAAATGAAGCAAGACGGTTAACAACGATGTCGTGGCTGGTCCGTAGCCAGCTACCGCCACCGCCATGCTCAGCAGACCTTGGCCAGCTTCATCCCACCGCCGGTGTCTCCCACTCACGCTCCACACTGTGCCTCCGCTAACCTGGGCTTCAGACGGCCTCCTTCTCAGGCGGCACTCAAGCTCAGAAGCAGCAGGGGACCCGGGTGAGGAGCTTTATAGTAAGAGAAGTCGGTGATCACCATGGAATTAGAAGGAACGAACTCACACTTCCGAGTGGCTCTCTCCACGTGGTCCCCACTCTCGGGAATTTGTTCTCTCCCGTGCAGCTGGGAACCGTGTGACAGCCCGGCCAAGAGGGCACCGGGCTCTGGTCAGCTGCCATAGTTTGGTGGACACCATGAATGGGAAACCGTCAACCCTCTCTCCTCCTCTTTTTGCTGACTCCCCTTGTCTAGCCAACATCAAATCATCTACGACTGTAACAGCAAGGCGGATCCAATTATAAGACCTGTTTAATATATTGGATTCCGAATGCACACCTTCATTTGGGGGAAAACGTAAAAGGAGAAGAGATGCTTAATACACCCCCCGCAGAGGTCACGCTTGATGGTGTTTCCTAAGCGGGACGGGGTGGAATTAGTGCCACGGAGCTCTTACGTGGCCCTTACGTACACGATTCAAGACCAAAGCGGAGCGATGACACGCGTTACGGGCAGGTGACTCACCTCAGAGGCAGGAGGACGCAATAGCGCACTAGGACGCCCAGCACCCACACCAGGGTGAGCCTTACACTGATGTAGTGGAAGTTTATGTTGGTTCTTGTGAGGAGATTCCATGACATCAACTCCTCTGAGGAGAACCTCTGGGTCACCTCATCTTCCACGATGGCTTCCAGTCCCTTCTTGGAGAAATAAAACACGTCAGACAGCTCAAAGTCCCTTCCTCGCAGGCCAGAGAGCCCTTTCTCCATGGGTGACTCATCTCTTTCGATAATACCTGAAAAGAAAGCAGCAGGACATGAGAAAATGCTGTAGGACAGAACAACTGACCGCAGGAGCAACTCTGTGTAGAAAATACGACACAAGTAAACAAGTCTAACAGGCGACATGCAGCAGATCTCGGGTAACAGCCAAGCAACTGCAGCGGGCGGAGAGAAGACATCCCTATGTCTGCATGCGATGGCCTCTACCCAGCAATTTCAATTCATTCTGGAGCAATTTGGGTCCTTTAAAACCATTTTGCTTGGATTTCCTCCCCACGTGCCATTAGCCAAAGAACTCACAGAAACTAACTCTTCCCAAGTACAGGTCTAGACTGTGCAAAAATAAAGACTTCTGTCCTCCCCTGATAAAAAACATAAAGTCAAAAAGCAAGGAGACCGGGCGCGGTGTGGCTCACGCCTGTAATCCTAGCACTCTGGGAGGCCGAGGTGGGAGGATTGCTGCAGGTCAGGAGTTCGAGACCAGCCTGAGCAAGAGCGAGACCCCGTCTCTACTAAAAATAGAAAGAAATGATCTGGACAACTAAAAATATATATAGAAAAAATTAGCAGGGCATGGTGGCGCATGCCAGTAGTCCCAGCTACTGGGGAGGCTGAGGCAGGAGGATCGCTTGAGCCAGGAGTTTGAGGTTGCTGTGAGCTAGGCTGATGCCACTGCACTCTAGCCTGGGCAACAGATCGAGACTCTGTCAAAAAAAAAAGAAAAAAAAAAAAAAAAAGCAAGCAAAATGGCAAAAGATATTTACCACAAATGGCAAAAAGTTGATATTTTAATATATAAAAATCATTTAATAAGAAAAACACAGGCTCCTCCAGAAAAGTAAGCAAAGTGCACAGAAGCACCATATATTAAAACTTTTTCATGGGCCAGGCCTGGTGGCTCACACCTATAATCCTAGCACTCTGTGAGGCCGAGGTGGGAGGATCGCTTGAGCCCAGGAGTTGAAGGCCGCCATGAGCTATGATCTCGCCATTGCACTCCAACATGCAGAGCCAGACCTTGTCTCTACATAAATAAATAAACAGGCTAATGCTTTATGATTTTAGGTTTTGGATTTTTTGGTAGGTTTTGGGGGGGGGCGGTTGGCTGTTTTTGCCCCACATCCAAAGCTAATACCCAAGCACCTTAAGAATTAGAGCAATAAAGTATGTTCTTGAATGATCATTAGGTTATTTTTTTCAGAAGTCAAGTCTAAGCGGTTTAGCCTTTCTTCACCATCTCCATAAAAGGTTCAATTAGTATCAGAGGACGAACCAAGACACTGTCCCTACTGATAACCTCTTACCCTGTAGGCACCGCAATACCACTCAAAGCAGCTTACTCAACCCAAGTACTGGCCAATATTTAGCAGTGCAAGCGTTTCATTATTTAGCAATGTACAGTTTTTTTTTTTTTTTTTTTTACATCTAGAGCAGGAGGGAAGAATAAGTTATTCAGCAAATCTCTAAATGAAATACACTGGGGACAGCAGACAGCATTTCTAAAAATAACCTTTTCCAGAAGGGCCAGAGACAAGAATGCAAGCTCAAGTTGCCCACTATTATTCAACAGAGACAAGAGAAAAGAGACCTGCAAACAGAGGCCAACCCCTCAGCCCCTACACACTTGATGTGTAATATATTCTCTGCCCCTTTACCTAGTTTATTCTGAATAACTCAAATAAAGTATAACTCAACTTTATATTTTGCTTAAGCATCTTTCAAAACCATGTGGATAACTGCAATGCATGTAGTTGACAAAGGATTAATTTCCAGAATATATTTAAACACACAAAAATATTAATAGGAAAATGTCAAAGAACACTGTTTTTAAAAAATGGCTAAGAATATGCAATTTATAAAGAGTATCCTTAATGACTAAACATTTGAAAAAATGCTTAGGCCGTTGCGGTGACTCATGCCTGTAATCCTAGCACTCTGGGAGGCCGAGGCAGGTGGATCGTTTGAGCTCAGGAGTTCGAGACCAGCCTGAGCAAGAGGGAGACCCTGTCTCTACTTAAAGTAAAAAGAAATTATATGGACAACTAAAAAAATATATATAGAGAAAAAAAATTAGCCAGCCATGGTGGCGCATGCCTGTAGTCCCAGCTACTCGGGAGGCTGAGGCAGGAGGATCGCTTGAGCCCAGGAGTTGGAGTTTGCTGTGAGCTAGGCTGATGCCACGGCACTCTAGCCTGGGCAACAGACCGAGACTCTGTCTCAAAAAAAAAAAAAAAAAAAAAAGAAAAGATGCTCAGACTCACTATAATCAGATAAATACAAACTAAAACCACAATTAGATACTATGAGATCCATAAGATTGATAAAAATTTGAAATCTGGCCGGGCGCGGTGGCTCACGCCTGTAATCCTAGCACTCTGGGAGGCCGAGATGGGAGGATCGTTTGAGCTCAGGAGTTCGAGACCAGCCTGAGCAAGAGCGAGACCCCCCATCTCTACTAAAAATAGAAAGAAATTATATGGACAGCTAAAAATATATATAGAAAAAATTAGCTGGGCATGGTGGTGCATGCCTGTAGTCCCAGCTACTCGGGAGGCTGAGACAGGAGGATTGCTTGAGCTCAGGAGTTTGAGGTTGCTGTGAGCTAGGCTGACGCCACGGCACTCACTCTAGCCCGGGCAACAGAGTGAGACTCTGTCTCAAAAAAAAAAAAAAAAAAAAATTTGAAATCTGATAATATCAAGTATTGGTGAAGATGTGAAGCAATGGGAATATAGTTAGTACGACCATACTGGAAAACAATTTGGCACTACCTAGTAAATTCAAAGACATCAGATCCTATGACCTGGCAATTCCACTCCCAGGTGTAACTCAGGAGGATCTGTTTTTTAATAACTGCAGGTATACAGAAAAGTTGACACAATAGGTCACTTCTCCCAGATTTGCTAATTGCCAACATTCTGCCACATTTGCTTTATTGTCCTATCTTTATGTGTATAAAAAGATATTTTTCTCTGACCCCCTTGGAATACATTTGTAGACTTCATCCCCTTTGCCCCCAAATATTTCAGCACATGTTTCCTTAGGACAGAGAGATTCACTTATTTAATCACAGAACAATTATCAAAATCAAGGAGGCGGACATTAATGCAACATATTAATGGTCTAATCTACAGACCTTATTCAAACTTTGACAATGGTCAGAATTCAACAAACCCAGTTATTTTTAATAAATGAATCATGATCCTTCAGAGCAATCCACAATTCTTCAATTTGTGAAACCCTGAATCTAGGAAAATTTTTTCCTTTTCTGTCAGAAGCCAGTTTTGCGAAGTAAATCTATAAACATTTTGAACTTTGTCCATATACCAAACACTCCGGCCAAACCAACATGCTTGGAAGGAAATCAAATTAGGACTCCCTTTGTCTAATGTAAGAGATTAATTGCACAAGCTGCCCTGTGGCCTGTGCCTTCAGCATGTCACTCACACATAAATAATACCAGCTAGGCAAGGCCTGTGGAAATGGAGACAGAAGTTAAAACCATCTCAGACATAATTAACTCTAAATGAGCTGAGTGAACTCTTGGAATAACTGCCCGTTTATAAATCACACTCGTCTTTCCGCCCTCCAGTCGTAACGCAAGCTTCCTACGCCAGCAATGAAGAAAATCAGGCTCCCCTACAGCTCAGAAGAGAACACAGTAGCTTATAAACAGAAGTGCACCGTTAATCTATCAATGACGCATGTGCCAAAAGGCAGAAGCTCCGCGTCCCAAACACACCCTCTCAGGAAAAACTCACTTACACTAGTCTGAGCAAGAACACTACTCACTCATAAGCTTCACTAACTCAACAATAGGTGAACCTATAGAGGGACAGCATGAAAGAGAAATCTCTTTGAACACTGTTTCTACAAATTTTAAATTAAATCTGGTTTGGAATGCACAAAAATACACTCCCCTATCCCACAGTTATTGGAAGGGGACACTATGGGATACTGGCAATGTTCTATTTCTTGGTCTAGATGAGCAGGCCTACGAGTGAGTTCACTTTGGAAAATGCATGCAGTCGTACATTTATAAATGCACGCTCACTCTTGTCGATGTGGGTTATACTTGCATTTCCCTACCCAATTATTACAGAACTGGGTGGGAGGGGTTTACCTATCCCAGCACCAACTGTTGGCAGTGCTATCCTTTTCCTGGCATGACAAGTTCCTCCGAGGGGCTCAGGCCTTGGCTGGGAAGCCAGGCTGACACCCTACCGCACCACCCCCAACTTCCTTCCCGACCCGTGAGGGTGACTGACCTGACTGAATAAGAGAGCAGGGTAAGGCAGTTACAGTAACCAACCCAGGTCTGGGTTGGGGAGCGAGAGGGACCGGTGCTACTGGGATTAAAGGACAACAGAAATATTCTCCCCAAGGGAGAGGGAACAGTCGATGCACAGGCAATGGCTTAAAAACTAGAACGATCTTTATATCATCTGAACAAGCCAGTACCAAGAATGGATCCCAGAAACAGACCACTGATCTCCATCTCACTCTCCTTTAATTCATTAATCGCCACATTTATTATGATGTTAATTACTGCGTCAACTACACTGTCACACAACCGCACAGATTTCCAGTCTGCTTTCTGCCGCCTTTTCTCGCCGTGATTTTGCTGCAAGGCTGAGCTCTAGACACTCCGCATCCAAGCCGTTCCCCGGGGCCTTCGTGAAGTTACAATTTGTAGGATAGAAATTAGGCAACTTGGCTATACTTACCTCCCAGTCCCTCCTTTGTGTTCCTGATTATCACTGCTTTCGTTCCTGATTACCACTGCTTTCCTTCCCAAGTACTTTTTAAAAATTAATTTTGTTGTTATTAATTTAGTTAAGTATAAGAATGGCTCTAGGTTCTTTTTTTATTTGTTTTTATTTTTTGAGACAGAGTCTTACTCTGTTGCCCAGGCTAGAGTGAGTGCCATGGCATCAGCCTAGCTCACAGCAACCTCAAACTCTTGGGCTCAAGCGATCCTCCTGCCTCAGCCTCTCGAGTAGCTGGGACTACAGGCATGCGCCACCATGCCTGGCTAATTTTTTCTATATATATTTTTAGTTGCCCAGCTAATTTCTTTCTATTTTTAGTAGAGACGAGGTCTCGCTCTTGCTCAGGCTGGTCTCGAACTCCTGAGCTCAAACGATCCTCCCATCTCGGCCTCCCAGAGTGCTAGGATTACAGGCGTGAGCCACCGCGCCCGGCCGGCTCTAGGTTCTTATATTAAAAAAAGTCTGGTTTTTCAGATGCAGACTGAAGTTTGTAAAGGTAGAAGGACATGATCCCTGGGATTAGCTTTGAAATACTTCCTTAAAAGGACACACATTAAGATGAGACTGATACTTCTAATTGCTTTTTTGTTGTTATTCTCTAACTTTCTACATTGCTCATATACTGGTTCTGTAATTAATTTTTTAATTAAAAAATTACTTCCACAAAGGAAAACTTGGGGGGGGGGGCCGGGAAGGATAGATGAAGCAGATGTAGCAAATTCTTGACAACTGTTGAATTTGGGTGATGGGTAAAGAGGACTAATTGTACTAGTCTCTCTCTACTTTTAAAAAAATGAAGGCTATGCTCAAAAATACACTTACGATCCCATCACTATGGTGTCTGAAAAGGGGAAAAAAGAGAAAAACTGCACTTAAGAAACTTGTTGGAAAAGTCAACTTCAACTTAGCTGGGGATGAAGTCCCTCATCTAAATAAAAACATTCATTCGGCCAGGCGCGGTGGCTCAGGCCTGTAATCCCAGCACTCTGGGAGGCCGAGGCGGGAGGATCATTTAAGCTCAGGAGTTCGAGACCAGCCTGAGCAAGAGCGAGACCCCCGTCTCTACTAAAAAAAAAATAGAAAGAAATGATCTGGACAACTAAAAACAAATATGCAGAAAAAATCAGCCGGGCATAGTGGCGCATGCCTGTAGTCCCAGCTACTCGGGAGGCTGAGGCAGGAAGATCGGTTGAGCCCAGGAGTCTGAGGTTGCTGTGAGCGAGGCTGACACCACGGCACTCTAGCCCGGGCAACAGAGAGAGACTCTGTCTCCCAAAACAAAAAACAAAAACATTCACTCATTCATGCAGTGAGTCAATACAGAGAGAGGAGCAGGCACCAGACCAGACACTAAGATATAAGGGAAAGGGGGGAGGGTTGAACGTGGTCTCAGCACGGCTGCAGGCCAGAATCAGCTGTGGAATCTTTAAAAAAAATAGATGCCAGGGCCCAAGCCCAGATCTATCTACTAAACTAAAATGTCAACTACATTTTCAAAAATATATATGAATGAGGGTGAAAAAAAACGATAAGGAAATACATGAAAATAGTCATTTCTGAGTACTAGTATTTTGTATGGCTGATTTTTCCTTTTACTATTTATACTTCTGCAATGCCTAATTTTTCTAAAGTATATGCATTATTTCACATTGAGAAAAAATTACTTAAGATGCTCTTTTTATAACTATAATGAGATACTGCTACACACCCACAAGAATGGCTTAAATTTAATACCAAATGCTGGAGAGGCTTGGGACCAACTGGAACTCTCACACACAGCAGCTGAGAGGGTACAAACATTTGAAATGCCATCCAGCAGTTTCTATTAATAATAAAGTTAAACATACACTGGGTGTACCCAATGCCCAGACATTCATAAGAATGTCTGTACAACACTGTTTATAGCAACTTTCTGCCCAAGGGCTAAAAACTGGAAATAACCCAAATGTGAATCAACAAAATAATGGCTAAACAAATCATTGATTTGTATAAAGGAATACTCCATAGTAATTATTAATACAAAAAGTCCACTGATTCAGCTGAACACTTCATATTGTGCATTTTAATGCATGTAAATTATACCTTGATTTTTTCAAAACCAGAAAAAAATGTTACTTTTAAGAGTCTCCCAAATTTCTAGCTGTCATCTCAATTAGAGGTTCTAGCCAGCCATACCCATCCTTGCCCTGCGTATTTTCAAATCTTCCTTCCCTTACTAGAAGGTGACTGCCATCTGCTCAGTGGCTCCTGATGCCAGGCTGTCCGCTAAGCCCTTGACATGTCCCCCTACGCAGTCCTCATAATCCCATGAGGCAACATGTTTATCCCATTTGATGTGCGAGGAAACCAAGGTGCAGAGGGGTTGAGTGACGTGCCCGGGGCCACAGATGACAAGGAACAGAGCCAGGATTGGAAACCAAGCCTGTGACTCCAAAACCAAACGCTTCTTCATATCCTAAAGCCGCAAGTTCCATGTCACGCTGTTCAACATTCGCCCTGTGACGAACCCCAAACTCGTAAGACCTTTCCCTTCGGCTCCAACCGCCCCCAGCTCCTCCTGGCTGAGAGAGCCTGAGTGTTTCCTACCTTTAAGGGAAGGAAGGGAACTTGAATTGACACAGGAAAACCCAAACTTCATCGAACATTCATCTGGCTCTGCACTTATCACTAATTCACTTGCTTTCTGGGATCCTCACTCCCAGAAAATTGTTAAGTCAAGTCACTCTTTGCTTGTTTATTTTTTTGACTGAGGCTTTGAACACAGCTCATTTCCTTTCAGTTAGGTCTATGGGGCTTCCCACAATAAGGGAAGCCAGAACAAAAAACGAGGAAAAAAAAAAAAAAAAAAAAAACAGCCCCTGGAAAGTGGTCCACCCAGTGATCCCTCAATTTCCACAGTTGACACAGGTCTCAGTTGTCCGAGGAGGCCGTTCTGTCCAACTGGTGACTCAGTACCATCAGGACACAGATGTCTTGCCGGTACCCTCACTGTTCCCGTCCTTTCCAAGGTAGAAGCAGCTGTCTTTTGCACCTTGCAGATGAGTCAAGGTTTAGAAAGGATAATCATCCTGGATTTGTTTTTGTCACGTGGATTCTCAAACCTTCTGCCTCTTTTGCATCATCACTAATCTGGACTGTCACTAGGCGAGGATTGAGGAAAACAGCCTCTGTCTCTTTCTTTCAGGCCAAAGAGCCAAGCAACCCTGCTATACCCTCAGCCAAGTTCAAGGTCGCTGAGCCAGTAAGGTGAAGTTCCATCAGGGTCCTGCATAGGCCCCTTCCAAGGTCCTGCACCTAAATGTGTGTTGGTCACTTTCCATTCCTTATTAAAGCAGGCCTCCAAATGGTACAAACTTCAAACCCCCACCAAATCTGTATTTGCCCCATCTCTACCTCACATTATCATTTTGTGGATACAAACAACAGATTTACTTTAAACCATACACCTTACAAATTAAGATGATTTGGAGAAATATTTAAGATGAGAGAGCCAATCTATTACCAGCAAGTATTAGCACATTGGGAAGTCACAGATACACATTAACATCTTTCTGCTCCATTTCACTTATTATTAATATTTTATCTATCTGGTGGTCGCATTAGCAATGTACTAGTAAGAGGGTTTGCTGCTGGTTAGTTTTGCTGTTGTTTTAAGGTTTCAAGTTTCTCAGGTCTTGGAAGTGGGAGAATTGGAGAGGATGACAAAGGCAAAATGGAAAAACTCACTACATCAGAGTTTCACAGGTTAATCTGTTACAGGATTGGTTTTTTTAAAAAAAAGTTTTACACGTTTCCCTGTAGCAGCAATACTGCTTTAGAAATACTAGATTATGATGTACCATAAAAAAAAAAAAGTAGGGGAAAAATCAGTGCAACTATCATGACCTTTCATACACATGAAATGTGCTCAAGATAAATGTATCTCCCTTGGTTTTCCTAAACGCTACTCAATCGTGATGACTCAATCAGGATTGCCTGTTTTTTAAAAAAGCATTAGGGTTGTGAAACTCTTCACACTCCTCCTAGTAATGTTGCTGGGTTGGTATATTTAAGAGTTACAATCGACTTTTTTATTTTTATTTTTTCATGCAAAAATGGGTGAAATTTACTTTCAACACTCGTACACCCCACCACTTAATCCAATTAAGGAAAATAAAATTGGGGCAGGGAAGAAAGCCCACATATAATACAGAATAAAAATTTACGAAGAAGAAAAAACATAAACAGAAAATTATAGAAATCACAAGCAAACTCTGCACAAAGTCCTATGCAAATAAGGTTAATAAAAATCTCAGCAGACAGATAACTCTGCATTTAAAAAAAAAAACTTTACTGACACCAAGAGATAAATACTCTAAAGAGAGCCCTTTGCACAGATTAAATAATGTTGTAGGGAGCCAAAAAACTTACCTACTCACCCCCAACCAACCAACCAACCCCAGATCCAGATTTTTTTAACAGGAAATTCTACCAAACATTTAAACTGGGAAGAGAGGGACACAGGAAGGAAGATAGGTAAATAATATGCTAATCTCAAGTGTTAAGGATCGAGTACAAAAATCCTAACTCCAATTTTGGCAGACAATTTACAGCATCATATTAGGACCAGGCAACGTTTATTCCATAAATGCAAAGATGATTCAAATATTCTAAAATCTGTTAATATAATTCACCATAATAGGTCTAAGGGAGAAAAATACGTATTCACCACCAGAGATGCCCAAAAAGCATGAAACATTCAACATTCATTTTTGATTTGAAATAACAAAACAAGAATCAACAAGCACTTAACATGAGATGGAAAAACAGATCAAATCCAACATGATCCCCATCGGAAAGACACTGAAGACAGTAAAGCCAATTCCCAGCAGCAATAACAACATCACCAGCACTACTCACCACTGCACTGGAGTTTCAGCCAATGCAATCAGACAGAGAAAGAAATGAAGTATAAACTGGAAAAAACATGAAATACAAACCCAAGTTGAACAAGAAGTCGTAAAACTATCAATATTTGAAGATTTTTTAAAAATTGTATTACAGGGGAAAAAAAAAACGAAATCTCCTGAAAAACCACGTATGGTATGAGAATTCTTAATTTTATATCCTTCTACCTTACTCACATTGAAAGCTTTCCTGTATATGAACAACAATCATTTAGAAAACATAAGGGAAGAATGTGCCCCATTTATAACAGCAAATGAAACATAAACTTAAGAGAAAATGCATAAAACATATCTGAGGAGAATTTTTAAGTGTCTATGGAGGATACAAAAGAAAATCTAAACAAATGGAAAGATATAATGTCCCTGGAGAGTAAGAATATAGACAATGTCAAACATTCCTGAGTAAATTTATCAATTTAATACGACTTCAATAATAAAAACAGGTAGTTGTATTTCCTTGGATCATAGAAAGCTGAATCTCAAGATTATAAGGAAAAATAAGCAACAGGAATAAATAGGAAAAGCAGTAAGAACAACTATTCCTACTGGATATTAATATTAAAACAATCTGTTAAAACATCAATAATTAAGAAAATATGATACCAGTAACATGAGAAGACAAGCAGACAAATGGAGCAGAATAGAAAGCTCAGAAATAAATCCAAATATAGAACAGAATTCGGGAACTTATTAAGGATGCGTCTCCTCACTAGAGAGGGTTGAGACAACAGGATAGCCAATGTGGACAAACACAGCAGAATAAATGAATCAAAGGTTTAAATATAAAAAAAATAAAGCCATAAAGTAATCAAAGAAAACGCTAGAGAATTCCCTTAAAACTTGGCAGAGGAAAAATCTTTCTACTAAAAACCTCGAAACTTAGAAGCTATAAAAAGGAAATGGTACAGATGAATGAGAAATCTCTGCACAGTAGAAGCATGAAAGAAAAGGGAAAAATACCGATTGCAAACTGAAAGATACATCTCAGCACAGACAAAAGCTAATCACCTCAACCTATGGAAAGGTCCTGGAAAACAAAGAAACAGAACAGCCTAATAGAATAAGTGTCAAAAGATGTGAACAGATAGTTCCCAGAAAAAGAAATACAGTTGGCCCTTAGACATGAAAACATGTACAAACACACACTCTTTCTCAGAGAAATGCAAATTAAGACTAAACTGAGTTTCCACTTCTTGCCTATCAGATTGGCACGGATCCAAAAGTTAGACACGCACAACTGGGAAGTTCTGGAGAGAAAGGTACTTGTAGACACTCCTAGTGGGGGTACTAACGGCACATCCATTATGGAGGGCAATTTGACACTACAGATCAAAATCACAAACGTTCTCTGACAGAACAATCCTATTTGTAATAATTCATGTTACAGAGATATTTACTGTAGCATTTTCTTTTTTTTTTAAGCAGCAAAAGGTTGGGAACTACAGGTCAAAAGAACCATTTGGATTCATATAATGAAGTTTCTTGTATCTATTAAAAAAGAAGAAACTTTCAAAGTAATAATATGGAAAGGTCTATAGAATATTATAAGTGAAAAACAAGACGCAGAATGCTGTTTTATAGTCTGTCGTGATTACTGTTAGCAAGTCAAGAAAATAATAAACATTTGCATTATCATAGCATGTTTGTAAGAGCATAAAGAGATACTGGAAAGACACATAAACTAACATGGGGTAGAAGGTGGTCAGTAACAGGGGTGGAAGCTACCTTTATCAGGGCATGTTTTGAAAATTGCTGTGATTTCTGAACCATGTGAATTTATAACATGTAAAAAATAAATATATTTCTAAAAGGATGTGTGAACCCAAATTTAAAGTGTTTACACAAGAACTTGCACCCACAGCCTTTGTGTGTTCATTCCTCTGCTGCCTCCCAGAATCACATCAGTCTGATGGCTCAGCATGTCTTCAGAATTGCAAAGACGGAACAAAGTGAAACTGTAGTAGGGTCACTTTCTTCATAACTAGTGTCACCCTTTCATTCCACATCTTGCCCCCAAATACTTAATTTCTGGGTTAGCTTTAGAAGTCCCTGATAATCCTCCACTTCATACATGTATATACACTCACAGCAAAGCACAGTTTATAGATATGGCATTCAGTGTTTTTATTTCTGGATAAAAGGGGACGATAGAGAACATCTATTATTCTTGGAAGAAACTATAGCACAAAAGAGCATCAGTGGACAGAAGAAGGAGAGAGAGAGAAAATCCGAGGGCTGTCTGGGAAGTATCCGCCATGCAATAGGAAAATTACCTATTGGCAATGGCTGTACACTTTCTGGACAGCCCTGGTATATAGTTAGAACGCTCTCTTCCTCCCCCACCCCCTTTAGTTTCCATTCCCTGCGCTCTTCTTCTCTTTCCTGGTTGATCCTTGTCTCGTTCCTTCATCCCTTCCTGCTCCTTTTCTATGACTTTTTCTCCAGCCTTTATAAATAAATGTCTTTCACCCTCTGTGAGTTCATTGGATCTACCATTTTAGCTTTCACCCCCTGCAATGACTCCCCAACGTTCATCCACGGTCCTGACTTCTTCTTCCCCAAGGTTCACGTGTGTGTGTGTGTGTGTGTGTGTGTGTGTGTGTGGCTGCTGGGAAACTCCACCTCCCACCCACCCCACTACTCTGGTTCAAGCCCCCACTACCTTCCAGAATGACTTCCTGTCCACCGTCCCTCCTTCCTCCACTTCCTCCAACCACTTCCACCAAACTGCCAGATTCATCTTCTCAAAACTTTTTGCGCTCTCCTGGCCTTCACTCAAAGCCTTTCAGGATTTGATGTAAACCTGCATATCCAATTTCAACTCCCTCCATCCCCAACTCATCTCTACCCATCCCAGCTCCGGCCAAACTAAATCCTTCATTTGGAGCCTCATAAATACCTCCTGGGCTCTCCTAACCTCCCGCCTTTGCTTACAGTTCCTTCCACGCAGTGTCCTTTTCCTGCAATCATTCTAAGTCTTTCGTAACTCCATTTCTCTCTTTCTTACTTTCCTTGAGCCATGAACCATCAACTCCATGCATTATATGATGCAGGAGCTGTTTTAACTGATTATAAGCAAACACCAAAAAAAAAGACCAAGTTACATCAAACCTAAGAAAGATCATTTCTAAATTTCCAAAATTAAACCAGGCTTCTCTTAAAGCCACACCGGGTGGCTTGCCCTATGGGAGTAAGGGTGGATTGGCAAAGCGATGCTCTTTTTTTTGTTGTTTTTTACCCAAAAAAGGGAAAAAGAAAAAAACCAAAAAGACATTAGTTTTTTTATCTTCCTCAATTGCAAAATGCCTGTTTTTTCTCCTTCCCAAGAACCCTGCTCCGCGTGCTTCTCTATACATTAGCACACCGGGGCTGGTATTTATAAAATGCCAGCTCAACGTCAGAGGACGAACATTGTCACCGGCCGGAATTTTGAAATCCCTGCCCGCATCACACGCTGGTATCTGTCTACGGGAAGGTCATGTGGGCTGGCCCACACACAGGCAAGCAGAGTGAGTGACACGAGTGAGTGACAATGAGGATGTTATTTTATTTGAGCAATGTGTGCCAACGTCATTACGGAGGCAGGAAGAGGAAACGATAGGAATGAGATAGCAATGACACACTGACAGCCGCTTAATAAACACAGAGCTTGGCAAGCGTGGAGAAAAGGAACATGCGCTTACACCTTGCAAAGACTTTAAGCACTTCACGTGTCATTAGTGACACACACCCAAAGCCTGTACCCTCTGTCTGGCCTTCATCTCCTTTTGGTTTTTTGTTTGTTTGTTTTGTTCTTTTACAGGGAAGACTTCTGGGATTCATTATCAATTTCCCTCCCCCTAAATCAAGAGGATACCACTGGTTGCAAAGGGACCCGAGGAGTCACTGCCCATGATGCTGTTTTCTCTAATAACTCGGGGAAGGGCACCATTTGCAATGTAGATGCGCTGTTTCCAAAATATGTTAACGTTTTCTAAAAGCCTGAGGCCAGTGTTCCTCCAAGCTGCCGTCCTCTGAGTGCAATGCATTTTTCCATATACTTAAAACGGCCAAAGTCTCCCACCCACAGAATTTGTCCTCAGCACCCCCTGCAGCCTGGGGCTCCAGGGTCCACTTCTATTTCCCAGCTGAAATAAGCAGGTCCAGGCGGCTCGAGTCAAGGCCAATCAGCCCCCCCGAGAGAAACGCCCCGAAACGCCCCGGCTGCAGAGGGTGAGAAGCTGGGGGACGCCCCGGCTGTCCCCCAGAAATTACAGGAGATGTAAGAGTCTACTAGTCCTGCTCCCCGGGGAATCTTCCGGAAACTGAAAAGGCCTGCAGGTGATCAAAGCTCTTCTCTGGCCCACCCAGGCTTTGGGGGAAACAGAGCTTTGAGGAAGACAGGGAGGAACGCCAGCATCTGGCCTAGGAAAGTTAGCAAAGGAGGTTCCGTCACACTGGTCTGAGGCTGCCACATCGCGGCATCGTTTTAGGTCCTGGGTTTTGCCTTGTTTTTCATTGCTGCTTCTCTAAGACCCTGCCTCTGTCGTTCTGTGGCAAGTCTTTGTCAGGCAGCCAGGCCTGGTTTTTCTATCCCCTTTTAGAGCATCATCTTTGGGTAAACGGTCTCGAATGCAGTCCCTCTCTGATGGCTCATTCATCAAAACTGTCAACATCACTGTAAATTCTATTCCTGTTTCCTGTGTTGCTTAAAACTCTGACTAATGTAAGAGCATTCAATCAACTTCACTGCATGTTCAGTTATGACAAAGTCATCAATACAACCTCAACCAATAAAACCAAGTCCATGCCAAGCCCAGTTCCTCAACAGGCTCCCTCCCTTCCTTTCCTTTAGTGACCTCTGCTATGCAGTGTAAGAACCCCTACCTAGGCTGGGCACGGTGGCTCACACCTGTAATCCTAGCACTCTGGGAGGCCGAGGCGGGAGGATCGCTCGAGGTTAGGAGTTCGAGACCAGCCTGAGCAAGAGCGAGACCCCGTCTCTACTACAAAATAGAAAGAAATTAGCTGGACAACTAAAAATATAGAAAAAATTAGCCAGGCATGGTGGTGCATGCCTGTAGTCCCAGCTACTCGGGAGACTGAGGCAGGAGGATTGCTTGAGCCCAGGAGTTGGAGGTTGCTGTGAGCTAGGCTGATGCCACGGCACTCTAGCCCGGGCAACAGAGTGAGACTCTGTCTCAAAAAAAAAAAAAAAAAAAAGAACCTCTACCTATTCTCCAGCCCAGGGTGGGCTGTGCTAAGGAGGAGTTCGGAGGCCACAGCTCAGTTCAGCGGCAAAGACTTTAACTCGTGATATTGGCCAGGGTCAAGGTAGGGGAACAGGCAACAGAATGGATCTATTAACCCTGTGATTTATGATTAGAACAGAATCAAAAGCTTTACTGAAATAAAGTTCCTGCACAGTTCCTGTATCTGTAACAGAATAATTTGACACCCTCCCTCTGTTTTTATTCCGAGTAATTTTCTGCAAGCATCTCTGTTATGAAGACTAAGTCAAAAGTATTGCTATAGACTAAATGTCTGGGCCCCTCCAGTAGCCAAACGTTGAAACCTAATCCTCAGCGTAAGGGTGTCTAGATGTGGGGGCCTTTGGGGGGTAGTTAGGTTATGAGGGTGGAGCCCTCATGAATGAGATTAGTGCCCGTGTAAGAGAGGTCCCAGAGAGACCTCAGAGAGACCCCTCAACCCTGCTACCATGCAAGGTTACAGCAAAAAGACAGCTCCCTACACACCAGGAAGCAGTGCCTTGATCTTGGACTTCCCAGCCTCCAGAACTGTAAACCATAAATTTCTATCGTTTAAAAGCCACCCAGTCTATGGTGTTTTGTTACAGCAGCACAAACAGACTAAGACAAGTACTAAACTAGAAGTAGTAGAAATTTACGTTTTTCTCTTGAAAAAGGTAAATGAGAATATCTATTCCCTTTTTCATCCTTATATACTCCAGTGGTTCTCCAAAAACTTACAAAATAATCAATGCTAATTATAAAATGGGAAGGTTTTAGCCCCAAATATAAATATTAATCGTGGAAATATCTCTGTGTTTTAAAACATTAATGAAGGTTGTGGACACTGTAATCAGTTGTCAGTCAATGCCACAGAGAAACCAGAAGGCATTGAAAATATTAGTAATAGGCAGAATTCCATTTTAACAACTAGCATTTTAACAACCCACTCAATATATTGTTGACCCATATCTTGGCTGACAGCCACATTAACTCTGTTAATTTGGACATAACTAATTTGATTGAACGAGAAATCACATAACACAGAAGCACTCATAAAACTCTATTGTCAAATGAGCCATCAATTCAATGAAAATGTCAACATTATGGTTTGGCATTCATGCATGGTATCTTTGATCATCATGCTAAATATCCTTAATAGACTGATTTCTCAGAATCACTTACTATTACGTAATTTTTGTTCCAAGAACAAAAATTGTACCCCTGCCCCTACAAAAACTTCCAAACTTCCAATTAAAGCAATAACAACATTTTTGTTGTTATTGTAACAACAATAAACAAACATTTTTGTAGACCACGACTGAATCTCAATTCAAACCAATCAATTATAAAAAACATTTTGAGACTACTGGGGAAATCTAAATATGGACTGTGTATTAGATGATAGTAAGAAATTATTTAAGTTTGAGCTGGGTGCAGTAGATCATGCCTGTAATCCTAGCACTCTGGGAGGCTGAGGTGGGAAGATCATTTGAGGCCAGGAGTTCCAGACCAGCCTGAGCAACATAGCAAGACCCCCATCTTTACAAAACAGAGAAAAAATTAGCCAGGCGTGGTGGCCTGTGCCTATAGTCCCAGCTACTGGGGAGGCTGAGGCAGGAGGATCGCTTGAGCCCAGGAGTTTGAGGTTGCTGTGAGCTACAATGATGCCACGGCACTCCACCCAGGGTGACAGAGTGAGAGTCTGCCTCAAAAAAAAAAAGAAAAGAAAACAAAGAAAAAAGAAATATTTCTAAGGCTAAAAATTTTTTTTTTAAGTTTATCTTGTGGCTATTGCAATAATGTCTCCAAATCTACCATGTTAGATTCCATCTTATGTTTTCTGGAAAAGGCTGCATGTGCATGTCTGATATGTTTGCTTTTTCCCGGGTCGGGGTGGGGCTGACCTTGAAGTAGCTGTGCCTATGCACAGGGCTACATTCACAGCAGGCCACGTGACCCACAGTCTCCATGCGTGGGGCCTGCTGGCGCAGGGCAGCGTGGAGGGACGTGGACGCCACACACGGTTTGTGAGCAGCGATGCTGAGTCAAGCCAGCAACACGTGCTGAGGGAACAACACCAGAATGACGAGCCACGGCCTCTACGTGTTTGCAACATTCATGACTCACTCCGGGTAAACGCAGGCCTTAACTCATGCCTGTGGACTTCTGGTTGGTAATCGTTGCCAAATGCCCTAGTCTCCTGACACAAGTAGAGTGGAATTCATCTTGAGCCACTAAAATTATATAATTATTTATATTAATTACACTGACAATCAAAACTATTAACTGATTCAAACCTGGCACGATAAATCCTGGAATTCAGCCAGGTACCCAAAGAATAAGACCGGCAGCTCTTAAAAGTCAAATCATCAGCCGGGCGCGGTGGCTCACGCCTCATCCTAGCACTCTGGGAGGCCGAGGCAGGAGGATTGTTCAAGGTCAGGAGTTCGAGACCAGCCTAAGCAAGAGCGAGACCCCGTCTTTACTACAAAATAGAAAGACATTATCTGGCCAACTAAAAATATATACAGAAAAAAATTAGCCGGGCATGGTGGCACATGCCTGTAGTCTCAGCTACTCGAGAGGCTGAGGCAGGAGGATCGCTTGAGCCCAGGAGTCTGAGGTTGCTGTGAGCGAGGCTGACGGCACGGCACTCTAGCCTGGGCAACAAAGCGAGAGACTGTCTCAAAAAAAAAAAAAAAAAAAAAAGTCAAATGATCCCTTGTACCACTTACAAGAGACTAAAACAAAGGTTGCTGAGATCTCGGTCACACCAAGTCCTGGGGTCTAAGGTGACGCATTTGTCCTGTGTCCCGTGGCCGGTGTGGCCAAAGCACAGCTGACAAAAAGGGCAAACGAGCCACTGCCGTCCTCTCTTGTCTTAGTCTTCTGTGCCATAGCTCGGCCACACCTCCTCGCAGGGAACAAAACTAGGGTAGAAGGGGAACTCTACATGCTCCACTCTTGCTCAGGCTGGTCTCGAACTCCTAACCTCAAGCGATCCTCCCGCCTCGGCCTCCCAGAGTGCCGGGATCACAGGCGGGAGCCACCGCGCCCGGCCTCTACTGAAGTTTAATGCTCAGCATAACACAGTTACTTGAAGGGGGAGAAAAGATTTATCTTCATCTTTGTGTTAACAATGAGGAAAAGTCCTTAAGCCTAAAAGGAGAAGGTGCAACGATAGAACTTCTTAAAGAGATCTTGCTCATCATCCTACCTGAAGCTCAGTAAATTAAACAGTTTTTAAATGAAAGCACACAGCAGAATAGTAGAATATGGCTAAAGACGGAAGGGGATTATTGAACCACAAAGATAACATTCCCCTAGGCTTAGCTTTCCGTTGGCTTATTCCATGAAAAGCACAGAAGAAATATGATGCAAGAGAGATTTCACTGTGCAGGGAGATTTGAAATGCATTTCAAAAAATGTGTTTCACTAAGTAACAAAGTGGCAGAAGGAAGTTTTTTGGTGCAGAAAATAAACCTAACTGTTTCCTCTGTTCAGCTCCTCTCTCCCTCTCAGCTCCCCCCAAGTCTATGATCAGAAACTGAATCAACCGGAACATCTCAGAATTGCACCCGTGCTCCTGGGGCCCTCGGCCTGGCTGTGTCCCCTGCCGACCCCCAGACTGGCTCAGCACTAACCTGTGCTGTCCCTGGCAGCGGCACAGGGACACGATGCTCTGAAGACCGACGATTGCACCAGCCGAGCGCACAAGCGCTCAGGGTTTCGTCACCCTCGCTCAGTCTGTCTAGGATTGTGACGCTGCTTCTCCGATGACTCCAAACACCACTATGGACCAACAGGGCACACGCCCCGCAGGTCCAGGCTACTCACGCACGGCGCCGGGGTGGGAGCAGAGGTGCACACTGTGCCCAGCTGTGGGATCAACACACACAGAAGCAGCACGTAGCAGAGCCTGAATTAGATCTCCCATTGTCCTTTGCTTACGCACCTGCTGCAGCATTTATCACGGTGGCCTGTCACATGCCTGTCTCCCCGTTAGGACCATGTCCTTCTTAATCATCTTGGGATCCCAGGCCCACCCGCATGTCACAGATGCCTCAGTAACTGTGACAGCCGATTCCCACTTTCACGTGCTAAAAGGAAGGGCGGCCCCTCCGAACGAAATAGGACAAATTTTGTACGCACCCGCCTTACTCTAAACTCTTATGATTTATATTTTCCCTTCGTGTTCATTTTCACTCTTTCCCAGAGGTACCATGGAAAAGATAAAGACAAAAAATAGAAAAGGCAGATGTAGGACACGTAGTGAGACTACCAATAATCCAACAGGCGAAAGTATTCATAAAGTTCTCACTTCCATATAGGCTTAAAAAACAAAAACTAAACCCATGCCACTCAACACCCTCATCTAGTGATTTTTTAAAATCTCTTCACCCTACCAGGTTGAAATACCCGGTGTCCTTTTAAATTCACGGCCCAAGACACGTACCACAACACTCTAATCCACGGGGCCCAGAGAATTTCACTCAAGATCAACGACAGCACAAATTCTCACCAAGCAAACAGAAAACCAGCAACACGTTTGTTCTCTCTTTAAATCCCAAAGACACACATTTAAAAGTGTACACGGAAAAATAAAAAAAAAATATTAGTTCTGCTATATCTGAGAGAAAGTACCTGGCAATAAAAAACCCAAGATATCCAACTCTGGTAAAATTGTTATTGGTGATAGCACTGTGGTGTTTAAGTATATACCATGAAGCTCTACGAGTTGCTTCACTCCTTTGAAGATAATAATTCAATTATGCAAAAATGCTCAGATGTTTTCAGTCAAATACTTTATTTCCAAAACTCACTAGAGTATAGAATTTCTACAATTCCTTTTAGACGACACTCCAGAAAATAAATTCCTGCTAGTGGAGTGTTTGACAGCTTGATCATTTTTAATCCTAAATCAGATGGGCACAAAATTGTTTCCATGTTATCTTTGAAAAACACAAAAAGGATTAGCCTTTTCATTAAATCTAGTGGTTTACTTCCTTATTACGAAGCCCTCACTACCATAGAAGTCTACCCGCCTATAAACCCAGTGTCTTAAATAATTCTTAAAATTCTTACCCCAAGT
Organism: Eulemur rufifrons; assembly: GCF_041146395.1. Lineage (NCBI taxonomy): Eukaryota > Metazoa > Chordata > Mammalia > Primates > Lemuridae > Eulemur > Eulemur rufifrons. The sequence goes on from NC_090995.1 coordinate 12,957,742, forward strand.
GAAAGGGTTTATTCAAACAAAGGCAGAGCACACAAACAGAGGCAGGGCCGCTTAGCCTGCTTGACTTGTTAGCTGACTTCTACCAGAAGGTAACAAGCGTCACATGGGAAAAAGGATACCATGGTCAAACAAGTTGAAGGAACACTGAGTTAAGTAAAATTAATCCTGTTTCTTTACTGCAGGACTCTTCTGAGCCTTTTTTGCCGTGCGAGAACCCTCTCCAAAAGGAAGGTATCATATGTGATCATTCCCAAGCTTATTTCCCTGGGAAATTATTTTTATTTCATGTATTACCAATTGGCCTCCAGCAGAAAAGAGTATTTTGAGGAACATACTTTTTGAGCACCACAAGTTAGAAGTTAAAATAAGGCATTAATGAAACCTCAATAATAGGTTTTAACTCCCATGTAGTCCAATTAGCTTTTTTGTTGTTGTTTTTGTTTTTGCATTGACTACATCTTTCAAACCATGGGGCAGACATCTTTCAACACATGCCCTCAGAAAGGAAAACAGTATCTGCAAGAACACATAGATGAACACACATTACCACTTTTACAATAAAAAGTCAATCAAAACTCAGGCAGCTGTTATTTTGCATGAAGGACGGAATTATGCAAAAGCCGAGGCCTAGAGAACACACCGCTCCCCGCATAGTTCAAGTTCAGGTTGAATATCGTAACAATCACAATGAAACGGGAGACTCACCGACAGAAGCTGGGTTAAGAATCGACTCCTTTCGGCCTCCTTTTTCAATTCGTATAGTGGCCCACTGTTCAAAAACAAGAAATAGTAATTTAAACTATCCCACAGATACAATGTAGAATACTTAAACCATGATTCTACGGAAATGAATTTAAACATTAAGCCCTGGAAGTATTCGAAGTAAAGAGATACCCCAGTGAATCTCTGATGTAGCAGGATTCCAAGTCGCAGGGAGACTTTTATATTAGTTACTGATAATCCACTAATAAAAGACGGAAAGAACAATATGTAGCCTTTCTAAACCTCCTGGCATGCATCTGTGTCTTAGTAAATTACTCCCTGAAAAGGCTGTGAAGCGCAGTGGGCAGGAGTACAGGTTACAGCATCAGGAATGTCACTCAATCCCTGCAGCCCTCAGTGTCCTCAAAAAATGAGGACAGTGGTTCCTATGCCATAGGGCTGCTGTCAGGATGAAATGATATGACACATGGAAACGCCTAAACATAGGGCAGAAAGTGTAACACTTATTTCCTTAACTAATTAGGCACTTAGGGGTAAAACACATTCAAAAAGGCATCCAGACATAAGCTTGCTTGCATCAGACATAAGCTTGCTTGCATCAGAAATAACCTTGCAGGAAGAGGCAGCACAAACTTGGAGAGCTGGAAAGGATTTGGTGAAGTCATAACTAAAGAAAACTATCGGCCGAGCATGGTGGCTCACGCCTGTAATCCTAGCACTCTGGGAGGCTGAGGCGGGAGGATTGCTTGAGGTCAGGAGTTCAAGACCAGCCTCAGCAAGGGCCAGACCCTGTCTCTCTTAAAAATAGAAAAAATCATCTAGGTGTGGCGGCATGTGCCTGTAGTCCCAGCTACTCGGGAGGCTGAGGCAGGAGGATCGCTTGAGCCCAGGAGTTTGAGGTTGCTGTGAGCTAGGCTGACGCCACGGCACTCTAGCCTGGGCAACAGAGTGAGATTCTGTCTCAAAAAATAAAATAAAATAAAAATAAAAATAAAAAAAAGAAAACTATCTGTCCACCTGGGTACTTGCCTAGTACGATGCATAGGGAGTGTTAGGATTATGAAGATCTACAGATTTGAGAAAATTTAAAGAACTGGAAGAACAATTTTCACGTCGTTTAAAATGTCCATAAGAGTGTAAAGAAATATCCCAACAAGTGACTTAAAAATTTTTTTTCTTAAATGCTTTTTTTATGCATTTCCAACATTATTCACCATTAACATCCTAGTTCAAAAACGTCAAGAGATCTTTTCCACTCAGCATTCTAGAGAATCCCAAGGGTTCTTTTTCTGGTTACAAAATAAGCAATCAAAATGCTATCTAGAGGATTACAATTTCAGAAGCTAACGATGCCTACATTGATTCATGTAGGATAAGGGGGAAATAGCAAAAGAAGAGGTAAAAAGCATTATAATAATTATAATTGGACATAAGCACCCTTCAACGGGCAAAAAGAGGGATTTATTGGTATGTCAAGGCAAAAACCTCAGCTCTTGCTAGGCTCAGAAGGGTTTGTTAACCAGAGAGGTTAAAAAAATTCAAATAAAAAAGAAAATAACTGATACAGAATAAATAACCTAAAACAGATACGTGAAGGTCAAGTAGTAAGGCCTGATTTGACTATGTCAGGTTCAACAACTCAGAGAGCCAAACAGGAACATGCCATCTGCACTTAGACAACAGCCTATAAATAAACAGAGGCCTGATCTTCTAGGTTTCTAGTGACAAGTCCTATCTTCTTGCTGATGAGGTGCACAAGTTCTCAAACTCTGGACTTACACCTCCCAACTTCTCCCATTTGAGGAAAAAGTTTCTGTCCATAGTTTTTCACTTAAAGCTTTAGCACTTATTATCATTTATAAGCAACCCAAAAATATGATTAAAATAAAATTTTGTAAACAATCAGTCATTGTTCATCTCTGAGCTCACCCTTTTTATTATGGGCGTGTGATTTTATATTGCATACAAGTAGTGGTTACCTTAGACCAGAACAGTTACTCCACGCTTATATAATGAAAAATACTGGTATTTTCTGGCTACTACAGGCTGAATTATGTCCCTCCAAAATTCATATGTCGAAGCCCTAACTCCCAATACCTCAGCATACGACTGTATTTGCACACAGGGTCTTTAAAAAGGTCATTTAGTTAAAATGAAGCCATCGGGATGGGTCTTCATCCAATCTGACTGGTGTCCTTGTAAGAAGAGGAAATTTGGACACCAAAGAGATACAGGAATGTGAGCACACAGAGAAAAAGCAATGTGAGGACACACGGAGAAGGTGGCCACCTGCCAGCCTAGGAGAGAGGCTTCAGAAGAAACCGACCTTGCCAACACCTTGATCTTGAACTTCTAACCTCCAGAACTGCGAGGAAATAAATTCGTGTTGTTCGGCCACCCGCTCTGTGGTCCTTTGTCATGGCAGCCCCAGGAAACTACTACGGTGACGTTCCTCAAACAGCATGACGTGCTACAAAGACCTCCACGTTCTGCCACCAGGCAAGTTTCAGAATACAAGCTACTCTCCTGAAATAGTAGCTCCAGAGGTCTAGCCTGCAAAACACAGCTAAGCAGAGCTTAAGGTTGGAGAAGCAGCCACTGGATGCCAGAGGGAATTTGCACTAGAAAACCATCTTCTTCTGTAGGTTTATACTCCAGGGAAAGTGAAAACACGCCTGTGCTTTGCAGCTGGACAGATGTGCATGTGAATGACAGTCCTGCCACTTCCTGGCTGTGATCATCTTAGACAAGAAGCTGTAACATTTTGGGTCACCCAGTTCATCATCTCCAAAATGGGGGAAAAAACCAAGGGGTGGTTGTAAAGATTAAAGGAGATAATCTATCTGGTGCCCACCACACAGGAGGCCACAAAGGAGAGAAATAGCCTCCTCCTCCCTCCCCACACTCCACACTTTATTTAGGCCCCCAAAATGACCACTTTTTTCTAGAACATCAGTGCACCTCCCAAGAAATAGCTATTTCTCTTTTACTATGCCAGATTCTCCAGCCGATCAGGTAAACCCAAATATAAACGCAGAACATCTCTTCTAGGGGTTCGGAATCTCTTGCAGAGGAATCTCAGAACACTCTGCCAGCAACGGGGTCCTGAAGAACAAAAGTGGCTTCTGACACCCCTGTCAATACTTCCCACCTCCCCTCCGCCCCTCAAGGGGAGCTGAAAGATGCTCATCAATCAGATTCTCTCTCCACTTAATTCTCACATCCTCTCGGCAGGAAAAAGGTAGCCTTCCACAATTCACAAAAAAGGAAACGGTTTCAAGTCTGATTTTTAAAGCTGAGGCCAAAAGCTTGCAAAACGGTGACACTGTCACCTAGATAATTACAATGTCCAAGTTTTACACTAGAAAGACATTTAAGGATTGACTAAAGGGAGGAAGAGAGAGAAGGGAAAATCCATAAAATGATATAAGAATTCTAATTATTAGGCTTACTCAGATAACCGCCAGCCACCATCTACAGCAAAATAAAACAGTTTCTCGGCAGAGGTGGGTGTCTTGGCAAACTAAGAACTCGGGCTCCAGATTTAAAAAATCAAAATCCTGATTGTACCATTGACGGCTGTGTGGCCCCCGCCCAGACACACTTTGTCTCTGCACCTCCGTCCCCCAGTCTAGCGGTGGGAGCAGTAACAGACCCACTGCTGAGGGCGGCCCTGGCGTGAAGGTCAATGGCAAGCACGTTGCCTTGGTAGTTTTTCTGTATTGTTCCTGTCCCTCATCAACAGCCATGGCACACTACCACATTTGCTGCATTTCCAACATCGGAGACAGGATCTCTTGAACTGTAATTCAAATCTGAGAATCACTGACACGCCTTCTTAAAAAGACAGAAGACTAATTGGTGGATGAAGAAGAGTAAAGGGAAGAAAAATTAAAACACAGGGCAAGAAGAGTCTGCTCTGAGCATGTGTGTTGACTCATCAGAGATCCAAAGGTAGGTTAAATCTTAGCCTCATACGAGAAAAAAAATATATCAAAAACACAACAGCAAAGAGTGTTCCAATTCATACTCCACTAAGATTTGAGCACCTACTGTGTACCAAGTGCTTAGCCCTACGCGGAATATTCCTATATACACATGTAGAAACCAAGGTTGAGATGTTAAGTGACGGGCCCAAGGTCAGAGGGCCATAAATTGGGACGAACCTGTTCATGTTCCCATCTTATTCCTTAAAAGTGGAGGGAAAATTAGTACATTAGCACTACTGTCTGTCCGTTGCCTGTATTGCCTGGTTAGATTAGATCATTAATATCTTACATAACATCCCTTTCTCTCCCTCAATTCTGTATTCTTTTCCCATTCTTTATCTCCTTCTCATCATGAACCTTCAGCCAACCAATGGCAATCCTTCCCCACTCTCACTCCCATCGTTAACCTTACGATTAACTTTCAAGGTTAAGAGCAGCGTCTTTCAACATGGAATCCTTGCTCCTGTTTGATAAACACAAAAACTTCAGACACATCCCCTCCCAGAGATTCTGACCCCATGCCCTACCGTCCGGATGGATTACCCTCCCTCCACACGTCACTTCTACCAACAGTTTCATTCTTCATAGTTTGTACTCCTGAAATAATTTTCTCTACTATAAATTTACAATATGGGCAAACATACGCCTAACAAGTTATCACTTACCCCTTGAAAATCAGGGGTTTAGAGAATCACTAGACTTAGTCTAAGCTAAGCATTCAAGCCTTATCCTCAAGCAGCTGCTGTATCAGGAACTTAGGCACACAACTACAGATATGCAGCAAAGCAGAACAAGGCATGCAGTAGGTGCTCAACAAATGATTAGTGCCTGAACTGGTAAGCTAAGAAGGGGTCAGAGAAGAGCATATAGCTCAGTGAGTTACTTGACAAGTAACAGCTACCACAGTCCGCTATTCAGAAGGTGCCCTACACACATTTCAGCTTCTAGGATTTGAGTTTATGGCCATGCAAAAGCCATCTGTTGACGATAAAACTTGCCAAAGTAAACACATAACGGACAAAACTAAACAGCCTTTTAAAATGGCATGTAAATTATAACCAAAGGAACTTGAGAAATACCCAACTCTGATCAGAGCCCAAAGACTATTTTTGGGAATGAGATGTAAAGAAAGAACGAACCCAAACAGTGAAGAACTTACCAAAGAGTAATGAGTGAGAAAAGGGCTGGGCCTTGAATGGCATCTACAGAAAGGCAGGGGATTGGTTCAGCACTGAAGATGCTCTGATACTAAACATCGGCGTAATTTTTAAGGGAATTATTCCTATAGCGGAGAAAAGCAATGTACTGTAATTAACCCCAGCCTAATAGAAATGTCGTGGGAACATCAAACACTGTTCTAGTTGAAGGCTGGAAATTCCTGGGTTGCTATTTCCCCCGCCTTGTGCCTAAAACAGAGAACTCTGTGAGATCACAGCTCTCTCTCCTGATGAACCGAGTTGCTCCCAAACATAGGAACTCCAGGCGGCCACAGAGGTGGCTCATGAAATGAATCCCTATTTGAAATCCAGGTATGCCAAACACCTCTGACTTAACGGCTCAGTCTTAGCAAAGAGGGTGGTTCCGTATGCGGCCACCCACCTGGTTTTCAAGCCAAGCGGTGTGTGTATCTCCCACTACATGTCCTTACCTTTGGTACCAAAATCCCAGCTGGCTTTCTCCATATGTGGCCTTAAGGAGGTCACCTACTTACTGTGCCTCGCTGGCATTCTTGAGGGTTTAATTAACAAGGAGTTCATCTCTGAAAGTCTCTTCAACACTAGATGGACAAAAATTAAAACCTGGGGCCCTGCCAAGCTGAAAGTCAGATCCTGGACTGGAGATAATGCCGTCGAGTACAGTGATGTAGCTCTGCTTTGAAGCAGTGAAGCAAGACAGGGAGGATCGAGCACCCGGAAGCCAATGCGTGTGATGTGCCTTCGCTCCAGCCTCACGTGCGGTATATAAATCCCAAAGACACCGCTGTACGGGAGAACAGGTCGATCATTTCAGAGATCTGAGAAACAGGCAACACCCGCTGAAGATGAGCATCTGCTATAGGGAGAGCCTTGGAAGACGGTCCAACGGTAGGAGGCAGCTAAGAAATTCCCAGTAGGAGCAAACTCAGAATGCAAAGTCAGTAAGAAAAGTTCAAAACTGAGAAACAGCTCCCAAGCAGAAACAACAGAACTTTAAACACATGAGGGAAGAATCAAATGTGAGTTCAAAGACTAGGCAGAGAAATAGCCATAAAGAGAAAGTTCTACAAGGATGTGGGGTGAAGCAGGAGGCCAGTAGGCGGCAGCCAGTCCCACGTATACCTGGGAGCCATCCCGTTAGCTCCAGAAGAAAAGTAGACAAAGCCATGTCCCGAGGGAACATAGAAAACAATGACAGAAAATGGGAGCCCACATTAGAAGGCAGCGTGGTGTGCTAGAATCTAAGTCATCACATTATATTGATAAGGAAAACTCCCATCTATTACTTGGCACAGCAGCTGCCTGAGACCCCCACCCCTCACGGAGGACCCACATTAGCATGTCACTAACCTAACACCTGGCCATTAACATATCATTAACCTAACATTTGGCACATCAGCATAACACTAATCCTATTGCCTGGTGCAGGCACTAAACTTATTACCTGGCGGGCATTGTCACCTGAGACTCCTCTCCCCTTGGATCACCCCAACTTAATAAAAATGGGAAAAATTAGGTAGACGGGGCTCAGAATTTGGTGGCGGGACCCCTCTGAGCACGCCGGCGAATAAACGTTGATTCTCCCACTCTCCGGGTGCCGCTGGGTTTGTCCTCGGGACCACCCGCTGTGACACTTCCCCTAACAATATTCTTCTAACAGCAGCAAACTGTTCTATAGCACCTAAGGTACAGATACCCTTCAAAGGTGCTTGATGCTTGTTAACTCATTTAAACAACCCTATAAGAATAGGTGTTATCTATCCTGTTTTATAGCTAAGGAAAATGAGGCACAAGCAGTAGGTGACCTCCCTAAGATCACATATGGAGAAACAGAGCTCGGATTTTGGTGCCAAATCTAAGCACACCTGTGTCCAGCATGTGTGCTCCTAGCCACCAGGCGCAGGGCCCCTGCTCAGTTAAGACTCCTGTTTCCAACACTTAATTCAAATAAACCCCTCAACTTCTCTGAGTCTCCGTTTCAGTATCTGTGAGAGAGGCGTGGCTCTTGCCCTCCCTACCTTACAAGGCCTTTTGACACTCAACAAAACCCTGTGTAAGGCTGTCCCCTCCTAGGCCCACTTGCATCTAACACCTTGCCTTGCAGGATTTGGAAACAGGAGCGGAGAGAGATCCGAGGTCAAAGACGATGCCTTTTCAATGGCATTTCAAGCACTGTTGGTTAGATAAAATTTCCACGGCTCCACTAAAAAAAAAATCAGATTTCTCTCTGCCATCCAGCGATCGGTCTCTTATCCTGAGCATGAAGCAGACTACGACGCCTCTCTGGACAGGATGCCTTAGTACACGAAGCGACCTCTGCAGCCCGGGGCTGCAAAAACTAAGCAGAATGGCGGCTGCCCTGCAAAATGGATCTCAGCACGTCTGCTGGGACAAAAGGCGGGCGCGTTGTTATTCTAATCAGTGAAATAATAGCGGGGATAGACCGCGGGTGGAGTGGTTCCGCCTTCAACCAGAGGAGCAAGGGGGTGGCCCGGGGGTCTCAGCCCGGATCCCTCCAGCTCCGCGGGGGAAACCGAGACGCTGTTTCCGCGCAACCGCGGACAACAACCCGAAACATACACACACACGCCCTCCCCCACCCCGACCTCTGACCTTGAGACCCGGACCCTCCGCATCACCTGGGCTCTCACAGCTCTAAGCTGGGCGCCCCCCGCCCCGGGGTCTCCCCAGAGCCCCCCCCAAGGTGCGCAGCGGTGCGGGGCGCCGCACCCCCACCCCGGACACTCACCTCCAGGGTCTTCACCAGGATCTTCAAGTAGACCTCCGAGATGCCCAGGTTCACGCCGAAGGCCGACGGCAGAAGGATGAGGCCGAGAACGAGCATCAGCCAGGGGTACAGGATCTTCCCGGCCAGGTCTGCGCCCTCCATGGCTCGGCGCGAGGTCCGCAGTGGGGCCCGAGCGCGACCGCAGTCCCGGTCCCCAGGCAGCGCCGCCGCCCGCACTCACCTCTGCGGGGGGGCGGAAAAGAGAGGAAGGAAAAAAACTTTTCAAAACTACGACACTGTCCTTCCTTCCTCCCCGGACGGCTCCTCGGCCCCCGCCGGAGAACTCTTCCTCCGCGATCGGCCCAGCACGGGGCCGAGGCCACCGCAGCGGCGCGGACCTGGCAGTGCGGCGCGAGGACGGGAGCCGGGGCTGAGCGCGGGGACAGCGCGGCGGGCGATGCTTGATGTGCTCCGGACGGCGGTTGCGACAACGCGGCGGTGACTCTCGGAGGCCCTCCCGGGGCGAGGATCCCGCCGGAGCCGAGCGCCGCACTTCGGCACGGAGGGCTGAGCCGCCGGCGGCCGCGCGGGCCCTTTTCAGCGCGCTGCCCTCGCCCCGCCTCCTCCGCCACCGACGGGGACCCCCCGGCGGGGACAGCCCGGCACCCGGCCAAGGTCCTTTCCGGCTCAGAGATTCCGTCTGCAAAATGTCAATATTGGCTTTGCCCGCAGGACCAACTGCTGACGTCCCCCGGCCGCTCGGGCAGGTCTCGTTTACGCGGGTGACACCGCATCCTGGAACGGGCTTTCAGGAGAGAGAAACGCGGGGCGCCGCGAGCAGCCGTCTACACCTCCTTCTCCCCCCGCCAGCGGCGGGGCTCAGCCCTGCTTATCCGGGAGCGGAAAGCTCTCCCCGCGAGTCGCCCAAGCCACTCAACTGTCACCTCCCTGGCACAGAAACCCTTGGGCTGAGTGTCCGTCACTCCCGTCCTGGGGGAAGATTCCAACCGCGACTCCCCCCACCGTTCATCCAGCACCAAGCGTTCGGGCGTCGCAGGGTCGCCAGGCCGAGCAGCCTGCCCCGCGCCCACGCGCCCCGGGGCTCGGTCTCTGCGCGCTGCCGGGCCAGCCCTTATTAGAGCCAATCGGGCGTGTGTACTTAACTCTACTGCAGCTCCTGTCTCCGAGAGACCAGAACTGTTTGTAAGAATGAGCAGGAGAAGGGATGTTGAGGATTGCAGTAGGTAAGAAAATCAGGTTGCCCGGGGTTTCCAAATTAACATTATTATTATTTTTTTTTTGAAACTGGGTCTTGCTATGTTGCCCAGGCTGGTCTCGAACTCCTGGGCTCAAGCAATCCTCCAGCCTCAGCCTCCTGAGTAGCTAGGATAACAGACACACACCACCGCTTCTGGCTGGAAATGGTTTTTGTGTTTGGGCTCGATGAAGAAGGGAGGGCCAGGTAGAAATGCGACTGGACAGAAGGCTAGAACCTAATGGTAACAGAATGAGGAAACCAGGCAAGGCCTGTCTGTTCAGATTCTTCTTGGTCTCTGGGCAGCATTCCTTCCTCCAGGGTATGGGCCAGGCCCCCCTCTGGCATGGGGGTCCTCAAGGGAGAAGAAAGAGTGAGCTTTCTAGGTTTTATGGCTTTCTTTGGGGACGAGGGCTGTAGTTTCTATGACTCACTTGGGGAAGAGGGGTTTAGTTTCTCTGACTGACGTTGGCAGAGAGGAATTCTGCTTTCGATGAATTGCTTCAGGGGAAGAAGACAGGAGAATGGGAGGTCAGAGAGACCTTGCTTCTGAGGGTTCCCATCTCCTTTAGTTCAAGTACTCAGCAAGCCAAAGCACCATTCTTTGGGGTATCATGTTCTGAGTCCCAACAACTGAATCCCCAAAAGAAGTAAGTTTTTTTTTCTTTTTCTCTCCTTTCTTTTCTTTTCTCTTCTTTCTTTCTTTCCTTCTTCCTTTTTTAAAGAAACATTAAAGAAGGAGTTTGATGGCCACATACCCTGTGTCACCAGGACAATACTGGCACCAAAAATCTACCATAAACTTTGACACCTTTGGTAAGAAAAAAAAAGAGATGACGACAAAGGAGAGAAAAATTGAAGGATAATAAACGTGTGGGTAAAAGTTTCCATTAAGGAACTTCTACCTCAGGAAGTTTGAGTTACACTATTCCCAGCAATATCCACCCGTACATAACCTACCAGTCCTCCCAAGATACTCCTCCAATTTTGGAAGAATCATTACATTAGTGTAACAGCCATTGAAACCTTTAACGGGTTCTTTAATTGACTTTATATTAGAATTTTCTGGATGATAGCAACATTTTGCTTAGATGCTGATATGACATCTAGCTTTCTGACCTCAGCTGAGTGAGTAGACCCTCCCTCACCTCTGTAGTCCAAGAATTGCAATCACATCCACATACACACACACACAAATATACATGTCTTGATGATTTGGTGATTTCAGGCATGATTTATAAATCTCCAATGGTATAATCATACACTAAGATACTTTCATGATTGGAAAAGTCAGAGATTGATTTTTCTGTCTTCTGTCTTTAAAATATTAGCAGTATAGGGAAAATTTTAAGAAATGTTTTAATAAAATGTTTAAAAGACCAAATACAGCTCTGAATTAAATATTTGGACAGGTGGTAATAACTGGAAATTTGTATCTTAAGTGTTATTTAGAAGCATACCCTCCCTTTATTAAAGCAGAATAAAAGTAAGTGGATTGGTAGTTAAAGGGAACAGTCAAATTTATCCTAGAATGAGGCTTGAACTCTTTTATTCTGCCAAGTTCATAAGTTAAAAACCTGTTCAAATCATAAGAGTTGGCCAGGCGTGGTAGCTGTAATCCCAGCACTTTGGGAGGCCGAGGAGGGAAGATTGCTTGAGGCCAGCAGTTTAAGACCAGCCTGGCCAACCTAAGTGAAACCCTGTCTCTACAAAAAATAAGAAAAATTAGCCAGGCATCGTGGCCCACACCTGTAGTTCTAACTACTTGGGAGGCTGAGGCAGGAGGATCACACCCAGCCCGGGTGACAGAGCAAGATCCTGTCTCAAAAAAAAAAAAAAAAATCAGGACAGTTATCTTTAATTAATGGATTGATGTCACCACCCTGTAATATATTGTGCCAAAGTTCATTTGTGCCCTTCGGAGCAGGTAGCAACTAGCTGACAGCAACAATTAAAAAGAAAACAACTTGCTGACTAATTAGTAGCTTAAATGTACTCTGGCCTCTGTTAAAAAAATAAAATCTCTCCAACTACCATCATTACTATTATAACACATTCCTATTATTTATAATGCCTCAACCATTACTCTTTATTTTTCCCCTCCTGATCTCTTTTCCCTGAAGTCCTGATGGAAAAACTGTCCTCATCGAACCCAGAGTTTAGCTGGGCAAAGCTCGAAACAGGTAGCAGCGTTGACAGCCCTAATTCCCCAGCACAATTCCTATGCTTCACTGATTTCTACTATTCTTGTTATTTTAACAAAAATGTTTTTGTTTTTACTTCCATTTCAATCTATCAGATATTGTTTTCACTAGAAGACCAACATTTTGGGCAGGACTTCGACATAAATGCAGAAAATCACTGATCACCAGTCCTTGGCCATGAGTAAACAATCATTTGAAAATAATCATCTCCCCAGTGGTTCTCGAAATGGAGACGCTGGAATCCATGCTCCACGGGACACAGACACACTCTCAAAGGTCCGTACGCCCCTTGTGAGGAATTTTTGTTTTCGTTTTCATTAATAGGAGTGACTTACAAATTAGCACATGCTGACTTAGAGTTGTGTATTACCACATTTGCACTTACAATTTGGCTGACAGAAAGTAGTGGTCTCCTACTCTTTAAATCCAATATTTCTTAAATTAGAATATACACACATCTTCTCTGAGATCTGAGAGTTTTCCTGATTTGAGCAACCCGGGAGGGCCGTGGATATGGTTCTGAATCGGATGAACTGGAAGCTAGAGGAAGTGTCATTTGAAACCAAGAAAAGCCCAGGCTATGTGACTGTCATTAAAACCTTAAAAAGCAAGCGATTCATATGCTGAATGCATTAAAGAGAACATCAGTTTGCTTACTGCTGACTGAAGTTTCAACTGCTTCAGTTTTCCTGTTGGTAGTTAATTTGAATGTCAACTTGACTGGAAGGAATACCTAGAGAGCTGGTAAAACATCACTTCCTGGAGTATCTGAGCAGGTGTTTTCAGATGTGCAATTATGTGCTGATTCATGGGCTATAGCCAGTCATTTGTCTGGATGGTCAGGGAATTGGAAGGAACATAACTGGAAAAACTATGACAAAGAAATTTAGGGAATAGGTATGTGGATAGGCCTCTCTGAGTGGCAAAAGATGTATAGTTATTTGTGTCCTACGTGAATGTTCCCCCAAGGGTGACCTCAGCAAAGGAGGATTTTAATAATCAAGTGGATGGGATGACACGTTCTGTGGATATCACCCAGCCTCTGTCCCCAGTCGCCACTGTCATCACTCAGTCAGCTCATGAACAGAGTGGCTGTGGTGGTAGGGATGGAGGATGTACAAGGGCTCAACAACATGGACTTCTGCTCACCAAGGCAGACTTGGCTATGGTCACTGCCGAATTCCCAATCTGCCAACACCAGAGGCCAGCACTGAGCCCCCAATATGGCACCACTCCCCAGGGTGATCAGCCAGCCAGCTCCCTGTTAACAGGTTGATTACATTGGACAACTTCCATCATGGAAGGAACAATGTCCTTACTGGAATAGTTACTCCAGATATGGATTTGCCTTCCCTGCATGCAATGCTGCTGCCAAACTGCCATCCGCGGGCTTACGGAATGCCTTATCCGTCATCATGGTATTCCACACAGCATTGCTTCTGAGCAAGGAACTCACTTCACAGCCAAAGAAATGCAGCAATGGGCTCAGGCTCATGGAATTCAATGATCATACTATGTTCCCCAACATCCTGAAGCAGCTGGCTTGATGGAATGGTGGACGGCCTTTTTTTCCCCAAAATATTATGGGGGTACAAATGTCTTTGGTTACATGGATCGATTTCGTTATGCTTGAATCAGTTATGAGTGTGACCATCACCCAGATAGTGTTCATTGTACCCATCAGGGAGCTTTTTGCCTTCCCTCTCCACCCCCCTCGACCCTGCTTGATTTCCACTGAGTTTTACTTCCCTCTGTGCACATGTATGCTCATTGGTTAGTTCCAATTTAATAGTGAGTACGTGTCATGTTTGTTTTTGCATTCTTTAGATACTTCACTTAGGATCACGGTCTCCAGCTCCATCCAAATTGTTGCAAAAGGCCTTAATTCATCCTTCTTCCTGGCTGCATAGTATACCACAGTATACGTATACCATATTTTGTTAATCCACTGATGAATTGATGGGCATTTAGGTTGATTCCAGATCTTTGCAACTGTGAATTGTGCTGCAATACACATTGGCATGCATGTGACTTTTTGACAAAATGAGTTCTTTTCTCTTGGGTAAATATACCCAGTAGTGGGATTGTTAGATCAAATGGCAGGTCCACTTTTAGTTCTTTGAGGAATCTCCAGACTGGTTTCCATGAAGGTTGTACTAATTTGCAGTCCGACCAACAGTGTTTAAGCGTTCCTTTCTCTTTGCTTATGAAAAAGACCCCAATGGCAATCACAGCAACAACAAAAATAAATAAATGAGACTTAATTAAATTAAAACGCTTCTGCACAGCTAAGGAAATAATCAGGAGAGCAAACAGACAACCTACAGAATGGGAGAAGATATTCGTAAGCTATACATCCAATAAAAGGCTAATAACCAGAATCTACAAAGACCTCAAGCAAATCAGCAAGAAAAAAACAACCCCATTAAAAAGTGGGCAAAAGACATGAAACAGAAGCTTTTCAAAAGAAGATAGATAAATAGCCAATAAACATATGAAAAAATACTCAACGTCACTAATCATCCGGGAAACGCAAATTAAAACTGCAATGAGATATCACCTTACTGCAGTTTAAATGGCTTTTATTAAAAGTTGAAACAGCCTTCTGAAGTTGCAGTTACAGCACCCCCTAGGTGACAATACTTTGCCAGGCTGAGGCAAGGTTCTCCAGATGACCTGTATGGGATTCTGAGCCTCCATAATCATGTGAGCCAATTCCCCTAATAATGCTCCTTTCATCCATCTTCTACTGGTTCTGTCTCTCTGGAGAACCCTGACTGATACACTTTACAAGTGCTCGTGGGGGACATTTTCTTCATGACTCCTCGCCTGCCTGGATAATACCATGACCCCATCTCCCCAGCATTCCTGAAGCCAAAGCCAGGCAAATGTATAAATCTCTTGTAGAGATTCTGCAAGATCACCGAGGCAATGAGCTACCCTGATGAGGCATGTTCCTTCTGTAAGATTCCTATGCAGGTAGAGAGGATGGGATAGATTATCAAAAATGGGAGCCTGACAATACCTTAATGTGATAACCTCCCATTGAGACAGTGAAATGAGATAGTTCTAAGATCAAAACCATGATGTGGTCAAGCTCTTGTGGCCAATTCATAAATATCAAATTCACAGAAGACTGTCCTTTGTGTAACTTTCCATTTGTAACTTTAGATTTTTTTTTTTTTAGACAGGGCCTCTATTGCCCAAGCTGGAGTGCAGTGGCGTCATCATAGCTCACTGCAACCTCAAATTCCTGGGCTCAAGAGATCCTCCTGCCTCAGCCTCCCAAGGAGATGGGCCTACAGGTGCTCACCACTACGCCCAGCTAATTTTTCTATTTTCAGTCCAGACGAGGTCTCGCTCTTGCTCAGGCTGATCTCGAACTCCTGAGCTCAAGTGATCCTCCCCTTCAGCCTCCCAAAGTGCCAGGATTACAGGCGTGAGCCACCATGCCCGGCAATGTGCCCTTCTTCAGGGCCTCAAAATGTGAGCTCCTCTGCAGCTCACATCCTCTCTCAGTTGTCACGGACCCGTGTTAGAGAAGTTGGAGGTTCTGAATTGTATTCTCTATAAAAGTGATGAAAAGTCACTGAAGGGTTTTGAGCTCCCCACCCAACCTTAAGAGTGGACTCTCAGCAGCCATGTTTGTTTCACCTGACCTCACCTCCCTGGCCAGACCCAAAGTGACCAATCAGATTCTCCCTCCCAGCAAGTCAGGATTTGTAAATTATTTGTAAATAACTGGAGCCTCATTGAAGTCAGCCTCTCCCTCCTACTTAAGGGTAGAAAAGGCTAGAACAATGAACAGGTGGCTGGGCTGCAGGATCTCCGTCAGTTCCACTCACTGCCTGTAGAGGGCGAAGCGAGGTAAGCCACGGCTGGGAGAGGCAGGAGAGCCCGGCCAGACACAGCCTTGGAAACCTCACAACCCATTTGCCAATCAGATGAACGAGGGATAAGTGGGCAAGGAGTGGAAAGAGGGAGAAATTCTTTTGGTTCTTCGCTGAATGGGCAAACCTGCTGGGGAAATCCTTTTTCCTGTGGGCTGTTGAGACAGAAACCTGCTGGGAGGCAAAAGAGGGTCGGCCCATGTTCTCCTGGTCCTGAAATCTAATGTAAGATCAAACTAAAACCAAAAACAGAAAGAAAAAAAAGAGCGACTGCACAATTAACGTGTTGTTAGGATCTCTAAGAACACCGCGGAGAAGTTTAGCCAGCTGACAATAAGCCGTACCCCTCAGCTATCAAATGCTAAAACGAAACCCCAGACCAGCTCCTCACCTGGAGACGGGGCCGGGGCTGAGCCTGCTGGAAGAGGGTGGCTTGCCTTCCTTAGCAGAAGCGAGCAAAGTTCCCCTACAGGACTTCCACGGGAGAATAAACCTCAGATCTCAGCCAAAACGTTGGGAGATTGAGGATCTCCGGAGACAGCCGCCCTAACCTCAGCAAACTGCCCAACTGGTCGGAGCAGCAAGGAGCTCCAGTCTGGTACCAAAAGCACCAGGTGGAAGGTCACTACAGGTTAAGAAAGCCAAAGTCTTCTTAGAGGTCCCTCTTAGTGGTCGCCATTTGTCAGCCCAAATAAATGACTGAGGCAAACAGCTCAATCAACGGAGGTTTACTAAGCCAAGAGTTTGAGGATGCGCCTGGGAAAACAGTTGGGAGTCACATGACCTGAGTCTTAACCACACATGCAGGTGGTTCTAGGTCAATTTCCGGACTCTATGGTACCTATGCTGCGTGGCCCGCGGGCTAGAGAGTCCTCTGCGTTCTTTTGCGGCTGGCGTGCCAAGTTCCGATTGGCCGATTGGGAGGGTGTTCCCTCCTCCCCCAGGTATGGAGAATTAGGGTGTGGCAGGGCCAAGATGGGGCAGCAGCACCCACTTTTGTCACTAGGAAACCCAGAATCCCTCACTATGTACCTAGCAAGACTCCTCCAACTTCCAAAGAATCACTTACAAGCCACTGTATAGCTCTCAGGATCATCCAAACAATCATTTGTTAGCCCTCAAAATTACCTACATTCCCCCATCTTCCTCTCCCCTGAAAACTCAAAAGATGCGACTGAGGCAAAGAGCTCAATCAGTGGAGGTTTATTAAGCCAAAATTTGAGGATGCCCCCAGGAAAAGCACAAACGTCAGATGCATCTGTGGCCTGTGCTCTCGGAAGGGAGATTTGGGAACTCAGAACTGAAGGGAAAGAGGGCACACAGAAAGGAAGAGGAAGAAAAAGGTGGGCAGGGAGAAAAATGCTTACGCTTTACCACTTATACCAAATGATTAGCACAGTATGATTACACCTATCATTAAACTGCCAGAATATGAAACATCTACGTATTGTTTAAATTACTGAGTCCTTAATGTTCTAACAGCAAGCAAACAAAAACCCACGAAAGAAACGTACCAAACACACATACATACACACAGACATGACTGGAGATTTCTAGAAGAGATAATCCCGGAGGTGGTCATCAGTACTCTAGAAGTTTCAATGGATGAAAGGCACTAAAAGGCAGTTTGAAAACCAAAAACGTGGCATAGCCATTGTGGTGTTACAATGTTGCTAAGCAATTCCTTTATTCTTGTAACCACTGTTTGTCTTAAAATCACCAGGTCAACAGTGCTCATTTGGGTAGTTTTGCATATATGCCGAGGGTTGCTCAGCAGCTGCTGGGCACCAAAACGCAGTCAGTGGCCCGAGGCAGCTGTGCCCACAAGCGGCGGCTGTAAGGCTGGTGGCGGGCACCCCTCCCTTCCCATGAGACCTGCCAAGGACAATGCCTGCAAGGCCCAGCTAAGTTAAAGGACGACCACACCTGGATGGTTACCCTGATAAGGGTCTCGGTTCCTGGAATCCACACATACCACCGGCCCCTTCTATTTCTCAATACCCACCCTAAAACTGCAAGGGACAATTCCTTGCTCTCCCCACCAAAGAAACCCCTACCCCCAGTCCTAAAAGCATACATAAACCCACTCAGACTTCTGGGCGATGCGACTTTTGGGGTCTCTCTCTCTCTACACCCCCCCCACCTGAAAATCTCGTCCGGGTCCCTCTCCTGGGACTCGTTACCCTCACCCAGGAGCGCCCCAATAAAGCCTCGTTACCTGCCCCTTTCAACTCTGCTCATCTTTCTTTCTCTGGTGCCGGTCTATCCAAAAACCTTATATTTAGTGCTGAAACCCGGGAGGAGCGTTTGGCTGCGCCGGCCCGCTCTGGGGCTTTGGCTGCACCACCCCCTCCATGAACTCTCGCATTCCGGACTGGGACCTCCGCTGACTGCCTTCGAGTCCCTCATTGACGACCTCGGCCTGGGTGAGTCACCCCGTGTTATCCCAACCCGGATCCCCCAGGAGCCTCCGTTCCTTCTGGGAAGCTTCCCTGTCTGTTAAACCGTGGGCCCACGTCAGAGGTTCCCCCGTTCCAGGGGCTGAGGCTATTCGGGGATGCCTGAATTCCTCTCACCCCTTTCCGTGCCGGCACTCTAGTCTCGGGCAGAGATGTCCCCGCAGACTTTTGCTGCCTCCGTAGCCAGGAAGCTGTTCCTGGCTGTTTCCCCATCTGGGTTGAGACATCATGGGTAACCAAAATTCCAAAATTCCCCGCGAGACGCCCCTGGGGTGTCTGCTGGCCAATCTGAAGGCCCTGGATTTAGACATCCGGTGCAAGCACCTCATTCTTTACTGCAACACTGCCTGGCCAATGTATAAATTGGACAATGGCTCCCAATGGCCTGAAAATGGGACTTTCAATTTCAATATTCTGCAAGACCTTGATAACTTTTGTCACAGGAATGGCAAATGGTCGGAGATCCCATATGTCCAAGCCTTTTTCTGTTTGTGCTCCTGTCCTTCTCTCTGTTTGACCTGCCACCCCGCACAGGTCCTCCTTGCTCGGGGTCCCCCACCGCCCTCCGCCTCTTCTTCCTCTAACTCGCGTCTCCTCGCATGCCCCTTCTGCTTTCTCCGATCCACCCGACTCGCTCAGCTCTCCCTCCACTCAACCTGCACCATACCCACGTGCGCCCCCTCACCCTTCTGCGCCACCCAGCCGCTCGCTGCCCATGTCTCCCGTCAGCCATCACACTCGCTCTAGAGTAAAACCCTCCGATCAGTCTCTCCTCTGTCCCTTACGGGAGGTGGCCGGCACCGAGGGGGTCTTATGGGTGCATGTTCCCTTCTCCCTTTCTGACCTTTCTCAGATTGAAGAGTGCCTAGGTCCGTTTTCTAATGACCCTACAGCCTATACCAAAGAGTTCTGCTACTTAACACAGGAAAGGCAGGAAACAGCGGGACTACATGTTGCAGTGTGCTTGCCGGCCTCCAGGCCGCGGCCCACCGTGCTGTAAATTATGACAAACAGAGAGATCACTCAACAGACAGATGAAAACCCCGCAGCCTTTCTCAGCCGCCTTACAGATGCCCTTATCCAATATACCCGCCTAGGGCCTACCTCCCCCGTGGGGACTGCTGTCCTTGCAACTCACTTTATTACTCAGTCCTCCCCTGACATGAGAAAGAAACTCAAAAAGGCAGAGGAGGGCCCTCAGACCCCCTATCCGAGACCTGGTGAACATGGCATTTAAAGTCTTCAATTCCCGAGATGAACAGGCAGAGGCCCAGGAGGAGCCCCGTGTCCGACAAAAGGCACACCTGCAGGCCAAGCCTTGTTTGCAGCCCTGAGGCCGGCGGGGCCCACAAAGCCATCAACCTCGTCTAAGGCGACCAGCCGCGCTCCACCAGGCACCTGCTTCAAGTGCGGTAAGGAAGGCCACTGGGCCAAGCGGTGCCCGCAGCCACATCCACCCACCATGCCTTGCCCAGCATGTGGTCAAGAGGGACACTGGAAAAGTGACTGCCCCTTGGGACAGAAGTCTGGACGGCCAGTCCTTCCATCCCTAGACCTGCCGATGGCAGCTTTGGGTCTGGCTGCCGAAGACTGGAGAGACCCCGACTCAACGACCCCATCACCCTCTCGAGCCCAAGGTAACAATCAAGGTAGCAGGTAAGGCAGTGTCCTTTCTGGTTGACACGGGGGCTACCTACTCTGTCCTGCCTTCCTTTTCAGGCCCTACTTATCCTTCCCAGGTATCGGTCGTGGGTATTGACGGCAATCCCTCTCGACTCCCCACCACGGGTCCCCTAACTTGTCTAACAGATGACCGTCCCATCACCCATTCCTTATCATGCCCTCCTGTCCTGCACCACTATTGGGAAAGGACCTACTAACCAAACTAAACACCACCCTCCACTTTTCCTCTGGGGCCTCCACCCTTCTTCCTCCATCTCTCTCTCTCTCTCTCCAGATTCCTCAGCTCCACTCACAGCCTCTCCCGCCTTACCAAGCCCTACATACCCTCTCCCGTCTGAACTGGTAGACCCCGAGTTTACATTAAAGAAATTATGTATGTAATTTTGTCTAATTCAGAGGTCGTTTAGAAATTGATTCAAAGCCTGGATTTAGAGGGAAAAATAAAACCAAGATAGAAGGTAACTAGTAAGGTAAAAAAGAGATGTAAAAAGGCTATGAACATGGAAATGTATTTTTGTTAAGAAAAATCAGCGAGAGAATAATTTGTGTGGAGAAGGATCTTGTGTAGTGACTTTTTGTCCTGGAACAGAACGGCTGGTTATTTGAGAAAGAGGAAATTGAGGACAAAAAAGAAAGCCCAAGTATGTCGTAGACGGTCTGTGTAGGTTGTGATGGAGTTCGTAGAAGGAATTTACGAAAGAATTTTGTGTATGGTTGAGTCGGCTATAATTAAAGAAAGAAAGGTTTGGTCAAAATCACAAGGTATTCTTGAAATACTGGTTTGCTCTTAATGAAACCGCAAAAGTATTTTGATTCCAGATCTGACAGCCGAAAAAGGAGGGACCTGCATCTTCCTTGAGGAGGAATGCTGCTACCATGGCAATGACAGCCCCCTCCAAAGTTCAGCTGTCCAAGCCTACTGTCACTTACCTTGGACTTAGTCTCACCCCCACTTCCCGTCATCTCACTGTTGATCGCCAGCAGGCTCTTTGCGACCTCCAGCCTCCCACCATTGCTGAACAAATTCTATCCTTCCTCGGGTTCGTTGGTTTCTTCCAACACTGGATCCCCAACTTTTCTCTCCTTGCCAAACCCCTCTATGAGGCAGCACGTGATGCCTCCGCTGGCCCTCTGTGAAACCCTCAGGCTGTCTGCCGTGCATTCCTAAAACTTCGAGTCTCTCTCTTGCAAGCACCCCCTCTAAGACTCCCTGAGCCTGAAAAACACTTTTATCTCTACACGGATGAGCGCCAGGGCCTGGCCCCCTGGTGTCCTCACCCAACCTCTGGGACCTACTCCCATTTCCACCCCAGTGGCCTACTTATCCAAACAGCTGGACACCACGGTCCGTGGCCCCCCTGTCTCCGCGCCTTAGCCGTGGCCGCTACTCTCACCAGGGAGGCCCTGAAACTCTCCCTGGGACAGAAGTTACGTGTCTTCACCCACCGTTTCCAGGACCTTCTAACCGCTCTTTAGCCCTCCTCACTCCGACTAGACTACAGGAATTCCATCTCTTGTCTATAAAAAAAATCCCACCATTACTTTATCTCAATCCCCAACTCTAAACCCTGCCACTGTAATCCCCATCCCTGCCTATCCCTGTCCTCACACTCCTGCTCAGAAATGGTTGAAACCTCCACTACCCCTAGACCCGATCTGTCAGACAAGCCACTTCCTACAGCAGACTTAACTTTCTTTGTTGATGGCAGCTCGGTCACAGGTGAGGACCACAAACGCCAGGTGGCCTATGCCATTGTCTCTGCCTCTCAGGTAATAGAAGCCTCCCGTCTTCCAGAGGGCACCACCTCCCAAAATGCAGAACTCGCTCTCACCCGAGACTTACACCTAGCCCAAGGCAGGAGTGTAAATATTTACACGCACTCCAAGTATGTGTTTATGATAGCTCACTGCCATGCCGCCATATGCAGAGGACGGGGCTTTCTCTCCACCAAGGGCTCCCCGTTATTAACGCCACCCTTATCTCCCGTCTCCTCGAGGCCCTTCAGGTACCCACCCAATTAGCCATCATACACTACAAGGGACACCAGTCGGACGGGTCCCCTGTCACTAACGGAAACGACTATACTAATACTATCGCCCGCAGCCTAACATCCCCAAAACACCCTAGTCCGGCTCCTCTTCCTTTCCTTCCCATTCCTTCCCTCCAGCCTCGCTACACTCCAGAGGAGCACAACAGCCTTCTCGTCCAAGGGGGATCAACCACCACCGAAGGGTGGGTCCTTCTTAAGGACGGCGGCAAGCTGGCTCTCCCTGAGGCACAGGCCCTGGGACTCACTGGCCAGGTCCACTCTTCATTTCATATCGGCACTAAGGGCCTCTTCCACCTCTTACAGCCTCTATTTTCACACCCTGCCCTGTATCCTCTCATCAAAACTGTTTACTCAGACTGTGACATTTCTGCCTCTGTTAACCCTCAAGGGGGCCTGAAACCCCGTGTCCACCCACCAGATTCGTGGTCACCTCCCCGGACAAGACTGGCAGGCCGATTTCACCCATATGCCACCTCACAGACATTTCAAACTCGTGTATGGCCGGCCTTTCCTCATTGACCGTTATCTTCCAGCCCAGCCCCCACATTTGGCCTCCTATTTCCATATCTTTCTCTCCTCAGGCAACTTCTCCCTGACAGCCTCGAGACTCGTTTCTCCAATGCCACCTGCAGGAATTATCCAGAGTGGCAGTAAATCAGATACTTCTTCATCCCTACTCTCCCCTTCCAGTCACCCCTCCACCAGCCGACTCTGGCCCATAGCCCCCACTACGCCCCTCAAAAGCAGGAAGTAGCCAGAAAGACCTCGGCACCCCATTATCACTAAAAGGCCGGAATGTAAGGCTGGTGGTGGGCGCCTCTCCTCTCCCTAATGGAAAAAGAAGCAGCCCACGACCTGCCAAGGACAATGCCTGCAAGGCCCAGCTAAGTTAGAGGAGGACCACACCTGGATGGTTACCCTGATAAGGGTCTCGGTTCCTGGAATCCACACATACCACCGGCCCCTCCTATTTTTCAACACCCGCCCTAAAACTGCAAAGGACAATTCCTTGCTCTCCCCACCAAAAATCCTCCTGCCAAAGAAACCTCCACCCCCCAGCTCTAAAAACATATATAAACCCACTCAGACTTCTGGGCAATGCGGCTTTTCAGGGGGTTTTTTCTCTCTCTCTCTCTCTCTTCTCTCTCTCTCTCAGGACCCAAAAAATCTCACCGGGTCCCTCTGTTGGGACCCGTTACCCTCACCCAGGAGCGCCCCAATAAAGCCTCGTTACTTGCCCCTTTCAACTCTGCTCGTCTTTCTTTCTCTGGCGCCGGTCTATCCGAAAACCTTACATTTAGTGTCGAAACCCGGGAAGGTACTTTAACTTTGGACTGTGCCGCCCCCTCCGGGGGACTCCGGTCTTAGAACCTTACAGCGGCCTCCAGGGCGAAGCCGTCCGCAGTGGGGACAGAAGACTCCGAGCGCGCCGCACAAGAAGCGCGCGCGACCCGCCGCTCGCCCACGGCCGCTCAGCCAAGGCTGCCCCGCCCACCCAGCCGCACGGCGCGCTGCGCTTGTGCGCCGCCGAGGCCCCGCCCCTGCGCGGAGCGTGCCGCGCCCGTGCACCGGCGCAAGCCCCGCCCCCCGTCTCGGCCCCGCCCCTGCGCGGAGCGTGCCGCGCCCGTGCACCGGCGCAAGCCCCGCCCCACGTCTCGGCCCCGCCCCGCCGCCTCACCTCGGCAGGATCCCGGCCGGACGCGCCCCGCCTCCTCTCGCGCGCCCTGCGGCCGGGGCGGCGGCGGTATGGAGGGTGAGAGCACGTCGGCGGTGCTCTCGGGCTTTGTGCTCGGCGCGCTCGCCTTCCAGCACCTCAACACGGACTCGGACACGGTGAGCCGAGGGGCGGGGTGGGGTCCGGCGTCGCCGCCGAAGATCCCCGCGCGCGGCCTCCCCCCGGCCGCGGTGGCCGCGGTCCTCGCCCGCCAGCTCCCCGACGCCGGCCCTGCTGTCGCGGCTCTGCCTTGTCCCCGCCTCTGCGATCCTTGAGGCGCCCCCGGCCCACGAAGCCTCTTCCAAGATCGGCCTCCTTTTACCCTCTGTCTGCTTCCGTCCCCACCGTCCCGCGCCCAGTCTCTCTCTTCGCATCCGTGACCCTTTTTTCTGGTCAAACGGCCGTGAAGGGACAGAAAGTTCCCAAAGTTCCACCGCTGCCGCCGGGAGGGTCGCCGGTTAACTTCCCGTTTCTCCCGACTCGGTCGTTTGCAAAGACAACTGTGAACCTTTTCCCGGTAGAGCAGCGCCTGTGCGTGTTTGTTGAAATGGCAGGATGGTAAGGAAGTAAGAATAGCTGTTGCATCCAGTGCCTGTTTTTTTTTTTGGCAAATCTTAGTGGATTAAAAAAAAAAATTCGGTATTTCAGGTATCTGACTTTTGTTTGCATTGCCGTTAGATTTGTTAAAATCGTAAGGCCTCAGCTAGTTCCTTTTCTGATACTTTAAGTTATAATTTAAACATTAGATTTACCCTCAAAGGTCAGATATTTAAATGTTTATATTTTTGTCTAGGTTCAGAACCTCTGGATGAAGCTAAGAAGAAGTTTTTTAATTACAGTGCCTGTTTTCTAAAATTTTTATGAGGTTAAAAAAAAAAAACACTAAAATTTTGAGCTCGCGAAGTAGTGCCCTGCGTGCTTAGTAACTTGCTGAAAGAAGTTATAAGCATCTAAAACACATCTCTCTACTGTACTAATGCAGTTTGGAGAATACCTACTCAACAGTGCTTAGTAATTTGTGCTAAATTTCGTGCTCTTCATTTTAAAATGTAAAATCTGACTCAAAATTGCTTCTTACCACAAGCCTAATAAAGGTCGGAATTAGTGTATCTTATGTATACGATTTCAGATAACCTTACAAATTAACACCTAGCAAACAGCAGATAGATGACAATTTAAGATATGTGTGGCTGTGGAAATTATTTTTTTTTTTTTTTTTTTTTTTTTTGAGACAGAGTCTCGCTTTGTTGCCCGGGCTAGAGTGAGTGCCGTGGCGTCAGCCTAGCTCACAGCAACCTCAAACTCCTGGGCTTAAGCGATCCTACTGCCTCAGCCTCCCGAGTAGCTGGGACTACAGGCATGCGCCACCATGCCCGGCTAATTTTTTGTATATATATATTTTAGTTGTCCATATAATTTCTTTCTATTTTTAGTAGAGACGGGGGTCTCGCTCTTGCTCAGGCTGGTCTCGAACTCCTGACCTCGAGCGATCCACCCGCCTCGGCCTCCCAGAGTGCTAGGATTACAGGCGTGAGCCACCGCGCCCGGCCTGGAAATTATTTTTGAATGTCTTCGGGGAAAATATAAACAGAATGGGTCCTTAAATCCTCTGCAGCCTAAAGGATTATCCCTTGTAAAGTACCGTAGGGTTGGAGACGACTGTTTCTCAGATCTTTTTCTTAACGTCTTTAGACGGTGGTTTTTCCAAATAGTGGTGATTTTCTGGATAGTTGCACCTGCATCGTCCCTGCTTCCCTTCCCTGGGTTTGTCCTTGGGAGCATCAAAATCACAAACACTGGAACGTACAGTTCTGGATTTTTTTCCCTCTTGATTCCAGTAAAGACTCACATCGTGGAAACTTTTCTTTTTATGCTCTTTCTCCTTTAGTTAAATGAAAGAAACAAGCAAGCATCATTAACTAATTATAAAAAATATAAAATCTTAATTGTCAAGCACATTGGGTCTTTAAATGTGCCTAGAGAAGTAACTGAATTCTCCAAAATTCAAAGAAATCACCACTGGAGTGGCAAAATGCCTGTAGTTTTAAAAGAAACTGACTCACAGCATCCCTTCTAGAAAGCAGACTGTGAAATTGAATTCCAAATCTTTAACTTTCATATTTTACACAATTTTTAATCAGAAAACACTGATCATTGTGTCATTTCATGGCTGGGAAGCCTCCACTAACTCCCAGCAGCATGTGGGGTTAAATACAGACATTTTTAACTTCCTTGGCTAATCATTTGGGATGCTCCATTATTGGCTCCATCTTATTTATCTTTGGTTCCCTCACTCACAAATGGCCTTCTGCTCCAAGGCAAACTGCTCTACTCTTCTCAGACACTATATGCTCATTTCTGGGTTTTAGCCTTTTATGCTTCCCAGGGGGCTAAGTGTTCCTGGCTGTGCCTACACAAACATTGCCCAGCTCTTTCAAGTCAACTCTGTTCTTGCCTCCGCGGGGCCTTCTACGATTATTTCAGGCCATGTTGATCTCTTTCCCCTTCCGAAAATCACAGTGGTATTTACAATCTAGTCTCATTCTTATCTAACTTCATGTTTCCCAAGTAAGCTGGAAGCACCTCGGGTTTTTTAAGCCCCCCACCCCCGCCAACTCATAGCACACACTTGTATACACTGTGAAATACTCAGAAAATACTGGTTAGTTAAGTGGTCGGAACAGTAATTCTATCAATGTATTCCATATACTGCCTCTTACTTTTACCCTCACAGGAAGGTTTTCTTCTTGGGGAAATGAAAGGTGAAGCCAAGAATAACATTACGGATTCCCAAATGGATGATGTTAAAGTTGTTTATACAATTGGTGAGTCACTTATTTCTGTGTGTCCTATTTTTGATAGTTTATGCTGAAAGAGATCAGCATACATTACTGGTTTTAAATTGTTAAACTAATTTTAAAAGAATATATTACACTCATTTCTCAGTTAAAATTGTGGAGATGGACAAGTCTAAAATAAGGAACAGTATGAGACATAGGAAGCAGATGAGATTACTGCAGGGAAACTAGGATGAAACAGACATCTGCTATTTAGGTGGCAGGAAGATGCCCAGCAATAGGAAAACAGGAAAATGATAAAATGCTGCAGAAAAGATGGAAGATGAGAACTGACAAAAATCAGCGATTAGACAATTAGATTACTGAAAATCTTCAGTCATTTCTGGAGTGTAATGCGGAAAAGACCAGACCATAATGAGTGTGAGGAGTAGGTGATAAAGCATTTATGGCTGGTGGCAGCTGTTCTTTGAGGGGTGGGGAAGCTGGAGGGCGTGGGGGAAGGAGGGAAGGTTTAAAATGTATAGGAAGTGTTCCGATTGGAAATTATATATTAGCTTTTTCTAAGCATTTTTTTTTAACAAACTTGGTGGTGTACTTGATTTAAAAAGTTTGGCATCATGACGTGTCATGACCATTTTTCCGTATTAAATGATCCTCTACAGTATCATTTTTCATAATTGCATCGTATTTCACTTTATGGCCTTACTCTGATTTAAGCAGGCCTTTAAATAAATTATAACCACCTGTTTCCAATTTTCATTATCATAAATTATAGCCTTTTGGAAAAGTTATGCCATTTTAGGTTCCTTCACAGTATATAAAAGTGCCTGGATCCCCATACTCTTACCAACACTATCTAATATCAAATCTTTTAATCTTTGCCAATTTGATAAGTTAAAAAAATAGCATTCTAATTTGCATTTCTTAATTACGAAACAAGTATTTTTTCATGCTTTTTCCTTTTTTTTGTCTTGGTTTTTTTCTGTGAAAAGGATAGATTTGTTCCATTCTTTGATAGCATTTCGATTATACTATTTTGCTTTTATTGAATTGTAATAACATAAGAAAATTGATCTTTTGTCATGTATTATGCTTATTTTTTATATAGCTTGTAATTTTACTTTATTTTTTTTCCTGTTTAGACACTTGAGCTTTAAAAGCGAGCTTTAAAAGCAAGCTTTTAGAGCATTTTTTTGCCTGATCTGATGAAATTAGCATGCTACCCAAAGCATCTAACATTTTTTGAAAGTTTGATTTTAATTAAGCAGCCAGCTAGGCACAGTGACAAGACTTAAGGTATTTGCTAAAATTATTTTAAGATGCTGGCTTATTTTAACATAGGTGGTTAACGGGTAAGATCTAAGATCAACCAATTACTACATTGCTTTGGTTAATGAAATTGTCATCATTTTACGCTTTCCCCTGTCTGTACACCAGAGTGCATCCTACCCATTGTCAGTTACAGACAGTTTCTGTTCCGTGTTTTTCAGACAGGGGCTTATCCCAGGGGGGTTATCACATATATTTGCTAGAAAAAAATGTCTAAAGAGAATAATTACTTTTCCTTTTTAGCTAGGATATTACTATTCACAGGAGAATAAAATTCACCTCTTAAAAGACGTTGGCGTTTTTCGTTTTCTTTAGTCTGTAGTTAACACTGACAACACCTTTATGGAACAGTTATCATCGTGCGTCCCTTAACAGCAGGGATGGGTAATGCAAGGTTAGGCAATGTTAGCTCTGTGCAAGCATCATAGTGTACTTAACACAAATCTAATGGTACCTACTGCACAACTAGGCTACATGGTAGCCTGTTACTTCTACGCTACAGACCTGTACAGCATGTTACTGTAGTGAATACTATAGATACGTACTTGTAACACAGTGGTATTTGTGTATGTAAACATATTAAACATAAAAAAGGTACGGTAAAAATAATGGTATAAAAGACAAGAAATGGTACATTTTGGCAGCTCCATTATAATCTTGTGGGACCTCTCTCTTATATGTGGTCTGTCATTGGCCAAAACATTGTTATGAGGCACATGATTGTACTGGAATAACAAGATAATCCCTTTAACAGCTATTTCTATCCATTTGAGTAAATTTAGAGCATAACCTTTTTAGACTCAAAGAAAATACAGCAACTTTGAATGTATCTTATTGTTGCAGTTACTAGACCATTGCTTAGAGAGAATATAGCATTCTGGTTCCAAACAGGGCTCTGTGTGTGAATTTTGGCCCTACCACTGGCTTGGACAAGCCACTTAAGCCTTCTTTGCCTGCTGTAGCTCTGAAAGGGGAGGAATGATGGCATCTGTGTCGCAGGTTTGTTACGAGGACTGAAGGAGATGGTCAGTGGTAAAGTACTTCCTGGAATGAGGTAAATGCTTAACATATGTTATTCAAATGATTATTTGATTAATATAACTGAAAATCCTTTTTTTTCTAGACATTCAGAAATATATTCCATGCTATCAGCTTTTTAGGTGAGTAGTTGTATTAGTAAAAGCAAATAAATGATCCATTGTGAAAATTACTCTCTGCAAATGAAATAATGTGTAAAACTAACAAAGTATGTTAGTTACCAGTTATATATGGTAGTATTAATACTAATTAAAATGGAAAGAGTTTTTTTTTAAAAAATACCTGAAAAGTCACGTGTGCATCGTCAGCCCTAATAGTTCTTTCTTTGTACGACTTACGTTAGCTGGTCTTCACTGCCTCTCCCAGGCACCAGATTACTTTGAGGATTGCTTTATCTTTTCACACCTAGTCACCTCATTGTAATATATTATAAACTCAGCCTCCCAGACTCAGCACTTTGGGAGGCTGAGGTAGGAGGATCACCTGAGACCAGGAGTTCAAGACCGGCCTGGACAACATAGCAAGACCCCATGGCTACAAAAAATTTTAAGAATTAGCTGGTGTGGCAGAGGCTGAGGCGGGGAGGATTGCCTGAGCCCAGAAGTTCAAGGCTGTAGGGGGCTATCATCGCACCACTGCCCTCTAGGCTGAGCGACACAGGGAGACTCTTTCTCAAATAATAATAATTAGACCAACTTAATAGAGGCTTAGAGCTGGGGAAGCCATCTACTCCAGTGATGAGAAACCTATGCTTGAGCCTTTTAAGTCTTACATTATTGGGATGGGGTTGTTGCGGGGCACGGGTGGAAAGGCATAGGGGAGAGTCAGTGTTAAATGCCTCTCATTCAGAAGGTTACTACACACTTCATTTTCATTTAACAAAATAGGCCTGAAAAGTTCATGATTTAACCAAGGCCACAGCACTAGCTAATGGTAGAGCAAAACTATTAATATATATGGCCCTCATTAAGAATGTGTACATGTTTTTAAAAAAAGAGGAAGAATTTGCAATGGAGGGTGGATGTGGCTTGCAAAGTTTAAAATATTTACTGTTTGCCAACCCTGCCCTTAATACATTGCTTCTCAGGCCGAGCGTGGTGGCTAACGCCTATAATCCTAGCACTCTGGGAGGCTGAGGCGGGAAGATCGCTAGAGGTCAGAAGTTCGAGACCAGCCTGAGCAAGAGCGAGACCCCATCTCTACTAAAAAAAAAAAGAAAGAAAGAAAGAAATCATCTGGACAACTAAAAATATATAGAAAAAAGTAACCGGGCATGGTGGCGCATGCCTGTAGTCCCAGCTACTCGGGAGGCTGAGGCAGAAGGATCGCTTAAGCCGAGGAGTTTGAGGTTGCTGTGAGCTAGGCTGATGCCATGGCACTCTAGCCTGGGCAACAGAGCGAGACTCTCCAAAAAATAAAAAATACATTGCTTCTCAAACTTTTCCACTGATTTGCTTACCTTAGGAGTCTGGGGAAAATACCTGGGTATATCTGTTTGATCAACTTAATATCCCCCTTCTGTAGGCTGGAACACTATTTTTGCCTACTTTCCCATTAAAATCTTTTTAATGGAAAAATTATTGCCTATTAGGATATATTGTTTCAGTTTTGTGTAACTAAATTTTTTCAGTGTATAATTTAGAATTACCAGTTAAAGCCTATTGTAGTGAAAATTATTTATAAAGGAGTCTACATATTTCACCATCATAGAATATTATTAATACCAAAAAGAAAATATTATTTGTAATTTTTTTTTTTTTTTTTTTTTAAGAGGCAGGGTCTTGCTCTGTTGTTGGGGCTGGAGTGTAGTGGCACAATCATAATTCACTCAACCTTGAACTCCTGGGCTCAAGGGATCTTCCCACCTCAGCATCCCAAGTACCTAGGACTACAGGTATGCACCATCATGCCCAGCTGACTTTTTTATTTTTTGTAGAGATGGGATCTTGCTGTGTTGCCCAGGCTGGTCTTGAACTCCTGGCCTTAGGCAATTCTTCCGCCTTGGCCTCCCAGAGTGCTGGGATCCACACCTCACCCAACCCCTATCTGCAGTGTCTTACTAGAAGAGAAAGAAAGCCAGAAGTAAACACTTTAGAATCTTTTAGAATTATCTTCTGATAAGTTCTGCATCTTAAATATTCCACCTACAGAAGAAAGACCACTAAACTAAACTAAAACCTGTTCCACCTACCCCCCACCAAAAGCCCAGCCACAGCCTGAAACACATAGCTTTTGGAATTAGCAGTGAATAAATTGTCCTTTTATTATTGTGTTTCATTTCTCAAATTATACATTATTTATGTATCAGTATTATAAAAAATTTTAGTAACTGAATGGATTGTGAACTGGTTGTATAAATTTACTTCCTAATACCTGTGTTTAATGGATAGTTTATTGTTTTACTTTAGGTTAAAAACATGTGATGTCCAAACTTACCTCCTATCCTTTTTCTTTTTGTTGGTTATGGACCTCATGTTTCTACGACTTTAAGTCTGTTAATTTGAGAACTTTTCTCCACTGTTTATTTTAAGATTTCTTATGACAGGCAAGTAAGTATATGGATTTTGGCTGACTAGTTTGCGTTAGAAGTAATTAAAAATGCTAATAAAATTATTCATATTTTTAGCTTAATTGAAATGTCAATTTTGGCTTTTACAGCTTTTATAATTCTTCAGGTGAAATAAATGAAGAAGCACTAAAGAAAATATTTTCAAGTGTCAAAAAGGTATTCTCTGATTTACCTTTTCTTCTTTGGTATTTATATGCATTCTTTTCATTTCCTAGAAACATGTAGTACTTTGACAGAACTTTTAAGCAGTATTTGTCTTTGTGGTATCCTTAAAGCAAGTACAAAAGCCTTTTTTTCCCCAGAAAACAACTAGTATTTAAAAGCATTAATCTTGTTATCCTTCCCTTTACTGTATCGATCTCTTTCGCTCCTGTATTTCCACCACACTGTCCTTTCCCAGCGCCGTTTATTCGAGGACTCACTCCATTACTGTTACTTTGGTGAGCTGCAGTTATTCATGCTATTTTTCATACTACAGGGATGCTTTCCTGTACAGCGCTTAATTTGAATGTTCCACAGCATACTTGGTGTTTAGTTAAAAGTTGCTGAATGATCAAAATGGATTTTTTCCCCCAAAACAAAATTTTTTTGAGGCACCACTTTCTTCTTCTTAAAACTTTTTTTTTATCTCTGATTTGAGAATAAAAGTAGATTCGGCAAAAGAAGTTTCTTTCAAAAAACATTTTCAGTTGAAAATGCTTGGGTTTTTTTCCCCCAATTATATTTGGGTATTTAAAAATGTACCCATAAAAATGTTTTATTTTTGCCAGTTGTGGTGGCTCACACCTGTAATCCTAGCACTCTGGGAGGCCAAGGCGGGAGGATAGCTGAAGGCCAAGAGTTCGAGACCAGCCTGAGCAAGAGCGAGACCCCGTCTCTACAAAAAATAGAAAAATCAGCCAGGCATGTGGCATGCACATGTAGCCCCAGTTACTCAGGAGACCGAGGCAGGAGGATCCCTTGAGCCCAGGTGCTCAACGCTGCAATGAGCTATGATCGCACCACTGCACTCTGGCCTGAGTGCCAGAGCAAGACCCTGTCTCAAAAAAAAAAACAACTTTATTTTTAAAAAGAATAGAAGTAACTTTAATTTCATCAATTTAAATGTGTAAATATAAAATGTAGTTGCTGAACCTCACAGATCTTTAAGCAAAGTGGTTTTTTCCTCCATTACAGTTAACTGAATTTTCAGTAAATGAGAATTATTTTTGTTTTAAAAAAAGGTTTAGTAATATAACACATTTGTTTAGCATGTTACATTTTATAGACTCCTTTTACATGACCTTGTTCAATCTTGAAACCAACTTTGTGGGGTAGACAATATCATTCCCATTTAAATTTTAGGCTAAAGCTATAGGATTCAGCTTAACTTATTTAACAAACCAAGTTATTATCCATACAGGAACTTGTTTTTAGGGAGTGATTGCCTAGTTAGTGAATCAATGGTGTTGATTTTTTTAATTTAAATTTTGACTAAAGATTAA
The DNA here is from genome assembly GCF_041146395.1 of Eulemur rufifrons. Taxonomy (NCBI): domain Eukaryota; kingdom Metazoa; phylum Chordata; class Mammalia; order Primates; family Lemuridae; genus Eulemur; species Eulemur rufifrons. Next base: position 12,990,852 of record NC_090995.1, read on the forward strand.
GACTGCAAGATAGAAAATGCCATAAAAAAAAACACGAGAGGATGTCAAAATTTTTTTTCTCCTTTTAATCTATGTTGATCAAAACTGTAGCCTTTTAAATGAATGGCAAGTAATTTAACTGTAAGGCAGTTTGCATACTTTAGAGAAGTAAAGTGTATGACTAAATGTATTCTTTGTTTAAATCTGTCCAAATCTTTCTAAATATTAAGAAAGCCATTCTTAAGGCTGTCAGTTTTATAAGAATTATAAATAGACATATAATTATAATAATAGATGTATAATTGTAACCATTAAGACACATATCTTATTTCTTTCTGTATTTCAGACTGTGGTAGGTTGGTACAAATTCCGCCGTCATTCAGATCAGATCATGACATTTAGAGAGAGGCTGCTTCACAAAAACTTACAGAACCATTTCTCACGTCAAGAACTTGTTTTTCTGCTGTTAACACCAAGTATAGTAACAGAAAGCTGCTCTACTCATCGGCTGGAACATGCCTTATATAAACCTCAGAAAGGGTAAATGTTGGCCAGTCACTGGCTATCTTAAAATAATAGAAAAATATACTTAATATTTAGTACTTTTTGTAGATTACCGAGTGTTTTCATATATTGTTGCATTAGATTGTCACAATAACCTTCTGAAGTAGATCTTACCACCTGTTAATTTTAAGTGGCCAAATAAAGTCAGATAAGGAAATTAGAAACCCAGTGTGGAATGATGACTTGTGCTCTGGCATTGAAGACTTTTCTATTATTTACTATTTTACTTAATATTTAATAATTTACTATCTAAAAAAATATTTTAGGTATTGATTGGTTAAGGATACAATTTAGAACTTAAGCCTAGGTACTTGCATGGCTTCTCTGTAACCTCTGCAAAGCAGCAAGGTAGTTCTTAATGGTCCATTCAGATGAGTCTAACAGAGACTCCCCATGGGCTGTATAAAAACTATACGTGGAATACAAGAATTAAGTTAAGAGTACCAGCTGAGGTCAATTTTATCATTCATGAAAGGTAGGATAAATCTCAACATTAAGACTGTCTTATTTTGACATGTACTGATCAGTTAATGGTAGCCATTACAATATTGTTTCATGCAATTATACCATACACATTTTAACAACTTTTAAAACCCAGTTGCCTCGAGTCAGTAAATTCTATCTCAGGTAAGTAGTAAGGAATGGGGTTTTTTTGTCCTTTTTTTAAATCTTATAGGGGAAAAGTAGTCTATTCTAATAGGTAGCTGCTAACCTTTCTCGTTATTCTAAATTTATATCTTAAAGTTTTATTTTGTCAGACTTTTTCATAGGGTGCCATTAGTGGTCGCCAACCTAGGCATGTCTGAACAGCTGGGTTACAAAACTGCACCAGGTTCCTGCACGTCCTCTGGCTTTAGCCGAGCAGTAGAAACACACAGGTGAGAGTCTTCCACGGCTTCCCCCTAAATTTATTCCTGTTCATTTTTTGAAATTAATTTTATCACACAAACAACGGAGTAAAACTGAAAGGAAAACTACTGTATACCTTACTCAAGTAAACTAGACTGTTTCCGCCTTCTCCATACTTCCTGTTAGCACTTTTCTACTTAAAAGACACAAAAAAGGTAGTGGGAGAAGTTACTGCACACCCTGCAAATTTTAGCACATTTATTCTAGGTTACAGTAAGTAGCTAGCCTCAAAATTATAATTTTCTAAGGCAATGGTTCAGATTAAGGGCATGGACTTCGACTGGATACTAAAGGGAAAAACATCAGGCTTTAGCCAAGACTTACTCATACTATAGGCTGCTTAGATAAAACTTTTTTTGTAGCCATTAAGTAAGGGAATAATGTCACAAATAGCGATATTGGTATGCTCAGATATCTACTAGAGTATAAACTTTACCAGGATAAGGGATTGGGTTTTATTTATTTTTGGGTTCCCACAGTGCTTAGCAATGTAGGAACGTAATACCATATTTCATTGATTCTGAGACACACGTTTTTCACATTTATCTCTGAAATTGGGCTCTTTACAAATCATGCCTTCTCAATACTGTTTTTTTCTTTCATAGATCATAAAATAATGGTGCGTTTTTTTAACTAATGGTAACTTAAATCCATTAAAATATTTTTTTTTTTTTTTTTTTTTTTTGAGACAGAGTCTCACTTTGTTGCCCGGGCTAGAGTGAGTGCCGTGGCGTCAGCCTAGCTCACAGCAACCTCAAACTCCTGGGCTCAAGGGATCCTCCTGTCTCAGCCTCCCGAGTAGCTGGGACTACAGGCATGCACCACCATGCCCGGCTAATTTTTTCTCTATATATTTTTAGCTGTCCATATAATTTCTTTCTATTTTTAGTAGAGATGGGGTCTCGCTCTTGCTCAGGCTGGTCTCGAACTCCTGAGCTCAAACGATCCGCCCACCTCGGCCTCCCAGAGAGCTAGGATTACAGGCGTGAGCCACCGCGCCCGGCCTCCATTAAAATATTGATTCTTGTTTCCATTGCCAAAAAAGACCCTTTCTCTCTTTCAGTTTTTATCTATTTTTACTTAACCTTCTTTTTTTTTTTTTTTGGAGACCTGGCAATAGAATTTATGAAGCTAAAAAGTTTGCTGTTGTGAAGATAGATGAAGTAGGTTGGTTTTGCTGTATACATGTAGGTTGACAAAATTATGGTCCCTATAAAGCCAGTAAAAAGAATTTTCCGTTGCTCTTTGACAACAAATAAGTTTTTCACCTTATCTTTAAAATGAGTTCTGTATGTTTGCCTGAGGAAATGATAATTTTTTTCAGCCCTGAATTTTTTGAAGAAGATGGATCTTTAAAGGAGGTACATAAGATAAATGAAATGTATGCTTCATTACAAGAGGAATTAAAGGTCAGTTAACTACCTAACACTTGAAGACTACTTTTAGAGTTCATTTCAGATTGATTGACTGAAATTTTTTAGTGATAACCTGACATTCTAATTAGATTTATAGTCATGAAATGTGTCATTGGGCAATTTCGTGCAAACAGCATACCGTGTACTTACACAAACCTGCATGGGGGTGTGTGTGTGTGGACGCGGAGGGGTGTGTATTTTTTATTTATTTATTTATTTATTTATTTTTTGAGACAGGGTCTCACTCTGACGCCCTGGGTAGAGTGCAGTGGCGTCATACCTTAGTGCAACCTACACTCCTGGCCTCAACTGATCTTCCTGCCACAGCCTCCCAACTAGCTGGGCACACAGTACCATACCTGGCTAATTTTTTCTATTTTTGGTAGAGACGGGGTTTCACTCTTTCTCAGGCTGGTCCTGAACTCCTGACCTCAAGTGATCCGTCGGCCGAGGCCTCCCAGAGTGCTAGGTTTACAGGCGTGAGCCACCTCGCCCGGCCTGTGTCATGATTTTTTGTTTAGGAGACAAGTTTTGCTATGCACTGGCCTCGAACTCGTGGGCTCAAGCAGTCTTCCTGCCTCAGCTTTTCAAGTAGCTGGAACTACAGGTGTGCTCCACTGCTCTGATTTTTTTTTCAATTTGATATATCATTAAACATTTTTTGTATTGCTACATATTCTTTAGTTATTTTTAATGGCAGTATATTAGAACTCTTATGTTAAAAGTACCAACTTGGGCTAAAATGGTGAACATAAAGGAACTTTAGGTAGAAAGCAGTGGAACTTTAGGATTTGAACCAGAAGCTGGACTATCACCAGAACTTTCTCTTCCTCTGTCTGCACATTTCCTTCATATTTGTAGATTTTGCTGTTTCCTCATCCATTGGCAGACCAGACAAGGAAGGGCTAACTATTCAAGAGATTAGGATTTGCCAGTTGGCTATGTAGTATCTCCAGATTCCTAGGGGAGAAACTGTCATTCCACTTGGGTCAGCTGGGGTGACAATGGCTACAGGGGTTACTGGCAAACTCTTACGTCAGGGCAAAAAGGTTTGTGAAAAGTAGGCTGGGCAGACATCCTAAAAAAGTATCCACTAAAACTGGCTATAACAACTATTACCCTGTAATTGGAAATGAGTTACAATGATTTGATGTTATACTAAGGAACATCATCTTATAAATTTTTTTATTTAGTTAAGACATATTCCCAAAATGGAACTACTAGGTCAAAGGTTATTGGTATTCATACTTTTGAAATTGATGACACACAGGGCTGCTCTGCTTCTCAAAAGTAGTTTTTGTTACAGGAATTAAAATCTTCAGTAGTTTCCTTTCATAACAGCAAAATATAGTCACTTGGTTTTCATTTATTGTCAGTTGTTTAATGTTAAATTTATGCAGTAACTGCATCTTTCATATGTTTCAGAGTGAGTTAAATTTCAGTTTATTTCTGTGTATTGTCAACAAAATAGCTGATGTGATAAAACTATATGTGAGAAGTAATGTATCTGAAAAGCATTCTGCAGCCTATAAAGCAGCACACAAGTGCTTGTTTTTGAGATCCCCCAGAAACTAGCAAAATAAAATTTATATAAAAGGCAAATAGTACTTGACAGTATATGCCACCAAGGATTTTGTATTATTTAATTGTGAATCTAGACCCTGTTAGTACAGAACTTGAAATTTTGTCTATGCCCTTAAATTATTTTGCAGAGTACATGCGAAAAAGTGGAACACAGTGAGGAAGCAATAGAAAAACTACTAGACGATATAAGCCGATTAAAACGAGAAATCAAAAAAAGGAAACAAGCACGGACTCAAGCAGAACGTAAGTAAAAAGCTAACACGTCACTACTGTACATGCTTTAAAAAAACTCTCATTTGAATTATGGATGAGCCAACTGCACTATGGTAAGTTTGTTGTCCACTTTGGGATTAACACTAGTTGTTTTATTAATACTCCTAAATCCCACCAAACAAACAACATGGTACTATAGTAGCTATGCTGTGCTGTTGATATTAAAGAATACAACTTTAATTTTCTCTTAGGATATTCTGGCATATAAATTAGAATTTGGAGTTATACATGTCATTATTTTCACCAGATAATTTAATATAATTGTTAGAATCTTTTTGACTTAATTTTACCAACAAATGCCTAATTATAAAAAGTTTTGTAGAACAAATACTACATGTTGAAAGAAGTGTTATTTTATTTTGTTTAGGAGAGAAGAATGTCCCAAAAGACCCTCCGGAGAACGCTTTTCTTTGTCAAGCTTTACAGATGTTTTTTCCGGATTGTGAATTTCTTCATTCATGTGTTATGTCTTTGAAAAACAGGTGTATTTCTAAAAGCAGCTGTACCAGCAGCCACCGTCTTGATGTGGTAGACAACCTGACCCTAATGGTAGAATACACTGACATTCCTGAGGCTAGTCCAGCTAGGACGCCACAAACAATGAAGCGCAAATCTTTAGAAAAGACAGGTGATAGATGGCAATTCAAGAAATCACGGCTGTCAGAGATAGAAAACAAACCACCTAAAACAGATGCTGATAGTAGTAACCAGGAAAAAACATCCTCAATAAGCAGCCCAGAAACAGATGAAGAGATTGAGAAAATGAAGGGTTCGGGTGAATATTCACAATCTCCTACATTTTGATCCTTTTAACCCAAAAGGAGATTTTTGATTTGGCTGAAGGATAAAGTCAAACATTTCTGTTGTTTTTGCTATGTTCAGCTACTTGCAGTAATACATAAATATATTCAGATATCGTCATTTGTTTTTACTGTATTCAGCTATTCTTAGTAATACATAGATAAGGTAATTTTTTTACTATGTTCACCTGTTTGCAGTAATACATAGATAAGTTCTAGTGTTCTTATAAAGTACCTTTAAAATAGCAGATGCTTTTATTTTTATTTTTTATTCTTTTGAGACAGAGTCTCATTCTGTTTCCCAGGCTAGAGTGCTGTGGCGTCAGCCTAGCTCACAGCAACCTCAAACTCCTGGGCTCAAGCGATCCTCCTGCCTCCGCCTCCCGAGTAGCTGGGACTACAGATGTTTGCCACCACAGATGTTTTTATTTTAAAATCACAATGGTTTACCTTTTACTAAATTGTTGAGGGAAAGGATTAAATAGATACGTGCTTTTAAACTTATACAGCATTCTTTAGAATTGGAAAAGAGAGACTAACTTATTTTTCCAATGTGGAAAGAAATCTATAAAGTTTATATGAAAATTTATTTTTCTTTAAATCGTTAAAATTCCCATTCCTTAAGTGATGATAAAAAGTACCTTATGGCTAGGATTGTCATAAAATTTGGGATATACTTACATTAAAAATTATTTGTCTTAAGTTTAAATTTAACTGGGTGTCCTGTATTTTTATTTGCCAAATCTGGCAACCCTAGTTATGACACCATAATACAGCACAATCTTTCCCTTAGTCTGCAGTCCTCTACATGAAACTGAGTAAATCTAAAATTCTGAGTCCAGTACAAGCCTATTAATCCAGTACATTTTGGGATCAATTTTTTGGTCAAATAACTGAAAAGTCCAGTTAAAGTCGGACTCAGAAGTGCTACATACATCTGTATGTGCATAGGAGTGTCTATCACAAAGCTTTCACTCTAACATAAAGCAGAATTGTACATTCATTTGCCAACCATGCAGCACAGGGCCACGAACTTTTCTGAGTCTTCCTCAAGTCCAGTGATTGAAGTTCCTACATAAATCATTCTCACTACTCAACCTCTACAATTCCCAGTTTTGGTTTCTTTACAGTGAAGAATTCATAAAAATATGCAAAGCAACAAAGAAAGTACAAAATGCAACTAGGTTTTTCCATTTTACAGCACCCTCCCACTCCTATTCAGTTGTCCTAACCACACCTAACTTGCCAACTTTTTTTCAAACCTAGTCATCTTTGTCAGGTCTTTCCTAAGCATTTGCTTTGTTTTCATAGCAACCGTAACTTCTTATGCTCGTATTTCATCAATACAATAAAAAATATGCCACAGGTCTGGGAACAAAACTCTTGGCAGGGTAGAATTCAGCAGGAGAGTCACAGCCGTCTGATTTTTAGGAAGGACGTAAAGCCCCAGTTTAATCCAGTGAGTTGGTTAAGTGGGGGTTGCCTAAGAGAGCTTTTACTGGGATGTGCAGATGTATTTGTCTTTTTCACGCACCTGTCCATTTAGTGTACACATCACAGGAAGCCTTCACCATGTTTTACTCACTGGATGAAATGCTCAGTGCAGACTTTGACCTTTGAGCTTCTGTCTCTTGCTCGAGAAATTGCATGACATAGAAAATCATATCTAGGTAACAAAAACTCTTCTCTGTGTTTACATGCATTAATTACCATAGGGTGTTTATGAAGCAACATAATACCAGGGATTTGTACAAATCCTACGTTTGTACTGCTGGGGTTATGTTTCACTGGTTACATGCGTAACTGCTGTACATGGCAGGAGGGGGAAAACCAGAGCTGTCAGTCTGAACTCCTACTGCTTGTATCACTGGAATGAGAGACAATGACTGAGAACAGATTACGTACAAGTTATCATCCCTTCATGTAAAGGACACTACTGGTTTGAGGACAGACTCATCCAGGAATAAATACTTTGTCCTGTAACAGTACTACTGACCATCCCAATGTAACATCTCTGCAAAGGGAAGACCACTGTCTTAACTGGGCACACTTAGTTTTGCTAGTTAGAAAATCATTCTGAGCAGTTTCAACTCCACAGCCAGTCACGTGGGATCTGAACATTATACAAGCATTCTACCTCCACGCATCCATTTTCCTAAAATCCCATCTGTAAGGCAGAGTCTGGGCCTAAAGCAGAATTCCAATAGATGCTATCCCTTCCTTACTAAGCCAGTATCAGTGTGTACATTACTGTATGAGCTATTTGGGGACCACATATAAGCGGCAATCATGCAGTACCACTTTTATTCAAAGTATCTAAAATGTAATGCGTATTAATGTTTTAAATATGTGATCTGTTTAATGGACATTCACTGGTATGGAGGGGAAGTTTCACTCCAGATCTCACTCCTGAAACAGTTTTCTAACCAAAGGTTTGTCTGAGTCAATATTGGCATCATAAACCACTTACTGCAAAATAAGTTTATTGGTGGCAACATTATGTAATTTATTCCCGATATTTAATGTTGCAAACTTTTGGGTCTTTGAGATATGCAGGATCCTTGTATGTAACTGGCATAAACCCTGTAAAGAGATAATTAAAGTTCTCACAAAAGATAATGAGCAAAATTTTGACTACCTCAATTCAGTTGTTAGGTGCTCTTACCCAGTATTTGAGCTCTCTTAATCGCTTTTGTGATTTCTTTCTGTTTCTTCCCACAAAGACCTATAAAATAAAGATGTTTCTTCATAAAAAATACCAATACTCAAAATTTATAACAATTTCACAAGTCAAGGGTTGGTAAATTTTTTTTCTCAAGGGCCAGAATACATTTCTGGGCTTTGTGGGCCATATAGTATCCATCACAACTATTCAATTCTGCTGTAGCTCAAAAGCAACCATATGGTACTATGTAAAGAAAACTAAAAAAAAAAAATGTGGCAGGTCAAATTTGGCCTATGGGCCACAGTGTGTAGACACCAAGTTTTTAAGTATCAGTCTAGGAATGATTACAGTATATTCCAAAACAAGAACACAATTTTTTCAAGCCTAAGTTTTCTGTATGTTGTCAGAATGGAGTTAACTTTGAGCATAAGAAGACATTCAAAATTATAATCCTTGTGGCCTAAAAAGAGGCTTTCTCAAAGTACCTAAATCCAGTCCCTGTAGTATCTGGTCTAATAATGATTTATGGCACGACTTGACAATTTGCCAGTTTTCTGAAATAACAGAAGTAGATTGATACAATTCTTACCTACATTTAAATTGTTGCAATAAAACACAATACCTGTTATGTGCCTTCCATAAATGCATCCAGTAAACGGAGAAATAAACTGGGACAAAAGCTGTTTGGGGGTTTTATTTGAAGGAAAACAAATTAATATATTTGTTATTCACTACAAATGTGTAAATTTCAAAAAAAAAAAAAATCAAACCTCACCACTTTTATATAAAAATCTAAATTTCAGATGAATTTTATACAATGAAAAAATTTTTTAACTATTTAGCTTATCCTATTGAGTCTTTTAAAATAAAGTAATAAGTTAATATCCTCTAGCATGTCAAAGTCTATATACAGCTAAATGACAGAGTAATCAGCATATTCTTTCAATATTAAATCTGTATCCTTGATTTCCACAGACGTCGTTCTAACATACTGCTGCTTAACACACGGTACCGAAACATTCCATCTCTCATGACAGGCTACCACGTAATCATGAAGGTAATTATCAGACCACACTGAGGTCTCCAAGAGGTACAGGTACATCAGGCCATTTACTGTAATGTGTGCTTGACTAATTTAAATACGTCTTTCGGCCGGGCGCGGTGGCTCACGCCTGTAATCCTAGCACTCTGGGAGGCCGAGGCGGGTGGATTGCTCAAGGTCAGGAGTTCGAGACCAGCCTGAGCGAGACCCCGTCTCTACTAAAAATAGAACGACATTATATGGACAACTAAAAAATCTATATAGAAAAAATTAGCCGGGCATAGTGGCGCATGCCTGTAGTCCCAGCTACTCGGGAGGCTGAGGCAGTAGGATCGCTTAAGCCGAGGAGTCTGAGGTTGCTGTGAGCTAAGCTGACGCCACGGCACTCACTCTAGCCTGGGCAACAAAGTGAGACTCTGTCTCAACAACAAAAAAAAAATAAATAAATACGTCTTTCGCACTTCATAGGCATTAGGCACTGTTCTAGGCCCTTTTATATAATCTTCCTACTATGTTTATTCTTACAATTTCTTAGTTTTTCTCCCTTAAAGGCAGCGATCACTTTATACTGTTGTGTGTACATGTAACTCCGGCACCATTCACTCCTCCAAATTTGCTCCTTCTGACGTGCTGAGAGCCAGATGAGAGATAAGTAATACGTGAGGCAGTGAAACGGCTGGTGAGGTCCAGAGAAAAAGCTGCATGGGAGCTCTTCCCAAAGTACTCGCCCCCACCAACCAAAAACCACAGTGACTTGCTGTGAAAACATCTGGGTCAGAGAAAAAAGAAACACTCGGTGGAAATAATAGTGAATGACGGAGAGCCAAGGGGCATTTATTTGAATAAAGCACAGATACAACTTTATACATAGAATTACAACCAGATTTGAAACTAGGAAGTTGCTAAAACAGTTGCCTCTACAAAAGCCTGCTATAAAACTGACTCCATTCTCTTTAAGCAGGACTAACGAGCAAAATCCTAACATCACACATAGTGAAATAAAACCAGATCTCACCTGTACGTTCTTATAATCTACACGTTTTCCACACAAGATACATTTCTTGAGAGGCTCCTTATAAGGATTTTCCATTGGAACAGGCTAAGATAAAGGAAGAAAAGTCTGATGTGTTAATTTTGAATTTAAGAAAATTAAATCTTAAGGTTACTATACTACATTTAAACACATCCAAAGGAATAGTTATACCTTTCTTACTGTGTACATATTTTGTACAAGCCCTTTATTTTGTTTCAGTTTGGCTAATGAGGAACTAACTCATGGGGGATTCTGGAATAAGGTGTATCTTTGTAGAATAAAAGTTTATGGAAGAAAAAAATTCAAGTCTAATAAGAAAGTGATTGCTCAAATGCTTTGCCCAGATTGCAAGTAACTAAAAAAAATTAAGATTTAAATTAAGAAAAACTTACAATACAATAGATAACATGCTATTCCTAAATTAGTGTAATCCCTAAATACAGGTTATCTATCCCCACTTTTCTCTATCAGATGTTTCATGTTTTGTTTTTTGTTTTTTTGAGACAGTGTCTCGCTCTGTTGCCTGGGCCAGAGTGTGGTGGCGTCATCACAGCTCACTGCAACCTCCAACTCCTGGGCTCAAACGCTCCTCCTACCTCAGCCTCCCGACGTGTTAGGATTACCGGCTTGAGCCACCGCGCCCAGCCTTTATCAGGTGTTTTTATCACCATTTTTATTTTAGAAATAGATAACACCCCAAGGCTTACAGTAATAAAAGGTTCTTTGACTTGCATTTTGTGGCCCCCAGACTGCTATGGAAGTTTGTGTCAGCCTTTCGGCTTTTCTATCTTCACTGCTGCCTCTAATGCTTCCGTTACAGAGTCTGCCTTCCACAGCCAGTATGGCTGTCTCTGCTATAGAGCTTCTTAATCTAGAAACGGCTTCGAAGTCCATGACCCCTGTAACTGTATACAAAATTTCAAATGAATGGAACTTCCTGGCTTTTCCATGGAGAGGATCTATACCGTTCATTAGTGCCTGTGGGATTTATGACCTAAAAAACAGACTATTACAATCCGACCAGGATGGATGCTCAGAGGAACTAGACAAGTTCTTTTGTTTGTTCCCATTCTTCAAACTTTCTTAGTCTAGTTTTCATTCAGCTCACATGTTGTGACTGACTGTATTCCTTCTCAACACTGTGCTAAGTGATCTGTAGGGTCTGACTAGTGGCAAACAAATTATCTTTGCATGGAATAAGAAAACTTATGCTGCCCAAGTCCATGTTACTACTTTAAACTCATAACAATACACGTGTAGGTTAAAGGAAACAGTATTTAATGTCCTGATGTAAAACTTTAATTTTGATATCTCATTTATTAAGGTACCCCCCCCACCAAAGTGACAAATGAGATAAAGGTAGGAAAAATGTGAATTAAAAATGGCCAATGGAGCCAACCTATAGCTAAACTTTGTACAATCTCTTTGTTCAATTATTTACAATTATTCTATCCACTAAAACTACCTTTCTAACACATTAGCTGCCAGGTGAGTTGTATTTAACTCTCGCTAGTTATGAGCCCTGGGGCCTGGTGAAGCATATGTAACTCACGTCTCTACCTTGGGAGGTGCACGAACTCCTTTTCAAGTTGCATATAACACACACACAGAAAACAATAAAAAATAACAAGTTTTTCAATAAATTAGAAAGGATCGTTTTGTTTTTGCAGTTTTAATCTATTTTTGTAATAAAGCACCATGGCCCCAAGGAAAAAAAAATTTTTTTTCTAGTGTGGCAATGCGTTAAATTCCCCAACCACATATTCTTAAATGTAAGATCTTGGAGGAGAAGATGGTACGACAGAAGCCATGCTTCTCGTTAGGAATCTAGGGATTCTCTTATTTCAAACTTCACTTAGGTCACTATAATCAATGAGTTATAATTTCCAAACTCAGAGTAATGACTATCTTAATTGTTTTGTCATTTTTAAATTGGTCATATCTGGAAATGCCTTAGTAATAGGAAAAAAAAAATTCTTACCATGTCCTCGCTGCTGGTCACCTGCTTATACTGTGAACAACCTCTGCTCCACAGCACTACAATTAAACCGAAATAGCAATAAATCATTCCTTTTTGTTACTTGAGCAGCTAAAGAAAGGATTTGGTTTTTATGGAGGCAAGATGAATCAAGGGACACAATATAAAACAGAGGTTTCATAATTACTATACTCAAAATGACTGGTTAAAAACCTTTAATTCAGATTTGGTACAGAGTAAGGCTTAAAATGGGTGTGCTTTCTAGGGCTTCGGGGGAAAAGCACATTATTTTCTCACCCGTACAGCCTCTCATCTGTTCTCTTCCTGAAATTTATTTTCCCCTCACTTTTCGGTTAAAGGACAGATTGTAATGCAAATACTTACAGAAGCAACTGAATGGCACTGTCATGCCAAAAAGAAAATGAGTGACAGACCCTCTCCAGAGAGTAATTATGAAAAGAGATGCACAGAGAAGATAAAATTGCAGAAATTAGGGATTTGAGGACCTGCGTCACAATTTCGCTCCGATTGGGTACTTTGACATCTGCAATTTGCCGCTGGGCGACTCTGGAATGTCTCTCCCTCACCAAGTTTAGCCGGAGATCTTAGGCAAGTCTCTGTCTGTTTTTAAGAATCACTCCATCACTTAACTTGTTATGTTTAAGAATTTTAAAGGAGTGGACTGGACATGTCACGTCCCCTTCAGTTCTAAAATACTAGTCACGGGCCATTACACATGCCCACCCATCTTGCAGAATGTGCATGTTTTGCTAATAGGGACTCGGCCGGCCATTAGGACTAAGGCAATGGTTGCGATGCTACGACGGAAGTTGTAGGATGTAGAGACTTTACCTGCGTGAGGGCCAGGGTGTGTGAAACAGACAGCAGCCGTTACCAAGCGCGTCAGCTTTTTCCTCCCTAGACCCCTGCAAAGAGCAACCACAGCGGCCATGATTCCTCGCCCCGCCTCTTCCTGTCGTTCACAATTGTTCCGGCAGGTCCCTTCCGGGGCTCTTCCCCCGTCGGCGCGAGTACCGCTTTCAAAGGTTCCGCGGGCGAACGCTGCGGACACGCTAAACCGAAGAGCAGGCGGGGTTTTCAACGCGCGGTCCGGTGCTGTTCGCGCTCTCGCCGCACCTCAAGTCACGTGACAGCGATGTTTGCCTAGGAGAAGGCGGACACCTGCGCATGCGTAGCTGCTTCCGGCCCGAGCGCTCTGGGAATTGAATTGGGGTCTTTTCTCAAGGTGGAGGTGGACACGAGTGCTGTTTTCCCTCATCGCCACCTCCGTCCCGGCTCCCACTCCCTTTCGCGCTTGAGTTTAGCGGCCGGGTCGCTGCGGACGCCCCTGCCATGGATGAAGGTGGTTCCCGCATCCGCCGGCGAGTGTCTGTCCGCAAAAGGAACCGTCCAAGCCTGGAGTGCGTTTCTGTCACCCCCACCGAGGCCGAGCCCGTGCCCGGCGAGGACCAGAAAGACGAGGCGGAAATGGTCGCTGCGAGCCGGCGGCGGCGAACCGTGGGCGTGCGACAGGCACAGGTACAGCTCCGACGGCCCTAACATCCCCCCCAGTGTCTCGTCCCGTTGAGAAGCTGGAATACTACAGTTCTGACTCTAAATCCTGGGTTCTTGATCACTTTACTGTATTGCTAAGTTGCCATCTCTTCTGTGTGGTAGACCACCCCAAGTCGGTGTGCAGATTGCCAGTCTCAATTCCAAATTCCTAGGAATTCCTTGGAGTGTGGTACAACCATGATTTTGTGACAGGCCAGTCACTAGAGCCTGTCTGGGAAGCATGGCAGTTAACAGAATCTTCTACTGAGCGGACATCTCAGTAAACGTCTACGAGTCTTACTACCATTTAAGCATTTAGCACAGGGTTAAGAATTAGAATTCTAGTATTACTGTAACACTCCAGAAGTGCTGTTTAGGTAAGTCACTTAAACTTTCTGGGCCTCCATTTCTTCATCTGTCAATTGGTGATGATGATAGCTGTTTGATAAGGTGATTTGCACATAAGTCTGTGAACCACATGTGACCATTATCATTATATGATCCTAGGCTGGAGATTTTATTCTTAAGCTAGAATTTCCATACGTATTTTTTTGTTTTCTTTCCAGCGTAATGACAGTGAAGAAGACATGTTTGGTGACTACGATAGCTTTACTGAAAACTCCTTTTTAGCTCAAGTTGATGATATGGAACAAAAATATATGCAACTTCCTGAACATAAGAAACATGCTACAAACGTTGCCAATACGGATCTTTGTTCAGAAAGCGTCAAAAACAAACTCAGCGTTGCTCCTGTAGGCACCTTTACTGACTTAAAAACTGATAAGCACACGAAGAACCAGAGGGGACATGAAGATGTCACTGTTGAACCTGCAGCTGATCTTTTGTGTGATGTACCTTCTTCACAGGTTTTATACTTTGAAAATTTGCAGAACTCTTCAAATGATTTGGGCAATCAGTCTACTAAAGAGAGAGATCGGAATTCATCCTATCAGAAGACTGTGAATGAGGAATTGCCCCGTAATCTCATAGAACAACCCCAGCAAAATGAGGAATCGTCACCTAATGTCAGAACTAGTTCGGATGTGAATAGGAGAAAAAGTGTTAAGGATCATCTAAAAAGTGCCATGACTGGAAATGCCAAGGCCCAAACACCAGTATTTTCTAGGAGTAAACATCTCAAAGAGACCCTCCTATCTGAAGAAATTAATGTTGCTAAGAAAACAATTGAGTCATCATCACATGACCTTGGTCCTTTTTATTCATTACCCAGCAAAGTGAGAGACCTTTATTTTCAGTTCAAAGGAATTGAAAAATTATATGGTAATGCTGTTTTGCTGGAATGAAAAAAAATTTACCATCATTATAATATTATCGCGAATCAATACAAGCAAATGCTTCCATGGTCATATTTCTCGTCTTGCGAATAAATCAGAGTGTCACTTGTCTCTCAGGCTTCCATTCTTGTGCTGCCACAGCTGAACTTCTTTCCTTCCCTTTGCAGTCACACTTACCAAACCAGTCAGCCTTTCTCTTCCTCACCTCGAATGATCCTCTGTCCATTCCACTTCTGTGTTCTGTGCTTTTGCTTGGATGTGATGTCTAGGGTGTCTAAATCCAGTGGCACTTTTTTTAAATGCTTACCTTACCTGACTTCAGGGTAACTTACCTGAGGCCATTGACCAAACCCTTCTTAAAACTCCTGTTTCTTGACCTCTTGACACATCACTCCTGTTTTTTTCTCTGGTCGTCTAGCTGTTCCTCAGTTTTCTAAGCTGGTGTTTCCTTGGCTAGTTCTTCTCTGCCAAAACTCAGTGAAATTCCTTTGAACATTCAGATGTCTTGAGTGAAAGAAGTCAGTATTAGTACAACCACTGGTTAAGATCAAATATCTTTAAAGACAGCTGCAGTGAATATTTACATGCAAAGAAATAGTAAAAATAATGTACTTTATAATGTTTTTTTTTAAAAAAAAAACTCCTGGATACTTGTATGTATTTCAAATATGTGTCATTTTAGACAAGGGACACTTGCTGCCACACTGGAAGATCAGCCCATCAACTTATCATTTCATAAGTATTTCTGGAACTCCTGTTAGAGTCTTATGAACAGTATGTGAGCATGAGTTCTTAGGAAGAAGACAATCAGGTTGGAGAAGTAGAATTATAGGCAACAATCAAAGTCTAATATAAGACTCTACAAGAGTTCAGTTGTAAAGAGTGAAGTTCATGGTTTAAGAGCTTATGGTGTGTATTGCCCTTGAAACAGACGTTAACTTCCTTCCCTCTGCTTTTCTTCTAGCACCTTGCTCTTTTGTTTAATCTTCATCTCTTGCCAGAATGAATACCCTGAGAACAGAGCTCTGTCTAACTCGGCTTTTCTTATGTAACTAGCACTGTGCCTGGTACATTCTGGTAGGTTCTCAACTGCTGGGGGTTATCAGCCTTCTTATGAATTCTGGCCCTGTCACTTAAAGACAGTTTTAGCACTCTGAGCCTTAGCTCTTCATCTGCTAAAAAAAAAAAAAGATAATTGTTTTGCAAGTTAGATTCTGTATCAAGGAACATGCCAAGTTAGATGTTGGTAATGACTGTCAATTATATCAGTAGCTTCTAATGAAGAACTTCAGTAAATGATCTCTTTTTACTTGCAAAACTGGCCTAATAACGTGACCAGTTTAAAGCATAAATATGTGCTACTTTTTAGTAAGCTAAAGCAGTGGTTCTCAAGATGTGGTTCCTGGACTGCAGCATCGATACCACTTGGAAATTTGTAGAAATGCACATTATCAGGACTAGCCCCAGACTTACCACATCAGAACCCTCTTGGGGTGGGACCTGGCAGTCTGTTTTAACAAGGCTACAGGGGCTTCTGATGTGCCCAGAAGTTTGTGAACCACTGAGCTAGAGAACCTCAACCTTACCCTGTTAATCTTTGCCTTTTTATCATAGAATTACATGCTTAATGTGTTTTATCTGCTTAAAGGGTTGAGAACTAAGTTAATATTTATTTTTTTAATGTGTGAAGATGTGATATTCCTAAATATTAGCTATTTTGGTGGTTTTCTTTATTTTTTGTTTTTATGTATTTATTTTTTTTCTCTTTTTGAGACAGAGTCTCATTCTGTTGCCCTGGCCTAGAGTGCAGTAGCATCATCATAGCTCACTGCAACCTCAAACTCCTGGACTCAAGCAGTTCTTCTGCCTCAGCTTCCCCAGTAGCTGGGACTCTAGGTGCACACCACCACGCCTGGCTAATTTTTTCTTTTTTTTTTTTTTTTTTGATAGAGATGGGGTCTTGCTCTTGCATAGGCTGGTCTTGAACTCCTGATCTTGAGCAATCCTCCCACCTCAGCCTCCCAAGAGTGCTAAGATTATAGGTGTGAGCCACCAGGCCCAGCCCTATTTTGGTCTCTTTATACTTAAGTATATATATTTTTATACTTTAAAAAATCTGAATTAGATAAAACATGGATATTGTTAAGTTGTATTTTGATATAAACATCTATAATTTCATAACTCATGGGAGATACTAATCTGAAGGATTTTTTAGGATTAAAGTATTAAATATTAAATTTAAGTATTTTTGAAATATTTTTAAAGAAAAATATGTATAGTCACTTTTATATACTCGGGAATCACCAAAAAAGCACATTAAAGTTACAAGTAACTCTGTCATTCAGACATAACTATTTTTAGTGCCTTTTTAATGTCTCCAGTTAGTCATTCAAAAAATTTTTTCTAAACATAATATATTCAAGCTTAACTTTTCTATGCATGTTATTTTCTAATATTTGTACATAAGTGGGTATATACCATCCAACAAACGTTTATGATCTGCTTTTTTTTTTTTACCTATGAACACATGTAAGTCCATCTACCCACAATTTTTAAGCTGCAAAGAATTGCACTGTATGATTGTACAATAATTCATTCAGCCTTGACCCACCCCCACCCCCACGGCACTTGTTATCTACAAACAATGGTGTCATGAACATCCTGCACATAATCTATATATGCATATGCTTTGGCTTGTATTTTTTTTTTTTTTTTTCTGGAACAAGGTCTCACTCTGTCTCTCAGACTGAAGCGCAGTGATGTGATCACAGCTTACTGCAACCTCAAACTCCCAGGCTCAAGCGATCCTCCTGCCTCAGCCTCCCAAGTAGCTGGGAATACAGGTGCTCACCACCATGGCCAGCTGATTTTTTAAAAAATTTTTGTAGGGAAAAGGGTCTCACTATGTTGCTCAAGCTCATCTTGAACTCCTGGCCTCAAGCAATCTTCTCGCCTCAGTCTCCCAAAGTGCTGGGATTACAGGTGCAAGCCACCTCGCCTGGCTAGCTTTTATTTCTATAGATGTAGAGTCCTAGAAGCAATAATGCCAGATCCAAGGCAATGTGCGGTTTTATTTTTGATGCTGCTAGATTACTTTCCAAAAAGACAGTGGCAATTTATGTTCTTACAAGCCATCCATGAGAATGGCTGTGTCTCCTCATTCTCACCAGCTCTGGATTTTATGTGTGTGGGGCTTTTTATTTTTTGATAGTTATTTGGTTTTTATTTGTTTTTATTTTATTTATTTATTTTGCCAACCCAGTAGGGAACAGTTGAGCATCTTTTCATGTATTTATTGGCCATTTGCATTTCTTCCTGCTGTGAAATGTCTTATATTTTGCCCGTTTTTCTAGTGATAAAACACTGATGCACATTTTGAAGACCTGATCTACATGGTGAAAGTATCCTATGGAGTAGTCAGTACTGGTTTTCATACCGTGTCTTGGATCTGGTGTGTTTTCATGAATCCCACTTTGCTAAGCTGTGGGAATCCTAGATGTGCCAGTTGATAATCCTGGCCGGTTTAAACAGTCTTATCAGTTGAAAACAGTTTTCAGGCCGTTCAAAGTTCAGGTCACCATAAGAGCTGGTGGAAGTTTTTATTGGTTTGTATAAAACTTCACAGATGTTTGTCTCTCCTTCCCCTAATTCTCTCTAGGATAGCTTTTGGGTGAATAAGGAAGGGAAGTTGCCATAATTTCCTTGCAAAACATAAGAGGAAAACTGTAGAATTCACACAGGTCCTTGTACTGTCCTTTTGCTCCTCTGATGTCCCAGATGATGCTCCTTGTTGACCAGGCTGCTGCCTGCCCTGTATTGACTATTCTGGGAACTTAGACCTAAGTCTGCAGCTGACGAATAGGTAGACAAGGTGCCCACCTCGCTGACCGAGTCTGAATGAGACTCTAACTTGTTGTGTTCGCAGCACATTGGGAATTTTTGACATTTAACATTGATTATAACTATGTTCAGCCTATGAGAAGATTGCCATGCAGGAAGGAATTTGATATTTTTCTTAGAAATTTTTTTTGAGATTTAAAGTATAGAAGGGAAAAAATAACGCCTTTTGTTTTAATTCCACAGAATGGCAGCATACTTGTTTAACATTGAATTCTGTGCAAGAAAGAAAAAATTTAATATATTCCTTGCCAACCAGTGGTGGAAAAACCCTTGTGGCCGAGATTATAATGCTGCAAGAGCTGCTTTGCCGGCAGAAAGATGTTTTAATGATCCTTCCGTATGTGGCAATTGTCCAAGAAAAGGTATGCGTTTTTTTAAACAAATGCTATTTGCTAACATTATTTTGACATTAAGATATAAAAACTAGCATGAATGTCACAACATTTTATTGGCTGAGAAGAAGTGCCTCTTAAATGACGAAGAATTAATATTTTTAGGCTGTATGAAAGCAGTTTAGGGTACTTACTTAAAATCTCTTCAAATGCTAGTTACCTGTTGTAGAAAGTTCTATTTTTTTCTAAATTGGTGGATTAAACTCCATCTTATTATATGTTTTATTAATATTTAGCCTATTTTTTCAAGCAGAAGCTAACCAATTATTTTTTAAAAATAAGTGAGTTATTCTGATGATTTTGACTTCAAAGGAGACAATGGAAATTTACTTTCATATTATATATTTAAAAAGTTGCATTTATTTTACAAAGATCAACACATTATGGCATTTCCTAGCTATGTATGTCTTATGTGTGACCTTGTTCCCATCAATTGGTATGAAACACTATTTTAGCTGTTTTATGAATCCCAGTGAGCGCTTAATAATTAGAGTTTTTATTTACCTGTGTTTTTTGTTTTTGTTTACTTCAACTCATATTCTAGATTGCAGGCTTGTCAAGTTTTGGTATAGAACTCGGTTTCTTTGTTGAAGAATACGCCGGGAGCAAAGGAAGATTCCCTCCAACTAAAAGAAGGGAAAAGAAATCACTATATATTGCCACTATTGAAAAAGGACATAGCTTGGTGAACTCCTTGATTGAAACTGGGAGGATCAGCAGTCTGGGTCTGGTTGTCGTAGATGAGGTTAGTTACTACCTTTGTAATTTATTAACACTTTTATTATACTAACATATGTATTATTGTGCTTATGATGT
Source organism: Eulemur rufifrons (assembly GCF_041146395.1). NCBI lineage: Eukaryota > Metazoa > Chordata > Mammalia > Primates > Lemuridae > Eulemur > Eulemur rufifrons. The sequence goes on from NC_090995.1 coordinate 13,011,051, forward strand.
AGATCTGCTTGGTACCTCCATAAGAATAAGTAATTTGCTTTAATATAAAGTCAATACAGGTGAAGACATTCCATACTTGATAATCTTAAATTTGCTTTTGTGTCAAGTGTTTCTTGAAGTGTGAATATGTGTGTGCGGTACGCTATTTTATAATAAGACTCGTGAATCCTAGATTTATCAGGGTATTGGCCCAAAACTCCTTAACAAAACATAAGATAAATAATGTGTTAATATATGTACTAAAGTTGTTATAGCTAGAATATTTAAGAGTTATAAAGCAAAGATTACATATTCGTTTTATATAAATATATGCACGTTTCATATAGGCATTAGATGAAGATTTACTTCTCTACTTGTTTTTTAATCTCAAAGTTGCATATGATCGGTGAAGGAAGCCGTGGAGCAATACTAGAAATGACTCTAGCAAAAATCCTTTACACTAGCAGTAAGTATTTTTTTTTTTTTGGAAGATGTCACTAATTGATTTATAATCAAGAGACTTATAAAAGACTTAAGTCTATCACTTGCTACATGGTGTAACACAAAGCAAAATAGTTAAGCTTTTTGCCTTAGTTTTAAAATTCCTAATGAGTAGGATTATGAAGATAAGTGAAATTAGTATTTGAGGAAGTCCTGCCAGCCAGCCAGCCAAGCCAGAATCTTACAATCTTTACTCTCACACATTCTATCAGCAACCAAATCCAATCTGGTTTCCCTCATAAAGATATTTATTCCTGTCCCCTCTTTGCTCCTAAATCTTTAGTTCAGTACCTCTTCCTTTCTTAAGGTGGATTGCCAGAGATATCACCAAGCTCTTCTGTCTGTCTTTGGTCTTGATCACTGCCCTTCGTCCACCAAATCCATCTTCTCTACTGCCAGTAGGATGATCTTTCCCAAGTGGAAATCCAATAAGTTTATTTTACCATTTACCACCTTTTAGTAGCTCCCCTTTGCTTTCTGTACAAATCCCTAAGTGCTTACCATAGTCTTTTCTTCCTTTGGCTGCATGCTCACCTCTTCAGCTTCGTAGACTGCCCTTGTGGACTGGGAAGGGACAGCACTCATTCCTCTTTTAGGGAAGATCTCGAATGGTCATTTCGGGACAGAAGATAGCAGCAATGAAGGAACATATCCTAAGAAGCCTTTTTGGGTTTTGATTTAATAGCTAAGTCTATAGGAAGCAGTCGTTTTATACTGCCTAGGAATTCACGCGGCTCCATGAGCTTCATTTTTATTTAAAAAAAAAAAAAAAGGTTAGTCTGACAGCAAGAGCCCTTTAAAGGACTTCAAGGACTTTTTGTGAAGCAAGAGTTTGGGACTCACTGTGGAATGTATCTCACAACTGCTCACAAAGATGATCCAGACAGATAGCCAGACTATCATATTATACTCATTTTTATTTAGAAGTTTTAATAAATATTCTACTTTTTGCCAAGTTTATACACTGAAAATTTCTTTGAAACTCTATAAACTTCCAAGTAGTAACTTTCAGAGTGCCTGAAAAATTTCATTCTTTGACTGCCAAATTTATATTCCAGTAATATATTTGTATTTTTCTTACTTAGAACTAGCTCTCCCACCTCCCCTTTTCCCAAATCACTCAGGAAGAAGTCAAGAGCACAAAAATCTTGCAAAAATCATTTATGATATACTAAATAACACATTTTCCTTAATACTTTGGGGTTTGGTTTTTGTTTTTTTTTTTCCTTCCTTAGAAACAACCCAAATTATTGGTATGAGTGCAACATTAAACAATGTTGAAGACCTACAAGAGTTCCTTCAAGCAGAATATTACAGCAGTCAATTTAGACCAGTATGTACCTAAGGTTTGCACTGTATTGATTTGTTTTATATTCATCTTACTTAGAAACAAAAGTAGTGAACATATAAAAAATTCTATGGAGTAGTGAAGGGACATAATTTTACTCACCATGGCTATGGGCATAGAATTTGCATATAGGTAAGGGATTTTGGCTTGGGTCACTAAGGTATAATGTCGGTAACACTGGGAACAGTGCCTGCCTGTGGGCCCTCAGTGAACATTTATTAACTGAATGTTTCCAGACCCATTCTGTTTTTTTCCCTTCTAATTCTCTAAATTTTTTTATTTGGCCAAATTGAGTGAGACATGGTTTGAGTTATTGGCACATTAAAAATTTTATTTTAAAGGTTAAAAAAATTTCAAATACTTGTGCTTTGGAAGCTATAATACATTTTTAGTAAGGTAAGACTTCACCTGGATTTAAACTCCTCTGTAACAGCATTCCCAGAATGCTTGAAGAAAGTAAACAAATGTAATTTGCAGTTATTTGGAAGCGGCTCATAATATCCTATCCGTTTGCAGTGCTAGCGTGCATGTTCTGTGTCTGAATAGGCTTTCAGGAAATAATTTTTGAAAGCCACCAAATTTTAATTTGAAATTTGATGTTTTTACATTCGCGCTTAAAATGAAAGTTTTCAAGAGATATTTTGTGACCTTAATTGTCACACTGCATACTGTTCTTTTAAAAACTCAGTAAGCTGTGTTTACAAACTATTTTTGTCTACAAATACTGAGATTAAAAATAATATGGTGATATCAGAATTAAAACGGATGACTAGTAAGACAAAGTTTTAGATCTTGAGAAGACAACACTTTAACGAAAGATAAAGAGTGTGAACACTATGACTCACGCTTTTTGTGACAAATACAAAAGTGTCTGGTTTCCTTTCAGAGACTCAGTTCACAAGTATTTCTTCTAAGGATATTAACCCCTATTCTGATTTAAAGGGAAAAAGAGACCAAAAAAGAGAAATGGTAAAGCCAGAACTTTTAAGTTGAAGCATGCTTTACATATCTTAGAAAAACTAGAATATTTGTATAGTTACCGTTTTTTTTTTATAAAATATTTTACAAAATTTAAAAGTCTGGAAAGAAGAAGTCATATGTGGTATTAATTACAGATGTCCTTTTCATTTAAGGTTGAATTAAAAGAATATCTGAAAATAAATGATACAATATATGAGGTTGACAGCAAAGCTGAGAGTAGCATGACTTTTTCACGCCTCCTTAATTATAAGGTAAGGTTGAAAACCCTAAGTCCCAGGTTCCCAGACTTTGTGCCCATGTGTCCTGGAGCACCACAGAAGTTTCTAGTAGGTGCCACAGGATAGTTTAAATGTTTGAGAGAAACAGCTGATGCTTGACATCTGTTGGACACCATACAAACTATTGGTTCAGAATAGCTACTTTCCAATTGGAACATTAGATCACACTACATTCCTTTCTAGAACATCATATCTTTGTGAAATTGGGGTTTTTGTAGTTGTTGTAAGCAAATAACATGTGAAGTCAATCTGGAAAAGAAGAGGTCCAATCTTGAGTTGTTTGGACCTAACTACTTAATTAACAAAACTGTTAGGTATTTCTTTTGGCACTGGGGCTCTATAAACCAAGAAAATTTGGAAATCTCTCCTGTAAATGTTTATCCACTCCACAATAACAATAAAAGAATAATTTGTGGACCAAGTAGTTCAGATGTTAGTGTATAATAATATTAATGTATACTATACTAATATTAATGTTTTATGACTATATGAAAGATATTTAAAAGGGGAGAAAGGGGTTTTTACAGCAGTTTTAGAATTCTGTGAAGGTGTGTTACTCTAAATCTATATTTTAATTAGTTCTTTGACTTTTGGTAAAGTCAAAGAAACTGAGATTAACTTTAAATATTTTCTTCATGTTCTTTGAGCTCCTTGTGCCTGCTTAGCATTGCAAAAATTGTCATAATTTAGCAAAAGTTATATCTTATTTATGCAGTCATTCAACAAATATTAGAATCCATCTGTAATTCTTTCTGTGGACTTTTTTGTTTTATTTTGGTGAGATGGGAGTGTAGTGGGGTTATTAATAATATTAACGATTTTCACTTCTTTAATTTTCTTTAGTTAATTCTGGTTTTGAAAACTAAATATACCTAATAAAACCCTAATAACCTAAGGAAAAAGTAGGATTTAACATTTTGATATTTAATATAGATTTCATCTTTCTTGTATTAAATGAGAAGTTCACAGTTATAGATGACTACCTTTTAAGCCACACTGGTAGAATGTTGGCAGAGTTTCATGGTTACTAACTACTTTGTTCCTACCTCTTGTTGTTTGCAGTATTCTGATACCCTAAAAAAGATGGATCCCGATCACTTGGTAGCACTGGTGACAGAAGTTATTCCCAAGTATTCTTGCTTAGTTTTTTGTCCCACTAAGAAGAACTGTGAAAATGTAGCAGAAATGATATGCAAATTTTTAAGCAAGTAGGTTAATCTTTGAAAAATATTCTGTTTTATTTTTTTTAGGAATTACAGATTGTGTATTATATTTATTGAAGAAACACTATTTCCCGCAGACCAATTATATTAGGTGGTTATATTAGGTTCTAAAGGCCTTGACCTTGGAGAAAGAAAACTTAACTGTGAAATTTACGTAAGAAGTAGCCAGAGAAAAATTCTAAGGTTACAGTTGAGAGAATGCTGACCAATGTAATGGCTTAGATAAGTGATTCAAAACCTTGGCTGCACAGTGAGTCATCTCGGAGGCTTTTAAAAATCCCAGCGCTCAGGCTACAGCTTAGAGAATTCAGAATCTGTGGGAGCAGCACCCACGCGTCAGTTTGTGAAGCTCCCCAGGGGCAAGCCCAACACACAGCCAAGGTCAAGAACTGCTGGCCTACCCGGTCAAAAGACTAAGACTAATCACTGTGGGGACAAAGTGTACCTTCAGCTTTACCATCTCTTAAGTTAATGCCGTTGCTTCTGTCTTCTTAGTAAATGTCACGCTTAAGTCGTGTGGACATTTGAATTTGATTTCCTAAGTAATTAAGAAGTATATTGGTTTGTAGTTCTATGATATTTTATTTTTATTTTATTTTTTTTTATTTCGTCTTATTGTTATGGGGGATACAGAATTGCAGGTTACATACGTTGCCCATGTACCGCCTTTCCCCCCAATGTTCTATGATATTTTAACATCAGCTTTGTCATACCCATAAGTGAAAGTGTGACTGACTTTAAATACTATAGTTTAGTTTTTTTGTGCCCCTGTTGTCCCATGTGTAGTTTTATCACTTTTTCGGAATTCTTTTTGGCTCTTTCGCTAGTGCTAAATCGCTATTCATGGACTATTCACCTGGATTATGATGTAGTCATCCTGCACCTCCCCTCCTAATCCTACTGTCATGGATTGGTCTAAGACAGAATTAAATTTATTGAATAGCACAAAGATATAAATGTGTGGAATGAGATCAAGGAGTTGCTTATTTTGGGAACTGATAGTTGCCTTCACAATGATGAATTTTATGATAAAAACCTAAGGAAATTAAATTACCATTGAAAAAAGTATTCTCAGTAAATCACCCATTTTCTTAGAATAATTTAAGGTAATAAGACACTTAGCCAGCATCTCCATCACTGGGTAAGTGATGGAAACATTGTAGGATATTATTGAGGTTTCTAAAGTGCTGGAGTATAGACAGTGTTTACCATATAGTAAGTATGATTTAATAATATATTTTTTTCCATCTTCAGAGAAGAAAATGTATGCCTTAAAATGAAACAAACCATCTCAATGAACATATGTGTTGTAGAGAAAAAAACCATCGTAACATCTAGAGCAAGGGTCTAAACCTGGTATCCATGGATTCATAGAAGTTCAGGAATGAACTTCAGGAAATCCGTGAACTCTCTGAAATTATATGTAAAGTGTTTTGTTTGTGTGAACAGTTGTATTTTTCCTTAGCTGTAATCAGATTTTCACAAGGTTCTGTGATCTCCAAAAAGATTGAGAGAGATTGCCTAATAGTTAATGAAGTCAGAATCAAAATTCTAAATACATTTTATGTACTTATATCAATAAAAGTAGTACATTTTTTTTAAAAAATGTTTACATGACATCTACTAAAATGAAAATGATAGGCATTTTGTCACCGTGAGATCAAAGGTTCGTATTTCTAACATATCTTTCTCCTAGGGAATATCTGAAACACAGAGAGAAAGAAAAACATGAAGTGCTGAAGGACTTGAGGACTATGAGCAGTGGCAATTTGTGTCCTGTTTTAAGACACACTATCCCGTTTGGAGTCGCTTATCACCATAGTGGTTTAACAAGTGATGAAAGGAAGCTCTTGGAGGAGGCCTACTCCGCAGGCGTCCTCTGTCTTTTCACCTGCACGTCCACCCTAGCAGCAGGGGTCAACCTACCGGCTCGCAGGTGAGAGAGAAGTAACTGCCGGCCGGGCTGGAACTGGGTTCCATTCCCAGCTTGCAAGGAGCCCTTGTGTTGTTTACCTCCTTCTCAGGAGTGGCTGAGAATGTATCAAACGTTTTTTTCAGCATCTGCTGAGTTAATTGTTTGGTTTATTTCCCTTAATATTTTAACGAATATTAAATATTATAATGAAACAGTGAATGAAAAATAACAGTAGATTTCCTAGTATTAGAATTCCTTCCTTTTATGTTCTTCCTATCTGATTTTGATGTTAAGGTTTATCGTTCTAGTTGTGTAGAAACAGTTGGCAACTTTCTCACCTTCTTTATGATCTGAAAGAATTTATTTAACATAGGAATTTCTTTGAAACCTTGGAAAACTGATCCAGAAAGCCATTTGTGTCTATATCTTTTCTTAGAGCAGGGCCTCGATTACCTTTTTGTTACTACCAAAGCTGTGGGACTGGATAATTGATTTCCGCTCTTCATCATTTGTGACTATGGGGTATTCTTCTAATAAATGATCAATTTTTGTAAATTTTCTATGTCGAAAGATGTGTGTACCTTCTGTTGTATATGCAGTTTTTTCCATCTCTTTGAGTTCACAGTTGTCGATTGTGTTATCAACTCCTCTATTTTCTTACTATTTTTGATTCTTTGGTCCGTCAATTTCAGAGAAGTGTATTAGTCTCTCACTTTAATTATGTAGTTGTTGGTTTCTCCTTCTTGTATTTCTGTAATAGAAGTTTTTGCTTTTTATATTTCAAGACTATTTAGATATACAAAAGTTTACTTCAAATATCTTATTGCTGAATTAAGCCTTTTATCAATATAGTAGGTCCTTGTTTTTCTCATTTAATGATTTTGCTTTGAATACCAGGATTCGTCTTCTTGCTAAGCACATACCTTTTTCTGTTCTTTTATTTTCAACCTCTGTCACTGATTAACTTTTCCATGTTTCACACAACTGGAAAAAAAATGGAAGTTTTATATCCTATTTCTATTATTCCAGTGGTTACTCTTAAAATTGTAACAGTTGTAATCAAATGTTTTTAATCAGTTTAGAATTAATAACTATCCTCTCCTGAATATAACAAGAATCTTAGCATTTCCTTAGTATTAGGTCATTAAATATGAAATGTCTGATTTCAAATCAAAGGTTTATTTATATCTCATACAAGATGCAGTATAATTAATAAAATTATGCGCCTAAACTATAGACACAGTTTTGCCATCTGAACGGTAGCTTGCTTACGCCAGCAGCAAAGAAGCCTGGAGAGCAAGTGGGGATGAAATTGCAAAAGGTATTTTCCACAGCTTGTTGAGAATTGAATATTTGTCCTTTCCAGAAGTGGTCCAAAGCCTGGGAGTAGTGCTAGTCAGTTGGTGCAAGGTCTGGTGAATATGGTGGATGACAGAGAGTTTCCAAGTCCAGCCTCTGTAGTTTGAGCAGCGTTGTTTTTTGTTACATGTGGTCTTGCAAGAGGACTGGCCTCTCTCTGTTGACTAATCTCAACTGCTTAATCATAAGCATCCTCATCATTTCATCCAACTGGTTGCAGTAGACATACATTATAATCAATTGACCAGGTTTCTTGAAGCTGTAGTGGATAATAACAGTGCTGGACCACCAAACAGACACCATTTGCTTTTTTGATGATTATCCAGTTTTGTACTATGTTTCGGCACTTCATCTTTATCCAACTATTGTGCCGAATGCTTGTGATTGTCCAAAAGAATCCATTTTTCATCACATGTAACAATACGGTGTAGAAATAGTTCACCTTTATGTCATGACAGCAAAGAAAGGCGAGCTTCGAGATGATTTCTCTGCTGACACTTGTTTAATTTATGCGGTGCCCATCTATCCAGTTTCTTTATGTTGCCAATTTGTTTTAAATGGTCCAATATTGTTGGAATAGTAACATCAAACCTTGCTGCTAATTCACACATAGGTTGAGATGGATTCGCTTCCACTATAGCTTTCAGCTCATCATTATCCATTTTGGTCTCAGGTCGCCCACGTGGCTCATTTTCAAGATTAAAATCACCAGAATGAAACTTCTCAAACCATTGACATACTATGCATTCATTAGCCACATCCTTCCTAAACACTTAGTTGATATTTTGAGCTGTCTGCACTGCATTGGTTCCACGACAGAACTCATATTTGAAAATAACATGAATTTTTGACTTATTCATGGTTTCACAAAAAATGCTCCAAAAAAAAAAAAATTGAAAGATAATCACAAGTCAAAACATGTGTCTGAAAGAATGAGGATGTACCTTCACAATGAAAAAAAAAACAAGAAGTGTTAAAGTGAAATGTCAGAGATACCAACTGTCAAACTTAGTACTCAAGGAAATCAGACATTGTATACTTAATAACCTAATATATTCTCCTACTCTGCTGCATGTATGTTGCAATTACCCAGAATTTCAGTTCTAGATTTTTTATTTCCTTTCATCTTATAAACAATAATTATTTAAACTTACCTATAAATTATACTTGCAGAATTTTTTGTTTACCACTGCCTTTTATATCCCACATCTCTCTTCTGTAATTTCTTTTTTTTTTTTAATTTTGCCTTCCTAGCGTAATTAATTTTAGGATGCTGCGTTGGGATAAAAACGTTTGAGGCCAGGCGTGGTGGCTCACACCTGTAATCCTAGCACTCTGGGAAGCCAAGGCGAGAGGATCACTTGAGCTCAGGAGTTCAAGACCACCAGCCTGAGCAAGAGCAAGACCCTATCTCTACAAAAAAATAGAAAAACTAGCTGGGTATGGTGGTACATACCTATAGTCCCAGCTACTTGAGAGGCTGAGGCAGGAGGATCGCTTGAGCCCAAGAGTTTGAGGTTGCAGTGAGCTATGATGACTCCACTGCACTGTAGCCTGGGCAACAGTGAGACCTTGTCTCAAAAAAAAAGAAAAAAAAAGAAAAGAGCCGAGGTGGGCGGATCGTTTGAGCTCAGGAGTTCGAGACCAGCCTGAGCAAGAGCGAGACCCCATCTCTACTAAAAATAGAAGGAAATTATATGGACAGCTAAAAATATATATAGAAAAAAAAATTAGCCGGGCATGGTGGTGTATGCCTGTAGTCCCAGCTACTCGGGAGGCTGAGACAGGAGGATCGCTTGAGCTCAGGAGTTTGAGGTTGCTGTGAGCTAGGCTGACGCCACGGCACTCACTCTAGCCTGGGCAACAAAGTGAGACTCTGTCTCAAAAAAAAAAAAAAAAAGAAAAGAAAGTCTTTTACACAGATGTTGTTGCCTGTATTTTGGCCTCACATTTTAACTCTTCACTGGGAAAAGAATTCAAGGTTTAATTTTTTTCCTTTGGGGAAATATTATAAATATTTTTCCATGTCTTCTAGAGGCTAGTGTTGCTTATTTTTGTTTTTGCATGGATTTTCTGTTTTTTTCTCTCCAGAAGCTTTTAGACTTTTCTCTTTAACCTTAAAATTTCACCATGGTGTGTAATAATAAATGTAGTTATTGCATTCCCCTCCCCCTCATGTAAGAATAGCTTTACATGCATTGACTTACTAGATCCTAACAACTCTCGGAAAGCAGTCATATTTTATTATTTAAATTTTTATACAAAGGAAAACTGAGGCATTGAACAGTTTAATAACTTACCCAACAAATGAATAGTAAAGCCCAGGTTTGAACGCAGGGAGTCTGATTCTGCAGTCCTAACCTACCTACTTTTCACTCACAGGGCTTAGCACTTGGGTGGATGCTTTTAATCTAAGCTTCATGCCTTTTTTCTTCTTTAAGTAATTTTTTTCTGTTATTTCTTTCCTCCCATTATCTCTGTTCTCAGCTTTTGTAACTTCAGTTAAACAGGGTTGAGGCCTCTTAGATTGAGCTTTCATAGCTCTTTTCTTACATATTTTCAGTCTACTTTAGCTATGTGATTTCTTCAACTTTACCTTCCATATAAAAAAATCAGTTTTTAACTATACCCATTAACTATTTTTATTTTATTCTTCAGTTCTTCAATTGAATTTTTTGATGAATTTTTAATTTGTTTTTTATTTCAAAGAACTCTCTTTTATTATTCTTCCTTTATAACAGTCTACTTTCATAGGATGAGAATAATACTCTCTGGAATTTTCTGTGGATACTAATTAGTATTTTTAAAAGTTCTCTTCTGTACCCTGTATTATCTGGTTTTTATAAAAAGGTCATTTATTCTATACAATCTTGTTTTTCTTTTGTATCGTTAGTTTTCTTCAAGTATTTGGTAACCTTGGCTGCCTGTTGAGAATTATAAATAAAGCAGTAGGTTGATTTGCATAGGTAAGTGACATAGATTTTCTCTCACTTTTGGACAGGAAAGCCGACTGCAGACATTGATATACATGAACATGATTGAAATTACCACTTTTGTAGGTCAAAAATAGTTGAAATCTGCAATTTCATATGGCTCAAAATAATATAAATTCATAAATATGCACATGTTGGTGGCACATCGATTTTTTATTTATGGAGTATAGAATCAAAAAACTTCAGAGAATACTGCTGTAGATTGATCATAGGCCTTGTAGCTAGGCAGACTGGAGTTCTTATGATTGTTCCTGTAATTACTGATTTTGTAGTTTAGGGAAAGCCACTTAAATATTTGAGTTTCATTTAGCTCCTTTGTAAAATAAAATGAAATAAAATAAAAAAGAATATTATTACTAAGAGTTTTGTAAGGATTACAGATAATATAAATAAAGAACCTAAGATATCATATATTCTTGGTAAATAACAGTTACCTATTATTTTGAGTTACTATGTCATTAAACTTAATATCGCACAGAAATTAAGAGTTTTAAAAGTAGGTGCTATTTGCTGTAGATGGAATGTCACTCTTAATTAATGTTATCAATTCCTTAGAGTTATTTTACGAGCTCCCTATGTTGCTAAGGAATTTTTAAAGAGGAATCGATACAAGCAGATGATTGGCAGAGCTGGCCGTGCCGGAATAGACACTGTCGGGGAAAGTATCCTAATACTGCAGGAGAAAGACAAGCAACAGGTAACGCTCAGGCTGGCTGGCTGGCTGTTTCGTCTTCCTTTCCTGGGTCTTTCGCCCTTTTATGAGATCATCTTTTTAAAGTTAATTATTCGTTTCGCTTCATATGATGCTTCCTCTCCTATATGATTAAGAACTAGAAAGAGTAGTTTGAAAATTTTTATATTTCAGACAATGAAAAAGTATTTTCCTTATTTATCTTTCTTCCATTCTTATGAGGACAAATATTAAATACTTATTTTTTTCCTTATGTTTTTTTATCTCCTCCTAGCTCTATAAGATTTGTGTAAAGTGTAAAATATGTATATGGAACACCATTTATTTTTAATAATACCACAAAGCATAATATTGCTTTAACCTTTATAGGCATTGGCGTTAATAACCGGACCATTGGAAAACTGTTATAGCCATCTTGTTCAGGAATTCACCAAAGGAATCCACACTTTGTTTCTCTCTTTGATTGGCTTGAAGGTATTTCTTAAGATATTTCAATCTTATTACTGTTACCTGAGATAGCAGATGTTAAAGAGTTATACAAACTGTAAAGTGTTAAGAAAATGTTAACTTCTAATCTAATGTGGAAAAGAACAGTCTATGACATGACAAATCTGAGTCTAGATTGATATGTGTAGTTTTAACCCTCTGAGTTACAAGAAATGTGAAAAATCAGATTATAACCAGCATCTATCACAAGTACAAGACCGTGGATGTTACGGTGGATGCGAGGAACTGTAAAGCCGTGGGTCCTGGTGTGGAATAATCCGGCACCTCTGCCCTTACTAGGAATGAGGCACTCCTGCAATTCCGTGACCATTCGAAGATCTTACCAACACTTGGGAGATCGATATTACCTTTAGCAGGTGGGCGGGGAGCACAGCAGGAAAATGCTGTCTTACCTTGAGACCGGAGCACTCAGAGTCACGGGGAGATGAGGGGATGACGTGGCCGCGGGGTGTGGTTTTGTGGGCCTGGCCATGCGGAACAGTTTCACTCCACTGCACCACAGCTTCGTTCGAATTCTGTTCTAACAGCTGGAGTGGGGCAGCGGGAAGTCCAGGCAACGATGAGCTCAGGGGCTGAGCAGGCGGGCAGCTGTCATCCAAACCTGCGAAAGGGAGGCAGAACTCAGGCTGCTGGGTCGGGTCCTGAGGAGGACAGGCCAGGGATCCTCCTCCACCTGGAGGAAGGGGGCTGGAATTCTAGACAGGGTCAATAGCCACGGAAATCTTTAGGGTTGGAACTGAAGCAAAAGTCAAGTCCTCTGGACAAGAACCACCAAGTGGAGTAGAGTTGAGAGGCAAGAAGGGCAAGATCTGTGACCTGGGCACAGTGAGGGCAGAGGGCAGGAGGGCAGAGGGCAGAGGGCAGAAGGGCGGAGTGAGCATCCCTGGAGACACTGAGATCCGTGCTTTGATGGGAGAGAAGGAAACTGCAGGAGTTAAGGGAACATAACAGGTGTTAGGCCGTAGGATTCAGGGAGCCTCCAACTGTCGTTCATCACAACCATGTTTCAGACACCCTGCTAGACGCTTTCCGTTGTTTTATCTCTGATCTTTGCACACCTTTGAATAAGTATTGTAATTCCCATTTTACAAATAAACAGTTGGAGGCAAAGCGCAGCACATAGGTTAGGTGGTTTGCTTTTGGCCGCGCAGCCTCACTCACATGCCCTGGTCCACACCGCTGCCGTCTCTTGCCTGGATCCCTGCAGTGGTCTCCCCAGAGCCACCCTGCCCCACCTCCCCACAGCCCCTCCAAAGAATTCTTCACACGGAATCATCTTCCCAAAATGTAAATCTGAATGCCACCCCCTTCCTCTTAAACCTTGTTGGCGGTTTCCCATTGCTCTTGGGATGAAGCCCAGATTCCTTGTCCTGTTCTGCTGGGGTAGCTGTGTCCCCTGCCTGTCTCCGCAGCCCCCTCTTCCACCAGCCTTCTCACACCGCACTCGGGACGTGCCGGCTTTCTGTTTCACTTCTCAGACATACCCTGACGCTCCCCAAGCCTGGGGCCTGCCCATCTTCCCTCCCCACGTTCAGGTTCACTCTCACCCGACTCCTTGTCTCGTCAGCTCCCACGCAGCCTTCAGGTTCAGCTTAAGCACCGCTCGCTCGGGGAGCCTCCCCCGTGCCTCTGAGTCCAGTCCGTGTCTTGTCTCATGTCTTATACGACCTCATCCTTCCCTTCACAGCGCCTGTCAGTGTGTAGTTGCATTCTCATTAGTACGGTGATTTGACGAGGGACTTACCCCACCAGGAAGCAAGGTCCGTGTTTATTTTCACTGATGGCTGGATCCCCGTGCCATGCCCAGTGCTGGGCATGTGGTTGGCGCTTCGTAAATACTTGCATCAGTGAGACTGACTCTGGAGTGGGGCGCGGGTGAGTTTGCAGGGCAGGGCAGCGTGGAGAATCCAGCTTTGAGACGCTGTGGAGGCCAGAGGCAGGGGCTGGCCCCGTGGGCTTAAATCACTGTGTCAAAAAGTTTTCCAAGAAGGGGTAGAGGATGACAAAATGGTAGGTAGAGGGATCAGGTGAGGGCTCCCCCCTCCCACGTGGCCCCCCAGTGTTAACTGTAATCAGTTAGGTAAGAAACAGTCTAAAAATGAAGCACGTTGATAATCCACAAACTGAGTATCAGTTCTTGGACATCTTAAAAGTGGAACTTTAGCTTAATTGAATACTGTATTAAGAATCATTTTCTTATTAAAAGGAGGGAGAAGCAATAGAAAATGTCTATGTCTCATAATATTTTTGTTATCCCTTCTATTAGTTTTTTGAAATAAGTACTTAAAATTTCCAGTTGAAGTAGCAACGGAATTGTAAGAGTGAGAAATATACTTATCGATTGACTATATTTTAGTAGAACGTGCTGATTTCATTGAAATGGGTTAATGAGAGATTGTTCTAGTTCAGAGCCCACTCTGCATCTGAACACCGAGTGAGGGGTAAGTGCTACTTACGGCTGTTACTCTGAGTTGTAAATAGTGAAGAGGGAGCCGGGCGCGGTGGCTCACGCCTGTGATCCTAGCACTCTGGGAGGCAGAGGCGGGAGGATCGCTCGAGGTCAGGAGTTTGAGACCAGCCTGAGCAAGAGCAAGACCCCCATCTCTACTAAAAATAGAAAGAAATTAGCCAAACAAGTAAAATAAATAAAAAAAAAAAGAAAAAAAAATTAGTGAATGGGGGAGAGGAAAAGGCAGTGAGAGAACAAGAAACAGATGGGAAGGAGAGAGACAAAAAGAGGGAGAAATAGTTTATTTTTAGTAACATTTCAGGCAGACCGTACCCTGATCCTGTTTTAGTGGAGTCTGTCAGTTGTGTGTTTTCCATGTTTTTTTTAAATGCAATTTTTAGAGCTAAAAGGTGCTTTCACAGGTGGGTAGAAAGGGGTGAAGGGCGGATGCCTGAAGGAGGCTGAGTGGAAATGAGTGAAAGTTGCTTGGGGAGTAAACAGAGCACAGCTCTGGAGATACTGTGAGAAATTATTCAAAGGAGTTTTTGAATGAAAAATATGTACGTGTTTTCGTAAAAAGCATGAATATAATAACTATCTTCTCCCTTAAATGTTTTCTTGTTAATTTTAAATTGCATTATAAAATATATGCAACTTTGTAGATTTTGTACTAATCCTTTATTGAAATAGCTTTGAGGTATGGAAACGAGTCCTCATCTTGGTGACTGTGCATTCAGAGTGATGCCTTGAATTCAGAATAGTCTCCAATAGTGTCCTGAATTGTTTCAGATCGCAACGAGTCTCGGTGACATCTATCAGTTTATGCATGGTACGTTGTTTGGTGTTCAGCAAAAGATTTTATTGAAAGAAAAAAGTCTCTGGGAAATAACTGTTGAATCACTTAGCTACCTGACAGATAAAGGACTCCTACAAAAAGACACTGTTTCTAAGTCCGAAGAAGAGGTCCAGTGTAATTTTCATATTACAAAGTTGGGACGAGCGTCCTTTAAGGGTAAGAGTTTGCCTACATCTCATTATTAATCGGAGAAAATACATTGGAGAAAAAAATAGAAATTAAATTATTCTTTCTTTAAATTGGATTTGTAATTTTATATTAATAACATTAATCTTATTTTATGAGCTGATGAACTACTTCAACTTTTGCAAGTTGAAAATGCTTTGAATTTTATGTAATTAAAATACTGTAGAAGTATATAGAGAAAAAGATGAGCATCAGTCCTTCACACTCTTCTCCTGCAGCAACCATGCAAATTTTAATATCCTACCAAGAAAAAATAACACTTTGGTATCTATCTTTCCAGACCTTTTTTGTGTATTTCATGTCAATGCATAATACATGCATATATACAGTTTGAAGTTTTTGTTTTTAAACAAATGATCATTTATATTGTTCTTCAACTTGCTTTTTTCCCCTTAATACTATATGTATGTGTATATATACATATATATGCATATGCACATAGGGGTTTTTTTGTTTGTTTTTTGTTTTTTGTTTTTTTTTGAGGCAGAGTCTCACTCTTTTGTCCAGCTAGGGTGCTGTGGCATCAACCTAGCTCACAACAACCTCAAACTCCCGCTCTCAAGAGATCCTCCTGCCTCAGCCTCCCGAGTAGCTGGGACTACAGGCATGTGCCACCATGCCCAGCTAATTTTTTCTATATATACTTTTAGTTGTCCAGCTAATTTCTTTCTACTTTTAGTAGAGATGGGGTCTTGCTCTTGCTCATGTTGGTCTCACACTCCTGACCTCGAGTGATCCTCCTGCCTCGGCCTCCGAGAGTGCTAGGATTACAGGCGTGAGCCACCATGCCTGGCCACATATTTTTTTTTTTTTTTTTTTATGAAATCATGGTGTAAATTTTGTTTCACAACTTGCTTTTCTCATTTATAAAATATCATGAACATCTTAACAAATCAGTCCCTTTAAATGTATCTCATTTTTCTTTTAATACAGTAGTCATCCTTAGTATGTTTGTAACATTATTTATTTAACCATTCCCCTATTGATGGACATTTACATTCTTTCTGATTTTTCTCATTTATAAACAAGACTGCATGGACATCTATATTTATGTATTTTGGGGTACATATGGAAATATTTCTCTGAGTTAGTTTCTCAAAAATAGACTAGTTGGGACTGAAGGCATGTATTTATTAAATATGGATGGATACTATCAAAATGTCATTCAAAATAGTTACATAGTAAGAGATTTTGAAGACTTTTTGCTATATTTAGGTAATTTCTAAACAAAACTACTTAAAATCACCTCTTTCCCCCTCTGGTAATTTTGAAAGTTGAAATATTCATATCTTTCTTTTAGGAACTATAGATTTAGCTTATTGTAACATTCTCTACAGAGACTTAAAGAAAGGTCTTGAAGGACTTGTGCTTGAAAGCCTTTTTCATCTAATCTACCTAACAACCCCCTATGATCTGGTGTCTCAGTGTGAACCTAATTGGATGATATACTTCTGGCAGGTGAGAATAGAAGATTTTTCAATTTAGGATACTTAATTTATTAATGATGATTTGATCTTTGTCAAGTGATTATTCATTTTTTTCTCCAATCAAATATATTTTAATTGAGTCTTTTATCTTTCAGTTTTTAACAATAGTAATATAGCAACAGCATTTTGGTTTGCTTAAGCACTTTGTGTTAAATATAAACATTTTCATTATCGAAAAAATAAAGGTGCGAAAAAGAAAAAAGGATTACCCCTGGCCCCTATTCCCCCAAAGACAGCTACTGTTATGATTTGGTGATCACTGCATTTTGTAATGCCCAGAATGTAAAGAAAATGGTAAAAGCCGTCTCTGATGACCAAGAGTTTAATTATATGAAAGCTCTATTAGGCCGGGCGTGGTGGCTCACGCCTGTAATCCTAGCACTCTGGGAGGCCGAGGTGGGCGGATCCTTTGAGCTCAGGAGTTCGAGACCAGCCTGAGCAAGAGCGAGACCCCATCTCTACCAAAAATAGAAAGAAATTATATGGACAGTTAAAAATATATATAGAAAAATTAGCCGGGCATGGTGACGCATGCTGTAGTCCCAGCTACTCGGGAGGCTGAGACAGGAGGATCCCTTGAGCTCAGGAGTTTGAGGTTGCTGTGAGCTAGGCTGACGCCACGGCACTCACTCTAGCCTGGGCAACAGAGAGAGACTCTGTCTCAAAAAAAAAAAAAAAAAAAAGCTCTATTAGAGTCAAGCATGATAATACACCAAACCCCGTAATGTTAATACTTGAAAAGAATAGTTATTGTATAACCGTTAGCAAGGTGAAAATTGCCCTATTTACTACAAACCCAACTGGTAGCAGACAGTCTATTACAGTTTTGCTGTAAACAGGCTGGCTATATGAACACATATTGGGCAGAAATAGTATATAGTTTTAATCACTGGAAATCAACTTTCTTCTTAATGTCCTATTTTTAAATCACCACTATAAGTTGTTTCAAGTGGTACCATATAATGTAGTTACTTTTTTTTTTTTTTTTTTTTTTTTTTTTTGAGACAGAGTCTCACTCTGTTGCCCAGGCTAGAGTGAGTGCCGTGGCGTCAGCCTAGCTCACAGCAACCTCAAACTCCTGAGCTCAAGCGATCCCGTGTCTCAGCCTCCCGAGTAGCTGGGACTACAGGCATGTGCCACCATGCCCGGCTAATTTTTTCTATATATATTTTTAGCTGTCCATATAATTTCTTTCTATTTTTAGTAGAGGTGGGGTCTCGCTCTTGCTCAGGCTGGTCTCGAACTCCTGAGCTCAAAGGATCCGCCCACCTCGGCCTCCCAGAGTGCTAGGATTACAGGCGTGAGCCACCGCGCCCGGCCTGTAGTTACTTTCAGAACCCTTCCCTCTTCTCCCTGCCCTCAGCAATCACCACTATTAAACATAATCACATAGTCATGGAGACCAGTACTTGTGGCCATGCCTTGAAACAATTCTACTACAGTATATTATATTCTAACAATATATTTTTAAAACTTGTAATATTTGTAAATAAATTTATGTTGTTCTTTCATATCTTTTAAAATCATGAAAATGTGATATCAAAAGAAATACTAGATTTGGTTCAAATGACAGATCTTTAAAAGTTTGATATTTCCATGTATTTACTCCTTTTCTATGTAGTTTAGCCAACTCAGCCCAGCAGAACAAAATGTAGCTGGTCTCCTTGGAGTCTCTGAAAGCTTTATTGGGAAGAAAGCATCAGGTCAAGCCATCAAGAAGGTACCATCTTTTTTCTTTCTAAATCATGAACTAAGTTTACTCAAGAAAATTAATACCATTATATCATCTCCTTTATTGATTTGATCTTTTTGTTTCATATTTTTCCTTTAAATTAATATAATTCTCATTTTGCTATTTAAAACAGACCTGAACACTAAAAATGTATTAATTTTTTTAAACAATATTTATTTCTGGGTGGTGTGTTGGCCTTTCTGGTAGCTTTGTGTCTCTGAAATGTACTGTCATGCACATGTGAGGCTTTTATCATAAGAAAAAGTAAACCTTTAGTAATCTGTTTTTCTTAGGCTACTTATGGCTTATATTATAAAAATTGTAAAATTTTTATAAAATGTTTTTATAGTATATACTCCTGCAATAAATTTAATTTAAGAGGAAATATATTTTTCCAGAAACTTTATATTTGGCTTTCTACTTGGTATCAGGGATTCTAAGAACCCATCTGGGTTTTTTTGTTGGTTTTTTGTCATCCTCAAAGAATTCCCTGTCTAGTATTTGCAGTGCATAAAGCATTTCAGAAGGCTAAAATTGATAAGCTAATACTCTTTTGTGTGATATCTTATATTTTGGTGTTTTAAAATTCAGTCAATAGGCATGAAGCAAGGATCAAATGCATGTACTAACTTTAAGAGAAGTAGAAATAATCCTTTGTTAACCATATCTTCCAATTCCTTAAGTTAATGTCTTTTTTCTCTTCATAATACACTTTTTTTCATTTTTTCATTTTCTGTGGTAGTCCCATTTATATTCAAACCTAATTACCTCATCTACCATTTTCCCCCGTATCTTTTGAATTTGTGTAGACAATGCCAATTTCATTTTGAAATCTGTAAAATGGCATTTACTTACATTTGAATTGAGTGGTGCGGCTGTCCCATGCATCTCCACGTCATAAAATTGAAAATATCTAAGAGCTTGCGCAGCGGCTCGCACCTGTGGTCCCAGGTACTCGGGAGGCTGAGGCGGGAGGATCTCTTGAGCCCAGCAGTCTCAGGCCAACCTGGGCAACGTGTGTTTTTAGTGTCTCTAAAATAAAAATAAAAACTATTTATATAGTATCTACTCATTCACATTATCACAATTTTTAGATTAGGTCAAAATATTAAATAAAAATATTTCTTAAAACCTTTATATCAAACTCTGAAATGTGAAATAAAAACAAAATCGTATGTATTTGGAACTCATTATCAAATAATAAATGTATGCAAAATTTTATTGGAATAATGTTATCTTTTTAAGCTGAAATTCAGAATTTATTTCTGTTATATTTTATGTAACATAATAAATATTTGTTAAATTGATGATTAAATATTTAAAATAGCACGGATATGAATTTATCTTAATTACATATGGGTTAGTTACTAGTTTAATGTTTTGGAAGTATCATTTTTTGGAACTCTAGAGGACATGATATTTACTTAGACTCTAATTGATTTATCCACATTGCAAAAGAGCCCCCCGTTCTTTAACATCTCATGCAAAAGATGTTGAAATTGGCATAAGGAATTACATCTTGCCATGTAACAATTAAGTCATTTTTCTTGGCTTAGGAAATACATTCTAAGCAAAACCTACATTAACTCAATTTATAGTTAATAATGAAGGTGCACTAAAATTGCAAAATTAAATAGCCATCTTTTCCTACTTGCTGTTCAACTATCCTGCTTTGTCAGCTTAATGCTTTTAACAAGAGTGATCCAGCATCAACATGCAGAATCTGCAACTCATACATCCTTCGCTCTGGCATCCTAAGTCTCATCTCAAACATTCTTTTCCTATAGCAGAGGATATGATTTTATATTTTACACCTCCTTTTTACCCTCTGATTTTAATCGTCAGTTAGTTTCCAAGTTAGCTTGATACTAGCTATGAAATACTTTTTGCAAAAATGCAGTCTCTAGACACCCCAGGCAAAAGCAGGTTCACGGAAAAGAAACTGACAAAGACAGGAGGCATTTTCTCTCTCTCGGTGTTTTAACTTTGGAAACAATTATTTATCACGATCGTGCGGAAATCATAGAATCTAATACTCTTAGTTCACCCTATAGAGAAGCTTATTAGCATATTTATCTAAAATACATTTGTCTGATTCACAACAATCACACACATATACAAGTTACCAATAATCACAGTAAATGATGTCAAGATCTTCCCAGCTCCCCCCATTCCCTGTGGCTGCCGTACCAAGTTACCGCAGCTGGGTGGTTTGAAACCACAGACGTGTGTTCTCGAACAGTTCAGAAGGCCGGACGGCCACAGTCAAGGTGTTGGCCGTGTTGGTCCTTCCAGGAGGCTCTGAGGAAAAGCCGTGCTGCGCCTCTCCTCGTTTCTGGGGTTGCCAGCCGTCCCGGGCCTTCTTTGGCTTGACACAAACCCCTCCAGTCCCAGCCTCATCTTCACTTGGCCTCCTCCTCTGTGTGTCACGTGTCCTCTCCACTTATAAGGACACCAATCATTGAATTTAGATAACTATAAATTTGCTGTGAATGCAGGACGATTTCACCTACAGATACTTAACTAATTACATCTGCCAATATCCTGTTTCCAAATAAAGTCACATGCACAGGTACGGGGGGTTAGGATTTATTTCCTTTTGGGGAGTGGGGGTGGGGAGATAGTTCAACCCATTACCCTCCATAGAGAAGGAAGTTTCATTTAAATTGGAAACAATTTTACATACTCTGTTTTGGAAAAACTGCCGATCGATTTGATTTAACCTGAAGTGCATATGTTAGAAATGAGTTTTGTTTCTATGGAATTATTCTACCCTTGCGATCTTGTAGCACGGCTTCATTTAGTGTACCTCTTGTCCAAACTTGATGTAACATACATTTTTAGCAGGTCCATTACATACATTTGATTGTGTCTTTCTAGAAGGTGGACAAGGACGTTGTCAACAGACTTTACCTGTCTTTTGTTCTTTATACGTTGCTCAAAGAAACCAACATTTGGAGTGTGTCTGAAAAATTTAACCTGCCTCGAGGATACGTACAAAATCTTCTCACTGGGGCTGCCTCATTCTCGTCTTGTGTGTTGCATTTCTGTGAGGTAATTCCACTAAATATATGATATATACTTTGTGCACCTTCCCATTTTAACTGTTACTAAACTTACAAACCAGTTAGTGTATCGCTATGTTCTTATTGTTGACTTATTCTATTATTATAAACCACTCAAAATTTACTTAAAATATATCTTTGTTTTTATCTACTTACAAAAGTGCCATATACACACTCATGGTAAAGATACAAAAAATAGTAAATTAACTAAAATACATAGTAAGTAAAAAGTACCTAGTTAACCCAACTCTTAGAGCCACCATTAAAAATAGTTCCAGGTATTTGGAATTAATTCTTTAAAACAACCTTTCTTCATTGATATAGATTTGGTGTGAATGTCTTTCTCATGAGTGATAGAAGTGTCAAGTGTTTGGTTACTAAGTTACCAGTATCCAGCAGTTACCACGTAACTAGTTAGTGCCATATTCTCTTGATTGCCACTGTGGTTTACCGTATTTGCTTCCAGTGCCTGGCAGCTACTTTAGGTTTTTACATCAAATGTTTAAGGTTTAAGGAAGAAAACCTTATTTTGTCTGTAGGCATTTGGGATAGATTTGTTTGTTTTAAGACTTTATTAAAAGAAGCTTTCAGAATTTCCTTAAATAATGTGGCAAAGCTGGCGGGGCGCGGTGGCTCTCGCCTGTAATCCTAGCACCCTGGGAGGCCGAGGCAGGGGAATCATTTAAGCTCAGGAGTTCGAGACCAGCCTGAGCAAGAGAGGAAGACCCCCATCTCTACTAAAAATAAAAAAAAATTAGCTAGGCAACTAAAAATAGAAACAAAAAATTATCTGGGCATGGTGGCGCATGCCTGTAGTCCCAGCTACTCGGGAGGCTGAGGCAGGAGGGATCTCTTGAGCCCAGGAGTTTGAGGTTGCTGTGAGCGAGGCTGACACCATGGCACTCTCTAGTTTGGGCAACAGAGGGAGACTCTGTCTAAAAAAAAAAAAAAAAACCACAAAGCTTCCCAGATGTTTCTACCCAGATAATTTTTTTGTGAACTTATAAGCCATTTTTGCTGCATTTAAATTTGTTCTTATTGGGTGGCATAATAATCTTTTCCATATTTGTTCCCCACTCAATTTTTTAAGACTTTTTTTCCCATAAATTCTGTTTTCTAAACTTAAAATTTGCTTCATTTTTCCCTTAAGCCTCCGTATTTTGTATATGCATGTGGCAATTAATTCTATCATATGTGCTAGTGGAGGGAATAAATATAATAATACAAAAGTCCTTGGCTTTGGATTAAATGATAATTATTTTAACAAATTTACCTTTTTAAATATCTTTTATTTGTGCTGATTTTTAAACGTTAGCTTACATTCCCTGAGCTCATGCTAGTTAAACAGCAGACAAAAATTATGGGTGATAAGAAGAAGCTAACCTTTAAAATGTATTTTCCTAAGTTTTCTATAATGTTTCTTGTTCTTCATATTTAAAAATGCTTTCCTTAGTATTCCTCCCTTTTGTTTTATTTAGGACCATAAGGGCTCAAGCCTTATAGAATTGTTTGAGTAATAGAATCTATATGTGCAACTTGAAAAACAACTATAATTTGGTGGCCGAACCTAAGAACAATCTAGCTAACAACCTGTCCTCTCTAATTAATGTACTTTTAATATTTCAAAATGTTTTTTCTTTTAGAAAATTATATAAATGGTATAAAACAGTACACCAGTCATATTAAGGTCCTTTTAACAAAGTAATAGAAAAACTCATAGAAGTTTAAACCATAAGGAAAAATGATCATTCTATCTAACAGATATACCAGAACTAAGGCAGCTCCACGGTGATTCATTCAGTGGTTCTGTTCAGGGTTTTCTCTTCTTTTTACTGCTGTCTTTATTGCATTGACAACTTTCTCTGTGGTCACAAGATGCCTAGCAGACGCTGTCCCATGTATCATGTACTCCCAAATGATACCCGAAGACTCGAAAGGGACCTTTAAAATAAAATAAACTATTGTCATAGAAAATTTCAAACGTATATAAAAGAAGACATTAATATATTGAATTTCCATTTGCCCACCGAGCTTTAACAATTAATTAACTAATGGCTTCCAGTATTTCTATTGTTTTAATGCTGCATTGAGCATCATCTTGCATTTGACTCTTTCCGTATTTAGTATTTTGTCTTCAGGATAAATTCCCAGAGGTCCGAATTGTTTTTAGTCACTTGGGAAAGAAAAACTGTGCATTCGCTTCCTGGTGTTCTGTGATAAAAATGAATAGAACTCTTCTTCCTGACTTATTTTTCAATTTTCAATCTTGTCCCTCATCCTGAAACCAGTTCGTCAGATTCCCCAGGGTCCCCACCATGTTGCCTCGTGATAATTTTGCTTGGAAACATCTTTCATCTCTGGCTTAACATAAGTTACAGAATTTACATAAGGCAACATCCTCTTCTGAGTCCCTTACCACGTGAACTAAACTTTGAAATAACTTTAAAAAAATTTAAATTTCATGTATTTCTTTGCATTCTGCAGGAACTTGAGGAGTTTTGGGTGTACAGAGCCCTGTTGGTAGAACTTACCAAGAAGCTCACTTACTGTGTGAAGGCAGAGCTAATCTCTCTCATGGAAGTGACCGGAGTTTTAGAGGTTGGTGGCTTCCCTGTTCCTAATAGAGGTTATTTCAGTTAACACAAAAATCAGGTTTCTACTATTTTGTCAAGCTTTACTACAGAGAAAGTAATAGAAGAGCCTTATTGCTCACTTGTTGTGGGAGTCTTTTATTGAAAATAAATTACTGCCATGGCCTCCCAGAAATCCACTGTTCATTGGAAAGCAGACCCGATGAGAAATCTCCGTTGTGAGACAAAATAACGACGGGGTAGAGGTGACTGTCCCCAGGCGTGTGTGTGCTGCCGCCTGTCCTTAAGGTCTCTCCCTTTCTCCACTCCAGTGACGAACTGCCTTCCGTCAGTCTGGACCCGGTGCTTGTCTAAGGTAGTGGTGACTCAGTGGCAGCCAGGGTCATTTGCATTTTCTAGGAGAGTAAGAAGAAAGGGTCCTCATCTGGTTTCTCAGCTATTTTTAACCAACCCTTGACTTCAGTTCATACTCCACCATTCATTTCCTGAATCAGAGGAGTTTTACTTAGAAACATATACATGCATGCATGCACACACACGCCAGAGGTCCCCTGAGTAGACGGTGAGAATATTTTAAGGATATTGGACTAGAACATTTTGCTTGAGGATCTGAAATAATGATGCCACTAACCTCAGTGCCTTAGTGGGTTTCTCACTTCTGACTGCAGCGCACGTCAGTTGACTTAAGTTGCATGGAAAACTGTCTTGCAGCCGGTTTGGAACCACCCAAGCACATCTTTAGAAATTCGTCAGGATTCTGATGTGCTGTCTCTTCATATTTATTGTCTTAGTTCCTTCCTATCTCTTACCTGTGAAATATTTCCCCCTTCAGTAAAATGCTTAATTTTTCTTTTCTTATCCCAAATTCTGATCCTACTGGTTTTTGTTAACACTTTCCAGGGTCGAGCAAGACAGTTATACAACGCAGGTTACAGAAGTTTAACGCACTTAGCTAACGCAGATCCTGAAGTGCTGATAGGGACAATTGATCATCTCTCAAGACGCCAGGCCAAGCAAATTGTTTCGTCGGCAAAGGTGAGCAAACAGGTTTTTAACCTTTATAATATTTTGTAGTGTTATCTCCTTATACTTTAGACATCAGAACAAAAACGTATAACATTGCATAATAGTTTATTTCTATAGATTAAAAAGGACAGATTCACAATTTGTGAGTAAAATAGTGCATCAGTGACAACACAAATCTTTTTAAAAAAAGGAAAAAGGACCTCCAAAAAAATAAAGACAATTTTAAAGGTTCTTGGAAACATAGGCAACCCTGAGGTCATTGAGCTCTGCTTCCTATCACGTTTTTTGCAGAAATCCTTTCCTCAGCATCCCCGACACCTGGTTTTCTCACCTTTGAGCACCCTAGTTGGTGAGGAGCTGACAGCATCAGAAATTAGGTTCTGTTTTTGAATACTGTTAGTGTTACAAAAATCATCCCAATATACTGAAGTTAAATTTTGCTTTCTTAAAATTTCTACCATTGCATTAGAGTACTACCCCTGGAACTAGTCTATTTTTTAGTTCATATATTTGAAAACAGCTCTCATTGCCCCCAAGGGTTTCAGTTTCCTTCGTCTGTGTTAAATTAATACCTAGTTTTAGGCCATTGGCCATCCTCGTTACCGCTTTGCCAGATGCAACCCGGGTTGCCATTGCTCTTCTGCTTCGTGTGGGCAAAGCCATCACACTGCAATTGGGATGATTTCCTTCTTGATCTCAGCTATAATTGTAAGTCTGAAATAGCTTGGCCTGTAGTTCATCTCGATCACCAGGGGTGCATGTTGGTGTGCAAGACCTGCGGAGGGGATTGTCCTCCACCCACATTGACAGAAAATCGTGCCGGAAGTCAAGCAGGTTTTGTTTTTCTTTGGGTTTATCGTATAGTTTCCATTCTGATTCGTGGGGCAGGGTGACCGCCATTATGAGAGTCTCTGAAGTGTCGAGCGTGAGGCTCACGATCCCTTCTGGGTGGAAGGTGATCTGGGCTTCCAGCTTGCTCAGGAGATCTCGACCTAGGAGGGGCATGGGGCAGTCTGGTATGTATAGGAATTTATGTCTTATCTGGTGGCCCCCATCTGGCATATTCGGGATTGGCAGAAGGGTCGAGCTACTCGAGTTCCAGTGGCTCCCACAATGGTGGTTTCCCGCTTTGTAAGTGGAGCCACAGGGGTTGTTACCACCGAATGTTCTGTCCCAGTGTCCACCATGAACGTTATTGGTCGGCCCTCCACTTCCATTACGACCATAGGCTCCCGGGTGCCAAGAGTCAGGGAACCCGGTTGGTCCTATTCTGAGTCGACCCCAGTGAGACCGATGAGGTCCTGTGTCTCCGGCTCCTGCTGGAAGCCCCTGGGCAGGTTCCTGTTTGGCGGTGGTTGGTTTTTTTTTTTGTGGGGGGGAGGCATTCATGTTTTCAGTGACTAAATTTTTTACAATAGGCAAACTGGTCAGGCTTCAGGATCCCTCGTCTCCTGGGTCCTCCTTCCCGTGGTGGGCCAGGTCTCTTGTCTGGGTAAGGTCTTCCAAGGACAGCGGCCAGGAGAGCTGTTTTCTGTTTTATTTTCTTATCATTTTCCCTCTGGATGGTCCAGTCTCGATATTAACATAGACCTTCTGGGCCACTTTCATCAGCTGTGTGATGTTTATTTCTGTAAATTCATCAAGTTTCTGGAGTTTCCATCGGATGTCAGTATAGGACTGTCCAACAAATGCAGCATTCACCATCCACTGATTTTCAGCTGCTTCTGGGTCGAAGGGTGTACAGACTCGGTAGGCCTCACAAAGGTGCTCGTAGAATTCATTCGGTGATTCCTCCGGCTTCTGGGTGATCAGAGTGACTTTGTTCATGTGGGTTGGTTTTCTGGCTCCCTCCCGGACCCCGTGGAAGAGAGCTTCCCGATACCTTCCAAGTGCCTCTCGTCTGCTCAGGGTGTTGAAATCCCAATCCGGGTTGGTCTCAGGTGCTGCTCTCTGTGCCCATGGCTCCACGTCCAAGGTCCCTGCTGGAGCCTGGTCCTGGAGCCACCTCCGGGTCCCAGCTACAATCCGGCGTTGTTCTTCCGTGTTAAAAAGGGTCAGAAGGGGCTGGCAGCAGTCTTCCCAAGTGGGACGGTGGGTCTGAAAGATGGATTCCAGGAGGTCAATGAGGGCCTGAGGTTTTTCGGAGTAAGGCGGGGTGTGGTGCTTCCAGTTCAGAAGGTCAGTGGTGGAGAAGGGCTGGTAGTACAGGACGGGCTGACCCGGCTGATCGGACCCATCGTCTGTAACCTGCATCAGACCTCGCACCTCACGCAGGGGCACCTGGAGGGCTGAAGCTGGGGCCTGAGCTGACCGTAGCTGGCGGGTGATGGGAGTGTCGGCACCTGATTGGTCTGGAACTGGCAGCGGGGAGACTGATGGTGGCGGGGTGTCTGGCAGATTTGGGGGCACTTCTGGAGGTGTCACGGTAGGGTGGCGGTGGTGACTCCTCTTCAGGAGCTTCCTGATGGATGGGTTTGTGCAGTTTGGAGTCTCTGGTCCTTTGGGCCACAAAAATCCTGCTCTGTCCCTTATTAGCACAGAACGGGACCCAACGGGGCAGGGTCTGAGCAATCTCTAGCCATGAGTCTATGTAAGGGAATTGGTTGGGGCGGCTGGGAGTCCCAGTCACGACTCTCCAAACTGCTCTCCCGGCGGGGAGGTCTAAGGTTCCTGTCTCGGTCCAGTCGACCCCGAATGTGGGCCATTCATGTTCACAGAGGGCCCCAAGTCTGCTGGGACTCAGTGTGACGCCGTAGTCTCCCGTGAAACCCTTCTTAAAGTTCTTTAACATGCATTTAAGGACCATAGGCTTAGATTCTAGCTACCCATTCTAGACCCTTAAATGCTGTCACAGCTTAACAGACAAAGAGGGGGTTCTCTCAGGTGTCCGCCTGGCTGTGCCCCTCGCGGGAACTTAGGCACATCTTGGCTAAGGTGTGTCCGTATGAGCCCCGGGCCTGGTCGCTCCCTTCAGGGGAGTCAATCACTGTTATGCCGCACCACGCCACCACAGAACCTCAGGTGAAGACCCACTCTGGTTCCGGAGCCTCAGCCGTGGAACCACAAACAGTCACTCTTCACTCACCCAGTCACACGGGCAGAGGTCACACTTTCCCGCCCTGGGAATTCCCTGCGCTCAGGAGGTGATCAAGCTCCTCTTCCGTCCTCTGACGGGCCTGACTCGGAGGGTCCCGGAACCTTACCTGGTCCGATGCCTCCGGACCTGATTTGACTCGTGCGTTCTTCCGGTGTGTCCGGGTGAGTTCCGACCCCGGCTGGCGGAAGTTCCGGAGGAGCGAAGATATTCTGCAAAATGGCAGTTGGCGCCGGTTCGCTTCTGTTGCTTAAGGGGTTAGCTCGGTCAGTTTTCCCGTTAAGGGAACCAAAATGTTACAGCAAGTGTTACAGCGGGTGGTCCTGAGGACAAACCGAGCAGCACACGGAGAGTCGGAGAATCAAGGTTTATTCGCCAGCGGGCTCAGAGGGGTCTCGCCACCAAATTCTGAGCCCTGACTACCTGATTTTTCCCACTTTTATTAAGTTGGGGTTGTCCGAGGGGTGGGGTCGCAGGTGACTAATGCCCGCCAGGTAATAGGTTAGTATTATGTTGATGCACCAGGTAATAGGGTAGTTGATGTACCAGGTAATAGGGTAATTGATGTACCAGGTAATAGGTTTCGTGTTATGCTGATGCGCCAGGTAATAGATTAGTTGATGGGCCAGGTGATAGGTTAGTGTTATGCTGATGCGGGTCTTCCCTGAGGGGTGGGGTCTCAGATGACTACTGCGCCAAGAAATAACTGGGGGTTTCCCTTATCAATAGCACCTCGCACAGTACTCAGCCTACAATAGGTGTTTAATACATACTTGAATAAATAAATAAATGAAACTTAAAGTGATTTACCCAGTGGAATAGTCAGTAGAGCCAAGACGATGGAGTCCCACTGAGTATTATTAAGGATACAAATAGCACTGCAGTCACCATGGCCAAAATAAGTGACTTTAAATTAGAAAAATGTATTCGACTAGGGTGAACATCAGCTCACAAAGAGGATTTGTGGGTTTTGATTTTTAATTTCCTTCTGCCCTACAGGATTCCAGATTTTGTCCCTGTTGCCTTTTCCCGTCACTGCTCCACTTCCACAGGGCAGCGCCCTTGTTACCTGTTTTCTCCCCAAAAGCATTGCCTTTCCACAGACTGTCTCCTCGAGTGCCACACATACTTTACATGCCTCTCTGTAAACAACGCTTTAATCCTCCAAGATTCTTTTTTCGGTATTTGTATACCTAGGTAGGCTTTCTCTCTCTGGAGGTGATTTTATTTAATCTTAGACCCTCTGTTTCCCTCTTGTCTTGTTCATGTAGTTTTTTTTCTCAACCCCACCTTGATCTCTACGAACACTTGGAATAGGCACTCAAGAAATTGGTTCTGCCTGCCTGAAGTTGGTGGATTTTTTTAAACAATTTGAGACTGATGGTGTTCTCTGTGTTCTATGAATGATAAGGCTGACACACAGGTGTTGTGTGGTTTACTTATTTTTTTTTTTTTTTTTTTTTTTTTTTGAGACAGAGTCTCGCTCTGTTGCCCAGGCTAGAGTGAGTGCCGTGGCGTCAGCCTAGCTCACAGCAACCTCAAACTCCTGGGCTTAAGGGATCCTCCTGTCTCAGCCTCCCGAGTAGCTGGGACTACAGGCATGCACCACCATGCCCGGCTAATTTTTTCTATATATATTTTTAGCTGTCCATATAATTTCTTTCTATTTTTAGTAGAGGTGGGGTCTCGCTCTTGCTCAGGCTGGTCTCGAACTCCTGAGCTCAAACGATCCGCCCACCTCGGCCTCCCAGAGAGCTAGGATTACAGGCGTGAGCCACCGCGCCTGGCCTGGTTTACTTATTATTCTTGCTTTCAGAGGATGTGTTAGGAGATTTATGTTTACATGATTATCATTACCTCAGCTACTGGAAAGCTTACCTAACTCCATTTTAATCTCTTTTTTATAATGCTGTGCTTTATCAAATTGGTGGAGTATAATTTTTCACTTTTACTCTGTTTCAAGATGGTTTCCCCTCTGTGATTTTGCTAAGTGTTTTATTATAAAAATTTTACAACAGAAGTAGTGCAAATACTTCACCCTTACATATACAAAACCTAGATGCAACAAATATAAATATTTTATTTATTTTTAGAAGAAAGAGGAAAAATCATTATTCGGGAAATACTCATTGACATCTTCTAAATACCAGGTTTAGAGATACTTTTTTTGCTCGTGTCGCTTTTGAAATTAACCATTTTAACTTTAGAAGCTTGAATAAAACTTTTATTTGAACTACTGGCAGGTTTTTTAAAGCCTACTAAATTTCAAAGAATAATAAAATGCATACCTATAAAGGAGGCCATTTTCAGGAGCTAATTAAATTTTTGCAAAATTATAGATTAGAAGTTAATTTTTAAGTGGCTGAGCCTTCACTAAAACAAATCTTTTGAGAGTATTAAAGCTCCCTTTATTTTTGGTATACTGAATGCAGGGATCAGCTAAAATGGTCTGAACTAAATGCCTCAGCTTCATTTACTATAATCGCTTGTTCTTAAGTGGCCATTTTTCAGTCTCTTTATCAGTTTTAATGTCTAGATTACGGATGTGTAAGGATTCAGGTGTCCAATAGATAGCGGTAAAAATGTTGGCAATTCTCTAGCAATGCGGATTATGTCCTTACCTCTTGATTTTTTTGTTGCAGATGCTGTTGCAGGAGAAAGCAGAGGCTTTGCAAGAAGAGATGGAAGACTTACTGAGAGTCCCTTCCGACTTCCCTGGTGCCGTGGCCCCTTCCACTGAAAAGGCGTGAAGCTGTTTGAGGAGCATGTTCAAATATGAATTATTTATTGTACATATATTTTATTAAAGATTCCTTATACTTTATAAACGAAAAACATATATTTTAATTATGCACTGAGAACTGTGGATACTGTTGGAATATACCTCTCACCCATAATTGCAATAATCTTCCCACTACTAACCCATCTTTTTCAATACTGACACATTATTTCTCTGCTCAAAACTCTGTGGTGTCCAACCCATGGAGAAGCAGGAAAATAAAAAATAAAAATTTAAAAAAAAAAAAACCCTCTGTGGTGTCCATCACAAAATGAAATGCAAACTTCTTAACGTATCCCAGCCTACCTTTGTGGCCAGATCTTTCCTTATTCTCTTACCCGTTTCTTTCATCAGACTGGACTACTTGAAATCCCCAGAATTTTCCCTGTGATTTTCAAATTCTCTGTTTCCTAATTGCTTTATGTTATTCGCAGTGCATGGAAATTCTCTTTAAAATCTGTCATATACTTCAAAGGTCAAGTAAAAATGCCCAAATGTTATCTCCTCTATGAAATAGTCCAGGTTCGTTCTCAAGCCCACCCCATACAGGGGGGCTCTTTCCCTGCTGTAAGCATCACGGGCCTGTCATTTCTGCCTGTGTCTTCTTTTCTGCTCCTAGTTTATAATTTGGAGGGCTCAGACCTCTGTCTTTGCATGCCACACGGCACCTACCATGCTTCCCTGCACAAAGTAGAAACCTCAGTGAAGAATGAATACTGCCCAAAATTAACAATTTGAAGATTTTCTTCAATATTGCCTCTCCCTTCTCCCTTTTCGTAATTACAGCTCAAATGCAGATGATACCAGTGCAAGAAAAAAGGTGATCACTAGCAATATTTATGAGTACTGAACTGGTTTGATTAAAATGTTCTACCCATTTGTCTAAGAAACATCTATTGGAAACTTTGCAGATAGACCCACAGTCTCACTGGGTGCCAGCCAGGTAGGGGGGGATGGCTAAATTCACAACTAATGGATGCGGAGCGGAGTGTACTGTCTGGGGGACGGGCACGCCTGTAGCTCTGGCCTGGGCAGTGCAAAGGCAATATATGTAACCAAAATGTTTGTACCCCCATAATATTCTGAAATTTAAGAATAAAAGAATAAAAATAGATCCACAGTCTAATTTCTTCGTGCCTTAACATTTGAAACCATTATAATATAGTAGCCATTTACCTAGTACTTTCTATGTGCCAGGAACTGACACCAAGATTCACCGTCCCCCACAACCTGTCCCCAGGGCCTGTAGCCCCTTGTTAGTCACACCACGGCCTGCCCCAAGGCATGTGGCTGCAAAGAAGAAGCACTTCAGGGTCCAGCCCATCATCCCCTAGCAGATAGTGGAGAGATTTTTGGCACACCCATTAAGCTCACATTTAGACACTAGACCTTCTTTTGTGTTTCTTCTCTCCCTCTTTTTTTTTTTCTTTTTTGAGGTTTATAATAGTCACCAACAAATTAACTAAAGATCCCGTCCTGACTTGCTCTTGTGCTCAGGCCTGTGTTGTGGTCTTCCAGCTGCCACCAACAGGACTAGAGGTGGCCTGAGAAACCGCGCAAGAAAACCCACCTGGGCACAACCCTCCAGGCCAACCCCGTTGGTGACACTTCCCATGTGAAGAGAATTGTGCTGGAAAAAGTAGAGGCTGCGGCCAGACAGCCAGATTCTGCCGAGCATCTGTTCAAGCAATGAGGGCGGCTCCAACTCCATTGAGGAAGATGATGAAGCTCTGGTGGCTGCATGTGGTCACAAAGATCACGCTGTTGGTGACATTCCTAGAGTCTGCTTGAAGGGTGTCAAAGTAGCCAGTGTCTCTCTTTTGGCCTTTTACAAAAGGTTAAGAAGAAAAGACCAAGATCATAAGTTTTGATGATGCCAACATGGTAGTAATACATTTTCACAAAGATATATTTAACTTTTATATATTTGTAATTTACATATTTTATTTAAAATATGTTTGAAAATAAATTTTAAAAAAATAGCCAAAGAAAATAGAATCGCATTATATTTTTCATATAATTCTTTTCCATTGCCATGAAGAGAACACATCATCATTAGTCTCCCTAGAAGGTCAAGAGGAGACCATGCAGAACACTGTAGGTTTTTCATATTCTCCTGCCTGTGTTGATTGATCTCCAAAGTTAATTTCGAACAACGTGCTCAGCACTAACTTAAGACTTAGAGCTGAGTGAACCCATCGGGCACAGAGCTCCTTTGTACTCCTGAACCTTGCAAAAGAAATCTGAGCCACTCACCAGAAAGTATCATCCACTTCCTGTTCCTATATATTAGGAAATAGCTTTATATTACTTGCATCACTGGATTTTTTTTTTTAGTGTTTTAATTGTGCACTTACATGTATCAGAAAAGCTATTCATTTTTTCCAGGGATCAATAGAAACGTTCTGAAAATCAGCAATTGCCTTCATCTTTATGGGGTGATTCTAGAAATTATTATTATTATGTTCTTCCATTTCTGGGAACATTACCATTTAGACGATTAATGATAATTAGTGCAAGGCACAATATAATATATTTAACGAAAGATATCATTGATGTTATTCTATTTATTTATGTCTACTTTTGTAAATGGAACAAATGCTGTTCTATATTTCCGTTTGGTGACATTGGGTAAGTATGGGCAGGTAGACTGGGTGGTGCTGTGGTGTCTTTAAAGAGTGGTGGCTTCTCTGTAGCCACATCCCGTGGCCTGTTCTCGTCCTCACTCTCTCTGACCTCTCTCAAACAGCCAGTGCTGCCAGTCAGTCTCAAGCTCTTCCTCCTTCTTAGGTGCTTGAAAGGCGCTAATTCTCCTCTCTGTCCACGACTCCACACCTCTATTTGCATGGCTTCCCCTCTCGGGCACACGCCTGACCGTCCTCATCCTCCTCCTCTTCAACATAATTAGAGGATTAAAAGACATCTTGCTGGTCATCGATTCCAAACTCCTTCCCCCAAATGACCTTTCCCTAAAGGTTTCCATGAACACTCGGTGAAGCTCTCCTAAGTACCTGCTCCCGGCCGGGGCTCTAGGAGACGGGACCATGAATCAGAAAACCTGGATTTAACCCCCAGATTTATCCACCCCTTGTGTGGGCCCACGGTGCTTTTCTTCCCAGGCTTCCTTGCAGCTGGGTGCTAGACATGAACTAGATCACACTAGTGAGTGGCATGCACACCGCTATTTACCACCTGGATATGTTCCATTTTTCTGTAGTTTTCATGTCTGTAAAATGCAAATAATAACAGCATCTACATCCTAGGGTTTTTACGAGAAGGAAGTGAGTTAATCATGCAAATTGCTTAGCCTGGTACATAGTATTAATAAATGTTAGCTTTGTTACAAGCACGTTGCTGTCGCTGTTGTCGTTTTGGAGGTGGAAGAGAGGCAGAGGCTGTCTTCCCTGCTGTGCTGTCCTCCTCCGGCACAGCAGGGTCCTGGTGTCAGTCCTTAGCTTCGTGGTTTCCAGAGGCAGCTGTCCTGGATCAAGGTTACAGGGGTGTGTCCTGAAGTCAGCACGT
This sequence comes from Eulemur rufifrons, assembly GCF_041146395.1. Lineage (NCBI taxonomy): Eukaryota > Metazoa > Chordata > Mammalia > Primates > Lemuridae > Eulemur > Eulemur rufifrons. The sequence continues at coordinate 13,045,613 of NC_090995.1, forward strand.
CCTGCTTCAGCCTCTGACTCCCTGTGGGACCGATTCTGCCATCTGTTCTTGAGAATCAGCCGAAAGCCCTGTCTTCCAGCCCCATCAGCAGTTCTGTAAGTGCTTAATCACCTTTTGAAATACATGGAGAGTGGCCGGGAGCGCTTCGAGGCCTTTATCTACCTTTGCTTTGCCTGGCACGTGTCATCACTTTCTCTTTCTAAGGGCTGCGCGAGGACAGTAGCCTCAGAACCCCGTGTATAGGCCTGGCATTTGCATATCAACAGGCGCTCTCTGGCCTCTCTAAGTCTCAATTTCCCAGAAGGCAGTGACCAAGCTTAAATTAGATTCCCATTCTTGTTCAATCAACCATGGCCAGGAAACACTGGCCACCACATGGTACAAATTTACTACGCAGAGTCAACTCTGTGGATGGGTGGGAGGAGAAGTTCTTGGAGACGCGAAGAGGAGGCCAACACACCATAGTATGTGGCTGACAATATCGCAGGGAACGAAGACTATGTAACATTAATGTGAAATTAATATAACTGTTCAACTGTCTGCGTGTAGGGATATCATGACCTTCACATTTAAAAATTAATACTCTTTGCATATGAATATGTACAGTTGGCCCTCCATATCGACTAACTAACCAGTCCCATTCAACTGAAAATATTCAGAAAAGAAGCAAAAAACAAGAAGAACATAGCAATACAACAATTAAATATATGAATAAAAAAGAGTATAACAGCTATTAATAGAGCATTTACACTGTGTTGGGTATTATAAGTAATTTAGAGATGATTTAAAGTAGATGGGAGGATGTTCGTAGGTTATATGCAAATACTACACCATTTTATATCAGGGATTTGAACATTCATGGACTTTGATATCCATGAGGTCCTGGAACCGATCCTCCATGGATACCTATATGTATTCTCTTATAGCAACTTGAAATAGCTCACATTAGCTCGGTGTTTTTAGCATTCCCCTTATCCAAGCAGTATGATACGTCACTCTGAGAATATCAAAGTAACTAGAAAGTTAACTATTGAGATAAATAAAAACAGAATTCTAGATGTTGCCTGGTGGTTAAATCGTGCTGAGGATGCAAAGTGGGCAATCTGGAAGGGGCGTCCATTCATTCAGGCCACGAGGGCACCATTAAGGAATTTTTATTCTGGTAAATGAGCATAAACAGGACCCCAGGGACTGAAAAATCTGAGACTGCTTCCAAAAGCTCTACTTTTGCACCCAGGGAGTGCAAAGAAGAATCTGGGTGGAATAAATAGCCAGATAAATGATGCAAAGGCAGAGAGCCCGAGCCAAGGTGGAAGCCACGTTTGGGAGATCAGGTGCTGACGGCAAATGTTAGAGTGTGTTTTACAGAAAGGCGATAATAGCAAATTGATTGTCGTGGGGCTTTGACACTGGGGTGTCAGTATCTAGGGCATGTGACGTATGAATTCCCAGGTAAACTCACAGCTCGATCTGAGGTTAAGCTTGGGACTGAGACCAAGAAATGGCAAATATGAGGTTTGGGCAAAAGGAGCAGAGTGCTGTTCTCATTTGGTTTCTACTATCCCTGACTTCACAACCTGTCCTCCTCGCTGCTTATCTAAAGATCTCTCCAGCCCGGGCGCAGTGGCTCATGCCTGTAATCCTAACACTTTGGGAGGCTGAGGTGGGAGGATTGCTCGAGGTCAGGAGTTCGAGACCAGCCTGAGCAAGAGTGAGACCCCGTCGCTACTAAAAAAAAAATAGAAAGAAATGATCTGGACAGCTAAAATATATATATAGAAAAAATTAGCCAGGCGTGGTGGCACATGCCTGTGGTCCCAGCTACTCAGGATGCTGAGGCACAAGGATCGCTTGAGCCCAAGAGTTGGAGGTTGCTGTGAGCTAGGCTGAAGCCACGGCACTCTAGCCCGGGCAACAGAGTGAGACTCTGTCTCAAAAAAAAAAAAAACAAACAAACAAAAACTCTCTCCAGTGTGACATATATATTGTCTGTGCAAGGTTTTTTCTATGAGTGATTTTTGTGCACAGAAAGTTATTTTCATTTTAATAATTAGCATTCAGATTGTTCAAAACCTACTTATTTCTGAAGCTTTTAAGAAGTCATAGTTTTAAAAACATATAATTCTCTTTATAAATCCAGACAATTTCAACATTCACTTTAAAGAAGGATTTCTAATTAATTGAGTAAATTCCCTTAAGTGTTTCCAACTATATTTATACATTTAACATATTTGACTTTCCTCCCAAGTACTGTTTAAACAAAAAAAAACTGGGCCAGGTGCAGTGGCTCATGCCTGTAATCCCAGCACTTTGGGAGGCTGAGGCTGGAGGATCGCTTGAGGCCAGGAGTTCAAGACCTGCCTGGGCAAGACCACAAGACCCCGTCTCCATTAAAGAAAAAACAAACTGCCCCATGTTCTTATATATGTTAATATCTAATAAATTAAACTTATAACGCTTCACCTTAAAAATCATGAGTTAAATCAATTACACAATTAAGAATTACGAAGCTATAATAGTACTCTGATATGCCAAATTCTCTTAAACATTTCCATATCAAATATGTACAGTTTCTTTAACTGCAAAATAGTCATATATAGCTGTGATTCTCCTAAACACGCCTATACTTAATGCTTTCTGGGATTGAGAGATGCTTACCCACCGAGAAAAAGATTATGTCAATCTACACTCTTTTTTTTTTTTTTTTTTTTTTGAGACAGGATGTCTTTCTGTCACCTGGGCTGACGTGCAGTGGTACCATGGTACCATCATAGCTCAACTGCAGCTTTGAACTCCTGGGCTCAAGTGGTCTTCCTGACTGAGCCTTCTGAATAGCTGGGACTACAGGCATGCGCCACCATGCCCGGCTAATTTTTCTATTTTTTGTAGAGACAGGGTCATGCTATGTTGCTCAAGCTGGTCTTAAACTCCTGGGCCAATCCACACTCTTTAGGGATTGCTTTCTCGGATGCTTGAGAGCTGCAGAACAACCAGACATTAGGCCTGGAGTGCAAACCTCCGGGACAGCTTTTCTCACCACCCTGACCTAAGTCGAGGTCCCTTTTATAATCACCATAGTTTCTTATGCCATAACTTAAAGAGAGCATGGTCAACTTATAGCACTGACTTATCCACTAGGCAGGGTGGCTCAGTGCCTAGAGCCCATACTTTTAGGTGCCCACAGTATGTATTAATTTTAATTTCTTTTAAAATCAGGAGAAAAAAATCTAATGAAATAATAATGAACATGTAATACTGAATCCAGCTTGGATTATATTCATCTGTAAACCAATGCAGTGATAAAATATAATTTCTGACACTTTTTCCTACAAAGGCAAAAGGACCCAACACTCATGAAAGTCATGATGGGCCCCGGTCACTTAGCATACATCCCTGGGTGTGACTCTGATCAGGACCTAATTTCTTTTTATTTTATTTTATTTATTTATTTTTTTTTGAGACAGAGTCTCACTCTGTTGCCCAGGCTAGAGTGAGTGCCGTGGAGTCAGCCTAGCTCACAGAAACCTCAAACTCCTGAGCTCAAGTGATCCTCCTGCCTCAGCCTCCCGAGTAGCTGGGACTACAGGCATGTGCCACCATGCCCGGCTAATTTTTTCTATATATATTTTTAGCTGTCCATATAATTTCTTTCTATTTTTTTTTTAGTAGAGATGGGGTCTCGCTCTTGCTCAGGCTGGTCTCGAACTCCTGAGCTCAAACGATCCGCCCACCTCGGCCTCCCTGAGTGCTAGGATTACAGGCGTGAGCCACCGCGCCCGGCCGGGACCTAATGTCTTACATCAACTTACAGAACTCTGACACCCCACCTAGACTGATCCAGCAAGCCCGTGCGTTTTCCATTTCTTTGGCTCTTCAGATATTTACATATCCGAATTCACAGAATTCTGCACTTAAAAAAAATTTTACTATCTTGAAGGGCATGCGACCCTCATAATGTTAAAATGCTATTCAATTCACGAAAATTTGAACAGTCATTTCTTAAAGGAACCTAATCAAATGGCAAATAAGCACATAAAAAAACATCATTAGTCATAAGAGAAATGAAAACTAAAACCACAATGAGATAAGATGATACACTCACTGGAATGGCTAAAATTTTAAAGACTGGTAACATTAAATGTTGTTTGGCAGAAAAAGTTTTAGCAGTTTCATATCAGCCCCATGACCTGGCAGTTCCACTCCGCACTATTACTCTAGAGAAATGAAAATACAGTTCTACAAATAGACTGAGATAAGAATGTTCTCAGCAGCTTTATTCATAGTAGCCAAGAAATGGCAACAGCCTCAAACCAATAGGAAAATGGATAAACAAATGATGGTATATTCATACAATGGAAACCACTTAGAAAAAAAGAAGAAAGAACTCAGATACACACAACAGCATAAATTAATGATTAATTTCAAAAACTTTACACAAAAGGGTATGTAACGTGTGATTCTTCTTCTCTCTCTCTCTCTTTTTTTTTTTTTTTGAAAGTTCTAGAGCAAGCTAAACTAATTTATGACAAATGAAGTCAGACAGTGGTTGCCTCTGGGATGGGGACAGGAATTTACTGGGAAGGGCTTGAAGGAACTTTCTGGAGTGACAGAGGTTTGGGTATATGCATGTGTCAAAACTCATCCAATGTTGCACTTAAGATTTGTGCATTTCACTGTATGTAAATTGTACCTAAAAGCAAAAAGAACCGTAAACAAATGTTGAACTCTAGTTAATAATATGAATGTTGAAGTCTCTAAGAGTAAAATATTCCCATGTCTGCAGCTTATACATATTGAAATGTGTCAGGCCAGGCGGGGTGGCTCATGCCTGTAATCCTAGCACTCTGGGAGGCCGAGGCGGGAGTATCGCTTGAGGTCAGGAGTTCGAGACCAGCCTGAGCAAGAGCGAGTCCCCCGTCTCTAGTAAAAATAGAAAGAAATTAGCCTGACAACTAAAAATATAGAAAAAATTAACTGGGCATGGTGGCACATGCCTGTAGTCCCAGCTACTTGCAAGACTGAGGCAGAAGGATCGCTTGAGCCCAGGAGTTTGAGGTTGCTGTGAGCTAGGCTGACGCCATGGCACTTTAGCCTGGGCAACAGAGTGAGACTCTGTCTCAAAAAAGTAATAATAATAAAATAAATTAAAAAAATTAAAAACAAGATGGATTGATGAATAGATAGAGGATGGCTGGATGGATATACACATAACAAAACAAACAGCAAAATGTTAATTATAGTTATGTGGGTGTTCACTGTATAATTCTTTCAACTTTTCTCTATGTTTGCAATTTTTATAATAAAATGATGGAAAAAAAATAATGACCAATTGATACAACTTTTAAGATTATTCTATAGACATATATCAGATGGATTAAAGACTTAAGTGTAAGACCTGAAACTGTAAAAATTCTAGAAGAAAACCTAGGAAAAACTCTTCTGGACATTGGCCTAGGCAAATAATTTACAACTTAGACCTCAAAATCAAATGCAGCAAAAACATAAACAGACAAATGGGACGTATTAAGTTAAAAAGCTCTGCACAGCAAGAGAAATAATCAAGAGTGAACAACCTACAGAATGGGAGAAATATTTGCAAACTACACATTTGACAAAGGACTAATATCCAAAACCTACAAGGAGCTCAAACAACTCAACAACAGAAAAACAAATAACACCATTAAAAAGTGAGCAAAGGACATGAACAGACATTTTTCAAAAGAAGACATGCAAGTGGCCAACAAACATATCAAAAAATGCTCATCATTAATCATCAGAGAAATGCAAATTAAAACCACAATGAAATATCATCTTTTGCCAGCCAGAACGGTTATTATTAAAAAGTTAAAACATAACAGATATTGGTGAGGATGCAGAGAAAAGGGAACGCTTATACATTTTTGGTGGGAATGTAAATTTCCTCTATGGAAAACAGTATGGAGATTTCTCAAAGAACTAAAAATAGAACTACCATTGAATCCAGCAATCCCACTACTAGGCATTTACCCAAAGGAAAAGATGTATCAAAGATAACTGCACTTATATGTTTACTGCACCACTATTCACAGTAGCAAAGAAATGGAATTAACATAAGTATCCATCAGTAGATGATTGGATAAAGAAAATGTGGTGCATATATACACACACAAACACACACACACACACATACACACACGCACACCATGGAATACTACCCTGCTATAAAAAGAATGAAATCATGTCATTTGCAGCAACAAGGATGGAACTGGAGACCATTATCTTAAGTGAAATAACTCAGAAACAGAAAATCAAATCCCACATGTTCTCACTTATGTGTGGGAGCTAAATCATGTGTACACACGGATGTTGAGTGTGAAATGACAGACGTTGGAGACTCAGAAGGACGGGAAGGTGACGGGGGGGTGAAGGGTGAGAAATTACTTAATGGGGACAATGAACACTATTTGGGTGACGGCAACACTAAAAGCTGAGACTTCACCTATACCCCCTAAATCTACAAACATTTAAAAAAGTTTTTAAAGACCTTGTTTTAAAATAAAAAGCAAAATATAGACAGACAGATAGATAGATGATAGACGCCACATACCTTTCACTCAGCAAGTCTGCTTCAGCAACTTAATCTAAAGAAATAATCCTATTTTAGGGGGGAAAACATGCTCTGAGATGTGGACTTGTGTACTTGTAGAAAGACATTTATCAAGATGTTTGTCATAACCAAACACACTAAACACTGGGACAGAAATGCATCTCAGAGCACAAACTGAGCTGTGCGGTCAACATAAAACTTAAAAACATTTTCTAGAACAACCTAATCTTTAATCTTGAGCTCATTCCACCAGAAGGGTAGACACATTCCCAGTCGATTAAGAACTGAATTACACCTGAGTGTAACATCTGACTGAGTTCTTGGGACACTTAGAGTCCGGAGCCAGAAACTCAGCTGATCTCAGCCAACAGCTTATCATGTGTGCAAGCGGCTTCTCTTTGCTTCCTCATTTACAGTTTTCCCAGTTTCCATATTAGTAACTATCATGTAAGCTGCACTGGCACACATTTCAGGATGTCATGAGGATCCACAACTTAGAAAACTTGCAATGATCCACTTTTCAAATCACCCAACTATTTCAAAGAAATGGGTGCGACTGTTGCCCATGACAACAGGACGCAGAGGCATGTGGAATCAAAGTCACCTCAAAGGTAGAAAAACAGACTCACCTTCCACTTTTCCACCTCCATGTCTGCCCAGGTGATTATACTCTCCTGGTAGCATGGTGTTTATTTACGAAGTTTTTTTTTAACGTATGTAGTAATTGTAGGATAAGAACCTGATTCAAGTTGCAAAATTATACACTCAACTTTTAAGTTGCTTAAGAATAGGCAGACAGGCCAGGCGCGGTGGCTCACACCTGTAATCCTAGCACTCTGGGAGGCCGAGGCGGGTGGATCGCTCAAGGTCAGGAGTTTGAGACCAGCCTGAGCACGAGTGAGACCCCGTCTCTACTAAAAATAGAAAGACATTATATGGACAACTAAAAATCTATATAGAAAAAATTAGCCGGGCATAGTGGCGCATGCCTGTAGTCCCAGCTACTCGGGAGGCTGAGACAGTAGGATCGCTTAAGCCGAGGAGTCTGAGGTTGCTGTGAGCTAGGCTGACGCCACAGCACTCACTCTAGCCTGGGCAACAAAGTAAGACTCTGTCTCAACAAAAAAAAAAAAAAAAAAAGAATAGGCAGACCTACGCCAATGAGATATACATTTCAAAACAATCCAGTGTCATTTACTGATGTCTTGGTGGTGCAATCTAAGTGGAAAAATCTAAGAGCTCTGCTAAATACTGTTTTCATGAGAAACTGATAAGGAATTTTTGGCGATTGATCTCTTTCTAGCTGCAGGTTAGCCGATGCCTGGGTCACGTTTTTCAGGCAAAAAAACCCAAGGGACCTGAGAAACAGCTGCCTGGCCAGGGGACACGGGGTTAAGCAGATTTTGGCTGGCTCAAGTGACAAGGAGGCGTTTATGAGCCAGCTGGGAGGGGATGCATGCCCAGTTGGAGGCTTTAGTGGAGGGTCAGCAGAAGGAGACCTGGCGCCACCTGGATGGGAGGGGACGCGGGGAACCTCGCGCAGGTGACTGTGACCGGGATGCCCCGTCCCGGATGCCCGGCCGGGCCTCCTGGGCGCCTGGATCGCGGCCAGATCCGCACCCTTCGGCTGGGCGTGGGTGGCTTCGTAAGTGCGCACGACTGCCACCGGGGAAGCCAGCGAGGAAGTGGGAGTGAGCGAGGGGGCGGGGCGGGATGCAAAGGGCGCGGGGGGAGGGGCGCGGGGGGAGGGGCAGGGATGGAGTCCGGGGGGCGGGGCGGGGAGGAGAAAAGGGCGCGAGTCGTCCTCGCCGTCCTCGCCGCGCGGCTGCTCGCGGGGGGGCGGCCAGGTGCGCCCGAGATGCCTCCGCGCCCGGGGCCGGGGCTGCGGCTGCCGCCGCTGTCGCCGCTGCTGCCGCTGCTGCTCCTGGGGCCGCTCGGTCCCCTGTGCCCGCGCGCCCAGGACGCCGTGGAGCTGGACTTCTTCACCGAGCAGCCGCTGCACCTGCTGAGTCCCGCCTTCCTGTCCTTCACCATCGACGCCAACCTGGCCACCGACCCGCGCTTCCTCACTTTCCTGGGGTAAGCGCCGGAATCCCGATCCTGTTCCCTCTCCGGTCCTCCTGACCCCCGTGCCTGCCCCGCCGGCCACTCTCGTCTCCTGGGCACGAGAGCCAGCCTGAGGGCCAGGGGGAAGAGGAAATTTGGAAGAGAAACTGCCCGCTTGCCCAGCACCTCGCTAGGAGGAGGGACCCCGGGCAAGTGCACCTGGAGGGCTGTGAGCGCTTGGGTTTGCGGGGCAGGGCAGGACAATAAGATTGTGGATCAGGCTTCCGTCTTTCAAACTCTTAGGAAGATTTTTTTTTTTTTTTTTTTTCAGACAGAACCTCGCTCTGTCCCCACAGGTAGAGTGCAGTGGCGTCATCACAGCTCACTGCAACCTCACACTCCTGGGCTCAAGTGATCCTCCTGTCTCAGCCTCCTGAGTAGCTGGGACTACAGGTGCACGCGACACAACCAGCTAATTTCTTTCTATTTTTAGTAGAGACGGGGGTCTCACTCTTGCTCACGCTGGTCTCGAACTCCTGACCTCAAAAGACCCTCCCGCCTTGGCCTCCCAGGGTGCTAGGATTACAGGCGTGAGCCACGGCGCCCCACCCGAAACTTAACATTTTAACCATTTTGAAGTGTGCACTTCAGTGGCATTAAGTTGGCAAATATCCCCAACTATCTATCTTGGAACTTTTTCAGCCTCCCAAACTGAGACTTTGTACCCACTAAATAGTAATGCTCTATTCCCCCCTCCCTGAGATTTATTTTTATTTGAGTTGGTACCACACTGAAAATGGCTTTCTTCTTCCTGACTTGGTCCAATTTAGCATTTCCGTGTATCTTCCAGTGGTTTTGAGCTGTTTCAGTCAGGGTGACTTCCAGGGTGACAACATTTCTGAAGTCTCGCTTTATTGCTGCATTTCCTAGTGCTGGGGCCCACAGTACGTTTAGGAGCTGTGAAGCCACCAAGAAAAAATATGGTGAGGAGGAATCGCTGAAGTCTTCAATGCAGGAGACCCATCCTTTGGCCAATTTCCATCTTTTAATTTCTTTCCTAGCTCGGCACGGTGGCTCACACCTGTAATCCCAGCACTTTGGGAGGCCGAGGTGGGAGGATTCCTTGAGGCCAGGAGTTTGAGACCACCCTGAGCAAGAGCAAGACCCCATCTCTATAAAAAATACAAAAATTAGCCAGGCGTGGTGGCACATGCCTACAGTCCCAGCTACTCAGGAGGCTGAGGCAGGAGGATCGCTTGAGGTCAGGAGTTTGAGGTTGAGTGAGCTATGATGACACCACTCCTGCCTCCAAAATAAATAAATAAATAAATAAAACAAAAAGCTCTCGCCCAAATTAGAGCTCCAAGTTGCCTGCAGTTGCCTAGAAGAACAACCTTGCAGTTAGATTCAGAGTCAAACGACTCCCCTTTCAAACAATATGACTTCCTCCAAGGCCTGCACAGCTGGTTGCTAGGAAATAGGTCCCACCCAGAGAGAAGGAAGTGAAAATGTTTGACTAGAGTGTCTTGGAAAAAATAAATATATATTCTTGCTTGTCTCCTTGCCTCACAGTTCTCCAAAGCTGCGTACCTTGGCCAGAGGTTTGTCTCCTGCGTACCTGAGGTTTGGTGGCACCAAGACAGACTTTCTAATTTTCGATCCCAAGAAGGAACCAACTTTTGAAGAGAGAAGTTACTGGCAATCTCAAGTCAACCAGGGTGAAACTTTTTTAAACATTCATTATGTATTTTAATTAACTCGAGTCCATCATGAGAACGCTCGGAGAAAACTGTGCTTGCTCTCACCTAACAACGAGAGACCAAGGGCCCCCGCTGACCCGTGGAGGCTCCTAAGCAAAAGGAGGACGCGGTGGGCAGGGTCCTCGTCACCACGCGTGCGTGGACGTGGGACTTCACAGAGAAGCTGTGCTGGGTGCAACTGAGGGTTAACCGTGCTGTGAATGGTACAGTGGTCATAGCTGAAGGACAGAGCTGCTGTAATACAGATCACACCTGTAATCCTAGCACTCTGGGAGGCTGAGGTGGGAGGATCGCTGGAGGTCAGGAGTTCGACACCAGCCTAAGCAAGAGAGAGACCCCCTCCCCCCGTCTCTACTAAAAATAGAAAAAAATTAGCTAGGCAACTAATAACAGAAAAAAATTAGGCAGGTGTGGTGATGCTCACCTGTAGTCCCAGCTACTCGGGAGGCTGAGGCAGGAGGATTGCTTGAGCCCAGGAGTCTGAGGTTGCTGTGAGCTAGGCTGACGCCACAGCACTCTAGCCCGGGCAACAGAGTGAAACTCTGTCTCAAAAAAAAAAAAAAAATATATATATATATATAAAAAATAATACTGTATATATCATTAAATTATAATAATGTGGGTATAATATACATACTCATGAGGAATATTTAATCGTTTCATACATTACATATTTTTCTTCTGTTTATTGTCTCCAGTTAGGAAGTATTTAGGACAGTTCATCAGCAATTGGGTCAAAATTAACAGAATAAGAATTAGAAAAATAGAAAAAAGGCAGGAGGGTTCTCTTTGAACAACAAGTTGGAAGAGTTTAGGTTTAGACTTGGCCCTTTCCCGCCAGTCACGTGTGTCTGAAAGCTCTCATGAGTTTAGGCGGGAAAGTGTCCTTGGCTTATCGGTTTTCTTCATGCTGTTGGTGGGGGGAGCACTGGGAGTCTTCAGGTTCCTCTGGAACGTTCTATGTGAGCACAGTGTGCAGCTTCCCAGAAGGGAAGTCGGCGGTGTGTTGGCCAGCCCTGGCAACGAGTGCTGGGCGACCTGTGGTCTTGTGACACAGGATGGTGGTGGCTTTTTCCAAGCGTGCAGGTTGTGGTCCCAGCAGCTTTGATGGTACCAAATTTAAAGGGAAAAAAGTCACCAGTACGGGTTCTACCTTCCACTGTAGTAGGAGGAAACCACCACAAGGCACATATAGTCCGTGTAAAACAAATTTCTATGGATTTTGAAAGAGAACTGAACTATGATTTCTTCAGGAGGGTTCTCTGGTAACTTAAGCTTCGGAGGAGTCTTCTGAAATTATGTCCGAGGTGTGTGTGTCCAGGGTGTGTTCAGTGTTTCTAAGGAAACCTGCCCTTTGGTTGTTTTTCTGCGGGGACTGGTGAGCCTGTGAAGTTGACATGTGTAACAGAGTCTGTCTTTCTCTGATCTCACACCTCGTCACCAAAAATTTAACTATCCTGTTTTAGTCTTATACATAGCTAACTAAATATGTTGTGAATAGGACTTCAGCCTTCTCTCGGTGCAAACAGACCCTCTAAATGATCTCTTCCACTTGCAGATATTTGCAAATCTGGACCCATCCCTTCTGAGGTGCAGAAGAAGTTAGAGCTGGAATGGCCTTTCCAGGAGCAGCTGCTACTCAGAGAACAGTATCAGAAGAAGTTCAACAACAGCACCTACTCACGTAAGACATGAAAGGCACCCTGCAGGTGTTCCGTCCCAAGAATATCCGGACGGGTTGGACCTGGGCTTGACTCTAGTGAGGTTAACAGCAGGTGTGCACAGCTGTACGATACCCAAATACTAGCAAGAGTCAATGGGAAATCCTTAGTCTAAAACTTTTATTTTATTTTTTCCCATCTCACTTTGCTCACTAGCCGCACAGTGAAAGATAGAACTCAACCCATCATTCATGATCATTAGATAAACGTAAGTTTTCTAGTACAGGTCCTCTTGGAGGGTGTGCTCCACTTACGTAGAAGATGACAAAAACATTTGTCATGAGAACGTAGACTCACATCGTAAACTGGTTTGGGCAGGAAAAGGAAGCAATGTTACGGATGTCATTCTGGGCGTGACTGCAGAAAGGAGGACTCCATTATTAAAATAATCATACTTAATGAGCAAATTCTTTTCTTTCCATCTCCACCTCTCTTCCTCATCACCCACTCTTTCCCACCCCCAGCACCCAGTCCCACGCTGGATGCTGGACGCCCTGCTACAAACTTACAGGCCGTAATGCAATGTCTAGTTTATCTGCATCCCAAGGATGTTTCCGCTTTCTCATACAGTAAGCTGTAAGAGTTTGGAAAATGGTTGGGAATAGGATAATTAGTTAGAAGGTTGTTTTTTTGTTTTTTTTTAATTGGTCTTCCTATTTAAGAGAAGAAGTAGGCTGGTTGGCTCTTTTAAGAGTAATTTTGTGGTGTTTACAACTAATTGATCACAACCAGTTACAGATTCTTTTGTTCCTTCTCCATTCCCACTGCTTCACTTGACCAGCCTTAAAAAAAAAAAAAAAGAGAGAGAGAGAGAGAAGAAAAAAAAAAAGAGTAATTTTGAACTCAGTCATCTATAGCCTGTATTCTAAGAGACTTTACCGTTTATTGTGTTATAAGAGGTGTATAGTGGAACTTCAAGCTACATAAATTCCAAGTGCATTTGGAAGAATGAAGAAATAAAGGAAGGGAAAAGTATGAGTTGAATAAATACTCTAAAATGCAAACACTTGGGGTTTTTTAAAGATGCTATAATCTTTGTAAAGGGGGTGGGCAATAACAGTGTTATAACCGTAAGGGTTTTTAATGATTTACAGACAGTTTTCACACGTGCCACTTCAACCTTGGAATTTGGGGTACACACGTCATGGTGCCTGTGCCAGGCCTACAGAGCCACGGCTGAGGCTCCCGTGGGGTAAAGATGTTACCCCGGTCTTATTGCAGCCTCTGAGTGGGAGAGCTGGACCTGGAAATCGGGTCTTACAATTCTTGATCCAGGGCACTTTCTACAACATGATTTTGCAGTATATAAACCTACAGTAGAGTTTCGACTAAGGTAGTTGAGTCACCCCTTTGTGACAGGCTCTAGTAATGGCACTGCCACCAAATGGCTGTGTGATATTGGGCAAAGCACTTAATTTATCTGGACCTCAGTTTCCTCATAGAAAAATGAAGGTGGAGGTTTGGCGTAGACGTGGTGACCCCAAAGCCTCCCTTTTGTCCTCGGCTGTGGCTCTAAGATCCAGTAGAATTCTGGGTCGCTGGACTCTGGCAGCGTTTCACACCCTGACGTCTGTCACTTCTTGATGGTAGGCAGCAGTCTGTGGAAGTGGGTGACACAGCAAATATCAAAACACCTAAAGCAGGCCAGGTGCAGTGACTCACACCTGTCATCCCGGCACTTTGGGAGGCCAAGGTGGGAAGACTGCTTGAAGCCAGGAGTTCAAGACCAGCCTGGGCAACATAAGGAAATCCAGTCTCTACAAGAAGTAAGAAAAATTAGCCAGGCGCGGTGGCACGCACGTGTAGTCCCATCTACTTGGGAGGCTGAGGCAGGAGGATCATGTGGGCCCAGGAGTTCAAGGCTGCAGTGAGCTGTGATTGTACCACTGCACTCCAGCCTCCACTACAAGGTGAGACCTTGTCTCAGAAACAAACAAACAAACAAAAATATACCGAAAGCAGCTTGCTAGAGTAATTTCTCCTTGGCAGCCTTTATCAGAAATGTTAAATCCAGGAATTACTTGGATGCTACAGTTATCCAAGTCATTCAGCCCAGAGACTTAGAAACAAAGAAGAACAAAGTCACTTTTAAAGAGAAAAGTTATAAGTTTGACAGAGTTTTTTTAAAAAACTATTCTCACAGTGAATTACTGTGTAACAGATCACTCTAAGTATGTGTGAATAATGGCAAGAACTTATGCATGTGATTATTGATTTAAAGATAACACTTAAAATTATATTATTGCCACTCTCAAAAAGTAATTATAGACTAGCTAATGGTTAAAAAAGCAGAGTAAAGAAGTTCCCAAACTCTTGGTAGCACCTTAGTGTCTCAGAAATTTTTTTTACACCATAAAGAGGCTAAAAATTTTGATTTTTTTTTTTTAGTGTTTTGATTATTAAATTGTTAGGTCTAAACAACCTAAAAGTAATGGTTATTGTTATGTCCAATAGATGTTACATTTTTCCCTTGCAAACTTAAAAGATCCTGTATTGCTTCTGTGAATAGGTGTGTGGTTAGATTTGAATTTCAGAGAAATAATATTTTTTTTAGCATTAAGTATTTGTCAACTCTTGTATAGGACATACACTAAAAATTAGTCATTACTTATCTGAAGTTTCAATTTAACTAGGTGTGGTTTATTTTTATTTGCTAAATACTACAAGCATATCCATGAATTCACTGTGGCTCCCTAGGGTGCCTTGGCATGTAGTTTGGAAACCATGGTCACAGCCCTAGGCCAATTTTTTAACGTAAAATTCTATTCATTTTAAATTGATAAATCATATATAGGATTTTTTAAAAAAATGTTTTAAATATAACTAAAATTACCAAAATATTTTATAACTGAGTTCACAAGTAGAGATATTTAGATTATAAAGAGTGGGGTCTATGCTGACTCATGACAGTCTGGCTGTGCATGTTGAGCACTGAGCCATAAATTGTGGTTTCTCCAATTCACCTGATGTCACTTGAACAAAACATGAGTGCCGGGCCAGAGCTTCTGGTTTCTTCTCCGGGACTCCATTCAAATGAAGCCAGATTTTTATTTTTTTAATTTCCTTGTCCAATTTTATTGTTTCTTAGATATAATTATAGTCACTTCTTAGGAATAGAACTCCTTCGATTTAACAACAGAAGTATTATAGAAATTCACTGTGGGCCGGGCGCGGTGGCTCACCGCCTGTAATCCTAGCACTCTGGGAGGCCGAGGTGGGTGGATCGTTTGAG
Organism: Eulemur rufifrons; assembly: GCF_041146395.1. NCBI lineage: Eukaryota > Metazoa > Chordata > Mammalia > Primates > Lemuridae > Eulemur > Eulemur rufifrons. Next base: position 13,060,958 of record NC_090995.1, read on the forward strand.
CTCAGGAGTTCGAGACCAGCCTGAGCAAGAGCGAGACCCCATCTCTACTAAAAATAGAAAGAAATTATATGGACAGCTAAAAATATATATAGAAAAAATTAGCCGGGCATGGTGGCACATGCCTGTAGTCCCAGCTACTCGGGAGGCTGAGACAGGAGGATCCCTTGAACTCAGGAGTTTGAGGTTGCTGTGAGCTAGGCTGACGCCACGGCACTCACTCTAGCCTGGGCAACAGAGTGAGACTCTGTCTCAAAAAAAAAAAAAAAAGAAATTCACTGTGAAGAGTAAGTCTGGAAGACTTTGTCATTGTGGGTGTTGACCTAACCATTAAATTACAAACTTTTTCTTTCAGGAAGCTCAGTGGATATGCTGTACACTTTTGCAAATTGCTCAGGACTGGACTTGATCTTTGGTCTAAATGCATTACTAAGAACGGCAGATTTGCAGTGGAACAGTTCTAATGCTCAGTTGCTCCTGGACTACTGCTCTTCCAAGAATTATAACATTTCTTGGGAACTAGGCAATGGTAAGTACCCCAGGGGACATGTCATTCATAAGGGGATTCCCCACCGCCATTATTTTTTCCTATTTCTGACATTCTTTTTCGTATTAGCAAATATACTTCTGCCTGGGCACATTCTTGTAAGTGCTCAACAATGCAACATTTGGAACTGCCTGTGGCAGAAAACTCCTTTATAATATATCCCAGAACCTACTGTGAATCCCAGTTTAGGTTACGCTTGAGGTGAGAACCACTAGTTGCAGCCAGCAGCCTTCCTGGCTCCTGGATTCCCTTGAGATTTTCAAAGTCACTTAACCTTGTTACGCTTGTCAGGCTGGACTTAACAATGTGAAGCAGGCAGTTTGGTTTCACTGTTCCCTTCCTTTCTCTGTTTCTCAGCTTGTCAGTTAATCTCAGCAAGTCATCCCAACTGTCATTATATGCTCAAGCTGTCTAGAACTTTCCGCTATAGAATCCTACCTGGGTCAAGCTCCTGATTGTCTCCTTCTTTGCTTTTTTTCAAGGAACTTATAAATTCTAACTAAAGTATTAATGATTAGCCACATTTATTCAAAACATTTATAGCGTTTTCTCCGCACATCAGCCAATGGAACTGAAGATAAAATGGGAAATGAGATGTGGTAATATAATGAGCACATCTTTCTCCTGCCCAAACTCTTTTAAAAGTAAATTAGCTTATTAAATAATGAACATTATTATATTTTCCAAATATCCAAACCAATATTTCTATCGGTTTAATAGTCCCATTATAAACTTTATTTTATTTATTTATTTATTTTTGAGACAGAGTCTCACTCTGTTACCCGGGCGAGTGCCATGGCATCAGCCTAGCTCACAGCAACCTCAAACTCCTGGGCTCAAGCGATCCTCCTGCCTCAGCCTCCCGAGTAGCTGGGACTATAGGCATGTGCCACCATGCCTGGCTAATTTTTTCTATATACAGTTTTAGTTGTCCATATAATTCCTTTCTATTTTTAGTAGAGACGGGGTCTCGCTCTTGCTCAGGCTGGTCTCGAACTCCTGACCTTGAGCAAACCTCCCACCTTGGCCTCCCAGAGTGCTAGGATTACAGGTGTGAGCCACTGCTCCCAGCCTGTATGTTTGCTTTTAAATAAAACATTTCTGAGTGAATATTATTTTGGGAATTGCTGTCTTTCAGAACCTAACAGTTTCCGGAAGAAGTCTGGTATTTTCATCGATGGATTACAGTTAGGAGAAGATTTTATTGAATTGCATAAACTTCTAAGAAAGTCCACTTACAAAAACGCAAAGCTCTATGGCCCTGATGTCGGTCAGCCTCGGGGAAAGACTGTTAAGATGCTCAAGAGGTAGGAGCTAGAAGATACTGAACCACTTCTTAAAAATAAACATCCCTCTCTGGTGAAGAATCCTCAGTAGTCCACAGGTTACTACACAATCTGCGGCCTGACTGCAAGGTTTACCAAAAGAAGAAATATTGATTAGTTCATCATATCAAGGATTCTGGGGCAAATGGCATCTATGATAAAATTTGCTATCAGAATGAGAAAGTTAGTGTTTCCCTGATCCTAAAGCAGTAACCAGACTATTTCTAGGGAATAAAATTCTCATGCATATATTGTGTGTGTGTGTGTGTGTGTGTGTGTGTGTGTTTGTACTGCATATGATGATTAAATGATAATAGAATTTTTTTTCTAGTTTCCTGGAGGCTGGGGGAGGTGTGATTGATTCAGTTACATGGCATCAGTAAGTATGTCTCCTATTCTTGATACTAGAAAAGAAATGCCAGCTTTTTTTATTACCTAGTTTTCAAAAACTTATTTCCATTTGACTGCTAATTGGCTCTATAGTACAAATTAGACACAAATGGTGTCTCAAGAAGCACTGTAGAATTTTAATAAAACAAAAATTTTAAGTTCTTTTTAAATAATGTGGTGGTTTCTATTAATATAAAGATCTTGCCAATTAACCCATGGAACTTACAAGTAGCTAAAACCAATTGCTTGCCAAAGAACTGGTAACCAGTGGATACCTACTCTCTTAACTGTGCCTTTTCAAGACAGAGCAACTGATTTCTAGTTCTTTGGATAGAATGGACTCTTCCTCATCTCACCCTTCCATATTGGTCTTTCCTTGGCAGAATTTCTGGAAATAATAGGTGGGTGGGAGAGGTAGGAAGAAGGTCAACAATTGACCTAAAAACAGAAAGTAAAGTTTGTCCTTTTTTTTCCCCCCTGAATATTTTCTGAATAATTTAGCTACTATTTGAATGGACGAATTGCTACCAAAGAAGATTTTCTCAACCCTGATGTGTTGGACACTTTTATTTCATCTGTGCAAAAAATTTTTCAGGTAATAGTCTTTTTAAAAGTTTTAACGTAAGACTAGAATCCTTAGTTTATAGTCTAGTTCTAAATTCTATAGGTGTACGTATATATTTACGTGTTTTTCTAATTTTGGAGAACAAGCACTATGACTTATTCACCACTGGTTTCCCCCTTAACATTAGGTCTTACCGATGTATGTTGATTAGAAATTAAAAATACTTAGTGGCATTAACTACCATAGACCATAAGAATGGGTTTGTTTACATTCCTTCCACACCGTAGTATTCCAATACAAGAAAATTGCCTGAGACCTGAATGACTGTGAGCGTATTTTGTAACTATATAGCTTGGATGGGTCTCGGAATACAGGTTTTGAACGCTGTTAATCTTCGACGCTGCAGCTGCTCAGCTTGTTTGCAGCTATCATGGAGACTTTCCTCTTGCACAGGTGGTGGAGGAGACCAGGCCCAGCAAGAAGGTCTGGCTGGGAGAGACAAGCTCTGCGTACGGGGGCGGGGCGCCCTTGCTCTCCAACACCTTTGCAGCTGGCTTCATGTGAGTGAGCAGCCCCACAGGCTCTGGGGGTCCGGCCTTCCTCCGCCAAAAAGCAGATCCAAGACGGTGTCAGTGGCAGAGCCCCAAAGTTTGTGCCAGATTTTGCATGAAAATGATTTACTAAAGCTTGTTGAGCATCTTTGACAGGTGTCTCAAATTAATCCTTGTAAGAAGAATTAATTGTTTTATAATAGAAATATTGGTCTTTAACTATGGCCCGTAAATATGCCAAACGGTCCTTCCTCTAAGGACGTGCGTTGTAAAAGAATGCCCGTCTAGAGCTTTGGCGCTGAGATGGATACTTTGCGTATGCAGCTGTATTTATAGAGTCCCAAGAAGTGTAGAGCGGAAGGTGTGAGGTCCCACCAGAGAGGCTGTCAGTGAATTTAAAGATTCACTAAATCACCTCATTCTCCAACACTACAAACTTGATTGCTTTAAACTCCTGGTTTACTTACATTTGATCCCTCTGTTAATCTATAATTCCGTATCCTCACATTGAGGTGTTTCTTCCTCTTTCCTCCTCCGTCCTCATGCTTTATAAACCCAGAGTAAAGCACAAATCCTTTGTGCTCCTGTGGGCACGAGTAGAGAAAAGAACAGAGGTGTTTGTTTTGCCATTAACTAAAGATTTGGGATGGGAGGATTTGGAGTGTGTCTACTCTGCTTTGTGGAGGGACCCCTCCGGCCCACCGACAGTCTGCCAGGACTCCTTGTCACACTCTCTCGGGGGCAGATGTGGTGGGAGGGACTCTGCCATGCGCAGTCGCCGTTCCATTCCAGTGACCTGTTTATAATCAATGCCGCTTTGCTGGTTTACTGTTAATTCGTCCCACGTAGAGGGCGAAAGCAGGATAGTGTGTAATTAGAATTGAGCAATTTTGTTTCCAAACCTGAAGAAAGCTTGGTCCCACTGTGTCCCAGGTGGCTGGACAAACTGGGCCTGTCGGCCCGGATGGGCATCGAAGTGGTGATGCGACAGGTGTTCTTTGGTGCCGGAAACTACCACCTGGTGGATGAGAACTTCGAACCTTTACCTGTGAGTGATCGTTATTTTCTTATTTCTACGAGTAACATGTACTCAGGGACCCTGATCTGAACCTCCCAGGAATCATCAGTCCTCTCAGTAAATAGCCAAATCCAGTGATGACAAGTTGGAGGGAAACTTCGAGATCACCTTTTTTTTTTTTTTTTTGGAGACAGAATCTCACTCTTTTGCCCTGGCTAGAGTGCTGTGGCGTCAGCCTAGCTCACAGCAACCTCAAACTCCTGGGCTCAAGCGATCCTCCTGCCTCAGCCTCCCGAGTAGCTGGGACTACAGGCATGCGCCACCATGCCCGGCTAATTTTTTTTTCTATATATAATTTTAGTTGTCCAGATAATTTCTTTCTATTTTTAGTAGGACGGAGTCTCGCTCTTGCTCAGGCTGGTCTTGAACTGCTGACCTTGAGCGATCCTCTCGCCTTGGCCTCCCAGAGTGCTAAGATTACAGGCGTAAGAGCCACCATGCCCGGCCTGGTTTTGCTAAAGAAATAAGTAATGATCTATTTTTGTCTCTCCTCCCCCCAACCACAACTAGGATTATTGGCTCTCTCTTCTGTTTAAGAAATTGGTGGGCACCCGTGTGTTCATGGCAAGTGTGAAAGGTCGAACCGGAAGCAAACTTCGCGTATACCTTCATTGCACAGACATCAGCCAAAGGCAAGTATGACACGTGGCCTTGACCCGTCAGCAAGTTTTCATTGGTAGAGCACACAACTTCCTACTCAAACACCCTCTTGCCACGTGTACATACAGTAGGTCTAAAACGTGTCAGGGTCCTTTTTTGTTCTGCTCTGCTTTTTGTATTCATAGTGATCTGATGCTAGAGTCTAAATTTAAACAAAATGTTGCTTAGACATAGGCATTTGCAGTCCAGCAAAGATTTATACAGTGATTCTAATTGTCATAATCTATAATGGAAATACACCTTGAATTTTAATAAATAGGAATGTAAGAAAAATTACTATTTTTATACGAACAATTAATTCATTGAAGGACTACTGAGTGTATATGAATTAATATGAATATATTTATCTCCTTGCATCAAACCTGATACATTTAATACGGAAGAAGAAGAATTGAAAGAAGAAGGAGAACAATAACACCAACAACAATATTACTTACAAAAGTTGCAACCACGGTTTCTGGAGCTGAGAGGCCGTAGAGATCTTTGTAGCCTCGCTCTCTTCCTTTAGGTGGCAAAGAATGTTGCTAAATCTCAGGGTTTTTCTCTTCTTATTAATTTCACTCTACCATTCCTTATAGGACGATACTAAAATGCTAATTCTAGCCAAAACCCCCACCTACCATTTCCCATTTCTGGCAACTGGGAGCTCCATGGATGGTGAGGACAACTCCAGGAAGTAGTGGGGGAATGGTTTGAATGGATCAATTCTGAAAAGTGTCAATAGATTTAATTTTCTTATTTGTTTTGGTCCCTTTCTAAGGCTAGGAAAAGCCCCTTGTTGATACAGTTTATAATTTGAATTTTACCATTTAACTTTCTAGCACCTCAGCCAGCCAAGCAGCAAAGATCTCAGGGTGCTCTAGCCCAGAACGTGGTAGCGTGAAGAGCAATGTTTTTTATCATGTTTTCAAAATAGGACCACATGAGTGGTGTGATATTATCGTAAAAGGAAAGACACTAAGAGGTCCCATCATCATTATGGATGCTAATACTTAGTATCCATGATCACATTTGTAATTTAGTTTTTAACTGCTTAAGTGACGTAAATATTTTTATTGAGTTGACCTATTTGCTTTTAGCCCAAGGTATAAAGAAGGAGATTTAACTCTGTATGCCATAAACCTCCACAATGTCACCAAGCACTTGCAGTTACCCTATTATTTATTTAACAAGCAAGTGGATAAATACCTTGTAAAACCTTCAGGACTTGATGGATTACTTTCCAAGTAAGTAATTTTTCTTATTCCTTCCGAACTTTCAATAAATTATTGGCATTTATCAGAATAGAGAGTTTTGATAGGAAGCAAAAAAGAAAAAAGTCAACTATTTCAAGTTTTTATAATTTGTAATATTCAGGAAGTTTATAGATGAATACTTATGTAACCCTGAGAGTCCAAAGAAGAAGGATATGAATACCAGCTAGCAGTTACCTTAGAGAATAGTTTGCTTTTCAAAATAACTTGATATATTAACATCCACTCAATGCATTTACAATATTTACTGTAAAAAGACTTGATAACACACTCCTAAAACAAAACATACCTATATATAATTACTACTAAAGGCATGTTAGTTGGTATAAAATATTATACCACATGAGATGGGTGTGATTCTCTTACAGCGATAAAGTAATTTTTTTAATTGGTTAGAGCAAGAAAAAAAAAATGGCCAGAAATGTACTTCTAGGTAGATTATTTGAAGTGAGTTCTAATGTGTGTATGTATATGTGTATGTGTGTGTGCATATATATATATATATATATTTTTTTTTTTTTTTTTTTTTTTGAGACAGTCTCGCTCACCCGGGCTAGAGTGCTGTGGTGTCATCATAGCTCACAGCAACCTCAAACTCCTGGGCTCAAGCGATCCTCCTGCCTCAGCCTCCCAAGTAGCTGGGACTACAGGCATGTGCCACTATGCCTGGCTAATTTTTTTTATATATATTTTTAGTTGGCCAGATAATTTCTTTCTATTTTTAGTAGAGATAGGGTCTCGCTCTTGTTCAGGCTGGTCTCGAACTCCTGACCTCGAGCGATCTACCCACCTCGGCCTCCCAGAGTGCTAGGATTACAGGCATGAGCCACCACGCCCCATCTCAAATTTCTTAAGGACAATTGGATTGTTTTCTCTTCAGGATAAATGTTCCCAGTTTCTCCAAGGACATCTTTTGGTTCTATCTAGCAGATCCTGATCACACATTTCATGTTTTATAATTAGAAAATTCAAATTATGGATAATGTTTTATTTCCCAAAATTCTTTTGATGCATACATATTACCTCTATTCTTTTCTCTTTAAAATTTTGCAAAAAAAGTATCTTAGATAAGTTTATGAGTGCAAGATTTAAACACTTGCTCATATTAATGACTTCAGAAAGTTAAACAATGGCCACCTTTACAAATTATTTCTTACATGAACAACTTGTATATTGCCTATGAGGGTCCTGCATAGTAAATATTTAAGAAATATTAAGTGAACATATTTTGGATGTAAAAGCAGTATGTATCTCCGATAAATTTTGCCCAGTATCCCCCATTCTGCCAAATCCATTGCTTGCTAATTCTTTCCAGCTTTGTTTCATCTGAACCTTGACAAATGTATCTTCTGTTTCTTTGGCGTCATGTTATCGACTTCAAAATATAAAGCAAGATGCTACCCTCAAATAAAATCCCACCCTCATTGCCCAGCCTGGTGTGAAAACAATCAGCGTATCTGAAGCTTACACTCAGTGTACGTACAGCATCTTTTAGGTACATGTGCGCTGATGGAACAGCACAGCCTGATGGTATAGCCCATGCTCCTCATCTCACCCCCAGCGTTATCAATTCCCAGTGATCAGATCGACCTTCAAACTCTGTAGAAAATACCCTCCCCAAAAGCAGAGCTGAAACTTTTGTGTATACTCTTGCAAGGTTCTTAATTTCATGCAAAGCAGACTCTTACGCCTGTCATTTGGAGATATTTTCAAGACCTATTTTAGTATGTGGTTTCCTGATGATGGTCATGGCATTTCCTCCCTCACCCCCTCTAAAAACCGATGTGATACAGGCATTAAAACAAAAACCAACGCATGTGGCCTTGAGTACGACGGCAGCGCAGGCCTGTTAGCCTCTGGCACGATCGTGGGTTTGTTGTCGATACGTCTTAAGTTACAGAACTCAGAGCTGAGCATCTGACCAAGGGTGAGTGGAAACCAGTTTGACTGCTCACTGATACTTAATGAGGACAGAGTATAAGAGATCTTGAAAAATGAAAAATATACAGGCGGTGGCTCACGCCTGTAATCCTAGCACTCTGGGAGGCCGAGGCGCCTCGGGAGGATCGTTTGAGATTAGGAGTTTGAGACCCCATCTCTACTAAAAATAGAAAAAAAAAAATTAGCCAGGCATGGCGGCATGTGCCTGCAGTCCCAGCTACTCAGGAGGCTGAAGCAGGAGGATTGCCTGAGCCCAGGAGGTGGAGGTTGCTGTGAGCTAGGCTGACGCCACGGCACTCTAGCCTGGGCAACAGAGCGAGACTCTAAAAAAAAAAAAAAGAGCTATCTCTTTTCATAACATTTGAGAATAAAAGGTAGAGGTAGAAGCATTGTTTGGAATTATGGAAGGAACTGTCAGTAGAACAAAAGCAGACTAAAGCTTTCCTTCATAAGCTCCTGTCCATATTGGATTTGTTGCTATGAGCATGCGTTAACTCAATTGAAATAATAACAAATATGTATAACAAATAACACTTGTCCTTACATTGTTTTTTTTTTTTTTTTCCATTTTTTTTGACAGCTTTGAATTTGAATTCCAACAGTGAAATACACAGAAAACCTAATCTCTTCTGTGGTTTAGCCAAAGTTGTTTTGGTGTCATCACAGCAATACGTTCTACCAAATTATCTTAACAACAGGGAGGGGAGTTAGACGGTTTATAGGCATAGTTCTAAGTGGGAAATTTCACTGACTGTCATTTTTATGTTACAGTCATGAAAATTCCATTCCATTCTCTCTCTCTCTCTCTATATATATATACACACACACACACACACATATACAATTGTTTTATATAAAAATGGTTTCAAGTATTGGTCATCAGATTAAACAACTGCAACTCCAGACGTTAAGCTTACCTTCTTACACCTCCATCACGTTGCCTAGTACAGACTGTATGTGTTCCATTTCCTGTAAAGGGCAGATAGTGAATATTTCAGGATTTGGGGCAATCTGGTCTCTGTCACAACTACTCAGCTCTATCATTGTATCTTAAAGATTATCTAGGTCAAATGCCTAACTGATACAATGTTAAAATACAAGTTACATTAATATAGGCTACCACAAAAAAAATTTTTTTGGTCTAAAAAAGATTTCATGACTTTTGTAGGAGGCATGGAGCATGCACAACTTGGCTAACTCAGCCTGTCTTTTTGCTTTGCAGGTCTGTCCAGCTCAATGGTCAAACTCTGAGGATGGTGGATGATCAAACCCTGCCCGCTTTGACGGAAAAACCTCTCCGCCCAGGAAGTTCCCTGGGCTTGCCAGCTTTCTCCTATGGATTTTTTGTGATAAGGAATGCCAAAGTTGCTGCTTGCATCTGAAAATGAAAGGCATACACTAGCTCTGAGATTGAATTTTTCAAATGTCTTGATAAGAGGAAAGCAACTCAAACTATAGGAAGCAGATACATTGTAATTCAACTAGTGGGAGCTGCAGAGACATTGGGACAATTTCAGTGCTAGATTTAGCACAGGATTGCGATCTTTTTAAGTAGAGCACTGCTAATAATAATAGCTAATAATACCTTGTGCCAGACACTATTCTTAGCACTTTGCATGTACTGTTTTTATCTATGAATGCTCCCAATATGGTCAAGGGGCAAGAAAGTGAAGGATATAGCATAAGTTTTAACAAAGTGCTTAGTTGTTTTTATTCTTAAAAACAGGTATTAGAAGATTGTCCGATTCTTTCCTTCTTGGGCCAGCCCTATGGGCTCCCGTTGGGAAAAGGTGACTGCGACAACCTTGAAACTGTGAAAGGTGCAAATAGAAGAAAAACTGTGTATCGCACCTTAACAGAGAGCGACATGCTGCCGCTCTTCTTCCCTCTGCTCTGTTTGTCATTGTCAGAAATAATATATGAGAGGACAGGTGGTTAGATGTGATAGTGTAAAAAAATGGTTAATGACAATTCAGAGGGGAGAGATTATGTAAACTTCAGATGAAATTTTAAAATGACTGTAAAAGAAATTGATTTCCTAAAAGGAAAAATTCTAGAAAACATCCATTACATTATAACCCTCTGTTCGTGTTTACTTTTTCTCTACCTTTAGTTCTTGTTTCAGTTGGGAAGCTTTTGGCTGCAAGTAACAGAAAACCCTGATTCAAATAGCTTAAACGATAAGGAGATTTATAATCCCACGTGACAAGAAGTTCAAGTAGGGTAGGCTCCCGCAGCGCCACAAGTCACCAAGGATCCAGGTTCTTCCCATTTCTGCTCTGTTATCTTCAGTGCTGGTTTGGTCCACGGACCCTGATAGCATGATGGCTTACAGCTGTTCCACAGACCCAGCCAGACCAGGTAGCAACCAGAGGGAGAGAGCGAGCACTTGTTTCTGTGTCTCCTTCACAGACTTGAACTCTTTCTCAGAGGTCCGTTCAGCAGACCTCTCCTGATGCCTCCTCAAGTCTTTTTGGTCAGGAATGGGTCGTGTGGCCATTTCCACAATCACTGCCAACAACAGTGAGATTCCTGTCATTGTCTCTGAGTGATGCTCCTTTGGCGTGGAGAGGGTGTTGGCAAGTCTACAACACTGAACGTTACTGTTCTGTGCTTTTTATCCGGGACAGAATCTGTTATTTTCCCCTGCCTTTTAATCCTCATAAGGATTAATATTCTTTATATTTATGCCTGCTATGGATATTGTCTCAGTTAAATTTAAGTACATTTAGAAGGAGCTAAAGCTGGAACTTAAATTTTGGATGCTTCAATTACCCTTAAATTTTATATATAAGTGGTTTTTATATTTTCACATTTGAAATAAAGTAATTTTTATAACCTCAATATTGCATGATTATTCTTTTAATAAAGCCTGTGATTCCTACATTTGGAAGGCTTGTCTTCCTTGCTGCTTTGTTTATTATACCTCCTGCCTTTGTTCGTCCTTTCAGCCTCCCCAACACCAGAACAATTACCTGAAGGAAAAGAGTCCATCGCACAAATACTGTTTCTGAACTCATCACGAAGATTAAATCATGATTGAAGTCGTGTCCTGTTTTCTTTGCCCTGTCCCCTCTGCTACTTCGAGGTCTAAATTCTTCCTTGTGTTATTATAATGATCTCCTAATTAATTGTACATCCTGACTTTTCTTAAAGTTCTTAAATGGCTCCCCATTTCTTATAGGCACATAAAGTCCTAACCTAAACCTGCACCTGCCTCTTTCTTCAGGCTCAACTCTTGTCACTCTCCATGAATCCTAGACTCCAACCACACATGGTTGAGAAGTCTGAACGTACATGCGCTTTCACCTTTTGCTCCTATACGGTTTGTCTAGTTCCTTCTACTCTCTACCTAGACTATTCTAACTCCCCTCTCTAAGTGGCAAATTTTCATGTTTATTAAGATCCAGCTCAAACACCCGTTTCAATACTTCCTCTTTCACTCTCAACACTTTCATCATTTTTCTTTGCTGCCATAGCACATGTTCTGGTTGATCCACCATTTAAATGAATGAATTTATTCACCACCTCCTAGGTGCTATGTTCCTGCATTAGTCAGGATTCTTCAGAAAAACAATACCAATAGGGTGTGTGTGTGTGTGTATTAATATACATATATATATATATAGAGAGAGAGACTTATTTTAAGGAATTGGCTCAAGCAATTATTGAGGCTGGTGAATCCAAAATCTACAGAGTGGGCTGGTTGGCAGGCCGGAGAGCCAGGAAACAGCCTACATCGCGGTTCAAGTCTGAAGGCCATTTGCCATTTGCAGGCAGAATTTCCTCTTGCCCAGGGGAGGTCAGTCTTTTGTTCTATTCAGGCCTTAAATTCACTGGATGAGGCCCACTCACTTTATAAAGGGCAATCTACTTCACTCAAAGTCCACCAATTTAAATGGTAATCTCATCATAAAACACCCTCACAGAAACATCCAGAACAATGTCTGAGCAAACATCTGGGCACCATGGCCTAGCCAAATTCACAGATAAAATTAACCACTTCAGTTCCCGTGGGTAATAAATTTAAAAGGAAACAAAAGGAGTCCCTGCTCAATCCAGAGTAATGTTAAATAAGAATCATAGGAGGCCATTATTTTGGACTCAGCTTCTGCACTAAGCCCCCACTGACCAGGCTAAAAATCAAAATGAAGTCACCCACGCTAAAGGTCCACTTAACCAAACTAAAACTAAGTGGAGAAATCGGGACAGAGAGGTAACAGCCAATTTCCCCAACAGGCCAGTTTCAGTCTTCAATGGGCTTGCTATGAAATTCCTTGTCTTAATCCTTAACCTGAAGTAACGTTGTTAACACATAGTTTCTCTATTGTTCTGTTTCCCTGTCCCCGCCTTACAAGAAAAGTGACTTTGAAGTGACTAAAACGCTTTTTGTTCTTTCTTTCTGCTTTCTTCAGCCCTTTTTCTGTGTATAAGACCAACCGCCTCTTGCGGGACTCATTGGAACATTCATTCTATTTTACAGAATGAAGCGTCGCCCGGTTCCAGAAACACAAAGGCACCTGACATCTTCACATTCGTTGTCATTTTGTCTTTTGACAGCAGGAATTCCTTTTACATTAAACATGCCCCCTCACAGGGTGAGCGACTAGGACAACCCCTATTTCACAAGGACAAACCTGAAAAGGTCCCGGCCACAGCAAAGGACCTTCCAGGCAGGCACGGACCGGCGTCCTGCCGATGCCACTGCGCATGCCCGCCGGCGACGGGACGCCCGAGAATGACGTCAGCCCGGGCGCGTCCCCGCCCTCCTCAGCGCCATGCTGGGCTCGCGGGGCGCCTGGGGTGCGGGGCGCCTGGCGCAGGCGTGGCTGTGGGGCTCCCGCGGCCGCTCCCCTGCCCTGGCGCGCGCGGCCGGGGCGCCCCGCCGTGGGGACCCGCAGCCCCGCGCCCGGCCCGAGCCCCGCGGGCGCCCGCTCGGCCTGTCGGCGGCGGCCGTGGTGAGCTCGGCGCCCCGCCCTCTGCAGCCCTACCTGCGCCTCATGCGGCTGGACAAGCCCATCGGTGAGTGCGGGCGGGCGGGCGGGCAGCCCGGGGTCTGCGGGCCGCGGGCCTCCGGGTCGCCCTGCCCAGCTGTCCGCCGCGGCCGGCCCGGGGGCGACGGAAACGAGAGCCTGAAAGCCGGGGCGTGGCTGCCGGCGCTACGGGTCACCTCGGGACACCGGGTCGGGACGATCTCCGAAGGGACCCGCCGGTTTTCACGCCCGTCTGTCCTGAGCCCCCTAGGTGGGCAAAATAATCACTCCAAAAATTGTTATTGCAATGGTGAATCTAGCGGAACATTCCATTCTCGCAGCCCTGTGTTTTTGCAGGGTCACGGTGAAGCACTCCAGCATTCGTTGGAGCGTTTGATTTTCCTCGTAGTCCTGCAAGGCAGATAATTAAGGGAATTAGGACGCTGGGGAAACTGAGGTCCCTGGTCAGAGCCAGACCAGAAGAACCCAATGTTTCGATGCTGAGTCCCGCTGGCTTCTGCATCGCCCGTAAAGCAAATTTGCAATTCATTTGAACGCCGGCAGGTACAGTGCTTATGGACGGCCTGTCAGCTCACAGTCGCCCCCTAAAGGAGGATTTCCCTGACATTCCTGTTTTAATTAATACCTACCAGCCTCACTCTCTACCCCGTTATCCTCTGTTTTTCTTCATAGAACTCACCACTAATCTTATGCACTTATTGGTTGGTTGACTTCTCTAGTAGTATTGAATGAATTAATAAATTCCTACCACATTGCCTAGCCTTAGAGATAGAAAGAAAGAGCTGTAGAAACTCCCTGCTTTCAAGGAACTTCAATCTAGTTGAGAAAAACAGACTGTTTGGTGAGCCCGGAAAGCATGGGATCAAATATGAGTGGTACGGATGGTAAGTGCTACAGGAAAAAGAAATTACTGCGAATCTCCATTGCTGGAAACAGTTTCAAGAAGGAATTATACTCCAAAGGACAGGTTGATTTTTACAGAGGGAAGAGATCTTGATAGGAGAGAGATTTTTGCAAAGCCCCAAGGGTGGAATGTTAGAACACTAAGAATATGAGCCTGACCTGAAACGCCAAGTGGGTGTAGAAAATGGGAGATGAGGCTGGATAAGAAAAGAACAGAAGAAGGTGGATAATGAGGAGGGAGTGATGGAGGCTGAGCTCCAGCTCATCTAGCTGATGACATTTCCCGTTGCAGTGTGTGGAAATACACTCAAATGCCTGGTTACATTCATTCCACCTTTGCCCATGCAAGCTCCAGATGAAGCCTTGCTTTTAGTATTCTAGGTTTGTACCCTACCTCTTTGGGATCAGAGCACTAAGTCATAATAAAAGTGTAAAAGCATGTTAAATGATAGATACAGCCCTGCCATCACTGGGAGGCTGTGTATGACCCCTTACATTTTGAGGCCAGGTTCAGATCGACAGGCATAAATTTCCAAGCCCAGTTCCAGTCTGGGAACTGACTGTAATTCTGTTCTTGGCGTCTGCGTGATGGAACTGTAGTGTAGGCTTACAGGCGAACATCGGCCACTATTCTCTTTTCCACACTTGGACCTCTGGCTTCCGTCTTAGTGGCCGGACCTCCCACCAGGTAACAGGAGGCTGCAAAGGAGTTTATAAGCAAAGCTCTGGAGGCAGACCTCTTGCATTTGAATCTCCACTCTGCGCTTTTGAGGGACCTCGGTTAAATTACCTTGCCTCTCTGGCATTTTTTTCTCATCCATGAAATGATCGTCCTAATAATATTGACTTTAGAAGGTTGTCATGAAAATTGATCCATGTGTGTTAAGTCTTTAAAACAGTGCCTAGGCCGGGCGTGGTGGCTCACGCCTGTAATCCTAGCACTCTGGGAGGCCGAGGTGGGCGGATCGTTTGAGCTCAGGAGTTCGAGACCAGCCTGAGCAAGAGCGAGACCCCATCTCTACTAAAAATAGAAAGAAATCATATGGACAGCTAAAAATATATATAAAAAAAATAAGCCGGGCATGGTGGTGCATGCCTGTAGTCCCAGCTACTCGGGAGGCTGAGACAGGAGGATCGCTTGAGCTCAGGAGTTTGAGGTTGCTGTGAGCTAGGCTGACGCCACGGCACTCACTCTAGCCTGGGCAACAGAGTCAGACTCTGTCTCAAAAAAAAAAAAAAAAAACAGTGCCTGGCTGGTTAAGTGCTCAAGAAGTACTGTTGCTTTGGAGTAGGGATTGGAAAAAATTGTATTTATAGTAATTATGTAAAGAAAATACCAGCCTGCATGCTTTGGTTCTAAATAAGGTGATATTGCAGGATTTTGCAGAAAACCTATTAGTACCACTGTGTTAGAATGCATTCAACAAACCTTTTTTATTTTGTTTATTTATTTATTTATTTTGAGACAAGTCTTGCTCTGTTGTCTGGGTTAGAGTGCCGTGGCGTCAGCCTAGCTCACAGCAACCTCAAACTTCTGGGCCCCAGCAATCCTCCTGCCTCAGCCTCCTGAGTAGCTAGGCTTGAACCACCATGCCTGGCTAATTTTTTCTATTTTTAGTAGAGACGGGGTCTCGCTCTTACTGAGGCTGGTCTTGAACTCCTAACCTCAAATTATCCTCCCGCCTCGGCCTCCCAGAGAGCTAGGATTACAGCCGTGAGCCACTGCACCCACCCCTCAACAAACATTTTTGAGCCCCCACCATATGCCAGTAATAATAATTAACAGTAGTAGAATTCCAGATTTGATATTTCTTTATTTAAGTTCTTTTTTTTGGGGGGGGGTGGCATAATTGTATGTTCATTGTTCTACTTTGTTGAAGTTACATCTTGTTACTTTCCTAAACCGTTAATAGGTTTCATTGGTTTTAGGCAATACAGCTTTCAAATGGGTCAGCCTACGTTATCTCAGGAAGTTTCGGTAGGTGGCGCTCTTTCCACTAAATTGGCAGTGTAATTTTTTGTTTCATTGCATTTATGGGTGATTACGTTGTCTTAAAGATAATCTGTAATGAGTGAATGACTCTTGGGCTCAACCTGCACAGGCTTTTTGATTTGCCCATCACGCCTCAGCACTTGGTCATTTGATTTCATCTCCCAGAGAGTTCTTTCTCTTTCTACAATAAACATTTCTTTCTTTAACCTAGTCTTTTCTCCTCGCCACCTCTGTATCTTTCTTCACAGCAGAGAGCACAGGGAAAGAAGTGTCGTAGGGAAGACAGAAAAAAAATGTTGCTGGAATCAACAGGGGCAAAAGTATACATCTAAAGCGTTTAGAATACTGCCTGACATTTCGACTCTCAGTAAATGTTAGCTATTGTTGTCAGTGTGGGGCCCATTAAATATGAGTGTGTCCAGGACAACCTGATTCAGGTCTGGACTGGCCATTTCTCAAGGTTTTAGCTTGAGGCCTCTCCTTCCCTTTTTTGTTTGTTTGTTTGTTTGTTTCTCTCCTTGCCTTTTCTGTTGTGTCAATTGAAGCCCCCATTTGGAAAAGCCTCCGAGATTCCTCTCTACCACCTCCTCAGTTAATTTGGATAGTTTCGTTTTTATGCCTTTGTAGGACCCTTTTGTCCTGTTGTTGGACTGATCTTTTACTGGTGCTGAGGTTTAAATCCTTTTGATTTATGCGCTGCATGAAGGCAGAAGCCGGCTGTCTCCTAGTCACCATTGTATTCCAGTTCCTAGCAGAGTCCTGGCACAGAGTATATGCTTCATAAATATTTGTGAATGAATAAAGCTCTAACTTGATGAGGTTTAAACATGATTATAGGGAATTTCGTCGTTTGACCATTTTTGTGCAGGATCCGCTCTTTCTTTAGCCCCCCCATCCCTTTTTTCTTATATCCCTAAATAGGGAAGGAAAGCTCAGAATTTATCTAATAAACACTATATCCAAACACTAGTTTAAAGACTTTCTTTTAGAAGGAGAATATCACAGTTCACTTGTGAAGCCTCTCGTCCATATACTCTATTTGCTTTTAGCTTAATATCATCTAGTTTATAGGTTAAGTACTACAAACTAACCACATTTGTGCAAGTAGCTGCCAAATATGCAGTACAAAATAACAAAACACTAGACCATCTTAGTGTATTGTACTAACAACAGTAAAGGAAATTTTTACTAACTTTTTTGAGTAGGTAATATGTGTCTATAATATAAAATTCAGGGCCAGGGCGAGGTGGCTCACACCGGTAATCTTAGCACCCTGGGAAGCCAAGGCAGGAGGATCGCTTGAGCTCAGGAATTCGAGACCAGCCTGAGCAAAAGCAAGACCTCATCTCTACTAAAAATAGAAAAAATTAGCCAGGGGTGTTGGCACAGGCCTGTAGCCCCAGCTACTGGGGAGGCTGAGGCAGGAGGATCGCTTGAGCCCAGGAGTTTGAGGTTGCTGTGAGCTAGGCTGATGCCACGGCACTAACTCTAGCCCAGGCAACAGAGAGAGACTCTGTCTCAATCAATCAATCAATAATAAATAGTTTCTAATGTGTCCTTCCTGACATGGTGTGGAAGCATTTAACATTCACATATGTTTTTGTTTTATATATAGATATGTGTCTACATACATATACATACATGTGCGTGTATGTTTACTGTTACCATTTTCAAATTCTTTTAGTTGTCCTCCGTAACAGTAGGACCATTCTGTAACCTCATCAGAAATACGTGAGAATATTCAACTCCCTAGGTAGGATGTGTTGTCAGACTTTGGGTTTTGTCAGCCTGAAAGGTGAAAAATGTTATCGCAAGGTGGTTTTAATGTGTGTTTCTCAAACTTGAGTATCTCTTCATATGTGTAAGAGCCGTTTATATTTCTTTGCCTGTTAACTCTTATTATGTGTTTGGTCTAATTTCTAATTGGACTGTTGATCTCTTCTTCATTTTTAGGAGATTTTTACATATTAGGGAGAATAGTCTTCTGTGATATGAGTTGCAAGTTTATTTTCCCAGTTTTGTTACGTGTTTTTTGACTTTGCTTATACTGTTCTTCTTTGAGATGCGGTGTTTAAACGAAGGAAGACAGTTAACTGATTTGAATTTGTACCTTTTTTGTCTTTTGTCTTTTTTTCTCTTCCTCAGGAACCTGGCTACTGTATCTGCCATGCACCTGGAGCATTGGCTTGGCAGCTGAACCGGGCTGTTTTCCGGATGGGTACATGCTGTCCCTCTTTGGCGCTGGAGCTGTTCTGATGCGGGGAGCAGGCTGTACCATTAACGACATGTGGGACCAGGAATACGATAAAAAGGTAGCTTTGTCCTGGAGGGGAATAGAGGAGCTCCTCTCAATTCTACGGAATAAATGGTGGCATCACTTTGGAATGCCACATAAAGCAGTAAGATCATTTCATGCCCAGCACGAGAAGTCCTGGTATCAGCAGAATAGCTGGTGTCGCAAAGTGCATGGTACAGTATTTCCTTTCTCGACACAAGAGTGGCCACAGGGGCAAGGTGTGTATTTCATCTCTACAAAGTGAATTAAAAATTGGACAAACTGAGGGCAAAAGAGTTAAAGGTGAGGAGTGAAAGTGAAAAATCCACCTTGAACCTTTGAGTGTCCAAAAAGATCTGGCATCCCTTTCTTTGAGATGTATTTTAGAGCCCTAACTCTTCTTACATAAATTGCATCTTAATTTAAATGAACCAAGGCAGCCTTATTAGCATTTGCTATAATTATTATTATTATTTTTTTGAGACAGAGTCTTACTCTGTTGCCCAGGCTAGAGTGCAGTGGCATCATCATAGCTCACAGCAACCTCAAACTCCTCAGCTCAAGTGATCCTCCTGCCTCAGCCTCCTGAGTAGCTGGAACTACAGGCACGCGCCACCATGTGTGGCTAATTTTCCTATTTTTTTTGTGGAGACGGGTCTTGCTCTTGCTCAGGCTGATCTCCTGGCCTCAAGTGATCCTCCCACCACGGCCTACCAAAGTGCTAGGATTATAGCCGTGATCCACCATGCCTGGCCTGCTATAATTATTTCTTTAAAAAAACATAGCTTTATTCTTTTTTTTCCCTAGAAAAATAATGCGTGTTGATTCTAAAAAATTCAGATAGTACAGAAATGCAAAGGAAAGAAAGTGCAAGTCATCCTTACCTCGTTCCCCAAGATCCCAGAGAAAACTTCAGTTAATAGTTTGATTCATTGTATTTCTCTGGGTTATTTTTCTGTGCATATTCTAACGCTTGTATATAATTATTTCTTTGTTCCTCAACAGACCATTATTTTCTCAAGGGAAGGGGCCATTTTATTTGCCTTTTATCCTAGCAGCTGTACCATAATTAGTATAAGATCATTAAATGCTTGAGGAAGTAATCAAGGGAACTTTGAATTTAAAAGAAACCCATACTGAATTATATAAAGTGAACAGTCTTGTATAAACTTACATAAAGTGAATAATCAGCCCGGTTTGCCTTTCATATAGTCTGGATTTTCCTTAAGCAAGGCACACCTACACTAATTTTTTACAACAGTGTTCATGTTTACTAATTTAAAATATTAGTAGTTTTTATTTCAGAAAGTATTTATTGAGTGCTTGCTGTGTGAGAGACCCAGCCACAGGTTCTAGGATTGCAGAGGTGAAGGATGCCCTTCCTGACCTCAGCCAGGAATACAGCGCAGCCTCGTGAGAACGGCGTCCTCCAGGAACTCCCTGAAGACCACCGGCCTCAACCCGGGGGAGAGAGTCAGAGAGAACTTGTCAGCAGGGATGACCTTTGAACTCCATCAGAACAGGAGGGCAAAAAAGAGCGGGCTGGAGGGTGAAGGCTGCCCTGGGCGGAGGGCACAGCAGGCAGCGGGTGCGGAGTGTTGACGGAGACGAGCGTGTGTCTGACCACTGCAAGTGCGTGATCTGTGTGCGGCGGGGATGGGGTGCAGTGGAGGGGTGGCAGCAGCCGGAGGCGAGGCCTTGGTGCCAGGAGATGTGCACCTTCCTCATCTGGAGGCTCACACATGCTGGTCCGTTTTTAATTCCACGTACCGTATGAAGGAGGCGTCTGGGGCCATATATGACTTCAGAATAACTTTTGAACATGTTTAGAGTGGTTCATCATTTAAAAATAAATTGCAGCCGGGCGAGGTGGCTCACGCCTGTAATCCTAGCACTCTGGGAGGCCGAGGCGGAAGGATCGCTCGAGGTCAGGAGTTCGAGACCAGCCTGAGCAAGAGTGAGACCCCCGTCTCTACTAAAAATAGAACAAAATTATACGGACAGCTAAATATATATATATATAGCAAAAAATTACCCGGGCATGGTGACCCATGCCTGTAGTCCCAGCTGCTCGGGAGGCTGAGGCAGGAGGATCGCTTGAGCTCAGGAGTCTGAGGTTGCTGTGAGCTAGGCTGACGCCACGGCACTCTAGCCCGGGCAACAGACCAAGACTCTGTCTCAAAAAATAAATAAATAAATAAATAAAAATAAAATAAATTGCTTTCTCACAGTTCACAGTCTTTACTCACAGTTACTGACAAGCTGCTTTATTATTCAGTGAAGCATGCTAGAAATCCGGTCAGCAAACTTTTTCTGTAGAAGACCAAGTAGTAAATATTTGAGGCTTTCTCTATGGAAATTGAGCATAACACTTGCCAAGCTGAGCAGCTAAATAGCTAGATAAGGAAGTCATTTGTTGTGCTTGTTTGAAGATGGCGTTGGCAGAAAGGGGAGTGAGCAATGGGAATTTTTAGTTCTTTTCAAAGCTATTTTAAATGTGGAGTTTTGATTCTTGGCAGTACTTCAAATGTTTTTTTTTTGTTGTTGTTGAGACAGAGTCTCACTTTGTTGCCCAGGCTAGAGTGAGTGCCGTGGCGTCAGCTTAGCTCACAGCAACCTCAGACTCCTCGGCTTAAGCGATCCTACTGCCTCAGCCTCCCGAGTAGCTGGGACTACAGGCATGCGCCACTATGCCCGGCTAATTTTTTCTATATAGATTTTTAGTTGTCCATATAATGTCTTTCTATTTTTAGTAGAGACGGGGTCTCGCTCAGGCTGGTCTCGAACTCCTGACCTTGAGCAATCCACCCGCCTCAGCCTCCCAGAGTGCTAGGATTACAGGCGTGAGCCACCGCGCCCGGCCTCAAATGTTGATTTCACTCTTTGTTCATCTCTGTGCCTTAGTGCCGACCCTGGGCCAGTCTCATGATTAAATGTTTAAATAAATGAGCAATTGCATGAGGCTAAGGTATCTATTTTTATGTGTTCAGGTTACAAGAACAGCAAATCGCCCACTAGCTGCTGGAAACATTTCAACGTTTCAGTCCTTTGTTTTTCTTGGCGGACAGCTGACCCTGGCACTGGGTGTTCTGCTGTGTCTGAATTACTACAGGTATGTTACATGTGTTTTCCATAATCACGTATCAAATCTCTCTTTTAAAATTTTCTAGAAAAGATAGGAATAAAATAAAACTGAAATATCTTTACCACAAAGTTTATTGGCTGCCAATCAAGCACCTGTAAGTTAGCAGGTATAAATACCTTCACAGCACATTGTAAAATCTGCTTCAAAAATGCTTTCAGCCAGAGGAGTTGAGAGATCAGCATTTAATTTATTCCGAGCCATGTTCAGTATTTGCACTGCATGTTCCCTAAGGGGCACCAGGCACTTTCATAGGTTTTCTAAGTGTGTGCGTGGATGTGTGTGTATACCCACGTGTATACGTATAATTTTATTTATGCTGACAGTATCTCTGAAGTAGATGGAAGCAGAAGTGATTATACTCGTTTTGCAAAAGGTAACTGTATCTTTCCCAGGGTCATGTTACTAATCAATGACAGAAGAACAAAATAGGAAGACTCATTCTTGTATCTTTTTTTTTTTTTTTTTGAGACAGAGTCTCGCTCTGTTGCCCGGGCTAGAATGCCGTCGCGTCAGCCTCGCTCACAGCAACCTCAGACTCCTGGGCTCAAGCGATCCTCCTGCCTCAGCCTCCCGAGTAGCTACAGCTACTGGCATGTGCCACCATGCCCGGCTAATTTTTACTATTTTTAGTAGAGACGGGGGTCTCACTCTTGCTCAGGCTGGTCTCGAACCCCTGAGCTCAAGCGATCCTCCCACCTCAGCCTCCTAGTCATTCTTGTATCTTTTCAATAGAGACAGTACTGAATTGTTCATCAGAAGGCTGCTTACAAAGTGCTTCAATTAGGGGGGAAAAAAAGACAAAGGGAAGGGGGGTGTCAGCAAATACGTATTACGTTAGAGAGACTAGACCTAGTTGCACGCCGTGTCCTTACAGCATCAGTAACACGAAAACACCTTGGAAGGGCGGGTAGTGTTAGGTGAAACTTGAGAGACCTAAGAACTTCTTATTCTATCACATTTTCATAGGTGCTTCCCTTTTCTGGAGAGGTAACACCCTGTCATACATATGAAGAGAGATGTCTTGACTCTAATTCTCAGGATGTCTGAGTTTCCTCAACGTTTGCAAATGGAGTCCAGAGAGGCAATAGTATAGGTGGTCAATACGTTGGACTCTGGAATCAGGCTGCCTTAGGTTGGAATCTGGGCTGTCCTCCCGACGAGCGATGTCACAGTTGGCAGATCACTTAATCTCTTTGTGCTTCAGTTTCCTCATCTGCAAAACAGAAGGAGAGTAGAACTACCCGTCTCTTAGGGGAGTTGTGAAGATTATATGAGTGAACAGATGTAAAGCACTTAGAATAGTGCCTAAGACATGAAAGTACTGTATGTGTTAACTGTTTTTTGTTTGTTTTGTCACATTTAAAATATTCTAATCATCCCTTATAATAGGGAAAGTCAAAGTGTAGGAAGAGAATTTACATAACAAAATACATGATTAAAGATAAAAACATTTTCCAATTAGTATCACTAATGTTGTCTTAAAGTGTTTAGTGATTTCTAAGAGATAGTGACACTAATCTTTTTATGGTTTTTCCTGTTTTCAGTATAGCTCTGGGAGCAGCATCCTTACTTCTTGTCGTCACCTACCCACTCATGAAAAGAATTACATACTGGCCTCAGTTAGCCCTGGGTGAGCTTGAAACAACTATGAGTATTTCCTCTGATGCTCTCAGACCGTACTTGTATAGATAGGCAGGTAGATAGGCAGAATAGGCAGAGATGAAATGTCGAATCAGTCATGAAATTTTCCAAAGCAAGAACAGACTTTCGTATTTTAAAGAAGGGCAGTCAGTCACTTTTATCAGCTAAGAAATCTTACATATTTATTAAGATTGTCATTATGATCACTATCATTTTCTGAAATACTTTTTTAACAGTCTAGGTATGTCATGAAAAAGTGTTTGATGTAGGTGCCCTGAAGAAGGTAGGGACTGGGATAGGAAGCGCTCTGTGGCAGGAGGACAAAGGTTAAAAGCGCGTGTGACAGCTTAGCTGCCGTTCCGTATGGCCTCCCAGGCGGAAGGTAGGCCATCTCCTCGGGTCTCCCTGGCACGCTAATGCGGCACCTACTCATTTCAGCTGCACTGATGCGACAAGAATATATTAAGCCTCTCCCACGTCTCCCCATTAGTGAGCTGCAGATGACTAAAAGATAAGGTGTTCTGTGTTTATGGCCCAGCATCTGTCACGGGGCCTGGCACCACACTGGTGTTCAGGACGTATTTGCTGGTGAAAAGAGAGGTAGGTAGGAAAGTCACCATAAAAAATATCTACTCCCATACTTTTCTATTCCTAGAATATTCTAGAATATTCTTAGAACAATTCTAGTTTCTTTGAACCATTTCTCCAGTAAATAAAAGAATCAAAAGATACTTAAAGAAATAGATGTGAGCCTGATCTGTGGTAAAGTTGTGATGGAATATTTGTTTTTTTCTGAGATCCTCTCTTTGAATATTCTCTTTATTATTAACAAAATAAAGCAGAAAATTATTAACATGTTGTCAGTGGATCTGGGAATCTTGGTAAAAGGAGCGTGAGCATTTCCTACATACAAGGTAATATTAAGAAACTAGTGTATTTACTGCAAACATTTATTGAACCCCTCCTTTGGGCCAGGAATTGCACCAGGACTAGGAAGGTGAATAAAAACACCTTTGGCATCTTTAAGGAGATGGCAGATAAACAGGCCTTCGCAGTCCATGTGGCCTGCCTGGGCGCTGTGGGACCACAGGGACAGGCACTTAGTCAGTCGAGGAGGAGACATTTAGAGTGGACGTAGACAATGTAGGAGGGGGCAAAGGGTTCCTGAGAAAAGACACTTGGGACACACTGAGTTCAAGGGGCCTGAGGAGCTTGCAGGTGGGGGTGGCAGCAGACAGTTGTCTGGGCTGAAGCTCGGGCACGTGACCAGGCCTGCAGTGGAGATGCAGGAGTTGTCAGCCTGGAGGTGTTTGCTCACAGTCCTGGGAGAGGACGGGCTTGCAGGATACATGAGCATTGGGCACGCCTGTCTCTGCAGCTTACGGGGCGGGTGGAGTGGAGATGGAAGAACACAGGTTTTTGAGCGAGAAAGGTGCAAGTTCAGACTCCAGAACCCACTATTTATTGGCTGTACAAGGCCCCAGGCTAGGCAGGGTAAATGTTCTCGTCAAACCTCCTGTTTACTTCATTGGGGGATATTCTTTCTATTAGCTATGCTAATTTAATTGTTAATTATCCTCTCTGAGCGTGTTTCCTCTTTTGTAAATAGAGCTAGTAATGACACAGAGGGTTGAGAGGGTTTAACGAAGGCACCTACAGAAAACAGAGCCCAGGGCCTGGGAAGCACCTCAGGCTGATGCCCTCTCCTTGCAAGTCTAAAGTACATTCCCTTTTCCCCGTTTTGTCTCGTGCTGATTGCAGGGCTGACGTTTAACTGGGGAGCGTTGCTTGGCTGGGCTGCTGTCAGGGGTTCCTGTGATCCGGCTGTTTGCCTGCCACTTTATTTCTCTGGAGTCATGTGGACACTAATATATGATACTATTTATGCCCATCAGGTAAAGAAATGATATCCTATTGTTGACTTTGGTTTAGTTGTGTTGTTTTGAGACAGGGTCTCATGGTATGTGAATTAAATCTCGAAAAACAGACAACTGTTATTCCTTTCTGTTATTAGGACAAAAGAGATGACGCTCTGATTGGCATAAAGTCCACGGCTCTGCTGTTCCGTGACAACACCAAGCCGTGGCTCAGTGGCTTCGGCGTGGCCATGCTGGGGGCGCTGGGCCTGGTGGGAGCGAACAGCGGCCAGACCGCTCCCTACTACGCCGCTCTGCTCGTCGTGGGCACCCATCTGGCTCGCCAGGTTTGACTGTTTTCTGATTTGTCCCTCGTGTGTCCTTGGCCGAAACTACAATTCTTTTTTTTTTTTTTTTTAAATGCCCTCTGTGTTTACCAGGCCAGAAACTTCTTAAAACAAACTACTTCACCTGTGCAACTTCAAACCACCCCCTTCACTGCTCCAGCTTGTCATATGAAAAAGCTAGCGGTGTTATTTTAGAGAAATAATATTAAGGATTTTCCCCTTTGATTTTTCTCTCTGATTCATGTCTGGAAAAATGTCTGAAACTTGTGGGTTGAGTTGAATTATTCTAAAAACAAACTGCTAAACTTTTTTATATATATATATATATATGTGGGTTTTTACTGATGGTTATTAGCAAACTGATCATCCGTAAGTTTGGGCTCCACTGGCATAGAGACCAGGTCAGAGAAGACCTGAAATGCTAAACATGTCAACGTTCTGCCTAGACAGCAGGAAACTGTCACCTCAGGATATTCCCCCAGCACCACGTCCCCTCCCCCCCTCAAGCTCATATTGAGAATCTACATGATTGACTTGTAAAGTGAACCAGCTAAATCTAGTTTTAATTAAATCAGTTGCTAGTAAGTGAACTGTACTTTTGTATCAATGTTACTGTTATTTTCATCAAACAGAATCAAAAAGATGTTAGGGAACCAGTATTTAGATGATCTGTCCTATACAGATTATTGCAAATTATTTATCAGCATAAGCAAGAGTTGTGTAACACAGTATGAAGGAAATTAAAATCTGATCTCTAGGGCCTGGTCCAGTGGCTCCTACCTGTAATCCCAGCACTTTGGGAAGCCGATCTAGGAGGATCGCTGGCGCCCAGGAGTCCAAGACCAGCCTGGGCAACATAGTGAGACCCTGTCTTTACAAAAAATTAAAAAATTAGCCAGGCATGGTGGTGCACATCTGTAGTCCCAGCTACTTGGGAGGCTGAAGCAGAAGGATCCCTTGAGCCCAGGAGTTCGAGGCTGCAGTGAGCTATCCTTGTGCCACTGTACCCCAGCCTGGGTGACAGAGCAAGACCCTGTCTCTAAAAATAAAAGAAAAAAAAATTGATGTCTGTAAAGTAAACCCATATGCTATATCCCCCTCATTGTTTTCCTCACTGTGAAAGCTAAAAGATAAGAATTGGTGGTTCTCTGGGATATCACCACTTTCCTCTTCAGAATTTCTCAGAATCCCCTTTTGGTCGTAACTCAACTCCAGGAGGGTCGTCTTCCTCAGTTGACTGTCTGGTCTGGATAATGGATATATAGTAATATTTAAGCATCCGAATATTAGCAGAGGGAGGAGGTAAAAACTATGAGGACGATCACACATACAAGAGATATTTGGAAACCACTTTATATTTTAAATTACATTTCTGGTCCTCTGTTTAGTTCTTGACACAGTGTCTGAAGGTGAACGCATCCCTGTAGTATTTCCCCTCTGTGTTGACGCGTGTGCGTGTGCCCCGAGTCCGGGCTGGGTACTGATCCCGCGCCGTGTTCCTCTCCGCAGATCTACACGCTCGACATCCACACACCTGAGGATTGTTGGGATAAATTCGCCTCCAACCGAACAATAGGACTAATACTTTTTTTAGGGATTGTGCTCGGGAATTTGTGGAAAGAAAAGAAGACGGACACCACAAAGAAAAACACGGAGAGTAGTGTAGAAAATTAGTGAATGAAGTTTATCTAGGAATTATTAAAACAAATTTTTACAAAGAAGAACCCAAAGGTGAAGATTTAGAACATTTTTGCCTGGATTTTAATTCAGCTATTTGCCAGCAGAATTCTTCCCCTGTCACTGAAACCAGGGGCTCTTCAGGATCTGAGATGACCTGGAATGTTTGAGTTGACACATCCTTCCATCCGTTATAATTGTCATCTGAGGTTACGGGGATTGTGTGAGTTTGGCACTTTAGAAAAACGCGACGTGTATCTCATCTAAATGAATGTCTCTCTAGGAAATTGGACTCTTTTTTTTTTTTTTTTTAGGGAAAAATAAAAGCTGCTATGGAAGGTAGGGGCTCATTGTTCTTTATTATAACTTATGCTCACTGCCGAAAACTGTAATTCAGGAAACTTCTGTTTTTTTATGTTTTAGGCAAATAAAAATTTGTACCTCTGTTCTTACCAACCCTAGTAGTCTGTGCCCAGGGCAGTCGAGAGGAGTGTTGCCCGGCGCTTACGAAAGTTGAAATGACCATATCGCCTCAGGAAATTGGTCCAGTGGGGGGGCCCTTGCCCTAGTCTCCAGCTTCAGAGTCACTGTGAGTTTGTGAATAGAAAACATGCGAAAGAACGTTCTAAACTGTGGACGATCATTTAGCACAAGTTTATGGTGGGAGAGGGCGAGTTATCTCATAGTGCCGCCTCTCCCTCTTCCTGGACTTCGTTGCTAAACTCTCGCCGTGACGCCCGTGCCCGACCGTAACGGCCCTCGCGATCAGACCCCACCCTGCTGTCTCCCCTGACTCAGAGTCCACCCTCCACCCTCTGGGCCAGGCTCTCTGCCAACCCCAAGTCACACTCATCCGCCCCTCCCTGCCGGTCACAAGTGTCCTGGCAGCGAGGGCCTGGCCTTCGGGGCAGGCGGGCCTGGCTGTGCGTCCTCGCTTGGTCCTCACCAGCTGGGACACCTCAGGCAAGGGATGAGCCACCCTCAGCCCCATTCTCACTGCCCAGCCCGGGCTGTCGTCAGCACTTGTTGGCGTATGTCCAAGCCTGTTCCGGCTGAATTGTGTCCTCCCAAAATTCATGTGTTGCAATGCTAACCTCCAGCACCTCAGAATGTGACCGTGTTTGTAAATAAGGTCTTTAGAGGGATGATTAAGTTAAAAGGAGGTCTTTAGCATGGGCCTTAATCCAATCCAACTGGCGTGCCTGTGCGAAGAGGCAATCTGGGCAGAGAGACACGGGACACATGCGTGTGCAGAGACAGCTGTGAGCACACAAGACGACGGCCATCTGCCAGCCACGGAGAGAGGCTGCGGAGAGAGGCCACGGAAGACACCAAACCTGCAGACACCTGGACCTCAGACTTCTGGCCTTTGGAATTGTGAGCAAATAAATTTCTACTTTTTTAAGCCACCCAGTCTTTGTTACTGTGTCATGGCAGCCCCAGCAAAGTAACGCAAAGCCCTGGGTGCCGAGCCTGGCTCGGGAAAGGCACGATACGGATGCAGTTTGCTGGGAAGCTCTCCAGTCGGCAACAGAATTCCAGGGCTCCTTGCAAGAGGCGAGAAAGCGGGAGGCTGCAGCAGGAGAGGTGATAACAGAAGCAAGCGGTGGGAGGAAGGTGTCACGAGCCAAGGAATGCAGGCAGCCTCCAGAAGCTGAAAAAGGCGAAACAGCTTCTCCCCTCACAACATCCAGAAGAAACCACCCTGGCTGACACCTTTTTTTTTAATAAGAGACAGGGTCTCACTCTGTTGCCCAGGCTGGAGTGCAGTGGCATGATCATAGCTCACTACAACCTTGAACTCCTGGACTCAACCGATCCTCCTGCCTCAGCCTCCTGAGGAGCTGGGGCTACACACACACGTCACCACGCCTGGCGTGTAGCCTGGAAGCAACCTGTACAGCATGTCACTGTACTGAATACTGCAGGCAGTTGTAACACAATGATAATTGTCTATGTATCTAAACATGGAAAAGGTACAGTGAGAATGTGGTATGATACTCTTTTGGGGCCACCCCGGTATATGCGGTTCATTGTTGACCAAAACGTCATTATGCAGTACATGATTATAATTTGTTTCACTGATTTTTTTTGTTGTGTGTCCTCACCAACTAGAATCTAAACTCCATGAGGGCACATATGTTTTCTGTTTTGATCATCAATACTTTATTTCCAGTGCCTGGAATAATGCCCAGCACATAGTAAGTGCTCAATAAATACTCGTTGCCTGAATCATGTGTATTAAGTGTACGTGCATATAAAGTGTACACAGTGTATGCTCATTCTTGTCATTGCTTGCTGGCATTTTCAGCATCCTTATTCCTCTCCAAACTGTTTCTCTTTCCAGAAGCCATCTATGAGGAACTATTCCCGTAAGAGGAGGCTGATTTTTTTTTTTTAAGGTTCAACTTTAGGAAAAAAAATTTTCACATTCAGTTTCTAAGCCTGAGTAGTTTCTTAACTGGTTTCAATTTAGTAGGGGTGGGGGGTACAGAAAATGAAAGACTTGTTAAAACAATGGATGACTTTTAAAAGGGCCATCCTGCCCATTAATGAAGTATAAATTCAATGTAAAGATATTGAAAGTAATGCATGCAAATGTTAACCAGATTTCCATTTGTTTACTTGGTTTAAAACTCTTTAATAATCTTTTCTTTTAAAAATTAAAGTTAGCAATTTTTTTTTTTCTTAGGCAGCATTGAGCATAATAACAAAACTAAATAATCATGACTTCCTTCATACTTACGCAACGGCAATACCAATATAGGATCTGTGAAAGAATTGCTGGGATCAGAGGTTCTGCCCTGCCAGGAAATGCCTCGTAACACAAATTGCTTTCTGTTTGCATTATTTCCTTGAAGACAAAGACAACTTTATAACACCTTACAATATGGAGTTTTTGTCTCTCATCAGTATTTTAGTACTGAAAATACATACTCTGAACATTTCAAGCAAATCCACTTGAAAACACGCAACAAATATAATAAAATAAAAAAGTTTTTAGCACAAATTAATTAATTCCTAATCGAAAATTGTTTTTTTGTTTGTTTGTTTGTTTGAGACGGAGTCTCACTGTCTTGCCTGGGTAGAGTGCCGTGGTGTCAGCCTAGCTCACAGCAACCTCCAACTCCTGAGCTCAAGCGATCCTCCTGCCTCAGCCTCCCGAGTAGCTGGGACTACAGGCATGCACCACCATGCCCGGCTAATTTTTTCTCTTTTTAGTTGTTTGGCTAAAAACTCCTGACCTCAAGCGATCCTCCCTCCTTGGCCTCCCAGAGTGCTAGGATTACAGGTGTGAGCCACCTCACCTGCCCTTAAACATAAAATTTAACGGTGTAGGTTGCTGAAACACGACAGTGGTTGAATTTATAGTTTCTGAGCTTGCCTGTCCTGTGCAAGCAGCTTGCCCTCGGTAGAAGACTTCCTTTGCTTGGATATGTGTGATAAACTCACCTGGGCAGGTGACTTGAGAGGGGCTGCTCGTTCTCCTCCTAACCTCCCACAACGCCCCCCCGTGGCCACTGGGCTCATTACTGGTGTCACATCTCAGCGCGTTCCAGTAGGACAGGTGCCCACCAGGGCCCAGGGAGAAATACTTTATACACCAAAAGAATTGCCACACTTTTCTAACATACATCATCAGAAACCCGGGAACATGGCGTGCGTGCGTTCTGAAGACGCCCACACAACAAGAGTGGGCTGACACTGGAGCAGGCCACACTCATTCACCCAGGGGCACTTACTAGGGGGCTTTGCTGTCATGCTACGGAGGGGGGACTCCGAAGCCTAGGGAGACAGGAGTGTTGGACTGGATTTACCTTGTGCAACCTGTACCCCCTCCCCAGGTGTTCCAGGAAAAGCCCCAGAAACAACTCCCATCCCTAAGGCTCTTGCAGAGTGACAAGCTCTGTGGGTGTCTGTCTCCCTTGCAGACTGGATGTGACTGGAAGGGACGTGACCATTGAGAGGGGCTCCCCAGTTTCAATGGGGAGGGATGATGGAATCTCATCCCAGAGAAGCAGAGGCAAGATGGCGGCATGTAACCACCACAGGCAGGACATGCGGCTCACCCACAGCGTGGGCAGCAGAAACATACTCTAATCAGTGCCTTGGTTCACGAAGATCTTCGGCGGTAGCTAACTGATCACAGTGTCCCTAGGAACAAAAAAGGGGCAGCCTATCATAGTGTTTGATCTAATTTCCAGGAAAAACTCTACGTCTGGTAGCCAAAGGCCCAGCTTGAGTTGTTACGGTGGAAAGTCACAGCCTTTTACCCAGTTTGCAGAGACCCAGGTGAATTCACAGATGCGCAGGCCCTGGACTGAAGAATGTCTCCGGTGGCCCACGCACGCTAACCAGAGCCCCACGGGCAGGGGACCTCTGTGAAATGTGGTTCAGCCTCCCCAAGTTGACACGCTCTAAAGCCACTACACCTGGGAAGAGGCAGAGCAGGGCGTTTGACCGTGGGTGGTCTGGAGTCCTCGTCCCCACCCTTAACCGCTACTATATTTCACCTCCCTGGGGGCACAAGGTGAGAAAACCCTCCACCCTGGTCCTGGCTTGTCACCTTGGCAGCTGACACTCGCCGCAACGTGGTGTGGGCGAATGCACACGGCGAGACTGTTGGCTCTACTTCCGGAGAGAACTAGGTGTGTTAATCGAAGTGTCATTTTTTGGATAAAGTAGAAGTACTTTCAATTTTACATATTTCTTTTAGCCATTAGTGTGGATTCTAATCAGAAGACGGTAGAATATTTACCAGAAGCTCAACAGACAGAGTTGACGTGAAACAGCCTCGCAGCCCAGAATGACATAAGGTCCATCATGTATTTTCCCTGTAAACAAACTTGAGTTAAAAATAATTTCTTCCAAATTTTCAGAATATTTAAACAGCAGCAAAAACCTACAGCTAGTAAGGGGAATAGATAGTAGATAAATCTAATGTGTCAGAGATGAGGAACTCTGTTTTAGACTTTCTTTCAACATCTGCCCACTGAGCAATTTTTCCCTCAAAGAAATTATTTCAGTTCTCTTTTTTTGTGTCTTTATTTCTTCCCGGTGAAGGGCTGATAACTAGTTAAATGTCTAAAAGGCAGATGACAGATAAAAGGAAAGAGAAAAGTAATTATTTTTTTTGATCCTAGAGTCATCCACTTAGTCTCGGCAAGTTTCAAAGCCATCCCAGCTGCCATCTGACCCCGCCCCCAACGAAGGGGTACCGTGTGTAATGTGTCAAGGTGACCGTTCAAATGGAAAAGTGTTTGCTAGTGGTTTCCTTCTTTAAAAAGTGGAGAAGATTCAAAGCTCACAATGCACAAGCCTGTCGGGAGGAACTGGTCACAGCCAGCCCCTGTGGAGTGCTGCCGTGTTCCGGGCGCTGTTCGAAGGACTTTGCAGCGATCAGCTTATTTTTTGGGTCAGGAAAGTGAAAGAGTCTTTGCTTTTATTAATAGCTGTATTGCCATTTCACAGGCGATCATGCCATCGGATGCAGAGGAGTTGATACAGACTCAGTAGGTGAGGACTGTATTTTCAGTCATGGCCAAAGCCAAAAAGAACGACTTCCATTTGTAGTGAGACACAGAAACAGGAAGTGGACGTTCCCAGACGGCGTGGTGTCACAGCAGTGCGGGATGCTGGAAAGAGCACCCAGGCCACAGAGGTTAATTTTTACCGTCAGTTCCTCAGAAAAGAAGAAGTGGAAATTGACACCAGGACCTGTAGAATTGTGTGAGATGCAGAGTGGGTTCAGTCATTCTTAACTTCTTTTGTCTTACTCATAAAATCCCGAATTACAGAATCCCTCTGGGATTACCTGTATGTCAGTAGCTGCACGGAACGGACCCTACCTGATGATAATCACCTCTACTCTGGTGTTTCCGTGGGAGTGTGTGTGTGAATGTTTCCAATACGCATCGAGGGCACAGACAGTGTGACACGTGTATTTGTTCATTCTAATCTAGAGATAGCGCTTGAAGCCCCCTAATCAGGAATATACCCTCCGGGGTATATTGGAAATACTTTTCTCAGGTCTCCATGTTCCAGAGGACCTGTTACAATTGGTTCAGTTATTGCTATCTCAATATGCTAATTGTTAACATGCCTTAGAAATGATAGAAATAGGCCAGGCACAGTGCCTCACGCCTGTAATCCTAGCACTCTCGGAGGCCGAGGCGGGAGGATTGCTCGAGGTCAGGAGCTCGAGACCAGCCTGAGCAAGAGCGAGACCCCTATCTCTACTAAAAATAGAAAGAAATTATCTGGCCAACTAAAAATATATATAGAAAAAATTAGCTGGGCAAGTCCTTCTACTTGGGAGGCAGAAGGATGGCTTGAGCCCAGGAGTTTGAGGTTGCTGTGAGTGAGGCTGACGCCACGGCACTCTAAGCCAGGGCAACAGAGCCAGACTCTGTCTCAAAAAAAAAAAAAAGAGATAGAAATAATTTTAACTGGCAAAATGTGTCGTGCTTGAGATATGTAGATTAATTAGCAATACGGTAGACACCTTTGCACCCTTATATGTACAGGAGCACATAAACCTTACGAGCCCAGCAGCCTGTGTCTCTCAGAGTGGTCTTCTTGGCTCAGGCTCGGATTTGGACTTGAAAATTCTGCTACCTCTTTTGAATAGTAACTGAGCTTAGCTTGGCCTCTAGAATATTGTACATCTTCCTTGGTAAACCCTTTCATGCAAGATGCTTGGCAGCGTGCCAGTGGTGGAGACAACTGGTTATCCACCAACAAAGCCATTCTGCTCTTCTTCCTTCATGCACGGCTGCGCCACAGCCAGCCTGCCTGAGCTTCTGTGCAGGGCATGTGAGTGAAGGAATGTGTGCCTAGGTTGCTTCAGGCCTACACCTTAAGACCACGAATATGCCTCCTCTGTGCTCTCTGTCTCTCCTTGCCATTTGGGTGGCTAGAACCTCGCCATGCAGACACCAGGGGATGGTAGGGAATCATGTTAGAAGGAACCTGAGTCCCCCCTCTCATCCAATGGTGGAAATCTGTGAAGCAGAGGCCGTAGGCTGATGACGTTTTATGAGGCTGAACACACCAATGTTAAGGTCTATGGACCTTACACATGGTTCCAAAAGTCCTTCTTCTTCGGACTTCTTCTATCCCAGCATAGAGGAACTCCACCTGTACTTGTCATGGATTAACACGGGATCCTTGGCTCCAAGGGGCAAAGCCTACTCTTTCTTTACCCCTAGGTGGTTTTTTGTAATACATTATGCTAAGCAAACAAAGGGAAGCACGTATAGTGTATGAATCTATGTATGTGACGTTCTAGAATTGGCAAAACTAATCTATAGTGACAGAAATCGGATCAGCGCTGCCTGGGGTAGGCTGGGGGGGACTGACTTCCGTGGGGCACAGAGGAACCTTTGAGGTTGTTGAAGGTGTTCCGTGACTTGACAGGTCTATACATTTGTCAAAGCTCATCAAACTGCACAGTTATGTGTATTTTATTGTACGTAAATTACATCTTGATAAATCTGGTTTTAATTGCCAGATTTAAATCTGGTTTTAATTGCTGCCTTTTTATTGCCTTTGAGATTTTTCACAAATATCCCATCATTCTAAGGATTGAGCTTCCTAACAATTGTCTTTCAATTCGGGGCCACACCTGAAATTTAATTCTTTTTTATCTTTTGTGTGTGTTCTTTGATATCTGAGTTTACTAGAGAATTTACTGAGCTGCTCAGTGTGGCTCTTTTTTAACACTTTTTATTTTTTTATTTTATTTTTATTTATTTATTTTTTTTTGAGACAGAGTCTCACTTTGTTGCCCGGGCTACAGTGAGTGCCATGGCGTCAGCCTAGCTCACAGCAACCTCAAACTCCTGGGCTCAAGCGATCCTCCTGCCTCAGCCTCCCGAGTAGCTGGGACTACAGGCATGTGCCACCATGCCCGGCTAATTTTTTCTATATATATTTTAGTTGTCCATATAATTTCTTTCTATTTTTAGTAGAGACGGGGTCTCGCTCTTGCTCAGGCTGGTCTCGAACTCCTGACCTTGAGCGATCCACCCGCCTCGGCCTCCCAGAGTGCTAGGATTACAGGCGTGAGCCACCGCGCCCGGCCAACACTTTTTATTTATTTTTTTCTACAGACATTGCTCCTTGTGAATAAGTTTATCTCTTTAGATAACTCCCCTCCTTTCCTTCCTTCCCAACATCATCTTTGTTTGCAAGATTTAGAATTTCATTTCAAAGCATTTCTCCCAAACGCTTGTCATCTTCCCTCTGGGAGTCTCCGTCTAGGGAAATCCTGCCATTTATGAAATATTTTTAGGCCTGTCTTCCCAGAGTCTAGGACACATATCTGACGACGTCCAACTCTCCCTGACTGGCATGAACTCCAGAATAACCTGGTCACTTTTCCCCGTGGCTTTCTGTCACTTCCACTTTTCGGACCAGTTGGTTCCCTTTTGTGGCCAGCATTTGGTACATACTTCCTCTACTTTCTGAGAAAACTCTCAATTAAAAAAAAAAATTGCTGGTGCCATGAAGCCTGGTATTTTTAGATAAGAAGGCCCTGAGAGGCCAGTGATGCCCCGCACTTGTTCTAAGAGGCATCTGCGATCTTAAGGACCAAGATGTTTGCCCGAGGTCACGCAGTTAACAAAGGTCATCTGTACCAGGCCACTTCGTACTGTCCCTAAGGTCCCCAGCTGGAGGGCGAGTGGGACTGAAATCCAGTCTGTGAGCCTCTTTCCTCGCAAGCTGAGGCCTGCTTGGCTCTGGACGCCACCCCTCCCACCCCCTCCCACCCCCTGGAGAAAAGGGCCTCTAAGTTTCATAAAGGCACCATTTGACTAACAGTGGCCCTGACCTATATTTAAACTTTTCTTCCAAATTTAATTAGGAAGAAATTTTGCATTTTTATCGTAAAAAAAAATGAGCACCCTGTAACTTTTATGTTCCTAGCAATTCTTACTGCATCTTTTTCAAATGCTGTTTGGAGATTTCCAAGACATCTTGGCATTCGTGGATTTGATATCTTTTGCTTTGACTCCTCAAGGAATGGGGGCCTGGTCCCGATCCAGGCCAGGAGCTCAGAATCTGAGATCTGCCTTGGGAATGAGAAGGGCTGGCCCAGGGCTGCAGGGTGGAACCGCGTGAGGTTCCGGTGTTTGTGTCTGATATAACGGACCTAGTCCAAGGAGACAATAACTTAATCCCAGGGGAAAGGTCTGGAGTGAGGACAAGCTGCACAGAGAGAGCTGTTCGGAGGCAGAGCTTGGAAAGCTTTCCTGAGACAGTGGGAAGTACCCTTTGGTAGGTGCCTCCTGTGTGTGTTAGATAAGACTGGAAAGTTCACAAGGCCTACTCAGGCTGCAGAACCCCAAGTCAAAGCTCAAATGCCCCTGGAGGCCACGAGGAGTCAATGACAGCAGAGCCCAACGCCTTGGTCCAAGTGGGACAAAACACAGCCAGGTGTGGCCAGGGAGCTTGACCGGGCTCCAGGATGAAACTGCATTTCCCTCACTTGCAATATCTCAACCAGTGCTGAATTACCCAACAAAGTGTGCATTTTGACCACTGTGAAAAGGTAAACTGAGGCACAGTAAAATTTGGAAGCGTTTATTTAAGCAAACGGTAGTTCATGAATCAGGAAGCAGCAAACGGCAGGTGGTTTGGGGCTCCACTAGGGAACGCAAAGGGAAGGCTTTTGGAGGGTGAACTTGAAAGTAAAGTGTCGTAGTCCATTTTGTGCCGCTATAACAGAATGCCACAGACTGAGAAGTTTATAAAGAAATTAATGTCCCACAGTTCTGGAACCTGGGAAGTCCGATATCAAGGTGCCAGCACCTGGCGAGGGCCTTTGTGCTGTGTCACCTTGTGGCAGAAGGCGGGAGCACAAGACAGTGCGAGGGGGCGAGTGACCCAGGTCCCAGCCTCAAGCCCTTTCATAATCAGGATTAATCCACTCGGAAAGGCAGAGCCCTGATGGGTTCATCACCCCTCAAAGGACCCACCTCTTAACACTGGGGATTAAGTTTCCAACACAGGTCTTTTGGGGGGAGACATTCAAACCAGAGCTTAAAGCAAAGAAAATATGTTATTGGTTACAGTTACATAGTTGCCTTGTTTGGTCTATCCTGCTAGGTCTATAACTTTAACTTAGTTTGTGGCCTCTGATTGGTTGGGCCTAAGTTTCTTTTTCTCTTTTAAGGCTGGCCAGGTGAAGCAGTGGGAGTAGAGAAGGAACAAAAGAATCTGTCACTGGTTGTGATCAATTCGTTGTAAACACTTCTGCCCTCAGACCAGCCAGAGTTTCATTTTACTTCGACTTTACCGGCATTTACAAAAAATAGCCCAAGTTCAGTTTCACTTATGTTTGCAAATCAAGCAAGATCAAGTTTGCCTCCCCGCCTTCACAGGCTTGGTCTGCTGAGGAGAATCTAGCCTGTTCTCTGTTTTAATTTACTGTAACACCAGTAATAAAGCAGAGGCATCCACAAATTATATTTGGTAGGATAAGTAAATATTCCCCCAAAGCATCAAATTTGTCAGCGTAGGAGAAGTCAGAGCTTTTGTCCGACCACCTTATCCTTATTTGGTGATTTGCCATTAGTTTTAATTTTTAATTATGTGGGCAAGAGGTTTTTGTGGGCCACGTGTGGTGGCTCAGGCCTGTAATCCTAGCACTCTGGGAGGCCGAGGTGGGAGGGTCGCTTGAGCTCAGGAGTTCAAGACCAGCCTGAGCAAGGGCGAGACTCCAAGTCTACTAAAAATAGAAAAAATTAACTGGCCATAGTGGTGCACACCTTGTAGTCCCAGCTACTCAGGAGGCTGAGGCAGGAGGATCGCTTGAGCCCAGGAGTTTGAGGTTGCTGTGAGGGAGGCTGATGCCACGGCACTCTAGCCTAGGCAACAGAGTGAGACTCTGTCTCTAAATAAATAGATAAATAAATAAAAATAAAATAATTTTTTTTTTTTTTTTTTTTTTTAAAGAGGCTTCTGTGGTCTCCACAGGAAGGAACAGAGACAGCTCAGGATTGCCCAGTGTGTGTAATTTCGGCAGGCTCTGGGGCGAAGCAGCTGTTTCTAGCAGTCTAGTACCTGGCCCTGGGTGATTCGGGCAGGTGGACGGTGGCCCAGGACATCAGAAAACAATACGGGGGGTGGCTGTGGTGTGCATTCTGCACAGGAAAGGCACAGTCCCCCGTGCGTCATTTATCACTTCTGGTATCGACCGATCCCGGAGCGGCAGCCTCTCCAGGGCCACAAGGCCTCAGATGTCAAACGTCACATACCGAAGCTAGAAAGGGGCTTCCTCCCTTCCTACCGCTTCCTGGACTGGCCTTTTTAAAAAAAAAGGAAAAAAAAAAGAAACTAGAAAATGTGGTTATTACACTTGTCAAAGTTTGTCCCACTTTTTTTTTTTTTTTTGAGACAGAGTCTTGCTTTGTTGCCCGGGCTAGAGTGCTGTGGCGTCAGCCTAGCTCACAGCAACCTCAGACTCCTGGGCTTAAGCGATCCTCCTGCCTCAGCCTCCCGAGTAGCTGGGACTACAGGCATGCGCCACCCTGCCCGGCTAATTTTTTGTATATATATATTTTAGTTGTCCATATAATTTCTTCCTATTTTTAGTAGAGACGGGGTCTCACTCTTGTTCAGGCTGGTCTTGAACTCCTGACCTTGAGCGATCCACCCGCCTCGGCCTCCCAGAGTGCTAGGATTACAGGCGTGAGCCACCGCGCCGGGCCTCTCCCACTTTTTAATCATCTTATTCAAGCTAAGGATGTAGCCTTCACGCCAGTGTGTCTTAAAATATAGAATCTAACTTTAAGTTGCCTGTATTTTAAACATACACTCTTATTATCATACTAGGCACTGCAGTAAATCCCAGAGTTGTTTTGTTTTAATATGTTGATGGATTATTTATTGCTGCATGACGAATTACTCCCAGATTAGTGATGGAAAACCATAAGCATTTATTGTCTGTGGGTCAAGGATCCAGGTGCGTCTTAGCTGGGTGGTTCAGGGCCAGGTTCTCTGGTGAGGCTGTAACAAGGCGTCAGCCGGGGCCAAAGTGCTGCCCGGGCCGCCCGGGGCGAGGATCTGCTTCCGAGCTCACTGTCCTGGTTATTGGCAGGCCTCCGTTCTCTGCCACACGGACCTCTCCACGGAGCCGTCTCAGGACAGGACAGCTGGCTTTTCCCAAGGGGAGCAACCCATGAGGAGAGAGAGAGAGAGAGAGAGAGGAGGCAGCCAAGAAGCCACAGTCTTTCTACAACCTAATCTCAGATGTGACAGCCCCCATTGCTGCCATAGTCTAGTCATCGGCAGTGAGTCACTAGGTCCAGCCCAAACCCAAAGGGACAGAAGACCACACCAGGGCGTGAACACTGGTGAACACAGAAGAACACCTGCGAGGCCGCCTGCCACCGCTGGTAACCGGATTTCAATAGAGTTGCTTTGCTTTGTAATTCTGTGTATTTTATTTTTTGCATTTAAAAACATTATTCTGAGACGAGGTCCAAAGGCCTCACCCACTGTACAAGACACACGTCAGTAAAGAATCTCTGCCCCAGTGCCAGGCAGATCTGGGTGCAAACCTCGCCTTGCCCACCTGCCCTGTGGACCCCGGGCAGTAACGTCCCCTTTGCAGACCTCGGTTGCTCCAACAGTAAACTGGAGATAGTAACAGCGTGTATCAGAGACTTGCAAGGTTTCAATGAGATCATGCATGTAAAACATTAATGTTCTACCCAGATGACATTAATAATTGGTGGTTATCATTATTTGAATGATAACCTGAATTTCATATGTATGCATAGTTTTCTATTTTACACCATTACAGAGCCCTGGGATTGTGTTTATTAATGGCTGGGTCCTATTCTGTCTCCCCTGTTGTATACTTTCAATATCTTAAATAACATACACAATGAAACAAATATGTCTGTACCTGCTCCTCCACCAAAAGCACCTCATGAAATACCAAGTATTTTATTGTATCCAGAAGTAGTAACACAAATGACTTCAGCATAAGAACCAAACGCTGGGCCAGAATTGTCCACAGCGTGGAAACAAATGACCCATTAACCTCACGACGGAACCTCAAGCCTGCTGGTGTGCGTTCCCCATCGGTGGCCACCTGTCGTGCAGTCCCAAGGTAAACAGTGGAAGATGAATCGACGGAAAAGGATCAAACCTCCCTCCCTCCAGCCAGCTGTCTCTGAGCAGGTTTCCTTCCCGCTAATGCAGAGAGGAAGAGGCCGGGCAGGACTGCAGCTACCGTGCCATCCTGCGACCTGTGCTTGTGAATCGCTTTCGACAGAGGGGTGTGCCCTCCCGGAATCCAGGAACAATCTAGATGCTACTAGAAGCTGGAGCGAGGCAGGAGTCACTGCTGCCTCCTCATGTTTGCTCCCGAGAGTCTGGAGAGCCCAGGGAGAAGCATCCTTTCCCGTCTGGGCAGGTAGAAACTGCTGGCTGACGTTACTAGAGAAAGCCTCTCTCCCACCTGCCCCTCCCCCCACGCAGAGGAGGAGATGACAAAGAAGGGGACGGCGCCTGCCACCACAGAGAGTTAGCCCCAGCCAGGACGATGCCATGGGCACATGAGCGCGTTAGTTTCGATTTCCCAGTAACCACGAGGGAAGACCAAAACCACGCTGCTCTCCACGCCCCCACCCTGCCCTGCAACCTCACTCTTGATTCCAGTGGTACTTTCCAAAACAGTGCCAGAGAAAGTGTTTGAAGTATCTTAATTAGCACAGAAATTGAAATTAATTGAAGTTAACCAAATGGTATGTGGGCTCTCTTGGCATTATTTCTTTTCTTTTTCTTTCTTTCTTTTTCTTTTTTTTTTTTTTTTTTGAGACAGAGTCTCGCTGTGTTGCCCGGGCTAGAGTGCCGTGGCGTCAGCCTAGCTCACAACAACCTCAAACTCCTGGGCTCAAGCAATCCTCCTGCCTCAGCCTCCCGAGTAGCTGGGACTACAGGCACGCGCCACCATGCCTGGCTAATTTTTTCTATATATTTTTAGTTGTCCAGCTAATTTCTTTCTATTTTTAGTAGAGACAGGGTCTTGCTCTTGCTCAGGCTGGTCTCGAACTCCTGAGCTCAGACGATCCACCCGCCTCGGCCTCCCAGAGTGCTGGGATTACAGGTGTGAGCCACCACGCCTGGCCAATCCCAGCACTTTAGGGGGCCGAGGAGGGAGGATCGCTTGAGGCCAGGAGTTCAAGACCAGACTAAGCAGTGTAGCAAGACCCCCCCCCCCCATCTCTACAAAAAGAAAAAATCAGCCAGGCGTGGTGGTGCCAACTACTCGGGAGTTTGGGGCAGGAGGGGTTTGAGGCTGCAGTGAGCTACGATCAACCCACGGCACTCCAGCCTGGGCGACAGTGAGACTCTGTCTCAAAAAAAAAAAAAAAAGATAACAATGGAGGTGGACAATTTCTATCACCTGGCGACATCGTAGCCATCATAATATCGTAGCGCAACGCATTATTCAAGTGTTTGTGGTAACTCTGGTGTAAACAAACTCACCTCACTGCCAGTTGTATAAAAAATATAGCTCATACAATTATGTACTGTCCGTAACACTTGATAATAAATGACTATGTTACTGGCATATGTATTTACTGTATACTTTTTATCGTCATTTTAGAGTGTACTCCTCCTACTTGTTGAAAAGGTTTACTGTAAAACAGCCTCGGGCAGGTCCTTCAGCAGGTGTTCCAGAAGAAGGCGTTGTCATCCCAGGAGATGACAGCTCCCTGTGTGTCTTTGCCCCGAAGACCTCCCACCGAGACCAGCTCTAAAGGTGGAGACAGTGACGGTGACGATCCGGACCCTGTGTAGGCCTAGGCTAATGTGCGTGCTTGTGTCTTAGTTTTTAACTAAAAAGTTTAAAAACTAAAAAAAAAATAAATAAAATTTTAAATATTAAAAAAGCTCCTAGAATAAGGATATGAAGAAAATACAGGCCGGGCGCGGTGGCTCACGCCTGTAATCCTAGCACTCTGGGAGGCCGAGGCGGGTGGATCACTCAAGGTCAGGAGTTCGAGACCAGCCTGAGCAAGAGCGAGACCCCGTCTCTACTAAAAATAGAAAGAAATTATCTGGCCAACTAAAATATATACAGAAAAAAAAATTAGCCCAGCATGGTGGCGCATGCCTGTAGTCCCAGCTACTTGGGAGGCTGAGGCAGTAGGATCGCTTAAGCCCAGGAGTCTGAGGTTGCTGTGAGCTAGGCTGACGCCACGGCACTCACTCTAGCCTGGGCAACAAAGTGACACTCTATCTAAAAAAAAAAAAAGAAAATACAGCTGTACGTGTGTTTGCGTTTTAAGCTAAATGTTATTACAAAAGAGTCGAGAAGTTAAGAAAGTTAAGTTGATAAAGTAAAAATGCTACAGTAAGTGAAGGTTAATTATTAATTATTGAAGAAAGAAAAATATATTTTCATAAATTTAGTGTAGCCCAGGTGCACACTGTTTATGCAGCCCACAGTGGTGCACACGGTCCCTTTTCTGTGTTGGGATGTGTTTCGACGCACAAATGCCGCTGTGTTACAGTCGACTAGAGCATTCAGCACAGTAACGGCCGCACAGGTTGGCAGCCCGGGAGCAACAGGCGACGCCATCTAGGTCTGGGTAAGGACACTCAGTGACGTTGGCACAATGACACAATCGCCTAATGACGCATTTTTCAGGACATGTCCCTGCCATTTAGCAATGCGCGACTGTATCATCGTCATCATTCTCCTCTAATCAAAACTTTCCAACCTTCCCCTCTGACCCACAGCAAAGCTGAGGTCTTTACGATGGCCCAGGACACCCTGCACGATGTGTCCCCAGTTAGCGCCCGCTTCTGTCACTAGTGTCCCCTCCTCAAGACACCCTGACCCCTTCGGGCTTCCTGGGAAGTGCCAGGCGCTCTCCCACCCCAGCGCGTTTGGCTGCAGGGTTCTTCCCTGACTCCAGAGCTCCCCCAGATTTCTGCTCGCAGGCACCTCCCCTGACCACCCTATCAAAACTGGCAAACCGTCCCTCTCCAATACTCCCCGCTGTGTTTGTCTCCATATCTTCTATTACCGTCAAATATGTCGTATACTTAACTTATTAATCGTTTTCTCACCCGTTTTCCTCACTTAAGTGCCACGAGGGCAGGAATTTTTGCCTGTTTCATTCACTTCTGGAACCCCAGCATCTACAAAAGCATGTGGCCCAGACCAGGCACTCAATGTGTGTTCAATGTATCCATAAGATAATCAATAAATTAATAAATGCATAAAGAGTGACACTCTGACATCACGGGCTTTAATCAATGTCGCTCACAATTGTGGTGACTGAGTTCTGTATTGTCAGGCATATAATTCATCTGTTAAGTATACACACTGTGCAAACACTGTTGGAGACAGACACACAGTGACATGTGAGACAGGGCTGTCCCTTGTCTCCAAGGAGCTGTCGGGTGACCATAAACCGAATATCCGAAATTGGGATGGTTCCAGAAAGTGAGGAAAGCATGTCCCTGTCGTCTCGTAATCGACAGAAGAGTGGCAAGAAGGAAGCCGTTGCCGAGGCGCCGTGACCCACTGAGCACGGTGGGCACTCCGGGCCTGGCAGCCTCCGGTGACGGTGGTTAAAGCTCACACGGTTCGTTAAGACGCACACTAACGAGCAGCCAGGCACACATGCAAATATCTGCAGAGACCTGTTCCCTGTTGTAATGGAGAAGTAGGCTCCTTCCTGGGTTACCGTTAACTTTTGCAATTGCGTCTTGTTAACACCACCCTGTCGACTTTTTCCACGATTGTGCCAATTTAGGGGAAGAGAACAATGTAGAAATCATTTTCTCAAGATTTGAGAAAC
The DNA here is from genome assembly GCF_041146395.1 of Eulemur rufifrons. Taxonomy (NCBI): domain Eukaryota; kingdom Metazoa; phylum Chordata; class Mammalia; order Primates; family Lemuridae; genus Eulemur; species Eulemur rufifrons. The sequence continues at coordinate 13,104,934 of NC_090995.1, forward strand.
ACTGGCAAACAGGGCTGTTTTTCTTGTTTTCTGTAAACATGACCATGCTTGTCCTTGCCCTGGTTTAAAAGTCCGTCCTAACACGATCAATGATAGGTCAGGTGTGGCTTCTCCAGCCAGGTGTTAATTCTAGTTTTTGCTCCAAACTGAGTGTATTTATTTATGTATTTAATTTCTTTCTTTTTTTTTTTTTTTTTTAAGACAGAGTCTCGCTCTGTTGCCCGGGCTAGAGTATCGTGGCGTCAGCCTCGCTCACAGCAACCTCAGACTCCTTACCTCAGCCTCACGAGTAGCTGGGACTACAGGCACGTGCTACCACGCCCGGCTAATGTTTTGTTTCTGTTTTTAGTTGCCTGGATAATTTTTCCTATTTTTACTAGAGACACGGGGTTCTCACTCTTGCTCAGGCTGGTCTTGAACTCCTGACCTCAAGCGATCCTCCTGCTTTGGCCTCCCAGAGTGCTAGGATTACAGGCGTGACCGTGCCCGGCCCAAACTGAGTGTATTCGAACTTCACAGAGTGTGTATTTCACACTGTGCAAATACCAAAACCGGTTTCAGCTGGTCTGGGTGGGGATCAGACGTTCTACCCACAATTCAATCGAACCCACCTGTGCAAAACAATCCTCCCGTAGAACAAAACAAACTTGAATGTGTCTGGCTGTAGCCAGTAGCAATCAAGTCAGGGTCCTGAAGCTTTGTTTTCAAAAGAAAAATTCTCATTTGTCACGCCCTCCACCCCCACCCCTACCCCTGCCTAGGCAGGGTTTTTGGTTTTTGTTTTTTTCAAAATAGTATGGGGGTACAAATGTTTTTGGTTACATGGATCGCCTTTGTAATGCTTGAGCCAGAGTTATAAGTGTGCCCGCCACCCAGATCGTGTTCACTGTACCCATTAGGTAGGTTTTTGCCCGTCCCCTCCTTCCCCCCTCCCCGCTTGATTTCCACTGAGTTTTACTTCCTTCTGTGCACACGTGTGCTATCGGTTAGTTCCAATTTACTAGCGAGTACGTGTGGTGTTTATTTTTCCATTCTTTACGTACTTAGGATAATGGTCCCAGTTCCAGCCAAATTGTTGCAAAAGGCATTAATTCATCCTTCTGCATTAGGCAGGGTTGTTGTGTTTTATCCTCCCGAAGCACCTCGCTTTGCAGAGCTTAGCGTGTTTGTAGTTGTGTGGCTGTTTGTAATTAATTGTCTCCCTCACTATAATGTCAGTCCAGGAAGGGACTGATATTTCGGGTCACACTCACTGCAGGATTCCAAACGACTTGCTCAGTAAGTGTGCGATCAACGTGTGTATTGAGGACTGACGGACGAGTTTCTAGCTGAGATTAACTTATGGGGAAGTAAAAGGCGTCACCAAATGTAACCACAACACCTGAGTCCCATCCTAACTCTGCCCCTTTCTAGCTTTGTGACTCCGGAAAATTCCCTCAGCCTCTCTGAGCTTCTAGTTCTTCATCTGCAAAATCACAATGATGATAATCTTCTCCTCTGAGGCATTGCTAAGGAGTAATGAGCTCAAGGACTTGTAAATGCTTAGTAGGCATGCACTGTGCGTAAGCCAGATTCACTGATGCGGCGAACATTTTAGCCTTGATGCTATAAAAGAACTGTATGGTGGGAAATAAGGTGAGATTTAAACATTGAGGATACAGCCAGCCTTGGTTTATCTGAAGAAAGAGGATATCCGCAGGCATGCAAGAAATTGTGGAAGTGGCAGCAAATAAACACATAATTATTATCTGCCTTATCTTGCCCAGACTGCATGACTGCAAGTGCCCTGGGGCCAGGAATCCTGGTTTGTGTCTGATGAGTGCCAAATGCTAGCTGGGCTCAGCCTGGGCATATTCAGTACGTGTTTACGGAATGAACCGCCGGACCCAATCTCTCTACATCTCTTCCACCTGTGGAACCGCCCACTCCTTTAAGCACCAGGTATTTGATTCATGCCTGGGAATTCGATTGCTCTTCCTGACTCTTGTCATTTGGTGTTTGTGAATCCACCCCTGAATTTTGTTTCCTCCTTGTTTGGGGTTGTTCTACATCATTGAATCTGTGAATTGGCCAAATGACCACCCTCATTTCTGTGGGTACTCAGTGACCCTGGGTTCTGACTTCCCAGAGGTGTGTTCAGGTCACCCACCCGGGCAGAGCTTCTCGGAACTGGCCCATCAAGGTGGTTGTCAGGGGCTGGGGGGAGGAGGAAACGGGGAGTTGTTGCTTAAGAGCATTGAGTTTGCATTTTGCAAGATGATAAATTTCAGAGATCGGTGTCACAACAGTACGAATATACTTAACACTACTGCACTATATACTTAAAAATGTTAACAGGTAATTTTATGTTATGCGTTTAGTACTACAATGCTTAAAAATGTAACCACTGAAGTCTCAGCCATACACCGAAGAAACCACCATGAGACAAAGACATTGCATTTTATTTTATGGCAGACCGTATAGAAAGCTTGAGAATGTTCGTGCCACCTCTGGAATCCTTACAGATACAAGCACAGATCTGTAGGATCAAATGGAACAAAATATCTCCCAAATATTTCATATCACAAAGTCGAAAGCTGAGCTTAGAAGACGAGCGTCCGCACTGTGGCATAGCATGCGGAAGTCAGTCAACGTTTGCACAGAATATGTGAGCCTCCATATTGACTCTGCTTTTTCACCAGAGGCGAATCAAAGCAATTGAACTGAGATTTATTGTGGCTCTTGGGTTTGGAACAAAGACCTCGCAATCATAAACTTCTCTAGCCGCAGCTACAGACCTGTCGGAGAATAAACAGCTGGTCTCGGCTCCTCCAATTCTATAGCTCCATTCAAGCTGCTCTCCTGAAGTCACCAGCATTTTGCCTTTCTGCTTCACACAGCAAGGTTACCTGGGGGTCAACACCCAACAGAAACAGGATGGGTTTTAAATGTTTACATTTACCTTCTTTAGAAACCAGAGACTAGTTTCATCCAACAGCTTTGCCGCTTGTCATGTAGAAGCCATTGTTTCAGGCAGCGAACTTCTAAGTACAGTTAATCCAGGGTTTTTCTAATTCCTCATTCACTTCTGCTTCTTCAAACACTCACCGTTGCTGACCCTGTCTCCTTTTTGAAAATTTCTCTGCAGCTTTTGTCTCTAGCTGTGGTTTTCTGTTTTTCTTCCTCCTTCTCTGATTCACCTTCTTGCTGCCTTTGCTCACTTCTCTCTCTTCTGTTCACACTTGCCAGGCCCCACGCTCTCAGTCGGGAGCAAAATGCATGTGCAGCTCGCTTGCTTGGGGTGCCCCTGAGAGAGGAGGGGGGTACAGATCAAGTCACCACTGCAGGCCAAGTGTGGTGGCACGCACCTGTAGTCCCAGCTACTCGGGAGGCTGAGGCAGGAGGATCGCTGGAGCCCAGGAGTTCAAGGCTGCAATGAGCTAGGACTGAGCCAGTGTACTCCAGCCTGGGCCACAGAGACACTGTCTCAAAAAAAAAAAAAAAATCGTCACGGTAACAAGTGTAAACTTGCAATGGCGGCTCATGCCGGGGGCATTGGGTATGGGGAGATCAGGGAAGCTTCTGGCGGGGGATCTGAAGCATGGGGAGGTGTCTACTGACCAGGTCAAGGGGCAAGGTCGTAACCCTAATGGTCAGTCTGCCCGCAGCTCCATCCTCCACGGAAATCCTTAATTCACAAGTGCTTGCTGGCGTGCAAACTACTGCCGCGTGCATCGTGTCGTGCCGATGCTGTGTCGGGGAGAACAGGTGTTCCTGGCCCTTCATGTCACTGAAGACACGAGGCTCAGAGCCGTTAAATGGCGTGGCCAGAGTTACGTGGGCAGGAGCACCGCGGGACGGACCCAGGTCTCCGGCCCTAGGTCCTGGAGTGTCACTCTCCGCTCCTGGGTAACTCACTCACGCCCTGTCAGGACCTCCACTCTCACCTCAGCAGAGAACCCTCAGCTCCAGCCTCTGCACCTGACTTCTCTTCAGATGTATGTTTCACATTAGCTGCTAGACACTGCCACCTGGGCCTCCCGATAATGTCACCGAAGTCAAACGTCTCATACTATGAGTCTCCTACAAAAACCAGTTTTGCTTTTAAAGTTTCTTACATTCGTTCTAATGATACGGTTCTCCCAGCCAGCTGGGGCCCAAGCCTTGAATTCATTCTTGTCTCCTCATTCCATCCTGGTTTCTGGAGAGCCACTGAGGGTCCCTTCACGAAGACTTGTACATCCGTCTCTCATGTCATCTCTGTTTCCATCCCTAGCAACCGTGTCAGCGTTTCGTCACAACGGCCAGGCAACACACGTCTGTTGTTCCTGCTGTGTCCGGGATACCGCCTTCCCCTCGTGGCATTTCCAGCCCACAGGGAAGAGCGGACTAATTACAAACGCGAGCGATCGAGACACAAAGCTGCAAATGCTGTCATTACATAAACACTTACTCAGTGCCTCGCACGTGTCAGGAACTCTTCCAGGAACTGGGAGAAAGAGCAGACATGTTTCTGTGCTTGAGGGGCCTTACAGTTGAGGAGGAAGGGAAGGACTAGAATGTGTGTGCTTATTACTTGATTCTTTTGTCTTATGATCTAAGATAATATTAAATAATAATGGTTATCCAGGCATCTGTCTCTTGACTAAAACGAAAATGCTTTTATTGTTTCCCTGTATAAGACAATATTTGCTGGCTGGGCGAGGTGGCTCACACCTATAATCCCAGCACTCTGGGAGGCCGAGGCGGGAGGATCTCTTGAGGTCAGGAGTTTGAGACCAGCCTGAGCAAAAGCGAGACCCCGTCTCTACTAAAAATAGAAAAAATTAGCCAGGTGTGATGACAGGTGCCTGTGGTCCCAGCTACTCGGGAGACTGAGGCAGGAGGATCGCTTGAGCCCAGGAGTTTGAGGTTGCTGTGAGTTGTAATGACACCACAGCACTCTAGCCTGGTGACAGAGCAAGACTGTGTCTCAAAAAAAAAAAAAAGAAACGAAACAAAGAAAGTTTGTATTTCGCTAGGAAATCATACATTTCCTATAGTTTTTCATACTGCCATAGAATTGCCTGTCGTAGCCATAGAATTGCCTGTCGTAAATCTCTTGAACCTTGTAATCTCTCCTGTACCTATAGTTATGGCTCTCCTGTCATCCTGATCTCTTCTATTTTTTTCTTTTTTCCTTCTTCAAACTTACCAGTTGTTTGTCTATTTTATTAGTTTATTCCCTCCAGTAAATTTTGGAGTTATATTTAGTAGATTTGACTTATTTATCTCTTCTATGATTTCCTTTCTTTTTTTCTATACCATTAATTCCAACTTTTACCTTTATTACTGCTAATTTCCTGATTTCTCCTACTAAATTTTTGAGATGAATATTTAGTTCCTTTATTTTCCGGAACTATGAAGGCATCTGAGAACTCAGTGCCCCTCCGAGCACCACTTTTGGGTTCTGTTGGTCTCACCAGGAAGCGGTTTCCTTTTCTTTAGTTTCTAGATCGTAAGTTTCCTTTAATTCCCTTTTTGATCCAAGACTTATCAAGAAGTTTGTTCCTTAGTTCCTAACTACTTTAGTCACTTTTTAAAACATATCTATAATCTTTCAGCTTTTGATCAGAAAATGTGACCAGTAAATTCTGCTGTTGTTAGAGCTTTCTTTGTGACCACGTATATAACGAATTTTTATACGACTTTTTCACTTTCATGAAAAAAAAATGTTTCCTACTTAAGGGATGTAAGAAGTCCTTATATGTATGCTACATCCAATTATTTTATTATATTATTCAGTTCACCGGAGTAATTTTTTGACTAGTATGACATTGTATTATTTTGTAAATGGGGTGACATTAAAATGTCTTGAGAGACTTTTTGCTTAACACTCTATGCCTTGCATCAGGAGGAGTTGTAACTGCCACAGCTGCCGGCCGGGGTACAGGCTGGAAGCTCAGGAATCATCTTCGGGGTTCCCTCTCCGCCACTGCTCGCATCCTACGGGGCACGTCTGCGCATTCTACTTCCTCAATTTCTCATCTTCACTCTGGTTCCCTTTTTTGCTCTTCTAATTCATGGGGGGGAAGGAAAATAAGCATTTGCTGAGTACTTGTCATGTAACTATAGACTGTGCTAGTCCTGTGAATTTTTGAATCCTGACAATGGCCGTATGAGGAACCTGAAGCCCAGAGATGGTGAGTAACCAGTCCAGGATCACACAGTGAGTTCGTGGGGATACAATTCTACGCCATTCTGTCTAGACGAATGTTTGCGGAATGGCTGATAGCTACAAGAGCAATACCTACGGGACTCGCTCCAGTCTCTGCCCAACAATGGCATCAGCCTCCGTGGCTACTCGGTCCTTTTCAAAAATGGCAACGACCTTAGAGCAGTCTAATCAACGTCAGGAGTCACACACACTCACCCTGACTGTTTTTCCCAGGGAATCAGCCACCTGCCACCAAATCAACTATTCTCAGCCCCAAAGCGTGCTGAGCCTGTTTGCAAAGAAAGCAGCGACACCAGTGAGGTTGGGGCAACACCACATCGTTCAGTCGTAAAAAGACAAACAAGTCGTGCTGGTGATTTTCCCAGCCTGAAGTCACACACACGCATGTGCACAAGTGCGCACACACACGCTCCCATCTGCCAGTCTGACGTCTTTAAAATACAGCTCTCCTCTGAGTCCTTCCTGAATACTCCTGTAAAAATATCTCTGTCTCCATTGCTGGGCTCATTGCTTGTCCTACAGCGACAGTTTCGCAGATCTTGGCCTTGATGGTTTCCTCCGAAGCCTTTAGGATGGCGTTCCCAGTTCGATGCCAACAGAAAGTCCCAGGCTGGGGCTTGTGCGTCCGACAGCCTGGCTATAAATCAGCGTTCTCTCTATCTATAGGTTCAATTAATTTGCTAGAGTGGCTCACAGAACTCAAGGAAACATGTTTACTGGTTTACTGTAAAGGATATTACAAAAGATATTGCCGAACACCACATGAGGAAACGGACAGGGTAAGGTATGGGAAGAGGTGTGGACCTTCTGTGCCCTCTTTGGGTGCTCCACCCTCCAGCAACCTCCACGAATTCACCCAACCAGGAGCTCTCTGAACCCAGTCCTTCTGGGGTTTTATGGAAGTTTTATCACATAGGCTTGAGTGGTTAACTCATTGGCCATTGGCAATCAACTTGACCCTCAGGCCCTCTTCCTTCCCGGAGGTTGTGGGGTGGGGCTGAAGTCCCAGCCCTAATTCCTGCCTTGGTCTTTCCTGTGACCTGCCACCCTCCTGAAGCTACCTAGGGGCTGCCAGCCACAGTCAACTCATTGACATACAAAAAGACATTTATCATTTTGGATTTCAAGAATTGTATGCCAGCAAATGGGGATGAAAACCAAATAAATATATATAATATTTATTTATTTATTTATTTACTGTTTTTGAGACAGGGTCTCGCTCTGTCGCCCGGGCTAGAGTGCAGTGGCCCAATCATAGCTCACTTCAACCTCAAACTCCTGGGCTCAAGCGATCCTCCTGCCTCAGCCTCCCGAGTAGCTGGGACTACAGGCATGCCCCACCATGCCCGGCTAATTTTGTTTATATATATATTTTAGCTGTCCAGATCATTTCTTTCTATTTTTAGTAGCGATGGGGTCTCGCTCTTGCTCAGGCTGGTCTCGAACTCCTGACCTCGAGCAATCCACCCGCCTCGGCCTCCCAGAGTGCTGGGATTACAGGCATGAACCACCGCGCCCGGCCCAAACATCATGCACTTTCATGGCTTGTTAGAGTTCCACGGACAGGAATGAAGGACATTCTGATCTCTGTTAAGCTAACAGATGTTCAGTCAGCAGTCCTGGCTACAGTTGAGGTATTTATATGAATCTATAGTATTGCCTATATGGGCACCGGTTTCATGATTCACTAAGGGATTCATTTCCTCTCTTACTCCTCTACCCAGTTCCTGACAAAATCCATCCTCTCATCTTCTGTCCCTGCTCAGGGCTCTGCATCCTCCGCTTTGCCACGACATTGCTTCTACGGTGGCATCTGATGCGTCTTACCTTCGGGAAGCCAGGCCGCGAACTAGCGCCAGACAGATAGTCCCCAAATGCCATCGACCGTGTCTCTGCTCTGCCCCCAGTCCTTCCATATCATAGAAACTAGGACCCTCTCCCCCAAAGCAAGCCATCGAACCTAGAGGGTCGCTCTTCTTCCTTCTCCCCTCTCCCTGAAGACCCTCATTCCAGAGGGGTCCTGCCCCGTACCCAGGAGGAAGGATGCGCAGAAAGGCCAGGAAGACTCTGAGCACACAGGCCTGGCTGGGTCACCCCCTCCGTCTGTTGCCATCAGATTCTGCGCGTCGGACCCATCACTTGTCTACGGGGCTGTCCGCTCTGCTAAGCGTAAAAACAGAACGGTTTTCCCTGGGTCATTGGGTCTTCATTTCTGAAGACTCTTCTTTCGCATAAAACTTTGATTAAGTCAATTTGTGAGTACGTCAATAAATAGATTTGCTTTTTCTCTTTTCAACCCGTCTTTTGTCATCAGGACTGTCGGCAGGGACCCCCCTGGGGGGTGAGCAAGGGTCTCACGCTTTTTCTGTCCCTGCACGGGCAGTAAGCAAGATTGTGCGTCTCCTTAGCATTCCCGAGACCCGCGACCAGCTGCCCCATCCTTACTTTTAAACACATCTCAAGACCCTTAAATGCCTTAAGAAGTAAAGGAATTCTAGAAATTCTACATAAATAAGCAACACCTTCGTCCAGTTTGAGTTGTTGCCCAATTACAAGTAAATCACGCTAAGGGAACAATGTTGTCGGGCAAACGTCACATAAAATAAATGGAATGAGATAAAAGGCTGAGTCTCCTTTCTCACGTGGAAAAACATAGAGCCCTGAGGTGGTGAAGGAAGCCTCAGCAAGATTATTTTTCCACGGTCCCACTTCCAAACTTGATCACATCCCTAGGAAATGTCTTTGAATTGCTGGAGCGACAAAGTCGTTCAGTATTCTGCAGGGTGGGCCGGGCATGGTGGCTCAGCCTGTAATCCCAGCACTCTGGGAGGCCGAGGCGGGAGGATCACTTGAGCTCAAGAGTTCAAGACCAGCCTGAGCAAGAGCGAGACCCCGTCTCCACTAAAAAAAACAAAAAACAAAAAATTAGCCCAAAATTAGCTGTCTTTGAGCCCAGGAGTTTGAGGTTGCTATGAGCAAGGCTGATGCCATGGCACACTAGCCTGGACAACAGAGCTAGACTCTGTCTCAAAAAACAAAAAGCAAACCAGAAAACCCCACAGTATTCTGCAGAGCTTTTTCTGCTTGTCCTGGGCTGTGATTCTCTGTTAGCCTGGGTGTGGTATGTGTTTTTTGTAACACAGAATGTCTTTCCGTGTTGCAAACGTGTTGTCTTTCTCTCCTATCCTTTTTCAAAAGAAAAAAAAAACTATTAAAAAAAGTAATAAACTATCAAGGCAGTAAAATCTTACTACGTATAATAACTAATACAAGCCCAGGAAGAATTGAGTGGTAGATGTTAATCATTTGCCTGAGTGACTTTTTTTTTTTTTTTTTAAGACAGAGTCTTACTCTGTTGCCTGGGCTAGAGTGCCGTGGCGTCAGCCTAGCTCACAGCAACCTCAGACTCCTGGGCTCAAGCGATCCTCCTGCCTCAGCCTCCCGAGTAGCTGGGACTACAGGTGAGCGTCAGCACTCCTGGCTAATTTTTTTCTGTTTTTAGTAGAGACGGGGGCATGGGGCGGGGGGTATCACTCTTGCTCAGGCTGGTCTCAAACTCCTGACCTCAAGCGATCCTCCCGCCTTGGCCTCCCAGAGTGCTGGGATTACAGGCGTGAGCCACCGCTCCCGGCCCTGAGTGACTTTTAAAAACTCACATGTCTGCATATAAATTGGGACTTTTAAGGTAACTCAAAGATTCATTCACATGACCAGTAGTATTTCAGTCTTTGTTTAGCTGTGGGATGAGTTATATGAGCTGAAATTACCCTTGACTTTCCCAGACAGGCTGCCCTGCCACACCAACTGGAGTCCCAGTCGGGGCGTCTCAACTAATTAGATAATTCTGTGCATTAGTATAATGATTGGATACCACTCTTTTTTTTTTTTTTAATTTCAGCATATTGTGGGGGTACAAATGTTTAGGTTACACATATTGCCTTTGCCCTGCCTGAGTCAGAGCTACAAGCGTGCCCATCCCCCAGACAGTGCACACCGCACCCATTAGGTGTGAATATACTCACCCCTCCTCCCCCCTCCCACCTGCCTGACACCCGATGAATGTTACTATGTTACTACTATACGTGCACTTAAGTGTTGATCAGTTAATACCAATTTGATGGTGAGTACATGTGGTGCTTGTTTTTCCATTTTTGTGAGACTTCACTTAGTAGACTGGGCTCCAGCTCCATCCAGGATAATACAAGAGGTGCTAGATCACCACTGTTTCTTATAGCTGAGTAATACTCCATGGCATACATATACCACATTTTATTAATCCACTCATGCGTTGATGGGCACTTGGGCTGTTTCCACATCTTTGCAATTGTGAATTGTGCTGCTATAAACATTCGAGTGCAGATGTCTTTTTTAGGAAATGTCTTTTGTTCTTTTGGGTAGATGCCCAGTAATGGGATTGCGGGATCAAATGGTAGTTCTACTTGTAGCTCTTTGAGGTATCTCCATATTACTTTCCACAGAGGTTGCACTAGTTTGCAGTCCCATCTCTAAGTCTTTATTAGGAAATGTCTATTGTAGAGATACTGTTAAAGGCTTTGACCACTCTGTAACACATCATCTCCCTTTGGATGAGAAATTTCTCTAGGTCTCAGTTAGTTTTGTTTTTTGGACATGGCCAACCTCTTAAATATTTGTGTTCCCTCTTTGCTTTGCCTCACAGGAAGCTCAGAGTCTAACTTGCAGCCCATGTCTAGCACTGTATGGGAACTTGAAAGTAATCCACTAAACTTGCTTAATTTTCACTGTTTCTGATTTCTTCACTTTTCATTTTGTATCTTGTTATATGTGTAAGTTTGTAAACTGCTCAAATCTTGTTAAGAAGATGGTGAGGGTGTGAATCAGAGGTTCTCAGCCTCAACACTACTGGGATGAATAATTTCTTGTTGGGAGTTAGGGAGAGCGGGGCCGTCCTGCGCATTGTAAGATGTCTAGCAGCATCCCGGGCCTCTGCCCACGCGATGCCAGGGGCAGTTCTCCTCCATCTCCGAGTTGTGGTAACTAGAACTGTCACCAGACATTGTCAGATGTCTCCTAGTGGACAAAGTCACCCCTGATTGAAAACCACTGGTATAAATGAATAAAGGACCTGGTGTTGAAGACTTAGTATTTTCTATGCAGGCTCCTATCCTTGGGGGACACCAAGATGCCTGACGCCCACTTACCTGCCCCCGGAAAAACCTGCAAACAAGTCAAGAAAAAAGTGTATAAGTGCTGACAATGCACATGTCCAAATCTCCTAGCTGATGTCAGTATAGCTTCCTAATGACCCTGGGAAGAAGGAGGTGAAGACACCATCCCTGTCATCTAGAGAAAGGCACAGAGGTAGCCCCGGGCGGACGCTATTGTCAGAGCCCGGTGTCTGACCCCCCCGCCCCGAGTCCAGCGGAACCCCAGAGCCCCACCACACCTGGAAAGTGCTCGGCAGGTTCCGATGCGGGAGGGGCAAATCCAACCTGGAACGTTAGGAATGGCTTCTCGGGGGAGGTGGCGCTCGAGCTGCGGACAGCAAGGGGGACGGGAGGCAGGACAGCAGGGACCGTCCGGAGGGCCTGCTTGCAGAGTGATGACGGGCGAGTGTAAGAAGGCTGGGCAGACACGGCAGGTCCCGCTGCGAGGAGCCTGCGAGGAGCGGGAAGGTGTGTGCGGGAAGAGCGGTCACAGAGCCACGTGTGCCTGACGCCGGTTTAACACATCACAGGATTCAGGTGGAGAAGAAGCTTAAGGTCATAAACTCGGGCAGCAGAGAGGTTAGTGATGGTAGAAAGACAATGGACACACCGAAGGACCCATTTATCACCTGTGCTTTATCTGCCCTGCCCCCCACCCCCCCAAATTAAACGTTCTCATGAGCTCATGGGTACAGGTCCTGTTTACTTTCTTTCTTTCTTTTTTTTTTTCCTTCTTTTATTTTCGAGACAGAGTCTCGCTCTATTGCCCGGGCTAGAGTGCCGTGGCGTCAGCCTAGCTCACAGCAACCTCAGACTCCTGGGCTCAAGCGATCCTCCTGCCTCAGCCTCCCGAGTAGCTGGGACTACAGGCATGCGCCACCACGCCCGGCTAATTTTTTTCTCTATATATTTTTAGTTGTCCATATAATTTCTTTCTATTTTTAGTAGAGACGGGGGTCTCACTCTTGCTCAGGCTGGTCTCAAATTCCTGACCTCGAGCAATCCTCCTGCCTTGGCCTCCCAGAGAGCTAGGATTACAGGCCACTTTTTAATTCCTTATGACTGAGAGTTGTCATTCAGAAGTGACACCAGTGTTGCCTGAGGCGGACCCTATTGTGATGCAGAGACTGCGCAGCCTAGGAGACCCCGAGGCTCCTGGGGAGCGGAGGAGGGGACTGACATGCCTGCTGGGGGGCGTCTGGCTTTGGGGGTGGCATGAGGAGGGAGGCTGTGGAGAGGAGCAGGAGCTGAAGGGGCCTGGGGGAAGGAGGCTGCAGGAGTCCAACAGCCAACTACGAGTAAGTGACTGGCCTTTGTCACCTCCCAATCTGTGACAGAGAGAGGAGGGGCTCTTTCCCCAGCTGTGTTGACTTTATTTACTTTCTTGTTCCAGAAATTAGATTAAGAGCCCAGATGAGAAACTGGTGGGTTGATAGGATGCGTGGAATGATTTGCTAGGGAGCTGAAAGCCAGAAGGCAGCGTGCGGAGGGGACCGCAAGGACTGGGGACAGGGGACACCGGGAGCCCTGGGAGGGCCAAGGAGAGAGTGAGTTCAGCTGTTTGCGCTGAGCCCATCAGGACAGCTCAGCCTGGTTGAGAGACACGGAGCCCCGTGAAGACCCAGGCTAGACAATAAGCAGGACCTGCTGAGGACAGAACTCCTTCCAAAAGACAGGGGGCTTAGCAGAATGAAGGAGCACAGACCTGGCTCTAACTCACCTGGCCTTGAACCTGACTGAGCTGCTTACGTTTTCCAAGCATCAGATTCCAAAACAGAAGAAAAGGTTGTCATGAGGCCAGACCCCAGTAGCATAGATCAGGCTGCTCAACATGGGATCTGGCCATAGAAGCTGCTCAAGAAATCTCCATTTTCTTTTCCTTTTCCACGAATCAATGTGTCCCCAGAGGAAATGCCCTTTCAAGAATTCCGATAGAGATTGGGTAAATCACAGCCACCGTTAGTTCCCTTTGGTCTTTGATCACTATCTGCAGGGTGGGAGGAAGGCTTCCCGGCACAGCCCATGGAAGCCCATTGTTCTGCCTCCTCCCCCAGCTTCCCTTTCTGGTAGACAAGCCGGAGCCGGTGTTCACATAGCTGCCATAGTGGTAGCTGGATCAAAAGGTCATCCCCATCCCTCCCGTAGTAGAGTTGTCACAATTAAACACAGGATGCCCAGTTAAATGTGAATTTCAGATACACAATGAATAATTTTTCAGTATGCCTCAAACATTGCATGGGACATATTTATTCTAATTTAACTGGAGTACCCTGTGTTTGTTTTTGTTTTTGTTTTCCTAAATGTGGCAACTCTACCTAATCATTCAACCATACTTTCTGTTTTTCTTTAGCAGCCTCTGAGTAAATTGGTGGCAAGACCCAGTATTGGTGAGGATGTGGTATAACCCGAACTCTCCTACATGGGAGCACAAGGCGGTACCACCACTTTGCAGTTCTGTTTGGCTCATCTGCTAACTCTGAGACCCCACAATTCTACTCCCAGGTTATAGACAAAACAGAAATACATACATATGACCCCTAAAGATATGTACAAGAATGTTCACAGCCGCACTATGCTATTCACAATAGTCTAAACTGGGAATGATCCAATGGTCGCAAGGATAAATAAACCGTGTATTTATATAATGGAATATCATATAGCAATACGAATGAATGAATTATTGCCACACACAGTGTGGTTGTATCTCACAATAAAAATTTTCAGCAAAAGCAGTCACATACAAAAAAGTCTAGAATTAATCTAGAATTCAGCATACCTGGACACAGGTTCAAATACAAGCAAAAAAAAAAAAAAAAAACCCTCCCAGATTAGAAGACAGGGTAGAAGTTACCTTTGGGTGGAGGGTTTTGACGATGGGCAGGTGGGAGGTGCTGGGGCTGTTCTAGTTGTTGAATCAGGTTGTGGTTACAAGATTGTTCACTTCGTGAAAATTCACCAGTCATATGATTTCTGTACTTTACTGTCTGTATATTATACTTCAATTAAAAGATTATTTCAATAGAAAAAAATGTAGTAGAACTGAATAAACTGTCCGCATAGGAGCATGAAGCCGAGGGAAGAGAGAAAGGCAAGCGGTCGGGCCGGTGGGCCCGGCAGACTTTCCCACGCAGGAGGAAGTGCGGAACAGGATCTGAGCAGAGGTGTAGGGCCACCGGGGTCCCATAATGAGCTTTCAGTTCCAGGAATGGCAAGTGCATTTTGGACATCTGTGGTCTAAGAAGCCACATACTGGGTTCATCCCTCACAGGGATGCTCGTCAGGCCTGCTGTGGGCAGGACTCAAGCATCTGGTAGGAAACGGGTTTAGACGAATCCTTAGAACCCCCTCCCCTGTGCTCATGTTTCATGATGCTGTGCACGTCCTCCAAACCAGGGTTTCTCTCCTCAGCGCTGCTGACAGTCGGGGCTGGATGCTTCTTTGTTGTGGGGGCTGTCCCGTGTTGGGGGGATGTCCAGCAACATCCTTGACCTCTCCCCATTAGATGCCAGTGGCAACCAAAATATCTCCAGACTAAATGTCCCAGGAGGTTAAAATAATCTCTGGTTGAGAACCAGCGATCTAAACATACACTAGAGAATTCTAGGGAAAGTTTCTGAGTGCCTCGTTTTAAGATATTAGAAACAAATCAGGAAATAAATAAGACTTCTCCCCCTTCCTTCATGTTTTTAATTCCTACACATCTACGTCAGTCTGAAATGTTACGCTAAGTTGGTTGAGCCCGACCACCCCAAGTCATGTGATGGTCGCAATCAACTGTCTTTGCAACTAGCACAGTTAGGTGTGTAACATACTTTTTCGGTTTTGTTTTTACAGGCAACGTCCTTCTGAACTTAGCCTAAAAAATGAATCCGGTTGTTTCCCAGCCAGGATACGGCACGAGGAGTGTGACCCTCAGCGAGTGGCAAACCGGCCCGTGGGATTGCTTTGATGACATAAAGATTTGTAAGTCCGTGTGGCTGTGCTTTCTCCTTGCCTGCAAGAGAGCAGGTTGACATGATGACAATCGTTACGGTTGCCCTGGGTGGGTTCTGTGCTATGATCTCCAACTCAGAAGTCAAAAGCTGGCGGCCCGGGGGGTGGATTTAGCCCTCGGATGTGTTTTGTCTGTCTTGAACACAATGAATCCTCTGGCTGTTATTTCTTGCTTTAAACTTTAAAATAAGAGGATGCATGTAAAAATCAGATTTCACAGAAAACTCTAGTTTTCCGATCTAGGCTTAAAGCTTCTCTTGGAGATTTGGAAGATCCGGAAAGACAGGTCCCGCTTCTCACGCGGCGGCAGTCAGCTACTGTCGGACATTAGCGAATCCCGTGAAAAGGAGTGTGCAGCCCGCAGGGTGACAGTCACATCTGCCACGCGCTAGTGTCTGTTTTGTGTTTTCCCCCCAGCCTGTTTCGCTCACTTATTTGGGCTGCCTGGCGTCGAGTCTGTGGTTCTTGCCTAGCTCATCGCCTCTTTTTAGAATTTTCGCCCCTTCAGTGGCCCTGTGATGGTGGCGTGTTTTTCCGGTTTGTTTTCTATTGACCTCGTTCCCTGTGCTGATGCTGAGTGTTTTCCTGTTTTCAACGAGATTCTTGTGACTCTCGTGATTGTCCCGTGTCAGGAAACACTGCATTTTTTTAAAAAGCTTTATTGATTTGTAATTCTTTTATATTGCACAACACATTTTTGCGGAGAAAAATCTTCCTTATTTCAGGGTTTATCACCATGCGAGCTGAGAAAGCTCCGTGCGGCGCATCCCTCTCCCACCTTTGATTAACGGCCTCCTTTCCGTGCGTGAGGGAACTTTCTAGTGCATCGGAAAGCGCCTTCCGCTTCACACAATCAATACAAGGGACCTTCTTATCTCGGGTACAGCCGTATCACCGCTCCGCCCCGGAGCTTTCCAAAACACACCGCTACACAGAGCGTATCTGAGAATAATTTCCTGTGTGTTGCTATCTTCCCAGGCCCTTGTCTCTTACACAGATCCTTTGAAAGTGAAGTCGCAGCAAGCGCTGTAAGCTTTGGCTGCTGACATCCCGCAACTGTCCCTTGCTTTCATCTCATGACAGTAACAGGACTCTGCTCTTTCCTCAGGGACTGTCTAGAATCTGTTCCCTACAGCTTTTCTCACTGTGAGCCCCAATGATTTCTCCATTTTCTGACCCTAAAGACCCTCCCCTAGTGTTCAGGGGTCTTCTCCGACACCCTGATGCCACCAACTTCCTGTGCAAACGTGACCCAGATGTGACCCAGGGCAGAGAGGAGACACGGTCTGGTTGTGCTGGGATTGGCAGGGCAGGAGCTTGTACCATTAAATCAGACCCACTAGCATAAGGACACGCGGACTGTCCTCAACCCGCACGCCGGGCGCTAGAAGCAGGACATGAAGCGCCAGAGGACAACCTTGATTGCTCGGAATGTCCACTAAGGCCATTTCCTTAGGTAGCATCTTTCTGCAAGCGGTGTGACTCAGCCACGGCGGTGACAGTGCACTGATTCCTCTGTATGGTTTCGCCCTCTGCTCAGGCCTCTGCGGGACTTTCTGTCCCTTGATCCTGTCAGCCATGATCGCCAACGACATGGACGAGTTCTGCCTGTGCGGGGGCAGCATGGCCATGAGGACCCTGTACCGCACCCGCTACGGCATCCCGGTGAGTCCCCCGAGTGTCCCCGCGTGGCGGTGGCACCCACAGCCCGAGGGCTTCTCTCCAGTCCGGCGGGATCCGTGTGAGTGCCCCTCACACCTGCACGGCTTGACGCTAGGTTGGTTTGTTTCTTTGTTTGTTTTGAGACAGCATCTTGCTCTGTCGCCCGGGCTAGAGTGCTGTGGCGTCGGCCTCGCTCACAGCAACCTCAAACTCCTGGGCTCAAGCGATCCTCCTGCCTCAGCCTCCCGAGTAGCTGGGACTACAGGCATGCACCACCATGCCCGGCTAATTTTTTTTCTATATATATTTTTAGCTGTCCATATAATTTCTTTCTATTTTTAGTAGAGACGGGGTCTCGCTCTTGCTCAGGCTGGTCTCGAACTCCTGACCTCGAGCGATCCTCCCGCCTCGGCCTCCCAGAGTGCTGGGATGACAGGTGTGAACCCCCGCACCTAGCCTGAATCAGCTATTATTATAACGGTTGTCAATGGTGGGGCTTCCTCTCTAGTGGGAGCAGACAGCCAAAATATAACTAAATAAAAGCATAGTAGGTAGAATGATGATTAATTGCTGGAGAGAAAAATAAAACAGGGAAGAGGAATAAAGAATGTTGAAAGGTTCTAATTTTAAATAGGGTTATCAGGGAAGACCTTAGTGAGAAAATAAAGCTCTAAAAGGCTAAGCAACAGCTGGGCACAGTGGGACATGCCTCGAGTCCCGGCTACTTGGGAGGCTGAGGCAGGACAATCACTTGAGCCCAGGAGTCTGAGTCCAACCTGGGCAACATAGTGAGACCCTCTCTCTGAAAAATAAAAATTAAAGAAAACAAAAAAGGGGTCAGTGGATGATCCATCTGGGGAAAGTCCAGGCAGGGCAAAGAGCTAGAGCCAAGGCTTTGAAATAGAGCTTATCTGGAGTGTTCCGGAAGCGGCAATCGGCCACGGTGAGTAAGGCAGGGGTGTAATAAAAGAGCATGATGATGTCAGAGCAACAGCAAGGATCGGAGCATTATAAGGACTTTTTTTTTGGCTTTTACCCTGAGTGAGCTGGAAAACCATTGACATGTTTTAAACAAAGAAATGCCATGAAGGATTCTTGTTCCCGCCCTACTCACTGCTCCCAGGTGACAGAGAGCAAGCTATTAGCCTTCCTAAGGCTCCGCCCCTCACTGATAAAATGGTAGTAATGATGCCCCTCCCTGGTGTTGCAGCAGGAGGTACAGGACAGACTATACCGACAGTGCTCAGCACGGGGCCTGGCAAGCAATAAATGCTTGATAAAGAACTATTATTGACGTTACTTTTGTTCTTATGTCAGCAAGTGACTCACCTGTTTTCCCAGGGCAGGGATGTGTCCAGCGCCCTGGCTTCATCTCTCCTGTGCGTGCTTGTTTAGCTTCCTGACTGCTCAGCTCTCCCTGCTGCTCTCATGCATCAAATTCTGCACTCATACGGCAGCATAACACGAAGCTGGGGGCTTTTGTTCATTTGTTTTTTGTTTTGTTTTGTTTCTTGAGACAGAGTCTCCTTCTGTTGCCCAGGCTAGAGTGCCGTGGCGTCAGCCCAGCTCACAGCAGCCTCAAACTCCTGAGCTGGAGCGTTCCTCCTGCCTCAGCCTCCCAAGTAGCTGGGACTGCAGGTACACGCCACCACGCCAGACCAATTTTTCTATTTTTTGTAGAGCTAGGGTCTCACTCTCGCTCAGGCTGGTCTTGAACTTCTGGCCTCAAGCGATCCTCCCACCTTGGCCTCCCAAAGTGCTGGGATTACACGTATAAGCCACCGTACCCGGCCTGGTTCTTAACTTTGTGGCCGGACCACGAACCTCCTGAAACTGACCGCAAGTGTCATGTATGAGTAGTTACGTACATGAGGCGTGAGGGTGAGATTCTCAGAGTTATCCATGACCAAGAATGGTCCAGAGGAAGGGCACAGAGCCGCACTCTGGAGATCAGGGCTCCAGGAAGAACTCAGGAAATAGCTTCACTTTATGGCCTTCCGAGAAGTCACTTGACAATGTCCGTTTCATCTGTCATGAGGAAGTTGTGCTAAATGATATTGAGGGCCGGGCACGGTGGCTCACGCCTGTAATCTTAGCACTCTGGGAGGCCGAGGCGGGTGGATCGCTCGAGATCAGGAGTTTGAGATCAGCCTGAGCAAGAGTGAGACCCTTGGCCGGGCGCGGTGGCTCACGCCTGTAATCCTAGCACTCTGGGAGGCCGAGGCGGGTGGATCGCTCAAGGTCAGGAGTTCGAGACCAGCCTGAGCAAGAGCGAGACCCCGTCTCTACTAAAAATAGAAAGAAATTATATGGACAACTAAAAATATATATATATATAGAAAAATTAGTCGGGCATGGTGGCACATGCCTGTAGTCCCAGCTACTTGGGAGGCTGAGGCAGGAGGATCGCTTGAGCCCAGGAGTTTGAGGTTGCTATGAGCTAGGCTGACGCCACGGCACTCACTCTAGCCTGGGCAACAAAGTGAGACTCTGTCTCAAAAAAAAAAAAAAAAAAAAAAAAAAAGAGTGAGACCCCGTCTCTACTAAAAATAGAAAGAAATTATATGGACAACTAAAATATATACATACAAAAAATTAGCCAGGCATGGTGGCGCATGCCTGTAGTCCCAGCTACTCGGGAGGCTGAGGCAGGAGGATCGCTTAAGCCCAGGAGTTTGAGGTTGCTGTGAGCTAGATTGACGCCACGGCACTCACTCTAGCCCGGGCAACAGGGTGAGACTCTGTCTCAAAAAAAAAAAAAAAAAAAAAAAATGATATTGAGGGTCACTCCTAGGCCTAGGGTTCCATGACTGTAAGTTTCCTTGGCACAGATTCAATAAGTGTACTGGCGGACAGCGCACCTCTGTTCTTCCTCTTTACAGCACACCCCTAAAATGACCCGTAATTCCTAGGGCTACTTTGCGTAACCCGGGCTCCCTGCTTTGTTTCCCTACATCCGTGCAAACTTTTATGGGGCTGCGACGGTGCCGCCTCTGTGATCTGCCCCCTCCTGCGTGGGCACAAGGACAAAGGAAGGGAACCACCGCTGAGAGCACGCTGCCGTGTCCTGCGATGTCATTTGGACACGTACCTGCTCATTCGCTACCGACGGACTCTGTGCGGTGTAGGGATTGTCTGCACTTTATAGATACGGTAACCAGGCATCAGAGGGCCGAAGGTCACACAGTACGTTAATGCTGGAATTTGGACTCAAGCTCATTCTGACTAACTCCACAAAGGTCTGGTTTTTTCCACTTCACCCTCTCGCTTTCCTGAGTCGACGTGTATTCAGCCGCATACCAGGATTCATTCCTTTATTGGCTCCGTCCGCGATTCTGCAAATAGTGCTCATAACAAGACTGCTTTTGACAGCTTGCAAACAAGTAAAGCACCAGCCCCCTTTAAGCAGAAGGAGAGCGAGGACGGCGTCTTTATTTCGGGCACCCACCTCCAGAAGCCACTGCAGTCAAGGCGTCTATGTCCCTTATGGACTTCAGCCCGGTAGTCACCTGCAGTTCATTTCCTCCTATTTTGGAAGAAGAATCTTTTTTGTTCTCTCCGTTCTCTCTCTATACGGATATACTATGAAACGGACTTACAATCGGGGGGTGTGTTGTATAAGTTTTCCTAGTTTTCTCAGCAAATAGTAGTGAAATTTTATTCCCCCTAAAAACTACTGAGGCAGGCCGGGCGCGGTGGCTCACACCTGTAATCCTAGCACCCTGGGAGGCCGAGGCGGGAGGATCGCTCGAGGTCAGGAGTTCGAGACCAGCCTGAGCAAGAGCGAGACCCCGTCTCTACTGAAAATAGAAAGAAATTATCTGGCCAACTAAAATATATATAGAAAAAATTAGCCGGGCATGGTGGCACATGCCTGTAGTCCCAGCTACTCGGGAGGCTGAGGCAGGACGATCGCTTGAGCCCAGGAGTTTGAGGTTGCTGTGAGCGAGGCTGACGCCACGGCACTCACTCTAGCCTGGGCAACAGAGCGAGACTCTGTCTCAAAAAAAAAAAAACAAAACAAAAAACCCCACAACTACCTGAGGTAAAAAAACAAACATAGACATGCTGGAGCAGGAAAGTAATCAGATGCTTATTGAATGAGAATATTTAATTCTTCCTTGAGTCATACGTGTATTCAATATATGTTGGTTTTCCAAAGTTTTAAAAGATAAAAGGAATAATAGATTGAAGACTGAAAAAATAAGTACGATGAGGAAGGGTTAAAGGATTTCAGATGATTTATGAGGGAAACAGAGAAGGCTAAGAGACTGAATTGTTTTCCGTGTGAATATCCATTCCTCCATCCCGTGAAGGTTGCAGCATTAGATTTTTAACATTACTGTTACTTGTCCATTTTTTGTTCCATATGCTTCCTCTGTTAGATGAGAAGCAAAATCTCCACAGCAATAATAAAAATGAAAAATAAGTCATTTGTAATCTCACCATTTAGGAGCTCCTAACTCCTTATAAATTAAATCTAATTGGAAATTAGATTTAAAAAAAATTTTTTTTCTTCTGCATATTTTTAGCTGTCCAGATAATTTCTTTCTTTTTTAGTAGAGATGGGGTCTCACTCTTGCTCAGGCTGTTCTCGAACTCCTGACCTCGAGCGATCCTCCCGCCTCGGCCTCCCAGAGTGCTAGGATTACAGGCGTGAGCCACCGCGCCCAGCCTGGAAATTGTATTAAACGCAACAAATTTTTTTTAAATAGCTGCTATCAGACCTTGGATTTCAAGGTCATTTGAATCAGTCAGGGACACACAATCGTAGCACCCGGTTGTTAGACCAGCCCTCCCCAGACCACCCCGTGCCCCTGGGCAGAGCAGGACCCCTCTGGGGCATCTGCCAGGGGTCATTAGGCACCAACTGGACCCCTCCAGGGGAGAACCCTCATGACTCTGCACACGAGCCCATTCCATGTCTTTTCCCAATGCTATTCATTCTCTTTTCTCTTTTCTCATAATTTATGTATCTCTCCCTCTCTCTGGACTTTCTCCCTTGCAGAACAAACATGAGAGATGTCAATGAATGTGGCTTGAAGGGTCCAAAGTGGGGCCCGGCCTGGCACTTACTCTCAAGCTGGAGAAAACCGGTGCCTTGGACAACTCACTTCATTCTTGAGCTGATGAGAGAGGGGGCGGCTGTGGCTGTCACCTGCCGTTCCCCTGAAACCGTCCAATATCATGAAAGGGCACTGGCTGGAAAAGGAAAGGCCAGGGTCTGCCACCAGTCGCTGAGTGACCCTAGCAAGTCATTCCATTTCACCCGGGTCACCAGAAAAATGGCGATAATGTCATAGAATTCTCATGATGAACAAGCGACATGAAATGTGCATTTTAAAGAGGTTTGGAAAACGATGCAAAGGCGAGGACCGTGTGACTATATTTATGGGCTACATGTTTGGTTTTTTTAACAGGGATCTCTGTGCAGTGATTGGCTCTGGTGGTCATGTTTTCCGTCTTGTGCCATGTGTCAGCTGAAGCGGGATATTGACAAAAGAAAAGCCATGAATGCTTTCTAAAAGGCGCTTGGTAAGTGGGCGAGACTTCTTGGCTGATCTACGAATATCACAGCAAATTCTCAAAGACATCTTTTATCCCCGGCACCTTCTCACAATCCCATGAGACATCCCTTAGCCAGTCGAGGGCAAAGGGTTTTTCACTGCCAGCCTACACGGCCCGTCAACTGGTAACCAGCTTCCCAGGGCCCGGGTCCGAGCGAGCTCCAGCCCCACGGAGTGGGAGACAGTTCTGTGGTTTCTTAGAGTGTTTGCCCCAGACGGCTGTGTGAACTGCCACTAAACATGTCACGTATAAACCACGTCTACATATCATGACACAAAGGTAGCAGACATATGTGTCCAACAGGACATTCATTTCCCTAAGCCTAGATCTCGGGTCCACTGCGACCCACGGTAACCATCTGAGATGTCATACCCAGTGTGACGGTGTCCTGTACTAGTTATACGTTCCTGTCAGCACCACGACATCAGAATAATGATCCCTTCTCCAAAGTGACAGGAAGCTATTTTAGTCTCTCTAAATGTAGAGTGGACAATTCACCCAGTTAGCCAGAATTCCCAAAGCCCCTGCTACAGAGAAGAGTCTCGAACTCTCCAATGGCTCCATTTCGACGCTGGGCCGCCGCTCACCTACCTGGTGTCCGTAGCTCTCTGCTCGCGTTTCCAGTCTTCCCGGGTCCTCCCGCTTCTCTCAGGGGAGACGGCAGCGGCTCCCTCGGTCCCCGCTTGCAGCCTTTTTCTCAGCGTCTCCGCAGAGTCTGTAACCAAAGCTTAGTTGCAGCTGGCGATGGCTGTCCTCTGAAAATCCTGCCTCCCGAGGGTCTCTGAGAATGGTCGGTCAGGACGGTGCAGTCGTCCACAGGGTTAGGCGATAGTGGCCCAGTCTGTCTCTTTCTGAGCTATTTTTGCCACATGCGGCACTAAAAATGTCCCCCTCGGGAACCAGGCTTCAGGATGCTGCATTTGAGCGCCAGGGGCGGCACCCCAGAGAACGTGACAGTTCTGGTCGGGTGATCCAGTCCGTGGGAGACTGTTTTTGGTTCTCTGCCTCTTGGGGACTCCTGGCACGTGTGAGGATTCGGAACGGAAGTTGACTCTATCTCGCAACCTACAGATCATTCTACTGGATCACCTCTCCCCCCAGCAATAGCGCCTGACACATAAAACGCACTTAATAAACATTTTCGGATGAGTAAATGAATGCAATTTGCAAGGAAGAAAGCAAAACGGGGCCCTAACCTGGGAGAATCACGTGCGTCTTGACGGGTGGTGGGATTGTCCCCAACAGCTTGTACCGAAACACAGGCCGTATTTCACCTAGATGTGAAATATGTATCAACTTGGCAGTAGGGCAGGGAGGGAATGGAAGTTCTGATACTTGGAACACAGGAACGTAAAAATGATGGGACTGGTAAATCTTAATTTGTTCATTCATTCATTCTTTTCTCTCCCCGCCCCCACCTTTTTTTTTTTATTTCCACAGCTCAAATTGACACGGCGGGAAAAGGCTGGAATGCAATACCACAACTATTAAGTGCTATCTCACCTTACATTTCAGAAACTAATTCAAACTAATCAAATGGCTTCAAAATATTTTTAATTCCTAATTTCTTAAAAAAAAAACAACATTTAGTGGATGTATCACTGTCTCCTAAGTGTTAACATTTAATAATAGCCGACAACCAACGACATTTCTGTTGTGCATGCAATAAACTTTCTATACACTGAACAGTGCATTCATTCACGGATAACCTTATACGATGTCTCTGTAAGTGAATAACAAATAAAAACCAAAGCACAATTATACAAACTGATATTACTTGGAAACTTTTTGGGATGTTTGTTTTATATTTTTATCAGTAAATGTAGGCTTGGATATGCCGCAGTAAAATATCAACCCCCAAATGCAAGATGAGCAAAAGGGGAAGTCAAGGGACATGTCTAAAGGAGAGAGAACCAACAGTAAAGGCACAAGTACAGTATGTCAAGCGATAAAGGAATTAAAGTAGAAACTGAACATAGTGCTGTAGCTCCACTGAGGGGGGAAACTATTACTGAGCTGAATCTTCCTGCATCACACAAAGTCATAGATAACATCTAAAATTCTCAATCAAGAAATGAGCGTGTGTTATTCAGAGATATGAAGATAAATCCCAGAAACACTGAAAACAGAAACAGTGAACATTAAAACAGTTAAAATTAGTTCTCTCTATGGAGCAAAGTTGAGACCGTGGAAAGGTAGCTCAGGGCAGCCGCTTTTCATGATAAAAAACCTTCCGAAGCATTTGAAAATGTTCAATCATTTGCATGTACCACTTTGAGTGAAAATTAAAACATTTAAAAATGGACATTTGTAATTTTTCTGGAGAAAGTCTTGCAACTGTCAAATTCTTAAGCAGTTACTACTATTTGTCATCATTAGCATCTTAAACTGTTTCCAACTTCTTAAACGAAGATTACATTTCTCCATGACGCCAGCAGGAGGTCAGAATCTTGAGCAAGTATTTTTAAGTTTTAATGTGTACCAAATTACTTACTACCTTTCCCAGGACGCCCTCAAGCCTTGGTGTCTCACTGTTTTAATTATATGTTCTTTTTTCCCCCTTGGTCAAGAATTGGCAGGTTTGTACAATAATTGAAAAGTTTCCTAAAGTCCCTGGAAGCTTCCGCCATAGCTACAGTTTCTCATATACACCACGTTTTTCTTTCCTGGTTGGAGTGGGGGGAAGCTAAAAAGAATCAGGTGTCTTCCTTGACATTGGGGAGCACGTTCACGACCCCTGGAGGGTCCCGGGGCCCGATGACAGAGCTGAGTCCTGACAGTACGCAGGTGCAGTGCTGACGCTGTGAAACCGTAACACAGCTAAGAACCCAGGTTCCCACTAAGCCAAGGGACAAGGACAAAGGGACACACAGGGGCCACTGAGCATCCTTCGTCATACTTCTCCCACGTGCCAGGCAAGCCCGTGCCTATCACGGGTTGAAACTGCAGTTTCTGCTCCCGCCTATAGAGAGCAATTCTGTGATTTTATACGAACTGTGCTTACTCAGAGCCTGATTCAGAGAGGGCAGTCAGCAATTAAAAAGAACAAATGTGGCAAACGGAAGCGGTCCCAACCCTGCTCAAGTTCCTGGTTCTGGTCATTTCTAAGGGCTATTTATATTCATGCGCCTTCTGTTTTGTTTTGTTTCCTTTTAGCCGGGAGCAGGGCGGGGAGTAGATAAGTGGGTTTCGGTTTCCTGATCGCTCCCAAAGGAGAGATTCTCAAAATGGCATGAAGAGAGCTCAGCCTGCCCGCAGCTCCGCGGCTGTTGAACACGGCGACCGTGTCCCCCCTAGAAATGGAGTCTCCCACCCGGCTGCAGAAGGGCGGGAAGTTAATCTGTCATTAGGGGCCCACAATAAATACACGCCTGTAATTTTCCCAGGGAAACAAATGTCACAGCCTCTTCCACAGCACATGCTCATGGCCATGAAGCCACATTCGAGGGATGTGCTTCCATCAGACAAGGACTGACTGCAGTTGCTGGCGTGAGCTTAACGGGAACAAGGACCTAATCACAGAGATGGGTTTCCACAGATACTGCTTTTGCAATTTTTATCTTCTCCTTTGCTACGTGAGCTGTAGTAATAAATCAGATGGTTTTAATCTGTTTCGCTTCCTTCCTCGGGAGAGGCTGCTTGGCTGGGGGGTAACTATGTGGGATGCGCCACCTCTCCGCACTGCGCTGTCGGCCAAAGCCGGCTCGTCCACACTGGGGGGGACACAGACTCTTCAGTCTTCTATTCCCACGAGGTTTGAAGATTTAGATCTAGTTTGTACGCTCTGACTAAGAAAAACAAAGGACAGTATGTTGTGGCCCGATTATACAATGGGGGATGAACACATAAACATCTATAAGGAAACACACAGACACACAGAGACGGTACAAGACTGTAGCGCCGAAAGTACCAGTTGTTTTATTTTTATATTTTTTGTCTCGTAGTTATTTTTTGGTGTGTGACTTTTTTTGATGTCTTGAGGTAATTTGTTCTATTAAGGCGATTATTTAAGGGAGGTGAATGTTCATATTTTAACCTCTTAATCTCATCACTGCGTACAGACAGTGAGACGCCTTGGCTTACGTGTAAGACCACAGGCCCTTGGCTATCAGCCATAAAAAACAAGTTGTATGTTCAACAGGCCATGTCCAGACCTATTGATGATTAACAGGCCGTGTGCGGACCTATTAATCTCTGGCCTCAAAAAACACGTGCAGTTTCACCGACTCCAGACAAAAACCAACTTCCTACCCAGGGGCAGCCCCTACACAATACACCAAAATGATCTTTGGCATCACAGTCCTCTGAGGACAGGATATCACTTCATCTGGAGAAATGCCACCTTTATAGCCACGGGGCCGGAGTACAAGCGCTGGAAACGAAGAGAATTTTACAGGACCCGATCAAAGCCTGGGGAGGAATTTAAATATTTTGCCCTCGTTTGCATCTGGACATGTTTACCTCTTCTGTGAAAATATTTACATGCTGGCCAATTCTCTGCTTGGAACAACATTCATGAATTATACTTTCACAAGAAACTGGCCCTCTGTTTAAAGAAATGATAAGGCTTGCCTCAGTTTCCTTATCAGTCAAATGGGGGTAATAATTGTACCAGCCCCTACAGAATTGTGGGTAGAATTCAAAAAGTTGACACACGCAAAACTTCAGGACAGTGCCTAACACATGGTGAGTGTTCAATCAGTTTTAGGGAAGACAAACAAAGGAGTCCAAAGCAGGAGAAAGAAAAAGAAACATCTGATCAGATATGGAAGTCCAGATAGCCTGCTTTCTCCCAAATACCACCTGTATCCTCTGCAGTAAAAAGATGGCAATACATATACACTGGTCATCATTCATTGTAGTACAGGGGGAAAGTAAATTTTAAAGATCAGTAAGCTCTGCCAAAAATGTCGAAACAATCAAACCATATAATGAATCAAATCTCCCCTCCCTCCAAAGATGTGCCAGTGTCCCTGAGATAACACAGGAAAAGGAACACACTGGGCAAGAGATTGTCATTCTCAAGATAAGTTAAAGGCCAACCCTGCCTGGATTACATTGGCCAATAAAAGCCTCTGAAATTGTCCTTTGTGCTCTACGCTGACACGGAAACATAGTTACCTCCTCTTTCCCTCCGCTTTCACTTCTGGTGAGATTCCCTCCCAGGCTGCAAGACACTTCCTGCTCCGAACCTATTTCTCAATTGTAAGTACTTTGAACTTAAGAACTTCTTTAAAAACTTATCTTAGCACTGAAAAAAAAAAAAAAACCTGTTTTCTTCAAAAGTTATTTGATTTTCTTGAGTTTCCCCCCCGCCAACAACATGCTATATTTTGAGGTTCAGCTGAAAGACTTGTTTTCTTATCTAATGGCTTTAAATTTAGTAGATTTAGTCAAACTCAACAACTATGTGCTAAGCATTTTGCTAGATGCTATGCTTTTCAAAGTTGTGTAAGATTTCAGCTTTGAATCCTCATCAAATACTGCTTTTGGCAGGAAACATGTATGATGCACTGTATTTACTAACTGATCATTCATTTCACTCATTTCAATACATGTGCCTGTTTACTTGTGCCAGGCGAATTTCTTTGTGCTTCACTTCCCAGGGAAGCTTAGAAAGAAAAGACTTTAAAAAAAGTTTCTTTGTGTTTTGAAAATACTTCGTTTTATCTGTTCAAAATATTTAGAAACAAGAGATGAGATTTTGTAGATTTAGCTAATGCACTGTAAGACTCCTTGAATTCTCACTATACAAGTAAGAAAAACAGACTAGAATGCTTCAAAATTAAATTCTGGTGCTTCCTTGATATGTATAAAGAGAGATGTCATTTTTCACATAGTGTGTGAGATTATGAAATAAAAAAGTTTCGATCAAAGCAAAAAAATGAAATTTAACATCAATAAACAGTAGGGAGAAAAAAGACTCAGTAATCTAGTATCAGGATTAATCGACATTAATAATTATTAATATTAATATAATTGATGTAATATAATATATTGATAATATTAATTCAGTTTAATAAGGCAGTGAGCTGTCCTTCTCGAGAGTGAGGTGTTCATAGGCAGGGGAGACAGGGACAAGGTTGGTTCTAACTGAGACTAGCGGATAAAATTAAGATGTTTAAAATGTGAGCCCAATACTGCGAGAGTTCCTGGCATTGAGGCCATCCCATGGGACGAACCTTCTAAGAACAGCGTTATTGTCT
The DNA here is from genome assembly GCF_041146395.1 of Eulemur rufifrons. Classification (NCBI taxonomy): domain Eukaryota; kingdom Metazoa; phylum Chordata; class Mammalia; order Primates; family Lemuridae; genus Eulemur; species Eulemur rufifrons. The sequence goes on from NC_090995.1 coordinate 13,133,745, forward strand.
CATTCTTCAAAGCTCGTCCACCAAGATCCCCATTTCAGTTCCTCTGCTTCCGTTTTTCCTTTTTCCTAAGCGGCTCCCCCCCCACCAACTTTTTTTTTATCACCCTCTCTGCTCCTGTGGGATCAAGGATGGCATGAACAAAGAGCGGTGTGGTCACAGGTGATGGGCGGAGCTGCTGGCCATGCGTAGGGAACCTGAGACATCTCGGCCCTTACTGATCTAAGCTAGCACAAGACCTTTACGCGCACTGAGCGCTCCATAAATATTTGCTGAATGAAACTGGTAACAAAAGAGACATGAAAAAGCCTGCGCTCGTGGGGTACTTGGTGTGCTCTGCAAGGTCTCTGGCATGGGAATCTCCTGGGATGCCAGGCCCACTGCGCGGGCGGGCAGATAAGGGGCAAGGAGCTGGTCTGGAGTGTGCTTCTCGGGCACGTGCGGGGCACTGGCACGGGCTGCATCTGCCTGGACAAGAGGATCTCGTTGTTCAAATCCTCACCAAAGCAGCCCCACGCTCGCCAACCTGTGCCTGCCTGTCTCTACTTCACACAACCATATACTTACGGCACATGGGTGCCAGCCCTGCAGGTCCTCATTACAGGTTCCCGGACCCCAGCCCATCCCACCCAAATTGCAATCTCTGAGGACAGTGTCCAGCAATCTGCACCGTAACAAACCGTCCAGGTGCCTTTTGCACATGATAAACTTTGACGACCACTGAACTAAGGAGACAGGCTCATACCTAAGGTCCCAGAAAATCTTGGAAACATCACCCAGCACTAAAGGAGATTCAAGGAAGTTTTTTTTTTTTTTTTCTCCCCTCCACTTGCTGTTTGTTGACCTTTTATATTGAATGGCTAAGGTTAAAGATCATGGAACACTTAATGGTTGAAGCAAAGAGAACTGCAGTTGTTTGGGACACTTTGCATTTGTTTCTGTTTTATATTTTGTTGAAACTTGAGACATACCTAGAATTTTGAAATGATCGCAGAGTTGCATGCAAGCGAGTTGAGTGTGCGCTTTCTCCGCGTGGTTTTATAACTATCAAGAAGGTATTTCCTCGAGGAAGAAGTCTCGTTCCTCTCTGACTGCTTTTCTGGGCAGGGCTGGGCAGGGCAGGGCAGGGCAGCCTTCTCCACCGCTGCAGGTAACCTGCGCTGCAGAAGAACTTCTAATAAAATCAGGAACCTCCTGGGGCCTCACACTCTGCTTCAGTTCCTAAGACTCACAGAAACACCTGAGTGCCCACAATTTCTCACATTCAAAAGAGGAAGTCAAGATGAGCGAAAGAAACAAACAGTTTTGACTGTTGGGCTGAAGACTGTCCAGACCACTACATGGAGGAAGTAAATTCCATCCAAGCTAACTGGCAGTTAGCATGAGGATCTCTTGGATGCAGCTGCTCGCTACAGAACACACAGGTCACCACTGAATGGGCTTCAGAGGGACTCAGACAATACTAAGGCCTCAAGCTGCCGTGAAGTCTGACAGTCGCCAATTTGAATGCACAAGTACATATACCATATACGCAGTGAGGACGGTCAGGTAAAGGGAAAAATAATTGCAAGCCAGGTTTTATTCTGAAATCTTCAGATCGCTATTATTATATTAACAAATTAGAGTGCAGGCTTCTTGAAAAAGGAGCGAGTTAAACGAACATGTTTTCCCTTTGACAGAGATGTAGGATTATCTTTATCTGTTGAAGGCCAGTTGCATGCCAGGCACTCGCTAGGGGCCAAGAAGGAAAACAAAAAACAAAAAAATACAAACGGCTGTATTATCATTGGCATGATCTCTTTACAAAATGTATTTTTCACTGGATTTGCTTTTTGTTTCTGAAAAATATTTCTGGGTTTGATTCTAAAAGAAATAAATGCTAATTTATTTTTAAACTATTTTTTCAGACAATACAGAAAATTATAAAGGTAAAAGGAAAAAAAAAAGTCTATAGCCAATCACTCAGGGATAACCACCTGACACTGCCTTTGCATATTTTTTTCTGGTATTTGATTAAAAGGAAATGCAAAAGAAATTTGAACGCACATCTTTGAGCATTTCCTAGAATGTCTCTTCCTCCCGGGCCCCACATGTGGGAAGCCTTCACCCAACACTGTGGTTTCTAGCATTTTAGGACTGGCGTTTGGGATGCGGGGAAGAGCTGGGCCCTCGTGCACGCGGAGGTCCGAAGGGTCCCAGGAAGCGCTAAGTTGTTGGAGCGGCTTCTAGCGCAGTGCACCGACCGGCTCCGCGTGCGGCCTCCGCACAACGGGAAGCAGAGGCTGGGGCGCTGGGGGCCTTCGTGGGCACCTGCCAAGCACCAGGTGCGAGCTGAGGTTTTCAAATACGTCAGCGAGCACAGCCCACAAAAGTCCCTGCCCTTGTGGGGCTTACCCTTGGGACTGGGGCTGAATTTTCCCACGGCCGCGCTAATTATCGAGCAAGGGGCGCGCAGCAGGACGGAATCATTGCAATTTCCCTCCTTCTGCTTGCATGGGGTGCACGGAATGCGTTTCTTTAGAGAGCTGGAACAGGGGCAGGGACGGCACAGGCGGCACCCAGGGCGCGTCCACCGAGCACTGTCTTACTTTCGGCTGCCGGGGGAGCCGGGGCGCCCCGGGGGTCGCGCGGGTTGGCGATGCCCGGCATGGGGGGGGGGTCCCCGGCGCCCCCGGCTCCCTCGCGCCACGGCTGGTCCTGCCAAGTCCTGCCCGCCGCCGGCCCTGTCCCCGGGCGACTCTGCGCTGGGCACCCTGACAATTCACAGGCGAACAAGGCCTGGTCCCCCCAGAGGAGCCACGTGCGGACACGGATGGCCACGGCTGCGCGGGCAGCAGGTGGCGCCTGGTAGGAAGAGCCCCGGGGGGGCCCCCTGCTGCCACCCGCCGTCCCCATCCTGAACCCACGTCCGGGATGACAGGCACAGTCCACCGGCTGGTTTTGTGTTCACTTACCAGAACCTTCTTCTTTTGCAGAAAACCTTGTTTTCTTGGGACCCCCCCGCCCCTTTCATTGTAAAAAAAAAAAAAAAAAAAAAAAAAAAAAGCAGTAAAAGGCCATTGTGGGACATTTTTAAAAATCAAGCCTAAGTCAAAAACGACTTGAAGGTACATAAAAGGGCACACCTGATACATTTAAAGGCAGCTTCCACTGTTCTGAATGCAGTCTGCGGTATATAGTTCGTAGAAAAAAGAGAAATGCTTTAGAATGAGCACTTGAGGCGGGCAGGCCAGAAACCATTTCCAGTGTCCAGATGAGTAAGTGGAAAGATGAATGACAAGTTCAATGACTAGTCTGAGGTCACCCCCGTCTCAGAAACCGGGATTCCAGCAGAGACATTCTCGGCCCGAATCTAATGATGTTCCTTGACCCCACGCTGCCTCTGAGGACGGAAGAAATGAGGAGTGACCGGGCAAAGTGTCCCTTGTAACGAGGTTGGTGGGGACATCCCCAGCCGGGCTTGCCCTCCCACCCCGCAAGGACCCGTCAAGCCGGCCCCGCCAAAGGGATACGGGCCCCTGGTGCGTTTGCAGTGACGGCCGGGCTGTGTGCAGAACGGCCAGAAAGGCCTGCTGACCGGAAACAAGTCCCAAAGGAAAAGGACTACAATGAAGAGGCGGGAGGGGTGCACACAAAAGCTTAGGGCCACTGTTTCCTTCGGTGGTCACTTGTTTCCCTGTCCTGAGCGGATACCAAGGACCTCCCTAAAAACAGGCCCCAGACAGCCCCTTTCTGCCTTTATCTTACGGGAATCATCTGCTGGCCCTATCGGTTCAGTGAATTTCATCCCCCGCCCCCCAGGCCTCTGCCTTCTGCAGGGTGGAAACAGAAACTGTGCTCTTCAAAGACCAACTTCCTCCAGGTCGCCTCACCAGCCTGCACTGCCGGCGCCGTGGGAGACTTTGGAGAGCAGCCCTCACACCGACTGTGTCCTTTCCAGGCCCTGCGCTGAAAATGCAAGCTCAGTCCCCGGTGGTCGTGGTGACCCAGCCCGGATACGGCCAGGGCCCCGCACCCCAGAACTCCAACTGGCAGACCGGCATGTGTGACTGCTTCAGCGACTGCGGAGTCTGTAAGTTCGTGGGAAAAGGGCCCCCCTAACTGACATTGGGGTGATTTACCGATGACCAGCTCCTTCCCCCGTGCCTTCCTTATTGTGCAGTTAAAGTTTCTGACTTAGTACAGGCATCCTGCATGTCAGACCGTGGTCTCTTTACCCCCCAAAAAGCTCTATACTGGAGCTCACTGATTCTAACAATGAACAGGTCTGGTCTAATGATTATAAATAGAGCTCATATTAATTTAAAAAAGAAATTTCAAGTCTAACTTGATTAAAAAAAAAAAAAGACTGTTCTCATTACACATAAATTAAACTCATTATTTTAGAGTTACATTCTGTCCAGTATATGGGATAGTTTTCATTGATGGTTTCAGAATGAGCTCAGAGAAGAACTATTTTAATTTAGACTGTTTACACACGCGAGAACAAAGAATTCTGAAGACCATTAGCTTGTCATCGGGAAAAATAGCTCTGACTGTTTTCTTTTTATATAATCTAAGTGGGATCTTTCTGAGAGATCTCTCACTTAGAAATCTTGCTAAGCGGACTCAGAGGACAGGAAGTTTGGGATGAGATGGGGCTTGGAGAGAGGATCAACGTGCTTAGTTCTCAGTGCTAAGCAAGAAACAAACCCGCCTACAAAAAAATCTGCCCTGAAGTCTATTGTCCTGTTTCAAGTCCACCGAGTGCTATTGGACAAGGAGAGACACTACATTAACCTTTAACTTGCCAGTTGAAGTTCAACTTCGAAGTGAATGAAGTTAAGAATTACGCCCAGAAGCATAGAAAGGGAAAATTACCTAGGAAATGGAACAATTGAGTTTGTTGATTTGCTCTCATTATCTTACCAGATAATCTGGGGTAACTACTGAAGCTCTTCAGGACAGCAGTTCAACATCTGCAAATCAAAATGATAATGATTAGCCAATCAAATGAACATACAGGGTCTAATACAAGCTTCACTGTTTCACAGCAGATTTTCTGAAATGTAGCTCTGTCTGACCAAATCATTCTCACCTCTTCACATACTTCAGTGCTTCGTCATGACTTTCATGACAAACCCTGAACACTCCCAGTTCTTCATCATCTGGTTCCCAGCCTGCCTCAGCCCCTCGCTAAACCCCCATTCCATCCCGGGGCTGCAGCTGGGCCGAAGGAACTCGAGCCTTTGCCAGGACATGCCAGATTATCTCAGAGATGCTCTTTTACCTTTTGTCCACCTTTAAAGCACTTAACTATCCTTCATTCAGCTCAAGCAGCATTTTCTACTCAGGGCCACGCAGACCCCGTTTCTGTGGGTGACCCATTGGCATCTTTAGCAGATTTCTTTTTTTTCTTTTTAATAATAATTATTATTACTATTTTTTTTTTTTTAAGACAGAGTCTTGCTTTGTTGCCCGGGCTAGAGTGCCATGGCGTCAAACTCACAGCGACCTCAGACTCCTGGGCTTAAGTGATCCTCCTGCCTCAGCCTCCCAAGTGGCTGGGACTACAGGCATGCGCCACCATGCCGGATAATTTTTTTCTATATATATTTTTAGCTGTCCAGATCATTTCTTTCTATTTTTAGTAGAGACGAGGTCTTGCTCTTGCTTAGGCTGGTCTCGAACTCCTGACCTCAAGTGATCCTCCCGCCTCGGCCTCCCAGAGTGCTAGGATGACAGGTGTGAGCCACCGTGCCTGGCCTTTAGCAGGTTTCTGTTGGAGAACTTTCCCTGTTGTCTGTCTTCCCTGCTAGACTCCAGTCGGGGGCGTGGTCAGTACTGAGGGTGATGCCTGGAACACGGTAGGTTTCAGGGAATCCATGAATAAACGAAGGAAGACAGTGCTGCGAAAAGAAAGACACCCTTTCCCGGTGCTGTCCTTCCTGAAATGATTGGAGGGGGAGGGGAGAATCTGATCAAAGCCAAACAGAAACCTGAAAGACGTCTCCCCGGGATTTGAGCCGCCATGCACGACAGCAGAGTAACTGTCAGCTGCGGTGGGGGCACAAGGGAGTCATTCATACCCCCCCTGTCTCATGCGTCTCTAGGTCTCTGCGGCACGTTTTGCTTCCTGTGCCTTGGGTGCCAAGTTGCAGCTGACATGAACGAATGCTGTCTGTGCGGAACAAGTGTGGCCATGAGGACTCTGTACCGGACCCGATACGGCATCCCTGTGAGTCTCCTATCACCCTGTGTCACTCAAATGTGCAACCACATTCAAGATAATTATCATACACATGGAGACCACTTGTGGCCTCCATCGCCTGAGTTTGACTGGGGAGGGCTTCCTAGCACGTGCAACCTTGTATTCAGTTGTAGCAACAGGTCCTTTGGTTATGTGACCTCCCCTCTAGGTGTCTGTTGAAAACCCCAGAAAATAAATAACTCTCCTATTTGCAGTGCATGGCATACAGTGGAAGAGGATTATTTAGAACCACCCTGCCCCAGATGTATCACATACGTTATCATCTCACTTGATCCTCACACCAGCCCTGTGGGGTGGGGAGGTCCACATGTTATAAATGAGGACTTTGAAATTTTTTTTTTTTTTTTTTTTTTTTGAGACAGAGTCTCACTCTGTTGCCCAGGCTAGAGTGAGTGCCGTGGCGTCAGCCTAGCTCACAGCAACCTCAAACTCCTGGGCTCAAGCGATCCTCCTGTCTCAGCCTCCCGAGTAGCTGGGACTACAGGCATGCACCACCATGCCCGGCTAATTTTTTCTATATATATATTTTTAGCTGTCCATATAATTTCTTTCTATTTTTAGTAGAGATGGGGTCTCGCTCTTGCTCAGGCTGGTCTCGAACTCCTGAGCTCAAACGATCCGCCCACCTCGGCCTCCCAGAGTGCTAGGATTACAGGCGTGAGCCACCGCGCCCGGCCGACTTTGAAATTTTAAGAGGTGGAGTAACTCACCCAAAGATACGCATCAGTCCTAGAAAGGGAGTCAGTGTTGGATTCCAACTTCCCGTACACGCACATTGCATTCCACCTGCTTCACTTTATATAGTGGGAGAGTCTATGACTCAGGGCTCTCCAGAGAGACAAAAGCGATACGATGGGAGGTGGCTGTGTGTCCACATCTACGGGATATTGTAGGTTCAGTTCCACGACGCTGCAGTAAAGCAAGTCACGTGAAGGTGCTGGTTTCCAAGTGCACAGAAGAGTTATGTTTACACTACGCTATAGCGTAGTCTGTTAAGTCTGCCACAGCATTATGACTAAAGAAGCCATGTACATACCTTAATTGAAAATACTTTATGGCTAAAAAATGTTAACAATCATCTACCTGAAGCTTCATCAAGCTGTAATCTTTTTTCCTGGTGGAGGGTCTTGTCTCCATGTGGATGTTTGCTGACTGATCAGGGTGGTGGCCGCTGAAGGTTGGGGTGGCTGTGGCAATTTCTTAAAATAAGACAACAATGAAGTGGGCTGTGTTGATTATTCCTTTCACGAAAGACTTCTCTGTAGCGTGCAATGCTGCTTGGTAACAATTTTACCCACAGTAGAATATTTTTTTTTTTTTTTGCGGAGATGGTGTCTCACTATGTTGCCCAGGCTGGTCTTGAACTCCTGGCCTCAAGTGATCCTCCTCTCTCTGCCTCCCAAAGTGTTGGGATTATAGGCATGAGCTACCATGTCCAGTTCCACAGCAGAACTTCTTTCAAAACTGGAGTCAGTCCTCTCCAACCCTGCCTCTGGTTTATCAACTAAGTTTATATAATATCCTAAATCCTCTGTTGTCATTTCAACAATGCTCACAGCATCCTCACCGGGAGTAGATCCCAGCTCTGGAAGAAGAAATAAAAACGTTCTAAAGACCTTACGTTGTTTGACATTGATAGATAAATATAAGTGTAAATTGTGGATAAAAATTTAAAGGTAATCACTAAGTGGATAAAAATAAGTTGTGAAACATCTAAAAGGGAACAGAAGAATTAGGAAAGATCTATTCGGCAAAAAGAAGAAAAGAAGGAAAAAAAAACTCAATGAATAGCAAACATAAAATAATTTGGCTGTCCCATGGTGGGAGTGATTTAGATTTCTTTGCTGTGATAAAATGCCTTTACCTCCCATTCTTTTTCTCCACTTTCGTGATGAGCCTTAGGGAGTCTGAGGGTCTTAAGAGACAGGTCAAGAACTGCCCCACTAATCGCACCACTCTTCTCTCCTGGAGCCCCCAGGCCCACGTGAGGATGCTCTGTCACATGCAGAGCTCTGTCCTTCCGTGTCCTATGCGTGGCCACAGCCACAGGCAACCAGGCTGCCCTACTGCTCAGGCAGCTTCCGTGAAGCTCTTGCCTCCCGCAGCCCGGCCTGCTCCTCCTTTCCGAGCTCAGGGCTGTCGAGCCTAGGCTTTAGCCAGTGCCCAGCCCGTGCCTGCGTTCCATTTCAGGTTCCTTGGCTCTCTTGCTTTCTCCATCAGTGTAATGCTATTTGCTTCCTATTTCCTCCAAGCTGCTCAAAATTTCTGCCCTATTAAGTGCCACCATTCTTTGTTTTCTAATACAGCTGTAATTTTTTTTTTATTTATCAAAGCCCTGAAACAAAGTGTTTTTAATATTATCTAAATTTACAAGGTTTGTTAAGGAAAACAGTCGCCCCCCCCAAACTTCTCTCCTCTACTTCTCCTCCCCCCAGAGCTCATTTCTTGGGGGTTTTCTTCTGTGTCTCCAAATCACAGACTTGTATGGCTACTTCTCGACCTTTCCATTTGGGGCATCATCTGTTGAACCCCCACGGTGGAAGACGAGAATCTACTTCTGTTTTCTCCGCTCCCCGTCACTGCACACACACCCCCGCCCCTATCTCACCCCTCCAATATAGTTATATGTCATTTTGGTCAATTCCATTTTCAGTATTTACATTATGATACCTATGTTTGTTTTATTCATTTTAGAGTTGAGACCTATAGTGAATATGATTGCTTTCCCTGCTAAATGTTGTTTTTCCTGTATTAGTAACTTTTGATTTTTTCATTAGTGGTTTTCCTCCATTTACTTAGGAATACTTTAATCCTAAATTCTTTGTCAGTTTTCTAAATCTCTTCCCAACACATTCAACACATATATTCTACCATTTTCATCTTCTTGATGAAATCTCCCCTGACCCATTCCCCTTTGAACTATTGCCCTTTCTTCCTCGTGCTTAGTCCTCATCCTGGCATCTCCCTTTACCATGACCTTGGAGATTCCATTAGCTTCTCTCCTGTGCTAGCTTCCTGTTTGTTATATCCCATGTCTTCCTCTTTCTTAATTTACTCCCTCATTTTGATGAAGTACATCCTTTAGCAGCCTCCTAAGATAGGGAGGAAGTGTGGAAGAAAAGATATTTAAATTCTACTTCCTGAAACTTTTTTTTTTTTTTTTTTTTAATTTTTATTTTGAGACAGAGCCTCGAGCTATTGCCCTGGCTAGAGAGCAGTGGCGCCATCGTAGCTCACTGCAACTGCAAACTCCTGGGCTCAAGTGATCCTCCGGCCTCAGCCTCCCAAGGAGCTGGGACCACAGGTGCAAGCCACCACACCCGGCTCTGAAATTCTTTAGTCTACCCTCATACTTGATATTTGGTTGGATATCTTCTTATATTTTCAGAATTATAAAGTAATTTGGAACACGTTTTTATGTCATAAAAAGAGACAAGAGTTGTATGGAAACATGAGTTAACATTTTCTTTTCTTTTTTTTTTTTTGAGACAGAGTCTCACTCTGTTGCCCGGGCTAGAGTGAGTGCCGTGGCGTCAGCCTAGCTCACAGCAACCTCAAACTCCTGGGCTTAAGCGATCCTACTGCCTCAGCCTCCCGAGTAGCTGGGACTACAGGCATGTGCCACCATGCCCGGCTAATTTTTTGTATATATATATTTTAGTTGTCCATATAATTTCTTTCTATTTTTAGTAGAGACGGGGTCTCACTCTTGCTCAGGCTGGTCTCGAACTCCTGACCTCGAGCGATCCACCCGCCTCGGCCTCCCAGAGTGCTAGGATTACAGGCGTGAGCCACCGCGCCCGGCCTAGTTAACATTTTCTTAAATGCATCCATCCCAACTGAATCTGAAGGACGGGTGCCTTCTGCTTCTCTTCAAGATGCTTGAAAATCCACAAGTCTTAATTGCAAATAGGTGAATTTTATATTTGTGTTTCTTTTTTATTTTCCAACAGGGATCTATCTGTGATGACTACATAGTAACACTCTGCTGTCCTCATTGTTCTCTCTGCCAAATCAAGAGAGACATCAACAGAAGGAGAGCCATGCGTACTTTCTGAAGAAAAAATGATGGTGAGTCAATGCAAACATTCCTTCTAGAATCTGTGGATTTTTAGAAACATAATTAAGGGCTTTGTTAATTATTCATTGTTTTGAGTAATAATTCAGTAATAACAGTTTTCCCTTTGAACTCACCCTCGAAGCACTATCTTAATATACAGATTGATTTTGATTCCTTCTTATGAAGAAGATAGTTCTATACTTTGAAACCATGTCTTAGTAAATAAAGGAATGGTGAATTTTCTAAACTCAGAATTCTGTTGGTCGATTAATGGAGCACTTATCACTTGTAAATTACCAGAGTATGGTGACATATAAAAGAAATAGAAAACATGTTCCCTGCTAAGACAAACAAGTTGACAAAATAAACTGGGAAATACTGAAAAAATAGTAGGGCAAACAAAAATTACATATTTTATAATATTCAGATTGACTGTGGCATACAGTGGTAATCATAGTGAGGTGAAGTTAAATGGAAAAGTTCTATTGAAGAAGGTGAATGTTGAAAGGGGTGGGTAGAGAATTTAGAATATTCAGAAATGTTTCTAGAATTTCACCATCTGAAAATCAATCTAGTCATTTTCAACTCATTTTTCTCAGGATTAACTATTGAGGATGGAGTTAAGTAGAAATCAGCGTGATTTTGTCAGTCTTTTGCACAGCGGTCCCAACCGTTTTGGCACCAGGGATCGGTTTCCTGGAAGACAATTTTTCCACGGATGGGTGGATGGGGGTGGCCCGCAGCCCAGGGGTTGGGGACAGAAGTTCTATACAATATATGATGAGTATGGGAAGAAAATGTTATATTTTCCATTCTTTGCTCTATCCCACTTCCCTTCTCAACTGAGTAAGGACTCTGTAGAGGTTAACAAAAATAATTCTTGGGAGATATGTTTTTAAAAGTTCATTTAGTAGCCGGGCATGGTGGCTCATGCCTGTAATCCCAGCACTCTGGGAGGCCGAAGTGGGAGGATCTCTCGAGGTCAGGAGTTCAAGACCAGCCTGAGCAAGAGCAAGACCCCCGTCTCTACTAAAAATAGAAAGAAATGATTTGGACAACTAAAACTATATATAGAAAAAATTAGCCGGGCATGGTGGCGCATGCCTGTAGTCCCAGCTACTCGGGAGGCTGAGGCAGGAGGATCGCTTGAGCCCAGGAGTTTGAGGTTGCTGTGAGCTAGGCTGACGCCACGGCACTCTGGCCCGGGCAACAGAGTGAGACTGTCATTCATAAATAAATAAACATATAAATAAATAAAGTGAGTTGGGATCTTGACAGGCAATGCCATGAATACGAGGCTTAAGACTTGGTAAGCATTGGGAAGTTACAGGCTTTAAGTAAGTGAATAGAACAGAATTATACTTTACAAATATTAATCTAATAATGATATATGGCACAGTTTAGACAGGATGAGGCCAGAAGCAAAGATGTGCAGTTAGTTGCACCATTGCAATACTGTTTACTGAAACATGTGAAATAATTTAGATAAAACAGCTACCCACATATACATGATAATGAGTCCTGACATCTGAACTAATTTTTTTTAACCTCGGGGAAAATATCTCACTGAATCTTTGAACTAATTTAAAGTAAAATATCTTAGTGTTCCTGACTCCTGCTCATTAATGTGGACTCCACTTTATTTACTGACAATAAAACTCTAGATATACAAATATCTGAAATGGGAGAATTAAGACACCAAGAGCAAAGAATAACAACATGATTTATGTTAAAAGGGATTGAGAAAAGGGGACACACGAGCCAACTGAAAAGGCTCCCCATAGTCAAAACTGGAACAATTTGAGCAAAAAAAAATAAATAAAGGTAGTATTAGTATATACTTAGTATAATGTAGTATTAGTATTAGTATATAGTATTAGTATAATCTATTATAACCCAAAGTACAAAATAAATATCTATGAGTTCATACTGATATAAATGGTTGAATAAAATTTGAAATTTGAAAATAGTATGTGTGCTGAAGGCAGGAAAAATTGGGAATTTTGAGGGCGAAGAAGTGGCAGGAGGATGTCTATATGGGAGAAGAGACAAGTCTCCCATACAGAACTCCAAATCTTTATTTAGACACTCCTCTCTCAGGGATATCAATGCAATTCCCCATCCCTTAAGAGTGAGTTTGCAGAGTGACTTCCTTCCAAAAATTACAGGGTGAAAAGGGGGGCAAGAGAGTAACCCTATAACGGAGAGACTTGGCAAAACCACTTCCAGCAGGCTATAAAAGTTAACACCGTCAGTGGTAAGTCATACTGATCGTTTGCACCCCTGGTATCACGTGGCGAGAATGACACTTCACCTGTGCGGTCTTCCTCCCCAAACCTCCAGTCTAACCATGAGAAAAACGTCAGACAAAGCTAAGTGGAAACACATTCTTCAAAATACCTGATCAGTACTCCTCAAATTGTCGAGGCCATCAAAAACGTGGTATCCTGGATGGGAACCTGGAATAGAAAAAGGACATTAGGTGAAAACTGAGGATTCTGAATAAAGTCTGGGCTTTGATGGATAATAATGGACTGATATTGGTTCTTTAGTCGGGACAAACCTACCGTAGTAATAGTTGACCAACCGGGAAACTGGTTACAGGATATATGAGAACTCTCTGTGCTGTCTTTGCAACCTTTCTGTCAATCTAAAATGACTGCAATGAAAAGCTTATTAAAAATAAAAAAAAGGAGATTGAGAAAATACAAAACTGTTCTTTGTGTGTCTTTCACAGGTGAAGAGCTCTTTCTGAAGTGCCTAAATCAGCAGAAACATCTTCACCTTCAGCACTGCACCATCTTTGGCACCTGAAATATGATGGATACGTTCAATTACAATTGATGGCGATAAGGAAAAACTCAAAGTTTTGACTTACTTTAAAAGAATACTGTCCCTGAGTTTTGCTAAACGGTCCAGCTTAGTTTCTCCTTGCTTTCATATGATCAAATTTCTTGGCTTATAAATTTTTAAAATTACATTTAAAATGTAAACGAAAGATTTTATTAAAAAGATTCTTTATGCTTCTTCGCTCTCACTCAAAGGGCTTTGTCACTAGTTCACCCAAGGGTCAAACTCATACTTTTGTTCTCATCCTTAGTTTTTTAGCAGATCTTAGTTCACGGCAACTCAGCTCTTTTTCATCTAAGAACTTTAGGTGAGGAAGGAAAAAAAGGCTACAGATAACTATTCCAAGACAGTTAATGGTGCACATGGCCAACACTTTTGCTCCTTTCCATGCTGTCTGTCTTAATAATGCTGACCAAGCAAGACTTCAGGCAAAGAACACACTCGGCCTTGCTTCCCAGCTACGTACCTGAGGGGTTTGTTAATGTATTGTTGATGTTCTTTCCCTTTCATATATGAAATAGGAGAGCAAGTAATAAAAATTCAATGACCAAATTCAATGTGACTCAGTTTTGGTTAAATATTGATGGATCAATGCGTGAAATAATGTTTTTCACCTTTCCTCTCCTATTCTATCCATTAGCAACATTTTGCCCTGATGAAAGTCCCACTTCCTGATTTCCCCTAGTTCTCCTCCTACACCTCTGAGTCTATTTCACTTTTGGGGGCAGTGGGGAAGGAGAGACAAAACCATCTACCTTATGGATTTCTTGTGACATTTCGGCGAGACAAGATGTCAAAGCACCTGAAACTTAGTAGGCACTCAACAAACTCGAGTATTGTGCTCGTTCCTTTACTTGCCATACAGATGTGGGTGCTCTGAGGGGTTCTCCTTGGGTCCACTCCTCTCACATCTCATGTTCTTCTTAGATACCATCATCTACTCCCATGGCTTCAGCTGGCTTCTATATGCCCAAGAGGACTCCAAAATCTGTATCTCCAGTTTCTCTCTTACCACTGAGAGCTTAGGAGTGTCTCTTTGCCTACTAAACAAGTCCATCCAGACGTCCCCTAGATCTTCTCTGCCCAACAGGTCCAATGAGACTATTGACTCATTTGTTCAAGGTGATAAATCCAGATATTGGTGATCCCTGAATGGTCTCATCATACGCTTCTCCTCTACCCCCCCCCCCGCATCCAGACATCAACTTCTGTCACCTAAACTGCATTTGAAACCCTCAATGGGTGATCTCTTTTGTTTTTTACTATATCCTCCCTGCCTAGAACAATGCCCGACACCCAGTAGGTACCTACTCCAATCATTTATTGAATGATTATGACTGTAGTCCAAACCGTCATTATCTCTTTGGCAAATCATGTTTACAGCCTCTAAACTAGCCTCCCTGCGTCTGGTAACTCCAGTTCCACTGGCCTTCTCTCCAATCCATTCTATACGCTGCCTGCCACGAGCTAAATTGTGGACTTTCTGAAAAACAGACCACAGCGTTTTCCTTGGTCCTTCCCACATTGTAGCCTCAATTTACCTCGTTAGCCCACTCTCCTGCCACTTCTTCACTCTCACAATTTCCACGTTTCCCTGCCTTCAACACGCATACTTTTTTAAAATTTCAAACTGCAATTGTTTGTTGCTGATATATAGAAAAGCAATGGACTTTTGTATACTAGCCTCGGATCCTGCAACCTTGCCATACTTGCTTGTTAGTTCCAGGAGTTTGTTTTTGGGTTTTTTTTTTTTTTTTTTTTGCTGATTCCTGGGGGTTTTCTATATAGACAATTATGTCAACTTTGAACAAAGACAACTAGGATTCCAGTTTGGTTCTGCCATCGGCATGGCAGCACGGGGGTCTGGGGTTTGATTAGGGTCGTCGCCATGGAGACGCTGTGCCTCCTCCTTGGCCTTGTCCGTCACTAGTCTACGCTCATCTGCAGTAAGTCATATACTCCGTGAGGTCTGTACAGCCACCAAGTGCGACAGTACATTGCAAAGATGGTTGTCAACAGCCCCGTCATTCTCTGACGGTCCTGTCTATAAGTTGGGTTTGAGTTTTTCCAATTCAGTAAATCCAAGGTGGAACATGGGGTGTGAGTCCAATACCCTGCTGGCTGTCCCTGCACATTCAAGCCTTCTATGGGGTGTGTCAAACTGGAAATGACCCTGCTCCGGCTACAGATGTCCTCTGGCCGAACTGAGTTCCCTGCCAGGTCTTGGAGGAGGAGACCATTCCCACTCCCGAGTCATAACCCAGGGTGCGTAGGAATGAGGAATTGGTCCCAGCCCTGCCCTTCCCGACCATGGGCCCTTCCACCAGCAGTAGAGGGTACGGGGGGAGCCGACAGTGGGGGATGAGGTTCGGAGAAGTTCAGATTGAAAGCGTTCATGAGGTTTAACCTGGCTAATTCCTCCTCAGTTCTGTCATCCTGGGTCTGGCTCCCCTCCCCAACTACGGGTGGAGGTTTCCTTAGTGTCATTAGCTTTGTCCCAGGCCTTTTGGCCCTTTATTGTGCAATTTCATAAGCAACTGTACATATGGTGTCTCGTCCCATTTACCTGACCTTTGACAAAATAATTCCAGTTGTAAGATAATATAATAATTTAGGGTTCCATGCAATGGCCACTTCTCCTTGTACTCCAACCAGTACGTTGGCCAGGCAGTATTAAAATAATACATTATTCTTTTTTCAGACATAGGTTCGTGGCTGTAAGTTGACCATTCAGCCAAAATTCTTTCCAAGGGACTTTCAGGTGGAACAGAAACAGAGCTCCTACGTTAAGACAAAACTCAGAAACAAGCAAACACAAACGATATAGGGAATTCCTAACACAAACAATCTAAAATGCCAAGCCCTGTCAATCAAATGGGAATCCAAAGGGGACAAACACCACCCCACATGGTGCCTCCACAACCCCAAATGGCACCTCCAAACCAATGCCCTGCCACCGGGCTGGAAGGTTCCAAACCCTCCCCAAATGGGTGGGCTGGAGGGTCTTGGCATGCACGCTGAGGAACTTACTCAGAAAGATGGCCGAGGCTGACTGGATGTTTCTAGATCCACTGCCTTCTCCCCAACAAAGTTCAGGTAGCTACGAGCTGTGTCCGATTCTGGGGAGGGAGAAAAAGAAGCTCCTCTGGGGATAAACAGGCTCCGGCATCTGCTGGGGCTGTTCCCCTCTCCCTCACCTGAAAAGACGGTGCTTCTCCCAGCAGAGAGCCAGGGCCTGCCCTGGGGCTGCCACCTCCCTCTCCCAGCTGTGGCTGCAGTCATGGGGTGCCGTTCTGCCAGGGTGCCAACGGGCCCACCAAAGGACACCAAATTCTGTTACCGAAGCTTGGCACTTGTCCCCGAGGCTGCATCAGAAGAACGAGGATAAGTGGCTTGAGGAGAAGGAAAGAGAAGTTTGTTAATTTGCCAGCAAATGAGGAGGTTGGCAAACTCCCGTCTTAAAGTACCAATGTTCTGCCTCTAAGCAGAAATACAGAGCTTTTAAAGGCGAGGTTTTTAGCTTCAGGCTATTGCTGCTCAACCATAGCTGATGGTTCTGATTCGTGATCTCCTGTGGTACAAAAAACAAAGGACACTTCCCTGCCCCTCCTGACCACTGGCCTAGGGCAAGGATGCAGGTTTTAGTTCCCAAAGGGAGTGGGGGAGGTTTTAGAGACGGAAACATTTTTACCCTTTTTCAGGCCATTCCCCCGGTTACCTGCTAAATTGAAGGAAAAAGGAACAAGACATTCTTTGCTAATTAAAAACAAATTACTACTTTTATTTGGCTCAATTCTCCATTTATTAGAATAACCACGTTTGGAGAGGCACAAAGCACTTAAGTTTTACATGACTACAAAGTTATCACAAATCCCAAACTTTTTAGCCACAGATATTTTACCTACTCTGTTTAAAGAAAAAGCTTTCAAAACGTCTGAGTTAGCTTAATACACAGAGACCCTGAATATACGGGAACTAGGTATTTTAAAATGCTTGTACTTTCTGCTCTAATAATGTCTTCTTTAAATGGAATCCAGCATAAAAGGGATTGAAATGCATGATGCAAACACTTTTGAGAGAGAGTGAAATTAATCTGCACAACATGGAAAAAGATGTAGTGTGCACAGAAGTTCTGCAAGGATTCACTGAGCCATCTGGGCTTCCATGGCTTGTGCTGTCCATTCTGGTGCTGTTTGACTAATTTTCTCCAAAAGGTTATTCACTTGGAAACAAAGTGATTGGATCTGCTTGTCCCATGTTGGTAGGGCTTCTCGCGCTAAAGAAAAAAGAAAACAGTGTACAAAACTGCAATTATTCCTTTGTGTTCATAGCAAATGTGAGTGAAAAGATAAATAAAGTAGTATCAATTTTTTAAAAGTTTACTCCAAAAATCTTGGCTAATCAAATTAAGCTAATTAAGCAATGGTTAAGAAAAGTACCCAAATCACTGGCACAAAGTACAAAAACAACAAAAAAATACATGCAGATACATATTATTAGTGAAAACAAAGTAAAACCAACCAGCCAAATAACCTTAACCACAACTGCAATAGGAAAAGACAGCCTTCACTGAAGCTGGTTTTTTGATCACTAACATTTACTGATTCATAGACACTGCCACCTACTGGGGAAAGCCAGCCTATTTCTATATTCAAGGCTGTCTCTATTTGACGCTGAAGGATAAATATTATAATGATTAAACAAACAAAAAAGTCATCCTGAATCCACCAGGTTTTTCTATATACCAGCAATATGAAGTTAGAAATTAAAAATTGAGGGGAATGTCTCATTCAAGACAGTGCCACAATTCACAAAAAAGTGCACAGATTTAATGCACTTTTTTTTTTTTTTCTTTTTTTTTTTTTTTGAGACAGAGTCTCGCTTTGTTGCCTGGGCTAGAGTGAGTGCCGTGGCGTCAGTCTAGCTCACAGCAACCTCAGACTCCTGGACTCAAGCGATCCTCCTGCCTCAGCCTCCCGAGTAGCTGGGACTACAGGCATGCGCCACCATGCCCGGCTAATTTTTTGTATATATATATTTTTTTAGTTGTCCATATAATTTGTTTCTATTTTTAGTAGAGACGGGGTCTCACTCTTGCTCAGGCTGGTCTCGAACTCCTGACCTCGAGCGATCCACCCGCCTCGGCCTCCCAGAGTGCTAGGATTACGGGCGTGAGCCACTGCGCCCGGCCTTAATGCACTTTTTAATGAAGAAAAATATCTATAAAATATTAATACAGGCCATAAAATAACTTGAGTAGACACAAATCGCATTCCCAGGTGGAAATATGCAATATTTAATATAAAATATTAAAATAAAAATATCAGCTCTTCCTCCTTAATATGTAATGTTAAGGAAATTCCAAAGATAACCCTTCTTTTTTCTATTTTGTTTTCTAACCAGGACAAAATTATTAAAGTTAATAAGGAAGAATTGGTATTTGAGAATAGCCAAAGTAATTCTGAAAATGAAAAACAGTGGTGGAATTGTGGCATATCCGTACAATGGAATACCCTTCATCTTTAAAAAGAGACGAAGAGACTGCATGTCAAACAGGCATTTTATTTAATAAATGATACTTGCATAATTGGCTATTCATCTAGAAAAAACTAAACCATACCCTAAAATTATCCACAAAAATGAACTGTAGATGGATTAAATTCCTGAATACAAAATAATAACATTAGAAAAAATTTTAGGAAAATACTAGTTTTACCCCAAGGTGGAGGAGACTTTAATATCCAGTTGTTCAAGATTTATTTATTTATTTTTTTTGAGACAGAGCCTCACTCTGTCCACCCTGGCTAGAGTGCAGTGGCGTCATTAGAGCTCACAGCAACCTCAAACTCCTGGGCTCAAGCGATCCTCCTGCCTTGGCCTGCTAAGTAGCTGGGACTACAGGCACGTGCTGCCATATCCGGCTAATTTTTTTCTATTTTTGGTAGAGATGGGGTCTCACTCTTGCTCAGGCTGGTCTCGAACTCCTGACCTCAAGCAGTCCTCCCACTTCACCAGAGTGCTAGGATTACGGGCGTGAGCCACTGCACCTGGCCTATTCTTTCCTCTTGGTGGAATTCTAAATGCCTACACTTTTCTGGAAAGCAAACTGGCAGTATCTATTAAGAATCAAAACTTCAGCTTGAATGAACCCATTTTCCCTATTTTCCATGTGTGTGCTTGTATAGCTAGCTAATGTTGCTGAAGAAGAGTCAGACAGCGGACAGACTGATGCCACTGTAAATTCAAGGTCACAGGTCCTCAGCCCTACCTGGGATTCACAACACATTTCTCTCTTCCACTCTTTTTCCTAGTTTACGGTGACTACGTTGGATTTTATTATTTTAAATATCTGCCTGATACATGACACGTAGTCAATAAATGTTTGATGAGTAAATGAATGAACTGGTACGACAATTCAAGTGTCAAAGTTTTCTTTAACATAGAAAATATTGCATTAAGTAGATTCATGAATATAACTTCTTAAAAATTATTTTAAATTATTTCTTTTGAAAATAAGTTCATTCCAGTAACAAGATTCGGGGTCAAAGGAAATTGTTCAACATGTTTTAATCATAAATATACAATAACAGTTCACCGCCATTTCATTATGACAGAAATGCACAAAACCTCTTACTTTCAAAATGAACTATTCCATCAATCTGGTCAATAAATCCATTCATACGTCCTTCTGTTATCATTTGAGATGCTATTTTTTCTGCCTATAAAAAAAAACACAAAAAAACTCTCAGAAACTTTAATTATATCTAACAGTTATTCACATAAGAGAACTGAAAGCTTTTGGTTTAAGTACCTGTCACTAAGCTTTACATACGTGTTGATTTGCCATTTACTAGAAGAATAAATCTTGCAAACCTGGCTATTTCTTCAATTCTTTCTGAGTATAACCCATTATTTTAAGTTAACCGGGATCTGTTTTTCTTGTGGAATTTTATACATGAATATAACTTTTTTTACCAATTTTCACCTATGCGCAAAATCAAAATAACAATTTTTCTACTCACCGGGTCCACACCTCAAAAAAAAATAAACTAGTTTTATTTCATTTCAATTTCTACAGTATTTATTACCTCATAAACTCTCTAAGAAAGTAATATTTTTTAAAGAAAAAACTGAAAGGAAGAATAGATGTTCAAATTAAAAAGGGAATTGAAAAGATTTAAAAGACAATTAACAGGAAGTAAAAGATCCTCTACCCAGCTCCTGAAGACATATTTAATATTTACTGTGTGTAAGCAAACTGAATTGTGATTTGGTCATTTATTAGTTGTGATCATCCTCACAATGAATCGTAAATCACTCCTGAAGAGACTGTGACTAGCATTTATTGTTAAAGTACCGGGAGGCCAAGGTGGGAGGATTGCTTGAGGTCAGGAGTTCAAGACCAGCCTAAGCAAGACCCAGTCTCTACAAAATATAGAAAAATTAGCCAGGCATGGTGGTGTGTGCCTGTAGTCACAGCTACTCCAGAGGCTGAGGCAGGAGGATCGCTTGAGCCCAGGAGTTTGAGGCTGCAGTGAGCTGTGATGACACCACGGCACTCTAGCCAGGGTGACACAATGGAGACTCTGTCTTAAAAAGAAAAAAAAAAAAAGATATTCACTTCTCTTAGTCTCAGCAAGAGATCATACCTCAAAGCGTATGAGGAAAGCATTTCTTTTTTTTTTTTTTTTGAGTAACTGGGACAAAAGGTGTACACCACCACGTCCGGCTAATTTTTCTATTGTTTTGTAGAGACAGGGTCTAGCTCTTGCTCAGGCTGGTCTTGAACTCCTGACCTCAAGCGATCCTTTCGCCTCAGCCTCCCAGAGTGCTGGGATTACAGGCATGAGCCACCGCGCCCAGTCAGGAAAACATCTTTTAATGATAACTTAAGCCTTGGTTCCCAAATTGTTCCACTTCCTTTATTGTGTATTGAATGTGAACAAGGAATTGTAAAAAAATTCTAAATTAAAATTTCACTACCAGATAAAAGGGATGTAACCCATAACTGTACTACTTTAAAGTTTGTGAGTTAGGTAAAAGTAAGGTTGATTGCCTACTTTTAATATTATTTAAAATTAACAGACTGTTTTGCAAATGATATCTGAAACAGCCTCTAAATAATATTGTTAATTTGTTGGAATTTAAACATAGGTAACCAAATCCTAAGACTACAATAAAATTAAATTCCCTAGTAAATCAGTGAACTTCTTAAGTTAAATCAAGTAACTCAATAGAATAGCCTGGAATATTACCACAGACATTCTCTCAAAGAGATGAAATATTTAACCTTTGAGTCAATCTAAGGCAGAAAAAAGAAGTAAGGCATGTTATCAAAATCTTAAATCAGTCAGAAATCAGAAACCATTAAGAAGTGGATTTAAACAGACACTGAACAAAGATATTCTCACAAAATGGGTGTCATAACCTGAAACTCCTTTAAGATTTCCATTCTTCGCTACTATATCACAAAACACAATTTAAAACATCCAGAACACAAAGACAATTCCATTATAGTACTATTTTAACATTTAAATAATTTATTTCCATTTATTTGAGGCTTGTTATGTGTAATTTTTGTGATAGTTGCTAACATGATTATCAATTATATGTTTTATTTTCTCATTACTCCCTAGTTTTGTCTCTTAACTTCCTTTCTATGCATTGGAATCAAGAAAATACCTTAGCTGCAGGGATCTCCAAGAGAGCTCCAAGTTCTTCAAAGGTGATATTATTATATAATTTGCTTGCAGACAACAAATTGTGTTCAATTACAGCTCTGTCCAAAATGCTGGAACCTTAAATAAACACAAAGAAGACAGTTATAAATCTGAAACTAGTTTTACACTCTAAAAAGACACTTTCTTTTTCCCCGAAAACTTCTAGGCATATAGTAACTTAAAATCATCATTGTTATTTCTCTGACTGAAATTTTTAAAGTACTGGGCAACACAGTGAGACCTCATCTCTATAAAAAAAAAAGAAGAAGAAAAAAAATTAGCCGGGCATGGTGGCGCGTGCCTGTAGTTCCAGCCACTCGTGAGGCTGAGACAGGAGGATTACCTGAGCTCAGGAGTCTGAGGCTTCAGTGAGTTATGATTGTGCCAATGCACTCCAGCCTGAGAAACAGAGTGAGATTCTGTCTCTACAAAAAATTTTTTTTAAGCAACCAAAATGCCTTATTTGGTTACTATGCAATTAAATAAAAATAACATAGTTAGAAAATGAGCGAATGGCAAGTAATTATTAACTAGGTAAATGGATTTAACCCTTTGGGTTTGGGGTTTTGCTTCTTTAGGCTAGCTATCAAATTCATTAACTTAGCAGTGCCAGAACTGAAATTCCCTAAAAGTGGAAGTTATAAAAATCTATGTATCTATAAAAATCAATTGTTATTTCTATACACCAAAAATGAAGTAGAAAAATTAAGAAAGCAATTCCATCTAAAACAGCATTAAAAAAGACAAAGTACCTAGGAACAAAAAATGCAAACCTTACAGTCTACAAAGTACAAAACATTGCCGAAAGAAATTAAAGATCTAAATAAATGGAAAAACATAAAAGGCTAATACGGTTAAGACAGCAATACTTCCCAAAATGATCTACAGATTCATTGTAATCTCACTGTCAAAATCCTAGCTGGTTTCTTTGCAGAAACTGACAAGTTGATCCCAAAATTGATGTGGAAATTCAAGGGACCCAGAAGAGCCAAAACAATCTTGCAGAAGTTTGAGGATTCACATTTCCCAATTTCAAAACTTTCTACAAAAATATAGCAACCAAGACAGTGTGGTATTTGCAAAAACACAGACTTAGCAATTAGTGGAACAGAATTGACAGTCCAGAAGTCCAGCTTCTTACGAACTGAAGGTCAATAAGGGTGCCAAGACAATTAAATGGGAAAAATAATGGTCTTTTCAATAAATGGTATTGGACAACTGGATATTCACATGCAAAAGAATAAAGGTCGACCCCTACCCTACACAACATAACCAAAAATTAACTCAAAATGAAGCAAATACATAAATGTAAGAGCTATAACTATAAAACTTATAGAAGAAAACATAGCCAATCTTCATTACCTTGGATTAGGCAATGGTTTCTTAGATTTGACTCTTAGATGTGATACAGTAACAGAAGAAAAAGCCAGATAAACTGCATATCATCAAAATTAAAAACTTTTGTATTTCAAAGGATACTATCAAAAAAGCGAAGAGACAACACACAGAATGGGAGAAAATATTTGCAAATCATTTATCTGATAGTCGACGTGTATTTAAAATATGCAACAACCCAATTAAGAAATTGACAAATTGTCTGAATAGACATTTTCTCCAAAGAAGATATACAAAGGGCCAGTAAGCACATGAAAAGGTATTCAGCATCATTAGCTATCAGGGAAATGCAAATCAAAATCACAATGACGTACCACCTCACCCACTAAGAGGGCTAAATAAAAAAAAACAGGTAAGTGTGGATGAGAATATGGAGAAATTAGAATCCTCAACACACAGCAACTGCTTTGGAAAACAGCCTGGCAGCTCCCTGAAATACTAATAAACACAGAGTTCTCATATGACCCAGTAATTCCATTCCTAGGTATATACTTAAGGGAATTAAAAATACATATCCATACAAAAACTTACATGAATGTTCCTAGCAGCATTATTAAAAGCCCCAAAGTGGAAACAACCTAAATGTCCATCAACTGACAAATAAATAAATTAAATGGGATATCCATATGATAGAATATTATTTGGCAATAAAAAGGAATGAAGTACTGGTACATGCTACAACATGGATGAACCTTGAAAACATTATGCTAAGTGAAAGAAGCCAGTCACAAAGGCCATATATTGTATGATTCAATTTATATGAAATGTCCAGAATAGACAAATCTATAGAGCAGAAAGTAGATTCGTAGTAATGTTTCTCAACTCTGAGAATATACTAAAAATCACTGAATTGTAATTTAAATGAAAAAACAAAGTTTTAAGATTGCTAATTTATGGTTGTAATACCAATAAACAAAAATGTCTAAGAAAGATACATAAGAAAACAATAAGGTTTAAAATGGAAGAGGAAGAAGACAAATTTCTTTCCTCTACATACAGTCCCATGTGAGAATCATTTGCTCCTCAGAGATCCTAGTAAATATTCTTTTCTGAAAAGAATTATTTAACTAATTATATCTTTTCACTTTTCTTTCATGGCCATAAACCTCAAAGTCAAATCTGAAAGTCAACTATATCAATTCTGGAAACTTTTTAAAGCTTGTCTCGCCTTTAACTCGAGTGTCACATATCTTGTTTCAAAAAGAATTTATAGCTGCTCAGAATACACAGAAGACAAGAGAATTTAAAAGTAAAGGCCAGGTGCAGTGGCTCACACTTGTAATCTTAGCTCTTTGGGAGGTTGAGGTGGGAGGATTTCTTGAGGCCAGGAGTTCAAGACCAGCCTGGGCAACATAGCATGACCCTGTCTCAACAAAAAATTTAAAAATTAGCTGGGGGTAGTGGCACGCATCTGTGGTCCCAGCTATTCTGGAGGTTGAGATGGGAGGATTGCTTGAGCCCAGGAGTTTGAGGTTACAGTGAGCTATGACCACAACACTGCACTCCAGCCTGGGATACAGGGCAAGACCCTGTCTCAAAAAAATAATAAAAAATACAAACAGGAGTAGCAACAATCAAAACGCACATATTCACAGGTGGGCTATAAATTTAAGCTTTCTACAAGCCAATTAAAATTAAAAAAAACAATCAGTTTATCAATTCACAGTATGCTTAAATGAGGTAAAAACTAATTGCTCAGAAGAAGCACAACTAATCCTAAGACCACAAAGAAATTTTTCCTGATGATCTACATAAAAAATATTCTTTTTATGGAAAAAAAAAATATTTCCTTTATAGAAACATGAGAATCAACTGAATTGCTTCTTAAAGTTCCATTAAATAAAAGAAATTCAATATTAGGTCAATACAATCCCTTCACATTGGTCTGGCTTAACTCAGGGCAATAAGATTGCATGAAGTGTACATCTTTTAGCCAGTCCCCACATAAATGACTCTCTTGCAGCTAAACTAATTTGCATTTTTATCTTGATCTTTTCCATGTTTCTGATTGTCTACATCTATATTTTTGTTATCATGTGTGTTATCACTGCAAGCTTCTTTAAAACCTCTCTAGACAAATGTACATAAAATAATTAATGTTATGAAGAAGCAACTATTAAAAACTTCTTTCCTGCCAAACAGTCTGACTCAAGCAAATTCATCCCTTAACCAGGAAATATGACACCAAGTTCTATTCTTGTTGGCAACACTTTACCCTGAGTAACCTCGGGGCAAGCAACTATGCCAAATTTTGAGCTATCTAAAAATAAGATGGGAGAATTATGCTATTACAATCTGAGGCTCAAGGATTGAATTAGATTAGATTAAATCAGATCAGTTTAGGATTGATTTTACTTATCAATGGTTTGAGCTTTTTAAAAACCAGGCATTATATGCATGGTCTATAATTTTTCTGCTCTTACAGTTTCCAAAAAATGCATTATTTCACAAAATGCTTTACAAGAAGGCTATTTTTATACTGGAAGCCCATGTGTGTGTATGATACTCATCTTCAGTCAATATAATATTCCTCTTCTTTTTATCAGGAAGTGCTATATAGAAATATAAGAAGATAGCAAGATGCTTCTAATTCAACATAATTTCTACCAGTCTGTACTAGTGGAAGGTAAATATTTACCACCATACACACACAAGACATGATCATTACCATCAGCGGTAGTGGCTTTCTGGTGGGGCATGAGCATGGCGGCAAATTCCTGAAGCTGATTCCCTCGGATGATCCTGTCCAGGTACATTTTTTCTAGGATCCCATAAGCAGCAAGTTGCTGGCACCTTTCATCCTTAAAAAGGGTAGCCAGCATCCGAGAACGTTGCTGTCCTAAGGGAAACAAAGGAACAACAAATAGTTCTACAATGCTTCTTCATTAAAAATAATCTGTTTTATGACCCCATTTTTGCCTACTAAAATATACCATCAGTACTCATTATTTACAGTAGCTACAGTCTATGCAATTGCTGCCAACACTGAATTAGCAAATATACAACTGCTCCTCCTATGGGAAATACAGGGTTCAGTACCGTGAGCCTCTGTTCACAACATTTTTGTCGGCCAATATAACCTTATTTTATGTGTGCTCCCGTTTAAAGATATCTTATTTGATATAGCCTACTGATTCATTTACATTGAACTCATGACCAACACTCTAACTCATACCTAAATGAAGCTCATCTAACACACAAATTTTCTCTGCAAGGCACTTAAGAAGACTAGACAGCACTTTCAACACAATGGCTGGGGGCCATTTTAAGAAGCAAAATCATTGATAAAAGCACAAAAATGTGAAAAACATGATATTAAATAGACCACGAAAAGGACACTTGTTTGTAGTATAAGAGCCGAAACAAAAGCAGAACATCAACTTATTCAGCCTCAGCTGAAAATATATAAGCAGGGTCAAATTTTTTGCCACTCTGTGCATGTCTACAAATGACTGTGAAAGCACTCCATGTACTGGCTTTGGGGTTACAAATAAATTTTTAGCAAGTAGGTAAATTCCCAAACATGGCATCCACAGATAATGAGGATCAACTATATATTCATATGCTAAGACCCAGACAGAAACCAAAATGTTGTAAGTGGTTAAAAGTACACGTAATTTCTATTTTCTTTCTCTTGCTTACTTGTACTTCTACAACGAACATGTATAACTTTGGTAACAATAAAAAAATGTATAAATTAATATTTCTCTGATATACTGGGAAACTTAATATTCATAGTTTGAACCTATACTTACAAGGAACTTTACATGACAATTGATGACATAAAAAAATCAAACTGATGGAAATAATACCATCAATAACCTTTTTTCTTTTTAAAAATATTTCTAGCTCTGTATATGGAAAGAGCCTAACTGCAATGACACCCAGTAGCAATGAGCATATCTAATGCCTAGAAAGAGCTAGAGATCCTTGAAAAATAGCTGATTCCAAGGCTGGGGCAGGGAAAATACAAGATAAACCCAAGGCATCTTTTTATGCTAATTCACAGGGAAGTATTCAGAGACTAATGGAGCCAAGTCAATAAGACATGACCTGGTCATATTTGGAACAATTTGAGCATCAAAAGAATAACAACTATAATTTATTGTAACACACTGAATAAATAAAAAGCTGAGTCAAATATACAAGAATGTCCATAGCAGTACTATTCCTAATTGCCAATGAGAAGTTAGGATAAATTATCACATATTCATACAATGGAATACCACATAACAATGAAAATGAAGAAAGTACAACTATATATAACCATATGAATAAATTTCATAAAGTTGAGCAAAAGAAGCAAGAAAATAAGTACACTATATGTTTCATTCATACAAAATAAGCAGACTAATATATTCTAGTGATTGCTCTTATTGGGTGAGAATTGGGGCCAGTGACTAGGAGAAAGAATAAAGGAGGTTTTTGGGGTGCTGGTAATATTTTGTTTCTTGTTCTGGATGCTGGTTACATGGAGGTGTTCAGTTTATGAAAATTCATCAAGCAGTACACTTTTGATATGTACACTTTTCTGAGTGTATATTATATACAGAGAGAAATAAACAAAAAAATACACAGTGATACTTTAAAAGAAAAAAGAAAAACGAAAAGAAAAAGTTCATGCAGAAGAATAGAACTAGTTTGTTATATTTATTGAAGAAAAAGATGAATGCCAGGTCTAAAACTGAGGCTTAAAGGTTAAAATAAAAACAAACACACAAACAAAAAAATTCCAAAAACAGTACATTAATTATCATTTCATCAATCTCTAGATTTTAATTTTTGTTTCCTTCTATGTAATTCTCACTTTATTTAATATCTATTTCTTTAGTGAAACTTTAGGAAAATTAAACTTTATATTATCTCTCTTAACTATTCCTAACACATACAGGTAACAGACTGATACATGCATCTGAAATTATTTTAACAATTTTATTGCTGCTTTTAACTGTTTAAATGCTTAAACTAAATTTACCACAATTGTATTAAAAAGGCATTCCTCTGAAGAATAGTTCCTTGCTAAATTTTCCAACAGTAACCAACCTGAAGTCACTAAGACAACTGTTTGTTTAAGCAAAAATTATGTGTTTACCTGCTGATGCTAAGATGGTACAGTGCAAAGCATGTTTTAAGGCCTCTAGTCTTTCACTTTCGTGGACTATTGTCTTGTAAGAGAGCTCATTGTACCTTTGTGCAGCTTCAATGAATTTTCTTCTATAATCAAGAACACGTGCATAGCATACCTATAAAGTGAAAATGTTTCAATTAGGAGAACAAATAAGAAAAAGAAAAAGAACAAAAGAGAGAGAGAGAGAACAAATTTCTAATATTTAAGAGCATTTATCAGATGTTCTGGAACATCTCAGTATGGTACAATTCTCTAATACAAAATCAATCCCAGATCAGCTCATCTGTTACCTTATAATGTATCTGTAATTGCTCATTGGTTGATTCATTCTGAAGCAATGATGCTCGATTTATGTAGGCCTCTGCCTGGACTGGATCATCGTCCTCCAGGTATAGCCTAGCAATCTTCAGGTAAGTCTCCAGCTTATAGTCTACATTGTACTGTCTAGGGTATAACAGAAAAACACACAATGACCCAATATTTTATCAAGAAAATTTTTATAAATGATAGAAAATGTTATTTTTTTCCTTATATATATTCTGTTAATAAAAAGGAATCAAACTTATCTGTACTATATAATAGAAAAACTAAAAAATAAGTTTTCTTGAATTTTTATCATCATTGCTCACATTATATCTTAGCTACTTCTAATCCTCAGATAATCTCAGATAAGCTAAAGATCTTACTAGAACAACTGCCCTGTTCAGGGCCATATCATATACTAGCAGTGGGACTATACACCAGCACAATCTTCCTAGAAAGCAATTTGGCAATACGATCTGCAACAATCCTTTGAGTCCTTTAAAACACATATATCCTTAAACCACTATACTTTCTCTCTCGAAAATAAATCCTACAAAGATAGTAAGGGATGTGCCCACATATGTACGTACAAGGATATTCATGTGTCAGGTTATTTATAAATATCTATACTAAGAAAAAAAATTAGAAATCACCTATTATGATATTTATGGTAATCAAGCTGTGGTGCATAGAAATGGTAGAGTATTACACAGTACAGTTATAATCATTACTATGTGATAATTCATCATGTATTTTTGCTAAGTGAAAAAACTGGATAAAACAATGTGTAAAACACCATTAAAATATATTTCTATACACACATATCAAAATAGTAATAGCAATTATCTACGGGTAGTGAGATTACAAGTGGTTTTCAAGTCTTCTTTATCCCAGTGGTCAGATTTTATGCAAAGAATGCAAAACTGAAGATGTCGAATAATTCAGAACACAAAATTCAAGATTAATCCTAACAAAAATCAATGCTATTTACCAGCAAAAGTGGTGCCACCATCTGGCAAGAACACAAAGTTTATAATTCACTTGTCCCCAGCTTTGAAATTAATTCTGCACTTTATTAATTTTTTTTGTATGGGGGGTGGAGCAGAGAGCAGGAGGAGACATTTATATAAATTCATATTTTTGCATAAGTTATATATTAATATTTTATACTATGTTTTCCATTCACCATTCAAAATAATATGAATTGCTACATATAGCACTATACTTTTTTGAATTTTCCAGTTTTCTAGTGATACTGTTCCCTCACATAGCCCATAGCTCTTTCAAGTCTTTGAGAAAGTGACATCAGGGCCACTCCACCACCCCAATCATCCTATTTATAAGGATACATACCAATGATCTCCACTTTGCCCCTTGGCCTTTCTCTATAGCACTTAGCATCTTCTAACATACTACAAAATTTATGTATTTTATTCCTTAAATTGTTTACCTGTTTCCTATGCTAGAATGTAAGGAAAAATATAAGTGAACAATTTATATATCCTATACATAGTCATCCAATATCTACTATTTACTATACTTTTGTCCTGTTTCCAAAGGAATTCCCACCAACACTTGGGCTGCATTTCTCCAATCTTCTTCTTTCTCATATATGGATGCAAGATGCTGTCTTATGGAAGCAACCTGGAATAGGAGATATACGTGTTAAATTATTTCAACTAGACATCAGTAACTGAAATAAATAGACAAGTTAACCTACTATGGCAATTCAGCATAGTAAGCTGGCAAGTCAATAGTAAAAGTTTATCTAGACCACCAAATTTTTCTATGAATTTTACATTCATAGAATATCAAAGTAGTGAACTGAAACCACATTTCTGCAACATGGATTATGGCAATATCGTAGTTTAAATGTTAAATTTTGCTTTTATGTTACTGTATACACGATGCTAGAGTTTTCCTGTTTTCAGCCTATTTTTACCAATTTTTAAAAAAATTTTCTAAAGAATAATATTTGGTTCATAAAATCAAACTTAATCTATGAGCAAATGTCAGCTGGAGTTGCGAAAGCCTAACATTTATTTGATTTTACACTGTAAAATGCTGCTTGGCACATTCTTTTGTCAAAAATGAAACTGAATGATTATCTCCTTTGAGAATTTAATAACATCAGATTCTCAAAATAATTGCTATTTCAAGTTCTAAAACCACTGCTCCAGATTTTTACCTGCTCCTCAAATGAAATGACTCTAGGCTGGATCTTTTCCAGGGTGAAATGATAGATTTCTTTGGCTGTGCTATCGGGCAGGTTAGGGAGATGCGTGCAGAAATCAGTGAGCAACTGCCTCGAGATCACAAGACTGACATTCTCATTTACCACTTGTTGAAAAAAATAAGAGATAAGAAAACATGAGTAACTTATACATTTTCATTAAGCAATCAATCTTTACCTGAAACTAATACTAAAAACAATCTGTATTAGTGCAGCCTTCAATGCATTATTCATTTTTCATTATTTCATTTTCATTTTTCTACCAAAAAAAGAAAAAGAAAAAAGGAAAAAGAAAAATTAGCTGGGCATGGTAGCTCATGCCTATAGTCCCAGCTACTCAGGAGGCTGAGGCAGGAGGATCGCTTAAGCCCAGGAGTTTGAGGTTTCAGTGAACTATGACAACACCACTGTACTCTATCCTGGGCGACAGAGTGAGACCCTGTCTGAAAAAAACGAAAGAAAGAAAGAAAAAGAAAAGAAAGGAAGGGAAGGAAGGAAGGAAAGAAGGGAGGAAGGGAGGAAGGTAGAAGGGAGGAAAATCATTTAATCCTGAGACTCATTTTACAATACATTATATAGGGACGCCCATATCTATATTGTCTAGTCACAGGGTTATTAACAGGAGCCTATGTGATGGATAATGTGGGTAAAAACACACTGTAAACTGTAAAGCACTATCAAGTATCATTAATATTGTTAACTCACTATGAATTCCAGCCTGAATTTTGAGTAGTTTTCAAGATACTTTGATATGTTTTAAGTCAGGGTGTAAGGAAATGTGTCTCAAAGAATGGAAATTTCTAGTTCTCATTTCAAAAGGAATGTTCTTAACATTAATAAACAGCTTACCCTTACACAGCACTTATTATATGCCAGGTACTATTCTAAGCACTTTAGTATGTCTATTAACTCATTTAATCTCCCAATAATTCTACAGGGTAAGTATCATATTCCCATTTTATAGAAGAGGAGAAGGAGGCACAAAGAGGTTAAATAACTTACCCAGGATCACACAGCTCATAAAATAGCATACCAGGATTTGAACTCAAATTATTCTCTTTATCATTATGCTATATTGTGCCTCATCAGCTACTATAACAATAACTATACAAAACCTTAATTGGGATTCTAACTCTGAAGACAAAAATTAAGTTGTAAATAGTTTACATTCTAAAATCAATCAATAAATCTAAATGCATATTTAACATTGATAATTTGACATAAAACAAGGCTTGAGAAAGCTCTAAAGTCCTATCTCAGGAATACAAGGCAAACATGCAATTTCCATCTCACTCACTTGCTTCCACAAAAGCTTTCAAAGCTTCTAGTTGTTCTGCTCCAGATAACTGAATAGCTTTTTCCAAGATCTGACGATACCTAAAACAAGATCAAAATCAAATAAAAATGATGTTCAGAGGGCACTATAGCTTCAAATGCAAACTTGGTTTATTCATTCATTTCTAACTTTGATGTGTATTTATTCATTTATATTCACCCCGGTTTCTTTCATAGTGTTCTAGTTTGTGGTTTTCTTTATAGTACACTACAGTTTTGTTTGTTTGTTCGTTTTTTTTTTTTCTTTTGAGACACGGTCTTGCTCTGTTGCTCAGGCTAGAGTGCAGTGGCTTCGTAGCTTACTGTAACCTCAAACTTCTGGGCTCAAGCCATCCTCCTGCCTTGAGCCCCTGAATAGCTGGGACTATAGGTGTGCCCCACTACTCTGAGCCAATTTTTTTATTTTCTGTAGAGACACGGTTCTCACTATTGCCC
Source organism: Eulemur rufifrons (assembly GCF_041146395.1). Classification (NCBI taxonomy): domain Eukaryota; kingdom Metazoa; phylum Chordata; class Mammalia; order Primates; family Lemuridae; genus Eulemur; species Eulemur rufifrons. Next base: position 13,166,451 of record NC_090995.1, read on the forward strand.
AGGCTGGGCTCCATCTCGGCCTCCCAAAGTGCTTGGATTACAGGGGTGAGCCATTGCGCCCGGCCTTTTTGTTTTTAAGTTTCTGGTCCATCACAAGAAATACTAAATCTACAGTTCTAAGGTGCCATTTTTTCTAGTTTTCAGTACAGTATGCCAGAATTTTTTAAAACTTTTCAACGCCATCAAAGAAAGAGTTAATCTAGAACTCCAAGTTACTGAATCTAAGGTGCCATTTTTTTTCCTCAAAAATTTTAGTGGTGAATTTAAACTAAAAAGTCAATTTCCTCTCAAATGCCTTAAAAGATAAGCTGTATTTCCTTCAACTGTGTATTCCACAGACATTATTTGAGATGACCCAGAACCTCTTCCTCTTGTGGACCTAATGAATCTAGGGTCACCAACGGTAGGATAATGTTAACAAGGCAATGAAACCAAACATTAGAGATTGTACGTGTTAATCTGTACAAAATAAACTCCACCAAGCCAAATGCACTGACAGAACATCCTTTAGGCTGTCAGACAGTACCTATTTATTCTTTATTTGCATTCAGTTCTAACAACTATTCTTCCTAATATCCATGACCACGTAAGATTCAAATGAGCATTTTAAAAAGGACAAGAGAAATGCTAAAAACAGGAACAATGATGCTTATTAGGCAACGGCAAATTCCTTCCTAAAACCCAAGCTCCATGAGGACAGAGATTTTTGTCTGTTTCATTCACTGCTATATATACTCAACGCCTCAAACATCACAGGCCTCAAATATTCAACAGCATGGGTAATACTTTATTTGTTGAATTGAGTGGTGAGTACATGAGTGTTATACTATTCTTTATATCTTTTGTCTTAATCATAGTATTTTTAAAAAGCACTAGTAAAATGCATTTTACAAACTTAATAGCTTTGCAATTATTCAGAAAGTCATCCAGAATATATTCAAAAAACAAATTTACAAAAACAGAACTCATTCAGATTTACAGCCCGTATTTTATAGAGCACATCCTCAAGCTACCACTCAGCACGTACTGACTCTCAAGTTATACAAAATTCTCACAATCTTGCTTTGTCTGATTTCTCAAAACCGTAATAAATCAAACTGACTTTCAGAAAGCAAGGACACTGACAGAAAGGATAGCAAATTCCAATAGAAAAGATAAATTATTCTAAGAAAGCAAGGAAATATTACTGAGTTTTTAGAAACAAAATTCTTATTTTTAATATTGCTAAATTTGAGGGTCCTTAAAGGGATAAATTTTAGTTATTTGAAAATCCATTTGCATGGAATATCTCATTCTCTTTGTATATATGTACACACGTGCACACACATACAAATGTATGCACGTATAATAAAATTTTCCATATATCTCTTTATACATTTACTTTATCGTCCTGGGAATGCTTTCAGATAATGCATTAATACATTCAGTGGTTTATTATTTATTTTTTGATGGGTTTATTTTTCATATTCAATTAAACCAAGGCTTATGGCTAAGCCCTCCTATACTTACATGAAGCTGCAGAAAAATTTTAAAATCTTAAAATATAATATAATTTTCAGGAGAGAGAAATAATCTCCTAATTAGGTTGGCCTTTAAGCATTCTAAATATTTCAATTTAGTGACGGTGGGAAAGACTGAGGGAAGACAGGCATTCTAGGCCAAAAAAAAAAAAAAAAAAATCACTACATGAAATGTAGTTTGGTGAAAATAATATAAGGACAAAAAGGTAGATGTGTTTAGAGTTAAGGGCTTGGAGACAAGCAGACATGAGCTGTTTTCTGGCTTGACCCCAAGCTGTGTGACCTCAGAGCAAGGTATTTCACCTCTGTATTTCTGTTCTCTCATATGTAACATAAATAATATCACCTACTTACTGAGGCTTTAAAAATGTAAGTAATGCTGTGTTTGGCACATAGTAAACCCTAGGTATTATCAACTTTTACCTTTGAAGTTATACAGTCTGTTCTCCATTGTGTGTGTGTGTGTGTGTGTGTGTGTGTGTGTATCTTCCCATTTTACAGCTCTATTCCATTCCATTATTAGAAAGTTCTAATCCAAAGTCCACCTCCGTGGAACAGAGGATAATCTATTTTCTTTTCTGAAAAATGGCTTTTCTAATAGGCAAAAGCAGCTAAGAGTTCTCCCATCACTAAAAGCTTCTTGTAAAAATGACATATTTAGACTCCAAAGGCCTGCTGTCCTCCTCTGGGTACCCTCTGTACCACAAAACTGGGAAAAAACAAAAAAGGTGATATTTCCGCAGGACTAACTCAACAAAAACTTACAATCCATGACCTCATGCCTGCCCTAGAAATCACCTTCTAGTTAGGGAAGCAGGCAAGTAAACAGACCAAACAATTAGTGTTATGGGAGAGAAAAATACAGGCTGTCACTGGGCAAAGGAGGACAACTAACCAGGGCCTGGGTGTGGATGGGTATGAGTGTGTGTGTGCTGGTGGGTGTTCAGAGAAGGCTTTCTGGAAAAAGTCACATCTGAACTTAGTCTGGAAGAACCAAGTAGGTTTTAGCCAAGTATGAATAAGAAAGGCTATCACAATAGCTAGCTATCTACTCAAATGCTCCCTCTCCAGGCTCTCCTCCCATTCTAAAGCTTTATATGAGATAATGAGCACAATACATAATATGTACAAAAAGCAGCCTATAAAATTTGTTAACATGCTTTTCCTATGGTCAATTTCTTATATCAACTTTAGACAGTTGTGTTAATTCAATTATGGGAAAGCATTTCTATCTGGGTTTTTAACAAGAAAAGTAGTATATGCTGATAAGTTAAAAATGAGCTTTTTAGAACAGAGAAACGGGTTCAAATATAACCTCTGCCCCTTTCCAGCTATTTATTGATTCAACCAACATTTATTGAACAACTTGTAAAGATACCCTGCTAAGTGCTGGGAACACACAATATCAATATTTTAGAAACCAACGTAATCCATCATTCCTTAACATGGAATCCTGTGCTACCCGGCTCCTAACATAAACCCTAAAACCACTGACTTATTTCTAGAGTATTTCTCTTGAAGCATGTAGCTGGCAGAACCATTGTGTCGGAAGGATAGATATCCTGACAAGTTCTTGCCCAGATAGAACCTACAGGCGAGGTCAAGATTTTTCTCAGAAAGCAGCTCTGAAGGAGTTTACTAGCTAACATTGCACTGGCCATCAGCTATCAAAGCACATTATTTCATTTAATCTCCACAATAATCCCACGTGGTAGATTATCGTGGTAAATGGCCTCCAGTGAATTGGCTTTCCCTCTGTCCCTGCCCCTTTGCGATGTAACTTTGCCACTAAAGAGGTAGTGGTAGGCCCCATTTCCCCTCCCCTCGAATCTGGGCTGGTCTTGTGACTTACTTTGACTCGTACTAGAGAAATGATGTGAGACTTCCCAGTGTAGCCTTGAGAGATCTTGCAGCTTCCACTCTCACCCTCTCGGAACACGCTCATGTAAGCCCCATGTAAGAAAGCCCCAGCAAGGCCAGGTGCGATGGCTCATGCCTGTAACCCTAGCACTCTGGGAGGCCAAGGCGGGAGGATCTTGAGGTCAGGAGTTCAAGACCAGCCTGAGCAAGAGTGAGACCCCCGTCTCTACCAAACACAGAAAAAATTAGTGGGGTGTGGTAGCACACATCTGTAATCCCACTTACTCGGGAGGCTGAGGCAGGAGGATCACTTGAGCTTAGGAGTTTGAGGCTGCAGAGAGCTATAATGACGACACTGCACTCTAGCCCGGGTGAAAGAGCAAGACTCTGTCTCCAAAAAAAAAAAGAAAAAGAAAAAAGAAAGGTCCAGCTAAACTACTGAATGAGAGACTACGTACATAGAGAGAGACCCAGACAACAGCCAGATATACATGTGAGTCCAGCCCCAGCCGAATTGCCAGCTGTACCCACATGAGTGAGCCCAGACAAGACCAGCAAAACAGCCTAGTCAACCCACAGAATCCCGAGAAATAATAATTGTTTTATACTGCTGAGTTTTTGGTTTATGACACTGAAAGACATCTGCAACACCTTAAAAGATAAATACTATTGTTTATCTCCAATTTACAGCTGAGGAAGTAAATACTTAGCTGAAGTTTCAGACTTCTGCAAATGCTTGAAAAGCTATTACCTCTTCTGATAACTAATGCACTTATTTTCCTTCAACAAAATAAAAAGCAAAGCAACATGGGGAAAAAATATAAGGTAGTTTTACTTTCATCCACATTGATAACAATTACATGCAAAAAGGATTGAGCCATGAAGATATATTCAACTTATTTTCAACTCATGGGAATAAGCCAGTATGTATTTACTGACTGTTTAATAACAGTAACAACAACAGTCTTATGGCATTTTCTATGTGTTGGGTACTGTTCTAAGTGATATAAGTGTAATGAATATATGTGCACACACATATTCATTTTGTCCTCAGTTAACCTCAGACAAGAATAAGTCCTATTATTATCCCCATTTTCCTGAGTGGGAAAATGCAGTAAAAAGTAGTTATGCCGGCCGGGCGCGGTGGCTCACGCCTGTAATCCTAGCACTCTGGGAGGCCGAGGCGGGTGGATTGCTCAAGGTCGGGAGTTCGAGACCAGCCTGAGCGAGACCCCGTCTCTACTAAAAATAGAACGACATTATATGGACAACTAAAAATCTATATAGAAAAAATTAGCCGGGCATAGTGGCACATGCCTGTAGTCCCAGCTACTCGGGAGGCTGAGGCAGTAGGATCGCTTAAGCCGAGGAGTCTGAGGTTGCTGTGAGCTAAGCTGACGCCACGGCACTCACTCTAGCCTGGGCAACAAAGTGAGACTCTGTCTCAACAAAAAAAAAAAAAAAAAAAAAAAGTAGTTATGCCCAAAATATACAGCTAAATTTCCCACTAATAAAAGTAGATAATTAGAAAGTGCATTTAACAAACAGAGAAAAGACAGCACAGCCTACATAAAACACAGGAGTTCAGTGTCCAGGTTAGAGCAGGTGTTTCTATTCATATAGATCAAAGTGATCTTAGCTGTCAGGCTGTAAATACTAGCATCAACTTGAGAGGCACACTTTAAACAGAAAGCATGTGCCTCACAAAAGAACAGTGCTGTGAAATCTATGAAGAGAAAATGAACGATATCTATATATCTAGCTACCTACTTATGATTAGCACTGTTGAACAACTTCTTGCAGGACAAGCACATGTCACACATTTTAACTTGGAGTGGACCTAACCATTCTACATAAATGTCGACACAATTCCTAAACAATCCAGATTCCTGCCAACATCACTGCTCTAGACGTCCTGACCCGCGATATGAGGACATTCCGCCTATGTGCCCATCTTCAGAGCTGGTGGCAGAGAGAGAAGACCCCAAACACAAGGACCCGCAGAAGACGGTCCGAGGGGTTCTACACGACACGACGGCAGCCATACCTCCTCAGCCCCCGTCGGCCCCGAGAAGCCATCTCCCCGGAAAACGCGGCATCAAGGTCCCAGAATATAAACGTCCCTCAACCAAAAAGGGGAGGAAAAGGTGCCAAGAGAGGCCAGCTTCGGTGTGAGAGGCCGGCCGGCGATAGCAAAAGGGACTAGGGAAGGCTGCGAAGGCCAGGACAGTCATCTCTCACAACGCGCCTCCAGAATCCTCAGGGACCAGTAAGGATGCTATCAAGGACTGAAGAAGTTGACAGTCATCCCAGGTCTCTGGCCTCGAGGGCCCCTGCACAAGGTCCCCCGCGGTTTTCCGCTGCTCCCAACATTTGCCTCCAGAGCCGACCCGAGGCCCGCCCCCTTGGTCCTCGGGCCCGCTCCCACCCTCACACCCGAGAGCCGCGGTCAAGCCAAGGACATCAAGACTGAGGCTGGCCTCCCCCTCCTCCACACTCCCGTGCTCCTGGGAAACACTCACTTGCCAGCCAGATCCTTATGAGAGCCGCTCGAATTCATGAGCTGGGCCAGATCCTGTCGCACGGCCGCCGCCATCTTTCTTCCAGCTCAGCCGTGGCCGCGGCGCCTCGGGCAGCCGGAAAGAAAACGAGTGTGGTCCTCCAGAGCGCAGCCAGAGGGAACCCGAGATGCCACAGAGTAGCGCCTGGGTGGGCCAGAGCGCCGGGTGTGGGAGCCTGGGCTTAGCTCCGCCCTCAGGGTTGAGTGACGCGCCGCTCCGCCCCTCAAGACTGGGGCGCGCCAAAGCTGCCGCCGCAGGCGCTGCCTCGCACGCTCCGACTTTGGATTGGCTGGTGAACTCCACTTGTGCAGCGGCCCCAAATGCCGGGTGTGTAAAAACGACGGCGTTGTCAGTGAGTTCCGTGTCTCATGTCTATGGTTCACCGTTCTTTAAGGCAGCGCTTAAACTACCTGTGGTAAAGAACGAGTTGTTTTTATTTCCAGTTCACCACAGACCGATGGTTTTAAAAAAGACAATAAAAATATCCGCATTTCGCCTCCCACTCTGCACTTAATCTTAGCCGAAAGGCCGAGTCCCTCCTCCCACTCTGTACCCTTTGGTTGGTCAGACGTTCCAATTTGTTCAGCACAGTGGCAATTTCCACCTGTTGTCCTGCAGTAATGATTAATAACGCCCCCTGTCACTCTAGAAACGGTGCCGTTTGAATTGACAAATTTATGGTCGCCCTGCCTTTATAGTGATTACATTCATTACTCGTGTATTATAGAAGTTCTGCAAATACAAGCAAATGAATGGAAATTTTCTCTCCTTTCTGGCTTTCACAAAAAGTAGCGCACCGCATCATTGTTAGCCTTGAGTTTTATTTCCCTTTTCCTGGCGCTATGGTCCCCTCACCATGTGACGCTCTGTGCCATCTCCAGCCTCTGCACAGAGTCCCTACCACCAAGAAGACTCACGCCAGATGCAACGCCTTGACCTGGGACTTCTCAACCTTCAGAACTGTAAGAAATGAATTCCGTTTCTTTATAATTTACCCAGTTTCAGGTATTCTGTTATAAGCAACAGAAGACAGAACAAGGCACCCAAAGATCTCATCATATAAATCTAGTCTTAAGTGGTCACTCTTTTTAGAGCTGGAGAGTATTGCATAGTGAGGGTAGTTTATTTAATCCTTATAGAACACTTATTTTTAATTAATCAATGTTGCCTTTTACATAGATCATTTTATATATGTACAGGTAAAACACATTACCAGAAGGGAATCAAAAGGCAGACATACAATTCTGGTAGATATTGCCAAATTACAATTTATAGGGATGCTATCATTTTACCCTCCCACCAGAAATATACAGGAGTGAGATTTTCTACAGCCTTGCCTACAAAAGATGTCAATCCCTTAAATTTTTGCCACCTTGGCATATGACAAATGGCATGTTCCCTCTATTGGGAAGGAGAAGAAAAGAAGGCCAGAGCAAGGAATTCGTTTTACGAAAGTAAAGTGGAGATTACTCACATCAATTCAGATCAAATTATATTGGCAAGAACTTAGTCACATGACCATGCTTACCAACAGTGAGACTGGAAATTTAGTTCCCAACTGGGTAGTCTTGTGCCCAGGAAAAAGGAAAGAATGGGTTTGGTGGGACAATCAGCAGTCTCTGTTACAGTCTGTCCCTCTGATACCTAAATATCCATATGTCCTTCTGTGATGGTAGTTTTAGGTTTCAATTTGACTGGATTAAGGAATACCTAGGGAACTGGTAAAGCATTTATTTTTGGGTGTGTCTGTGAGGGTGTTTCCAGAGGACAAAAATTAACCTCGAATTTCTGGGCTGAAGTGATCCTCCTGCCCCAGTTTCTGGAGTAGCTAGGACTACAGGTGTGCGCCACCATGTCTGGGTAATTTTTGAACTTTTTGTAGAGGTGGGGTCTTGATATGTTGCTCAGGCTGCTCTTGAACTCCTGGTTTCAAGTGATCCTCCTGCCTTGGCCTCCCAAAGTGCTGGGATTACAGGAGTGAGCCACCAGGGCCGGACATAATTATTTTTAATTAGGACTATTTAGTCCCTTTTTTCTACTATTTATACTTCTTTTTTCTTAATGCATTTAGCTAGGACACCCTGAAAAATATTAGATAGTGGCTGCTGTATCCCTGCATCCTTGTTTCTGACTTAATGTGAATGCCTCTGCCATTGCACTGTAATGCATGATGTGGCTATTTTCTGATGATTATCTTAAGCCGATTAAGAAAACCTTCTTTTATTTCTAGTTTACTGAGAATTTTTAAAATTCAGAATGGTTGCTGATTGACACAAAATGCATCTAGAGAATATCATTTGATTTTTCTCCTTTAATAAATCACATGAGTAGGTTTTTTATGTTAAATCACTACTTTTGGAATAAATCATACTTTGTCATGGTGTGAATTCTTTTTACTACCACTTTGTTGGACTTGGTAACATCTTCATTTTGGCTTTGTAACAAAATCATAGTGAGAAAGGAAGAGTTTCCTTTCTTTCTTTTTTTTTTTTTTTTTTGATACTTTGTCTTGGATTTTGGTATCAGAGTTACCAAAAAAAGCCTTGTGGAATAAACTGGGAAATTTTCTCACTCTTTTGGGATCCTTTGTCTCCCTAAAATCCAGCCTGGTTCGGATACCCCACCCCACGCCCTTTTTCCTTCCAGAGGTGCCCCACAGTACCACCCCTCATTTGACCATGAGGATTTCTCACACGAGCTCTCAAGGCTCCTTATAAACTGGGCTCCCACCACTGATCCCCCACAGAGCCTGTGTAGCATTCAGCTTTCTTGTGTTCCTCGCACGTTCCGCAGACCTTCCCCCCTTCCAAGCCTTTGCTAATTTCCTGCCACTTGCCTTGCTAAATCCTAACCATGGAGTTTGGGCTGGGAGGTACGGGGCGGTGTGGACTGTGACGTGATAGAACCAACATTTGAGGCAGAGACTGTGTAGTGTAGCTGCTCGACACCCCGCATTTTATTTAACCTCTAGAATCCTGGGGAGTTTTGCTATTTTTGTTTTGTAAATGGGAAAAGACACTTAAACTTTATACACTAATAAGCGCAGGTGCCGAAATTTGAAACCAAGACTGCTTGATTCCCAAGTGATTGCTACGTCCACTGCATTAAGTCTCCCCTTCTGCATTGTTGTCCCCCAGCTAGTCTCTGACGTCGACCTGCCTGTCCTCGGGCTCCTCTAGCATTTGTAGACTGTGCCACGCCATTTCACATTTACACTCTTTCGTATTTTCTGTTGTTTCTTCTGCGTAGTTCCTGGCTCACACAGAGCCCTACCCCACATTTGGATCTCTCACAAATAGCGGGAAACATAAAAGAAGGAAAAGGTTACTAAATACAAAGGCTCCTGATTGTGTTGGTCTTAGCTGTATATTGCAAGAGAAGCAAAAGGTCCTTTTCAAAATAAGTTTAACAGAGCGATCGCCCAGGGGCTTTTTAGCGACCCCCGCGAAGTTAGTGCCTAGAAACCGAAGCGCTTTGGCGCTTGTGAATACGATCCCCTCCTCGCTCGAGCGCGCCACACAGCGGGCGGACGCGGGACTCGCACCCACCGCACAGACTTCCTAACAAGGGGCGCGGGACCGGCTTCTCCAACTCCCCCCCGCGCGCCAGGCCGGTGGAACATTCCGCGCGAAAGCTGTGACAGAGCGCCCCCTGCAGTCACGTGGGGCGGAGCGCACCCCGGCGGAATGACGCGACGCGGGTTGCCGCGGGGCGGGGCGAGGCGCGCGGAAGGGGCGGGGCGAAGGAGCCGGCCCGGGGGGCGGGGCGAAGGAGCGGAGGGCGGGCGGCGGCGCGCGGGCGGGGAGGGCCCGGCGTATTATGGGATGCGGCGGTGGAATGGCGCTGGGCGCGTGATTTTGAACAAACCCTGGTCTGTGTCTCGGAGGCGCCGCCGCCGCCGCGGCTGCTGGGAGCCCAGGGAGCGCCGCGTGAGGAGGGGGCGGCGGCGCCGCCGGCTTGGGTGAGTGTCAGCCCCCGGGATGGCGGCTTCTGGGCGGGCGGGAAGGGGGCGCCAGCCCCGCTCCTGAGGCGGCGCGGGCGGAGGGCGCCAGACCGCTCCCTCCCGGAGCCCAGGCCGGCGGGCCGTGGCGGGGAGCGGGAACCTGCGGCGGGGCCGCCGCGCCCCATCCCCGGCTGCAGGGGGCGGAGGATACTCGGGGCTCGGCCTCTTCCCGCCGCGCCCGGGAGGGCGGCTGTCACCCGGCGGGGCCGGCGCTCGGCCGGCAGGCTGCCCGCGGGGCTGGAGGGGTGGCTCGCTCGGCTGTTGACACGCACGCAGCGCGGCCGAGGAGCCGGCCGTGTTCGGCCCCGGGTGTCTGGGAACCGGTTTTGCTGCTGTGTCATTTGTGCCAGCCCCTCCTTTCCCTGCTGCCCGCCGCCGTCTCTTCCCACTCCCCTTTGTATGGGCTCTTCGTGCGTGTCCGTTTTCCTCGCGAAGCCCACCAGCCAAATGTCTCAGTGTCCCCGAGCTGCAGGGGGGACGGGAGCGGGCCGGGACTTAGCTTGGCCAGGCAACGGTAAACAACAAAGCAGAGCGCGGGTGGAGGGGACTGTCGGTGGGGAATAAAGTTTAAAGAGGAAGAAATTGGGAACACTTCATACTCTCGGCGTCTAGCAGACTGCGTATAAAAACCGAGTGGGCTGGGTGCTTGATGGCGCTTGTTTAAGCCTGAATCCACCAGCTCTTGTGTGGAGTTGTCATTCAGACAAGGTAGGGAAATGAAATGGCTTTTTCAACTTCAACCTCACTCTTCTTAGACTAACTTTTTACAAAGACAGTAGAGTGGCCCTGTTCGCAACCTTGAAATTAAATTTCCTTATTTCAGATGGGTGTTTTGGAGCTTATGGTTTAGTTGAATGGTATAGAATTCAGCTGTTGAATCGTTATTAACTCTGAAATTAACAAAGAATAGCCAATTTACTTTTTTTTTTTTTAATGCTGGTCTCAGAAGCCCTGCAGCTTGTGTTTTCTTATTTCTTAGATGATTAAAAAATACCTATGTTCTCTTTTAGTTATTAAACTGAATGATGAGAGGAGCAGGTAGGGGTGAGTAGATAATCCTGGGGTCTGGTTCTAAAGCAAGCTGTTTATTTTCACTGTATTGAACAAATACATCAGGAACAGATGGTTTTTTTTTTTTAATTTGGTTACTTAAGTCCTAAAAACATTTGGCAAAGAATTTTACCTTAGGACTATATTTTCTATATTTTGGAAATTGATCATTCATGAATGTTTCCATAACTGGATCAATACATTTTACATCTAGTTGCGCTTTGACGTCTTAAATCAATGACACATTGGAAGTCCCCATGTTCATGGACACAAATGACCACCTGAAATTAAATAGGAAAATAATAGTTCAGAACTTTATTTTCAAAAAATTAGATGTTTTGACCACCGACCACCCTATCTGCATGAGGACAAATGCTTTGTAATTTACAGAGGTGTCAGGTCATAGATGCATCTGGAAATACCTCATCCCGTCAAGGTAGTTCTGCGGGTGGAGTAACGTGTCAAAGTGGGTGACTGACGTGAAGGTCTTCATGACGTCTTTAGTGCCTGAGATGGACACGGCGAATGAAAGGCATGCCACCATCTGCCCCAAGTTGCTTTTCTGAAGAGGAAAGAGTTGGAGTTCTTTATTGTCCCCTTGCCATCCTCCGTCTGGCTTTTGCTCCTCCAAACAGAAATATGCCGGACTCGGGACCCGCAGGTAGCGCGACTTCCTCGGCGTCCTGCGGGGCGGCGGGAGCTCGGCGTCTGGCTGCGGGGTGAAAGGTCTCGGCGTGGCCGGGCGACTCGCGCCCGGGTGCGTGTGGCGGCGGCGGCGGCGGCGGCTCCGGGTTGCGGTGTGCGCCGCTCGGGGCGGGCGGGGCGGGCGCAGGGAGGGAGGTGACTGGCGGCGGCGGCGGCGGCGGCGGCGGCTCGGCTGCCGGGAAGCTGCTGCGCCGCGATGGTGATGACGAGGTGAAAATGGCGGATCTTTCGAAATACAATCCCGGCCCCTGACATACCAGAGGCGGCGGCCGCGGCGACGTTGCCACCCGGGCTCCCTCCCCGGCCCGCGGGCACCGCGGATCGCTGCAGTTGGAACAAACCGGGCAGGCGAGCGGCCGGCCAGCGCCACCGCGCGCGGGCGACAGCAGCACCGCCCGGCTCGGAGTCGCCCGGGACCTTCTGGAGCCCCCACCTCGGAGCCCGCGGGAGGAGAAGGCGGCCGCCGCTGGAGGTAGAGGAGAAGGGGTCCCCGAGGGGCTTCTCTGTCTGCAGATCCCTGTTTTGGGCGGCGGGGGTGGCCGGGGGAGCAATTGCGTGGTGGATCCGGGAATGACTTGTCCGGAGTGCGAAGGATCTGTAGCCTCGTCATGACATCAACATTATTCTTTGAGTGTTGAGAGGGCTCCAGTTTGCTCTTATACCCAAGGCTGCTGCTGAGGCCTAGAGGAACCGCCAGCACTCATGATGATTTCCTGATAGAATATGTAAAGTACCCACTCGGGCGGGGGTCATTTCGATGGTGTTGGGCAGTTTATGGGTTGTATGTTTCTTTAGGGAAGCAGAGCATTGGCATTTTATTCTGCATTTGAGATCTCTGCCTTAGATCACAGTCTGTAACTTGTTGGGATGTGGATGCTCACATTTTTTGAGAATATAGACCAGTTTTTGTAACAATTAAAAATGTTGTTTTTTTGTTTTTTTGTTTTCTTTGATGCTCTGTCATCCATATAGTGATCCCTTGGCCCCTGCCATTTAGCAAATAACAATTGAGACACTATCAGTCATATTTTATACCCATGCTTTTCAGGGAAGTTCTTCCCTGCCCCCATCCATCTCAAGAATTCACAGAATAAAGTTATGGAAATTTTTGCACCAGATTTTATAATCCAAGTGAAATACTGCTCTGAAAACTCTGTTTTCATCATGAGTTTTACCTTCATTGTTAAGGAGAGTGGTGATGGCTTTGATGCAAGCATTTGTTGTGAGTACATTTAAGTTGGTAAAGATAAATCGGGACCTCCGTTAAATTTTAAATGCTGGTCTTGTTGGCCCTTTGTATAGACAGCTGGAGAAGTGAGTTGATTGACTTTGTGATGGCCATAGTTTAATTTTGTTAAGGTATCCAAAGATCCATGTATGTTTTAGATTATGTTGCAAGATCCCTAAGGCGTCGGTCTCCTTGTACCCAACAGTAGTGATTTCAGAAAAGTTACATGTGAATTGAATTTTTGTACATTAATTTGGGGCCCTCTGTTTTTTTCCTCTAGCTTTTGTAGTAGGAAGTTGGGTTAGTGACATTGAGTGAGTGTCTGAGAGTAACCCGAGGGAATATTTGAGAAATACCCACGAGTAATGTTTACGATGAGCAGTAAATTTCCTGATCCAAGTTGCCTACCAAGAGATGATGTCATAGTATGTCATACAATATCATAAATTATGTAGTGTATTCAGAGGGGAAATAATTCTGTGTGAATGTGTGTGTATTAGTTTGGACGTTTAGCTTTCACTCACTGGAAGAATAAGGGACTAAAAAAAATTTTAGGGAAAATACCTGAAAAGTATTTAGAATGTTTAGTTAATGATTTTTTTTTTTTTTTTTTTTTTTGAGACAGAGTCTCACTCTGTTGCCCAGGCTAGTGTGAGTGCCGTGGCATCAGCCTAGCTCACAGCAACCTCAAACTCCTGGGCTCAAGCAATCCTACTGCCTCAGCCTCCTGAGTAGCTGGGACTACAGGCATGCGCCACCATGCCCGGCTAATTTTTTTTTTTTTTGTATATATATATTTTAGTTGTCCATATAATTTCTCTATTTTTAGTAGAGACGGGGTCTCGCTCTTGCTCAGGCTGGTCTCGAACTCCTGACCTCGAGCGATCCACCCGCCTCGGCCTCCCAGAGTGCTAGGATTACAGGCGTGAGCCACCGCGCCCGGCCAGTTATAGCTTTTATGTTGCAATTATTTGGTCCAGGCCATCACAGCTGTTAAGTTAGTAGTAAGACTAAGAATTTTTAAAATAATCAAAATAGGGAGATTAAAGTGTTTTTTCATTGGCTTTCTTTTAATCACAGAGGGCTGTTGTTTTTTTGTAATTCTTTGTGATTGTCCTTAAATGCCAGTGTTCAGATTGCTGTGGTTAGAACAATTGTCTATTAATCATTGTGTTATAAAGAAATAAAGGAAGATACTGAAGATAATCCAGTGTCTATCTTTTTGAAGAGGAGCATTACCGATTTTGATTACTTTTTTCAAACACCATTATTAGGTGTCTATTATACGTCATATACTATGCTAGTGAGGGGGATAAAATAACCTCAGTGTCATTGCCTCAGGGAGCGTTCAGTTTAGGAATTAATGGAGGTACAGTCAGAAGAATGGGTTGAGTGGGGCATTACTGCAGAAGATTTTGAGAGTTGCAGAAAATTTGAGTAGGAGATTGACAGCCTCAGAGATGCACCGAGGGAGCCAAATCCCGTAGCTCTTACACGTAGGATATAGTGTAGGTGGGGGGAGGTGGAGGTAAAAGGCTTCAGCCTTTGGAGATTTGGGCACTTTTGGTTGCATTGGGATGGAGTCATGGTGCAGGTATAATCTGCACGATATATGGCAGATTACTGTTTCTATGGAGAGAGAGACGTCCAAGATATCTTACAATAAGCCTGCCCCGGTTTGGTGACTCCTGCCTGAAATCCTAGCACGTGGTAGGCTGAGGCTGGAGGATTGCTTGAGGCCAGGAGTTTGAGACTATCCTGGGTAACAAGGTAACATAAAGAGACTCCCATCTCTAAAAAAAAAGATAAGCCTGTTGTTTGATAGACTACTGAATGCCATAAACAGAGAAATCAGAAGGGAAAGCTAATGTATTTAATAGATAGAGAAATAGGAAAAGAACTTTGAGATATACAGCATATCTCATAATTATTTTCATAATAACCCCCTAAGTAAACTGAGATATTATTGCTTAGCATTACATGATAAGCAACTAGGAGAGCCGAGATTTGGAAATGAGTTTTTCTGATTTGAATCATCATGTTTTTCCCACCATGTTAACCTTAAGCGTGAATAATACACAGTTCCATTTTATAGGGAAAAAAAATTGTGAATCCCCAGTATTGGCCTAAATTATTTTATTTTATTAAAATATTTAATTACATATATAAAATATAAAGCCAAGTATAAAACAAAGCTAAATTTATAAATGAAATGTAAATAAAACTATAAGATTAATAAAACAAACTTAGGGTGATGTTGTTTTACTGAAACCAAGTCTTTCTTTGCATAGTGAATATCCTATTGTCTGACGTGGCCCAGGTGTGCAGTGTTCTACGTACTCTGTACAGTGTATCATGATGACTCAATTCCTACACCGCTCTTCTGTGTTTGAATACCGCAGAGCTTTCCTTCTTAAATCACAGGTTAAGTAGCTTGGCTTTCATTTGCCATACATGTGTCATATACCTTATAAGTCCCTTCTGTGCCTTTTTCTTTAGCTTGTCCCAGTTCTCATACCACTGATTTTGGATATGAGGTGGTTATCCAGATGATCTAGAATATACTTTAAGAAAATATTATCGAAATGAAAATACAAACCTTTCAAACCTTCATTCAACAGAACAGATGGCTGATGGCCACTGCTGCCAGTTTAGTTTGAGAAATATGGTCCTGTACCTAGTTTTTGAGTTGGTGTTTGATTTTAGAAATCAAAGCACAAATCTAAATGGTATAATTAACCAGTTAGTGCTGGTGGTAAGCTGTAGGTACAAAAGTACAGTTGACCCTTGAACAATGTGGGGAGTAGGGGTGGTGACCCTCCAGCCATTGAAAATTCACAGATGACTTTTGAATCCCCCAAAACTGAACTACTAATGGCCTACTAATGACTGGAAGCCTTACCAGTAACATAAACAGTTGATTAACACATGTTTTGTATGTTATATTTATTATGTACTATATTCCTACGATAAAGTAAGCTAGAGAAAAGAAAATGTTATTAAGAAAATCGTAAGGAAGAAAAATTGTCTTTATTGTTCCTTGAGTGGAAATAGATCGTCATAAAGGTCCTCATCCTGGTCATCTTCACATTAGTCGGCTGAGGAAGAGGAAGAGGAGGGGTTGGTCTTGCTGTCTCAGGGCCAGCAGAGGCAGAAGATGTGGAAGAAATGAATGGGCACTTAGGAGAGGCAGGCATACTTGGTGTAACTTTACAGAAATACATTGTGTTTTCTGTCTGCCTTAATCGTTTTTTATTTCTCTAAAAATGTTCCTGGATAGCACCAATCCTCCTTCCCCTGTTTGCTTTAGTTTTATCATAGAAGGGTCCATGCCGTAAAAGAAGTCAAAAATAGCCTTCATTGAGAACCTTCTGCCGGATTGTCTCATGCCAGTTCGTTTTCTGGCACTGTTTCCTCTACGCCCCCTTTCCTCCTCGTCTGGCCCTGCTTTGGAGGGACTCCTCTCCATCAAGTCTCTGTTTGTTTCTCTGGTGTGGTGTCTATTAGCTCTTGAATTTCTTCAAGATCTGCATTTTGAAACCTTTCATTCCCCACTTTTTTCCACATCCACAATCTGTTTCATGATGTCCTTGATTGGCTCTGTTGTAAATCCTGCAGTCACGTACAACATCTGGACACAGTTCTCTCCAGCAGGAACTTACTGTTTGGGCTCGGTAGCTTCACAGCTTTTTCTGTAACAACAGTGGCATCTTCAAAATCTTTCCAGACTTGTACGATGTTCTCTCCGTTTGGATTCTCTTCCATAGCGTTGAACACCCTTTTCATAGGGTACAGCGTGCAGTGAGCCCTGCAGGTCCTTATCACCCCTGATCTAGAGGCTGAATTGGAGACACTGTGTTGGGGCAAATAGACCACTTTGATGCCTTCAGTGTTGAATTCATGAGGTTCTAGGGGGTCAGGGAATTGTCCAATAGCAAAAGAACTTTAAAAGGCAACTTGGCAAGGTACTTCCTGACTTAAGAGACAAAGCATGAATGGAACCACTCCAGAAAAAGAGTTCTTGTTGTCCAGGCCTTCTTGTTGTACAACCAAAAGACTGGCAGCTTGGGTTTATCTTTTCCCTTCAAGGCTTGGGGATTAGCAGCTTTGTAGATAAGAGCAGTCTTGATCCTAAACCTGACTGCATTTGCACACAACGGTAGAGTTAGCCTATTCCTTCTTGCCTTAAATCTTGGAGCTCACTTCTCTTCCTCACTAATATATGTCCTTTGTACTCCCCCCCTCCCCCCCCCCAGAATAGGACACTTTGGCCTGCATTAAAAACCAATTCAGGCAGATGTCCTCTCTCCTCAGGGATTTTCTTACTGGCCTCTGGGAGGCTGTCTGCTGTCTCTTGGTCGACAGAAGCTGCTTCTCCTGTTATCTTGACATTTTTTAAAGCCAAACCTCTTTCTAAAATTATCAAACCATCCTTTGCTGGCATTAAATTCTCCAGCTTTAGATTCTTCACCTTTCTTTTGCTATAAGTTGTCATTATAACGACTTCACTTTTTCTTGAATAATAAGAGTCCATAGGTCTGTCTTTCTTATAACAGTCTTGTACCCACGTAAAAGCTGCATTTTCGATACAAAATGAAAAGGTATTTTGGGAAAAGTGCAAAGTTTTTATGCCTGCTGACATAGCTGCAGTGACGGCTTCATAAATTTTCTTTTCTTTTTTTACAATGGTCCTTATGCTGTTGGGTTCATTGATCTTGATATGGCGGGCAGTTGCAGCTGCAGACCTCAATCTGTGTGCATCCCATGCAACTTTTGCTTGTAATGTCATGACTTTTCTCTGATTCTTGGGAGCACTTCCAGTGTCACTAGTGGCATTTCCTACGGGTCCCCTGGTGTTATTCAAAATTTACAGTATTGCACTGAAGATGATGAAAAATGCATGAGAACTGCCAGAGATCACTTTTTACTGCCATGTGCAATTTACTGAACTGCTCACACAGAGATGATTAATGTCACATGGCATTTTAAACAGATACTTGGGTACTCATGGACAGTGGCAACAGTTGAGCTCACTGCAATAGCAATAGGAAGTGGCTGTGAAATTATTATGGTAGAACAGTGCGAACTACAGTTAATTTTATGCAGTTGCGATTTAATACTTCATGTTTACATTGCTTACATTTCTCTGGACTGCACATGGCGACATGTATGGTCTGTGTGTTTGTAAGTTTTGATAAATTTTAACTTTTTATAATTGATTTATATATATTTTATGGTAGTAAATGATAAAATAGATTAGTATCTACATATATTTTATACATTCATGCTATACCTTTTTCTTAATTTTCTTGATATTTCTAGGCTACGTGGTTCATCTGTGAGCTTTTTCAAAAATGTCACAAATTTCCAAAAAAGTTTTTCAATATACTTATTTATTTATTTATTTTTTTGAGACAGAGTCTCACTCTGTTGCCCAGGCTAGTGTGAGTGCCGTGGCGTCAGCCTAGCTCACAGCAACTTCAAACTCCTGGGCTCAAGCGATCCTCCTGTCTCAGCCTCCCAAGTAGCTGGGACTACAGGCATGCACCACCATGCCCGGCTAATTTTTTCTATATATATTTTTAGCTGTCCATATAATTTCTTTCTATTTTTTTTTTTAGTAGAGATGGGGTCTCGCTCTTGCTCAGGCTGGTCTCGAACTCCTGAGCTCAAAGGATCCGCCCACCTCGGCCTCCCAGAGTGCTAGGATTACAGGCGTGAGCCACCGTGCCCGGCCTCAATATACTTATTGAAAAAAAACTCTGCATATAAGTGGACCTGTGCAGTTCAAACCCATGTTGTTCAAGGTTCAACTATATAGTCCTTAAACACTCCAGATTATGTTTTTCTAAACGTCTCACAAATTACTTGCTCATCTGTAATGCATTAATATGTCACCACTTTATATTATGTGCAAGAATGAAAACAGTTGTTCACCTTTTGTTCTCTTCCTGTAACCAGTAAAGGAAGAGTGTTTCTGCAGTGGTAATATCCTATTTAGTATAAGACATTCTTTTTTAAAAATATAAAAGCTTAGAGTATTTGTATCATATTTTTTATTTTATACTTAATTGACTTCTTTTTCATTGTTACTATCCTAAATCAGACCTTCTATTTATCTCTATCTTGAACTAATTACTGTAACAGCTTTCTAACTGGTCTCCCTGCCTCCAGGCAGTAAAATACTGAGATGAGGTTAATCCTCCCAAAGTACAACGGTGGCCATGCCACTCATCTATTGATTTCTAAGCTCTTTCAGGGCACGGTCTTTGATTAATTTCCCATAGTGCCTTCCACAAAGTTGAGAAGCAATAAGTATTTATTAATTAAAAGACTGATAAAAATTATAAACTAGTTAAAAACTAAGAGAACCTTGCCGATATTAAGATAGAATGTAATCGCAGAGGATATTGGTTAAAAGTTAAATCTGAGTATTTTAAAACTTATTAGAAAGGAGTTTCTCAGCTTGTTAGTGTGTCTTATGGTGATGTGGGTTTATTTAAAGTGTTATTAAGTCCCAGAGCATTATGTATACCTGTCCTACTCAAATAGATAAAAGTTATTTTCAAAGCCCAACATAAATAATTCTAGAGTTTTAGATGACACCCCTTCTCCATGATTAATTTTTTCATTGTTGAGATTTATATTAAGTGAATATTTGCGAGCTCTGTTCTAGGTACTGGGGATGGGGATGCAGTGGTGATGAAGGCAAACAAGTTCCTATCCTCATGTAGTTTTATTTTATTTTATTTTATTTATTTATTTATTTATTTATTTTTGAGACAGAGTCTCACTCGGTTCCCCGGGCTAGAGTTTCGTGGCGTCAGCCTAGCTCACAGCAACCTCAGACTCCTTACCTCAGCCTCCCGAGTAGCTGGGACTACTGTGCCACCATGTGCATGTGCCACCATGCCTGGCTAATATTTTCTATTTTTAGTAGAGACGGGGTCTCGCGCTTGCTCAGGCTGGTCTGAAACTCCTGAGTTCAAAGGATCCGCCGTCCTCGGCCTCCCAGAGTGCTAGGATTACAGGAGTGAACCACCGCGCCCGGCCCCCCGTGTAGTTTTGCATTCTAAAGCAGCAGGGGAGGGATAAGACTGTAAACAGACTGGATACCTCTGTTTGTGTTAGATGCTATCATGGAAATACCAGAGTAATGGGATAGAGTACCTGGGCAGTGGAAATGAGGATGGGGTGCTATTTTAGATATTTTTTTTTAACAGTTAAGACAAATTTAAAAATCACTACACTTTAACTCTCGTTGGACTTAAACCACTCAACATTCAATTGTGAGGGGGGAGAAACATCTCATTTTATTGGCTTCCAGGAATATACTTTGCCTTTAGAGCTTACATGAACTAAACATACGTTCTGGATTCTTTCTCTGCCACACCCTCATACAGGTGAGGTGGACTAAAGCTACCCAGCTCTCTCGGCCTGTGAAGATCCGCTCTTTTCTTGGAGTGGTCATCAGCACAGTGACCGTGAGGTTGCATGGGCTAGTATTTAATACATAGCTTCCATTCCCAAGGGATAAAATTAGGGTGATGATTCATGTAACTAGATGGCCAAACCCTTTCCTGCCATGCCCACAAGCTCCTTTTGAGAGTTTCTTTTAGCAAAGGCCACCATGCCCTGCCTTTGCCCCTGATTGAAATAGATAAGGACGTCTCATCATAACGCAGTCATCTACAGTCTGCTCAGTGGCTTGTGAGGTGTCCTGGCTCTGGAACTCCACACAGCCTCATACTGCATAGAGTCTGGCCAAACCAATCACAACTTTTCTTGTTACAAGTTTGAACTTTGCTCCTAGTGCAAAGGGAGACTCTTACTCCTGTAACTCTTAGTCTTTCTCTTAACAGGACAAATAAAAACACATGTTCTTCTAATAACAGAGCTTCAGAATATATTAATATGAAGCAAAAATGCATAAAAGAGGAGAAACAGACAAATCCATCACCATATGTGGGGATTTTTAACACCCTAAAAAAATGAGAATATCAAAGATATGAATAACACCATCAACCAGCTTGACCTGATTGACATTAACAGAACACTACCCTCAGCAACTATAGAATACGTATTCTTTTCAAGTGCTCGTGGAATGTTTGCCAAGATAGACTACATACTGAGTTGTAAAATAAGTTTCTACTTTCAAATGATGAAAATGTTACAGAGTATTACGTTCTCTGGATAGTAATAGAATTAAATTAGAAATTAGTAACAAGATAGCTAGAAAATCTCCAAATATCTTAGAATTAGATAGCATACTTCCTTATTGTCCATGTGTCAAAGATAAAATCACAAGGAATATTAGAAAACATTTGAACCGAATGATAATAAACCCATACTGAAATTAATCGGATGCATCTAAAGCAGCTTTGGGGGGAATTTTTCACATTAAAGGCTTACTGTAGAAAAGAAGAAAGGTTTAAAATCAATCATCTAAACCAGGGGTTGACAAATTTTTTCTGTAAAGGGCCAGATAGCAAATATTTGAGGCTTTGCGAGCCATCTAAGTCGTTTACATTTTGGGGGTTTCCGTCCCAACCGTTGAAAAATGTAAAGAACCATTCTTAGGCGGGAAGCAATACATAGGCAGACCATGGGCCTGATTAGCCAACAGGCTATAGTTTGGTGAACCCTGATCTGTGCTTCCCTCTTAAGATTCTACACAAAGAACAAATTAAAGTAAGCAGAAGGAAAGAGGTAAAGATAATAGCCAGTTAAATAAAAAAAATGGACAATGGAGAAAATCAATGAAGCCAAAAACGGTTCTTTGGAGAGGTCAATAAAATTGATAAATCTGCAGCCAAACCACAGGTGGGGAATGTTTTCATGTAGGAAGGCTGCATTAATTTAGCTGTAATCAAATAAGGCCTCATTCAAGAAACTTCAATTAGATATACTTAAAAATGTACGTTATTTTGTAAAAATCTACTGTGTACTTAATAATTGCAGAAAAGGAAAACTATTTGTTAACTTTAACTAACGTTTGAATGACCTTGTTGTGTCTGCTTTTTGTTGGAAAGCATTTGAATATTTGGTTGCAGCATGGAGATCCGCAGTTTTGATGATCCTCTAGATCTGTGGTCCCCAACCCGAGGGCTGCAGAGCTCTGCTGCAGCACCCCCCACGCCCACGCCCATCCATGAAAAAATTGTCTTCCATGAAACCAGTCCCTGGTGCCAGAAGGCTGGGGTCCACTGCTCTAGATGGGTATCAGTCGTTTGTGACCTTAAGGACATCTTGACTTGGGTTAGGTAGGATGATGTAGATCCACAGCAATAAGTGGCTGAAAAAGCAAGAAAGCTTTCTTCGGGCATGTTGCTGAAGGCATGGTTATTCTACTGCACTTTCCCATATTTCAGTTGGATCTTTCTTAGCATCAAACAGTGGTTTTATTTTTTTTATTTTTTATTTTTATTTATCTATTTATTTTTTATTTATTTTTATTTTTAATTAATTAATTTATTTATTTATTTTGAGACAGAGTCTCGCTTTGTTGCCCGGGCTAGAGTGAGTGCCATGGCGTCAGCCTAGCTCACAGCAACCTCCAACTCCTGGGCTTAAGCGATCCTCCCGAGTAGCTGGGACTACAGGCATGCGCCACCATGCCCGGCTAATTTTTTCTATATATATTTTAGTTGGCCCAAACAGTAGTTTTAAAATGTCATCTACTGAGAGCTCAATCAATTCCATCTGCAGTTCTTTAGGTGCCTTGGTCACATCAACTACGTGAGGGTGAAATGCTAATTTGAGTGTGATGTCCTGATTCTCAAAGTCAATGGACCTTTCATTGTATTCTTCAATTAATAGATCTATAGCAGCTGAGTATCTTCAAATGATTCGCATATATCGTCCTGCTCATCAGGGACCTTTGCTAACTGGGGAAAATGTTCATCTGAAATTTCCTTTTGAAAAAGTGTTTTGAAAAAAGATAGTTTTTTTTGAAATGCTTGGACTTTTTGCCACATATCATATATAGACTTAGTTTTACCTTGCAAAGAAATATTCAAGTTGTTTTGATTTGGCATAATATCACACAGAAATACTGCATTCCTCTAGAAATCTTCTTTCAATAATTCACATTGCTGATTCTGTCCTTCGTAAAATTTAACTGTCTGTCCTTGCAGAGATAAAATTCTGGCTAACACCTGTCCCTGTGATAGCTAACACACTTTAAAATGACATAGCAAATCCGCACTGAATACCTCGTCATTAAACTTTAGTGTGGTAGGAAACTAATGTTGATACAGTGTTGCATTTGCACCAATACAGTTAACAATACTTACAACTTGTTGCAAAGTGTCACTTGAAAATAGTAGCTTTACCACGGAGATTCTGCTGATGCAAGATACAATGAAAAGAAATGAGAGCATCTGGATCTGTTAATACTTTTTTTTATCTGTGCAATAAGCCCTTCCTGTTTTCCTGTCATGGAGGGTGCACTGTCTGTACATACACTCACTAAATTTACCAAATTCTGTCCAACTTCATGACATTTACCTTGAAAGTCATTGAAAGTGTCTATTCACCGTGTTCTGTTCGCAAGAGTGCCCAAAGTGAGTAACTCTTCATAGCAAAGAAAATCCTCTGTTATGACCCACATGAAGTATATAACCTGCACCAAATCAGTAGTATCAGCTGATCCATCCTACAACTTTGACAATGCATTTTTTCACACTTTCTGCATCACTGAATGGTTTCCCTTTTCCCCCCAAGTATAGAAGCAACTTTGTAAGTTGCTTCAGTGGCATTATTTCCAGGTCTTACTGTTGCTTGAGAGAATTGTCTTTGCCTTTGCTGTTCATCTTTTAATTTCTACAATACAACCTTTTGCAACTCTCTTTCTAATTTAAAATATGTGTGGTCCTTATGAATGTTATAATGCTGATGAGCATTGAGTTTCTTTAATGTTGATACTGCAGTATCACAAAGCAAGCAAATCATCTTATCTTTAGCAGAAACAAGATAACATTGCAATTCCCAATCCTCCTTAAAAAATCTGTTTTCTTCCTTCAGTGTTCTCTTGGTCTTCTTGGACATGATGAGCTGTTAGGCAGATAGAATTAAGAAAATACTGTTGAGCTGTGCAGCTATTCACAAATTCCACTTCAAACAGAAACACAGTGCACCGTTGTCAAAAGCTGATAACGGACTGGTGTGCTAGACCCCCATAAACTCTTGCCAACCAGCCTGGCGTGGTCGTGGTGCCAGTCAGGTGGGGGAAGTTAGAACTACATCATGAGCGTAGCGGCCGTCAATTTAGCCCTTAAGGTTTCCTCTTCTAATTGTGCTGGTCAATGTGGGAGGATTATTTCGTTGAAACTTACTTTATTCTTTGGCATTTTAAATACATTCATTTTAAAAATAAAATAAAAATATAAATGACAAAAATGTATTAATAAAAACAAAAGGATTTGTTCTGTAAAATTTGGATTCGGTCAAAAGGACCCACATGTGGCCTTACGGCTGCAGGTTCCCTACCCCTGAGCCAGACTAATCAAGAAGTAAAGGAGAGAAGACAAATTACCAATATGAAGAATGAAGAAAGAATATTCTACAGATCCTACAGACATTGAGATAAAAGAATATTATGTATAACTTTATGCTAATACGTCTAGCAACTCAGAAAATAGACAAATTCCTTGTAAGACACCAAATTCTCAAATATCAAAGGTCACTCAAGAAGAAAGAGATGACCTGAATAACCCTACCTCTATTCAAGAAAATGAAGGCCAAGCACAGTGGCTGACACCTGTAATCCTAGCGCTTTGGGAGGCTGAGGTAAAGGATCGCTTGAGGCCAGGAGTTTGAGACCAGCCTGAGCAAGAGTGAGACAACCCCACCCCTACAAAAATAGAAAAATTAGCCAGGTGGGTGGCACACACCTGCAGTCCCAGCTACATGGGAGGCTGAGCAGGAGGATCGCTTGAGCCCACGAGTTTGAGGTTGCTGTGAGCTAGGCTGATGCCACTGTACTCTAGCCCGGGTGACAGGTCGAGACCCTGTCTCAAAAAAAAAAAAACAAAAAAAAAACCCCAAACCAAAAAACTATATATGTATGTGTGTGTGTGTGTGTGTGTGTGTACATACACACACACACATATACATATATAGTTTAAAACCTTCCCACAAGAAAGCTTTGTATCTCGATGGCCTCACTGGTGAATTCTAGCAAATATTTAAGGAAGAAGTAAACAATCCTTTGCAAACTTTTCCTGAAAATTGGAAGGCACCCACCCCACCACATCGTATTAGGCTAGCATTGGACCTAGGCAGACACTGTAAGAAAACTGCAGATCAGTATCCCTCATGAACATAGACAAAAATGTTTAACAAAATATTAGCAAAATAGAATTCATCAATATATACAAAGAAATGGGGTTTATTTCAGGAATGCAAAATTGGTTTAGTCATCGAAAAACCAATATAATTCAGAGACGGAAAAAAATGAAAAGCCATATGATTATTTCACTAGTTGCAGAAAAAGCATATGACAGAATTAAACATCCAGTTACCCTTAAGAAAAAACTCTGCAAACGGGGGACAGAAGTAAATTTTCTCAACCTGGTAAAGGAAATCTGTGAAAAGCCTGCTACACCTAACAGATAAGATTGGGAACAAGGCAAGGATGTCTGCTCTCACCACTGACAGTCAGCGTTTTTCTGGAGGTCCTAGCAAGTGTAGTAAGGCAAAAGGAATAAAAAATATGCTGACTGGAAAAGAAGAAAAACAGATGTTACTTGCAGATAACATGGATTGTCTTTGTAAAATATCTTAAGGAATCTACATTGAAAAGCTACCAGAATTAATATGTGAGTTAACTAGGTTGTAGGATATATGGACAATATATAAAAATCAGTTTTATTTCTCCATACCAGTAAATAATGGGAAAATGCAGGGGCGAGGGAAGGCCATTTATAACAGTATCAAAAACATGAAATAAGGATAAAGTTAACAAGATATGTGTAAGACCTGTGCACTTGAATTGCTCAACATTGCTAAGATAAATAAGTAGGGAGATACACTGTTGGGAGACAATTCTCCATGGGTCTTTTTTTTTTTAGAGATTGGGGGTGGGTGGGGGGTCTGGCTCTGTTGCCCAGGCTGGAGTGCAGTGGCTGTTCGCAGGTGTGAGCATAGTGTACTGCAGCCTTGAACTCCTGGTGTCAACTGATCCTCCCGCTGCCTGAGTGGCTGGGACTACAGGTGTGCACTGTTGTGCCCAGCTCTTCATGGGTCTTTGCGTTTCTGTCCCTCTTGCAGGTGAAGCAGTGACAGCTATTTTAAGTGCTCCTTTCGAGGATACTTGCTTGTACAGCAAACTTCTTTGGACAATAGAGACAGTGTCTCTTGCTGTAGCGAAGGGCAGGTTTGCTTATTGTCCAGTGTAATAAAGATGGTATCTTCCTCTGGGCAAAGGGCGGGTTTGCTTCAGCCCATTATAAAAATTTGGATTCCCTGGGCTCAGGGGTTCTCAGTTGCGGTGCAGGCCAACTGCGTTTGTGGCATTTACCTGGGCCCCTCCATGTCTTCCCTGTGGGACTTGGGGGCTCTCGGGAAACTGCTACACACCTGATGCTCGTGTTCCTTTCTGTGCTGTGAGTCAAGGACCTTTGTCTCTGACCGAGGACTAGTGTGTCTTCTGCCAGGTTCCATGAAACAGCACTAGGCTACTTTGTCAGCTTGCAGAGAAGGTGTAAAATCCCAGACCCCTCACAGTTCTGGACAGTTTTGGACGTGAGGAGGGGGTGCTAGCAGAGGCGTGGCTTTTCGAACAAGGAAAGATGAGGGCTTTGTGGGCTAGGTCGGGAGATACGAAAAGACCCTCTGGCATCTGGAAGTGAGTGGTCTCACCCAGGTCGTGGGCAAGGGCAGTCGGGACGGGGGGAGTGAGAGTCCTGCTGTTAATATTCACAGGCTTAGCTGACGGGTAGCGTTGAAACAAGCTGTCTGAATGGGGCGTTGGTGATTGCACACTCAGCCCCGTTATTGCACACGGCTGAGCGGCCGTGTGGCTGTGGTTGCTGAGTCGAGGAGTCCTCGGAGATGGAAACACGGTGTCGGTGGTGAGGCTGTAGCTTCGGGTGGGTTGAAAACCTTAGAAGTTTGTTCGAGCTGCAGGGGTGGGTGCTTGAAAATGAAAGTAAACGCAAGTCTTTGTTTATTGGTGTGGAGCCACCGTCTCCTCTGTGACCTGACCTCTCCCTGCTCCTCTTCTTTAACTTCAGGTGCTTTAAGGAGAAAGATGAGTAGGGGTTGGGCTGAGGTCTCTGTGTCCCTAAGGGGGGACCAAAGGCCATGCCCGCATCACTAAATGTGCTGGGGAACTTCAGGAAGAGGAAGGAATCGAACTCCCACGGCTCTGTTGGATGTGGGCACAGAAGTCATCCTTCAGCAGGGCGCGGTGTCCAGAGTCAGCTGGGGGGGCTTGGGCAAGGTTGACCGCAGGGGAAGAAAGCTACTGTGACTGTGGGCGGGGCCTTTGTTGTGTACTGTTGTTGTGACTTTCCCTGCCGAGTGTGCATGTGGTGTTGGTATTTTTGCACGCCTGTGTCGTGGATGCCCGTACGAGCCACAGTGCTTCTTCTGATCAGCAGGAGCCGAAGGTCAAGGCGTGCTAGTGCTCTCGGCCCCAGAACCCTCGCGATGCCTTTGAGCTGCAGGTTCCTGTGACTGGTGATTGTGCCGTGTATGTAAACAAGTTGTCCAACTCAATGTGAACACTATAAACCCAGTATTTTTTTTTTTTTTTTTTTTTTTTTTTTGAGACAGAGTCTCACTCTGTTGCCCAGGCTAGAGTGAGTGCCATGGCGTCAGCCTAGCTCACAGCAACCTCAAACTCCTGAGCTCAAGCGATCCTCCTGCCTCAGCCTCCCGAGTAGCTGGGACTACAGGCATGCACCACCATGCCTGGCTAATTTTTTGTATGTATATATTTTAGCTGTCCATATAATTTCTTTCTATTTTTAGTAGAGACGGGGTCTCGCTCTTGCTCAGGCTGGTCTCGAACTCCTGACCTCGATCGATCCACCCGCCTCGGCCTCCCAGAGTGCTAGGATTACAGGCGTGAGCCACCGCGCCCGGCCTAAACCCAGTATTTTTAAAAAGAAAAACATAACAAAGATTTTAACCGGCACTTTTCAAAAGAAGATACACAAATAGGCAGTATGTACATGAAAAGATGCATAACATCATTAGTCATCTGGGAATTGCAAATTAAAACCACAATGAGATGCTGCTTCATGCCCACTAGAATGGCGAGGTTTTTTTTTGGTTTTTTTTTTTTTTTTTTATTGTTTGTTTGTTTTTAGACAGAGTCTCACTCTATTGCCTGGGCGAGAGTGCCGTGGTGTCATCATAGCTCACAGCAGCCTCAAACTGCTGATCTCAAGTGATCCTCCTGCCTCAGCCTCAGGCACATGCTACCTTGCCTGGGTAATCTTTGTATTTTTTGTAGAGAGAAGGTCTCACTGTGTTGCCCAGGCTGGTCTCAAACTCCTGGCCTCAAGGGATCCTCCCGCCTTGGTCTCCCAAAGTGCTGGGATTATAGGCGTGAGCCACCGAGCCCATCCAAAAATGGCTAAAATTAAAAAGACCAGCAAACTGACAGTACCAATTGTTGGCAAGGCTGTGGAGCAGCTGAAACTCTTACACATTGCTGGTGTGTATAAAATGGTAACCGTCAAGTTGGGAAATAGTTTGGCAATTTCATGCAAAATTAAAAATACACTTACTTTATGATCCAGCAGTTCTACTTCTAGGTACTTACTCAAAAGAAAAGAAAAAAAATGTATCCACAAAAAACTTGAATTTGAATGTTCTTAGCAGCATTATTCATAATATTTCCAAACTAGAAACATTCTAAATGTCCATTAACAGGTGAATGCATATACGCTTTGTGGTACATTTGTATAATGGAATATTACTCATTAGTAAAAAGGAACACAACTACTAATAAGTACAAAAATAAAGATAAATCTCAAGAAGCATGCTAAGGCCAGGCGAGGTGGCTCACGCCTGTAATCCTAGCACTTTGGGAGGCTGAGCTGGTATGATCACTTGAGCTCAGGATTTCAAGACCAGCCTGGCAATAGCGAGGCCCTGCCTCTACCAGAAAATTTAAAAATTAGCCAGGCGTGGTGGTGCATGCCTGTAGTCCCAGCTACTTGGGAGGCTGAGGCAGGAGGATCGCTTGAGCCTAGGAGTTGGAGGCTGCAGTGAGCTATGATGATGCCTCTGCACTCTACCTCGGGCAACAGGGCGAGACCCTATCTCCCAAAAAGAAAAAAAATAATAGAAAAAGAATGCTGAGAGAAAAAACTCATAGTATATGATTGCTTTATGTCATGAGTACATAATATATCATTCCATTTATATGACGTTCTCGAATGAGCAAAAAGCTGGGCGTGATGGCTCACGCCTGTAATCCCAGCCCTCTGGGAGGCTGAGGCAGGAAGATCTCTTGAGGTGAGGCGTTCGAGACCAGCTTGAGCAAGAACGAGACACTGTTTCTAGTAAAAATGGAAAAATTAGCCAGATGTGGTGGTGCATGCCTGTAAGTTCCAGCTACTTGGGAGGCTGAGGTGGGAAGATCTCTTGAGCCCAGGAGTTTGAGGTTTTTGTGAGTGAGGCTGACACCAGGGCACTCAAAAAAAAAAAAAAAAAAACCAGAATGAGCAAAAAGGCAAACTAATCTATAATGATAAAATAGATCAGTGGTTGTATAGGGTGAGATTTTGGGATAGGAGATTGACTGTAAAAGAGTAGATTTATTTACAGTAGATTTATTTTTTTCTCCGTTTAAAAACATCAGTGGTAAAAATTTAAGGCAATATAATTGGGTGATTAAAATTGTTAGCTTTGGCATCATAAAAGCCTGAGTTTGAGTCCTGGCTCTACTATTTAGTAGCTATGTGACCTTGGGCAAATTATTTGACCTTTCTATATTTCCTCACCTGTAAAATGGGGATAATGGTGGCACCTATATCTGAGTTGTCATGAGGATAATTACGTCATCATGGATGCATAGTAAGTGCTCAGTAATGATGGTTTATTTTGCCAGTAGTAGTCTTCGCCAATGCTGATAATTATAATTTGCCACTCATGTGTGTTACTCTTAATCTTGGGATGCATATTGTATTTTTATATTTTAAAAAAGGGAAGAGAAGAAAATTGCTGATTAGGTTTCTATGGATCTTTGTTCTCTGGGCAAATCATTTACTGCTATTTAGTTCATCATAAACATGACATGCTGTGTTCGATACGTGAAGATAACAGAACTGATTTCCTTTACTGGAAGTTCTGCATGACCTTTGGCTGAAAGCATCACAGTGCTAATTTGTCCACCGTGCTTTCTTATTATTACCGTTTTTTTCCCCTTCGTGAGGACTGGCGGTACACCTCTTAAATGGTTCCCTTTTTGACACTTTTAAATGGCTGAGGAGGGTCTTTTTTCCACATAAAAGTTTTCTTGGTATAAAGGCAATTGATCAAACTTGCAAGACCACATGAGCTGAGATGGATTACTCGAGAAACTCCTTTAACATGAAATTGGGATATTGGATGGATTTTTATAAATGCCCTGGTACCCTCGTGCTAGGACCTAGCTCATTGGGGATTTTCAAATAATTTCCAATATGTTAATATTTAAACCTTTATTTCCTTGTGTGAATCAGCAGTTTTCAAGTCTGTCAATGAAAGGGAGAAAAAAAAAAAAACTGGGAAGAAATAAGATGATCAGGCACATCGAAGATAAAAAATTTCAGGAGAGGGCAGTGGAAAGGAGTTTCATGTGATTACATGACCTACTGTTGCCTGAATGCGGGACACTTCTGGATCGAGGCAGGATGGATGAGAATGTTTGCTTCTAGTCTTGTGTTCCATAGGACGTATATTTCAGATTCTTTGAAGGTTGAGGATGTGTTAAAACGGTTTAACCCAGATAAGAAATAAATACATGAATGTAGGCCTAGTTAAAAATAAAAGCGTCAGAAATATCCTTCATTTAATTATACATCAATAAAAAGTGGTTATTTTGTCATTTGTATTTTTCTTGCATATTTTTTCTTCTCGTACATCTGTTTTGAAACCTAGCAACTTACCTATTTTTCACCTTTGTTGCAGTGCCCGATCAGCTTTCTAGCAGGAGCACGATCATGGAGGTGGTGCCAGCTGAGGTGAATAGTTTGCTTCCAGAGGAGATAATGGACACTGGTATAACTTTAGTGGATGATGATAGTATTGAGGCTGTTATTGTTTCATCCCCAATTCCCATGGAGACAGAACTGGAAGAAATTGTCAACATAAATTCTACCGGGGACGCTACAGCCACGCCCATTTCCACGGAGCCAATCACAGTGTACAGTAACCACACTAACCAAGTTGCAGTGAACACCACAATTACTAAAGCAGATTCCAATACCACAGTGAAACCAGCTTTTCCAAGTGGCCTTCAAAAACTTGGTGCTCAGACTCCTGTGACCATCTCAGCCAATCAGATTATTTTAAACAAAGTATCACAGACATCTGACCTTAAACTTGGCAATCAGACCCTTAAGCCAGATGGACAGAAGTTAATTTTAACAACTTTGGGCAAGTCTGGTTCACCAATTGTTTTAGCACTGCCCCATAGCCAACTACCCCAAGCTCAGAAAGTTACCACTCAGGCCCAGTCAGGAGATGCTAAGTTGCCACCGCAGCAGATTAAAGTAGTTACCATTGGAGGGAGGCCCGAGGTGAAACCTGTCATTGGTGTCTCAGCACTGACCCCAGGAAGTCAACTGATTAATACTACAACTCAGCCCTCTGTGTTACAGACCCAACAGTTAAAAACAGTACAGGTAAAAGAAAACAAACAAACAAAAAAAAAAAAACAAAAAAGGGGGCTTATTAATTAAAATGCATGTTTAAAAAGTTGAACTGATTCAGAGTTGTGTTTGTAGGGCTATTAAATGCGTACTTGTTACTGAATTCTTTTGAATGTTGCTTTAAGTAATTTGTGTGGTTTCTTTTTGTAAGTTTGATATGTCTAATGCTTATGGAAGATTTTCCAGAGAACTTAGAGCCAACGTGATTTTGGTTAAATTCCAAATTAATGTATGTATAGCCTTTGACTCATTTTAAAATGCATTTTATTCTTCATGGTAGTTTGATTACAAGGATGTTTTGCTGGTATAAAGATGCCAGACTGGCTGCAGGTCTTTCAAGAAATCGTGGAGTTAAAATTTTTTTCGGTTAACAGATGGCCAAAGGGTGGGAAAACGTTGGTGCTCTGAGACACCCTCAGAGCTATCAGTAGTGCATGCTGGCCAGTGTGTGCTGCTCATTTGGAGTTTACTTTTGATTACTATGATTCGGGTTTGCAGTATGGGAAAGACAGTGACATATGATAGAAGATAATAATGTATAGAGGCTTTAGAGCTGGGCCAACTGGGTTTGAGTTGCCGCTATGCTATCCTACCAGTTCTGGACCTTTGGGTACGTTACTTCTCTGAGTTTTTGACTTTAGCTTAAGATGACTGATCATGATGAAATACATAGTACAGTTCTCAAAACACTGAGGATCCTTCAAAATGGTACCTATTATTAATATGACTAGGACCCCAAGTTAGAAGTTTACCAGAACATATATTAGGTGATTTCCAGATTTTCATGCCCAAATAGGCTTTCTCAGGCCACCACTACTTGTAGAAACACAATGATCCATTTATGACCAGGAAACAAAAATGCATTCCCTGTTTGAAAGAGTTGCTTTTGAGAAGAGAGAAGGCATGAATTAAAGTAGCAAAGGAAATGTATAAAGAAGTAGGAAGGTTTTGGGAAACTACCCACTCATAGCTGATAATTAGAAGTAATGTTTTGGTTACTATGTTAGCAAAAGAATTAGAAACTTTCCGTGGGCTTTGCATTTAAGAACTTTATAAGATTTTTCAAGTTTTGTAATCTGTACATGTCCCTGCTGCCACTGTTAAACATTTAACGCTCTTGTCTTTCTTGCTCACTGTCATCTCTCACTTATCTCTCAGTTCCTTATACTTATTTTTGCTGAGGATCTCTTGAGTGAAATATCCTATCACCATCAAGCATCTTGTCCTCAAGTTTTGAAACTTGTTTTAGTGGGCTTATCAGAGTTTATCTGGCTTTGGCAATTTGGATCATAATCATGTTCAAAAGAAACTGATAACATGAATCAGAGTGTCATTTTTTTCATTTATGAGAGCAAGGTATACAAATTGTTCCAATGACCAGTGTACTTGTATCCATTAGTTCTCTGCTATAATTCCCCAAGTATTGACAATAAAAATAAAGACTGGGGTCTAATTCTTATAACTTGTTTTATTATTGTTACTTTCCTAAAACCTGATCCTATATATTAAAAAAGAACTTCTATTTTTAAAAAAATAACAAAAATGAAATGCATGTGGAATATTCTTGCACTTGTCCAGTTATTTTAGGCAATTCACATCTTTCCAACTCAGAAGAAACGTACAAAGCTCTGAAGCACAGAAAGAAACCAAAAAACTATGCATCTATATTTTTTTCTTTTTAGACACCAGAATATTTAGTTTAGTATTACATGGAGTACAAGATTCTCTATTGTTTGCCTTTTTTTTTTTTTACCTAGACAGTCCTCAGTGTTGTCTTAAATTTAATCAGAGTATTGAGACTGTTAGGGTATGGACAACAGGGAAGGGTGGAAGAAGGAGGCCAATCTTGAAAAAGGGAAGGAAAGAGGTGACAGTTGAGGCCCGAGTCAGTAGCGGAGGTATAGTGACATTTAATTACAGATATAAAAACACTTTCCCATGTTTCCTATGCACCGTATATAAGAATTGTAAATAATTGACTGTTTCGGACAACATAACTCCTTACTAGCTCCTGAATCTATCCAACACAGTGCCAAAAATTACTTGCTTATATTATTTGATGACATATTTGGCTACCTTATTTGTAAAGTTTTTAAAATTTTTTATTTTTGTTTTAATCTGTTGATCAGATAAACTTGTTAAAAATGATCGTTTATGCTTTGTTTTACTTAATAAAGTAATATTGTTCTAAGATAGCTTGAATTCATAATGCAAAAAAATCATAGTTCCTTAATGGAATGGGAAGTTTTTATTTTCAGCAATGCACCACTAAAAACCAACCACAGGGCAAGATGAAATTGTTTATTTGAATAATTAATGTGCTTTTGATTGTATTGCTTGTATTTTTTTCCCTTATTGGTAAGTATTCATATACTCATATGATTGTGAAAATCAGTTAAAAATGGGGAAATACTTTAAGCCCATAATCTTTATAGCTAAGGTTAATTATTGCTAGATATGGATTTCTGGCAGATCTAGCTAGACTATCAATACTTTTACTTCTTGAGATCATTAATGCTATGTATATAGGTAAAATTTTGACTTTAGAGTTTTAGGTCAATAATCACACTTGGGAAATGTTTTTTTCTGTATGTCTCTAAATTACATCACTTTTCTAAAGTACAATTATAAATTTATTTGGGTGTGTCATAGTTTTGCAAGCTGGGTATTTTTAAATATAGTAATGATCACATTTTTTTAAGTGATTTGTATTTCATATGCATTTTGTTTTGTCAATAATATATCCTGAGTGTAAGAAAATAATATATTCTGAGTGTAAGATAATTTGTTGTTTAGTTTAATTTATAATTTGAAGCACAAAGAGCTGATACATCTAGTCTTATGATCTGTTTTAGCTTCTGGTGTATTTCTGTTATTCAAGCTGGTCATGTTCATTCATTTGAGTCATTATTTCCTATAATAGATAGTACTTTCAGGGTTTCAATTTTCATATCTGCCAAAAGATAAAATTAATATTTAATGTTCTAATATTTAATGTTCACTCTAAAATTCTTTGGTTTTTATAATTGGTTTAAATTTCTGCTTCTTTCAGAAGCAGCTATGTCTTTGCAAATGGTGGTAATTTCAATATAAAAACACTTGACTTATGGAGAATTTTAGTTCAGGTCAACAGTTGGCCAATATGTAACTTCGGATCGAAGATGAATAAAATAGAGACCCTCCCTTCATGGAATTTAAAGTATAGTAAACAGTATTTTAGCAAATAATATTTCAGAGCCTTTGCCTTTATAATAGTCTTTGTTCTACCAGACTTGTTTCTTTTGTATCCTAAGACTTGAACTTGTTCAATTCTTCCTTTGTCTACACCTGATATAGATCTAGCATTGAAAATCTAAGCATAAGCCTATCTTTGATGTGTATTTATATTTTGCATCTAGGGGCCAATGTAATTGTATATATAGGTGGCTTCATCATTTGTACTGTAGTTTATTAACTTTATCTTTTTATTATTGAATAATTTATTATTTTGAAAAGTATTGCTGTGCCATAATGTTTTATTATTAAACAGTATTATTTATTAATAATTATTAATCATAGATCTGATTTTCATCATATGAATATATCCAAGGGACTAAAATAAAGATTTATAATAAAATGCAAAGGTATTATTATATATGGGCTTAAGGATGTGATCATTTTAATATTTTGATAAATGGCTACATTTTAAATATTTTCAACATTAATACCTAGATTTTGTTAAATGCACTGGTTTTACACGTACTACCGTGTATGAATCCTTTGTATAATTTTTTATTTAATAGGTGTTTTATAGAAACAAATGGTCTTCATAGATATTTATATGTTTCAGATTGCTAAGAAGCCTCGAACACCAACCTCTGGTCCAGTAATCACGAAGCTGATCTTTGCAAAACCAATTAATAGTAAAGCAGTTACAGGACAGACAACTCAAGTCTCACCACCGGTCATTGCAGGTCATATTTCTTTATAGTTTATTAAGCTACGTGTTTATCTTCCTTTTAGGTTTAAAAAAGCCTGTTCTATCACCTTAAAATGTCTTAGTGAAACAAGTATAGCATATTACTATAAACCAAACTAGTTAATAAGAAATGTTACTCTTATTAAATGAATGTTTCAAGCAAAATGCCTTATCTCAAAATCAGTCCATTACTTTAGTCTCCTTAGTTTTTGGTAGAAGTTTACCATGAAAGTAGCAAAGTCTTAAACTCTAAGAACATTAATAGTAGCTAACACGTATATAGCGTTCACTGTGTGCCAGGCACCATCCTCAGCTCTTTACGTACGGTGACTTACACAATTCTCCAGCAATCCTATGGAGTAGGCACTAATAACAACCCATTTGCCAGCATGGAAGTGGAGGCACTCAGCTAACCAGTGGCTAAGCTGGAATTGAAACCTAGGCAATTTGTCTCTAGAGCACACGTGCTGAGTCTAATAGATTTAAATTAATACACACGAGTATAGTATTTCATGGTTTCTACTTGAATTTTTGGTTTCAGCATTTTAATATATTCTATATGTAGTTCTCTATGAACAGAAAATTGTCACAGTGATAGTAATTACTTAAGTGATGACAGATTTTTAGATCTGTTACTTTTACCAGCATACTCCTTAGTGTGGCCCGGTTTTCTTTTCTTTTATACTTTAAAATTTGTCATCACCAGTAACTGTATCACCTCAGCATTCTTGACTTCAAGGGTTCCATTCTCTTTATTCTTCCAGTTTACTTGCCTTTATACTCTCGACACTGTAATCCTTGACTTTGACATCTCTGATCCATCGCTTCTTCCACTTTCCCAGTAATCAACCCCTTCCTGTCCTCAGATTCTTCCGTACTGAAGATGAGTCCATGACACGTCATGATCACTCCCTTGCAAACATCGTGGATTCTCTCCCCTGTTTCTTTCTCTAATGTCTTGGTTGAGTCCGACTATCTTACCCCTTGTCTGGCAAGCAGCTATGCAAGCAGCTCAGTTCTTCTAGAGAAAAATCACACAGCCGTAGTGACTGGTCTTTGATTCAGAGCTACGCTGCATTTTTCTTTTCACCAATTATAAGACCATTTCTAATTTCCATTGAGCTAAAGGCTTATATGGAAAGCACCTTCAGATGGCAGACTTTTGACTAGAGACTTTCAGATTAATTACCCATCCCTAGAATGCATATTCTTGATGAGGGAACTTCAAATGTTAACCGATCGTCCCTAGCATGTGTTTTAAAACAACCTACTACTGCCTTTAATAGATTTCAGACATAGCAGTAGGTAACTCTGAAGACAATGGCAGTGGTTTGTCATTTTCCTGAGGCTTTGGATTGTATGTAAGGAGGAGGCTTCTCATTTTAGCAAGTGAGAGAAGGGACAGGAAGATTATAGTGTCAGGGCATTGTTGAGTGAGTAACTGTTCTCTTTCTCTCTCGGCCCTCAGAAGAGATTTGTGACAGTACGGGAGGCTGCTGTCTTGAGGGCTGTCATGGGAGGCAGGTATGATTTGGGTTTGGAGCTGGTTTAGGAAGTGGGTTGCGATCGGCTGAAAG
This sequence comes from Eulemur rufifrons, assembly GCF_041146395.1. NCBI lineage: Eukaryota > Metazoa > Chordata > Mammalia > Primates > Lemuridae > Eulemur > Eulemur rufifrons. The sequence goes on from NC_090995.1 coordinate 13,203,788, forward strand.
TGAGCACGGCTTGGCTGCATTGATGAAAAGGCGGCCACCAGTCCCCTGAGAGGTTTTGGGTAGGCAGAGGGGGTTACCTGGAATGAATGCCTCGGTGCAGTGTTCTTTTTTTTTTTTTTTTTTTTTTTGAGACAGAGTCTCGCTCTGTTGCCCAGGCTAGAGTGAGTGCCGTGGCGTCTGCCTAGCTCACAGCAACCTCAAACTCCTGAGCTCAAGGGATCCTCCTGTCTCAGCCTCCCGAGTAGTTGGGACTACAGGCATGCACCACCATGCCCGGCTAATTTTTTCTATATATATTTTTAGCTGTCCATATAATTTCTTCCTATTTTTAGTAGAGATGGGGTCTCGCTCTTGCTCAGGCTGGTCTCGAGCTCCTGAGCTCAAACGATCCGCCCACCTCGGCCTCCCAGAGTGCTGGGATTACAGGCGTGAGCCACCACGCCCGGCCTCGGTGCAGTGTTCTTTACTGTGGTAAGTCTGAAAGAGTCCCTGAGATTTTTAGTTAAGGGGGAGGGGAGCATTGTATGCTAAACCACTGTGGTATTTGCAGAGAGTCTGAATGAATTTTTGCTTAACGTGAAGAGTTCACCTTGACTGTCATGGACTGTCATGGATGCCGTTGCTTGGTCTTTGGGTTGTTTATAATACGTTGCAGACTAATGGTAGCTTTACCTTTTAATTGCAGACAGACTCAATAGCCCTACAAAATGCAGAGATAGACATCTGTTGAATTTCACTGGCATTGTTGGCATTAAGCTCATTTTAGAGGCATAATTTCTATTTTTAACTAGTTCCTCCTAGCCTTTTAAAATTCATAGAAGCCAAATTTTAAAGCACCAAAGTAGCTGTCCTGTCTAATTAATTATATCGCAAGTAGATTCCGTCATTGCTAATGGTGCAGTCTTTATACATGCATGTTTTTTTGTAGGTAGTGCTCTTTCAGGGTACATTGAGGTTGCTTTTTAATGATTTTTGGGCTTCTCATTGAAGATGGGCATCTTTTTCTATCTTTTGGTCAAGATAAACTTAATAGTTGTATGTAAGTGATTTTTCTAAACTACAGATCTGATTTTGTCACACCCTTGCTTAAAATTTTCTTGGCCTTTCCATTTCTTGGCCTGGATCTGTCAGGATTAAGATCAAACACCAGTGTTTTTTTTTTTTAACATGAAAGACATTTGTGATTTAATGCATTCCTTCTTTATTTTCACCTTCTGTCAGGTCCAAACCTACTGATTTAACTTATTTTAAGAGATCACCAAATGGATTATGTTCTCTCAGGACTTAGATTCTTGGCACTGTTCGTTTTACCTGGAATGCCTTTCTTTGCTGTTCCCCAGGGCTGACTCATCCATCTTGTCTTTTGGATGCTCATCTTGGAAGTTTTTGACTTCTAGGTGTAGTCAGGTACTTTTCCTCTGACCCTGTCCTTTATATTACCATAAAATTTGATGATACTTACCAAGTCCTTATCTTTAGTTAAACGCCTGTTAAAGTTCACACTGGCTCTTTATTTCTTTTTTTGAGGTAAGGTCTCACTATGTTGCCCCGGCTGTTCTCGAATTCCTGGGTGAGCGATCCTCCCGCCTTAGCCTCCGAGTGACGGGGACTCCGGGTGCACCCCACGCTGGCCTTTTCACACTCTATTGCAACACTTGGTCTTCTTGGCTGTCTCCTCTACCACACCTGGGACTTTTCTTGATGGTAGTTTTTGTTTGTTTTTTGTGCGTCATCTAGTTCTTTTCTAAAAAAAATTTAGTTTTTAAAAATCACAGTAAAATTTAGCATTTTAACTATTTTTGAGTGTCTGGTGCATTGGCATTAAGTACATTTACATTGTTGTACCACCATCTCCAGAACTTTCTTCATCTTACAGAACTGAAGCTCTGTACCCATGAAACGCCAGCTCCCCGTTCCTCCCTGCCCCGCAGCCCCGGCGGCCACCGTGCTGCTTTCTGTCCCTGTGACGTTGCCTGCTCTATATATCGCAGCCAGATGGAAGCATGTGGTAGTTATCCTTTTCTTCCTGGCTTACCTCACTCAGCATAATGTCCTCCAGGTCCATCCACGTTGTAGCCTGAATCAGAAGTCCCCCTTTCGGGCAGAATAATGTTCCATTGTGTGTTTGTACTATAGTGCTGGTAGGTCTCTTAGCTTGCCTCTCTCTCTTTTCACCCCTCCCTGCACCGTCTTCCCTCTCTCTAGTGTCTGGCACTTAGATGTGGTTCGGTGACTGTGGCTTGTCGAGTGAATATATGTCACGGAGGTGGCATGGTGATGTGATGGGAGCTTTTGGGAGGCTTAGGTTTTTAATCGTGGCTTTTCATTGGTTTTCCCTGTGATTTTGGGTAAATATATTATTTGTTCATCTTATTTCTGTAAAATGTAGATACCAACCACCACACAAAACTTTTGAGATCATTAAATGAATTACAGAGGTTCTCATTATCAGAACTCCCATGATACAAGGTTGTTTCATGGGAGCAAAACATCATCGCTATGCAAAACTACTCATTAATGAACTAATCTCACATAGAATTTGGCCTTGCTCAGATAATCTGACTTCTTGCCCCAGCCTAGCTCGTCTGTGACTTTTTGGAACGTGTCCCTTTTGATTCTTGGAGAATAACTGACAGTAGAATATTAATGCTGGTAAATTGATTTCAAGGTGAAATTGAATAACTTGCGTACTTGCTTGAATCTGTCTGTGGAGCTGAGGATAAATAAGGATTTGGAGGTTAGATTAATCAGAAATGCTATCTGGGTGAAAACCAAGCAGACCCCTCCAAAAAAAAAAAAAAAACACTTAAATTTCAAAGGATATAGAGATTTTGGGGAAAATTGATGAAATCTTGAAATATTTTGGCAGAAATGACCTGCCAAGATGTTCTTACGATCATGCTGTGCCCATCAGACAGAATCTATTATTGTGCTGCCACACAAGTTTTCAGAAGAAACTTTCTCCCCCAAACTCAGCAGCTGATTTTTTCTTCGTTCGTCCTAAGGGTTAGTGGCAGTGGTAGTTAACAAACTGAATGTTTTAAAAATATAAGCCAAAAAAAGTAAGTGAAACTTTTAGTTTTTCTTTGTTATGTACAGTGAAATTTTTGTTCCTGTTTTAAGTGAATTATTCACTCTAAGTGGCCTTTTTCTGGCATCAGTTATCCTCAGGAATTGAGGATTTTCTGTATGAACATTTTCTGAAAGGTATGTAATTCCTAGCAAATGCGAGATTATAGCAATACCTATAAATGATGAGCATTTCATGCCACTGTCCCTTTATTGGTAATTTCTTTTCTTAATGGTCATTGGGCGTCAGGCTTATCTTACAGGTATTAGTTTTGGAAACCAGAATGGACAAACATGTTCCTTTAGGCAGGCTCAGCACTTCAGGGTGGCTTTCAAAAAATATTTAATATAGGTTCATTTAGTTTATATGGAATTGACTTTATCTAGTGATGATGTATTCAGGTTTTTTAAAACCCAGCAAAATGGCAGTAAAATTGATGTAATCATGTATACAAAAAAAATTTGAAAATTATATTTAAAATATTTAAAGAATTCATAAATGAGAATAAAACTTGATTCACTTTTTCAAGAAGAATCTGTGTATACTTTGGCATCGTAATCAGGCAACACTGCCCAGAAACTGCTAAGTACTAGTTCTTTATTTTTGTCTAAGGGAAAAATCCCGTCTTTCTCGCTCTCTTTCCTCTTCTCCCTCTCTTTCTTCCTCTCGCCTTCATTTCTAGCTGTGTCTATAAGTTCAGTCAGAGCATCTAAAGGGTAGAAATGATTTTAGATAATTTAGTTATGTACTTCCTCTACTTCTTAGATGCTTAACTTCCCTCTTTAGCCACTGCATCTGCTTGCAACACTTTCAGTGACCAGAAACTCACTTGTGTTAAAATAGTCTTTGCAGTTGGAAATTGTTGTTAGAAGTTTTTTCTTAGTGCTGAGCTGAAATTTTTTCTGTTTCTGTGCATTTGGTGTGACACAGATTGATTCTAATCCTTCCACCTGGCAGCCTGGATCAGTCAGGATAATCTTGGTCTTCCTGCCAAAATAATCTCCCATCTTAAAAGGGTAAAGAAAACCCTCAAGGTTTTATTTTTCTATTCACACTTAATGGTCATCCACATGCCCGTGGTGGGCGCAGAGTGGGGCTTTTTGCATCATGCTCAGTCAGGGACTCAGGCTGACAAAGGACCCCGTATCTCAGATGCAGCAGAGGAAAAGAAAGCTTTAGAAGGTCTTCCCTAGGTAGTAGTAACTCCTCTGGCCCAGAGATGACACGTGTCACTTCTACTTGTAACTCATTGGCCAGCAGTAGTCAAATGGCCCTAGCATAACTACAGATAGGGCGTGGGGGTGGGCAGGACGTGCAAGTGTAGTTTTACTATGTGCCCAGCATGGAGGAGAACTAGAACACTTGGTGAATGGCACTAACAACTGTCACACAGTCTTTCGAGAATTTGGAGATCTGTCATGTCTTTGTATTCCTTTCTTGCCTGGGATAAAAATTCCCAATATTTCAATTCAACGTAATATGACTTTTAATCCCCTAACCATCCAGATACGCTATATATAATCTTTCTTTCTTCCTTCTTTCCTCCCTTCCCCTCCCCTCCCCTCCCCTCCCCTGCCCTCTCTTCCCCTTCCCTTCCTTTTCTTTCCTTACTTTCTTTTCTTCCCCTTTCCCTCCGTCCCTCCCTCCCTCCCTTTCTTCCTTCCTTCCTTTCTTGCTCTGTGTCCTGGGCTACAGTACAGTGGCGCCATCATAGCTCACTGAAACCTCAAACTCCCAGGTTTAAGCGAGTTTCCTGCCTCAACCTCCTGAGTACCTCGGACTATGGGCGCATGCCACCACGCCTGGCTAATTTTTAAATTTTTTGTAGAGATGGGAGTGTTGCTATGTTGCCCGGTCTGGTCTTGAATTCCTGGCCTCAAGCAATCCTCCTGCCTTGGCCTTCTAAAGTGCTGAGATTACAAGCGCGAGCCATTGCTCCTGGTGTCCTCCACCCCACCCCCCACCAAGACAGGGTCTCGCTCTGTTGCCTGGGCTGGAGTGCAGTGGTGTCATCATAGCTCACTGCAACTTCAGTCTCCTGGGCTCAAACAATCCTCCTGCCTTGGCCTCCCGAGTAGCTGGGACTACAGGCATGTGCCACCACGAGTTTTTCAGTGTTACTGAAGGGTATCGTCCAGAAGGGAACACAGTGTGGAATCTGGTCAGGGTAGCTATAATAAAGCTTTTTCTTTTCCTTTTGGCAGTCTAAAATCAGATAGTATTAAACCCGACTGTGTTCAAGTTAGTCTAGTAACTCTCTGTTTTATAAGTGTGGATTTAAATTGTACCTTCATGGTTTATGTTCACATAGGAAGACCAGCCATAGATAGTAGAGTACGGAGATCGAAGTTTTAAGACTTAGATTTGAGTCCTGACTTTTAGGAGCTGTGTTACACAGGGCACGTTGCTTAGTTGCCCTGAACTTGCTTTCTGATAGATGTAACTTAGCAGCATTGATGAGAATATGAGCAGAACTGTTTATTTGTAGACTTTATGTAAACTAAGATATTACGTATTACTAAGAAGCATTGTTTTGTCTGCCTAGGTTGCTACAGTTCATTAGGGACTCACTTAAGCGTTTTAGTTCATGTGTTGATAGATATGAAATAGTGAACATATTATATATACACACACACTCCAGTCCTTGTGGGTGTAGATCATCATCACATGATCTTTCTACTATTATGTTAAAAGGTCACACTGACGTGCTGCCTCTTGTTTGCAGGTAGGGTTCTCTCTCAGTCTACTCCCGGGACTCCATCAAAGACCATAACAATATCCGAGAGTGGTGTTATTGGATCAACCTTAAATTCTACAACACAGACACCAAATAAAATAGCCATCTCACCTTTGAAATCGCCAAATAAGGTAAAAAAATAATAATAATAATTAGCCACAAATACCAAATATTGTGGTTGATACCTTTGTTTTCTTACTAGATACTTCAGATCCTTCAGTTTTCATCTATTCCCAAGCAGGTAATAAACATTCAGTGAATACCGGATTCATTTAATAACCAAGGATGTCTGACAGATGAAAAACTTACTTTAAACACACAGTAGCATAGTAATCATTTTGCATGTTAAGATGACTTCCATGGCCCATACGGATGTGGGTGCAACAAAAACCTTTTGAATAAAGTAATCATGTACGTGTGAATATTTTAACATAATTATTATCTTGGGGGAAGGCACATATATAGTGACTGTGTAAATATAAAATGTTAAATGTAATTTTTTTTTTTAATGGAGATCTGAGCTTTTGCTGGGTGACAGAACCCAGAGTTCTAGAAATTGCTATCACATGCTGGTAAACCATATTGTCAGTGTTTTTTAAGCTTAAGTACCTTTCATTGAAAGCATTCAAAAGCTTTTCATAATTTGTTTTCATTTGAAGGTGGCTAAGTACCTGTATCATTTCACTCTCAGGTAAAGTAAGTAGTCTAACTCACTTTCCTAAAACATACAGATGTCATTAGACTAGCATAACATTTTCAGAACTGGTGTGTTTTAAAGACATTATTTAGGTGGGAAGCCAAGCATTATTTTGTAAGGTGCTGCCCTTGGTACCCTGATGTATTTATTGCTGTTCATAAATAGAACAAACATTAAACATTTGCCTTGCATTTTTAAAAAGTCCAGCTATTGGTTTCTGTTTTAATGAGGCTTGAATATAATGTATAAATATATATCTCTTGCAGTTTATTCAAGTGGGATTTTACATCCATAATAATATAGGTAATTTTTTTCCTAAATGGGGTGAAGTCAGCAGATATTTGCGAGCTTACTATGCGCCATGCATGGTGATAGACACAGGGGATAAAACATGAATAAGATAAGGTGTTTTTGTTTTTGTTTTTGTTTTTTTAATTTAAAGAGGTTTATTCTGAGTCAAATTTGAGGACCATGACCTGGAGCCAGGCCCAAGAAGCCTTGAGCAAGTGGACTCGCTGTGGTTGGGTTACGGTTTGGTGTTATACATTTCAAGGGGAAGGTCTTTAATGTCAAGGAGCTCAATAAGGGAGTTAGACGGAAACATTAAAAACTGCCCTACAGAATTAGGATGGTCACGAGTGGATTGATGAGCTCTACTGTGTGTGTCGGGAGGGTTTATACAGAGGGGGCTGTTCCTGAAAGGTCTTATCCTTAAAGGTGGGTTGGACTTAGCTGTGGATGAGCAGAAGGACTTTCTGGATTGAGGTGGCACTTTATGTAAAAGTGTGTCCCTTTTAGGGAGTGACATTGTTTTGGCAGGGTGTAAGGTTAGACAGAAGGTCTCATCTTCAGGGGAATTTGGATTTTATTGTCCTTAAAGGCTTTCTATGACTTGCCGTTGCATTTAGGGCGGTGGTTCTGCCCTTGTGAGCACCCTGGGATCACCTGGAGAGTCCGAATAAACACTGATGCCTCGTTCTCGTCCCCAGAAACTCTGTTTTCATCTCTCTGGAGTTTGGCCTGCTATCAGGATTTTTTTAAAGCTCCCTAATCAGCCTAGATTGAGAACCACTGCTCCGTGGCACCGTGAAAGAGAGTTTGGAGGAAGGTGAGCCTGGATTGTGGGAGAGATCAGGTAGGTTAGTGAGTCTCGGCCCCGGCTGCACTTTAGAAGCACCAGGGGACCACTTGAAAAAACTCATGGCTGGACCCTACCTGTTGCCATTTAAATTAGCATCTCCAGGCTGGGGCCTAGGTGTTAGATTTCGTATTTGCAAATCTAAAGTGTAGGCCAGGGGAGAGAGTCACTAAGCTAGATTGTTGCAGTACTTCAGGTTGGAGCTAGATAGTAGTTCAGGGCCAGGGAAGAACAGATGTATTGAAAGAGATTTAAGACTTAATAACCAGACATCACTATCTGAGAGAAGGGGGGATTCTGGGGTGACTCTGAGATTTCTGACTTGAATAATAGGGTGGACGGTGGCATTATGGACTGATGTGACTGGGGTATGGATTATAGCTGATCACATACAGACAGGAACTCGCTTCGTTTCTTTCTCATGCTGACTTTTGCCGCGCCCTGTTGGATCATCCTTCCTTGCCTTTTGGCAAGAATTCTTTTAACTATAAGAACAAGCCTCATTTTGGTGATTAAGATTCAGATGAAAAGTCCAGTCAGAGGCTCCACTCTTCTCCCTCCTCCCCCTTTCTGACTGGAAGGAAGCTCAGAGGAGAAAGGACAAAGTTTTAGACGACCAGGACGATTGCAGTCCAGTTGCCCGGTGCCCTCTGTGTGGCAAGTGTCCAAGGGTGGACTTTCAAAGTTGTGTACTCAGGATGGTTTTTTGGAGGCTCCCTGGGGGTGTGTCCCCGTTGCGGGGTATGGTACACACTCCAGCTGCCCTGTGCAACCTCTGTCTAGCTCTTGCCTCCTGTAGTCCGCCCTCTGGCCCATTACTGCCGAGAGCCTTTACTCTGGAAGGCACTATCTTTGGCAGGGTCCCATCAAGAAGCCACAGACCTTCTGCAGCGTCTGCCTGACCAGTGGGAATGCCGTAGAACCCAGCCGTGCAAGTGCAGCTTGCCTAACTGCTGTCCTCTGTGTCCTTGCCCGGCCGCTGCGACAGCTCTGTCCGTCTTCTTTCTTGCAGAATTTGCCGGGCAGGGACCAGTTTCTGTGTTCACGTTTTCCCTAAACGCGTGAGGGTGTGTGTCAGGTTCTCCCAAGAACCCTCACTGCATCCAGTCCTGGTGGCCAGACCAGCATGCACTGAAGAGTCTCTTTATCCTAGTAAGTTGCCAGCCAGTGATTCAGTTGTCAGTTTCCCCTTCTTGCGGTTGTCCACCCAGACTGTCTTAGAGGTTTCCGTGGAGAACTTCTGCCTCTGTTCTCACTGAGGTGTAAAGCCCCAGTGCTCTCTCCATTTACAAATTCTCTATTTCTAATTTTTTTTTTTTTTTTAATAGACAGGAGGTGGGTGATAGGGATGTTGTCTTTTAGTCAGCCTGGCGTGGCTGTCTTGTCCTCCTTTCTAGAGTGTGGGGGGGTTTATAACTTGTAGTTCTCAGCTTTGGGGCCTCCCTTCAGCCTAATTTTGAGATAGTAGAAAACATCCCATACTTAACCTCTTACACTAGACAGGGAATATAGAAGGAATAGCTAGTTTGGGCAGAGCGATGTTTAATTCTTGGCGGGTTTGTCATTGAAGTCCCCACCGGTTATCTGGAGGAGAGAGCCAGCTGGGAACCTGAATGCAGGCCGTGGCTAAAGCTATGGATGTAGAGGAAATCACCCAGGGAGCCTTAGGTTGTGTGTAGAGTAGAAAGAAAAGCAGGACTGAACCACGGAATATTAAGTGTTAGCAGAAGAAAAGGAGCCAGCGGGAGAGGATGAATGGTGAGAGGGGCAACAGGAGAAACTAGAGAAAGTGTGAAGGGAAGGTGATTTCAAGAATGATGCTGGGCCACAATTTCAACGTCATGGAAAAGTCAATTAAGAAAATGACTGAAAAGTAAGGATTTGTTGGAGATCTCCTTGTTCCCATTGATAGGAGTCGAAAGGCAATTGCAAGCGCTAACCTTTTGCCACCTGCCAGCACTTCAGTCTGACCACCGTCTACCCTGAGTCTGCCGGGACATCTCTCACATCTCTGTTGATACTGGGTATGACCAAAAGGCCTGGACCCCTAGGTTACCTTTCATCTCCCACATTTAATCTCCTTAAGTCTCTCAATATCTTCTGTCCCCTTTTCTACCCAGCCCCGTCTTGAAATCGTTCCCCTGTGCCCCTCAGAGTTTGTAATCAAAATAACTCCTTACACTCTCAGCCTTTTCACCGAATGTTCCCGCAAATAAATGGAAAGATACCCTGTGCTCATGGATTGGAAGAATTAATATTGTTAAAATGTTTATCCTACCCAAAGCCCTATACAGATTCAGTGCAATCGCTATCAAAATCCCAATGGCATTCTTCACAGAAATAGAAGAAACAATCTTAAAATTCATATGGAACCACAAAAGACCCCAAATAGCCAAAACAATTCTGAGAAAGAAAAAGTTGGAGACATCACATTTCCTGATTTAAAATTATGTTCCAAAGCTGTAGTTGTCCGAACAGTATGATATTGGCTTAAAAACAGACATAGACCAGTGGAACAGGACAGCCCAAAAATAAATCCAAACATGCGGTCAACTAAATTTTGACAGGGGCACCAAGAGGACGTGGAGAAACGATAGTCTGTTTAATAAATGGCGCTTGGAAACCTGGATTTCCACCCGTGAAAGAATGAAATTGGATTCTTATCTTACACCATACACAAAAACCAACTCAAAATGAACAAAAGACCTAAAATGTAAGACTTGAAACCATGAAACTGCTAGAGGAGAGCCTGGGGCAAAGCTCCTGGATATTAGCCTTGGCAGTGAATTTTTGGATGCCACACCAAAAGCTCAGGTGACAAAAGCAAAAATAAATAAATGGGACTGCATCAAACAGAAAAGCTTCTGTACAGCAAATGAAATAAAAAATGAAATGGCATGTAAGGATTGGGAAAAAATATTTGCAAACCGTATATCTGGTAAGAGGTTAATATCCAGAATTTATAAAAGAATTCCTACAACTCAGTAGCAGAAAAACAACCTGGTTAAAAAATAGGCCAAGGACCTGAATAGACATTTCTCCAATGAAGAACATAAAAATCGCCAACAGATGTATGAAAAGGTGCTCAGCATCATTAATCATCAGGGAACTGCAAATCAAAACTGGTATGAAATAAGCACCTCACACCCATTAAGATGGCCATTATTAAAAAGTCAAAAGATAAGCAAATATTGGCCAGAGTGTGGAGAAAATGGAACCCTGGTATACTGTCAGTGGGAATTGGTGGGATTGGTATAGCCATTGTGAAGAACGGTTGGAGGTTGCTAAAGAAATTAAAAACACAACTACCCAGCAATCCCTGTTCTGGGAATATACCCAAAGAAAATGAATCACCACCTTGTGTTGATACCTGTACCCCACCTGGTGAAGGTATCTGCCCTCCCATGTTTATTGCAGCATTATTCATGAGAGCCAAGATATGGAAACAACCTGACTGTCCCTCAGTGGATGAATGGATAAAGAACCTGTGTGTGTGTGTGTGTGTGTGTGTGTGTGTGTACACACGTACCGTAGAATATTATTCAGCCTTAACAAGAAAATCCTGCCATTTGCGACACCATGAATGAACCTGGTGGGCATTATACTAAGTGATATAAGCCAGAAAGAAAAATATTGCATGATCTCACTGATATGTAGAATCTTATTTTTAAAAAGTCAAATATCAGAGATAGAGAATAAAACAGTGATTATGGGGAAGGGATGGAGGCAGAGGAAACGGGGAGATGTAGGTCAGAGGACATAAAGTAACAGATAAGTGGGATGAATAAATATAGAGATCTACAGATAATAAAATTGTACTGTATTTGAAATTCCTGATAAATGAGTAGATTTTAGCTGTTCTTGCCGCAAAGAAAAAAGGGCAGTTGTGTGAGATGATGGATATGTTAATTTGCTTCATTATAATAAACATTTTACTATCTATATGTATCCCATAACATCATGTTGTATATCTTAAATATGCACAATAAAATGTATTTTTTAAAAAAGAAATAGGAAGAGGTATACTGTGGAAACTTAACCAAACCAGCCACTGTACTTGTACCATGCCATACCGACCTCATACTGTGCTTGCTAGACTTAAATCAGATAATCTTTAGTTTTTAGTGCTGTCTTCCATGCATATTAATTAAGTACCCAACAAATGTGACTATTATTGTTTCTTAGTGGGTTTTTTCCCCATTTTGAACTAATACAGCAAGGACTGTGTCTCTCGCACCATTGTACATATTTGTCTCATAGGTTGCTTGATTTTTCAGTAGCTTCCATGTTTATACATTCTGTCCTTTTTCTTTTGCTTTCTGTTTTCATTTAATTCACTGACTGCAGTGCCTATTGTTATTAACTTTATTTTGAATCTGCTTTTTGATGCCTCTACCTATTGGCAATATGTGAATTATTTATTTCCATTGACCGTAGAGTTCCCAGACTAAATGGCATTCTTTTTTCTTTCCCCTGGGCTTTTATGAAAATGTTCCAAAATTTCAGAATTCTGGTTTCATAAATTATTATCCACGTAGTGAATATAAATTTCTTCCATCGTATGTCAGTTGTCTTTTAGCATGAGGGCTTTTTATACAATAGGTGGGGATATAATTCTTTATAAAATAATACCATATAACTAATTAGAGACTCTGGTTTGAACTTTGCTTTGTACGACAGTGTGTTATACATTGGTTAGACATCAGTTAGGGACATGTGACAAGACTCAGTCTGTTCTGCTCTGCCTGTGATGATTCATTTTAGTCTTTGGGGAGGTCCTATTGCTTTCTGTCAGACTGATGGGAGAGGATTAATATTAACCCTCAACTTTTAAAAGATTAAATCATTTTAACTAATTAAAATCATTATATTTCCTCAGACCTGATTCACCCCAAATGAGTTGCCTTAGACAAATAAAATTGGGGTAATTTTGGACGGAATTTAGCCTCCTGCTTACATGCATACTTTTGTACCTAGGGAGTATTATAAGCTGTTCAGAATTGACTAGACTTAATAGAGGCAGAAGATGGGCTTTTCTTTTGGGCTTCTTTCTCCTGTAGAACATGGGAATATCAAATTTGTCATAGTTCATTCGGTGGGTAGTAATATCACCAACTGTCTGTATCCTCTTTTCTCTGTATTAAATATGGGGCTTAATTCTGGGAGTTTTAAAAGCATCCTTTTCTTATAAATTTTAGCTGGTATTTAAAAAAAACTGTGTAAGTTCTTACAAATTAAGTCATAATTTCTTCCTAGCAAGTCATACGACCTGGACCACCAAGGAGGTCATCTACTAGAGGAGAAGGGTAGAACTCACTAATTTTGGTTTCCCTCCTGTACTCATTCCTGTTCTTTTCATTTCTCTTTGAACAGGTTGTTCCTTTGCACAGCTCTTGATGAAACACAGGAGTATACTTTATTACCCGAGCGATGGTCATAAATTCCAAGGAGTAGGCAAGTCAAAGCCCAGATTAACGACAGCCGTGTTGTGTCGTTCACTAGGCAGTGAAGTCCACTGTGCAGACCATCACTGTCGGAGGAGTGAGCACATCCCAGTTTAAGACGATTATTCCCCTGGCGACGGCTCCCAATGTCCAGCAGATCCAAGTGCCTGGAAGCAAGTTCCATTATGTCCGGCTGGTTACGGCCACGACAGCCAGTAGCTCCACCCCGCCAGTTAGTCAAAACCCCAGTACAAACACTCAGCCTCTGCAGCAAGGTTAGTAACCATTTTTTTTTTAAATAGTAATTAATGCTTTTAACATCATTAAAGAACATCAGTCCTTTTCATGGTACAATCCTAGTTAAGTGTGGCATTTCAGCTGAGAGTCTGAAAGAGTGGCTGTTACAGAAGGCAAAGAAATGGAATCAGAGTTTTATGTAACGGTAGTATTAATTCTGCTCAAAGTTGGTACACAGCATCCTCTAGTACCAGATAATAACCATCATTTGTTAATTTGTGGTTAGCCATTTTATTGCTGGTTTAAAAACCTACCTTTTATGCCAGTAGGACAGATTTAAATGTAACCAAATTATTTGTTTTGTTTTTTCTAAACTATGACTCCCCTTGATAGGGTTTGGGTCAGATTAAATGACAAATAGGCAAAGGTATAAATGACAAGTAGGGACTTAATATCATTTTCAGCTTTTACTTATTTTGGACCTATAATTGCGAATAAAAAGTAATTAAAATGTTCTGTTTTGCTCAGTTATATTTTTCCTAGAGGATATTCTTGTTTGTTGCTTCTCTATTTTCTTTTTTTTTTTTTTTTGTTGAGACAGAGTCTCACTTTGTTGCCCAGGCTAGAGTGAGTGCCGTGGCGTCAGCTTAGCTCACAGCAACCTCAGACTCCTCGGCTTAAGCGATCCTCCTGCCTCAGCCTCCCGAGTAGCTGGGACTACAGGCATGCGCCACTATGCCCGGCTAATTTTTTCTATATAGATTTTTAGTTGTCCATATAATGTCTTTCCATTTTTAGTAGAGACGGGGTCTCGCTCAGGCTGGTCTCGAACTCCTGACCTTGAGCAATCCACCCGCCTCGGCCTCCCAGAATGCTAGGATTACAGGCGTGAGCCACCGCGCCCGGCCTGCTTCTCTATTTTCTATGTTTGTGTTTACCCCTTCCTACCACCCGGTACACAGACACGTGTATAACATTTCTCCATATTTAAAACTTGAATGGTATAAAAGGATCAGGATGTTTTATAGTTTAGGGCTTAAGTTTTTCCTTGGAAGATACTACTTTATATTCCAACAATGTCAAAAAGCAGTTGATAGCAGGTGAATGACTTATTGTTTGTTGGAAGTAAATAGAAGTAAAGACCAGTTGGTTCCTCTTTCATTTTTATTAAGAGATCAGAGGTTTGGAGCCACCTCTTGCTGATAGCTAGGTCACCTGCGAGAAACTGCAGAAGAAAAAAAACTATTTCATTTTCAAATTACTGAAGAGAAAAAATGGAGTAAACAGTATTTTAGTGTGTATTCTATTAAATTAGACACATCAAGTAATTATATCTTCTAATCTCTCTTTAAACTGATTTTGGAAGAAAGTCACTGTCATAATGTTCTTAATGAGAGGAAAAATGAAACTTGCATCGTGTTGACTACGGGAATCAGGTGGTACATCCTCTCGGTGCTTAAACTTAGGGTACCGGGAGAAGTGCTGCCAGGCCAGTCTGCGTAGGCATCCCGGCGATACACGGCCATCGTTAGTACATTGGTTATATTTTATGTGTGTGTGTTTCTCTGTGTATCGTGTGCTAAGAATCCATTCAATGGTCAATCCTAATGAATGTTAATATTAATTTACTCATTAGCAAGCATAAGCCTTTGGTATAAGTCAAACAGGGAGCTGAAGACCCAGGGAGGCTGGAGGAAAGGGGTGGACGTTGCAGACTGCAGTGTTGTCTCTGCCTTCTTGTCCTGCTTTGTGTCTGTCTCTCTGCCTGTGTCCTTCCCCTTCTGTCTGTCTCCTGGCAATCCCTCATCTCGCTTCTGCTCCCTGCCGTCCACCTGCAGCCTCGCCTCTGTTCTGCCCTCTGGCTCTCCGCCTCCCTCGCCTCACTCTCTGCACCCTCTTCCCGCCCACCTGCGCGCACACCACCCATGGCATCGCCCTTAGAGCCACTTACGTTTTTCTCTTGTTGTCTTTCTTCCCTGTCCCATGAAAGATCTAGCTGTATATAATATATATTATTCGCAGGAATAATTGTAAAAGATAAATTTACCATTTTTATTAGAGATGCACTAAATAGTTGCTCTAGTTCATCAAGTGTGTCAATCGAAGGACCTAAGTATGAGGGATTTACTGAAATGCCAAGGGAAATCGGGAAATTGGGCTCCTCTTGAAGGTTTTCCCGTGAAGGCTGTACAAGAACCAATGTTCAGGGGCTCCATCATGTTAACTCCGGGCTCAATGGCAGGCAGCGTAGAAGGACCCAGAAGAGTGCTTGGCTAAACTGTTCAGAGTATAATCTATCATCTTGGCGAGGGAGGAAGTCAATCTAAGAAATTAAAAAGCCTCAAACACTTGCAGGTGTGGTTTCTGGAGTTTGGAAGGAGGCTGTTCTAAAGGATTGTTCAGAGTTCCTGCTAAAGACTAAGAAATGAAAGCTCATGCCAGCTGCCGTGAACACAGCAGCAGTAGTTAGTAATGTGTGTGAAGGTGAGGAGGAGGAGGAATACAGACTTGTGACTTAGTGATATCCTCTCCCCTTCCCTAGATACTTTATGCTGCTCTGTTTTAGGACCACTTTATTTTGTATTTTCTTCATTCCCCAGGCCTCAGTGAACACTCAGCACAGAGATGCCAAAAACCCTGTGTAAACTTGAGTTCCTAAGTTCTGTTTTTCTTAGTGGCGGGGTGGGGGGTTGTGTGTGTACATTAGCACATCCACTGGTGCGTGCGCATGGGGGCGGACAGGGCCTGTCCCCCATTTAATGTGACTGAGGGAAGATCACACCCCTTCCCTGGTATTTCTCAGGACCACCAGGAAGTTCTTAACGTTCCACTGGGGGTTGGCGTCACTCCCAGTGGCTGCCCTGTGTTCTCAGGGCACAGGGACCGTCCTCTCCTCTCCAAGGAGCAGGTGGCTCAGGGAGTCCACTCTCCCGTGTTCCAAGCACAAATTCAGGCTCACCTTTTAATTCCTTCTGGTACTGCTGAGACCAGTCTGCCATGATTACTGTAACTTCGCTAATGCTTGGGTGTAACTGCCGAGAATCAGAACAGAACAGCAGCGACTTCGAGTTGGGCATCAGATGTCCCTGCTCCTTTATTTCATGGCCGCACCTTCTTTTTGTATAGCAAACTTGTTGAGAAATTATTCATATCTGCCATACAATTCGCCCTTTCCAAGTGTCCCCTTTATTGGTTTTTGGTATATCCACGGAGTTGTGCAGCCGTTACCGCGAATCATGCATTCTTTCTAGAACGCTCCTGCTCTCCCTCCTCCCTGGCGTGTCCCCTTGCTTTAGTGGCCTGCTCCCTTTTAGATCAGAGGACCCTCTTTAATATTCTCTTCTGGGACTCTCAACTTTTTTGTCTTCAGCCCTACAGTCCCCACCAAAAGTTAAAAAATCTGTTAATATCAGAGTAGCCTTTCTACCCAAGGAAACTTGCTGTTTTTCATTTATCGTTCAGAATCGAGATCCCATTGTCTCAACCCGTCCTTTTCAGACCAGGCTCCCGGCCTTGCTTTTGCCTAAATGAAAGCTGAAGAGCTGTCCTTTCTGTCGTCTTGAGTCCCTGCTTCAGGGTGTGGAAGTGGCGGCAGGCAGTCGTAATCCAAACGCCCCGGTCCAGGTCCAGCCTCTCTCCTGAATTCCATCGCGGCCTTTCTGCACGTCAGCTTTCGTCCTCCCTTCAAGCCAGCTCATCCTTGACAGTTTAGTTCTGACAGCCGTCGTTCTCCTGGTCACTTGAAAGCTCTCCAGTGACTTGTTTTTTCTTCCCTTACGCGCACTGTTCCTGCCGTTCAGTGGTTGATAAGCCACGATCCCGTCCCCTCCGCCAGTTCTCTCGCGTCCGCTCTGTCCTGTCACTCCCAGGGCTGCCACCCCAGACGGGACCCTCATTTTTCACTCGTCTGACTTTTTGGTTTCTTGCAACTCCATTCTCTTACACACGGCTGCCAGATGCAACTTCGTTCCGTTGTAGTCCAATATTTCTGTACTTAAAAATCCCCAGAAACTTGTTATTGCCTGCTGAATCCAAAATAGAGAATTTAACGCAGAGATCCCTACCTTAGCAGTCACGGTCCTCAGCAAACGTCCGCAGCCTGCGTTCTGCCCGTGTTTGTCCACTGTGACCCCAGGTCCCACCCGGACTGGTCTGTTCACCAGTACGTTGTGAACATGCTTTGCAGCCTCCCAGGGTGAAGCCTCCCCTTCCTTGCCTCTGCTCTGCACGAACGCCCTCCGGCCTGCGTGCCCTCCGTGCGCCCTGCCCCCCATGCAGGGCCCATTTCAGTGCCCCTGCTCTCTTTTGTGTTCCCACCCTCTGCCAGATGCGTAGTCTCTTTCTCTGAACTCCCATAGCTCTTCATTCAGCTTCTTGAACAGTGTCTGTCTTATTTAGGTGCTTGCCTACTCCGCTCCACTAGAACGCCATCTCCTGAGAGCAGGCTTCTTGTACTTTCGTTTCCCTGGAACAGTGACCGCAGTGCCATTGTGGTTGTCATGATCGTAGTAACAGCAGCAGTCAAGGGAACCCTTTGCCAGGCGATGGTCTGTTCTGATCAGTTGCCATGAGTTACGTCCCTCCTCCATCCTCATAGGCTGTGAGGTCCATATTCCCCGTGGTGCAGGGGAGCACCCAGGCGCAGAGAACTCAAGTCGTCACGGCAGAACCGGGATTTGAACCCCCGGGTCTTACGACTTAGAGCCCATAGTCTTCCCTTTTTTGCTTTGCTGCCTTTTACTCTGTATTCTGTAAATATTGAATTACACAAGAATGATATTTTCTCCGGTTTGAATAGAAACAGCAATTAGAAGTAGTGGTATAGAAGAGTGTTGTTACCCAAGCTCATGAATGGCAGTTCTCTTATTTACATGATATTTCGTTCTACTGGATTTAGTACTGAATGCAAAATTCTCTTAATACAGATGGAAGTATTTTCAGTAGAATGTCTTGAACCTACAGATATTCCCTTATAAAGCAGATAGACCAAGGGCGGGAAACCTGTGGCCTCGAGCTCCCCAAGTGCAGCCCCTCGACCGAATCCAAACTTCACGGAACAAACCCCTTTATAGCTACCTTAGATACAAGTTCTCTGGCAGATGGGATAAGCAATTTTGCAAGGTAACTATGCCAATTAAAGATTACTCAAAATAGGAAACAAATGGAATTCTTTAAGCTCTTTCATGAGGATAGTCTGGAAGTCCTAAGTATTCATAAGTGTTTTAAATACTATTTTCTGTAAATAATTACTCATATTTTTTTTCTTTTTTAAAAAGCGAAGCCGGTGGTTGTCAACACAACTCCAGTGCGGATGTCGGTTCCGATCGTCTCAGCTCAGACTGTCAAACAAGTGAGTACCACGTAACTTCTTTTCTCAGTTTCTCCCAAGTAGACAATTTACTTTTTCAATTCAAAGTTAAGATTTAGGTATAAGACGTTCACACTGAATCGAGCAGCTGTAAAATTTATTTTTGTGATCATTAATGTATTTCCTTTATTTTTAGGTTGTTCCCAAACCACTCAATCCAACGTCACAAATAGTGACAACTAGCCAGCCCCAGCAGCGACTCATCATGCCTGCCACGCCGCTGCCGCAGATCCAGCCCAACCTCACCAACCTGCCGCCGGGCACCGTCCTGGCACCCGCTCCGGGAACGGGGAACGTGGGTTACGCGGTGCTTCCAGCACAGTACGTCACTCAGGTACGCGGAGAAACAAAGTCATTGGGTTTCAGAAGTGGTAATTGGGCCGGGCGCGGTGGCTCACGCCTGTAATCCTAGCACTCTGGGAGGCCGAGGTGGGCGGATCGTTTGAGCTCAGGAGTTCGAGACCAGCCTGAGCAAGAGTGAGACCCCATCTCTACTAAAAATAGAAAGAAATTATATGGACAGCTAAAAATATATATAGAAAAAATTAGCCGGGCATGGTGGTGCATGCCTGTAGTCCCAGCTACTCGGGAGGCTGAGACAGGAGGATCACTTGAGTTCAGGAGTTTGAGGTTGCTGTGAGCTAGGCTAACGCCACGGCACTCACTCTAGCCTGGGCAACAGAGTGAGACTCTGTCTCAAAAAAAAAAAAAAAAAAAGTGGTAATTGGGTCTACGATGTCTAGCACTAGCACATTCTGAAACTGCTCAGAAACATCTAACTTGGTATTCAGATGGCTCTTTCCAGAATTTTGAAATGTTAACCAAAACCTTTGAGTTTATTTCTATGTATCTTTAGCATCTAGAAATACACAACACAAGTCAGATATACAAGTCAGACAGTTTGGAGCTGAGAGCAGCTTGGTGGGAGGGCAAGCCTATGGAGATAGGGGAAAAAATAAGTCGAAGCTAAAATCAGCAGAGACCAAATGAATTTGGAACAGACTATGACTGTAACAAAGCTCTTTCTTACACGTGAACACGATGCCACCAACCTGTACTTGGAAAATAAACTCTGAAATCCATTTCCAGGTGTCATATCTTTAGTGATCTGTATTTGTGCTTCTTACTGATCATCCTATTGAGAGCGTTATCTATTTTTGCCAATATGATCTAAAATTCCCTCTCTTTACATGTAGCTACAGCAGTCATCATACGTGTCCATAGCAAGTAACTCTAACTTTACTGCAACATCTGGTATCCAGACCCAGGCAAGGCTTCCGTTCAACGGGTGAGTGTTTTGGAAATATGTAAATTAAGTTGTTGGAGCACCTTAAATTAAATATATTAATATATTCCATTAAATATATATATTCCAAAATACATCCTATTTGATTTTTTTCCCTGAAAACCGTGTGTGCATGCCGCTAAAAATACATTCTATATAATTTTTTCGCCTTAAAACCATGTGTGCATGCCTCTAAGGTACTTTTTATTTTGAAATAGTTCAAACAGAAAATTTACAAAAATAGTCAAAGAACTCCCAAATACCTGACGCTCAGATTCACCGGTTTTGCCATGCTTGGTTTCCTGTTCTCTCTCTCATTCTGAATATGTTTTTCAAATGATGATGTTAACTATTTTTAAATTGTTATGTTAGGTCCTTGTTTGTTGTTGTTGTTGTTATTGTTTGCTTGTTAATTTATTAATTGCTGCCTTTGTAATACCGGATCGCTTAGAAGCAGTGCTTAGGTAATTACCAGAAAACGGTGTGGAACAGTCCGCATCCCCCCACCGTTCCCCTCCTCGCCCCCCTTCCTCTTCCCTGCCCTTCACAGTTGAATCCCAAGAATTTCGAGGAGATTTCAACCTTTGTTTTCGCAGAAGGAAGAGTATTTATGGAGTTTTCTTTAGTAGCCGTTGATAACTTCTTTTTAAAAAAACTTATTTCATACCTTGGCTGTCTCTCTTTACACGTTACAACTTGCCTTTGAACTTAATTAAATGAAACAAGAAAGCAAGAAAGCAAGCTTTTATTAGGGATGGATACATTTGTTAAAGCTTTATTTTTGGAGGAATTTATAGGTTGGAGACTTTCCTAAGTTTTTTCTAAATAGTTACTGTGTATCTTTTTTTTTTTTTGTATCCATCTAGTATAATCCCGTCAGAGTCTGCCAGTCGGCCCAGAAAGCCCTGTAATTGTACAAAATCTCTGTGTTTGAAATTGTAAGTGTTTTTGCTACTGTTTGCTCATTTGATATAACTAGAACTGCTCTTAAAAATAAAGGGGGCTAACTAAAAATTCTTAACAGACCAATTTCATATGTCTAAGTAATTTAAACATGCAAGTGAAGGCCTATATATGGCAGTGTAAAAATACGCTTTCATTCATTCATAAAGAAATAATTTTAGCCTTGACATGAGTCACTGCAGTGGGGGTGTGGAGGTAGCAGTGGAGACAGACGTGGTTTCTGCCCTTAATGATGTAAGTTTGGTCTCATTCGTGACCTCTGCATTTGGTCTCCTGAGTGAGGTGATACTGTGAGTGGTTTTAAATGTAATTGAGTGATTAATGTGCCTTTTAGCATTAAACACAAAGATTGTACATGAAACAGTTAAAATCATTGGTCTGATTGGGGCTAAGAATGCAAAGAAGCACTTTTGAGCTCAATGAGCAGTTTCCACGATTGGAATATAGTCAATGATTTTCCTTTTTCAGGATTTTAAAATAACTTACTTTGGGGGCCACATAAAAGCACATAGTTCTTGTATTAATGGCTGTTACTATTTGGACTCAGTTTTTAGGCCAAAATTCTAGGACTTGGTGACTTAAATTTCGAGCCTTAGTATGTGGTTACCAGTATATGTGAAGTCTGTAACTAGGTAGCTCTGAGTATATTTCTGCAATGCTTTACCACATGTCGTGCATGTATTAATATATATTCATATATAATCAGATAACTAATAGTTTTGTTTAATGATGACTTTTTACCTTATGTTGATTTTGACCTTCCAGATATTGTGATTGCTTTGCAAATGGTGAATTTTGCAACAACTGCAATTGTACTAATTGTTATAACAATTTGGAACACGAAAATGAAAGGCAAAAAGCAATAAAGGTGATTATTTTATTTCCTCTAACTGACAAAAATCTTGCTTTTTGAATAACTTTTTCAAAAACCTGTTTTTCGAATAACTCAATTGTCTTACAAAGAACAATACTAATTCCCTTTGCAGTTTAGATTTTAATCTACCGTGATTTAACTTTAACTGATATTTGATCTGTTTTGCTAGGCATGCCTCGACCGGAATCCAGAAGCCTTTAAGCCTAAGATAGGGAAAGGGAAGGAGGGAGAATCAGACCGCCGGCACAGCAAAGGCTGTAACTGCAAACGATCGGGATGTCTCAAAAACTACTGTGAATGCTACGAGGTGAGCTGCCGGCTGGGGAAAATGATCTAACCATCTTTTGAAACCACTTTGAGAAAGGATGTACTACAAAAACTTACTTGAAAATTGCCATTGCCTTTTGAAAATAGGGGTCCAAAGGCCCATGTTTGAGGAAGGCCTCAAGCAGGCTGCGGAGGCATGCCCCCTGGGACTTGTCACTACAGCTTGCAGTCTCACTGGGCGATTTACCAGTTTGTAGCTCTTTGGTCATTGTACCCAGAAGTATGCAAATCAGAGCACTAGTGTTTTGACTTTCAATAAAAATAATAACATCAAAGTGGACGGGAAACCCTCTAACAGTCGTTTTTAACCGAGGGGCAGTACTGCCTACCAGTCTCCGTGAGCTTTTTAGAAACGTATGTGGGTACAAAAATAGCCTTGGCCGGGCATAGTGGCCCACGCCTGTAATCCTAGTGCTCTGGGAGGCTGAGACAGAAGGATCACTTGAGGTCAGGAGTTTGAAACTAGCCTGAGTAAGAGTGAGACCCCATCTCTACAAAAAATGGGAAAATTAGCCGGATGTGGTACTGCGTGCCTGAGTGTAGTCCCAGCTACTCGGGAGGCTGAGGCAGGAGGATCCCTTGAGCCCAGGAGATTGAGGCCGCAGTGAGCTATGATGACACCACTGCACTCTAGCCAAGGCAACAGAGTGAGATTCTGTCTCCAAAACAAAATAGTCTTCATTCCAGGGTGCAGTCTTGAAGGGAAAGGATTATCTTGACCAAAACGCCGGTAATGCCTCTTTGAAGAACACTGCTCTGTGTGGAAAACTAAATTATGTCAAGATGTTTGCTTTATAGGCATAAAAACAGGCAAGGAGGAGCATGGAACATTGCTGGTCACTGAGGCGACTGTCTCCATTTCCACCGCTCCATCATCCACTCAACGGGGTGTTGTCATTTGTGGGTGAGGCATCTTCTCTGGAGAATCTAGTTGGAACTCATTTTGACGGGTGCCATGTAAATCATGCCCTTCTTCCTTCAAACAGCTGTGCAGTTTATTTTCAAAGGTTAAATGCAGCAGTCTAGTCATACTTGAGATTAACCCTAGGTTACCATGACTGGATCCTGGGTATGCCTGGAACTCTTTATCGACAGTATTTTGGGTATTCCAACCGTTGGCTCTTCTATTATATTTTCATTCTGTCAAATCTTATTCTCAGAGACTTTTTTTTTTTTAGTCCTGTAAAAGATTTTGTGTACCACATTCTCTGGGGAATATTCTTTTCTAATTTACTTATTTAAAGGGTCAAATACTCCTCTTAAGACGTAAGTATAGTAGAGTAACATCTTGTTAGTTCTCACGGTCCATTTGAGTGAAAATTGCATAAAGTCAAGATTATTTTTGAAAGTGTCTTTTTTCTTTCTTTTTTTTTTTTTTTGAGTCAGATTCTTGCTTTGTTGCCCAGGCTAGAGTGCCGTGGCGTCAGCCTAGCTCACAGCAACCTCAAACTCCTGGGCTCAAGCGATCCTCCTGCCTGAGCCTCCCGAGTAGCTGGGACTACAGGCATGCACCACCATGCCCGGCTAATTTTTCTATATATATTTTTAGCTGTCCATATAATTTCTATTTTTAGTAGAGACGGGGTCTCGCTCTTGCTCAGGCTGGTCTTGAACTCCTGAGCTCAAACAATTCGCCCGCCTTGGTCTCCCAGAGTGAGAGGATTACAGGTGTGAGCCACCACACCTGGCCGAAAGTGTCTTAAATAACATCTCAAAATCCAACAAGCCAGGTTTTCATCTCGTGTTGGAATATTTTGACTTTTTCTTCTATTTGAATCCCTAATGACATGGTTGGCTTGTGTTGTTAAACTATATCATACAAAAGTTGTCATGAATATGCTGAAATTAACACAGAATTGTTTTTCGTAAGCTATTAAACCACGTCCACACAAAGAGGGAGGAGGGAAATTGGTAGAAGCCTGCGTCAGAAGGTCAGGCTGCCTTTCCATGTACATGGCGTTGAACAGTCAGTCGACACATGCCGGGCACGTGCAGTTCAGACACGCATGGACTAATCATTGCATTGAACTGGTTAACAAATCTGTGAATAAGCAGGAAAAGCAGTAGACTGGGTGAAAGTGTCACAAGAGAAAACTCTGCCCTGTCTCTTTGAATGAAATTGTGTCAGCACAGACACGGTGTCTAGTAGCTAATTTGTCATTCTAAAAAGTCATGTACCAAAATATGGAGAAACTTGAACTACAGTAAACTATGAATAGCAGGGGCTCATTGGCTGTGAATGGGCTGTGACGTTGCGGTACCATTTGTGTTGCATTGTTGTTCTTTTGACACTCTGGTCTCCAGGTGAATTGGCTTTGGGTCCATTTGGTTTGCCTCTGGACAGCACATTGATGTTCCTCTCACATGCCTTCAGACTTGTGCATTGGCTGCGTGGCAGGCCACAGTATTTAAACTGTCGTGTCTTTTCTTGTAACTTTCTTTCTCCTCCCCATGTCTCCCCACCCCCCCAGAGGGGAAGTTGAATGAGCAAAGCTAAGTGGTTGCTTGTCATTGTAATTTCTGCCTCATGAGCTCCTGTTAGACATTATTAGTCTCTTTCTTATGTTTCTTAAAATGTAACCTAAATTGCCATTATTTGTATGTCTCGCCTACCCCAAGGTCAGGGATTTTATCTCTTCACAACTAGATGCTTATTAATTGTTGCTTTTGTTAGATTCCCAGATGAGCTCACAGCAACCCAGTTAACCCAAATGTATATCCATTTATTCCTTTGGTATCTGGAATTTATTGGTGTTTGTAAATGTATTCATAATGTGGTCCATTTATCTTGCTAGGTGCCATAGAGAGAAAGGACAGTAGTTTTGTTTATTTATATTGACATGGGTTCACTGAAGAAAACACAGCTGATAAAAGTACTCAAATACAGTAGGAGTCAAGGAAATGTAAATTAAAGAACAATGAGATCTTACAACATGCCTCCTTGTCAGATTAGAAAATATTAAAAGGAGTTATAATGTCCATTGCTGGAAGGAAAATGGGAAAGTCTTCGTTTATATGTTGCTAATGAGATGTGAGATATTACAGCCTTTTGAAAAAGCAGTCTGGCCACATCTCTTAAAATATGCATACCCTTTGACCAGTTAGCCCAGTTCTAGAAATCTAGCTCAGAAATAAAAGCGTACTGAATACAAAAAAAAAAGTCTTTCTATGCACATTTGTGCTACCCAAGAACTGGAAACAAACACCCATCAGCAGGGAAATGAATGCCCAGTAAAATGTAGGACATCGTACCCGGGATTGATACCCAGCCATTAAATAGGGTGAATTCAGGCGATGCCGGATGACTTGCGGGGGATTCTGTGAGCTGTGTAAGAAAAGTAGGTATGTGATCTTGTAAAACAAACTAACAAGTGAAGGAGAGTTCTGTATTTGTTAGTAAATGTACGTAAATCTATGATTTTATGTATTTTACATATTTTTACATGAAAGGGCATAATTTAATGTGGGTTATTGAAGGGTTGGAGGAATCTGAAGAGGGAGGTCACCATAGTGAAGAGAGCATCTGTGAACTCCCTTTAGTGCGAGATTGTGTCTGTGTTTGCATACATGGGAGGTCACCCTCATGGTGATGGTGATTTGGTTGAGGTGGCTGGATTCTGAGTAACCCTTTATTTATTTATGTATTTATTTATTTTTTGAGACAGAGTCTCACTGTGTTGCCCAGGCTAGAGTGCCGTGGCGTCAGTCTAGCTCACAGCAACCTCAAACTCCTGGGCTCAAGCAATCCTCCTGCCTCAGCCTCCCGAGTAGCTGGGACTACAGGCATGCACCACCATGCCCGGCTCATTTTTCTCTACATATTTTTAGTTGTACAGCTAATTTCTTTCTATTTTTAGTAGAGATGGGGTCTTGCTCTTTGCTCAGGCTGGTCTCGAACTCCTGAGCTCAAACGATCCGCCCACCTCGGCCTCCCAGAGTGGTAGGATTACAGGCGTGAGCCACCGCGCCCGGCCCTGAGTAACCCTTTAAAAGTATATTTTAACGTGTCACTCATATTCTTTATGAAGAACGTATGTTTCCATATCTGGAGGAAAATCTGTATTGATAGTGGGGAAACTGACACGGAAGGGCTCGAGCACACACACTGCAGGGCCACTCTCATGGCTGAGATGGCCTGAGCCACGCACGTGGCGCCCGTAGCCCATTCCACGTTTGTCAGCAGAGATGCTTCCGTCTAACCCTACGTCAGCTGAGCAGGTAACGCTATCATCTGTTGACGTGATCGTGGAATCTACTCGTAGTACTGATTTTTGGTTTTGACTTGGAAACTTTTCTTTTGTAAATCTTTTAGGCAAAAATAATGTGTTCCTCCATATGCAAATGTATCGGCTGTAAGAATTTTGAAGAAAGCCCGGAAAGAAAGACGCTGATGCACTTGGCAGATGCAGCTGAAGTCAGGGTCCAGCAACAGACAGCAGCAAAGACCAAGTTATCCTCTCAAATTTCGGATTTGCTCACGAGGCCGACACCGGCTTTGAACAGCGGAGGAGGAAAGTAAGGCAATATTTTTATCTCTTCTTACAGTATTTCTCTAACATTCTCAAATATTTTTGGTAAAGTTTCTTTTGGGGGAACAAAGTTGAGTTCATACTTTTTTGGTTGTTGCAAACCTGATTTCTGCATTTTCTTTCTATCTTTAGTTACTTGTAAAGGAATTTAAAGGTAACAGAAAAACCACTGTAAAATATACTGTGCAATTCTAAAATACACAGTACATACTTTAGTTCACCGTGCTTAATTTAATTGGATTTCTCCCTGCTAAAATCAAGTTAGTATGTAATTTGAGAACCCCCTAAGAAAACCAAATTTTTTATCCCTTTTACTGATATTGTAACTATTAGTATTTTTGCACTTTCTTACCTTCTCTTGGCTTTTCCAAGTACTTGGCGCACTTTTCCCATCCTACTGGACCCCGGTCACACTGTAATATCGCAGTTCCTTCTTGCAGTCTCTCTCGCTAGGCTACTGAGCTGCGGAGTAGAAAATCTTGACCTTCAAAGCCAGGCAGACCTGAGTTTAAATACTGTCCGTGCTACTGAGTAGTTTATGAATGAGACAAGCACTTCAGCTCTCTGAGCCTCTGTCTTCTTAGCCTTAAAACAGCCCTTACCAGGTGGTGGTGGAGAACAAAGCGTTTTCATCCCCAGCATTTGTCAGGGCCTGATGCAACATGGTTTGCAATTCGGACTTGGGTTCGTATCAGAAAGTTTGTTAGAGGTTAATTGGAGGAGCTATTGAATGGAATGAACCTTGCACGTGGTATATTGTATATACAATGCCTAAGTTGAACGAAGACCCATTACTGATAAAAGTAGGGCTTCTCTTGTATAAAATATTTCAGATACTAGTTCCAGAGAACTCTTACAACTGGAATATAATCAGCAAATGGTTCTTGACTGGAAAAAGTAGAACTAGGCAGACACCTTAACCAGGGTTATAACATAGGGTCCTTTCAGGTCTTTTAATAACCCTTCAGATTATTAAAGATACTGCTACAGTAAAATATGTACAATTAGTTTTTAAACTTGGGAAAACGTTCATGATATGAAGTGAAAAAGAATACAAAATTGCATACTATAATCAAAAAACTGTGTAAAGGTTACACCAGCATTTTAACAAGCTTTTATTTCAAGTAACAAACCTTGAATTCTTTTTCTTTCCTTTTACTTTTCTATAGTTTCCAAATATTTTGTAATGAGCACTTTTATTATATAGTATTATCAATGTTACAGTAATATTAACAGTATTATAATATGAATATTTTCTAATTTAAAGTGCTTGTTGGTACATTAAAGATTTCTGTACACGTGCATGGCAGCCTGAATTCTCAGTTACTTTCTCTTGTCACAGTGGCCTTAAGTTCAGACTTCATTTATTTATTCTTACAGTGTACTTTTATTAATGACTGCTCACAGGTTGTTGAGTTCGTAGTTAGATTAGGTTGCCTTAATAATCTCTTACAGGCTTTAAGTCTTGACGTGGCTACAGTATAGCAAGCCTACGGATGGATTGCTCTAATTTCATAATAAATAGTTCAGGTATTTATGAATGCAGCTCTGTGTATAGAACAATATTTGGTTTCTCCATTGTTTTATTTGTTATGATGGAACAATGCAGAATTTTGGTGTGTTTTCTTGTTTGCTTTTTCCAAACAAAATTAGCAACTATGGTAAGGTGCTTTATTTTCAGTGTTGCCCAAGAGATAGCTCCTTCAATTCCCAATATTACTCATTCATTCATTCAGCAAATGTTCATGCACTATCTCTGTGTGTCAGGCGCTAGTCTAGGCATTGGAGAAAAGAACGGTAAATAAAACAAAGACTGCACTGGTGGAACTTACATTCATGAATTTGGAGGACTTTAACATTAGAAATATCCAGTCTACATGCAGAATTGCATCTTTTAGTTAACCAGATAGCCTGGTCTAGGTAATATGTCATATATTTTATGTTAAATGTTGTAGGTCCTGAACAGTATGTTAAAAATATTCTCGCTAATAAAACCAAATCTAACTTTTGAAAGCTCTTTAGGATGTGCTTGTGCTCATTGTGTAAATGATGATGCTCCTTTTGCTGGCGAGTCTTGAAAGTGTCAATAGAGATTTCCAGATGAAAAAGTAACCCACTTTGCTTGTGATTCAGCGCTGGCATCACCTTTTTCTCTCTGTCTCTCAACAATCCTTCCAGATTGCCCTTTACGTTCGTAACGAAGGAAGTAGCTGAGGCCACGTGTAACTGCCTCCTTGCTCAGGCAGAGCAGGCAGACAAGAAGGGAAAGTCAAAGGCCGCAGCTGAACGGATGATACTCGAGGAATTCGGACGATGTTTGATGAGTGTCATCAACTCCGCGGGAAAAGCAAAAAGTGACCCTTGTGCCATGAATTGCTGACTCTTGCACAAAAGACTGATGAATGGAACTGTACAGAAAACTTAAGGTGCAGGGACACTTGATTTTCTGGAAGATAGTTTAACAATTACTGTATTTTAATTCAGTCCTTGTTTTAAGAGACCTGAAATTATAATATTGAAAGAGAAAACATTTTAAATGAGGAAACTAGTATGTTTTAAATCTTAGTCAAATCTGCTTCTGCCCCTTCTAAATTGCATTTTTCTTTATTGTATTATATAGCTTTTTAATTTGCTTGGGTTTCTTAAGAGTTAGATGTTCTATCCTTCTGATTCTATTGACAAAGAACATTTATAAATTACTATAATTTATAATGGATGGTGTTGGATGACTTTGTTCAGTAGAAGAAGCCAAAGCAGCAGCGGTTACTGTCCAGTCATTCTTAGGACTAGATCTCGAGTATATTCAGATAGAATGTCCAGCAGAAGCAACTCCTTATGAAACATTCAGATGACATTTTGCATTTGGAAAAGCACTTATCTTTTAAAGAAAAATGAGCGTTTTAGGTTGGATCCTGGAATAATATCCTGTTGTCACTTTGGGAATGTCAGAAGGGGAAGCAATCCCCAGGCACACTTTTAAAATTAAAAAAAAAAAAAATTAAAAAAACATATAAAATATTAAGGGACAGTAAATTCTCAGAGGATGGGCAATCTATTTCTATAATAAGGAATGGCTAACAAATGCTCTGGAATGTCTTCCATTTTCCTTCAAAGAGGTGATATGTACTTGAAATGATAATAAATTGTCAAAGTGATTACTGGGTACTATTAAAATGAGAGGTGTGTATGAGTAGAAGTAAACGTATTATTATATAGTGGTATTATAGAACCTCACGTAATTATCAAATAGTATAAAATTTGGCCTAGATGAAGAAATAAAGAATATTGAAGCTGTACAAGATGAATTGGAGAAGGATTTTTCATCTATACAAATAGTTCTCTTCGTAGACTTTTGAACTAAGAGGTTTCAAACCAATACCTGACTCTTACTTGATTTACTGAAATGGGCCTCCTAACAAAGCTTTCAGAATTATAGTGGGAAAAAGTCTTTTTATAAGGGAAATGTGGCATTATTTTTAGCCAGTGTTTTGGTAAGCTGCAGGTATGAGTGTTTCTCTATAATTACTAAAATAATCTAAATCATTTTCAGTAATTCAAAAACCCTATGAATTTAGGAGCCTATTATAATAGGACTCTTGATTTTATGACAACAAAAAACCATGTTGGAATTCAGGCATTTTGTTAGGTACCTTAATCCTCAGTAATTATTAGTATATGATTATTACGTTTCCTACAAGGACTCTATAGTTGTATGTATTAAGTGTGTGTATATATGTTCATATGAACATGCAAGATATAGGCAATAGAAATTAAGTAATCCAAAAGAGGATTCCGTTATTCATTAAAGTATCTCCCTTTTGAAATTTGGATTTATAAAATTATAGTGCAGTAACTTTAAATGTAGATAGTGCAAACATTCTTAGCACCTCAATCTAATATGTTTAATTAAAATTTGTATAAATGTAAATTAGTGTAAGAGGATAAAATAATATCTAATCAAGTTATTTTTCAAAAGAATGCAATAAGTTTTTGGTCTAAACCTGAACTTTGTTCATTTTGTACATATTCTGTGTTAATTCTAATTGCACCTTTGTGATGTGTATTTATATACAGTGTGCAGAAAATGTTTGTGAAATTTTGATTACAATTGTAGATTATGTATGATGGCATTGCTTAAGAATGTTTTGCTTGTAAAAATTTGAAGGTGCAATCAAATGCTACTAGTTTTTCTGATTTCCACGAAGCTATCTAAAATATTAAGACTTTTCCTTCCTGTGTAGTACTTACTAAACAACTTTTTATATTTAGGCATTTGCGTCAAATTGCTGAACGAGATGAATGGCCACATTAATTCAATGATTTTAAAAGACTATTTGGGGAGGGTTGGGTATATAATTTTTTAGCTCTATTTACATCCCAAAGTAGAAAGATTAAATTTATATTTACTAGAGCTATTCAAAGAATACACTTTTCTATATTGTAAAAACAGGACAGCAAAGTAAATCATACAGAAAATAAACATTTATACTATTCTATAAAAAAAGGTTTTGCATTTTTTCTTTAGTCTAATAACACCACTTTTAATCATTTAACATGCAAGAAACCTTTTAAATTATCTGAGCTTCAAGTAAATTTGACATTACTTCTGAAAACACACAACTAAAAAATTCTACCATTTTGCCCAATTATCATGAACATAAATTGCTTTGGAATGAAAATATATGTCTTCTTTTTTCCCCACTGTTTCTTTTAAGAGAAGAAAATCTACTTTCTTTTCTTTTAATGTGTGATGTTCTTATGAAGACCTTTCCTAGTTTCCTTTTCTCTGAAGAACTGAAAGCAACCTGTCGGTCTTAGCTCGGGACTCTGGGAAGTGCCACCTTACTGTTACAGGGACCGCAGCAGGCAGAGCAGGGATGGGGGAGGGGCGGGCAGCTTTCATCCCCCCATTTTTTGATACTGAACAACTGCCATTTTCTCAGTCTTATGTAAAATGTGAATAAAAATACCTGTAGAAAAGCTTTCTATTTTTATTGTTCTGTAACACAAATAGTTAAGAAAATGAATGCTTGTTATATGTAAATGAAACTTCGAACCAAGGCCTCCAGCCCTGCCTTTGATCCTACTGGATTCCTCATGAGCATTTACATAGGAGTTCTGGTGTGGCCAAAGCAACTAAAGAGTCTTGACTACTGGAGTTATTTTCTATGTTACAAATTATTTAAGATTTGTTTTCTTCTTGTTAGGGGTTCTTTAGTGCACATTTTATCATTATCTGTAGACAAAGTGTGAGCTTTTTTCCATCCAAGTGATTTTATAAGAAGAAGGCTGTAAAGGCTTTTTAAAACACATTTTTTCCTAGATGGTAAATTTTACGAAAATACTTAAAACATTCAAAACATTCTTAGTTTCTATTCAAAAGCAATAACAAAACAAGTATATTCAGGGTACCGTTTATGATAAGGTCATAGGGACTTTACTGTAACTCTACTATATAAGTAAATGAAATCTGGCAAGATATAAAATGAATACATGACCAAGTGGGATTTATCCCAGTAATAAAAGGTTGATCTGATAGTTTAAAAAAAAAATAAATTTAATTCACTGTGTCAGCACAAAAGAAAAACTAAACGATTATCTCAAAAGTTGCAGTAAATGATTTTGTCATTATATGAAAGACTGCTGAATTGTATGCTTTAAAAGAGTAAATATGGTATGTGAATTATTTTCAAAAATTTTTCCTCCAACAGGTGCAGAGAAAAGTATCTGACAAAATTCAACACTCATTTATGATTCTAAAAACAAAAAAGCAACTCTTGAGCAACCTATTAACAATAAATCTGATAGAGAGCGTTTGCAAAAAAGCCTCTAGTTAACATCATACGAATGGTGAAGAGTGAGTTTTCCCTCTAAGAGTGGGAGCGAAG
Organism: Eulemur rufifrons; assembly: GCF_041146395.1. Lineage (NCBI taxonomy): Eukaryota > Metazoa > Chordata > Mammalia > Primates > Lemuridae > Eulemur > Eulemur rufifrons. Next base: position 13,236,345 of record NC_090995.1, read on the forward strand.
CGCTTGTCTTCAACACTGTGTTGGAGCTCACTATGCAGTAAAGCACGGGGGAAAAAGTCCCATAGATTGGAAATGAATAAATAAAACTGTATTTGTAGGTGATGTGATTGCTTCGATAGAAACACCATGTAAAAGAAAACTACTCGAATAAATGAGTTTAGCAAGGTTAAACTCATAGACTCGAGGTTAAACTACTAGAATAAATGAGTCACTTTGCAAAAAGTTCTGACGGTTCATTTTAAGGTAAACATGCACTTACCGTATGACCCATAGCATAGATCTAGCAGTTTTATTTATCCATTCATCCGTCGACATGTAGGTTTTTCCCCACTTTTTGGCTATATGCTGCTGTGCAGTTCCTGTACGACTAATTTGTGTGGACCTGTTTTCATTTCTCTAGATATGCCCCGGAGCAGAATTGCTGGCTCACAGGTAAGTGTTTAACCTTCTGAAGAATGTGCCAGGCTATTTTCCAAAGCATCTACATTATCTGCACAGTTTAACATTCCCACCAATAGGATATGAGTTCCAATTTCTCCATATTCTTGCTAATACTTAATTTACCTTATTATAGCCATCCTAGTGGGTGTGGAGTGACATTTCATGGTGATTTGTATTTGCATTTCTTACATGGCTGATGTGAACCTATATTCATGTGTCTTATGGCCATTTGTATATATTTCCTTTGGAGAAAGGTCTATTCAAATTCTTTACCCATTTAAAAAATTTGGTTGTTTGTCCTTTATTGAGTTACGAGTTCTTTGTATTTATGATTTGCATTCAGTACATTGTCTTTCACTGTCTCGATGGTATCCCTTCAAAGCACAAGTTTTACATTTTGATGAAGTCCAATTTATTTTCTTCTGCTCTTTCTGTTTTTGGTGTCTTATTTAAGAACCCACCATCTAATACAATCCAAGTCTCAAAGATTAGTTCTATTTTCTCAGAGTTTTATAGTGTTACCTTCCTGCTCTCTTGCCTGGGCTAGAGTGCAGTGGCATCATCATGAGCTCACTGCAACCTCAAACTCGTGGGCTCAAGAGATCCTCCTGCCTCAGCCTCTCAAGCAGCTGGGACTACAGGCACGAGCCACCATACCTGGCTAAAATTTTGATAATATTGTTCGTAGAGATAGGGCTGGGGAGTCTCACTGTGTTGCTCAGGTTGGTCTCAAACTCCTGGCCTCAGGCAATCCTCTGCCTCGGCCTCCCAAAGTGCTAGGATTGCAGGCGTGCACTACCATGCCCAGCTGGCATTACCTCTTACACTGAAGTTTTGACTCATTTTGAGTTCATTATTTTGCATGTGGATATCAAGGTGTCCCAGCACTATTTATTGGAAAGTAGGAAGGATAAGTTTTTAGAGGGAACATTTTTCTTTGAAGAAAAGAAAATGACACAAAGATACAGAGTAGAAATTGTAACCAAATTACCCTACAAATGAATGAATCAAATATGAATGAATAATTTATTTCACTGTAAAGCATATCAAGTAAATCTGATATAAGACTTTAAACCCTTTCACAAGTGAAGGAGCAGTTAACTGGGCTAAAGGCAGTGAAGGAAATATTCTTATCTTCAGTGTTTGCCCAATTTATCCAGCACTTAAAAATACTAATTTCTTCAAACACAGATGATGTTAATACATAAGTCAAATGCAACCAAGGAACAGCTGACACTACAGATGTGAACCTTGCTTTACATAAAGATCAGGTAGAAAACGGGTTTATATAAGCAATAAGTTAAAAGTGGTGATTTACAAACAGGCTCAATTCTATTTGCAAACAAAAAGCACAATATGCAGACTTCTCAACAATCGGTTTTGAAAAACTGTAGTACAACACTGGTTACGTTTCAAAACAAAAACCTTTGTTTGAGGTAGAAGAAACAAATATATCAAAATATACTTTTTAAGAGGAATTTCAATTAATATACTTTTACCGAATCATTCATCTCTTATAATTCTAAATTTGCATATTAAGATTAACTATACTTTGTGAACATTTATTCAATGACAAAAAAGAGCAGAGGTTTTACCAACACAGGTGAATAATGTGTTGTCTCTTCTTCCATCCGTTAAAATACTTCCATCTGTGGAATTATATGTACCTATGTTTTTCTATTTATCTTTTCAAATGTGGGTATAGGAGTGAATGGAGAAATTTGTCCTTAGCATGCTCCCATCTTCAGATTATTTATTTAAGCTTCTCCTAAATTTCTGAAAAGATCCATTATGTAACTGACAAATGTTTTCATATCCATTGTCTCAAGTGACCGTCTTTTTCCAATTTATTATGTGGTATGATATTCCATTATTCACTCAACACTGAATATGTGTTTCATTATTTTAGCCTCTTTGCAAACCTGAGTAGACTGTGGAAAGAGAGGTTGAATTAAAGGCTTCTCTCCCTATTTTCCAACGAGCACTGGGTTCTTCCAACAAGAGTCAAGTAAGTATCCACCATATTATATTATTCTAAAGTCATATTTTGACAATGAATAGTGAAAATCCCATCACCTATGTTCTTCCTAGACTGCACCGTGCAGCTTGGTTGCAGCACAGGGAATAATCTCATGGCTCCTGTACTTTACCTTCTGCCTAACAAAGTGTAAAATACTTCTATTTTAGGGTACCCTGGGATGAGGAGATTTTTGCAGGATTTGATATTTTGCTTTAGCTTCATTTTCGAACCACAACTTAATTTTCATATTTAAGTAAAAATTATATTCAAGCTTTTACAGGTATCCTGTGAACATTTTTAAGAATTGTAAACGAAAGCTCTTTCAGGAAATATAGTCTATTCATAAAAGCCGTCAATGTTCTGGTGACTCCTAGTTGTTCTTGTTTTTAAAGCCGACTGAACAAGTTAAAAGTATGTCGGTCATGTTACTCAGTCTTACAGTAGTAAGTTCAAAAATAACACCTCTTGGAGAGTCAGTTCCCACTGACTTACTGCTTTCTGCATTTTGGAAAACTCACAAATGCTGCAAGACATACCAAAGTATGAGCAGATTTTATGATATGCATTATTAGAAATTCTGATAAGTCAGAATTACAAACTTGTCCACTGTGCAGAATGGTCAATTTATAAAATATGGCAAATCGAACTTTAAAAAAAAAAATGTTGGCTAGGTATTCTTAATAGAAGTGTTAATATATTTAGGCCTCTCATTTGAATGGATATTCATCGTTACACAGCAAATGCCTGAATTTATTAGTATTAGCAAAACTTGAGCATTTGTAATCCTGTAAGGATGACCAGTGCTTGCTTGGTAAAGTTTCCATCTCACGTCTTCCCGAATGATGTCTTAACGGGGACTGAGCTACACCTGTCGCCCTGATGGTTAAGAAACACTTTATTATATCCTTTAGCAGCTTGACGAAGTGATTGACGGCACAGGCCTCGCCGTCGAAGAGATGCACGTCTAAGTCCACAAAGAGACAAACGTTCCCAGAAAGCTCATGTAGGATTTTCTGCTGAAGATGCTCCCTCTGCTTGGGGACCAGTTCAGAAGCTGCCATTCTAGAATGGGTCCGCACCACCTGCTCACACGTAGTTACGACCCGATAGAGACTTTCTGAAGGGAAATGCAGACCGTTCTTCTTCTTAACGCACAGCAGGGACCCGGTTTTAGAGGCCTTGAGGTCCGACGCGTACAGCGCCCTGACGCAGTCCTCACAGGGCAAAAGGGCCGCCAGCTTATTCGCGATGTAACCGGAGTAGCAGATGAGCCTGCGCCCGTGGTCCGACAGGTCCAGCAGCGCCTCGCTCAGCGGGCAGGCGGACCAGTCCTGGCAGAGGCCCTCCGTGTGGAAGAGGCTCTTGGCGGTGCGGACGCCGTACTGGCGCTGAACCGTCCAGAGGGCCAGGTCCTTCCTGCGAGCCACTGACATGTCAAAGAGACTGACTTCGCCCAGATAAGCCCCGTCCTGGGACCCGCCCGCGGCCTGCAAACGATGGTACGCCCTCTGGAATGCCACGCAGGTCGGGCTGGGGCCGGTCACCGCTGCCTGCCCGAGCATCTTCAGAAACAATTCCAGGGGATCTTGGCTGAATTTGTAAGTTAGAAGGTACGGAAGGGGCATGACCTTGGGGGAGACGTAATTTTGGTAAAGCCACTTTAAGCTCTCGGCATTAAGCAAAAACCCCAGGAACCCCAGTTTCTGCTTGCCTTTGAGGATCTGGTTACTGCTGGCGTCCGACAGGGTGGCAAAGATGGTCTTGGCTTCGATCAGCACCTGGTTTATGCGGCCGTACGTCTCGGGCAACAGGGGCCCCTTCAGTCCCTTTGCGTGACGATTCCTGCTGTTAAAAATGTCAAAGAGATTGTTCATTAGGCGCAGAAAGTGGACGGTCCCGATGCAGTTTTGGAAGCGAGGCAGGCCCAGCGACAGCAGGTACTCCAGCGCCCTGGCCGCGCCCTCGCTGAAGAGCTGGGCGGCGCGGTTGGTTTTCAGGACGTGGTGTTTGAGATTTGCCAGCTTCCTCGGGACTCTTTCCATCTTGGACAGCTCCTGCTCCCCCAGCGCTGCCAGCTCCACCACGTGCTGCCAGTGCGCTGTGCCGCTGATGAAGCGGATGCTCTGAAAATTCTGGAAGGCGTTTCTCACCAGCCTCAGCAAGTGGCAGGAGTCGAAGAAGTAGGCGATCTGCTGGCCGGACGAGGACGGGTGCTGGAAGGTGCACTTCATGCCGTCGCCGTCCATGTGTATGCCCAGCGCTCTGGCCATCTGAACGCTGTGAGCCGTGGCGTCAGAGGTGACAGCCAGGACTGTGATCCCGATGTCACTCAGTTTGCCGATCGTCAGACGGAGCAGCTGAGCTTGCAGGCACCCAGACGCTCTGTTGACAAAGAAATAACCCAGAGGCGTTCTCCAGTGGCCAAAGATACCCACTGCCATTAACAGAATGGTTTCCGAGGCCAGGGGTGTTTCGTCGGCGTCAAGTTTTCCCAGACCGAAGTCCATAAACCCTTGCAAACTGTGACTGCGGGGGTCCCACTGCAGCTGCTGCTCGAGGGACACGCCTTTTATGATCAGCGAGCAATACTGGTACAGCTGGTCTCCGCCCTCCACTCTTCGCTGGAGAAAAGCAAAAACGTTGCTATCGAAGCCTGGACTGGGCTGGCATTTGGATAGCCACCTAGAATACATAAAGAGCGAACAATATAAAACTTAAATGGAGAAATAAAAAGATTAGAAAGATAAAAGGGCAAATGCCTTAAAGGGTACTAAAGTGGTCTCACATCCCTGTCGAAATGTAAGCTTACCAAATGCTACATTTTCAAGCATATATTCATATAGTTATAATAAAAGTAGTAAGACAATATAGGAACCTAGAAACACAAAGCAGTATTTTAAATCTCTCATTGATTCTTTAAAAAGGCAACAAACCAACTATGCAGTTTGTTTTAATTGATCTTTTTATGGAGATCATAAACCAGTCTTACCTGTCCATTCACTGAAATGAGAAAATCTATTGAAGGGGAAGGGACTTTTGAGACCATCTAGTACGTCCACCTCATTTTACAGATTGGGGAACTGGGACAGGTTAAGCCAGTGGTCCCCAACGTTTTTGGCACCAGGGACCGGGGTTTCGTGGAAGGCAGTTTTTCCATGGATGGAAGTCGGGGAGACGAGCCATGCAGAGCCGCTGTCCATATGCTCGCCCGCCGCTCACCGCCTGCTGTAAGGGCCCCCCTAAGTACGTGGCTGTGGGGGGTGGTGCGGGGTGGGGGGCGGAGGGACCAGTCCCTAACAGGGTTAAGCCACTTGGCCCACGCTGTGCTGTTAGTCAGGAGCAGATGTGAAGCCCAGCTTTCCTGATGCCCTGCGGTTCAGGGCTCTCCTCACTCTTCACAGTGTCACCATCAGGGACAGTTAAGGAGCCGGCACCCTATACAACCGACCTGCGCTAATACCTTGGCAATTCTTTCGTCCTACCCCTGCCATTCTGAGACTGCTAACTATCCTTTCCTATTATTATTATTGTCTGTGTTCACAGTTCTTCTTACTTCTACTTACCCTAATTTGTTATAGATCAGGAAAGAAAACAGCCGTATGTAGTAACGATCTGCAATAAGAGTAAATGGGCCAGGGATGGTGGTGCGCACGTGCAGTCTCAGCTACTCAGGAGGACGAGGTGGGAGGCTTGTTTAAGCCACGAGTTCGCGTCTAGCCTGGGCAACATAGTGAGACCCCGTCCCTCACAAAACAAAAATTTAAACAAATTATAAAGAACGTAAGTATAAGATTAAATGGATCCTGAGGGAGAGACTGAGGTGTGTTCATCAGTAACTGATGTATACTTTTATAACTCAGATGTGTTTTTTTGACTTAAATTTCTGATTTGGGGGCTATACTTAGGCAGCCAAGGTTTCTTCCTGGAGAGCTGACCTCTATTTCATTGAGATTGTAATGTACTTCCCTAAGTATTTCAAGATGGGACTTTCTAAATAACTTAGCTGTAACCTAGAAGTTTCTATAAACCAAATGCACCCTTACTGTGTACCATGAACTTTCACATATATATATATATATACACACACACACATACACATTTTGTGTATGTGTGTGTGTGTGTGAATATAGTTAGCCTTTGAATGACACAGGTTTGTGTGTGGGTCCACTTATAACACTTCTTGGATTGCAAAACCTGAGTATAAAGAGAACTCTTGACATATGCAGGTTCTGAGGGCCGACTGCAAGACTTGAGTATACAAGGATTTTGGTATTGGGGGGCAGGGGTCCTGGAACCAATCCCCCACGTATACTAAGAGACAACTATAATTTTTTTTTTTTTTTTTTTCTGAGACAGGTCTTGCTCTGTTGCCCAGGCTAGAGTGCAGTGGCGTCATCACAGCTCACAGCAACCTCAAACTCCTGGGCTCAAGCGATCCTCCCGCCTCTGCCTCCTAAGTAAGTAGGACTACAGGCATTTGTCACCATGCCCAGCTAATTTTTCTATTGTTTGTAGAGATGGGGTCTCCCTCCTCCATAGGCTGGTCTTTAACTCCTAGCCTCAAGCAATCCTCCCACCTTGGCTTCCCAAAGTGTTAGGATCACAGGCATGAGCCACTGCACCCAGCCTATTTTTACACATATATTTCTACACACACAATTTAATGGCAATTATGACCCACTAAATTGATTTCATGATGCACTAATGGGTTTGAAAGACACAGTTTTAGGATGCAAGAGACATACTGTGACTGTAAGTAGCAAGCATCAATTATTTGCATTAAGAAATACGGCAGGCCAGCTGCAGTGGCTCACATCTGTAATCCGGTGCTGTGGGAGGCCACGGCAGGAGGATCACTTGAGCCTGGAAGTCAAGACCAGCCTGGGCAACACAGCGAGACCCATTTCTTTGCTTTAGGATTCTCAAATGATACCAAACTTACTGTGTTGCATGTACTGTCTGTAACAAACTACTTAATGCCCCTATGTAAAAGTTTTCTTTAAAATGAGGTAAAAAGAACTCTTGTATTCTGCAGGGCTTGATTTTTAAAGGGAAATCTAAATGATATCTTAATGTCCACGGCTACTAGATCAATGTCTTGAACATGAAGCAGAAAGATAGTGGATTTACTGATTTGTTTTTTAAAGTTTTCATAACTAAGAGTTAGGTATAACCAAACCAAGTTTGTGAGTGAGAATAGCAGGGAAACGAATGATTTCTCTCTTAAGCCCCTTTGCTCCCCTGAAAATGGAAAACAAACAAAAAAAAATTCTGATCGTAAAAAACGACATTCCTTTTTTTTAAAGAAAAAACTAAACAATACAGAAAAATATAAAGAAGTAAAAACCAGTTAGTCTTCTATATGTCTTTATGTATACATACCTAGATATGATTTTCAAAAATTGTACTGAACCTGTTTTTCTTCACTTAATATACTGTTATAGACATTTTTACATGTCCTTAATATTAACCAACAGCAACATTTTAAATCTGTACACAGTATAATCGAACCACAAATAGTTTAACCAACCTGTATTGAAGGACATTTCAATTTTTAGACAATATAAACAGCACCACAGTGTGTGTGTGTGTGTGTGTGTGTGCGCGCACGCGCGCACACACATATATTTATGTCATTTGTGTAGGTCTTAGAAGTAGGATGCAGAGGTAAATTCACTTATGCATGTATGGGGTTAAATGAACTCAACTTTAATGAGAAGTTAAAAACAAATTTTGGATTTCAGTTGTACATAATTGGGTGGGTCAATTTAAAATTTATATTCCCAAATTGTCCTTCAGAAAGTTAAGCCAATTTGAATTTACATTCTCACCAACATGATATTTTAAATTAACAAACCAATATCTAATACCTTAGTTATGGAATGATTATAGGGAGTCAGTTGGGTGGCTTAAAATTCTGCCTGGGAAAAATATACTCGTAGAGATCCAAGGCTGAGCTAAGTGTTTTCCTGTAAGACTATTAGTTCCTCCCCCTGTTATTTACTTTGGATTCTCTCGTAGCACTTAACCTAGAGAGGGAGTCGGTTTACTAAATGGCAATATAAACATAAAAAATATATAAATAAGGAACAACTGTGCCAGCATTTTCTGTGATCAAGATCATCCTAAATGTATCACTATTATTACAACAAGGAAAGTTGAGGATATTATTACAAAAGAATTGTGAAAACAAGCTACCTTAAAGATCCAAAGCACTGGAATTATAAAAAAATGCAGCTCTGGAAAGGTTTTGGACAAAAAGAATTCAGGGAGAATTGAAAAAGGATCCAACATCAGTACAGAGAAAATTAGAGAGGTGTCTGATGTAGCTAAGAATTTCAAGAAAGATGTACAACAATTAGAAATTAGTGAGATACCTATCTAACCAAACCAAGGGTTTTTTAAAAACTGAAGTCTGGCTTGCTCAGTAATCATCTAGCTGTAAACCGTCTTAACTGTTTCTCCATCATTACAGAGGGAAAAAACAACCGCTTTGACCACAAATCTGGTGCTACATTTTTCTAGTTATTTACTTTTCTGGTCGTTGAGGTGACAAGTCACATTTTCTTCTTTCTCCCCAAACTTATAATACCTCCCTCTCTAAATCTCAGCCAATAACTTTATTTCATTGAGAAAATAGAAGCAATCCAACAAAAACTCATGTTCCAGCCGAGTGCGATGGCATGTGCCTATAGTCCCAGCAAATCTGGAGGCCGAGGCCGGAGGATCCCTTGAGCCCAGCAGTTTGAGACTAGCCTGGACAACAGAGTGGCAACATAACAAATCTTACTCTCCTACCACCAAATCTGTTAACCTATTTAATCTATATTTCTGCCTTTCTTCCTGTTTCAATGAACTGTTCCCATATCTAATTAAGGTCAGACTTCCTTCCACAACAGTGTTGCATATTATCCTCCTACAATTATCCTTTCTCTCCTTCATCACCAATTTGCTTCTCCCCACTAGATCATTCCCATGCGCACGCAAACATGCCGGGCCATCTGACATCTCGGGGAACACCCTCCCCTCCATGCATGTTCCCTTCTATCTGGAGACCCGTTTTTCTGCTCTCTTTCACAGCAAAACTCCTGGGAAGAGTCCATGGTCATTTTCTTTGCTGCTTCACCCTCAGTCTCTCTGGACCCACTCCAGCCAGGTTTACCTCTCCGCCACTCCACTGCAACTGCTTGTCAACTGATTGTCAAAGTCATCAATGACCTCCATCTTGAAAAATCCAACGGTCAAGTCTCTGTCCTCATCGTACCTGATCTCCCAGCAGCATCTGACATAGTGGACTACTCCCCCCTTGAAATACTTCTACACTTGGCCTCCAGGCCATCGCAATCTCCTGGTTTTCCTCCTGCCTCACTGGCCGCTCCTGATCCGTAAATATTTATTGAATAAATGAATATTAAATATGATGATTATAAAGATCTAATACTTAAGCACAGCTTTGTTAAAAACAGATAAGTTGTTAATGGGAAAATGAATGGAAATGTAGCCCAAAACAACTATGTTTGACCACTTAGATATTTTTGGATAAAATCTAGATACCATTAATATAATAGAATAATATACAGCCATTAAAACAAAATGTTACTGATAGATAAAGAGATTTGTTTTTTTACAAAGGTCTAGGAGGATATGTACCAAACTGCTAAGAGTAGTTATCTCAGGGGATTAGGGGAAAGAAGTATTGTGTTTTTCACTTTCTGGTATTTACATGATGTTTGAATGTTTTGTAACAAGCATATATTATCATCACAATGTACCTTAGTTATAGCCAAAGTACCCAAAGAAATACGCAACTGTCTGAGTACTGGAATCATAAATCTAAATATATAATGTCACTGCAAAGGTTACAAGATGCAAAATGACATGAAGAGAAAGTTAAGTATGAGCTGGAATAGGCAGGAAGATTTAATCCAGGATTTGATGCACAACTATGGGAAATGAAGAAAACCATAAAAAAAAAAAGATGAGAAGTCATGTGAAATATCTTACATAAACCACAGTGAAAAACTACTAAGTAATGCTTTAAAACCAGTGCAGAACAAAGTACTGGACTAAAAAAGGCATAGGATTCCCCTCCCCCCAAAAAGATAAATGTCTGAGGTGATAGATAGCCCCATTACACACTGTGTACATGTATCAAAACATGTACCCCCAAAATATATACTGTTATATATCAGTAAGAAAAAAATTTTTTTAAGGTGTTGAGAAATGTCAACAAAGTGTCTATAAAAATGTCTCTTGCTTAGCAGAAAGTGGACATTTATAAATAAGTACAATCTCTATCCTGAATGATAAAATCATATTATGGAAGATAGCATTATACACAAATGTTCACCTCAATATATAAAACAGCAATTACAACCAAAAATTGGAAACAATACAAATGTCTAATAGTTGGAGAATGCCAGAGTTAGTAGGCTAACTCTATCTGATATTATGCAGCTATTAAAACTTGTCTGTAGAGTTCAAAATAACACAGATAAAAAGCATATACAATGAGGTGATAAAAAGCAGCTTGGAAATTTATATGCAAAAGATCCTAACTATGTAAAAACCAGTCAATCTAAGCACAGAAAAAAGACTGGAAGGAAATCCTCTAAATGTGAACAATAACGGTTTACATATAATGTATACAAACAACAAATGGATTTTTCCTTCCTTTTCTCTTATTTCTAAATTTTTTTATTAGTAGTATTATTTTATTAGTATGTCGAGTAAAATCTTCATTCATACTTTTTTTTTTTTTTTTTTTTGAGACAGATTCTCGCTCTGTGCCCTGACTAGAGTGCAGTGGCATCATCAGAGCTCACTGTAACTTCAAACTCCTGGAGTCAAGCAATCCTCCTGCCTCAGCCTACCAAGTAGCTGGGACTACAGGTATGCACCAACATGCTAGGCTAATTTTTTCTATTTTCAGTAGAAAAATAGCTCTTGCTGTTCCTCAGGCTGGTCTTGAACTGCTGAGCTCAAGCAGTCCTCCTGCCTCGGCCTCCCAGAGTGCCAGGATTACAGGCGTGAGCCACTGCTCTCATTCACGTTTTTAAAAAAAGAGTATGTAGGCCAGGCATGGTGGCTCATGCCTATAATGCCAGTATTTTGGAGGCTGAGGTGGGAGGATCACTTTGAGGCCAGGAGTTCAAGATCAGCCGGGGCAACAGAGCAAGACCCCATCTCTACAAAAAATTTTTTAAAAATTAGCCAGGCATAGTGGCACAAACCCGTAGTCCCAGATACTCAGAAGGCTGAGGCAGGAAGGTCCCTTGAGACCAGGAGTTTAGGCACACCACTGCACCCCAGCCTGGGTGACTAGAGAGTCTCGCTCTTTAAAAAAAAAAAAAAAATTCTGTAAAACCAGTGGTAAAAACGGTAAAAATTAAGTATTAAGAATCAAATTTATAAAACATTACTAGAAAGTCATGTGTTACTTGCTTCACACTAAGAGAATTATAAATATATCTATATATTTTGACCACAAATCCTAAAAAATTATTAAGCAAAATCTGGTCCCTGGACAACCTACATTGGCATCAACTGCAGTGTTTATGAAAAATGTACATTTCTGTGCTTTGCCCAGACCCATGGTAATCTATCCAGAACTGTTCTAGATTTTCCAGGATAGTCAGATACTAAAACTGCTGAAGTGTACTAGAAATTCCAATATTCCAGGATTCAAATTTTGTCACCCAGAGTGTCTCTGATATCTGGGAGATGCAAACATTTTGTCAGACTATGTGTCTTCATTTTGTTGGTGAAATATTGCTGGTGTGATAATATGCAAACACCACCTAGAAGTTTTTAAAAAACTGAAAATGGACTAACCAATGAGAGTATGAGTACTGATAGCCTTAATGTATAAAATGCAGTAGAAGAATACATTTATTTAACATCTAAAACATAATTCACTTACGTTCTGAGGATGGAAGAATGAGGCAACTTAAGAATCTTTCTTACATAGTCATAGACTTTGCTACCGCACAAGTAGAGGGTACATGCAAATTGTTTCATTTCTGTGGAGTACCCATCTGTTTCTCTCCAATTGTACAACTCCCACTTAAAATCTGTTAAAATAAATGTATTTCTTCTTTGTGATAAAATGTTAATAGCAACGTTTTCAAGTACAGATCACAGCATTTGGATATAAAATTTACTGGGCATCAAAATTCAAATATAAATACAATCACATTTTAACTGAGTTTGTTCAGAAGTTAACATCCACTTTCAGCTCCTTCACCAATTATGGTGTTCATCTTAAATCATTTCACTGGTGAGAGGGAAGAAAAAAGTTTCAACCTGAATCACTGGCAGCCCGAGTAGAGATTTTTTAGAGGAACAGGGAAGAAAATGAAATAACTGTATAAAATTAAGTCTCTGGATGATGAGGACATTTATTTGTTTTATTTTGTTCCCTGGTTACCATTCATCTGAGAGTGAAAATCAGATATGAGAAACATTTCTAGGGACAGGGTACTATTCAAATTGGTAGACCACTGCCTACGATTGAGAGAGGAAAAAAAAAAGAAAAATCCACTGTTCTGGTGGGGGCTCCTATTGATTACCTCTGTTCCCCTCTTAAAGAAACGCAAACTGTTCTCCTCCTGCAGAGATACCTACTTGTTTCTGGAAACAGGACATCCTTCTCTTTTCCCAGAATCTAAGCCCAGATCTCTGCCGCCTTTTCATCAAAGAGTATGTTGGCAGTTCTTATTTTGCCCTTCTTGAAATATCCCAGTTCACAAAGAGGACTGTGTAGTCTTTCCATAGATTTATATATCTACTCTATAGTATACTTTTTTAAAAAAAATGTGGAGATACATACAATTTCCAAGTTCAAAGAAATTTTGCAAATTATCTAGTTCAAGTCCACTGCAAAAAGACGTTGGCAATAAATTACGTAGCGGTTAAAACTGTTTACCAGTAGCGTGGGTAAGAGGTATTATAAAAAGAGGACAGAATACAAAATTGTATAAACCGTACGATCTCATCTCTGATTAGTGTGATTATGCATTATTTTTACCATTTAAACATTTCTTTGCTTTTCCTGTAATAACCATGTTACTTTTATAATTGGGAAACCATAAAATAGAAAAGAATTTTAGCAATTGCTTTTCATTCTTGCTCACACTACAGAGAATTTTCACTGTCCACGTAAAAGCATGTTTTCACAGGCAACAGCAAAGTATATATTTAAGGGTATTTCAGAAAAACTAGGCATTTTGTAAATATTTCAGGTTACTAGGAGAAATACCTGAGAATTGAGCTCGTAGCAGACACTCTGTCTCTTCAGAAAGTAGCTTCTCTTCTACAAGTGCATCAATTAATTGTAAGTCCTTTCTCTTCTTGATCATCCTGTAGTTTTTTACAGAGACAAGCCTTTTTTTGGACACTTGTAACATCTGTTGCACCTCAGCCAGTTTCTCTGCACCTACTGTTAGAGGTGTCTTTAGACTATAGTTATGGTCCTCAGTAGCAACCTCTTCAGAGTTATCTGGAAGTGGCTGCTTTAGGATTTTTTGTCTTGCTTTACCTTTAAGGTGTACACCCTGAGGCACCTACGACAGAAATAGAAAATTAAGTTTATTTTAGAAATCATCACATTAGGATTATCTGTAAAAGTGTTAGTAAATACAAAGCACTCACCTGGTTGCTATGGCTAGTTATGAAAGAAAAGGTCATGATCTATGAATTTGTAAAAATATATAGCGTATAGCTGCAGTCCCTAACCCCGGTACCAGTCCGTGGCCCGTTCGGAGCCCGGCCACACGGCAGGCGGTGGGGGCAGGCAGGCAGGCAGGCCAGGTCACCTGTATTTACAGCCACTCCCTGTCGCTGGCATCACTGCACAAGGCATAAGACTCTCATAGGAGCACGAACCCTCCTGTCAACCGAGCATGTGACGGGTCCAGGTTGCGGCTCCTTATGAGAATCTAACACCTGATGAGCCTGCTGATCCGAGGTGGAGCTGAGGCGGTGATGCTGGCGCTGGGGAGCGGCTGCAAATCCAGACCATCACTAGCAGAGAGGTCTGACTGCACAGTAAATGTCATGATATAATGTGCCTGAATCATCCCCACACCATCCCCTTCTACCCCCCAGGGAAAAACTGTCTTCCATGAAACCGGTCCCTGCTACCAAAAAGGTTGGGGACCGCTGGTCTATAGGACAATAGGGAGGTGTCGGGGGAGCTATACGGAAGTGTTAATATGATGTTGAAAGTTTCTGAAATCACTAAAGTACTAGAGAATGGTGGTGATAATTTGAGAAGGCTTCATGGAAGTGGGTTTTGGGTTGTTCTTTGAAGGGATAATACCATGGTTGAATGGAGAAGACAGGGAAGTTATTTGCACAGAAAAGAAGCCACGCGGACAGAGCACAGCTTTGGAATGAAGACTGACCTGGGTTTGAATCCCAACTCTCTCACTTACTAGCTGTCACGGACGCTTTACAGTCCCTTATGTCCTCATCTGTAAAATGTGGCTAATAACACAATGTTGTTCTGAGGATACAATAAAATAATTTATGTAAATCTCCTAATACAATGCCTAGACTACTGTAGGTCTTGATAAATAAATTGATTTTACACAGAAGCATGAAAGCAGGTAAGTTTATCACAGAAATAGTGGGTAAGTGTATGTGGTTTGAAAAGAAAATCCAGGGCGGTTAAAAATTCACAAATCAATTAACAGGAAGCTCTCGGAACTTAAGAGTTTGAATTTGACACTAAATACATACTTCTGAATAGAGGAATGAGACAGATCAATACTGAAAGAAGGAGACTTATGAATAAGAGGAAAGTAAGGCTAATGTCAGGACAGAACAATTAGGTGACTTATTACAGATTGTGCAGAAAGCCATGTATAACGGTTGTGGTTAAGGGGTAAAGGATAAAATAAAAACAATCACAAGAAACATAAGAATGTCACACCAATACTAGTGACTTACTCATAGAAATCTCCTATTTTCTGTATACTTCGTCCTACATCAATCCTAATTATTAGGTATTTTTTGGTCAAGATCCATAACATTATCAGTAGGAGCCAAAAAAAGGTAGATAATTTCAAAGTATTACAAAAGCTGTCTCATACTTAAGAAAAAGCCTGAATTCTAAGGCCATTTATCTACTAGTTGATTTCTGCGATTAATTAGTAATATTTACACATGTCTAGACAAATGATTTGCATTTATATACTTTTTTAAAAGTTCCAGAAAAGATTCTAATTTTTTTTAAAAAAACTAATTTTCGAAGCATTTAAAATCTATTATTGGATTTAAGACTCTCGATTTTGTCTGTAGATTTGAGCTATAATGTGAACTATTTTCATTTTGAAAGGCCCTGTAAAATTTACTTTTGTTTACACCTACATTTAAGTACCTTGTATAGAGAAACAGAAGGGACAGCTCCTTTTTTCAGCTTTCTTCTTATGCCATATGACTCAAAGTCACTGTCTTGAAAATGTTTGGAACACAGTATAGCACCTGGTCCTGGAATCCAAATCTTTTTGCTTCTGGGGTCCACACGATTGACAGCCCTGATCCATTTTGAGCGCTGTATGGTATCAGTTGGAAATCTATAGCAATCATATTAAAGGTCCATTAACATGAAAATATTATAGTAACACTACAGTCGCATTATATAAACTCATGATTTTACTGCTTTATATAAAGCCCGGTCAATCAATTTACTAATCTGATTCATTTTTCAAAATCCTTGGATTTTTTTGAATCCAGAAGTTCACTACCTAGGTGATTTTGTCTGTGTCAGTTTGTATGAGGACAAGTCTCATCTACATCCTGCTACATTTTGTCTTCCCTCCCTACACTTAACAGAACCTGCTCAAATTGGAAGGGTTAAAGAACATATGTATCTTTTCCCTTCCTGTGGCAAGTTTAAACCAGGCCCATAAATTCTTTGGTGTTTCTCCTTTCAAGTAAAGCCTAATTCCCCCTACCCACTCACCCACCCACCTTGAGCATGGGCTGGTGTTAGTGATTTGCTAAGAAATGGAAAAGCAGAGGTGACAGTGGGTGACCACAGACGAGATCACGGAAGGGACTTCCTCCTCACTCTCTGTACCGAATGGTTTGCTCTGGGGGAAGTTACCAGCTATGTTCAGCCTTCAGACGACTGCAAGCTTATGAGATACCCTGTAATACCCGGCTAATCCACTCCTGAATTCCTGACCCTCAGATTGTGTGAGACGATGTTTCCACTGCATTTTGAAGTAATTTGTTACGTAGCAGTAGAAAACAAGTACAGTCACTGTACTCAATTTTACTATTTTTTTTGAAGGCACTACTTTTTCCTAGCCTTAAGTATAAAAATTACCTTGCATTTCTCTATTTTTCAAGCCCAGCCAAATTATGATGTTTAGAAACTTGTGAAATTAACATAATGGAAATCACAAAACTATTCTTTCCATGCCCTCCTCTTTGACTTATCTTAGAGACAGATTCATAGGGAGCCTTATAGCTGTGTGCCTTTTGTACATTCTAATTCAGGCTTTAAAGCCACAGTAGTTAGGAACGGAGACTGGTGAAAATTTTATTTTCCTCAGCTAGTTGGTAGAGAAATAATACAGCAGTATGGGGAAACATAATTCTGAGACATTCCCTTAATCGCTTTGAGAAAGAACATTGAGTTGGAAAACCTGTATTTAAACCTCAATGACCTTTTCCCAGCTATGAGGTATTAGACACATCTCGATCTCTGAGCCTCCTCACAGGGCTAGAGTGAGAGTGCAGGAGGCTATGAATGCATTCAGAAGCACTTTGCGAGCTGGAAAGTATGATCCGAAGTTTGTTCTTTCCTAGGAACAACTACTTCCATTTCCGGTATTTTCATTTCATTGTACCAGGAAGATGATGCTACTTGATCAAGAGAGAACAAACAGGGAATGGTGTTTCCAATGAAGCTGAGGCCAATCTGTCTCTTTTCGGAATTAATGGCACGTTTGCAAAGTGGCTTTTCCACGGTTGGGGTACAGTCTCCAACCATGCAAGGAACCATCAAAGTTTACCCGTCTACCAAGCCATGTTTCTACCCTGGTCCTCTGATACGAAGCTTCCCGACTGGTATGTCTGGTGAGTACAGCTGTCCATCTTCTTAGCTCATGGGTGGCCTAGGACATCTGCAGCCCTTGAGTAGTTAGTTCGAGCCAGCCCCAAACGACGCCACCGGTTTGCCCCAAAGTATAATATTCAACAAGTATTGCCTGTGTGTAAAATGTCATGAAAAAAGGCTGGGATATAATGTAGTCTAACTAGCACGACTACTTTGAGTTCTGTATAAAATTAAATTGGTAATAATAATAATTACCACTTTTAAAGCATTTACATTGT
This sequence comes from Eulemur rufifrons, assembly GCF_041146395.1. Classification (NCBI taxonomy): domain Eukaryota; kingdom Metazoa; phylum Chordata; class Mammalia; order Primates; family Lemuridae; genus Eulemur; species Eulemur rufifrons. Next base: position 13,254,157 of record NC_090995.1, read on the forward strand.
GCTATATGTATGTTTTAGAGACTCAGATTTTAGTCTTACGAAAACTCTGTGAGGTAGGTTTTTATTGGCTTACGGAAGATGGAACTAAGACCAGACCCAAAGATAGCCACCGGGAAATTATCAGTTGAAATTGGAATTCACGTCTCTCTAGTCTAAAGCCATGTCTAGCATAAGAAAATCCCAAACCAATCTGGGAACATGTACACAACAATAAATTAGTTTACACCGTAATAGAATCCATTTTTTTGTTGATCATGCCTTTTTTATACTACTGGTGGGAATCTACCTTTAGCTCCTTGTACATCAAATATGTTCCAGAAAAGTGGCTAACAAAACCTTTCTACAGTGCCTACCTCTGGGAAGGGAGAAAAAAGATTGAGGAATGAGACTTTAATTATGCCTGTACCTTAATTCTGTTCTAAAGAAAAAAAAATCTGAAACTAAGCATAAGGTTAACACTTGCTTAATACTAATGACGGGCACACAGGAATTGTTAATATATTATTTTCTGCCTGTCAGTACGCCTGAAACACTGTATAATGAAAAATTTAAAAATAGAATAATTCATTTTAACAATGCAGGCAAAAATACTCCTCCAAATTATATTTCCTTGGTTGTGAAATACATTAAGTCTCAATCTCTTTACTGACACAAACAGAAAGATAAATTAAAGGGTCACTTTAATTTTTAAGTTGCCAGTCCCACTTCACATTTAGTCATTTATGCTTTTGACAGAGCACCTGTGTTCTTGCAATAACGCTCTTCACCATTTCGAGTCATTTTGATTCAGGTTTTTCCACTAGAGCCTCTTGCCTAAGTCCTGGCAACTCCTGCAGCTCTGGTGAGGGTGCTGGCTGCTATTGGGGAAGGCCTCAGAGGAGATGATTCCAGAGCTAGAGCTGAAGCCTCAGTAGGAGTTTTCTATGCACATAGTGACCACCCAAAGCAAATGCAAAAACACAGAGATAGAAAATAACTACTTGGATCTCACGGACTGATAAAGCATTGAAAAAGAAGTTAATTCCCTGGTGGTCTAGAAATTAAAAAAAAAGAAGCTGGAGGCTTAAAAGAGTTGAAAAGGGAGTACAGAGGAAGGAAGGATTGCTTGCAGATGAGTGGGACAGTTAGCTAGAGGCCAGATCACAGAGGGACTAATTATTATATACCATAAGCTATGAATTCAGTCCACCCTTTAGGCCAGTGGTCATGACAAGGAAATCCACTCACTCCACAGAAGGGCATCTATCGAGACTTAAACATTAGGATTTGTTTTTATAAGTTTTTGCCCCATTTTTTGGTGTGTTTACAATATGTACTAGTACGGTACTTCATTTTTGGAATTTAATAATCACTGTACATATATCAGGGGCATATACTCAAACTGGTTTATGGTGAGAGCTCCAAGATCAAAAAATTTGAAGACAGATGCTTCAGGCCATGTGAAGTTGACTAATTTTTTTCCTTCCCCTATTACCTTTTTGCTGACCCTTAGTACTGATCCATATTACCTTGTTGCTAGGACTAACACAATAGTATTCTAACTCCTTTTCCTGTCTTTATGCTCTCCTTGCAACTTCCTAGCTGTCAGGATGACAAAGATGACTCTTTCCCATTCATGGACATGTTATCATTCAGCGCACATGTATAATAATAAAATACAGAGAGAATGCAACTCAGGTGGGAGAGGATATATGAGGCAAAGGCTTCACAGAGGAGGCTGCATTCTGTCTCTGAGACACCGAAGAGCCCCAAGGGACTAAAACCCTTCTTTCAAGGAAGCAGTATGGTAAAATTTGCATTTCAGAAAAATTGCTTCCAGGAAATCTGGAAAACGGAACGAGGGGGGAAGAGATCAGGCCGGAAGAACCATAGCAGACTATCTGGGTGGGGAAGAATTTCAAGGAGCAGTAGTAATGCCATTAAAAGTTAAAAACAGGTCACAAGAAGGACCAAGAAGTGCTTGGTAAATTTGGCAAGATTACTAGTGACCCTTTGTCAGTGCTGTTTCATTAGGGCAGCGCCGGCAGCTGTCTGGCTACCAGGGCCGAAAACCCAACGGGACTTAAGGAAGTAAATATATGCTCCTGTTTTGAGGAGCCCTATTATAAAGCAAAGGAGGTTAGTAGAGTGATGTGGAGGTGCACGTAGGCTCAAGAGTTGTGCGTGTCCCTCTTTAAAAATGGGAGTACTGTAAGCATGCTCACTGGCTTTAGGCAACTAAACAGGAGAGCAGTTTGAAATAAAGAGAATGGTAACTAATCAGGGAAAAGGTGCAGAGAAGGCAGGAAAGGATACAATTGTAACAGTTTAGGTGGAGGAATCAACGCTATTTTTAAAAAATGTATCAATGACTACAAAAGGCCTACCATACTGTAGTCCAAATTAATTAACCTGGCATCTAAATTTTTTCAAAGTACTTTTCCACTCCTCTACATTGTATCTGTACTTTCTATCTCTTTACATTTTTCCAGGCTATTCCTATAAGTGCTACTTTCCTCCAACCCCCGTTTCCACCCCATAAAGCTCTTTTTGATCCTCCCATAAAAGTCCTTTCTCATCGTTTAACTCAATACATCTCATTAATACTTTAATAGGCTACCTCTTTTTGAGGTCCATCTATCTTTGTTCGTGAGGAACTATTTTGTTCACTATTCTGTTTCCCAGTATGTCTTTTTTTTTTTTTTTTTTTTTTTTTTTTTTTTAGACAGGGTCTCACTCTGTCACTCAAGCTGAAGGTGGCTTGATCTAGAGCTCACTGTAGTCTCAAACTCTTGGGCTCAAGCGATCCTCCTGCCTCAGCCTCTCAAGTAGTTTGGATTACAGGTGGGTGCCACCACTCCGGCTAATCTTTTTATTTTTTGTACAGACTTATCTCGCTGTGAATTGCCCAGGCTGGTCTGGAACTCCTGGCCTCAAGTGATCCTCCCCCTCAGCCCTCATCCTCCCAAAGTGCTGGGATTATAGGCGTGAGTGGCGACACCCAGGACACCCAGGCTGCTTCCCATAAGACTTGAGCATTCATTTTAATGACCCATACAAGATTGGACCATAGATGTGAGTTCAGATAAGACTGTTGAAATTCTGCCCCACTCTTGAGCCAAATGCAATCTCCTTGCCACGATCAAACGCAGTCAAAATCGGACCTGCCCGGTAGAGCTTGGCTAGTAGCACTCACCACCTTGCCATGTCAGGCAGTCCAGGCGAAAACGGATCCTTATCTTATTCACGCTCATGAAGATGCCACGCACTCTAATGGAAGCTCACGCCTTCAACAGTTCTCCTAAACTGCCCTCCCTTCTGCTCTCTTCAATTTAAATAGTAAGACCACCATAAGAAAGTGATAAGGAAAACTCCCATCTATTACTTGGCACAGCAGCCGCCTGAGACCCCCGCCCCTCACGGAGGACCCACATTAGCATGTCACTAACCTAACACCTGGTCCATTAACATATCACTGACCTAACATTTGGCACATCAGCATAACACTAATTCTATTGCCTGGTGCAGGCACTAAACTATTACCTGGTGGGCATTGTCACCTGAGACCCTCTCCCCTTGGATCACCCCAACTTAATAAAAATGGGAAAAATTAGGTAGACGGGGCTCAGAATTTGGTGGCGAGACCCCTCCGAGCCCGCCGGCGAATAAACGTTGATTCTCCGACTCTCCGTGTGCCGCTCGGTTTGTCCTCGGGACCACCCGCTGTGACACTTCCCGTAACAAAAGCAGGACGCCTTTCGAGTAACTCTCTTTAAAAGCCTTTAGGCTCTAGCACTCTGGGAGGCCGAGGCGGGAGGATCGCTTGAGGCCAGGAGTTCAAGGCCAGCCTGAGCAACATAGCAAGACCCCCATCTCTACAACAAACAGAAAAACCAGCCGGACATGGTGGCTGTGGCTGTGGTCTCAGCTACCCGGGAGGCTGAGCCTGGAGGACCGCTTGAGCCCAGGGCTGTGAGGTTGCAGTGAGCTGTGATGAGGCCACTGCACTTCAGCCTGGCCAACGAGCGAGATGTCCGGGCGGGGGAGGCCATTAGGCAAGTGGTAGGCAGCGAGAAAGACTCAGCAACCCGCAGGCAAACGTGAGCAGGAGAAAAACCTCAACGCTCAGAAAGCACCCCGATTCCGCTCCCACGCCCCCACGCCACGCACGTCACGTCACGGCGCGACGCCCCACCCGCCCCGCCCCTCCCGGGCCTACAGTCCGACCGGCGCCGCGGGGAGCGCGATGGCGCCGGGGCTACTCTCACACGCACTGGTGGAAGGAGAGGCCGCGCTCCCGGCTCAGCACGGTGTCCCGGGTGCTGCAGCCCACTGCAGAGCAACTTCGGGTCATCTTCGTCTCACGTGGGGCTCCGCCTTCGGGCTTTCCGCGACAGCATGAATCACGGGCAGCTTGGCTCCGCCCGTTGACGCGGCGGCGACGACCTTTATTCGTCAGGTAAGGCGGGCCTTCGCGGGGCGGGGCTTCGCGGGGCGGGACCCCTGCCCTTCTTCTCCGCGGGCGCCGCAGCCAATCGCAGGCCACGGCGTGTCGCGGCAGCCAATCGGAAAGGCCAGGGCAGAGAGCTGCGCGCCGGCCCGCTCCTCCCTCTCCAATGCAGGATGGATGGTGGTTTTCGCCGTACCCGGCTTTTTCCTCCTGTTTTGCCCCGTTCTGGTTTAATCCGCCGCCATCGTGCTTCTGGCGGGGCTGTGCCTGAAGATGGGGAGCAGAGAGGCAGGACCAGAACCGAGACGAACCCGGGAAAATGCCGGTAGGTCTCCGGGTGCGGTGTCTGAGACTGAGCGGAGGGAGGGAGGGATGTGAGAGAGGGGTAGACGCGCGGCCCTGGAAACGTGGGCGACAAAGCGGAGCCCCAAAGGAAGGATTTGCTGAGATGCGTTTTCATCTTGCATTTTATGTCGTAGCTTTCTGCTGCAGAGATGGTGCAGGGGCTCTTGGCATGGCCAGCTGGAGGTGTGAGATTGCAGAGGATGCTGAGAATGTTGATAGGAAACGCTGCCTTTTAATTCAACGAACCCTTTTTTGAAACCCACTTTGCCACAACGAGGGAATTAAGAAGGCGATCAGGTGAGGTCCTTGGGAAGCTTACGGCCTGCTGGGAACTCGTCCAAAGCAGCGTTCGGTGCCGGAGAGAAGGGGCGGTGAAGTGATGAGGTTGGGAATGGGGCATGACGGATAGCTTTCCGGAGCGAGAAGCGCCTGGAACAATGTTTCAGTTAAGCTGCTTATGTTTAAGGTATGAGATCACAGTTTTCTTAGAAGAAAGAAAACGAGCCAACGTAGGGCATAGTTTTTATTTTATCTTTGAGAAAGAAGACCCTCAGCATATTCGGTGACCTTTTTTCTCTCCTGCGGAACGTTGGAAGTCTTTTGTAGAAAACTAGCGAGGTGTCCATCTCCAGGCTTAAATCGGGAAAAAAAAAGAAAACAGAGAAGTGTTTTAAACTTTCATTTGTCTAGCTCATAGAAATGATTCCAAATTTCTAGGCCTAACGTGATTGCTTCTTATTCCTCTTTGTGTTTATTTTGTCCAGGTTCCAGTCATAAAGATTCACATCAAGGTATTATTTAACGCCTGTTTTCCATCATAGTATGCTTATATTTTATTTGTATGAAATTAACAGCTTTTTGCTTATGTTTTCTTAAAAGTCACATAGCATAAGGATTGTAACTTTGGAAAAATTGGTGACTGGGGGAGGTGGGGGGCAAATGCTTGCTTGGCTGTAAGACGTGTGCAGAGGAGTAGAAGCTGGATTTAAATACTGTCAGTTGGTTGAACTGTTAGTGCCTTTTCCTAGTACTCAACCAGTTAAGACCTGAATGAGGCTAAATAGAAATAATGTTATTGTTTTCTATATTATCTTTAAGGAAAAAATTGGTTGCCTTATGTTTTTGTAAGTCTTATTCAGATATTATTGTTGTTAGCTTTTGAGACGAGGTCTTGCTGTGTTGCCCAGGCTGTAGTGCGGTGGCCTGATCATAGCTCACTGCAGCTTCAAACTCTTGGGCTCAAGCAATTCTCCTTTCTAAGCCTTTTGAGTAGCTGGGATTACAGGCTTGTGCCACTGTGCCCGGCTAGTTTTTGAAATTTTTTTTGTAGAAACGGGGTCTTGCTATGTTGCCCAGGCAGGTCTGGAACTCCTGGCCTCAAGGGATCCACCCACCTCAGCCTCTCAAAATGTTGGCATTGTAGGTATGAGCCACCACACCTGGCCTCAGATACAGTTCTTAAATCATACAACTAAGCAGTGTGCAATTCAGTGATTTTTAGTATATGCAGGGTTGTATAACCATCACCACAATCAATTTTAAAACATTTTTGTCACTCCAGAAAGAAACCCCATTCTTATTAGCAGCTCCCCCCACCACCGCCACCACCACTTGTCTTCCCGAGGAATCACTAATGTACTTTCTGTGTGCACTTGCCTGTTTTGTACACTTCGTATAGGTAGAATCATAAATAGATATGTGGTATTTGTGACAGGCTTCTTTCACTTAGAATGTTTTCAGGGTTCATCCATGTTGCGGCATGTATCAGCACTTTATTGCTGAATCATACTCCATTGTATGGATATACCAAATTTAATTTATCCATTCATCAGTTGGTGGACATTTGGATTGTTTCCAATTTTTGGGGGGCGTATTATGAACATTAGTATACAAGTTTTTGTGTGGATATTCGTTTTCATTTCTCTTGATTATATACCTAATAGAATTTCTGGGTCATATGATGACTATGTTTGTCACATTGACTTGTGCGTGGTATTTAACTCAGCCAGCTTTGAGCCCACGGCCTTGTGAAGTAAAGCCCTACAGTTGGTTCATGGAAATCTCACTTGTTGATGTTCTTGTTGTTACAATTAATTTTGACAATTTCATTCTAAAAATGTGGATTGTGTTGCATATAACTCATGCACAGAAAACAATAAAATATAATAAATTAGAAAGGATCGTTTTGTTTGAATAAAACACCATGGCCCCGGGGGGAAAAATTTTTTTTCTAGTGTGGCAGTGTGTTAACTTCTTGAGGAACTGCCAGACTGTTTCCCAAAGTGGCTGCACCATTTTACATTCCCACCAGCAGTGGGTGAGGCTTCCAGTGTCTCCACGTTTTCACAGGTGTGAAGTGGTATCTCATGGCGGTGGTCTCTTTTTCCTTAAGGATTCAAAAGTTTGCAGGTGCAGGCACTTATTTGCCATTTTTTTAGGTTAGAGTTGAAAGTAATGCTGTCAGTTTAGCATCTGAAGTGAGGGCTGTTTTCTTTCGGGCTTAATTGGATTCCAACTATTGTGGCTCTTATAAGGATGAAACAAAGTGATTCTCACATTATCCTGACAACATTCTTGTAATGATGAATTGCAAACCGAGTTACTGAAAACTGCTGTTATCAGAACAGACATGCTTGAATGGTATAGACCAATTAAATGAGACAACCAGCTTTCTTTACAGAAGGCACACAAAGGGTCATTGCTGTAGATATTCTTAATGTACTTCTGGATGGGGAAATGAGCAATCCTTTACAGATGGAACATTTTTTTTTTAGTTCTATTTGTATATCTTTACATTTGCTTATAACTTGTATGCTTTTCTGTTGTTGCTTTGTTTACTTTGTTTTACTGCTGACATTGAGGTTCTCAATTTGATCATTTTGTTATATCTCTGCTTCTTCTAGTAACTTCATATCCAGTGATTAAACACTTTCACTGCTGTTCACATAATGAACCGTTGTGATTATTAAATACTTAAATGAGGATATGTAAGCTGAGTGTTATTTGCAAAAGGCATTGACCATCATTAAAAGTAATTTAAAAGAAAGTATCTTTTTTCAGGAATTATACTCTCAGAGATGTTGGGGCAAGATTCATGGATCTTGGAAGATAATTACTCAAAACATGCAGGGAAGGTAGTAAGTATATCTTTCTGTTTTAATTGTATTCCTAGAACTATAACAGTGAGTTGGAATTAGAAGATCGTCCAATGGATTTATAAAGGCCTTGGTGAAATCCAATTACCTATTTTATGGTATATAATCTCATTAATTGGCCACATGGGATAGAATAACAGCTAATGGTTATGGGCTAGGCATTGTACTAAGTTTTTTATATATGGTATATACAGAAAGAGGTAGTTGTTCTGTTTTTTTTTTCTTTTTGAGAGTTGGTTTTTTTAAACAATATTTCTCACAGTAGCCCTATGAAAGCAGATACAGACTTTTTGCATTCTAGGACTGTTATCTTGCTCATTGAGCACCTCCCCTTTTGTCAGATTCTTGGCTAGTTCTACTAGAACCTTTCATTTGTTGTCTTGCGATAACTAACTCATATTCCTGTTGAGTTTTCCACCCTTTGAGTTCTCTGTCTTTTCCTTTAGAAAGCCTTGGGGTCTTGAAATTATTGGTGACTAAATTTAAAGACAGTCCGAATCTTTTCAGTTAATTCATACATTGTACATTTTACCTTTTAGGTATGGATCGTGACCCTCTGTATTAGTTAGCCTTAGTAATTTAAAGCAAACACTTAATATCTCACAGTTTCTGTGGGTTAGGAATCCGGAAGTCAGGGCCAGGTGGTTGTGGCTCAGGGTGGTCTCTCGGGAGGTTACAGCTGTCTAAAGACTTGACTTGGAGGAGTAGGGCATCAGCTTACAAACTCTCTCACTTGACAACCCTTAGTTCCTTGCTCGCTGTTGTCTGAAGATGTTAGTAGTTCTTTGCCATCTGAATCTCTCCATAGGCTGCCTGAGTGTCTTCAAACCAGAGCATCTGGCTTACTCCAGAGCAAATGGTCCAAGACAAAAAGGCCAACGTAGAATACTGTCTTTGAAAACTTGATCTGGAAAGGACAAATCATCACTTCTGCCCTATTTTATTGTTCACAGGGACTGTATAAGGGTGCCAGTATCAGGAGATGGGGGATCACTGGGGACTCCATTTAGAGATTGGCTGCCACGTGTTAACTAAATACTTTTTTTTTTTTTGAGACAGAGTCTGGGTCTGTTATCCTGGTTAGAGTGCAGTGGCATCAACACACCTCACTGCAACCTCAAACTCAAACTCCTGGGCTCAAGCAATCCTCCTGCCTCAGCCTCCTGAGTAGCTGGGACTACAGGCACATGCCCCAACACCTGGCTGATTTTTCTATTTTTAGTAGAGACGGGGTCTCACTCTTGCTCAGGTTGGTCTCAAACTACTGAGCTAAAGCGATCCTCCTGCCTCGGCCTCCCAGAGTGCTGGGATTACAGGTGTGAGCCACCGTGCCTGGCCTCTTAGTGCTGCTTCTGATAGTTGGAAACTTCTTATCTAATAACAAAAGCTTAATATGTAAAGCAAAACATAACCAGTTTTGTAATATATTACAGTAAGATACCTTGTATATCAGGCTTGATGCTGAGAAGACACCTCCAAATTAGCATGAGAGAATGTTTACAAAGTAGATATAATGATACACTTTGAGATGATCTTTGTTCTGAGTTTTTCCTCCTAATCGTAATAAAATTGGAAGTCTTACTTGTTCTACATTAGAGACTTGAAATTTACAAAAATATGCATTTGTTTTATATATTTTTAAAGGGCTAAGCAATGAAAATCTTGTGACTAGAGCTTAATTTCAAACTAAGAAGAAAGTATAAATGTCCAATGATTAAACTTTTTCCACTGCTGTTCACATCATGATTTGTTGTGATTAATGTATGTGGATGAGGACATAATAGAAAATCATGAGGCTCATATATACAATGTAGTTTCCATACATTGATTTGCCTGTCTGAATGTTTTTCCTTTTAGGAATAAAATTAAAGAGTTTTTCTTAGAGAACATCATTTGTCAGATTTATTTGATCAAGAATTTGAAGATTTCTGTAACAAGGTAAGGGGTTTATAAATTTATTAGGTTTGATAAAAATACAGAAAAGGTAATATCTGAGCAAAAAATTGGCATTTGAACATAATGTGTTGTACTATGAATTAAATTCTGTTTTTTCTTCAGCTTTTAAAGATAACATAAATATGATTTCAAAGACAATATAATTTTCCAAATTAAGAGATTTGATGAAGGAAGGGCAATTGGAGGGAGAGATGGATGGGAGGACTTTTAGCTTTTGTTTTCCTTTTTTTCTTCTTTTTTTTTTTTGAGACAGAGTCTTTCTTTGTCTCTCTGGCTGGAGTGCAGTGGCATCATCATAGCTCACTGCAACCTCAAACTGCTGCGCTCAAGTGATCCTTCCATCTCAGCCTTCCAGGTAGCTGGGACTACAGGAGCATGCTGCCACGCTCAGCTAAGTTTTCTATTTTTTGTAGAGATGAGGTCTTGATCTTGCTCAGGTTGTTCACGAACTCCAGAGTTCAGGCGATCCTCCCACCTTGGCCTTTGAGGATTACAGGTGTGAGCTACCACCCCTAGCCAGGGACTTTTAACTTTGATAATCATTTTTGTTTTAAGCCCCTGAAATTCTTAGAGATATGTCCCAGGGTTTAAATTTGCTAAACTATTTGATATTCTAAAATGACTCTCAGATATGCCAGTTGATGACTATCTTATTATCACTTAAGCTTTGTTCAGAAACAGTAGATAAGAAGGTGGTAGGAGGCGGGGCACGGTGGCTCATACCTGTAATCCTAGTACTCTGGGTGGCCTAGGTAGGAGGATTGCTTGAGCTCAGGAGTTTGAGACCAGCCTGAGCAAGACCAAGACCCCATCTCTACTAAAAACAAAAATTAGCCAGGTGCAGTGGCACGTACCTGTAGTTCCAACTACTCGGGAGGCTGAGGCAGGGCGATCACTTTAGCCCAGGAGTTCGCGGTTGCAATGAGCCTATGATGATGCCACTGTACTCTAGCTGGGGTGAGAGAGCAAGACTCTGTCTCAAAAAAATAAAAGAAGGTGGTAGGAAGCTCGGTATCTTAAATCTAATACTGGTTCTGTCATTTATTAGGCATGTTATTGTGGGTGTTTTCTCATATTTGAGAAATATGAGATGATTCTTCAAAACGTTCACAGGAAGTGTTATGAAAAAATTATGGATTTCAAAATTTTTTGTACTGAAAATAAACTCATATTAACTTGTTCTGATATGTCTGAACAGGATCTAGTTTGAAGCAGTAAGAAGGATAAGACATCAGTTTGAAAAGAGCAACATGCATTCTGCTAAAATTGAAGCAAGAACAAACATCAAATTTATAATGAAGCTTGAGTGGAAGAATGGTGATATCACTGATGTTTTATGAAAAGTTTATGGGTACCATTCCCCAAAGAAATCACCAGTTTCCAAATGGATAACTTGTTTTCAGAAGGGATGAGATGATGTTGAAAATGAAACCCTCCATGGCAGACATAAATTTTCTAGAAAAAAATTCATCTTGTTCATGCCCTGATTGAAGAGGACCCACAATTAACAGCAGAAACAATAGCCAATACCGTAGACATTGCAATTGGATCAGTTTATACAATCCTGACTGAAAAATTAAAATGGAGCCAACTTTTCACTTGATGGGTGCCAAAACTGTTGTGTTCAAATCAGCTCCACACAAGAGCAGAGCTGTCAGTGGAAATTTTCAACAAGTTGGGTCAAGATCCTGAAGCATTTCCTCAAAGAATTATAACAGGAGATGGAATGTGGCTTTATCAGTACAGTTCTGAAGACAAAGCACAATCAAAGCAATAGCTACCAAGAGGTGGAAGTTGTCCAGTCAAAGCAAAAGAGGACAGACACATCAAGAGCAAAGGTCATGGCAGCAGTTTTTGGGGTGCTCAAGGCATTTTGCTTGTTGACTTCTGGAATGCTAAAAAATGGTAACATCTGCTTATTATGAGACTGCTTTAAGAATGTTAGCCAAAGTTTTAGCAGAAAAACATACAGGAAAGCTTCATCAGAGAGTCCCTCACCAGGACAACACTCCTGCTTATTCCTCTCATCAAACGGGCAATTTTGCAAGAGTTTCAATGGGAAATCATTAGGCATCCATCTTACAATCCTGATTTGACTCCTTCTGACTTCTTTTGTTTGCTAATCTTGAGAAACTTTAAAGGCCACTCATTTTTTTTCAGTTAATAATGGAGAAAAGACTGCATTGACACGGTTAAATTCCCTGGACTAAAGGGCTGGTATAAAGAGTCCTGAACTTGATGGAGCTTATGTTGAGAAATAATGTTTGTATTTTTTATCTTTTAATTCCATTTTTCTATGAACTTTGAAGTTCGCTTGTATATATGCACCCTGTCTAAAGGGGAAAAATTCTTGTGACTACTTATGTTGACTTAATGTTGATCTTCTGTTTCTTAAGTTTATACAGACATAAAAGCTGATACAAGCTTTGTTTATGGGCCTTAATGAAAAGATTTATGAAATAAATGCATTCAAAAACAAAACTAAAACAACTCATGGAATGGATGCTCCTGTTTTACTGAAATGTAGACATGCCGGCTCCTGTGGAGTAGATCGAGTGCACGTACTGCCTTGTACCTTGTGGTTATTATTTTGTCCAGAACTTTGCTCTTTGAAGCCCTCAGGACTATTGAAATGAGGGGAGGGGATCTGAATTCTCAAAAGAATGTCTTTGGACTGTCTGCAAACACTAATTTGAAGAATTCTGCATCAACTTATCTCCAAAGATTCTTCTAACTCTAGTGAGGAATTCATTGTTTTGAGACTAGCATTCTTTGAGAAAAGCTTCATTTTGTATTTGATCCAGGACGATGCTTGGTTAGTAGTTAACTAAACTGAATTAAAAGTTGACTATTTTGCAAACTAATATGAGTTTCTGTATTGTTTTTTTTTTTTTTTTTAACACAGAGGTAGTTTTTTCTTGCTTTGCACGGTTCTAATATGCATGAATAGTGGTTACCACAGTATTAATTGAGAATAGTTGCATAAACTTTGCTGCTAGCACTGTAGTCCACAGATCATTATGTAAATAAAAGATGTGCATCATGATCAGTGACCCGTAACATCACTTCTTTCAAAGTTGGTTGGTGATTGGCCACTGAACATCCGTTTATTCAGTTCATGCACAGATAGCAAAGCACAAAGTGTATTGTTGTGTTGCTTCCTTGTCTCCCAGAGATTAAATTTACGTGACAGTTTACAAAAATGGATAAGGAAGAGAGGGAATTGGTCAACAAAGATGACAGGGCAGCAAAGAAATTTAAAGGGCTGGCTGGAAGTGAAATTGGATGTGATTAGAAGATTTGAAAGTGACAGCAAAGCAAAGATAGGTCGAGACCCAGGGGTATATGAAGCTACAATACAAACCATATTGAAAAAGTCTGATGAATATAAAAAAAAAAGTTGCTTCAATATCTTTTAGTTAACTTTTTTTAGAGATGCGATCTCACCGGGGCTCAAGTAATCCTCCCACCTTGACCTCCTAAAGTGCCAGGATTACAGGCAAGAGCCACATCTTTTAAATTGTAGGAACAGAAAGCTACTACATGGTTGAAATGGAGTGTTTACTTCTACTTTGGATTAGAGACTAATAAAACACCCCAATCAGTTTAACTATACCATTCAGGCCAAAGTGATGACCTTCATTGCTGCATCAAAAGAAAATCATAATTAAAAGGAGACTGAAAAAGAACATTTTACTGCCAGTAAAGGCTGGTTTCATCATTTCTAAGGTTGGCATGAATTGATTAAGCTGTCTGGTGAAGCTGCCAGCTCAGAAAAGGGTGTTACTGTGCAATTTGTATCCAGATTTGAAGGATTACAGGCAGTCCTTTGCACAGTAGTTTGAGACTGTGCTGTGCAAAAAAAAAAAAAACTTTGCAAGATTTGGATGCAATGTTACAGAACAGCCGTCCCCAACCTTTCTGGCACCAGGGACTGGTTTCATGAAAGACAGTTTTTCCACGGAGTGGCGGGGGAGGAAGCGGAGCTCAGGTGGTGATGGCTGGCGATGGGGAGCAGCTCTAAATACCGGGGAAGCTTCTGCTGGCCCGCCACCTGCTGTAGGGCCCTGGTTACTAAGTTTCATGAAAGACAATTTTTCCGTGGGGGGAGGGGGGAGGCAGGGCAGTGGCCCAGGTTTGGGGGCTACAGTTACAGAAGACATAGCTAACTGGGAATGCTGACACTGTTGCTTTCAAGAGGCAGTTCTGTTAATAGATATGTAGCCAGAGGAACTCGGTGAAGGCAAATCTATAGACAAACGAGGAATGGTTCTGACATAAAGGACGAACATGTCTCAGGGAAAGTGAAAGGATGCTAACTGGAGTTGACACACCTCACACCCTGTCAATGCCTCTTTGGAACAACAAGACACGTATGTCCACGACGGCCTTTGTATATGACCGCATCGTTTCGTTTTACAGAAGTGCTCAAAATGCAATAATGCAGAACTAAGAAAGCAATTTTAAGAAGCCAGTCACAAATCGGAATAAGGCCCTCGCAGCCCGACTTTCCACGTGGTTTGTCCAGCGCCGGCCATGTCGCCAGGGGCTGCTGAGCCTCACGGGACTGGTGCTACGTGGCGTTCGGGTGGCCCACGGCCGTTCCCCGGCCGGACGGAGACGCCCGCCGGGACTGTCCCTTCACCCCTCGTCCCGGCCACCGCCTCCGCCACCACCTCGGCCTCCTGAGCGGTGCCCCTCCGAGAAGGCCCCGATCTCGCGCGGGCGCAGGCGCGGGCCGGGGCGAGACCCCCGGGCCGCGGCCGCTCCCGGAAGTCCCGCTGCCGGCCGTGCGCCGGGTGGGCGGGGAGAGACGGCGCTCCCGGAAGTGCCGGCCGGCCGGCGGGCGGGGCTGCGGCTGCCACGTTGGAGCGGAACGTGGAGGTGGCCCTGGGCCGGGAGGAGGGGCGGCGGCGGATGCTGGGAGAGTCCGACGGGCGCCGCGCTAACGCAGGAGCCTGTGTCCGAGGGTCCCCGCCAGGTGTGTCCGCCCGTTGCGTCCTGCCCTCCTCGCTGGCCTCCGGTGCTTGAGGGCGAGCCCGCCGAGTCTGAGATTCCGGCCCCGCTCTCCGCTGGCTCCCGCCGGCCTGAGGCCCGGTCTCTGGTGACGGCGCGCCCCGGTCTGGGTTTCGGGCCCGGCGGAACGACGCCCGGCCTCCGGACTCCCGCGGCGATCGCGCCCGTCCGCACCGGCCGCCGCCGCGCGGGAGCTCTCCGGAGGCTCACGACCGGGCGTCCCGCCGGGGGGCGTCGCAGCCGGGCTGTGACTGGACTTGAGGCCGGGAGACCTTCGGACCCTGGTGCACAAAGAGGTGCTGTCTCCGAGGGCGAGGACGGGAAACAGATCTCGGGATTGCTCTGGTTGACTTTAATTTGGTTGGGATTTTGGGGTGTATACTTGAGCTGTTGCCAGATGGAAAGGTCCATAGGTTGGAACTGACGGCTATTGTCACTTAACCGGGATTGGATTATGTTAAGGACAATGGTCGCCAGTCGCACCTTGTACTTCGAAAGAAGTCTCGTTAAGCGTTGTGTGTTTTTGCTAGTGAGTGGTTAAATTACAGAGCGTTTGTAAAATAAAATCAAAATATTGCCAGGACTTGTGGGCGTTATAAACTTTTCTTTGATCTCAGAGAACTAATTTTTACATAGGTCTTTTTGAAGTTAGGATGTTGTGATGGTCTGTGACAAATCCTTCCTCCTAAACTCTCTTTTCTAACTATAGAGAAGTGACATTTGGTTGCCTTTGTCGGCAGTTGTAACTGTATTTAGTTGGTAATTACAGGCTCGCCCTTGTCACAGTATCCTGCGTTTCCTGTACATCCCGGCTTATTCAAGAATTGGCTAAAATGTACTCTCCTTTTTCAGTGGTTCTTCTGTGCTCCCTATTTATGATTATTCCTTAACTAGAACTCTGGGAAAGATTTGTAGACTCTAAGAACTTTTGGATAATTCGAGGTGTTTTTTGTAGCTGTGATTTTATTTTTACACGATCCATGGTTATTTGGGAAAAGTGAAATTTGGGATGGATTTAGAATTACAGTGCTTAAGTTTATATAGCAGGTTCTTTTTTGAAGTTAATAACATAGAAGAAAAGAAAGAAATTTGTAAACTGTAAAGAGCAACGATTCTCAGCCTTTTGGGATTTCACTCTGTTTTGAGAATCTAATGAAAGCATTGGATCATCTTCCTAGAAAAATGCACATATACATGTGCACATAGGATTTTATATGTGTACATAATTTCATGAGGTTTACAAATCCCAAGTTAAAAACTCTTGCAAGGGGATATTACTAAATTGATTTACATTGCTTGATGCATTGATTACATTGTTTTTAGAAATGGCATGTTTAGATAGATAAATTTCAGCTCAAAAAGTTTTATTATACTGCAGATTAGTATGCCACCATTTAGTTCAGTAACTGGTACACATTTGCTTTCATCTTTGGTTTGATTTAGGTTGAGTAAGATGAACCTAGAGTATTGATAATACAAAACAAATCCTCCAGAACAACTGTCCCGATCCATAATGAGATATTTTGCCCACACAAGATGGACTTTTACTTTAGTGCCAGCTAGGGATTGTATACCTAGTTTGGGAGTCAGAGGTTCTGATTCTATTACCTCTTTCTACTTAACATTCTGAGGTATGGGTCAGCTCTGTGTATAGCATCCTACAACTGATATTTTTCAAATTGTAGTGTTGGGTTTTAGTATTGCTTCACAGAATTTACATTTTGAAAACGAGCAGAAAGAGAAAGATTTCCACTTAATTGGATACAATTATTATGGGGAGAAATTTGGATGAAAAATAAGAATTCTGGTCTGGAGTATAAATTTTCATTAATAGCTGTATTCTCAAAGATGCATTGGGATAGCCATTTTAAATTGTGATTTTTGTAGTAGCCATCATTGATGAGCATTTATTTACCATGTGCCAGGCACTGTTCTAACCATTCTAATACCTCATTTAATTGTCACAATAATCCTATGGTGTAGATGACTGTTATTATCCTTATTTTACTGAGGGGACCAAGTCACACATAGGTAAAGTTACATGACCGAAGTCAGAGGGGGACTTGGGGGAGGTGAGATTTAAACTGAGAGTATCTGCCCCAGACCCCCTGCTTTTAATTGTGCTGTAGATATTGTCTTGTAGATGATATATATGAACAAGCCACTGTCCTAGAAGTTTTCTTTGGATGTTTTCAAAATGGTTATATTCTGTGTAAAATAATCTTGAATGAAACAAGTATGCATAGTCTGAATTCTAATTAGATGCAATATTTTTTAAAACCGTACAAAGCTTTTAAAGCAAGTCTTTCTTGGGAAGTATATGTGGTTTGATCTAAACCCTCTTGCTCATGTTTTCAAGAAAACTACAACTAAATGAATGGTCATTTCTAAGAGAAGGAAATACATATTAATCTATATTCAAGTGAAGCTGTATTTCCATAGCTTTCTTAGTAATTTTGAGAATGATTGCAGTAGGTAGATAAACTCATATTAATTAATTAGATTCAGACTGTATATTATACCATAGTGCTAGGCCATTATTGTAGTATAGTGATTTTTTTTTTAAACAGATGGCGTTGAAGCCCTATACTCAGGTTAATAAGTAGAACTGCTTCCAGTAGAATATTGAGTACTAGGGCTAAGAAATAACCTTTCATAAATGCTTTGAATTCCCACTTAGCCATCTTACTTATGTTCTTACAAATTTGTCTTTTTCTCTTTCAATAAATGTTACACATTAAGCATTCATTAATTAGGTAGTCCTTTTACCTTTGCTCTTAGAGATACTGTAATTCAGTTTTTTAAAAATATAACTACTTTGTTTTTCATTTTTAGAAGTTATTCTGAAGGCATCTCATAACCTTTTTTCTCCTAACAGTACTTTCTCCTACTTTTTAAATAGGAAAAGATCGTTTAAAGACTTAAGAATTTAAAACTTAAAAGTTTTATCTGAAACTAGTCTTTCTAGCTCATTAGTTTCCTAAATTAGTCCCTTCATATTCCCCTAAATATAAGCCTTTAAAATCAATCAAACAAAACTTTCTGCATACTTATACCGTGCTGAGCAATCTTGAGTGCAAAAAGGGATAAAAGTTGTAATACCTGATTAAAAAAAGACATTATTGGTCTACTTAGTGAGACAAGATAACACATAGTTGATAAAAAAGAGAAATTAGAAAATATATAAACAATATATGTTAATAGAATGTTATAAAGTAGTCAAAATAGAATGACACATTATTATAAAGTGCTTAAAGTATGGTACTGACAGTTATAAACAGTTGAGAGATTATTTAGATTTGTTAGGATTGAATCTTCATGTCAGTTTTCATGAAGGAGCTGGAACTTGAATTTATTATAAACATTTGGTCACACAGTTGGCTAAGAGCAAGAAGAGGGCATTAATATAAAGAAAACAGGTCCCTTTTTTTACTTCTTAGAAAATTGGGATTTTTTTTTTCCCCCAGAATAATTTTAGGAAACTAGATGTGAAGTTTTCTTGCTTAATCTCATGATAGCAGTAATTTTTAAAAATAGCTAACAGAGCAAAACATACACTAAGCTGTGTGCTAGACAACTTCGTTTGGTTCTCTATAAAATAGATCATTTAAAGCTCACAATATCCCATGAGGTAGTCACTTTTATCCCCATTTTACAAATGTGGAGACTGGGGCTCAGGTTGAAGAATGTGTCCAAGGCATCATATTTAATAAGTAGCAGAGCCAGTAGTCAAACTGAGGCTTGATTCCAGAGCCCATGTTTTTAACCACGTGATATAACCTCCTAATCCTACTTTTTCCTAACCTAGGCAATTTTTAAAATGCATTTCTTTTCCTCTTAATCTCTTCATGCGTGTTAGTTGCTTTGCCATTCATTATTTCTTCTAAACGTTAATATTTCTTCTGTGATATAAAAATTGAATACCTGAACTTGTTGGAAGTAACAAGAGCTTGGACTCTGGAGCTAAATTTCTGAGTTCAAGTCTTGGCTCTGCTCCTTGCTAGCACGTACAAATTATATAACTTACTGTGTCTTAATTTTGTCATCTGTAAAATCTTCAAGTATAAACAATTTGAACTTGGTAAGACTCAAGGCCCTCTTAAGAAAACTGTTAGCGGATGAACTCTGGAGATGAATGAGGAAACTGGCAAGAGTACTGCTGGAAAGTGTTGCGTATGTTTAACTACAGATAAGAGACTGAAACCAAAGTGGAAATAAGTAAGAAAGAATAAAATATAGGTGTTAAATGTCCAATAATGTAGGAGTTGATCATAAAACTAATAAAAAGAGAAGTGGAAAGAAAATTGGAGGTAGAGTAAGTTAGTGGATTGCCACATCTGTAATAGCTGGGAGTCAAAGGACATCATTTAAAGCTGACATATCAGTTAGGAGAAGCATAAGCATACTTAGCAGTACAAAGGTAAACACTGAGAAAGATAATACTATTGACTACTGTTGTGTAGTACAAGAGGGGCAGTGAGATTATCTAAGCTAATTTCATTAGTGCTTATAGTAGGGAGACAGTAGTTACTGTGTAAAGAAATAGAGAATTAATGGTACTAAGTTAAATTTTTTAAAATTATAGTTATAAAGATAGAACCAGAAACACATATTAGAATAAAACGCAAATCATCCTAATTATTGGAAAAATGGTAACTACACAGAAGAGAAAATAGACAATAGCAAAAGACTTTTTACAAAATTGTTAAGCCAAAGAGCAAAATACGGTGAAACGAAGACCAACCATATCTGCCATATCAGTACTTTTTTTTTCTTTTTTTATGTTGTGATAGGGTCTTGCTCTGTTGCCTGGCCAGAGTGCAGTGGTGTAATCATAGCTCACTGCAACCTCCAACTCGTGGGTCCAAGCGATCCTCCTGCCTCAGCCTCCTCAGTAGCTAGGACTATAGGTACATGCCACCACGCCCAGCTGATTTTTCTTTTTTTTTGTAGAGATGGGGTCTTGCTCTTGCTCTTGCCCAGGCTCATATCAGTACATTTTAAATGACCTTAGCTAACTTCTTGGAAAGATTTTCAAATTGAATCACCAAGCAAAGTCTGGTTTTTTTTTTTTTTTGCTGTGTTCAGGACAGCTTAGTGAAAACAGAGTGGTTCAAAAGTTGAAAAGGGCAAAAGCAGGCATGTAAAAGCAAATAAAAGGTGGAATTCCGGCCAAAAGTCATTATTTGAGCCAAAGAAGGATACTTCATAAAGCTTAAATGTATACTGGAGGGTGAATATTTAACATTATGATGCACAAAATAACTATGTATTAAATAACAAAATAACTTTCATAAAACAGAGGGTTCAGGAGATACCAGGAGGAATAGACACAAATGTGTTAACGGTAGGAGACTTTTAATTTACTGCCTGGTCCAAGACAGATCAAGTAAACAAAAAATAAGGATATGGAAGACCTAAACAATTAAATCAACAAAGAGGGTTTGATTAATATGTATTGAACTCTGGACCCTGAAAACAGCAACCCCTTCTTTTTAGGTCCCGTGAACAGTTCACGTGAACTCACTGTATAAGCTCCGTATGTAGAGAGGGAGGGAGGGTTGGTAGGTGGAACACAGGGGATTTTAGGACAGGGAAACTACTCTGTATGATACTATAATGATGGATACAGGCCATTATATATTTGTCAAAACCGGTGGAATGTACAACACTAAGAGTACTGAACCCTAATGTAAACTATGGACTTCGAGTGATACTATGTTGATGTTGGTTCATGGATTGAAACAAATGTACCACTCTGGTGCCAGATGGTGGTGGTGGGAGAGGCTGTGGGGGGCTTAGGGGAAGGTTTGTAGCAACTCTAGTTTTTGCACAACTTTTCTGTGAACCTGAAACTCTAAAAAAATCAAGCTTGTGTTAAAAAAAACCAAAATCCTATGAAAGGTGAAAAATATATATATCATAAGAAAAGTCAAAAGATCAAGTCCATCAATCTAATAGAAAAATAGGCAAGTGATATGAATCGACAGAAAAGGAGATAGGGATGAGCAATAATCATATAAACAGATGCTCTGTATCATTTATAGTAAAACTATACAGAGCTAACAGTTTTCACGTTTTGTTGGTGAAAATCTAAGTGTGACAATACAATCCGGAAAGGCTGTAGGACAGCACGCAGTCACATATTAACTCTCGAGAACGTGAAAAGGTGCAGGTGCCATACAGGGCAACCTGGTAATGTTCATCAAAATTAAAATTGCACTTATCCTTTAACCAAGCAGTTTTACTTCTGGAAATTTATAGCTGTCCCTGCCCGTGAATGAAATAACACGGGCATATGGCCATTTATTTCAGCGTTGTTTGTAAAAATAACCAAAAAGCAGCTCTGCTGTTCGTTAGTATCCGACTAGGTGGTTAAATTATGGTACATCTTACAAGGGAGTACTATGCCGTGTGAATATATTTATGTAAAAATAACAAAGATTTCAAAAAAATACATACCACAATATCTCCTGAGTTTTCCTGTCAAAATAACTTTAATGATGGAGAGAAGATATAAACAAGTGGTATGTGGAATTGTAGCTTGAAGAGACAAGTTTTTGAAACATTTCTGCTTTATCTTTAAAATCTGTGGGCTTACTATGTTCATCTCTATAGTAGGTGTTTTAATTTAAGATTAACTTTTAAAACTGCTCTCAACCTTGAGTAATCCTACTCCAGGAAGATGCACCTTGTTTATTATGTTGCTACCCTCACCCCTGATACATCCTTGTGTGAGAAGCACATGGATAGCAAAGTTAATTCCTCAGCTATTATCCTGTAGTGTTTTTGTGGGGTATTTTTCTAGACTGATTTTTCAAGTGAAGGACTATAATCTGTAAACAATTAGAATAGCTTGATGTTTGCTCAAAATAACAAGTTTGGGCCGGCGCGGTGGCTCACGCCTGTAATCCTAGCACTCTGGGAGGCCGAGGCGGGTGGATCGCCCAAGGTCAGGAGTTCAAGACCAGCCTGAGCCTCTACTAAAAATAGAAAGAAATTATATAGACAACTAAAAATCTATATAGAAAAAATTAGCCGGGCATAGTGGCGCATGCTTGTAGTCCCAGCTACTCAGGAGGCTGAGGCAGGAGGATCGCTTAAGCCCAGGAGTCTGAGGTTGCTGTGAGCTAAGCTGACGCCACGGTACTCACTCTAGCCTGGGCAACAAAGTGAGACTCTGTCTCAAAAAAAAAAAAAATATATATATATATATATATATATAACAAGTTTGTCTTCTTTCTTATATTGAGCATTTCCCATAAATGACACCTTAGCCAATTTGATTTATTGGCACTGTAGCCATTACTAATGTACTGGTTTGTCCAGTATATTTTTATGTGAGATAAGTTTCTGTGTTCTGTGGAACGTATTCAGTATATTGCTATATAAAATGTTCTCTTTAGCAGGATGAAGTTAAAGGAAATAGATCGTACAGCCATGCAGGCGTGGAGCCCTGCCCAGAATCACCCCATTTACCTAGCTACAGGTGAGTTCAAAAGACAGAAGATAGTATGAGTAAGCCAGTGAGTAACTTAACCTCTTCTCTTCTACATCTGGCTTATTCATACTTGTCTTTTTTTTTTTTTTTTCCTTTATTATTTTTTGTGTACTTTCTGCATACTTGTCTTTTAAGATTCAGTTCAAGCTATGTCTTCTCTGGAAAGCCTCTTTTCCCTGGGAGGGTATCTCCTTTCGATAAGCTGAGTTCAGTGGCATGACCTTCCTCTGTGTTCATGTAGCACCTCGTACATCAGAGCATTGACCATGATGTGTTACCATATTAAGTTATTTTCCCTACTTCACAGGGATTGTGTTTCATTGTTATTCCTCCTGTGTTAATCATAATGGATGACATGTAAAAAAACAGTTAATATCAATGTAAATGAATGAAGAGCAATGTTGATATTAGCATTTTAATATAAAAAGAGAGTTATATCATGTATGATTATAAGCAAATATAGTAAATCATGGGACCATTTTTACAGACCACTTTTAAAATATCTACAGGCTTAAAAAGATCTGCAGTAGCCATTCTTACAAACATCATCTCCCAGCCCTTTGCCAGAATCTCCTTGCTATAGTGGCTTAAGCATCTGCTCAATGGCATATGTGCTGAGATTTCAGCCCCTAATGCAGCATTCATGAGCAAGATAATTGAAAAACATGCGGTTCATTTCTGTTTTGTATGGTTTTCTCTGAGCCTTTTATTTTTGCATGTGTAGTTACCCATAAATGTATTTTGTACAGGAACATCTGCTCAGCAATTGGATGCAACATTTAGTACCAATGCTTCCCTTGAGATATTTGAATTAGACCTTTCTGATCCATCCTTGGATATGAAATCGTGTGCCACTTTCTCCTCTTCTCACAGGTATGAGGCTCAGCCCAAAATTCACATGATTATTTATATGTTATGATTAATGCTCAGTTTGTATATAATTTTGCCAATTTTAGAAACTACAAGGAATATCATCAGTGACATGAAATATTTTGTTCAGAAAGCATATGAGTGAATTTTTATGGAAGTAAGGAAGTGTTTATATGGTCTGTTGCCTTTTTTATTGCTGGTAGAGTTGTTTTTTCTATCTCCTTTATTACAACTGTTTATAAAAAAAGGTTGGTATGACTAGAAAAAGGAGTAGTTTTATTAAGGCACTAATAATAGGATTAGCTCTGAATGGTAGGTTATTTTTATTTTCTTCTTTGCACTTATCTATATTTAGAAATATACTTCACAGAGAATTTTGTTGACATGGTTTCTGATACAGTAAGTATTTGGATCACCCTTTCAAATACTTATGCCTTATTGTAATGCAGAGAAAGGATGGTTTCATTTAAGTAACAAAATAAGCTTTATTGTTGCAATATCCTAGCAGGTTTTGAAGAGATTGTGCCTTAGCTAAGAGACTAGAGCTCCAATTATGGAGTTTCATGGGACCTCTCATATTCTTCAGAGCCATCATGTTGTGATGGGAACCCCAGATACCTTTTGTCTAGAGGAGTTTTTCTACTCACCGTTATCTATCTCATCATACACCATATACACATGTCACCTTCATATTTCATTTCCATCCAGATTATAGACTATAATCTTTTATTCTCCACCAGTAGGGTACTTGTCATAATAGACATAATTTTGATGTCACTTTTCTGCTGTCAGAATACATTATTTTTCTTAGAAAATTTCAGATGACTCCTTTAACACTTTTACTATTTAACAGGCCACTTGGTGACGACTTCTGTAGTCAAATAGTTTATTTTTCAAGGGAAGTGGTTTATTTGCTCTATTTTACAGATGAACCAAAGGCAATTTAGGAAGATTAACTTACCCAGAATCTCACAGTTTCTAAACAGTAAAATTATTCTCAAACCGATATCTTTTGCTACACCACTGAAGTGTACTTTGTTATACTGCCTCACCTCTACACGAGTTTTTACTCTATGGGGATTATAAAATCAAATAAATATACAGATATGACTATAAATAATAAAATGCCATTTCACCAAAGTCATGCGCAATTACCAGGAGTGGAGGGAAAACAATGTTTTCAGCGTTTTTATGGAAACATAAACAGTTAAATGTGTAATTTCAATTTTTTTCCTACATTTATTTGACTTCAAGAATGAGTTATTTTACTTGTTTTTTCCTAAAGGTACCACAAGTTAATTTGGGGGCCTTATAAGATGGATTCCAAAGGAGATGTCTCTGGAGTTCTGATTGCAGGTGGTGAAAATGGAAACATTATTCTTTATGATCCTTCTAAAATTATAGCCGGAGACAAGGAAGTTGTGATTGCCCAGAATGACAAGCACACTGGCCCTGTGAGAGCCTTGGATGTGAACATTTTCCAGGTTAGGCTTTGTTTGACATTTCACTCATAATTCTTAAAATATGTGCTGCTCATTTGAAATAAGTATGTGAATCTACTATGCCTGAGTCTTGGAATTAAAAGCTGAACACGTGACGTGTTCCTTTGCAGGTTGATGAGTAAGTATGTTTGTTTGAAGAATGGTGGGTTCAGTTTGGTTAATGGTGGGTTCAGTTTGGTGGCTGCTAGTTTGGTTGTAATCTGTTAGTAGGATACCCTAAACTCAACGGAGGGAATCCAGTTAATAGGCTTAATTCTAGAAGTCTGGATGTGTCATGCCATCTGATTAGACATTTTTTAAACATTAGGAGCCCCATAGGTTGGAAACCTTACCATTTAAAAGTTTGTGCTAGGTCAGCATTAGGCTGGTGGTGTCTGGATCAAGCCACTGTTTTATTAATTGAAAATTTTTGTATTTATGATAATGATTACTACTCTGAAATAATTAGAAATGACATAAATATAGTGCAGATTTAACAAATAGGCAATTAAGATTCCACTGTTGCCTTCATACTCAGCACTGAATATTAATTATATAAATGCATAGGTTAAAGATCCAGAGTTAGTGGGATACTGGATTCTAACAACCAAAGAAATGAATATTAAGAAAGATTTATAGTTCTATTTCTTATAAATAGATACTTAGGGTATAAAAATATAGAAAACTGCATTTCTATAGTTTATAGCGTCTGCTTTTTGATTAGATAGCTAATTCTTTTATTAATTTTATTAAACAGCTGTTGATTTTTGATAAAAGTGTTTTTTATTATAGGTAGCTACCAACATAGAATTCTTCTGTTTTCTTAGTTATATGTCAGTTGATTAGAGAATTTATGAGAGTGAATAGTAAAGGATAAAGGTCAATGTATGAAGCCTATTATTTTCCTACTTTATACCTACTTTATATAACAGTTTTAGGATCTTTTTGACCCTAAAGTTATGCAACAGAGATAACCTAGAAATATTGCTACCTGGAACAAGATTGAGTGTAAGTGAGCTGGAAATATGTGAAAATTTAAGATAAGAGATTTTACTATTCCTATATTGGTCTAGCTCTGGAAGCTGGCTTTAAGGTATCCTGAGAAAAATGCCATAGTTTTAGGATCCAGCAATAATTGGTGAACTTTTATTGTCTCTCACAATTAAAGCTCCTTCCAGTGATGCAAAGCTACAAGCAATAATCCCCACATGGTACCGTGATTGATTAAGAATTTATTCATGTAATTTTTTTTTTTTTTTAATAGAGATGAGGTGTCACTGTGTTGCCCAGGTTGGTCTTGAACTCCTGGGCTCAAATGATCTTCTGCCTCAGCCTCCCAAAGTGCTGGGATAACAGCTGTGAGCCACCACACCCAGCTAAAATTAGTTTTTTGGTCAATGGACATATTTTGTTTTTGTTCCATAGAGTTTTATAATATGTTTTTCTTAAAAACTATTTACATTCGGTGAAGATTATTATGTACAGTTATTTAGGAGTTCATACATGTGTGTTTTGCTTTTTTAATTAAATGGAAAAATTGTATGTGCTAAAACTAACATCTTTCCAACTCTGAACTGAGTTATTCTGAGTTCTCTTAATTATTCTTAAGTGCTATTTAGTTAATATTTTTTATTGCAGACTAATCTGGTAGCTTCTGGTGCTAATGAATCTGAAATCTACATTTGGGATTTAAACAATTTTGCAACTCCAATGACGCCGGGAGCCAAAACACAGGTATTATATTGATTTTGATGAATGTAATCAGAGAATCAAAAAGCAGTTCTTCTAAACTAACTTATTTCAGTTTTAAGTTTTTTTCACTCAAAACATATATGTTTTAAATCATGTTTATATGTCATTGATTTTTTTCAGTGTAGTAAAGTATTAGTAAATATGTTTCTTCAAAGTATCAGTGAATCCCTTAATAGTAAATATTTATTCAGAACCTACCATCTGCTAGACACTGTTCATTTTACTAGGCATAGAGTAATAAACAAAATGGACAAAAATCCTTAATAATTTTCTTATGGTATATTTTTTTCTCTGTGTGGTAGCTACTCTGTATTTTAACAACATCCAATGTTCTTAAAACAAAAAAAAAAAAAATCAGCCCCTTTCGTATGTATTTCCAGTAAATTGGATAAAGAACAGACTTTCGCTGTTCTTCCTTGAGTTTGTTTATGTCCTGTAGGCCACCCAGTTTGAGTAACCCTTGTAGCTGGCCCTCACGTCTGAGAGGCAGCGTAAGGATAGCATATGCTTTATAGTTTATAAAGGTATTTTTCTAGTGGTCCGGGCCATAACTTTTGCTGTGCTTTCTCGTCTGTCATATTCACTAACACCTACTTTGTGGTTCATGATCTATCTTGTAGCAGCTGCAAAATAAAGAAACAGCACTTGATTTATAGCAGGAGCTCAATAAATGCTTGTTGCATGAGACAACATTAAACGAGATAAAATACTTGAAATGGTGTATTACCTGCACTTTAAACTGTATTGTTGTACATGTTAAGAATGTAGGAATATAAAGCAAATTTATGAAATAAATGGATCAGATCTTTAATCTGTTCCTTAATATGGAGGATCAGACTATAATTTGGTTATAGCAGAGAAATGATTTTTAATGGTTTATTCCTTATAGCCCCCAGAAGATATCAGCTGTATTGCATGGAACAGACAAGTTCAACATATTTTAGCATCCGCCAGTCCCAGTGGCCGGGCCACTGTATGGGATCTTAGGAAAAATGAGCCAATTATCAAAGTCAGCGATCATAGTAACAGAGTAAGTATATGATTGATTTGTGATGAACATGTTATATTTCTGCTGTAGGTATTCTTATGTTGTTTGTCAGGGTTGACAACACATCAGATTTCTGTAAAGTCAAATCCTGCCTTTCATTAATCAGTCATGTTGGAATGAATGTTTTTATTAGGGAAAATAATGAAATTCCTAATAAACTATATTGGATGTTACTAATGATGAAGAGAGAGATTGATTAATCAAAGGGCTTATTCAGTGATATACTGGTTGTTTTGCTTTGCTAGCTGTTTTAAAATGTTGCCCCAACTTTTTTCATTCATCTTTAGCTTTTCCTAAAATATATAAATTTTTCCTGCTGGGAGTTTTATGACTATGAACTTGTGATTCCCAAACTCCTGGTCATCTCTTCTTTTGGTTGGGTGCTGCTAAAGTGAGCTAATATCTTTCACTTGCCTAGCAGACACTGCCGTAGCATACATTAAATTCTCAACCTTACAGATTTCTTAAAGTTTTTTGCTATTAGGTGCTATGAAATAATTTTGACACAAGAGCCTTGTTTTGTTTGTTTTTAATTACATTGGGTAGTTTGACATTTTCTAAAACAAGTTTGCCTACAGTCAGAGATTACATATATAATTTTAAAACAATAACAACAAAAAACAATTAAGAATATTTCTTCAGAGTATTGTTTTTCAAATGAATCAGAAGTTTTAAAACAAATTTGAGTGGAATAAAGCATATAGTAAGCATTGTAGTCATCTGGATCTGAACTTCCAGGTAATTTTCAATAATAATGTTAATTTATCCCATATGAAAATTTTAAATGGTAGTTGTTTCTTAAGACATTTTGCCTTCATTTTTCTAATAAAAAAGAGGAAAGGAATGGGAGTTTTTGTTATTAAAATCTTTTATCTATTTTCATTTTTATGAAAGTATTATATTTTAAGTATGTATAAAACTTTTTCTCTAGTTACAGTTTTGACAGTAAAACTCATTTTTGGTGTAGAATTCTTCTGAACCAGAATAGTTTTGTGTGTATGAAATAGCTGGATGAATTTAAATCATTTGAACATTTTGCTTTTAAGACTAGTGTTTAGACTGGGCACAGTGGCTCAGGCCTCTAATCCTAGCACTTTGGGAGGCTGAGGTGGGAGGATCGCTTGAGGCCAGGAGTTCAAGACCAGCCTGAGCAACATGGCAGGACCCCCATGTCTACAAAACATAGAAAAATTAGCCGAGCGTGGTGGCACATGCCTGTAGTCTCACCCTCTTTGGGAGGCTGAGACAGGAGAATTGCTTGAGCCCAGGA
Organism: Eulemur rufifrons; assembly: GCF_041146395.1. Lineage (NCBI taxonomy): Eukaryota > Metazoa > Chordata > Mammalia > Primates > Lemuridae > Eulemur > Eulemur rufifrons. The sequence continues at coordinate 13,282,980 of NC_090995.1, forward strand.
GTTTGATGTTGCAGTGAGCTATGATGATGCCACTGCACTCTAGCCCAGGCAACACAGTGAGACCCTATCACAACAAAAAATTTTTAAAAAGACTATTGTTTAAGATTGTCCAATAAAATTTAGTCATTTTTCATTTTGTTTTTTAAAATAAACTGAGCCTGAACTGATGATTTTTCTGTTTGTTTCAATAAAGGGATATTCCTCAAGTTTCATTTTGGCTTTTCATAAAGTGATTGGGTTGATAAAATGTGAGCCTTCACTGTCTGCAGATGCATTGCTCTGGGTTGGCGTGGCACCCTGATGTTGCTACTCAGATGGTCCTTGCCTCTGAGGATGACCGGCTACCAGTGATCCAGATGTGGGATCTCCGATTCGCCTCCTCGCCACTTCGTGTCCTGGAAAACCATGCCAGGTATCATGCTGCTCTTGTAAGACACTTGATTTGTTTATTTTCTAAAACATGTTTACTTACCTTTGAATTAGGGAATCCACTTTATTGTAAGTAATCGTCATCCAATTTTCTACACCCAAAAATGGTAGCCACATTGTAGCACAACAAAACGAAAATGTGTTAGAGGATTTTCAACTACTTATTTCAGATAATTAATAGATCAAAATTCTAGTATACCACAACACTTTGGTGCAACCCTTGAAATTTATTTTACAATTTGGTCTTTACTGGGGCCATCATACTTACAAAGGTGACTCTCTGTAACGTTTGATGTCAAGTAACGATTTAAAAATTTGTTTTATTTCTAAGTTTTTTTTGTTTTGTTTTGTTTTGTTTTTTGAGACAGTCTCGCTTTGTTGCCCTGGCTAGAGTGAGTGCCGTGGCGTCAGCCTAGCTCACAGCAACCTCAAACTCCTGGGCTCAAGCGATCCTACTGTCTCAGCCTCCCGAGTAGCTGGGACTACAGGCATGCGCCACCATGCCCGGCTAATTTTTTCTATATATGTATTTTAGTTGGCCAGATAATTTCTTTCTATTTTTAGTAGAGACGGGGTCTCGCTCTTGCTCAGGCTGGTCTCGAACTTCTGAGCTCAAACAATCCACCCGCCTCAGCCTCCCAGAATGCTAGGATTACAGGCGTGAGCCACTGCGCCCGGCCCTATTTCTAAGTTTTTATTGTAATTTAAAAGCAAACATTTTTGGTAAATTAGTTCATCCTGCTTTCAATTTTAATAAGATTGTATTAAATTACACTTCTGTTAACAGTGCCTGTCCAAAGCCTAGCTGGAAATAATTTGAGATTTGGTTTTCTCAGGATTAAAAATTCCTTGTCCCTTTGTGTTTTTGACAGGGGGATTTTGGCAATTGCTTGGAGCATGGCAGATCCTGAATTGTTACTGAGCTGCGGAAAAGATGCAAAGATTCTCTGCTCCAACCCAAACACGGGAGAGGTATAGGGAGGACTATTCTTATATTACACTTTTAAAAATCGTAGTATTGTTTTTCCTGGCCAAAGATACTCTCTGAAAGAAACTGTTTAATTTAGATGTACTTTGTTGGCCGCATTAATTCAGGTGTTTTGGTTATCAAGTGCCGTATGCTTTCCTGAGTTTCGCTGTTTGTGTTTTTGTTGATCTAGGTGTTGTATGAACTTCCCACCAACACACAGTGGTGCTTTGATATTCAGTGGTGTCCCCGAAATCCCGCTGTCCTGTCAGCTGCTTCCTTTGACGGGCGTATCAGCGTTTATTCTATCATGGGAGGGAGCACAGATGGTTTAAGGCAGAAACAAGTTGACAAGGTATTAGAAAATGTTAAGGTTTTTTATTATAACACCTGAAAAAAAAAATCCTATTGCATAATTATTTTGAAAATGACTTTACTGATCAACCACGCTGGTTAATTGCATAATCATGAGATAAAAATTTCCTGGATATGACCTGAAAAAAAATGAGACATAGTTTGTGTAAGTTACAGATTCTCACCTGTTGTTTTTTTTTTTCTTTTTTTTTTTTAGCTTTCGTCATCTTTTGGAAACCTTGATCCCTTTGGCACAGGACAGCCCCTTCCTCCATTACAAATTCCACAGCAGACAGCTCAGCACAGCATAGTGCTGCCTCTGAAGAAGCCACCCAGGTGGATCCGAAGGCCCGTTGGTGCTTCCTTTTCAGTAGGTTGACTCTGTTTGTATGGTCCGTGGGCACAGTAGTAAAGCGTTGTAGGATCACTCAGACGGAAGCAGTTTGGGTTTGAGATGTGTTTGTGTGTTTTCATCATTCAGAATGGTTTATCAGAGAAGGTGGGGCCTACTCTCTCTTTTTCCTTATTTTATTAATAAAATTGTGATAAAATATACATAACAATTTATTTTTAAATGCACAGTTCAGGCCACTTTTGGTGGCTTATGCCTATAATACCAGTGCATTGGGAGGCCAAGGTGGGAGGATCACTTGAGGCTAGGAGTTTGAGACCATCCTGGACAATATAGTGAGACCCCATCTCTGCAAAAAACTTAAAAAATTAGCCAAGAATGATGGCACGCATATGTAGTCCTAGTTACTTGGGAAATTGAGGTGAGAGGATCACTTGAGCCCATGAGGTAGAGGTTACAGTGAGCTATGATGGCACCACTGCTTGCACTTTAGCCTGGGTGACAGATAAAGACCCTGTCTCCAAAAAAAAAAGAAACCCACAGTTCCTCCTTTTTTAAAAAGTCTTGTCTTCCTTCTCTTTCTCTCCTTTCTTCTTTATGATGGGGAAATGTCCTTTCTCCTTCTCTTCTTCCTTCTAGTGTTTCTTTTTAATTGTAAAAAACATTTTTGTTTGTGAAGAAAGAGAGGCATAGAAAAATTAAATAACTTGTCTAATGTGACATAATTATAAAACTTTTAGCTATTCCACTGCCAGTCTAATCAAATCCCTACTATACATAATGATAGAATGGGAGTCTCTTGGTAATCATGCCTAAAATTTGTTTTTTGTTTTTTTTTTTGAGACAGAGTCTCGCTTTGTTGTCCGGGCTAGAGTGAGTGTCGTGGTGTCAGCCTAGCTCACAGCAACCTCAAACTCCTGGGCTTAAGCGATCCTCCTGCCTCAGCCTCCCGGGTAGCTGAGACTACAGGCATGCGCCACCATGCCCGGCTAATTTTTTCTATATATATTTTTAGTTGTCCAGGTCATTTCTTTCTATTTTTAGTAGAGACAGGGTCTCGCTCAGGCTGGTCTCGAACTCCTGAACTCAAGCAATCCTCCCGCCTCGGCCTCCCGGAGTGCTAGGATTACAGGCGTGAGCCACCATGCCCAGCCAATCATGCCTAAAATTTAGATACTAAACTTATCATTTAGTAAGTTGCATTTTTTATCATCATAACAGTCACATCATATAATTCTGTATATTCTCATTTCCCCAAACTGAATGCATCATCTCTGCAATTACCACAATTTCAATTATTGTCATTCTTCTGGTACCAGGCTCCGAATTGTTTCTTTGGCCTCTCATATTCATGCCTCAAGTGTCGGTATTGATCTCTTTATAAATCTCTTGGATTTATTTTTTCCTTTTTACATTGCTACTACTCTGCCTAATTCTTTATCTTTTGAACTAAACACTTCTAATAAATAGCTTGATTGCATTTCCGTTCTTGTCTTTTTCCCTTCCAATCCATACGACTTACTCCAGATTTATTTTCCTAGAATAGACACTCGATTATATGTGATGTCATTCATAAATCCATTCTCTGGATTGAATTAATCCCATCCACCCTGTCTGATCTTCTCTGCTAGCTGCACTCCTGCCTTTGAATCTTTCCCGTTGCTTACAACTCTCCACTTTCCTCACCACTTTTTCTGAAGCTTAATCATTCAGCTAACTAGTTCTTCTCTAAATAATTAAAACATTTTTATTATAAAATGACACATGTATGGAGGTTTAAAAAAATTCAAACTGTACAGAAAAGCAGCTCCCTGCCCAAATGTAACTACTGAGGACAGAGACTCTGATCACAGGTGTGTTCCCGATGCCTAGAGCGGTTGGTGCCTGTCAAATGCAAGGTGTCACTGTGTATTTATCATTGGACTGAAAAGTGAACATCTTGCTCCTCCATTGCCCCACTTCTATTCGCTAGCATTCAAGAATAAATAACCCTCATTTCTTGCTCAAGGAATTTGGAACTGAGTATAGATGAGGAATCAAAATACCATTTTTAGTACTGCCAACAGGTACTGAGTCCCTGTTTAGTTTTTTTCATGTAAAGTTCCTTGAGGATAGTGATTTGTGTTTTTTTTAAGTCTTGGTATTTCCTGCAATGCCTGACATATGAAATACCTTAAACACCTTGACATTTAATAGGATAATTTTGTGTAAAGCCCTTAATCCTTGTATAAACGTTACTAAGTGTGAAAACGAAATTTGGTCCTATGTTTCCTTCTTTCTCTATATTTATTTTATATGAATGAGTATATTAATCAGTTATTAGCTGTTTAATTACATAAGAATAAAGCAGACACAGAGCCTGCCTTGAAACTTAGGGCCTAGAACAGAAGGCAAGACAAAGACGTAAAGCTAATGGTTGAATCAAAAGAAATGTATACTATGCTGAGGGCATCTGGAATGAAAGATGATGTTTGCCAGGGCCTCAGAAAAGTAGTGGTATTGAGGGTGTGGAAAGTAGTAAAAACAAGTGTCTGAGAAATTGTGGGGCACAGTAAATAGTATGTTTCATCTAGAAGGCGGATTGTGGAGAGGAAGAACAAAAATGAAAGGAGGTTGTGGAGCATGGGACGGTGTATCAGCTAATGTCCTCCAGATTGATGTATGTTTAGGCCACAGTTTTTTCGTTTAGTGGGTTTACAATAAGCACTTTTTTGGGCCATATCCTGTGGTTAAAACTGATTCTGTTCATTTGTTCTTTCATAGTTTGGAGGCAAACTGGTTACATTTGAGAATGTCAGAACGCAGGCTCAGCAGGGAGCTGAGCAGCAGCAGCAGCACCATGTGTTCATTAGCCAAGTCGTAACAGAAAAGGAATTCCTCAGCCGGTCAGACCAGCTCCAGCAGGTGGTGCAGTCACAAGGATATATTGCTTACTGCCAGAAAAAAATTGATGCTTCTCAGATTGAGTTTGAGAAAAATGTCTGGTCCTTTTTGAAGGTAAAGTTGATATGTAAAATCATTTTATTTAATCATCTGCAAATTTAACTGTTCCCATTATATTCTACTGTCTTCCCATTAAAGAAACAAATGGAAGAGTGTGATTTCTGGAATTTATGATGAAATTAAGAAACTTTGTAAAGAGCACACAACCTACTTCCTTATGTTAAGAATTCTTCATTTTCTACTTAGAAAAGCCTAATATGAAATACTTTTTTAATAAGTAAACAAAAAGCAATATAATAGATATATTTAGGGGAGAGAGACATAACATTCACCATATCTATTTTAAAATTAGAACATAGAGCTTACTATAATAAAAACATAGAATGTTTACTATCTATAGTAGATCCAGTTACAGAAAATAGGAAAAGAGGAAAGAGGCATAGGAGAGAGAGGTTGGAGGTATTTGTCATCCTGTCTTTAAGAGGAGTTAGAGGGAAAAACATTCTTTTTGCTGAGTTGTGTTTTTAACAGTAGAATAGCCAATAGAATTTCCTGGTTTGTCATTTTGCTTCCACTGGAATGTCTAACTGCAGTTAGTGAATTTTCCAAGGAAAAGCAATCTTAAATACAATAAGTTTAAATTCTAAAATTGTAGGGTTTATTTTTATGTTTTGTAATGAAGTATTAGTTTTGACAAAGTGATTATTTAGGACATAATATGTTCCACGTAATGTGAGTTTTGCATTCATTTAAATTTTGGACCAGAGTGAGTTTGTACTTGCAAAAATTATAATTCAAAAGTAAGCTTATTCAACCAGGATAATTAATTACTTACATACTTACCATTAAAAAAATCTTATTTTTTAAATAGCTGATTTTTGGATTCTAACAGTGACTCTTCAGAATGACATAGTAGACTTTAAGTATTTTTAATTCTTAGAATCTGATCATTTCATATAAAAATCAAGCCTTTAAATGTAGATCTTTGTTTCAAGAATATGTCTTTTTTAAAAGGTAAACTTTGAGGATGATTCTCGTGGAAAATACCTTGAACTTCTAGGATACAAGAAAGAAGACCTAGGAAAGAAGGTAAACTTTCGGGAAAGTTAAATGGCTGTGTTTATATTACATTAATACAAATAAAATATTTATATATTGTACTTTTTTAAATAAAGTTCTACACAGATTATCTCACGTCAGCCAATAAACATTTAATAAGAATTTGTGTTTGCCAATATTTTGAATACATATTGTTAAATGCAAAACTCCACATTATACCTGGATGTAGAAGCTGCCAGAACCACATTTAATTCAAGGTGTTTTGTTTTGTTTTGTTTTGTTTTTGTCTTATAGTTCAGTCACTTCAGAAAATTAGTGATTCCCTCAAAGAGAAATAATTAAAAGTAACTTTGTTTTTATTTATTTATTTGGCAACAGAGTCTCACTCTGTTGCCCAGGACGAGTGCTGTGGTGTCAGCCTAGCTCACAGCAACTTCAAACTCCTGGGCTCAAGCAATCCTCCTGCCTCAGCCTCCCGAGTAGCTGGGACTACAGGCGCGAGCCACCACGCATGGCTAATTTTTTGTTTCTATTTTTAGTTGTCCGACTAATTTTTTTCTAGTTTTTTAGTAGAGATGGGGGTCTCGCTCTTGCTGAGGCTGGTCTCGAACTCCTGAGCTCAAGTGATCCACCCACCTCAGCCTCCCACAGTGCTAGGATTACAAGTGTGAGCCACCGCACCCTGCTTAATTCAAGCTTGATTATCAGGAATAATTGGGCCTTGAAAGATTAGACACTATGGGCCTCAAACACTGGAAATCACACTGAGATTTTAGTAGGATATGTCACCAGTGGCCCTGGGGAAAAGAGAGAGGGAAACTATTAGAGGTCACCCCAAGTTTACTACAACTTAAGTCATGAAAAATTAGGGCATTATTTCAGGCTATCACAATTTTCTACCCTACTTGTGCTTTTGCCCATAGCATGTAATTCCTAAACTGTATATTGAGTTGGTCCAGGTAACAAGAAGTAAATAGTAGATATTTCGGGAACAGGAGCGATTTATTGTAGTGAACCTGAATAAACAAAAAGTCCAAGTGATCTGCCTAATAGGTTGACTTAAAAAAAAAATTTTCCTTTAGAAAGACGATGCTGGACACAGTGGTTCATGCCTATAATCCCAACACTTTGGGAGGCCAAGGCCAAAGGATCACTTGAGGCCAGATCTTCAAGACCAGCTGGGGCAAGATAGCAAGACTCCTGTCTCTACCAAAACTAAAAAACAAATATGGAATAAAAAAATCAAAAGAGGACATCATATTGCAGTTTATAGTGTTCTTCTTAAAGAGGGGTTTATTTATTATTCTACAATGTTGATGTCAACATCAATAGCAGTAAAAATGCTTTGACTTTGGAAACCTCGAAGGCGATATTTTAGATTCTCTACTCGTGTGATTTGTTTTAGCCTTTCATCATCCTTTGGAAATGACTCGGGTTTTCTGTAGCATTACAGGGATGTTGCAGACATGGTACAGACTGGATACCGCGCCCACTAGGCACACGCTGAAGGTCAGGGCTCCTTGAATGTGGGACGGACCACACCACAGCCTCACTGCTTAGTGGCCGTGTATCTTTGCTCCCTCCGTTAGAGTTTTTACATTTAACTTTATTATTAGTCTAAACTTGTTAATGCTGCAACTTTTTTACGTTTGCGAGAGATTAATGTGAAAGTTTTACTGCATGCCCGATAGCAAAAAATGAGGAAATAGGATCTGATTGTCAGTATGCTTCTAATAACAGTTCTTTCCATTGTGAGTACCTGAAGAAATATTTTTAAAACTTTGTTATTTTATTTAAAGCAAAGTAGAAGAGAACACATTTGTTTTGAGGTTAGTTTTGTGATTGAACGGCAGAGTGGGATGATACCTGAGCAGTAGAACTCCACATGAATGAAACTGGAACTGTGGAAGCCAGTATTGCACAGGTTTTATTCTTTTCTTAAACGTACTCCCCTTGATACGAACTTTTGTGGATTTTTGCCAACGAGAAAGGAGTAAGAGGTGAAGGTTTGCTGCATGCCCTGAAATAGAATTCCATTTAGTAGGTGAGTTGTTATTTTTATTTCAGATTGCTTTGGCCTTGAACAAAGTGGATGGAGCTGATGTGGTAAGAAGGCCTTTAATAATAGCTATCTTCTCAAAGTTTAGTTAGCTCATAACAAAGAAGGAAGTCTAATTTGAGAAATTTGTTTTATGCTTCATGGTAAAAAAATAAATGCTGATTCTGGGTATTTTAATAAGTTAATAATTCTCATCTTAAAATGGCATAGGTTTAGCTAGCAGAGCAATTCTTTCTTTTGGCATACATATTTGAATTTTGTAAAAGAGGAAAAACTGGAATCGGTGACTACTCAGGTACTTACGGTAAAGATCTTTTTTGCTGAAGGACATTTGGTAGGGAAGAAAGGAAAGGTGTTAGCAATTATTATTCTTTGCTTTTCCTGTAATGGTGTTTCATAGTAAATTTACTCAGTGTTGCTTCTTAGGATTAAACTAGCTCTGAATGTGAATGGTTGGGTCTTTTGTCTTCCTTGTTCACTAATAACCTTTTAATGCTACATTCTTCAACTTCCTCTGTAATTGTTTTGTGTACCAAAGGCTCTTAAAGATTCTGACCAAGTAGCACAGAGTGATGGGGAGGAGAGCCATGCTGCCGAAGAGCAGCTCTTGGGAGAGGTACTTAACTTTTCTTCATGTTATATTGGACAAATTTGTGATATTTGTGTATCTCACATTGAGATAAGGAAAATTTTCTCAACTACTTTTGCAAAATAAAGTTGGAATAAATTGTTTTCTTAGAGATGTTTAGGGTAGGAATCTACCTATACTGACAGAAGTGTCATCTTTGAACTCGAACCTCACTTCCGGATTATGTGGTTTAAAATTAATAGTTGATGTCTCTTAATTGGGTCAGATGGCCATCAAGATGTCACACTGAAAAGAGATTTTATTCAGAAATCCACATTGCATTGCATGTATGAAGTTTTTTCTTACCACATTAATATTTTGGGCCCACTATCAGTAGCGTAGGCTTCTGAATTAGTCCTGATCTTGGAGTCCAAATACACAATATTTCACTAAACTAAACTGTGTCATGATTTACTGTTAATGTGTCCTTAGTTGTAGTTCATAATTTTTATAACTAATTAAAAAGAGTCCTTGAACACAGAGTTGTATCATTAATTTTTTTCCTGTTAATTTTCCAGGCTTTTTTTAACTATTAATAAATAATTCCATACTTTTCTTGTTTTCTAATTTTATTTCATCTTGGGAAATTAATCAAGAAATTCTTATTTCTCATCTCATCTTTGACTTTTTCATTGTTCTTTATGATATGGGAATATTCTATGGAATGTTTTCTATAATCTAAATTATAAAAATAATTCATCAGTAAACTTAGACTATTACAAGATGATTATAAAAATCATTTTCCTTAGAAGTAGATCTTTTAGAGTTTAATTAACAAGGAAATAAAGGATACGTATAAAATCTTACTAAAAATTAGAACTAAATTTTGGGAATATTTGGACAGAATTGTAGGATACATAAAGAAATGTACTTTTATTTATGTACAACTAGATTAACTATTATCAAATAGAAGACCATTTGGGAGTACATTTATGAATAATAGGCAATAATATGTATTTACCAAAATAGTAGTCATTAATCTGTACTTTGATCTCTTGAAAAAATTGTGTTTAAGGAGATAAAAATCTTCTTTATCTTGATGATACTATTTGTTTATTAAATATTAATAGCTTACATATTGAAGATACTCAATGCATAATAAATTGCGCGTTTTTTTGGCCTGATGTCTATTTCAAAAGTCCATAAATAAAGATTTACTAATTGTTTTTAGAAAACAAAGTTGAAAAATCATTAAAAACAAAGGTTTTTTTTGAAGTTTGTTAGTGATATAATCAGATCAATATCTCTGATTTATTCCTTATTGTGAATAACTTAAATTCTCAATTTTTTTTAGTTTGTATGTGCTAAAATGCTCATCTTTAGTTGGAGAAAGGGATTAAGGTTATAGATATTCTCCTGTATTAGTCAGCATTAATTAATTAAGCTTTACTTACAAATGATGCAATGCTGTACTCTGCCCTAAAATTACCCCGTTCCAAAATGGATACTAGGCATTTAGATTCAGGTGTGTAGGTAACACAAGCATAGAAAAAAGATAATATATCTCATATAAGAGAGTTATGTTCTTCTTTAAAAATTTCTCTCTAATCTCTTTGATATATTTTTTTCTTCTTTGGAATTTTTATGCATGGAAGAGAAAGCATTTAAAGTTATTTACTGGCAAAGTGCCTTTCTTTCTAAAGAAAGAAAATATTGAATTAATTTTTAATCAAGTCTTTCAGGTAGTCTCAGAAGTTTATAACAAAACTATATATACTTTTAGCAGACTGATCTGTTGTTCCAGGTAAGACTAATTTGAGAGAACACAAAATGTATAATTAGAGTATATTCATAATAAATAGTCTATTTATGTGGCTTTTATTCTATGGACAACAAATAATTTTTTTTCATGATTTTTTCCTTGATTCAGTTAGAAAAAAACACCTTACAAATCAAATCTGGTGGACAGGAATTATTAGATGTGTAGAAATAAGGTTGTTTTAAAATGTAAATATAATATAATTTTAAAATGTATATTATACATGTTTCAAGCCACTCATAGTTAAGGTAAGGAAGAAAACAAAGATTCTTTAGCTTCAATAATAACTTCTGAGATACTGGTAATGAGTATGTCCACTTTAGTTTACAGTATTCCTGATGGCTTTGGATTTTATTTATGATTGATTGCACATCAGTTATTCATAATACTTACAGAAGTCATAGATCTTAGTGTAAACTTGGATCTGAGAACTTTTCTAGAATAACTTGGCATGTCATCTAGTTAGTAGGTGAATAATCTTAAATAAATTTTGTTTTATTAGTAAATTATTCCACACTTTCATTGTTGCTAAATTGCCACTTTTCCCATCTCTTTAGCGCATTAAAGAAGAAAAACAAGAATCTGAATTTCTACCATCAGCTGGAGGAACATTTAATATTTCCATCAGTGGGGGTAAGTGCTTGTTGGTTTTGATTTTTTTTTTTCTTTAGGTCTCTGGCTTTTTTGTTGGTTTTGATTTCCAATTGTTTTTTTTTTTTAACCATTTGAAAACAATCCCTGAGTTTAAGTTAGAAATGTTTTGTCAGAGGTGGTAGAGGGTTGAGAAAGAACTCAGTTTTCATTTAGTACAGAGTATGTAATTAATGCCTTGGGAAGGGTGGTGTGTTCAGGCACCCAACTCATCTTTAATAATCCGGTTTAAGGAGTCTGGAAAATGTGTTATTTTACATGTATCTCCATATATTGCTATAGATCTCTTCCATAAATGCCAAGAGCTTGTGCTAGAAATTAATCTGTCAGTAATCAGAAATTAGTATTATGTTCTCCAATTGTATGTCTATACAAATTGATATGTGTAGTATTTTGTTGTCTTTGGTAACAAAAAACTCTATTTAAGTTGGATGTATTATTCCTTGTTGCAGATATTGATGGCTTAATTACTCAGGCTTTGCTGACGGGTAATTTTGAGAGTGCTGTTGACCTTTGTTTGCATGATAACCGCATGGCTGATGCCATTATATTGGCCATAGCAGGTGGACAAGAACTCTTGGCTCGGACCCAGAAAAAGTACTTTGCAAAATCCCAAAGCAAAATTACCAGGGTATGTTATTTTAAAAATAAATAAACAACAATATTTATCTTTCTCAGTATAAAAGCAATACACACTTATTATAGGTAATTGAAATGCAGAAAATAATAAAGAATTTAAAAAGCCATTCATAATTTCTTGACCTAAAAATAGTTGTTGGCAGTTTGGCATGATTATTCCAGTTTTTATTGTTTTCCACACATAATTTTAAAAATTAAAAATATTTTAGTATTAGAAAAATTTAATAGAAAATTTTAAAGGTAAAAATTTGAGCACTCCCTAATTCTGCCAGTAGATAGATGCATATCTTTACCTCTTTCTGTATATTTGTAGAATTTTTTAATTAACGGAATCAGGATCATATATGTATGTATACGTGTGTGTGTGATTTCATTTATAGGTATTGTCACTTATATTGTAAGCATTTTCCCACATCATTAAAGACTTATAAAAATGTTTAATTATAATATTTTATGGTAAGGTTATTTCCACCATTTTGGGATGTTTAGGGAGTTTCCATATTTTGCTAATATATATAAACACCGTTGTGTACAGTGACAAACATCTCTGTTGTACCTAAAGATTTGTACAAATTTCTGATTATTTAATTGGGCTGTAGTCCTCGGAGAAGAATTTCTGGAATATGGGATCTAAACATTTTTACGCCTCTTGCTTGATGTTATTTTCCACATGATAAAAAAGTAATTTTTATGGAAATTACTTTTCATAGAAGTTGTACCGGTGTTGAGTCCCTGCAGCATTGACTGCTCTCAGTCTCCCCAGCCTCACCTCGTGTCACCCTCCCCCGTTGTCCGTTAGCCACGCCGGCTGCCTTTCTCCCTGGGACTTTGCACCTGCCCCTCGACCTAGAATGCTTTTCCCTTCTTGATGAAGTTAATTCCTGTTTGTCCTTTAGATCACATCTCAAAAGTCTACATGTACAGGCGGTTTTTCCTGATCTGTCAGACCAGATCATGTCTTCTGTTAAATGTTCTGATAGCACCCTATACTTTTCCTTCTCAGCACTTCATGAAATACGTTGGTGATTTTTTTTTTTTTTTTTTTGAGAAAAAATAATACTGTTTATTATGTCATTTGGTTCAGAAATATACCTCATTATGCTGTGGCTTTATTTGACATGAAATGCTGTCAATAGTAGTTTTCAAAGATTTGTTTTTTATCCAGAATTAATTTTTATTTATATACTAAAGACTTAATTCTCCCTTTGTTTTCCTTTCCCCAGCTTATCACTGCAGTGGTGATGAAGAACTGGAAAGAGATTGTTGAGTCCTGTGATCTTAAAAATTGGAGAGAGGCTTTAGCTGCAGTATTGACTTATGCTAAACCAGATGAATTTTCAGCCCTTTGCGGTAAGAGATGAGCTTTATATTTAACTGCATTAAATATGTGGCATGGCAGATTATAAATAAAATTAATGGCAAATTTTATTAGAACTTTTTATAAACATAAGAAAAAGAAGTTCTCATTTGCATACTTTTCTCAGAATTATTAAACACATTTCTTCAGCCTGGCACGATCGCTCACGCCTCTAATCCTAACACTTTGGGAAGCCAAGGTGGAAGGGTTGCTTAAGGTAAGGAGTTTGAGACCAGCCTGAGCAAGAGCGAGACCCTATCTCTACAAGAAAATAGAAAAATTAGCCGGGCATGGTGGTGCGTGCTGTAGTCCCAGCTACTCAGGAAGTGGAGGCAAGAAAATTGCTTGAGCCCAGGAGTTTGAGGTTGCAGTGAGCTACGATGACACTATGCTCTAGCCCAGGTGACAGAGTGAGACCTTATCTCAAAAAACAAACAAACATACAAACGAAAAAACATTTCTTCTCCATACCTACTCGTTTTTAATAAAAATACTGTTTAGTGATTTTGGTTTCAGACAGACCAGAGTTGGAATCTTGCTTCTGCCTCTTACTAGCTGTGTGACCGAGGAACAGTTACTAAGACTCAGTTTATTCATCTGTAAAGTGGCACATAGGTAACTCTCACTTAGTAAATGCTAGCTATGATAAAAGTAATAATTATAACATTTAAGTAGAAATTACTGTTATAGGCCATGGCTAAACTGGTGGCTGAGGAATAAATAGCTATTTGTAAGAAAAGAAGCTTAGGGCTGCTGGTATAAGAGCAAACAAGCATTTGCTACCTTGAAAGTATTATGAGAATACAAAAAATTATAAGGTATTAACTGTATGTTCACAAATAATTTATAGTAGACTTAGCTGTGATTGATAAATCTATTCCAAATGTGTCTTTAGGGTTTTTCTGTTCAAATATTGTTTTCATGTATTGTTTTTTCTAATATAGTTAATGGAAATCAGTTCAATAGCTACATATAGAGTCTTGTGAAATCATTTATTATATACAATGTATCACCCACTTGCATTCATTTAACATATGTTTACTGAGCCTTTACAGTGATTTCGTTTCTCCCTGCTACTCACTGGTTATGAAGGGTAATCTATGCCTCTGAAAGTATTATTGAGGTGCTCGTGACCTCATACACAGAATGCCTTGGGTATAACCTGATTCTGTTTTCCCGTTATTGGTAGATCTTCTGGGAACCAGGCTTGAAAGTGAAGGAGATAGCCTCCTGCAGTCTCAGGCGTGTCTCTGCTATATCTGTGCGGGGAATGTCGAGAAACTGGTTGCGTGCTGGACTAAAGCTCAAGATGGAAGCCACCCTTTGTCCCTTCAGGTTAGAATCTTGGAAGCAAAAGGTGCTTACGTTTTATTACCCTACTTATGATCAAGTTACATTCTAGAAATTCATTTGTTCTGCAAGTTCATTGGTTTCATGCTACTAATTTACAGTCTAGAAGTCCTTTTGCCAGATAATTACATGGATATATTGCTGTCTTTGGAGAAGCAAAATTTGAGATGATGGGCCGGTAAAATGGGGTTGCGGCTGTTTGTAAGATCAAAGTTGTGATCTGGCAGTTTATCGGGGGAAGTAGGTGGCAAGGGGACTGAGAACAGCCCTAGGGTTTACCAACCTTTTTCCTCATGCTTCTCTCTCTTTGCCGCCAGTGGCCCTGCCTGCCTTGAGCAAAGAGAGAACTGATGTAGATAAAGGAATAGGAGGCATCCCCAGTAACAATAATCTTTATGGTTAAGGGAAGATGAGAGTGAGAGGTATATGGAATCCCAGGTAACACCAGCAATACACAAGAGAGGAAGTAAAAAATATGGGACTGTTCTCAGACACTGAGTAACTCTATGTTTAGATTTCTTTTTCCCCTCAGCGTTTAATCAACAGTTTTATGATAATTTTGGTATAATACTTCTCTTTCTCTCTGGAAAGAGATTTTTCTCAGTACGGTCATTGCTATGAAGGCCACTCTATTGAAATTAAAAATCAGGTAAGAAATCAAGGTTTTTCCTTCTAAGTCCTGAGAGAAAAACACTGTTTCACACTTCTGGATTTGTGTACTTATTAAAGGCAGATAGGTAGGACATTTTTATGCTTCTACCTGAAGTATACCTACCCGTTGTTGAAAGAATCAGTATTGAAGAGCAACAGGAGAAACTCTGAGTTACAACAGTAAGCCTGTTTGGAGATCACATGCCTTTGTGGTCCCCTCACTGTCGTACTATTTTTATGGGATAGATGGTGTGGTATTTTCGTCGTTCCTCCCATTCCTGCCAGGACACAGTTTCAGCCTTCGGACATCTGCTTATCACTGTCACTTTGGACATTTGCCTCTTTTAGCTCACTAGACAAGTATCTGGTAGTTTTAGGATGTTTAAGAGAAGGTGGGAACCTGTGCCTTGTCCATGAGTAAGAGACCTCCTTCTTCCTTCCTACTTTTTGAGTGGCCTAAATAGTGGCCACACTTTTCTAAGAGACACGACAACAGGTACTGTGCTTTTAGTGAGTTTTGGAAATCTTAGTACCTCTGTATCTTTTCCTGCTTCCTCTCATACACATGGTCTTGATATCTCTGTTTGTTTCTCTCTCACTCTCCCTTCTTTTTTCACTTAGGATCTGATTGAGAAAGTTGTCATCCTGCGAAAAGCTGTACAGCTCACCCAAGCCACGGACACTAATCCCGTCGGGGTTCTGCTGGCTGAGAAGATGAGTCAGTACGCCAGCCTGCTGGCAGCCCAGGGCAGCATTGCCGCAGCCTTGGCTTTTCTTCCCGACAACACCACCCAGGTAACCAGAGTTCTTTGTTCTTTTTGCTTTTAATGTATGAGTAAGGCGAGTCCAGTAGACAGCATTCGGTATCGGATGTAAGCGTGCCGTCATGGTAGGTGGAGTGTGGTGGAGCAGTTGAATTCCTGTCACCTGACTGTAGGTAAATGTCACTGACAATTTGTCAAGGATCGTTTCAGGTGTACACAAGCTGCGTCAGAGCTGAGATGCTCTTGTAGTGTGGTAGATTCCTTTGTCCTGAGGGATGTAGCGTTTTAAGAAAATCAATGGGGGAAAAAAATAACTTTTTATTTCTAAAACCGAATGTTGATTCTTTGTATTAAATATAAGGTTCTCTGTGGGAGTCTTTTATGTTGAAAAGCTATAAATGTTAATGTTTAATCAAACAGTTGTTAACATTTTTAAATTCACATGTGTGCCACCCCAGGTATTATCACAGAAATTCATTCTGTATGCCATTTTAGTCTGAGACCATCTTTGTGGGCAAGGGTATTTTTTAAGTATTCAAGGCAGAGGGAACTACATTACATTCCCAATTTATTATTCTTATTTGGTATATAATAAAACTGATGCTTTTTCAAGATACTTGTTTCAATTCAATCCAACCCAACAAGTCAACTAAGCATGAGATTCCAAAGTGTGATAAGTATTGGAATAAAGGTAGTGTTGCTATGGGAACACAAAAGAAGGGGCCCCAAACCCAGTAATGGAGTGTGGGTGGAAGGTAGGGGAGGGCTTTGAGGAAACTTTTCCACACGTAGAATATTTATATCTGCATTTTGTGTCTGATGGAGCTCGATTTTGAGCCTGGCAGGTACTTTCTCTTCTTATACTTTTTATTATTAACTTTATTCTAATTTTGATGTATGTTTTTTAGTCAGTTGTCTTCAGTATTTTGTCTGTTTTAGGGAATTATCGATAAAGTTCATTAAGTAAAAATATATAATACACTCCAGGACTGTGGATGTTTGACTCTCTAGTTGGTTTTATACACACTTAGCTATGGGATCCAGCTCATATCTTTCTAAGTTGTTAATGGGCATATTAGTGGAATAGAAACATAGTCTATTTCTTTATGGTGACTTTGGCATATTAGTTTTATAAGACTTTTTATTTAAGGTCTCATCGTTATATTGAGATATGAGACCCTTTATCTTAAGACTGTCTTAATCTGAGACCCTTAGATCATCTAGTCTTAGGATTAAACTATTTTCAGTGCCATTTATAATCACATACATTTTCTATACATTATTCTTCATGCTTTTCTTTGGACTTTAGAATACATTCTTTATGCAAAAAAATATAATTTTGATGTTTACTTTCTGTATTTATCTCAGCAGACCCTGCATTTTTGGGGGAATATTTCCTGAGACTTTGTGATAGCATTGTATTAATAGTATATAATTTCCCCCATAAAAGGCAATAAGGTATATATACCTAAACCGTTTAAATGACCCCTTAAATCTTTAACAAATTTTTAGTAATGTATAACTTTTAAAGAGATTAAAATAAATTCTTTCTGAAACATTTTAACACATTGCTTTTTTTGTTATTTGTTAATACTTAGGACCCATACATGTTCAACTCATACTTTTGTAAATCTATATAATTATAGATCTGTATGAGCTATAGATCCGAATTTGACATCTTTTAAAGTTTATGTCAGAAATCTTTTAAAAGTTTCATCTCTTTCTTAGAACATAATTTTCTTCCATCACCATCTTTAACAGTTGACTCTTTTGGGTGGCCTTTTTTAGTTGTATTTTTAAAAGTAGTTTTGTGATTGATGAGCATTACATAACCACAAGAAAACATCAAAAGAGCAGTGATTGATAAATGACATTGATCTTTCCTACTAACAGTGATGTGGGCATAATTCAAATCCCGGCCTCAGTTAAATTACAAGTTGCAGTACATGCCATGGACCTTTGGTGCCAGTCTTGAGTGTTAGAAACCATGATGTTGAATCCTCGAGTGTCAGGGTCTGTTGTGTAATACACAGCATTAAGAACAAAAAGGGGTCTCTTGAATGATCTGATAACTGTAAGAAAATCAACACATTGCCATATAGTTGGATGAACTCTAACAGTTTGCTTTGCTTTTTTCCGTTGCTTCTTATAGCCAAATATTGTGCAGCTTCGTGACAGACTTTGCAGAGCACAAGGAGAGCCTGTACCAGGACATGAATCACCAAAAATTTCTTACGAGAAGCAGCAGCTGCCTAAAGGCAGGCTTGGACCAATTGCTGGCCACCCACAGATGCCAAGAGTTCAAACTCAACAATATTATCCCCATGTGAGTGAGATGGTCCAAATGAAGTAGGAACATTTATACATTTCTGTTCAAATTGATGGTTTTAGTTTGTTGGGCTAGGGACCTGCTCTGATATGATAAAACTAGACAACATATTGTTTTAATAGTTAGACTTTTTAGATTCTTGAAGTGGTATTTATGATCTCCTTTTTAAAACCATCCCTTTAATCTGGTCAAACAGTACATTTTAGATATAAATTAGTTTTAAGCTTTCTTGGGAGATTTCTTCTTATTTCTCTGTCGCTTAAACTTCACTTACACACGTACGTCTGTTCTTGAAACTTCTATTTGACTCATCTGACAAGCTGTAAGTAAGTAAGGTAGTAGGAACAATCTTGTCGGTGATTTGGTTAATTTTAAAAATATTTTTAGAATGTAGTCTTTTTTGAGTATCGTTTTCTGAATTATTAGAATAGGTTTACTCTGTCTTCTGTATCTGCACAATAAAGAATATCCAGAATACAGACTTTTTTTTGAACAACTTGGATATTAGAGAAAAGTGAATGACCAGAGATTTATGAAGTTGTAGGTCATGTGGAATATGAAAAGAATTAATAATTTTAATTTAATTTAATTAATTTAAATTACCAAATGTTTTTGTCATAAAATGTGCCCTCTTATTATCTTTTACTATTTCATGTAGAAACTTTTACATTTCCAGACCAGCAGATAACCTTCATGTCTTTAAATAAATAGTATTTTTTTCATAAGTAATAAATGGTCTTGGTTGATAGCAAAGTTAACAGGTACTCTGCCTATTTTTAAATAGAACAAATTGCTGATAGGATTGAAAGTGTCTTTTTACATTTCATTATAGCAAAAGTAAGTATAAAATCATGAAAAACTAAAAAAAATTATCAGTGCTCTTTTGTCTGTTGTACTTTTGGTACTTAATCAGGGTAGATTGTATTTGAGTAAAGCTGTTAACTATCTAGAATACTCTATTTTAATTTTTTTCATTCATTTGACTAATATTTATTGAGACCCTACTGTGAGTACCTGGCATTGTTCTAGATGTTGGGGGTATGTTGGTGAATAAAATAGATTAAATTTCTTACCCTCTTGGAGATTATACTAGACAGATGAGATGATGGCTAGGAAAACTAAGAGGCAGAGATGTCAAGCGACTCACCACAGCTTTAAGTCACAGGGCTTGAATTTCTCAGCATTGCATGGCTGGTTAGTGCCCAGGCTGGGATCAGAACTCCCAAGCATCTTGCGTTAGACTAGGATGTCTCTCAGGGTACTGAAGGAAGGTAAGCTCTACATTGGCAGAAGAGAATATTTACTCTTTATGTCCTTGGATTTATCTTGTCTTTCTGGGAAAAGGTAAAAACACCTTTGGTGTTTTTTTAAGAGAGACTTATTTTAAGAACAGAAAAACAAATTGAATCATGAATAAAGCAGTGATTTTCCTGATTGAAGCTTATGATACACTGAATAAATGAAGACAGTGGCTTGTGGTTTTACAGTAGTGTTAGTGGGCAGGGGTAAAAGGATGTAAGGGAGGACAGAGTTAGGAGTTCCGCTCCCACTCTGCCCAGCACAGCTTTGCTTTTACTGTCGACCCTTGAACAACATGGGGATTAGAGGTGCCAGTCCCCCCCCAACACAGTTGAAAATCTTCATGTAACTTTTGACTTCCCCGAAATTTAACTACTGATAGCTTACTGTTGGCAGGAAGCCTTACTGATAACATGAACAGTCAACGCATATTTTGTATGTTATATGTATTGTATGCTATACTCTTACAATCAAGTGAGCTAGAGAAAAGAAAATGTTATTAAGAAAATCATATAGAAGAGAAAATGTATTTTACTCTTCATGAAGTCGAAGTGGATCATCATAAAAGTCTCATCCTCACTGTCTTCCTGTTGAGCAGTCTGAGGAGGGAGTGGAGAGGCTGGTCTTGCTGTCCTAAGGGGGACAGGGGTGGAAGAGATGAGCGGGAAGCCACGAGAGGCGGGCACACTCGGTGTGACTTCTATGGAAAAACAGTCATGCGTAAGTGGACCTGTGTGGTTCAAACCCATGTTGTTCAACGGTCAACTGTATTTTTTTTTAAATATATATTGGAGTTTCTACAAAGATTTACTTAAAGGATTTTGATGGCTTAAAAAAAATTGAAAACCATTGGCCTCCAGGGTAAGCAACATGGTATAATATAGAAATCACTGCCCTGGAAATTAGGAGACCTGAACTCACCAGCGAGCTGTGTGGACCTCAGCAAGCCCGTTAGCTTCTCTGGGCCTTGCTTTTCTCAGTGGTAAAGGGTAGGAATTAGACTGCATGATCTTTAATATTCAGCTGTAATAATCTCTGATTGTGTGATTTGTAAGCCTCATATGGGACTAATATGATTTTTGTGGCTCTAATGAAATCCAGGAAAGGGAGCTTATAGCAGTATGTTTGCAGATTAGTAGTAGCATAAGTAGTATTAATGCATCAAAAATCATTTTACTTAATTACTTTTTTCCCCTGGGATATTTTCTTTCCCTCCCTACTTACAAGACCTCACTTTTCCTTGATGATTGAATGGCATTGTTCTAATGCTTTGATTTAGGTTTCACATTGTTTTTTCTCCTGTCTCCCTCCCCCTATTTTGTTGTGGCTGTGTTTTGGAATCCCAGCCCCCTTGAAAGCAATTGCCTGACTAATGTATGTTGCTGTTCGTACTTTTTGTTTTGCATCTGGCTGTTACTACCTTTTGGATTTCTTTTTCTTCTTTTAATGTTTTCATTTTTTATTTTCTGTGATTGGTATTTCTTTGTTCAATTCAGGTTAGAATTGCCCCTACTGTCACTACCTGGAGTAACAAAACTCCCACTGCCCTTCCCAGCCATCCACCTGCAGCCTCTCCCTCTGACACACAGGTATATCCTTCATTTATTCCTCTTTGAGCAACATTCTGCTCACCCCCACACACACACATAGGGAGGGGGAGAGAGAGAGAGAGAGAGAGAGAGAGAGAGAGAAAGGGAGTGTTATATATTCTCTACCCCCATTCCTCAAGGTCCCCCATTGCTACCTCCCACCTGCTCATTGCATTTTAATGCTTTTAGGATGCAAAAAACAGTTTTTAACAAAATTAATTTATTTCCTTATCCCTCCTCTCCTTTTGCAGTTCTAAATTGACTGGAGCTAGGAATACATCAGCCAAAGTTCTGACAATGGTTTCAATCTGATTTCACTGAAGATTTTTTTCTTTTTTCCTTTTTTTCTTTTTTTTAGCATTGCAGAAATTGAAGAGAAACAAAAGTTCCCTTGATGGCATTTATACTTACGTTTCTAGAGTGTGGAGTAGTGAATGGAAATTAGTAGAGATGGAAAATCCTGGTGACTTACTATAAATATCACTGACACTCTTTTATGAGGCTGTTGGCATCTTTTGCCATTCATGCAGTTATCACTTCAGATCTGTCTGATCTGTAAATCACTCAGAACGTGTTGCTCAGAAAACAGGGTATTCTCACAGAACAGGCTCAGTGCAAAAGAGGAAAACAAAAGCAAGCATGGTGTCCTGAGGAAGAGAGGATATGCAAAATGCAGTGTTTCTTATGCAGTAAAGTTTCTTTTTAATAAACATAGAGTTCCATTTAAAGCTTATAAGTCCATCTGGTAAGATTCTTGGTTCCAAATGTAATCCTCCTTTTTATCATATTCTCGTTTTCTAGGGAGAAAATCCTCCGCCTCCGGGTTTCATAATGCATGGAAACATTAACCCAAACGCTGCTGCTCAGCTCCCCCCGTCTCCAGGGCATGTGCACACCCAGGTACCACCGTACCCACAGCCACAGCGTAAGTAATGTGACCCCGAAGTCCTTTCGTAATGGCGTTTCTTATCGAATATAGTCACCATTTACTCTCAAGCCCCAAAGTCATGGTCAAATCAACTCTGACAAAGGAAAAACCATCCTGGGTAGGACTTCTGCATCCCTGCCGTAGAGAAACATGGTTTGCCTAAGGGACATCCCGGATCAACATGCGAGGAAGCAGATCCTACACCACTCTGTTCAGGACAGTTGATGACTGTTCCTGAGCCATGACTAAGACCTGTTAAACAGAGATGATGTCCCATCGTTTGGGTATAAAAAAATAGCATTTTAGAAATTATTTTGTGCATACACTTTTCCTTCAGGCAAGATGACACAAACCATTTTTGGAAAAATGGTTTCGAGGGGCATTTGTTGTTGTTTTTCCATTTTATTTATTTATTTATTCATTCATTCATTCATACATACATACTGGGTTTTTTAGAGCAGTCTTAGGTTCAAGGCAGAATTAAGCAGTAAGTACAGAAAGTGCCCACATTATATACAACCTTCCCACTGTTGGCATCTTTACTACAGGGTGGTGCATTTGTCACAATCGATGAAGCTACATTGACGCCTCATTGTCACCCAAAGCTTACACTAGTGTGCACGCTTGATGTTGTACACTGTATGGGTCTTGACAAATGTTTGATAACATGTATCCACCATTGGCTTTTTGTTTTAGAAAATAGTTGCACTTAGAAAGTGAAAAATCACCGCTATTTCAAAATTTAAATTAAGAGCAAAAAATAAAATAAAAATCTCAAAGGGGAAAATTATAAGACTAAACAATTGCTGCTAAAACAAGAGGTCATTACCTAGTGAGAACTAATCTTCATGAGTGTGTTCTGTGCTAAAGTGGATGTTCTTACTCCACTTACACTTAGGCTAAAGTGGACGAATGCAAATTTGGTGCAACCTCTCAGTCCAGCGCTTAATGTGAATGCTGTCTTCAGAGTACCGCTAGGAAACAGATACACTTCCACTGCGTTCACTCTGGGGTGGTTCCTACACACCCCTGGCCATGCAGACTGTGATGGTATCACGATCTCCCTAATCTGAGTTCAGATCTTTGCATTAAAACATTAGCTGGCTGCCCTGCCTGATGGTTTACTAACCAACTATATATAATATGTAAAATATTATGTAGTAATCATTTCATCAGGGATCGTAGAGTTGACCTTAATGTGGAACTGCGCTGAAACTCAGAATTGGAGTAGCTGGTGATTCTACTGGATGTTGGAGAAGATACTTGATTCATAACAGTAGTGCTAACCCTCCAGTTCCTATGGGGGAGATGTCTTGAGCTGCCACCAAACTCCATGTAAAGCGGGGTGCTTTCAATGTGTGATTCCTGCGTGGTTCCATCCGGTGGCCACTATAGTCTTTTCACAGGAACAGGAAAAGTCTCAGAAGAGGGTCAGTCTTAACAGTTCTTGGGTCTGATGATTCAAAGGCTTTCATAACCAGCAGCAATTTGGGGGTGGCATTTTTCACATATTGGACCTAATATTTTAAGTATATTTAGGGCATCTGAGCCTCAAAAACGTAACATATGATAAATGTTAATTTGGGGTTGTAATTTACTGTTATAATTATTGAAATCACTTCCGCAGAATGAGATAACTTTTTTGTTTTCTGCTGCTTTCTGAATAAACTTGTAACTAATTAAAATTTCTGTTTCTTCCCCTTGATGTAGCTTGTCAACCAGCCCAGCAGTATTCCTTCGGAACAGGGGGGTCGGCTATGTACCGGCCCCAGCAGCCTGTTGCCCCTCCTGCTTCAAACGCTTACCCTAACCCCCCTTACGTCCCTCCTGCTCCTGCCTATTCCGGGCAGTCCCAGCTGTATGCAGCACAGCACCAGGCCTCTTCGCCCACCTCCAGCCCCGCGGCTGCTTTCCCTCCTCCCCCTTCCTCTGGAGCGTCCTTCCAGCATGGCGGGCCAGGAGCTCCACCGTCATCTTCAGCTTACGCACTGCCTCCTGGAACAACAGGTACACTGCCTGCTGCCAGTGAGCTGCCTGCGTCCCAAAGAACAGGTCTGCGCTTGAAAGGGATCGGGTTCGGCTCCCCCTTTTTATTTTTTCATGAACAGATGGGTGGATGGAGGGCTATCATTTGTGGTAAACTGCATAGTGTGAGGTGTTGGTTGAGTTTTTATAACAAATTCCAGTACTGTTTATAAAAGTGTGATTTTTTTTTTCCCCCATAATGAACTTTATTTGCCAAATGAGGAGAGCTTCAGAGCTTCAAAAGGGGTCAGAGTGTATAATCTGCCATTGAACTTAAAATAAGTGGTAAGCAATGAATTGGCAGGATAATTCGTGACTGGAATCGGATTTAGTTGACATTGATTTCTTTATCTGAGCCAAGGTACGCACCGTGTTCTTATTAAGTTTTCAATTTTTAAAATTATTCGCAGCTTAAATTTGTTCATGAAAATTAAACAGTGTAGAGTCTTAGTGAGGCTGCACAAATTTTATAATTATGTTCATTTATAAGGGTCCAGAGTGATCTCGATGTGTTTGGCAAAGAAAAAAAGTGAGAAAGTACAAGTCTGACAAAGAGAACGTGTGAGACAATAGAAAGAGAGTGTCCAGTAACGCACAATTCCCGGTTGGGGCAGTGCAGCCCTCTCAGGCATTTAGTGAATGTTTAGGCTTTTTTTTTTTTTTTTTTTTTTTTTTGCTTTTTTTTGCTTTTTTTTTTTGTCTACTAGTGTAGTTGTGCCTGAACATTTCTAATTAATATCATAATGTCATTAATATTTTTATAGTGAAATATACATTTTATTAATATTTTTGATTGGCATCATCATTGTATACATTTTGGGGGCACAGTGTGATATTTTGATATATGTATGCAGTGTGGAATGATTAAATAAAGCTAATTAACATTTCCATCACCTCACTTACCTATCATTTTTTATGGTAGTGAAATACACATTTTTGTAAATTCTTTTTATCGCTCATTTATGTTACAGCATGAGCATTATGTATTGTGTTAATTTCTATGAGTAGGTCATATTGTTTGATTTTCACTTGCGGATAGTAAAAGGGGCCTCAGAAGTCTGTGTTATAAAAAAAGAATCAATCACATGGGGTTGAACTGCTCACATAGCGGTCAGGAGTGCAGGCTTTGGAATTAGACTGCCCAGGTTTGTATCCCAGCTTCGCTGCTTTCTAGCTCTGTGATCCTGAGTAAGTTACTTAACTTCTTAAGCATCAGTTTTCTCAGAGAGTAAGACTAGTACCTGCTCATTAAGAGGACTGAATGCATTAACACATTAAAAGACTGCAGGAAGACAATTACTGCCACATAGTAAGCACTTTTTTAAAAAGCTGCAATTGTAGAAAATCTCACTAAAATTAGAACTCTCTGCATTTTAGTACTTAAAAGCAGTTCTCTTGTCAGTTCATCACTGATGGTTTTGAACTAGAGGGGCAAAAAAGATAAGGTGAGACTTGCTCTACTCCTAATACTGAAGGTGTTCTGGGGGAGTCCAATATATATTTCCCTCCTTTTATGTGTAAGCAATAACTTTAATTAATAAAAGTACTTGATAAAATAGGATCTATCAGGCTGGGCGCGGTGGCTCACGCCTGTAATCCTAACACTCTGGGAGGCCGAGGCAGGAGGATTGCTTGAGCACAGGGGTTCAAGACCAGCCTGAGCAACAGTGAGAACCCTGTCTCTACTAAAAATAGAAAAATTAGTCTCTACTAAAAATAGAAAAAATAGCAATATCGTGGTACGCAGCTATAGACCCAGCGACTAGGGAGTCTGAGACAAAAGGTTCACTTGAGCCCAGGAGTTGGAGGTTGCAGTGAGCTATGATGATGCAGCTGCACTCTACCCAGGGCGACAAAGCGAGACCCTGTCTCAAAAAAAAAAAAAAAAAAAAAAAAAATCTATCACAGGAGTATTCTTTTCTAATATGACTTCATAAATATGGATATAAAATATTTTTTAAATGTTACTACTTTAAAGTCTCATGGATAGTTGATCCCAGAATTACACACACATTTCCTTCCCCCTACTCTGATATATAGTCATGTGCTGCGTAACAAAGTTTTGGTCAGTGATGGACTGATACGACAATGGCCCGTAAGATTATAGTGGAGCTGAAAAATCCCTGTAGCCTAGTGACAGCATAGCTATCCCAACATCACAGTGCAGCATGCATTACTGATGTGTTTGTGGTGATGCAGGTGTGAAACACCTGTTCTGCCAGTCGTATAAAAGCATAGTACACACAATTATGTATAGTACATAATACTTGATAAGAAACAACTATTACTGGCTTTATATTTACTGTACTATACTTTTTAAAATCATTTTAGAGTGTACTCCTTCTACTTTATTTTTTAAAAAAGGTTAATTGTTGAACAGCCTCAGGCAGGTCCTTTAGGAGGTATTCCAGAAGGCAGCGTTGTTGCCATAGGAGATGACAGCTGCCTGTGTGTCATGGTCCCTGAAGTCCTTCCAGTGGGACAAGATGTGCAGGTGGAAGACAGTGATATCGACGATCCTGACCATGGGTAGGCCTAGGCGGGCCTAGGTAGGCCTGATGTGTGTGTTTGTGTCTTAGTTTTTAACAAAAAAGTTGAAAAAGTAAAAAAAAAAAGAAAGAAATAGAAAAAAGAAAGAAAATACATTTTTGTACAGCTATACAAGGTATGTTTTGAGCTGTTACTACAAACAAGTCAAAAAGTTAAAATATTAAAGAGTTTATGAAGTAAAAAGGTTATAGTATAATAAGGTTATTAAAGAAAGAAAAAAATTTTAAATAAATATAATGAAATATAGTATAGCCTAAGTGTACAGTGTTTATAAAATCTACAGTGGTGTACAGTAATGTCCTGGGCCTTCACATTCACTCACCGATTCACCCAGAGCAACTTCCAGTCTTAGGAGGTGAGTGTACCTTTTCCGTGTTCAGATATGTTTAAACACACAAATGCTTACCGTTGTGTCACGATTGCCGACGGTATTCAGTACACTAACATGCTGTACAGGTTTGTACCCTAAGAGCTAAACACATCCCTGTCGTTAATGCATGCAGAATCACACACACACACACATACACACACATACATTACATGCATCACCCTTAACTACACAGATAAAATTTCAATAATATACTACAGATACCTTAATAGTTTGATATTTTAGAGAGGAGTGCTAATTCATTTTAGAGTTCCAGAAATTAACTTTTTTAAACTTGGATGAATGAAGACAGTATCCATTCTGAATAGTTGGAT
The DNA here is from genome assembly GCF_041146395.1 of Eulemur rufifrons. Taxonomy (NCBI): domain Eukaryota; kingdom Metazoa; phylum Chordata; class Mammalia; order Primates; family Lemuridae; genus Eulemur; species Eulemur rufifrons. The sequence continues at coordinate 13,310,364 of NC_090995.1, forward strand.
AATAATCAGAGTTCTTGAGTGAAACAAGTAGCCTGGGTTCAAGTATATCCCCACTTAAAAAGTGGTGCAGAGAAGTAGGGAAGGGAATTAACATTTATTGCTAATGTTGGACAAGTTCTACTATTTATGTGTTTTCTTATTTAAGTCTTACAACCCTGAGAAATAGCAATAATAATGTCTTTAAAAATTGCAGGTGAGGAAACTGAGTTTCTTAGGAGTTTTGTAATGTTCTCAGGATTACACAGTGATATTCTCCAAACTGAGATACAAACCCAGGGCTCAGTCTTCAAAGCCCATGTTCATTGTTCTATACCAGGTAGTCTAGTCCCAATGTAAGTAGTAGAAAGCTGTCCGCATCGGAATTAAAGAAATCATCTGGCAACACTGTTTTAGGCATTTGTTACTTTATAATCTAAGTTAAATTATTCGCATGGGTATTTTTTTCTCCTTAAGCAAAGTGCCATGAGATTATTCTTTCTTTGTATGCAGAATAACAGACTGTTCTAACCTGGCTGAGAAACAGAGTGACTAATAGAAGAAGCAAACAAACATTTTTCAGTACTCAGCATGTACCGTGCCTAGCTGCTTTGTTCCCTCTTGCATGTTAACAGTCTTCTGCATTTTCATCAATAGTTACAACTTTACCATATTTTATTTTTAGATTTCCTAAAAATTTTGCTTAGGTTATATAAATAATTGTGACTGAAAAGTTTGTCTTTGTTCTAATGTGTTTTAGATCATGATTTTGTTCAGGATTTAAAAATTCCAGTTGTCCAGTGGATAATTTCCGACAGACACGACAGATTCTCAAGCCCTCTGTTAGTGAACCACAAAATTATGTGCCCAGGGCTCAGAGAAACTAATGTTGCAATCAGTAAAACACTCAGTAAATTCGTAATGAGTACGTGTTTAGTCTGCAACCAGAATTGTCCCAGACAAAAGTAGGGAGGTAGAAAAGGACAGTGTGTGTCTAGTGAACAGCAGATAACTCTGCTATAAATGAGAACATAAAATTTGTATTTGGGCCAAATTTTGGAGAGACGTAAGTGGTAGGGTAAGAAGTTTATAGTCAATGCTTCACACAGTTACAGAAAAGTTTCTAGTGAAGTATTTTGAACTGCCGAGTGGTGTAGTCAAAGTGATACTTGACAATATACATAATGTAAACTTTTGTACCCCCATAATAAGCTGACATAAAAAAACATAAAAAATAAAACAAAATGGTACTTGAGGGAGATGAATCTGGAGGTGGCCTTACAGGACAGATTGTGGGCAGCACAGCAGGAGCAGGGGCAAGCAAAACAGGCTCCCTCCTAGTTCTGAGTAGGAAGTGGGGACAGCCTGAGTTAGGAGAGTACAATGTCGTTTCCATGATGGCAGTGCGGGACGGCCGGATGCCTGCCCTGTTTTACTGTCTTGGGTAAATGGGATACTGCCTGTCACTTTTTTTTAAAGGGAGGCAGGGTCCCTGGTTTAATGTGTGCCGGTTTCTCAGGGAGAGAGCACTCGCAAATACCCTAGAATCGTATCCTTCAGGCTATCGGGGAGCCAGCTATCTTTCGGTGAACATTATTGACTTTGTTAAACAACAGAAAATTTAATATACATATATAATCATAATCTTGTACTTCTTCACATAGAAGAGTCTTAAAGGGGAATAATACTGCATATTTTCATGAACCAGTATTCTGAATTTTTAAAAAAAATTTTCATAAATATACCTTATTCATAGTACCATTCAGGTACCGAAAAGGGGCGTGGTGGCCTTCTTTACTCTCTTTGGATAATTCTGTTTTATCTTGTGCCCGTGGAAAATGACTTCAAGGATCTGTGTCTCTCTAAATATCAATTTTTAATTTTGTGAGACTTTTTTAAAAAGTGTGATGTGCTAAGCTTATAGGGAAAGACAAGTCCTGTATGGTTGACATGCCTTCTCTTGAAGGCTCTGTTCTATTCTCTCCATCTTGAACTATCTTCTAGCCAAAGTCTCCATGCCATCAGCACTAATATTTTTCTCTGAGTCCACTGAAAAGTATGTTAGCCGGTGCACAGATTCTGCCATTATCCTCCTGCAAGAGCACCCAGGCGGGTTCCCAGCGAGGGGTGGGACTGATGTGAGGATGGGTGCACCCCCCCCCCCGCATATGCGACCCACAATCCCTTCTTCCTTCCCAAAGATTCTGCGGAGGATTAATGTCTACACTAAGGTGCATAAGCATCTATAGTATCCAGTGACTTGCCATATTCATTTTTAAAATTAATTTCCCTTGATTTTTATTTTTCACTGTAGGAAGTATTTTGAAAGATTCAACATAATAGTATTAGGAATAAAATAAAAGTTACCTATAATTCTGCCACCCCAATATAACTCCTCTATATAAATGCGCATAGAATTTATTATTTTAACCGTGTTTAAGGGTACAGTTTGTGGCGTTCAGTACGTTCACAGTGTTGTGCAGCCGTCACCTCCCTCCATCCATCCGCAGAACCTTCTCATCATCCCGTACTGAAACTGTACCCGTTAAACAATAACCTTCATTCCCCGCAGCCTCTGGTAACCACCGTTTTACTTTGTCTCTGTGTTTTTGCCTATTCTGGGTACCTCGTTTCAGTAGAATCATGCAACATTTGTCCTTTTGTGTCTGGCTTCCTTCACTTGGTGTAACGTCTTCGAGATTCCTTCCTGTTGGAGCATGTGTCAGAATTTCTTTCCTGTTTAAGACGGAATAATATTCCATTGTACATGCCATATTTTGTTTATCCATTCCTCTGCCGATGGTCATTTTGGCTGTTGTCAGTAGTGCTGCTGTGATGAGTGTGGGTGTACAAATATCTGTTTGAGTCCCTGCTCTCAGTTCTTTTGTGTGTATACTTAGCAGTGGAATTGCTGCATCAAATAGTAATCCTGGGTTTAATGTTTTGTGGAACCGCCACACAGTTTTCCACAGCGGCTGCACCCTTCACCTTCTCACCAGCAGTGCACGGGGTTCCAGCTTCTCCACATCCGTGCCAACACTTGTATTCTGTTTTTTAATAATACCGTCCTAATGGGTGTGAAGTGTTAATAGTATCTCATTGTGTGCATACATTCTTTAAGAATTGGAATCGTAACACACACATACACATGTAATTTTACATCTTTTTTTCTTAATATTACGCCATGAACCATTTTTCCATGCCCTTAAAGTCATTTCGTGTGCTAAAAAGAGAGTGAGAGATCCCCACTTTATAGTTTTTTGAAAGAGTGAAAAAAGAATTATCTCCTCTTCACAGTTTTGTGAGAGATTTAACGTTCAAGGTTAGACTATGCTATGTTGATTTTTTTTTTTAAATGTTGACCAAGAGTATAATTTTTCACATCTGTAATGAATCTCCATAGTACCGTCTTCTATAGATATTTATGTTCTTTGTGTAGCTTGTTTTACCTGCTGTTGCTATTAAAGGGTATCTCTAAAAAGTAGAGGTCAGTTGTTTATAAAAACTCAAATTTAAATAATCTACTTAAAACCATAAAAACAAAAAGATCAAAAGCTGAGACAAAACTGAACATTAAATCAATGATGACACCACTGCACTGTAGCCCAGGTGACAGGGCGAGACCCTATCTCAAAAAAAAAAAAAAAAAAAAATCCTCATCTTTTCACCATCCTTTCATGGGGCAAGGGAAGAGAGGGTATGTTGTTGTGACTCCTCCCTGAAAAAAAAGAATCAGGCCCAAAGATTTCTAGTACTTTTAGGTTTGTAATGTCTTGGCCCTGTCCGCCCGGAAGCTGAAGTCTGGTCGTAGAGAGGACATCCGTAGTCTCCTGTTGTAATGCACACACAGCGACTCAACAGGCATTTATTAACCATAGTGCTGTGGAATCACGGGGAGTTAGATTGCAATGCCATCATTTACGATGAAAGTAGAAGATCATTTAGAGTCCATTATCCTTGGTCGTTCTTTTCTTCATTTAACCTAAATGAAAAGGTTAGCTTGTGTTGAAGAGCCACAGTCTATGAAAAATCCCGATCAGTAAACACTAGGATTGCATTCCACGCAGGGAGCGTTCAGGCTGTGGGATTACCTTCTCGCCTCACAATTTCTCTGAGGCTCGTGCCCCTCGAGCAGGGCTCAGACTGAACTGAACTCGCTATTTTAATTGCTCTGTTCTCTTGGTTCCTCCCTCACCTACTGAAGATCCTTGAACTCACGTAAGTTATGTGTGCATAAGACCTACCTCCAACTGCGTGCCTTTCATTTGAGCCTGGGTCTGGCTTGACCCGACCCCAGACGTCTGACGATTAGAATTGCTGTGTTAGTTGTCAGCTTGTTTTTCCTCTTCTCCACTGCTGGAAACTTTGGTGCTCCTAAGAGAAGTAGTGATTTCTGGGAGACTTGTGCTAAACAATCTGAAAAATCTATAAATTCTTACAGAAAGAATCATGTGAGATGGTTACATATTTGCTGGGCCTGTTCTTACTGATACGTTCATGGTGTAACCCCAGAAATTCCAGTTTCTCCAGAATGTAGACAATAGAGGCCTCCTCAAATCCAGCAGTGAAAAGTGGGACTATCACACTAAGGTTGTCAGTCATGTTTATCTTCATCAGACGCAGGCGGGAGTTTGCAGGACAGTGTAGAAATCGCCCCATTTCTCTAAATCCCTACTATTTAAAGAGGGTGTTGGGCTAGCAGCATTGGTATCATCTGGGAGATGGCTCTGGAAAGACAGAATCTCAGGTCCTCTCGCTGTGCCTAATGAATTAGAATCTGCATTTTAACAAGATCACCAGCTGATGTGGATTCACAGCTTTGAACAATACCGAAATGGCCACACTAGGTATAATACGTGAAGTACTCCTCTCGGTGATATTTCTGAGCTTCATTGGTCAAATATTAGAAAAACAATCTACACAAACAATTAGGGAGATATTGTTATTTTAAGTAGGAAGGGATAAAATTTTCTCTTAAAAGAGATAGCACAGTAAGAAAAAAGTGATGTTTAAGAGTTGGTGGATCGGACACAACTCAAATAAATTCACTTTATCCAAAAACTGATTAATTTCTTAATTAGATAGAAGACATTTCATGTGACTTGGTTAAAAAATAAGTTTGTTCTCGTTTAAAACTAGTTTGCTCTTTCTGGGGGTTGATGGAGAAGAAACAATTATAAAATGAGAAGTAGAATTTAGAATGTCTTCAATAATATTGTTTAAGTAACTTTTACATTTTATCTGCAGAAAATCAGTCTATCCAAGACCAGGCACCTATGTTGGAAGGTGAATTAGTTGTAAAATATACCTTTGGGAATCTTTGAATCATTGAATACGATTAATGAATGGACATTAATAATGCATGTGAACTTCAAAGATGATGATAATCCTTAATCTGATCAGCATCAATTTTTATTGAGCTTCTTGATTGAGTCAAATTTTAGAACTGATTGAATTTATATGATGACACAAATAGCTTTAAGTCATAAAAACTATGTATTTTATATAGACATAAAACAACTATGCCAAGATTGTCCTAGATACAGGTAAGACTAGAAAGTGATGGGAGAGGTTTGAGTGGTTAATCTGTATATGACCGGAAGTTTAAGAATTTGTTAATCAGTATATAGTTTAACATTTTATGATTAACTCTTGAGTGTTTTGAACCATATTTGGCATTCTATTTCCTAGTAAACTCGTAGGAAATGAGCTCTGTTTTAAAAATCAAAGCACATGAGTACATAGTGATTAGAAGATCTGTATTTTTTACAGTTTCTGTGACTTTATGCATGAGTCACAAGGTCTTTGGTTTGCTAAGTATTAATAATTTTGTGACTTAATATCATGCATATCAAATAGGTAAAGTTAAAGTATTGAAAGAATGTTTAATTTATTGGAAGGGGAGTAATTTTTTATCTTTACAAACATATACACATACACAAAAGTTTCTTTAGCCAGTATCTAGTTGCCTATAAAAGATCAAAACTCAGCCAGCTGAGTAGAATTACTCGCTCATGCCTGCAATCCTAGCACTTTGGGAGGCCAAGGCAGGAGGATCACGTTAGCCCGGGAATTTGAGACCAGCGTGGGCAATAGCAGGACCCAATCTCCACAAAAAATAAGAAATATTATCCAGGGATGGTAGCGCATGCCTGTAGTCCCAGCCACTCGGGAGGCCAAGGCAGAAGGATCGCTTGAGCCCAGGAGGTTGAGATTACAGTGAGCTACAATGATGCCACTGCACAGGGCGACAGAGTGAGACCCTGTCTCAAAAAAAACCAAATAAACCCCAAAACGAACAGAAACTCAAACTTAGTAAAATGTTAAATAAATACATCGTGATTTAGAAATTATCCTGTCTTATTTCCAGCATGTTTTATTCCTTTTGTCTTTAAAGATGATGACATTAAACTACTTAACGAGTCCTGCTACTGATGTCCATTTTCCACTCTGAGAATTTTTGGGGGTTTTTGGTATATTTTTTGAGAGAAAATTTACTACATTTTATAGTATTTTAGTTTTATATTTGCTGCCAGCCTGGAATTTTTTTGCAGCAGTAAAAAAAATCATAGCAGATATATGAATGCTCTTTTTAACTTTATAAGTAATTCCAAGGTGAAGGTGATAAAAATTATTGCTATTATGCAGTTGAGCTCTGTTATTTTTTAACAGTGTTTCTATTATGTTTAGCATTTGTGAATGATTTGCTTATGTTGAATTGCTCTCTTGACAAACAGGAGGTTGCTACTTTTATCCTTTTTTTGTATGTCGAATATATGAGAAGCCCTTTCTTTTTTTTAACAGACTCAGGTGATTTATTTTTTCTTTGTTAAGGAGAGAATAATAACAGGTGATTTATTTTTCATTTGTCAAGGAGAGAATAATAAACTGATCTTTGAAGGTCATATACCAATATAGACAAAGACTTCACCGTCCTTAAATTTAGCATAGTCCTTTTGCTTTAAATGGAAATAATTTGTCAAGGTCTCTTATCCACCGAGCCAAAGCTTTGTGAGTATTAGAGCTGTGAAAGTGAGGATTCAGGGCCACGCAGTGATCCTCACAACTTGGCTGGTAAAATCTTTGTGACAGTCATCTCAGGGTTAAGGCAGAATTTCAAAGTGTCGGATGATGGATTCGACTGCGTTTTCTTCCTTTCAGGATTCTAAAGGAAAACGTCCTCTGTTGTCTGTTGCAGGTCCTCAGAATGGTTGGAACGATCCTCCAGCTTTGAACAGAGTACCCAAGAAGAAAAAGGTACGAGAACAAGACGTCCATCCAACGGGTCTACAGATATTATATGTTAATCACACAGCCCCTTGGAGCTTACCACACTTCACTGATCCTTCAAAAGCAAAGCTTACTGATTGCTGTGTTTAAAGAATATTTCAACATGAGTCTTCTCATCCCCGGAAGGAAGGAAAGAAAGTAGAAAACAGTATCATCAAAACCTTGCTCTGATGATGCTAGTATAAATGAAAGCCCTTTTAGAAGGCAAAATAGAAATTCCCAACAGGCCTCTTTGAAAAAAGTAGAAATAAAATTTCAGGCTTCAGAATTGTTGATGTTTTTTAGGAGTTACTTTGGTCTTTGGGTTCCAATGGTAATCATGAATTTGGTGATTCTGTTTTGGACTTTTTTCTGTTACATATAATATAAGTGAAGAAATACCCTTGTAATTGAACATTATTTAGATGTCAGTAACTGTTGAGAGCCATCAGAGCACAAAGTAAGATTCTTCTCTCTGCCCCAGCCATTTCCTAGTTTATTTTTTTTATTCCTTGTGGTCTCCTTCCTCCAAATACAATAATGAGAGGCCATAACATAAAATTGGGGAGACATTAAATGAGCAAAGAAACCCAGAATAAATTTTGGGTTAGTAATAATCAGAAACTTAATATACTACCTCTAGTGTGATAGAATTGCCAAGTAATATTTACTTAGTGATCTAGAAAAAGGTGTTATATATCCTGATCACATTAAACACACATACTTGGCACATCTGATTCCAGTATTGCTGGATATAATTCTCCAGACTTGCTGGACATCTTCTTTCAAAAATACCGTGGTCTTGGCTCCCCTTTACTGGGGGCAAATACGGAGGTCCAGGTTTGAGCTCCCTACTCCTCTTAGCCAGATTAGCTCAACTTTTATGTTTATTAGAATTCTGTGTAAAATTTCATTTGAAATAAGTATTCTGCTACTATTAAAAAATTTATTTAAGCATGGAATAGACTGACTCCCTATTTCAAGCTGAGGAAATGTTCTCTTTTTTATTCTTACTCTTGGTGTCTTTTCACAGATGCCTGAGAACTTCACGCCTCCCGTCCCTATCACGTCACCAATCATGAACCCTCTGGGCGATCCCCAGTCTCAGATGCTGCAGCAGCAGCCTTCAGCCCCAGCCCCGCTGTCCAGCCAAGCTCCGTTCCCACAGCCGCACCTTCCCGGGGGACAGCCCTTCCACGGAGTGCAGCAGCCTCTCGGCCAGCCGGGCCTGCCGCCATCTTTCTCAAAGCCCAACATCGAAGGCGCCCCGGGGGCTCCTATTGGAAACACCATCCAGGTAGCCAGTACATCCGCGGAAGTGGGATGGGGAGATGGCTGTGTTTCAGTGCATTTTCTTTCACGTGTTAGCCTTTATGATTACTCCATTATTAATGAACGTCTAAATTTGGTTTTAATTCAGATGACTTAATAAACAAAATGGTAACCCTTTCTTTTTTAAGATTGATCATATATATATATAGTTTATTTTTCAATTACATGGCCACATACACTAAACTCTCTAGAAGAGGTTTCATATGTTTGATAGTGTATGTTTGCTATAACTTGGCAATTGTGGTATTTCACTTGCCCTAGTCACATGTAGCCACAGTTTAAGATCTGTTGAATCATCACTGCATCATAGGTTGCTAAGCAAAAGCCACTTCCAAATATAAAATAAAAATGTATTGTTCTGTGTACATACAAAAGCTAATAATAAAGCCTCATCTTTGGATGGAGATAGAGATTTTTACTTGCTTTTCACACATAAACATCTAGTTGGCAAAGTCCTAGATGTTGAAAAATCTAACACATTTCCATATAACTGGCTTAGACATACAAAGATAAATATTTTGCTCCATTCATGAAAAGTAAAGTTCGGATCAAAGTTCAACATGAGAGGATGAAACAAACTCCTGCCCAACTAAAAAAACTAGTTTTACTGTCTGCTTTTGTCTTTGACTCACTGAACTCAAATTTGTAAAGATTTTATCCACATTACAAGAGTACACTTTACTGTTAAGAGATAGTTATGCCTGAAGAATTTTTAAGTATTAAAAGTTGCATTATAAAAACAAATACAACAAATATTTTGATGAAGGTGAGAAGACTTGGTTCTTTCTTTAAAAATAAAAATGTAAATTATAAAGGTTTTTTTTTTTTTTTGTCATTACGACTCTGTGTTATTTTGGCAAGCTACTTAGCAAATCACTTTTATTTAAACCTGGGTTCTTACGCTGCAGTTACCTAGAGGGAACCTCAGTCACCATTAAAAGGGAGAGACACGTAGTGTTGAGCCAGGCCGTACATCCAGCTGCCTGCCTGCTGGATGTCTTGGAGGCGTGGCAACCTCAGCATGTCCAAAACTTAATTCATACTCTTCTTTCCAAACTCTTCTTTCATTGTTTCTTTTTTCAGTGAATGGCGCCATAATCTTTCCTATTGAATCCAGCCAAAAACCTGGGAATCATCTTTATATACTCTTTTCTCTTTAATTTCTATTTCAAATCTATCCCCCAAATCTTGTTGATATTACTTTAAAATATTTCTTGAATCCTTTCTCCTCTATATTGCTCCTCTGGTCCATGCTACCTTTTATCTCGGATCGTCACCAGTGTAGGAGCCTCTTAATTGGTCTGCCAATATCTGCTTTGATCCATCTCTAATTTGAGTTTATCTCCTCTTTGCTTAAAACATTGTAGCTTTCTATTGTTCTCAGGATAAAAACCAAAATATTTAACATTGTCTGAAAGGCCTCGGTTCCTGTTCCTTCTTGCTCTCTCTCTGCTCCAGCTACACTGGCCTCCTTTTAGTCCCCTGATACCATGATCCTTCCTTTGTGCATGTTATTCCTTTTGTCTGGAATGCTCTTTCCTCCTCACTTAACTGATTAACTCCCACTTGTCCTTTTGATATAATTTCCTGAAGAGAGCACTCCCCTCCTTTCAGTCGAATCCCAGTTATGGTGTCTTTTGGTCCCAATAAGTGTTAGCTTCCTACAGTTGCTATTTTACAGACATTTACGATGTTTTTAACTTTGCGTTTTCCATTAGCCAGTGCCCGGTGCATACGTAATGCCCAATATTTTTTAAATGAATGAATGAACTCATAATGAACTATTAATAATAGAACTTAAAAATGTAAACATTCCTTCATTGTTCTTCCATCTATACACTCGGCCACATCATGGTTTCTTCTAGCTTAATCTTTGGCTTAATCTTGCAGTTTTGAGCACAGCCCAGTTAACAACCTCTAAGAATAAAACAAAGGATAAAAGAATGCCAGGATGTACACAAATGAGCCAGCAAGCAGAGCAGGCAGGCACACAACTAGCCAGCTGTGTTTTCCAGTACCTTGTTTTTATTTCCCGCTGGCTCACATTGACTTCCCATCAGTTCCAGCAGTTCCAGCCAATAATGACCGACGTGTGTTCCCCAAATATCCAATCCTGCCTTTGAAAATCCAAGCTGTAGGATTGCTGATACCTTTTTCTAGATACCTGCTTTTCATTTTTACCTATCCCAGATGACTTCACACATTAAATTTTCACGTGATTTTGAACAGGCCTATCGACAACATTGTTGGTTTCTCTCTCTCACGTAGATTCAGGACTTGGCGTATGAGGTACCTTCCGGTTCTTTCTGATTATTTCGTGATATTCTTTCTTCCAGCATGTGCAGTCTTTACCAACAGAAAAAATCACCAAGAAACCTATTCCAGACGAGCACCTCATCCTAAAGACCACATTCGAGGATCTTATTCAGCGCTGCCTTTCTTCGGCCACGGATCCTGTATGTATTTCTTCTCATATTTTGCTTAAGTAAAGTCATCCTTTGTGAAACTCTTCTATAATTACAACGTAAAGTCGTAAAAAGCATATATAAAAGTCATAAGGCTAGCACTTACATAGTTTACATTATATATAGAAATGTATTTAATTGCTTTTTATATATAAAGGCACTTACCCCTCACAATAACCCTGTGGTAGGTAGATTTGTCATTTTTATTTTACAGATGATGAAATTAACGCAAAGAGCAGTTAAGTAACACCTAAGCTCAGAGCCCCCGTTCAAACCCAGACGGTCTGGCTCCAGAATTTGTGCCAACTACCAAGCTAGATAAACAGAACATATAGTGGTATATAAGAAACTCAGATTTAGGCTTTCTTCCTGAGCTTACATTGAAGTTTTTCAGCGTAGATAGATCATCTTCTGTATTTTGCAGAGATCTCAAAGATAGTTAAATGTTTTAGATACTGGAGTCACAGTCCTATTTAAAGCAACTGATTTTATAATACTTAGTTTAGTTAGAGGATGACTGTGTATTGGCAAAGACAAAAATTCCACCAAGCCAGTCTTTTTTTACACGAAATTTCACGTTCTGTCAACAAACATTTAATGTTTATTTCACCATTGGCTGCTCGTCTGCTTTAAAAAAAACAGCTTCTGGAATTTGCTGTTTCTTTTTTTTTTTTTTTTTTTTTGAGACAGAGTCTCACTCTGTTGCCCAGGCTAGAGTGAGTGCCGTGGCGTCAGCCTAGCTCACAGCAACCTCAATCTCCTGGGCTTAAATGATCCTCCTGTCTCAGCCTCCCGAGTAGCTGGGACTACGGGCATGCACCACCATGCCCGGCTAATTTTTTCTATATATATTTTTAGCTGTCCATATAATTTCTTTCTATTTTTAGTAGAGATGGGGGTCTCGCTCTTGCTCAGGCTGGTCTCGAACTCCTGAGCTCAAACGATCCGCCCACCTCGGCCTCCCAGAGTGCTAGGATTACAGGCGTGAGCCACCGCGCCTGGCCTGGAATTTGCTGTTTCATCAGACATTGAGTACTAATACGTGCAGCCTTCTGCTAGTCTTGTGGAAAACAGTTCCCTATACTGATAGTCTCAGGAAAGCAGCAGGCGTAGAGGCCTGGCATTCTGGGAGTGATGGGAAGAGCAAGCTGGAAGCCAGAGAGCGAATGAAACTGGTGGCCAGACACATGCTGGCCCCGTGCACACCCTAGAGAGAGACAGGCCGTAGTCATTCAAAACTGGAGGAGTGCCAGGAAGACTGTGGCCCGACTCCAGTTCTTACCCAGGTATGAGTCAGCGTAGACAGGATGGGAGGACACACAACGTATGGTGCAGCTCAGTAAATTTTTTGTAGAATTTAATCTCCTCTAGGTTGTCATACGATCTTCTGTCAAAAATGATTTTGGTATTTTGGTGGGGATTGCGTTGAATTTCTAAATCACTTTGGGTAGAACGGGCATTTTAACAATGTTGATTCTGCCAGTCTGTGAGCACAATATGTTTTTCCATTTGTTTACGTCACCTGCAGTTTCCTTCCTCAGCGATTTGTAGTTCTCTTGAGAAAAACTTTTTAATTTAAGAACCTATTTTTACTACTCTCAATAATCTTAAATTGCCAGAAGATAATTTTCTCTTTTTTTCTCAGTGCTTTAAAGGCTTAGAAACAGGCAGGATTAAACATACTAAATACATCTAAGCACAGTCAGTCCCCACGTTACAGACGACCCAACTTACAGTGTTCTCTACTTACACATGGGTTTCCAAGGCTCCCCATAAGGATAATTTATAATTAAATGATTACATTAATAATTCAGGAAGTAGGTTCTTCCGCGCATGTGCACAGGCTTGCATATGGCACGAGCGGTCTGTTGGCAGCCCTGTGCGCTCGCAGCTGGTCCCGTTGTTTGTGTCGTCACTTGGGCACGGCATCACTTTCGTCTCAGCTTCTGTATTTGATTCTGTGAGTCCGTGTTCACCCTCATGACCGTCCTTCCAAAGGGAAAGTCCGCTGCAAGTCCAGGTGAGCCTGCAGCGAAGAGAAAAGGTGATCACAGGGGGAACAAAAGCAGAAACAATAAAGCGTTCGGGAGAGGCCAGACACCTTTGTTCACCGGGACAGCATCGGGCTTCAGTCACTTCACTGCCGGAACGACTGCAAAGGCTGGAGCGAGAGTGTGGAGCGTGTGAACGGCAGTGCTCCAGGGAGAGCATCAGTTATTCCTGAGCAGCGTGGGATTAATTCATTACTGACGTGGAGAGCGTTGTTGATTTGTTTAGAAGATTAAAATAAGCGTAACATTCCTATCAGCCTATTGTTGATGCGGCATTAGGCGAATGTCAACCTTTAATATTCTTTTTTTGAAGTTTCTCCAACTAAACTTTTTGTATGAGCTTGTTTTTATGTTCTGTTTGTTTAAATTAAAAGAAAGCACCATAGTTTTTGTAACTTATTATTACAGTACAGGGGTATTACTATACACTACCTTATTACTACGTGCGCGCCGTTGGAGTATTGTTGTCAGTAGTAGTAACAGTAGTACCGTAGATGGACTGTTCATCAGGGATCGGCCTACGTACAACTCTGCCCTAAAGATGTTCTTAGAATGTGTCTCGTTTGTAACCCCGGGACTGCCTGTGTATAAGTAGCATTTTTGAAAAGTTAACACAAGATTCCACAGTTCTGTGCGTTTGCCTTTTAGCTCCCATAACGACAGCAGCTGTACTTAGACCTTCTTTTCTGTGGTCCACGGCCCCGTTGCTGCCTCCCAGCGCTTGTGACTGTAGCACAGTTGCACACGCGCACACCTTGTCACTTGGAATCTAATCCGTCCTCTGTGTCGCACCCTGGAAGGAAGCCTCACCCTCTCCCCATCCCACACCACCCTTACTAGGTTACTGGCCTCTGTTCTAATAATCTGTCCAAGTCTCTCAGTCCTAGTTACCTCCGTTTCTTTATAAAATGAAGCTGTTCAACATCTTGAGTGTAACGTTTTGTGTAATGAGATAGAGCAAGTTCTTTGGATGAAAGTCAACACTCAGCTATAACATTTGTTTTTCCTCTCCTGCAGCAAACCAAGAGGAAGCTAGATGATGCCAGCAAACGTTTGGAGTTTCTGTATGATAAACTTAGGGAACAGACAGTAAGTTTGGGGGAAAATGGAGGATTTATGATAATCACTTATTCTTAGTTGCTAGTAAAATAAGTGTCTCGTCAACACTCTCGTTTAGTATGGTTGGGGGCAAAGTTGTCATGACAGTTACTGAATGGGCTTTGCTCTAACTGTCCAAATCATAAATTTCATTCATTGGGATGAGGGAATAAGGCCGAGCGTGTGTGTGTGTGTCAGAGAGAGAGAGAGGCCAAGTACGGTGGATCCCGCCTATGGGCCCAGCCCTTTGGGAGGTCAAGGTGAGAGGATTATTTGAGACCAACCTGGGAATACCTCATCTCTACGAAAATTTTTTTTAAAAAATTAGGCAGGTGTGGTGGTGCATGCCTGTAGTCCCAGCTACTCGGGAGGCTGAGGCAGGAGGATTGCTTGAACCTAGGAGTTCAAGGTTACAGTAAGCAGTGGTTGCACCATTGTGCTCCAGCCTGGGCAATAGAGCAAGACCCTATTTAAAAAAAAAAAGAGAAAAGAAATTTAATGTGTCTCATAACAAAGAGTAGAAGTACAAGCTTGCCTGTATTGGCCCTAAGGTAACTGACCTGCTGTTCGTTTTATACGGCTCATGGATCAGGAATTAGGGAGTAGACAGATACGCTTTGCCAGAGACGAAATCTCTCATCTTTCTCATGGTCTAAGAATCCTGATGTTTTTATTCTAGATCCCCTGTTACACAAAAGCAGAGCCAAACGTAGCCACAAGACGAGCAGGTTAAGGTGCTGTAACTGAGGATAGCTAGCAGTGAGGAGTCATTGACTGTGTCTGTTCTGTCCCCACCTCTCCACTCCTTTCAGAATTGTCTTGTTTTATTAACGAAAGCACCAGGATAGGTGAGGAGAAAAAGAACTGGGACTGTCTTTTTATATTTTTGCATTTCAGCATTCCTCTACCCCATTCCCCACACTCAGTTTCTTCAGATACAATAATCATTTCTCTCATGAGAACCACACTAAAGGAAGTTGATGTCACCGTGGAAGTAGTGTGGTCCATGGGCAGAGCTAGAGTGACGTCTTCTCGCGTAAGTGTGGTGCACGGGTGGCAGGTAGTCACGTGGGAAGAACTGCAGGTTTTAGGGTTTTCAGAGATGATACCGGGCAGTTGGTTAGTAATTGGTAAGTCGCGTTCTTGTCGTGCCTGTTGCCCTACTAATGGCAGTGGAGCAAAAGCTCAGGGTCTCTGTTGGAGATCAGGTTTAAAGTAAATTGGGTCCTTACTTTGAGATATGATTAAGAAACTTTAATCTCCTTCATGTGCACAGGAAAAATTTTGAAAGATACGAGGCTCTATCTAAAATAATTGAAGAATTAAAGTTCTTTTTTTTTTTTAGACAGAGTCTCACTCTGTTGCCCAGGCTAGAGTGCCGTGTGGCATCAGCCTCACTCACAGCAACTTCAAACTCCTGGGCTCAAGCGATCCTCCTGCCTCAGCCTCCCGAGTAGCTGGGACTACAGGCATGCACCACCATGTCTGGCTAATTTTTTCTATATATTTTTAGTTGTCTGGCTAATTTCTTTCTATTTTCAATAGAGACGGGGGTCTCGCTCTTGCTCAGGCTGGTCTCGATCTCCTGAGCTCAAACGATCCTCCTGCCTCGGCCTCCCAGACTGCTAGGATGACAGGCGTGAGCCACCGCGCCGGGCCGAAGAATTAAAGTTCTTAAATGGAGAGAGATGTTAGCGTTGTAGTTTGGGGGAGGAAATTTGGCTGCTTTTCTGTAAGAAAATACCTCGTTTCTTATACGTGTATAATTCACAAATAACTTCTTTACGTAAAATCATTTTTTCATGGTTTTACTTGATAACTGTTGCTCAGTCCAAGAAACTATTTCTAGAAATGCTAAACGGCTTCTATATTTTTATAATTTTTTCCAAGTTCCATTTAAATATCTGTGTTTATAGAGGGTCTCATGGGAAATTCTCCCTTAATTTAATTCTGTCTCGTGGTTCTACCTGGATTTCAGCTTTCACCGACCATCACCAGTGGCTTACACGGCATCGCGAGGAGCATCGAAACGCGGAACTACTCAGAAGGCCTGACCATCCACACCCACATAGTGGGCACCAGCAACTTCAGTGAGACCTCTGCTTTCATGCCGGTTCTTAAAGTCGTTCTCACCCAGGCCAATAAGCTCGGCGTCTAAAAAGGACAGCTTCACTCCCATTCAACATTGCCGTCTTTCCAAAGAAACATGTTTTAAAAAAAAAAAAAAAAAAGATAAAACATGGACCAATCCTCATTAGCATGTTTCCATAGCAGCCGGTCAAGAGCATTTACACTATTTCTGCAGGTATACCCACCTTAGAACCGCGCAAAACCCTGGTGCTTGCTTTTTGTTTTAATCTTGGTTGCCCGTGATGATTTTCCTGCTCTGCAAGTAGCGTTTTCCCTGGATTACACATAGCGTGGTTTCTGGAACATTCTGATAAAATACGGTTGTTAAGACCTCGGTATACGTTGTGGAAAGGGAGCATCTGGTTATGCATAAAGCAGAGCTAAAGCTGAGTTTCTTTCATATCTTCCCTGCTTCCTCCGTGTCAATCACATTAAAGTGTGTAATCCTATTTTATGTGTTTGCAGTCTTTTTTTAAACAGCTGTTCGCAATTTAGTTTAATCCCTATTTTTTATGTCTTTGGCTTCGCTCTGGTCTTGAACAAATAACTACATCTACAAGCTACCTCTCATAGGTTTTAGCAAATATTCATGAAAAATAGGATTACTTGGTTTAAATGTATATAGGGAAAAACTGAGCATTTTCATTCGGGTAGAAGGCATTGAGCTTTTTTCTATGAATAAATGTTTTCGGTATTCTCTTTGAGTTTTAAGACCGAATTGTCTCCATTTTATAGTTAGAAATTTGTTCACCCGTTTAAAAGAAAGTTGCCTACAGCTCTGAGGTTTAAAGTTCAGAAAGAAAACTTTAATTTCAGTCAGCTTTGAATCAAAGCCAGATATTTTTCAGCCACTTTTTCTGTCAAGTAATTTTATTATGATCTGTCTTAACATGTGGTAAACAAAAGATAATGGTTCCCGTGGAATCTGGAGGAGAAATAGATACCAATAATTTTCATTGCTTATGCAATATTACTTAAAAAGGTTAAAAAAAAACTACATAAGTAAACACTGGAGTAAGAGTAGTTCATCAGGTTTTTCTGCAGCCTGAGTGAAATAGTTTGCAAGAACTTCCCAATTCCCTTACTGCAGTCCCTACTCCACAAACAACCCCCTCCACCCTTTTAAAAAGATCAGCCAATCGGAATAGGTTTGTCAGTAAAAAAGAAAAAAGCAGCACCTTGGGAGCATGTATATATACTAGGGTCTCAAGACTGGAGTGTCTAGACTTACAAACTGTTACATTGTCATCCTGCTCATTGGTGCCCTGTGAATTTGGGAGCGTGAGTCAGTTCCACTACTCACTGAAGTGACAACTGGACCTTCTGGACCTGACCCTGAACTGTAGAGTCGGCTCAAGAACAGTGGACTGGCTTCTAGTAACTTTTCTATTCACTGCCCTTAGAGTTAAGGTTTGTTTTGTGGCTGAGGTGACAATGGCATGATTGGCATCATTTTACAAAAAAACAAGTTCCCAAAAGATGAGCAACAACAACAGGAGGCAGTGGAGACCTGGCCAATCCCAAAAAACATATTAAGGGTGTGAGTGTCCAAAGCCATTTGCTACTGCTGTCTGACCAGCTGTCATCTTTTTTTTTCAGTAAAACATTGTGATTTTTTTTTTTTTTTTTTTTCACCGTGGAGCCATTTTTCCATGTGGCTTAGAACCTTGGAGAAGTTTCATATGAATGAGTGGAATAAGATGAGCTGAACTCAAGATTGTCTTTATCTCTGAAGTATGAAGATAATCGATTATAGACAGTTTGTTTTTCTGAAGAAAAAAAAAGACAGCTTTTAAGAAATTTAAAAAATAGAGAAAAAAATTTCAACTTGATTTTGTAAATGCTGTTTTGAACGTTTTCACCTTAAGATGACATCACAGTGTACACCTGGGCGTCTCAGGAACCTCTGTTGAAGGCTGTCCTTGTATAAAGATCTCAGGAATCGTACAACTGATGGTGGTTCCGTTTTGGAAAGTTGGAGTTGTATTTTATCCCTTGTCATTACTTCATAGGTAGTGACCAGCCATTCTTTCCAAATCCTAGGTCTGTTCGATTTGCTTCATATGCTTTTATTATTTTTTTTAACCTACTTAATTTTAAAACAAGGGAAGGACTATGCGGGAAGCTGATGGGTGGGGCCAGGTGTTGGCCAGATGTATCAGAATGTGGGGCTTTTTTAAATATTACACCAGGTCCTCTGCCCCTTCTTTATGCCATTCTTTGGGTTGAGTGGCAATGGGGTATGTAGCTGATGGAGGCAGTTGTTCATTTGAATAGTGTGGGGGGCAAGAAAAAGGTGAGAACAAAGCTGCTCTACACCTGACTGGAGAGTCCAATGAGCCTGTGTATCCCTTTGGATTCAGAAAGCTCTCGTAAGGACAGGAAGATGGAGCGGGATCCCCGGCAACCAGTTGTACCTGATTATGCAACAGCTGCGTGAAAGATACAAGGGAGGGATGATGGCTGGTAGACACTTTTGTGATAACCCCTTATCTCCTGACCACATTTGGGTTCATCTACGAGTGACTGCAAAGCCATCTGCTGGCTCCTCTGCCACAGCGGAGACTTCATGTAGAACTGTCCTGAAGTTTCAACCCATGGCACGTACACGCGGGTACACTCGTGCACACACCTGCCCCCTCCTCTCTGGTCGTTCTGCGGCTGTGGTAGCTGCACCCCCAAATAGAGCCTCTGAGGAAGCTGTAGGGGTGTTCGTCCATGCTGACGATGTCAGCATCTTCAAATTATTCAGAAAATAAGAATAAGAGGGACTGTGTGTACAGACACTCTTACCTATTTGATCTTACGGATCAATGTCTCAAATCTTTCAACAAACGTAAATTACAGAGACAAGGCAATCAAATTAGCTTCACTTTTTCTGGCATCCTATTTGTTTCGTCTAATTTCTGTAGCATCTGTTCTGCCCAGCGCTTTGGTACCCAAGTCTCTCTCTCGGGTTCATGTTGCCTAGTGTGCCTATATGCCTGGTTGGGGTCAAACTGTACCATCTTTTAATTTCCAGCTGTTTGCCTTTGTTTTCCCCCCCAGGGGGTATAGGATGCATGGGTTTTAGGGTGGTTGAAGTGGATCTTGGAACAGTTAATGAAGTCAAACAAAAGGAAATAGACTTCGATTCGCAATAGTGCCTATTTTTTGCTATGTGGATTGATGTTTTCCAGAGATCTGCCGAAGTATTTATTTAGCAAACAACACTCCCGTAGTTACATCTGAAACACCTAGAATGACTTTGTACAACCGTGATTACTCAGAAATGCCTGATATCTTTCTTTTAATGGATCTGTACTCCTTGTCGGATTTGAGTTCGGTATTAGGCTGACATTCGACAAGGCCTAGAAGCCTATGGTGAGCCTGTCTCTGCTTTGATTGCTGGTGCCTTAAAATTTCACAATTCCACAAACTTTCTAAAACCACCTTTTGTGTAACCGTGGGCTTGTACAGATGGGAAGGGGTTGGCCTCAGAAGTCTTGTGAGAAGGAGGAAACCTTCCCATTTCAAAGAGATAAAAGAACTTGTTGGGTTTTTAGTTCTTATATGCAAAGTTAAAGCTAATGGAATGTGTGTTTCAAACACATAGCTCTTGAGGCTGTGGTCTCATGGCTAATAAATTAAAACTAAGAAAACATTTTTTTTTAAATCACATTATCTCTACATTCTCTCTCTTACACCTTTACAGGCTATTATATTTCCTGGCTCTGGAGCGTGACATCCTAATGTTATAATTAACTTGGTTTCTTTACTTCAGTAAGTATTTATAAAGTGCTTTATACAGTTCAGTAGAGACTTCACGTTCAAACAGATGGGTCTGTAGGTAGGCAATGCCTATCATAGGAACAGGATGGGTTCAAATTTGATTAGAAGAAGACAGTTCCAGACCTTTTCTTCTGAACAATAAAAGGGTACTGAATATAATATAAAATTAAGGGAGCCATCAGTGGTCTTAAGGCTGACCAGTAAGTATAATCTGGTTAATGATGAAAGGTATTTCATCGTGTACTTTGTCCAGTAAAGGAAGGATCCACTTTAAGATTGGGATGTGAGGTGGAACGGAATGTGAAAACAGATTTCAGTAGTCAGGGAAGCTGCCATTCCCTAAAAGTGGCCTAAAAATAGTTCGCTTTCCCTATCGATATATCTGCAAGTAACAGCTGACCTTCTTTGACTACCTTTTCTTCTTAAGGATTTTGGGGCGAGAACAAACCCATGTTAACAGGCCTACGTGCGCGAGCAGTTCCTTCCCTCCTGGTGGGTACTGCCTGGGCACACTGATCGAAGGGATCTGACGTGAGCCTGGGGTGGGCACTCAGGTAGGTATTTAGATTTCTTCCTCTCAGTCTTCACGTTGGCCCCGGGGGCTGAGTTAGCGATTCCAGTTGCCAAGTGCAGCTCGTAAGCAGCGGAATCCGGATGCCACCCCAGCTCTCGGTCCAGTCACCCCCATCTTTTTCCCATGAAACCATATTTTCTCCCAAAGTCAGGCTAACGGTGACCATAATAAAAACCTGACTTTCGGTTTCTGATCTTGCTCCCCTTCACTTCCCCGTTTGTCTGCATTTTCCACAAAAGAGGAACGTGGCCATTCTGATGAGCTTATTGAACACTGTTGGCTTTCTTTCCAGGCAGATTCTCTGCATGGTGGGAACGGCAGCCCCCCGGCAGCCCAGAGCTGTATCTCCACCGCCTGTGACGTGCTGAGGGCAGAGAGACCCCCTCACGACACCTGTGTTCTGCTCACAGAGACAGCTCTGAGGGCTTTGGTTGGGTCTCACGCCTGCCCCCTGATCAAGGTCTGTGCCCAGGGGATGGGACAGCAGAGCCGGCTGGCCCAGGGTTCTAGACTAGAGGGAACCTCGGGTGGTAACAGTAAAAAGCTACTGCGAGCTAACTTTATCCCACCTGCTGTAAACTGTGGAGCACTCATCCGGGAGTCAAGGGACTGGGTTCCAATGTCGTCTTTGCCACTTACTGTTAGTCAAGTCACCTTCATTTCCCCATCTGTAAAGCGAGGGGTAGGACTAGATCTCCAACTTCACTTCAGCTCAGAAACACACTTTCCACCGTGTCTCTGTGTCTTACCTTTACGTCTTCCGAAGGAATCAAAAATAAATTTCGGTGAGCACCAAATCTCTGAAGAAAGATGACAGACAACTGAGGCCTGTTTATATCTGGATACCTTTTTTCCTCTTGTAGAGTTAATTTGATTGTCAATCTGGAGAAAAATCAACGCAGCACTTTCCTCTGTTGGAAACGAATGGGCAGGCATTTCAGAGAGATTGTGACGTGAGGACTTGGGATAAATCTATTTGCTTGGCCTTGAGGTCCCTGAGTAGTGAGTCTTCCTCATTGATGACATCTATTTCCTTGAAATTAACCTTTCCGCACACCTGTTCCCCACGTCAAGAACAGGCTACCTTCCAGTGATTGCATAGGACACGCAATGAACTAGTTTTTCCTCTAGTGCTGCAAATCTGGGTCATCCTTTTTGACATTCCTGAACTCTATTTACAAATTCCCAGTCCCTGCTGGAGAACAACGGGGGCCTTTGCCTTTTAAGAGCAGCCTGTGGTAATTGACACGGCGGGGAAGAGAAAGAGGTCGTTGAAGCAGAAACAATAACAGCAGCTAGTGCTGAGAAAGAAAGAAAAACCTCTCTGCATTTATCTGCCCTCGGAAACCAAAATATCCTAAAAGGAAACCGGGTGGGCGATTGTGGGGGGAGGGGACCTGGAGAGCCGGAAGGGTTTGTGGGTAAAAACTTTGGTCAATACAATCTTTG
The DNA here is from genome assembly GCF_041146395.1 of Eulemur rufifrons. Classification (NCBI taxonomy): domain Eukaryota; kingdom Metazoa; phylum Chordata; class Mammalia; order Primates; family Lemuridae; genus Eulemur; species Eulemur rufifrons. Next base: position 13,332,479 of record NC_090995.1, read on the forward strand.
TCGCAATGGTAGGGGGTGTTCGTTTATTTCAGAGAGCTGAGATTTGGGAGCAGGGAGAGATACAGAGAGGGGAGGAGTTTGGCTTGGTTTGTGGACCTCGTTTCCAGCCAGATGTTGGTCAGAGGTGGATGTGGCGTAGGTGATAACAGATGTTAACATGCCATGACTGCGTCTTAAAAAGGGATGTTTAGCGATTCCTCTGTAGCCTGTACTAGAGTTTGTGGTGTCCGCTTCTTTTAGTGATTCTTTGATCGCTGTCTGCCTCCCCTACCGGACCGTGAGTTCCCTGAGCATGAAGCCATATTCTCCTCTGTGGGGCTGAGCTCCGTGCTTGACCCAATAAACATATCGAAACTCAAGACTATTTGGAAAGATGCAAAGGGCAGCAGATTGCTGACCAAAGAGACAGCTGGGGTTGGTTCCAATACTTCAGTGGGTTTTTCATTAAGGAGACCCTCTCATCTGGCTTACGAGTCAGGACCTTAGAGCCTTCAAATCTGGCCGTCTCCAAAGCCCAGTGTCCCGCTGCCACCCTGCAGCACTCTATTAGGAGAATTCAGGAAATGTGGAAAGGGTCTTAAGCAATAAGACCGGGTCTTCATTAAAGGAAAATCCCTCCCTCTCGTCATCCAAAGCAACACAAACACTCATTTTAGAGGACCAGGTCTCCCCTCATCCACTGCTGTGTAAATTCTTAATGGGAAATGTTTCCAATCCATTTAGTACAGAAAGAGGGACGTCAGCCCTCCCGGGCCTGGAGGAAGCAGAGAAGACTAATTTTCTTCTAAGCTATGGTTACAGCTGCTCCCCATTGCTGGTACCACCGCCTGCCCCCCGCCCCCCACCTCTCACCCCACCCCCATGGAAGAATTGTCTTCCATGAAACTGGTTCCTGGTGCCAGAAAGGCTGGGGACCGCTGCTCTAGACCACTAATTATTAAGGAAATGCAATCAAAACTGCAACGAGGTATCACTCCATACTCATCAGGATAGCTGTTACCTAAAGAAACAGAAAATAAGCATTGGTGAGGATGTGGAGAAATTGGAACCCTTCTACACTGTCACTGGAAACGTAAAATGGTGCAGCCGCTATAGAAAATAGTACGGTAGTTCCTCAAACAATTACACATAGAATAACCATAAGATCCAGCAATACCACTTCTGGGTATATATATCCAAAATGATCGAAAGAGGATCTCAAAGAGATACTTGTACACCCATGTTCATAGCAGCATTAGTCACAGGGGCCAAACGGTGGGAGCAACCCAAGTGTCCATCAATGGATTAACAGACAAATAAAATAAAATCCATATACATGCAATGGAATATTATTTAGCCTTTGAAAGGAAGGAAATTCTGACAAAGGCTGTAACCTGGATGAGCCTTCAAAACATTATGGTAAGTGAAACAAGCCAGTCGCAAAAAGACAAATGCTGTATGATTTCACTTAAATGAGGTGTCTAGAGTAGCCCAACTCATTGAAACAAAGTAGCGTGCTGAATGCCAGAGGCTAGAGGGAGGTTGAAATGGAGAGTTTCATGGGTATAAAGTTTCAGTTTTGCAAGATGACAAAGTGCTGGAGATTGGTTGCACAATAATGTGAATATACTTAACACTACTGAACTGTACACTTAAAACTGGTTAAGATGGTAAATTTTAGGTAACATGTATTTTACCACAATTACGTATTTTTGAAACAATTCTTACCCAGATATCACTCTCCCTCCTCCCTGCCTCTAGTGTGAATGAACAATTCCCTTCTTTGTGTTTCCACATTATCCTGCATACACCACTGTTACGGCTCTTATCACATTGTGGGTAATTATTTGTTTGACCGGATAAGGCTCACTGTCCCATTGTCCTCCGTCCTGGAATGAGAGGAGTCCTCATCCACAGCTGAGCTTCGGAACCCAAGGAAATATCCTGGGGTCTTTAACACAATAGAGAAAAGAGACAGCGATCCTGGTGGCAAAATACACTAGACAGGGAACAGGCATGATTAGCAAGAGTATGTCTTATATCTTGTAGAGGTTTCCCTCTGAGGCTGGACCTGGAGGGAGCCTCTTTCTTCAGCCATCCTTTTACCGGCAGGATCTGAAAAGTCTAGAGAGCACTTCTCCCATCCCTCAACACGCAAAAGCATCCTCTTCACCACGAGGACAGCCAGCTGAAATGATTGGCCCGACCCAGTCTGACCCGCCAGAAGGAAGAGAGGAAGATGTTCATTCAAGTTGGAGCAGCTTATGTAACAGATAAAGTAGTACTGGGGCAGGGGGGTGGGGGGGAGGTAAAGAACTATTTTGCTGCTTCCCCTGGACTCCTTGTATGTATGTTTGATGACTAATAAAAAGAATTTTTTTTTTTCTGATAATGGGCTGAACCTTCCTGCCCTTCCAAGCTCATCGCCAAGGGGTTATATTTGTTTGATCAATCTTTGCTCCTATCTGGAAGCTCCTATAGGGCAGGGACCATACCTCATTTATCTTCGTATCCCCGGTGCCCACTAGTCCCGGCAGGTGCCCAATAAGTGCCAAACAAATGACTGGAGTGTTAGAATGAGGGTGGAGTGAGTCTTTACAATTGCCCAGAGAGAAAGGACAGGCTGAACTAAAGGGCCACCCGGAGCATGCGGGTCTGGTGGCCGTGGGCATCAGAGAACAGAAGAAAAAGTGGTTCCTTCTAAAGCACAGGTTGAGCAGAATGATGAAATTCACACTCTCCCATGTAACCTCCTGTTCTCTAACTGGTCATGATGCAGTGTCAACATTTATCCGGATCCTTGGCAAATTTCCTTTCATTCTGTCATTGCAATCCCACGACACCAGCTCAGTCGCCCTGGCTCCACAAGCCACACGCTTCGCTTGGGCTCTAAATTCGACATTGTTTTATCTGGCTGATTGGCTGGCGCTGGTCTGCTAACAGTCATGCCCATGTACGGCCCTTTCGTGCAGTCAATTCTTGGTGACTTTTTTCCCTTCCCTCTCCTGGAATTCCGGAAAGGATTCCTAACAATGGTTAATCCCCAGGTTAGCTTTTTTGGTCAACAGAAGGGCATCCCTTCAAACTCACATTTATAAAATTTGCAAGCTGGGAGGAAGCGTAGAGACTAGTTCTGGTTCTCAGGTAGGGAAATTTGTGCCTAGAAAGCTGAGCTGGGTCACACTCAGCTAAAAATGGAACTCGGAGCCCCCGGCGTCCAGTCCTGAGCCCTGTTCGCCTGCCGGTGGTGCCACACCTGCCGGGCCACCTTCAGCTCACTCTCGTCCCATTTTCCGTGCATCGAGGGCCCTCTCTGGAGAGCTCTTCAAATCAGCTGCTTTAGGAGGGGAGAAATAGGCAGACACAAATTTTTCACAATTTTCCTTGGAACGTTCTGGGTGATTTTTTTCTGAAGCCCAATCCTCGGTGGTGCTGACTTGAAGGTATTGTCCCATCTCCGAGGGCCAAGGGACACGGCGCAGACGTGCGCTGGTTAGCAAGAATCTACCATCAACAGAGCTGCGGTGGGCAGGGCCCCCGTTGGCTACAAACCAGGTGTGCATCACCTAACAAGCACTGATTGAGCACCTGCTGTGTGCCTGGCTCCTCCACGGCGGCCTAATTAAGAGCCGAGCGCCGCCCTCCATCCCTCCGCCGGCTCACGGAGCTGCTCCCTGGCGGACACAGGGACTGTCATCCTGGATCTGGCCTTCGCTTGCCTTGCGACTCCAGGCAAGTATTTAAAATTCTCCAACCCAGGTGGCCTGTGGCTTGAGATTAAAAAAAAAGGAAAAAAGCGTCTCACAAGGGATAGTCTGAGAAAGGTATTTCTGGGGAGCCGCGGAAGTGCTGGGAGCCGCGCTGCAGGCTGCGGGTCCCCGGAGCCACCTCCCGCTCGCCCCTCCCCCCTACCCCGGGCGGAGCTGCCACCTCCCGCCCCGGGGGCTGCGGTCGGGCCGGGGGCGCCTTTCTCTTTAAGAGCCCCACGGGCGGCGCTGATTGGCTGCGGCTCTGCGGGTCCTTCCTCCCGCTCCCGCTCCCCGCGCGCGCTCGCCGCCTCCTCCTCCTCGCCGCGGAGTCGGCCCGGCGGCGGCGGCATGGGCGACACCCCGGCGACAGCTGCCGGCCGCCGGGAGCCGCAGCCGTAGGCCGCGCTGACCGCCGCGCCGGAGAGAGGGGGCCGGAAGGCGGGGACGCGGGGTGCGAGGGTCCCCGCGAAAGGCAGAGGCCCCCGCCCCCACCCGGGAGCTCCCGGGCCGAGCGCCCGCCCGCGCCCTCTCCAGCCATGCCAGGCCCGGCCGCCGACGCGGGCCGGGTCCCCTCCGGCGACGGCCGGCAGGAGCTCCGCGCCGGGCCCGCCGGCTCGCAGGGCGGCGGCGGCGGCCAGCAGCGGCCGGGCGCGCGCGGGCAGCGGCAGAGCATCGTCTGGAGGAACGTGGTGCTGATGAGCCTGCTGCACCTGGCGGCCGTGTACTCCCTGGCGCTCATCCCCGAAGCCCAGGCGCTCACGCTGCTCTGGGGTGAGTCCCGCCGGCGCCCCCCGCGCGCCCCGGCCCCCTCGCCGGGACGGCCAGGTGTTTCTGTCCAGGTATTCCCGACTCCGGCCTCCCCCGCAGTGAGCGCATCTGCGGGATCCCGACGGCGAGCGGGAGACCCGGGGTCCTGCGGCGCCGCCGCCGCCGTGCGCCGAGGCGCGCGGAGGGAGAGAGGCCGGGGCTGGGCACTGGCTAAATCGGGCTGGGGAGGGAGGACAGGCAGGGTGGGGGTGTCGCCCGTGCACGTGCCTGGGGCTATCTGTCCCCGTCTCCTCCGCGAGCCACACACCCGGGGGCCGAGTTAAGGACAAGGAGGAGAGCGGAGGGAGGAGAGACCCGGCACAGGATTGAGTCTTGGTTTTTGCGCACCAGATGGAAGCAATCGGTTCCCTTCCTGCCTCTCCAAGGCCCCTGTCCCTGTTTCCTCCGTGATCTTCTGTGCCCAGCTGCAGTTCTCCGGCCCCCAAAGTTTGCCAGCGAGCAAACCGAGCCCATGGCGAGGGCGCTTTGCCCCCAGCACGCAGCTCCGGCGGTGGCCCCGAGCCCTGTCCCCACCTGGCCCTTGCGGGTCTGTTCCGCACCTGTGGCTCTCCTGCCGTCCTCCCTCCTTGCACCCCCGCCCTCGCCGGCAGAGAAGGGAGCCCGGGATCCGACCCCCAGAGTCCCAGGGGCTCCGTGCCTGCCCTGCACGACCCTCGTCGCCGATCTCTGAACCACCTTACAAGGCTCCCCTGGCCCCACAGCTGGGTTTGGCTCCTGTCTTTCGGCGGCCGTCGCCAGGACAAAAGGCGCAGGTCTGGACACGCTGGGCTGAGAACCCGGGAGGTGAACGGGAGCCCTTTCCGCTCCTGTTTCCCAGCTCTCCGAGGAAGGGAGGTGGGGCCGGAGCAACACAACCTACTTTTATTTCCAGGGGAGGAAAGAAAAAAATGCTAACGATAAAGACCTCTCTATACAAAGCTGCTGCCCTGGCGCAGCGCCAGCTGCAAACGCCTGGCGAGGTAACGGGGTCCAAGCCTTCCTTGGCAACCCTGCGGTCCCTGCTGCCGGTTCCAGAACGTGGGGACCTGTGGGGGGTGTGGCTCGGGGAGGGAACAGCGGAGCTGAGGGACGGTGACAGGGGCAGGGTGTTCGCCAATCCCTCGAGCCTTTGAAGTCCCCCCAGAGCTCTGGGTAATCTCCTACCTCGCCCACCCTCCACCCCCACTGCACCTCCTCAATTCTGTGTCCTTTTCACCACTGCCTTTACGTGTTGGTTTAATTTGCCATCCGCCTTCCTTCCTCGCTTATCTCCAAATGATTAGCTTGTGTGAGGCTCAGCCTCTGCTTCGTGGACGTGCCTGGCACCGCCAACCGGAGCCTGCGGGAGCCTCTCCCGGCTTCCAGAGGCCGCTGGGCGCTGGACGTCAGAGCTCACCGGCCTCTAGGGGGTTGGGGTTTGTCTTTAATAGCTGCCGTGTTCAGAGCATTCAGGGAAAAGCGAGCACTTAAAATATTATCTTACATGCCTGGAACTCCACAGGCCGAACTCCTGACGGCCCCTGAGCCCCGAGATTCTGGCATCGAACCAGGAGCCGCAAGGACGAGGCCCTCCTCCCCGGCTTTGCCAGGTCACCCCTGCCCTTTCCAGACGGCTCCGTGGTGAAGGTGGAGTCTTTGCTCTGAAAGACCTTGGCCAGAGGACGCCCGCTGAGGCCCCAGACTCCTCCAGCTTCCAGGGGGACATGGACACACTCGGGGAATCCGGCTTCCCCTTTGGGGGTGACGTTCCCAACACCCATCCTTGCACCTCCCGCCCAAAGGCAAAGACCTCTTCATTGCCTCCCTGAAAAAAAAAGGAAAAAGAGCAAGTGTTGTAGTTTTAAGTTCCAGAATTTTGACTTAGTAACATTCCAGACAATGGATGCTATCTGACCTAGATGGCTTTTGAGGGAAGAAATGAGGGACAGGGAGGGACCAGCTAAGCGGCACTGCTGGCTGGGCTCCATGGCACCCCTGGAGGGACTAGGGGGACCCATCACCGAGGGTGACTCTCAATGAAAGCCCTGGAGCCTGGACCCACAGACTTCTCCTCACTGGAGGCTTTTTGCACCCCACCCACGGTTCTGTCTAGCACGAGAGCCAAGTTCATCCCCCATGGGCTGCTCGTCCACCTTAGAGACCTGATTTGTGAAGGAAAAAGGCTTAGCCCATCCGTCGCTTGCCAGTCTCCACCCCAGGTGAGGTTGCCCTGGAAACAAGAGGCATCCGTGCAGCGCAGCCAGCAGGGGACGTGTTAGGTGTGCAGAGCGCGGGGAGTCCTTTGCGTGGTGGTGAAGTGTCGCCCATGAGAGATCCCTCAGGTCGAGTCCGCCGCCTCCCCCTCCCGCCAGCGACTCTCCTTGGGGCCAGAGCAAGCCGCTTTCCCTCCCTCCCCTGCCAGCTTTCAGGGTGGGCAGCTGTCAGCACAGGACGCTCTGGGGCGCCCGGGTCCTCAGGGATGAGTCTGTGAGTCCCAGGGACAGAAAGCAAACTCCAGCTAGAGGAAAAGTCTTCATCCGAAGGCTTGAGCTCGCAGAAGTGTCTGCTTTGAGGGTTTCTGGCCACAGGGACAGTTAGCCCATGCCCCGAGATGCACAGAGCAGGGCGTGATGACCAGCAGTCCTGGCATTGAGGTGACAGTCCTGGGGCTGCTTCCTACGGAGCTTCCCCTGCTGTCTGCAGGCATCGGGCTGTGGACTTCCAGAAACATCACTGCCTTTTCTGGTTTCTCCCTAAATGTCATCCGAGTCCCCTAAATGTGTCCCATGGTGACATCGTGGCTTTTTCCCTTAGGAGGCAACGTCAGTGACAGTGCCAGGCAGGAAAAGCGGTAACTTGGCCCGCTTTCTCTGAGGGGTCAGCTGTCCTTCTGGCTCGCCCCAGGGCACATGTGGCCGTTGTCCAGGCAGACACAGGGTTCTCTGGTGCCCTGCTGGCTGCCAGAGCCCCTGGACCATCCTGAGAGGGGTTCCGCCCGTGGCAAGGACCTGAGAGGTGGCGGAGATGAGCAAGGCGGTGTGGGGGGCGGGAGGTCAGTCGAAGCTGGGTTTGGGAGGCACCGACCCGCCGAGCAAATCCTGAGATCTGCTCAAGGTGCGCTTCTGTCCTGCGTCGGCAACCTGCATTCGTAAGCTGGGATGGTCCTGGTGTCGGTGTAGGGTTGTGCTGCTTCTCCATCCTGCCCTCCCATTGTTGGAGAGTACCAAGAACGCTTGGCCATGGACTTCCGTCTTGCCTCCAGGTTTCTCGAGTGAGCAAGGCTCGGTAGAGAGGCAGATCGGAACGTGAATCCTCACTCTTCTGCTTGCCAGTTCAATGGCCTTGGACAAATGAACATCTCTGAGCCTCAGTTTTCTCACCTTTAAAATGGGCATATTACTGTTCCTTGTTCATAAAGTTGTGAGAATTAAATTAGATAATATACATGAAATCACTTAGCACAGTGCCTGACCATTGGTTGATGATGTTATGTAATTATTAGCTGCTGTTATTATTATTGGTCCTAACACTGGCTCTTTATAATAGCAGAGGGGGGGAAAAACGCCCTTCTTACAGCACAATAAATTCCACAAAGCTGGCATAGAACTTGGCTTCCTCGCCTCTCTTGCATGGAAAAATTAGCTTTGGCTTTGGAAATAAGGGCTCTTTCTCCAAGTTCCCAAAGAGAGATGAAAACAAATCCCTTTTGTATTCCTCCCTTTCTCATGCCCTGCTCTTTCATTCCGTCTTCCTTCTATTTTCCCCCAAAAAGATGACTGTTTTGTAGCTAAGCATCTTTTTGTTCAGCTGACAACTCACCTTGTCTTTAGCATTTTCTCTGGGGTTTTTGAGCACAGCTAGTTGTGGGCTGCTGCAAGAACCAGGCCAGGGCATTTCTCTGCATCTGTTAGGGTCTCAGTTTTGACTTGTTTTTTCCCCCTCCTTGTCCTGTTGAGTCATTAAAAAAAAAAAAAAAAAATCTTTAATGCTCAATTGAACTACTAAAAAAACTAAATGAATGTTCCTTTATTCCCTGTAATTCCCAGCCCATTGTTTCCACTCTTGCATTTTTAATAAATGGGTAAGCACTAAAAGCCTGACCTCGGGCTGGGGTTGCAGCTAGACCAGAGAGAAGAGAGTGTGCTTTTGTGCTTTTGCCGGCATAATGGTCCCAACAAGTATAAATATAGGGTGAGGTTAACATCATTAACTCAGTTTTTTCTAAAACTGGTCAAGGTCACTGCAGGCCGCATTGTGATTATGAAATGACAGAAAAGCTTCAGAAGAGAAACCCGCGCTGGAATCCTGGGGCGTTGCCAATGAATCCGACTTTAGACTTGTCCCTTTACAAATTGTGGGCCTCGGTTTTCTCATCTGTCAAATGGGAACAATAACACTGACTGCTAGTTTAAGCATCGGGACATATGTTACAGTGCTTGCCAGAGAGGTGACGCTCAATGCCATCTGCTATTACTACCTCCGGGGATGGGGGGGTGGGGGGAGGGGCTGGTCATGAAACCCGCAGTGGCTTTGTCACCTGCCTGGGAATCTGAGTACTGGTGACTCCCATGAAAGACACTGCTTTCCAATCCAAATATTTGATCACGACCTTGCTGTAATGGTTTCGTTCTCGTCTTCCCTTGTTTTGTGTCTTGCATAAAATTATCATAATTGCTTGGAAAAGCCAGTGACAGATTTGCAAAAGGGTGACACGGCCATAGTCGGGGTTTTTTTTTTGTTTATTTTTTTTCCAAGGATCTACAGAAGAGAGTGTCCTCGGGTGGCATTTTTTTGGTTGAACATTTCTTTTGACGTTCTGTAGTGTCCGGCATGCAGTCTCCCTGCCCCTCTGTCCCGTGTGGCAGTGCCACGCCTTGGGGACAATGAGTGTACACCCAGTAAGAGTGAACGTCAGCCCTTCCTGCCTTGCTCACACGGATGCTTAGTGCTTCGCTGGTTCCCTCGGGGGGGCTCTTGCTTTGGAGGTTGACACTTCCTCCAGCCAGTGCCTGGGTGTCGGGAAGCCCTGGTCCTGGGTAAAGGCGGTTTGTCTCTGATTTTATCCCCCTTGGCGATGGGTTGGTGGACACAACAGGTGCCAGCTGCCTCCAACATAAACGCCCAGTGTCTGCTCGCTGTGTGGCACGAATGGCGAGACGATCGTCAGTCTTCCGTGTGCTCGTACATTCGTTCGTCTACTAATTCATTCTTTTTTCTCACTCCAGTGATGGTTGAAAATGGCTGTGCATCAGAATCACTTGGGCAGCTTTGCAAATGTTCAAAGCCCGGGCCCCTCCCCAGACCTACTAACCGGAATCTCCAAGAGAGATGCTCTGGCTTTTATTTTATTTTATTTTATTTTTTCCTTTTAAGCTATCCAGGTGTTTGTGATGCGCAGCTGGGCTGAGAACTATTATTCAGCTTCCTTATTCAACAATATTTGTTTCTCACCCATTACCTACCGCCCACCCCTGGCTTCATGGCACCTGAAGGCCAGTTGGAGAGACAGGTGCACAGGTGACAACCCCCAAAGCGGGATCCCTTCACAGCCAGAGATCGCAAGGGGAGAGGGACGGCAGGGTCCGGTGGCTCAGGAAGCCGACTGTTCAGCCTGGCGGGAGAGTAGGGTGGGAGACAGAGGAACGCGGGTGGGAGACGTGGCTGGAGGTCTCCGATCTAGGGGCAGGGAGGATTCAGCGGGACGGAAACGGGGTTTGTGGAGAGAGAGGCTGCCCTGGGGCTCCCTGAAGCCTCCCCTGATTCTCCCCTCCTCCTCTCCGCCCAGAGATCTCTCGTGCGGTGGAACAGTCGGGAGCCCGGGTTCTAGACCACCCGGGTTCTGACCGGGTGAGCGTGACGTTATGCAGGGGACACTGGGCAGAGACAGTGCGGTGGGGGGGGGGGGGGGCACTGTCTCTGACTGCCCGGGGCAGGGGGAGGCCAGGAGAGGTGGCTCCGCGAGACATTGAGGTCACGGCCTCAGACTCCGTCCTGGGGAATAAACCACTAAAAAGCACCTTAAGGGTGTAACAAACTCATACCACTCGGAGTCCATCCTCCTCCGCCTTTTCTCCCTCTGTTCTCTGCTCTTTCCCTGCGTCTGAAAGGCTGTGTGTGTGTGCGCGCTCGCGTGTGCAGGGGCTGGTCCCATTCCTACCTCGATTTTTCCCTGGAACCCGCCTTGAGGCAGCTGGTTCTCAGCGGCCCACATTCCAGGACGGCGGGTCCTCCCTCCTTTCAATCCTCTCCCCCTTGCTGCAGGTGCCGGGCCACCGCGGGCTCCGATGTTTACTGAGAAAGGCTGGAAGGCTCTGTGGGTCCTGGCAGGCTGCAGGCTTCTCTCTGGAGACATTCCAGAGCTTTAGAACAAACAGGCAGACCGTCCCGCAGCTGCAGCCGCTTTGCTACTCAAAGTGTGGTCCCCGGACCGGCAGCCTCAGCCCCACCCCAGACCTATGGAATCAGGAATCGGCGTTTGCATTTTGACATCTCCAGGTGATTCATCTATCTGCACACTCAAGTCAGAGAAGCGCTCCCCAGCCCCAAGTCCAGCCTCGAGCTGGCAATTTAGAAAGGCTAGACTTGAGTGGGATTTTGCGATTTTTCCTTTTAACAACCTCCCCGCCTTGGCTTCCCCTCCTACCCTTCTGACTCCTTGTAGCTGATTTTAGAACATGTCGGGATCCTGCTTCTCTTGCCAACAAAAGGCTGTTGCTAAAATCTTTCAGCCGGCAGCAGCAATGTTTAATTCATGGACTAGAAAATTAATTTTGTTTTCATGAATAGAGCTGGGGCAAAATAACCAGGAGACGCTGTGCCTGGCCCTTGGGAATTCAGTTTGTCTATTTAACAGATGAACCGGTCACACTGGGGTGGCCTGGGGGGAGGGCTGCCTTCGACAGGATTGGGAAGCAAATTGTATCAGTCGGGATGCTTTGGGCCGTAGATATCACAAATTCAGCTTCAAATGGCTTAAAAGATAAGGAAAATTTCTTATGTCGCTGATAAGAATTCTTAAGGTAGGACACTTCTGGGATGACCCAACAATGTCCTCAAAGAGCAGGTTTCTTTTCTGCCCGAGTGGACTTGTCGTACTCAGTTTTCCTCGTGGTTACAAGACGGCTGCCAGAGTTCCAGGCAGCACGTGGAGTTATAAGAACATCCTATGGAGGAAGAAGAGAGAGGCTGCCCTTTCTGAAGTCTCACTTTATCGGAGAGAAAATCTTCCCTGGTGGCCTCACAGCTGATCTTCACAGCTGATGTCGCCTCAGGGCTCACCTGCAGGATGGCGTCACCTGTCTCCTGTTAAACCCATCGTGGACAAGGGGCTGGATTACCACGGGTGGTTCGGCCTAACCAGGGCTGGCCACTGTCTCAGTCTGCTCAGGCTGCCGGAACAGGATACCAAAACTGGGTGGCTTTTATTTAACAATTATTAAATACCCTTGCGGGAGTGTCCCTGGAACAGAATTAAAGAGAAAAAGATGGAAAGCCAGTGACTTAGAACAGGGGGCCCCAACCTTTTTGGCACCAGGGACCCGTTTCATGGAAGACAATTTTTCCACCATGAGAGCTCAGGGTGGGGCGGGGTTGGGGGTGGGGAGAGGAGGCGGAGCCAGTGGTGATGTGGGGGATGGGGAGCGGCTACAAATACAGGTGGAGCTTCCTCCCTGCCCGCCCCTCACCTCCCGCTGTGCCCCCCACTTCCTAAGTTTCATGGAAGACAATTTTTCCATGGGCTGGGGAAGGGGAGGGGGCCGAGGGGCAGCGAGCTCTGTGGCCTGGTCCCCAACAGGGACCGCAGACTTAGAGTGCGTTCTCTACCAGGCTCTACACGGTGACACACTTTCCCCAGACTGACGTTTTTCTTGGTTGCTCATTTTCCTCATCTTTTGGGTGACCCAGAACCTCGAGGATGAAGTCACAACCGGATTTCTGTTCTCTTGCCCAAATCTTACTTAAAAAAAAGAGGCACGTGTAAGTTCAGCGCCTCACTTAACCTCACCCAGCAGGTGAGGTTTCATTGGCACAATCTAGGAACAAAGATCTTACTTAGGAGGAAGGAGCAAACTGCTTGATCAGGAAACAAAACAATAGCTGTTGGCCAGAGAGTTTGGAAAACCTTATTTTAAAGTGCAGATGTCAGGAAAATGCGCGGAGCAGGATTACGGTGTAGACATGCTATAAAACTTTTCAGTCAAATATACACATGAAAGGCCTCCTTACAGTATGTGCTTAATCCGTGTTGCTTCCGGTGGTTGTTGAGTCTTCCGGGCTAGACGTGTCCTAAGGTTGCCTCTTAAACGGGAAAAAGAACCAAATACCAACGAACTCGAAAATGAAACAAGACGAGAATAGAGTTTAGAACTCAGGCTTAGATTTATCTTCTTTCTGTATCACTGTCTATTATAGGACCATCATCATACATTTGCTGTTTGGACTGGATTGGTTGTAGCTTAGTTCCCTGAAGAGATTAGAAATGCAACCTCTTACTGAAATGGCCAAGGCCATCTCCAAAAGCATCTTTCTCATTGTCAACCGAAAGCATGTATCAAGCAAGTAATTAATTACTTAGGGCCCCGTGTCCCAAATTGTGTGAGAAAACAAAGACAGGTCTCTACCCACCTATCTTCCATAACTCAAAGGAACAGCTGTGGTCCCCTCCCCCAGACTGTAACCAACTTACTGTTCTCTAGATAAGCACAGAGAACGGAAAATGCTCTTCTTTCAAAGCTGCATGCATGACATTAGAAGTGAATTTGTAAAGTTTAATTGTTTCGTGGAGTAGTTTATCAATCCACTCCTCTAATAAAGAAGTTCGGAAGAAGCTTTTGCAGATGGTTACAACAAAGCTCACATCTATTCTCGGCCGATGACTCACTTGCGTGTCCCCGAAAGCATTTGTTTTGCCCCGGAGTCTCTACAAGCAAAAGGAGATATTTATTGGCAAGGGTGAATAATGCCCACATATCTCCTCTCCCGCCCCCAAATCCATTGTGTCTGCCCTTGCTGCGCTTGGAGTGTGGGTGAGTCATTAACATGTTTGAGCTGCACTCAGATTACTGCAGGGTCTTGACATTTCTCTCTACCCTTTGTGGTTTTTAGCTGGGACAGACCCCTGTTTAACAAGAGAAAAACAAATGCAAGTTTATTAACATATATACCTCAGGGAGACACGGAAGATGCCCAGGGAATGAGTAATTCTCAAAGAAGAGGCCTCTGCGTTCAAGCTTATATAACATTTTCAATAAAGAGAAGTCAATTTTTAGAGACGTGACAAGACAAAGGAAAAGGACCTTGAGTCTCTGGAGAAAACAAACCGTGGAACGGCAGATACAATAAGGCCGGCGACCGAGGCTTGTTGCCTAGATATATCTGGTGTCTGCAGGCTGAGCGGGGTCTAACCTTGTCTTCCAAGATCATCCTTTGTCCTTCTTGGTCGAGGGGAGGGGGACACTTTTGCCTTTGTAAGTTTATGTTCTGCTTTTAGGCAAATAAGGGGAGGGCAGAGAGCTTTTCTTGCATCTACCTCTCAATTGCCTGCAGGTCAAAATAATCCGTATGCCGGAGTAGCGTATTTTGCAGCGGCGTCTTCTGGCCTCCTGCAAGCCCATCTGGGGGTGGTTAAGTCACTACGCTCTGAGCGTGGACTGGATGTCCACCTAGCTTGGCCGGGCGCCTCTCGGGGCTGGAAGAAGCCACAGTTATTAGAGCTAATCTTGCCTCGTGCACAGAGCTGGGATTCAGTCCTCACGTGCCACTATGGCTCTACCAGTTGTTACAATAAAATATGGAAACAGTAAATAGCCGTCACCTTCCCTGGCATCGTCACCAGCAATCCAGCAGCTAAAGGGTCAACGCCCGGCCCAGCTGCAGGGCTGAAATCTGCATCTGTTCCGATTGGTTCTGATTGGTCGGTGCCCGAGGGCTGTCAGATATTCTTAATATCACCTCTGCCTGTGCCTCCTCTTGTTATATAACCCGTATAATCTTCAGCGTCTATCCCTTTCACCGTTCTCATTTAATGGGAACTTCAAAAGAATCGGTCTATCATCCTGGCTTAAATTTATACCCCCAAACCGTGGAAGGAAAACTCTCAGAGCCCATCAAATTTCTGGGGCTTTAAGTCACTCACTTGTCTTACTAGCAGCTCCTTCTGTGATAGAGGCAATGCGTGTCTACAAGGTGATTTTTATTTATTTTATAACCACCTTGGTGTAAGATCTGCCCCTCCCCCCCAAAAAGAATTGATATTAATTTTATCATCAGGGAAAAATAACAGAGATAAAATTATAAAGCTATGTCGCTTTGGTGCTGGGAGTTGGGAGGACAAGATGTGGAAGAAGCCACCGCAGAGGCAGGTGTTAGATCTCAACTCATCATCTGTGTTCCCATGATGTCGGTGGCATCTAGGCTCACTGGCCAGCCTGGGGCCAGTGTCACTCAAGCCATCATTTGAAGCTTGGTACAGGGTATTTATTTATATATCTATTTATTTATCAGAGATGAGGTCTCACTCTGTCACCCAGGCTGGAGTGCGGTGGTGTGATCATAGCTCACAGCAACCTCAACCTCCTGGGCTCAAGCCATCCTCCTGCCTCAGCCTCCCCAGTAGCTGGGACTACAGGTGCTTGCCTTGTACGATGGCTGGCTAAATTTTTTTATTGTTTTGTAGAGACAGAGTCTTGCTGTGTGGACGAGGCTGGAATTTTTTTATAGAAAATTTCAAATATCTATGAAAGTTAAGAGAATGGAGTCTGTTACCCCCACCCCACCCCCCACCCAGATTATTTTCTTTGTAACTTTCTACTTTGGTGCATCATTTCAGGCTCATGGAGCAGTTGCAAGAATGGTACAGGGACTCCCATGCCCGCTCTGTCCAGATCCTCCAGTTTACATCTTGTCCCTTTATCATTTTTCTCTGTATGTGTGTGTGTGTGTATGTGTATTATTTTTCTGGACCATTGGGAATAAATTGGAGACATCATGCCCGTTTGTCTCTAAATACTTCAGTGTGTATCTCCTAAGAATGGGAATATAACCACAGCATAGTTATCAAAATCTAGAAATGTAACCTTGATCTTGTCTAATCCACAGTGGACAGTCACATGTCATCAGCTGTCCTTGAAATGTCCTTTATAGCTATTTTTTTTCCTTTTGGATTAGGTTGAAATAAATACCAGACAGTTGCATCTGTACATCCCCCAGCGTTGAGTATTGGTTGGCAGTCCTGGCCACATTGTTGACATAGAAACCCTTGGGGGCAGCTTTTCCCTGACGCCCCCACCCCTGTCCTGAGGAAATCAGTGTTGAGAGGCGGGGGAGGGGCAGACAACTTCCCCACGCGGATCACGGCCCCTTCCCAGGCAGGCTGGTGACAGGGTGCAGCTCTGCGGGGACTGAAGGGTTCTTAGGGGCATCCTGGGTCCAGGCTCCTCTGCCCTGAGTTGCAGGCATCTTCTGTGGATATTTCTGACCCGATCACCATTGATAACAGGTGGGAAGCCAGCCTGGTCTGGGTGCTAACGGTGCCACCGAGGGGCGGGGCGGGAGGTGATGCTCACCCACGTCCTGTCAACGGTGGCTGCGTGACACGGTGGCTTTACTGGCCCACAGGGTGAGGAGGGGTGGTGACCGCCTTCACCTAGGGTGGTCCCCTGTCTCAGTCCGTTTTGTGCTGGGATAACAGGAGACCACAGACTGGGTAATTTATAACGAACAGAAATTCATCAGCATATAGTTCCAGAGGCTGGAAAGTTCCAGACTGAGGCGGCTGGCATTTTGCGGGGGCTTCTTGCCGTGTCTCCCCTCAGTGAAGTGGAAGGGCGATCACAGGGTGAGAGAGAGGGGGCCCCTTCTATAAGGAGCCTGGCGATGTGAGCAGGGAGGGGGGGGTGTCAAGCGCCTTCTAAAGCCGGCCGGGCATCTGTCCTGACTGGGGTCTTCCTGGGGAAGAGGAGATGCAAGGCACCAAAAGCAAACAGACCCTGGGCCCTGTGCAGGACGGGCTCGGCGTGGTAGAAGCAGAAATCCTGGAGAGGCAGTGTCCAAGCCGACCTCCGGCCTCCCCCCCACCCCCCGGGGTGGCCAGGTGTTCCTTCTGCCTGAAGGTTGGAGGGAGAGATTCTGGACTCAGACAAATTCTTGCTGAACAGCTAAAGCTCTAATTAATCTCCCGAGTCTCTCCCTGGCCAGGGCCGTTCCTGGTGGATATTAATTGGGTTTATGAAAGAGATGAAGTATTTTAAGGTGCAAAAGAGGTTCTCCAGGCACTGTTGTGGTGGCGCCGAATATGCAAATTGGTGTCGTTACCTGTGCTCAGGTTCAGGAGCAGTGAGGAGCCCTTCGGGGATGTGCTTTTCTGCACCTGCTGGGAGCCAGGCAGGCGGAGAGGTTCAGATGTTTGGATAAAGTCCGTTTTCCGCACGTTTGTGGGCGTGGGCCCGGTGTGGGCAGGTGTGCGGGTACGCAGGTGCGCAGGCCATCGCACTCACCTGCAAGACGAGAGCTGGAAGGGGAGAGGACCTAGGCTGATTATATTCAGCATGACCAACGCCAGGACAGAAGTAGGCCTCAGGTGCAGGGTGGCTGGAGGGGGCTGTGGTCAAGGACCCCTGTGTGGAGGGGTGACACCAAGTTGCCTTCGCAAAGGTGGGCGGGAGTTCCTTTCTAAGGCGGGAGCCCTGTGTGACTGCGCCGGTCACACACCCATGAAGTTGTCCCTGCCCAGAAACAACGTCCCCTGTGTGTGTCCCCGGCACTCTCTGATGGTATGGACTCCGTTCAGACCTGTGTCCCAGGGGCCTGACCCAGCCATGGGCGCCAGCCCCGAGGACTCATTTCTTATCACAAAGCTTATCTTGGTGGCACTGGGTATTTGGTGCCGTTGGAAAGGTACTTTGCGCAGTTCTTGGGGGAACCCACGTTTCGGGGGCAGACAGGGAGAGAGGGCCGTGGGGAGGAAGCTTTAGACTCTCGGGGCCTTCCCTGTCGGGCTGTGTGACCCGGGACAAGCGGCTTAGGTTCTCGCCATCGCAGCTCCTCATCTGTGCGGTGGGGGTCGTGCTGCTGACCCCACAGGGACAGCGCGAGGCTGGTCGGTGAAGGTGCCGGACTGCCCGGCGTGTGGGCTGAACGGGAGGACCGTCCGGCCGTCATCCAGCCAGCCGGGCTCCTGCCCAGAACCAGGGGTCGTGGCGTCCACAGCAGAGTGTGGGCGCCACCGCCTCGGGCCAGGATGACAAGAACATTCCCAGATGTTCCCGCTCCCGTCCCCCGTGTCTGCCCTGGGCGCACACAGACCCTCCTCACACCGTGCGGTGCCTCCCTGGACGGTCCCCAGGGCCACGGAGCGGAGCCCTGAGCATCCAGGGTGCCAGCCCCACTCAGAATCCATCCCAGCCAGGGCTCGAGTGACATAGGAGTGACCACTGGGGGTGGCAGCTGGGTGTGGCGAGTGATAGTGTCCATCAAACCCTTCCCGACTGATGCAGCCCCATCTCGCCCCATCTCGAGGGGCCGATGGGCAGCGAAGTGGCAGGGAGGGAACTGGGGGGTGGAGGGTGGTCTGATCTCCTCGGCCCGGAGAATCTGGACCACTCAGAGGACGGCCAGGCAGGGCAGGGGTGGTTCCACGAACGGGCTTCGGGACTTCTCCACCCCGGCCGGTACCTCTAAAGCTGAATTGCAAATCCCTCCAGTCTCAAAGCTGACGCCAGTCACTGTGACTGGAATCCTGGGGACAGTGGGTGGAGGAGGAGCAGGCAGCATGGGAGGGAAGAAGCAGACGGGACCTCGGGTCCGTGTGACAGTTTTTCCCAGACGACGACTCCCTCTGACGTACCCGGAGAAGCGAAGGGTCGGGGGAGAGGCGGTCACTTTTCTCCCAGGGAGAAGTGGTTTGTGGGTTTCTGTACCCGAGCGAGGGCGCAGAACCTGGTGCTGCTGTTTCTTCTGGAGGAATTTTATTTTACATGATATAAATTAAGTAGTACTGGTTCATTGTAGACAGCCTAGAAAACACAAGCGAGCAAAGGGAAGAAAATTGCTTTCATCTCCCCATTTTAGGGATAAATGTTATTAACATTTTGGACAGTAGCTTCCCAGACTTTCTCCTCTCTCTGCAATTATACTATAATCCTGTTTTGCTTTCTGTTGTTTCACATCATAGACATCTTTGCACCCCCATAGATGGGGATCACACATGGACTGCTTTTAAACGGCAGCATAGTATTCCAAGATTTGGATGCATTTAGCTCCCTGTCATTGGAAATGTAGGTGGTTCTCTTGTTGCACTATCGCTGTTATCAACCATGCTGCATCCTGGCAGCTTCATCTTCCCGCACACCCTTAATAATTTCCTCAGAATACTTTCCTAGGTGCACTTCCATAGGATATATTTCCATGTGAGTTCTTAAAGCTTTACACTAGTGGTTTTCAACCAGGGGTGATCCCTCCCCTTCGGAGAGGCATTTGGCAAGGTCTAGAAACATTTTTGGATGTCACCAGTGCAGGGGAGGTTGCCACTAGCATCTAGTGAGTAGAAAGGAGTGTGCTACTAAATACCTCACGATTACAGGAAAGCTCCCCACATCAAGTCCAAAATGCTAATAGCGTCGTGGCTGGAAAATTCTGTTAGACATGTGAGTACTTTTGTTCTTTTCGATACGTCTGGGGCTGGAGCTTCTGAGCCTCTGGGGAGGACGAGGTGGAGCTATTGGGTTTAGCTGGCGGACACTCACCCAGGACTGACCCAATCCCATCCCACCCTCCTCCCGCAGAAGGATTTGGGTGCTGCAGTTGGTTTGAAGTAGGGAAATGACCAATGCGTGCCCCTGGGAACCTGTTCTTGCATCCAGAAGAGAAAGAAAGGGGGGATGGCCTGGGAGGGGGTGAGAAGTGAGAGAGGGAGAGAGGAGAGGAATGGGGAGGGGGTGTAGGGCCGAACAATGCCATCCTTGTTGCAGTGAAAAGAGGATTGTATACGGTGTTTAGGGACCAGTCTGGAGGGCCAGTGCCCAGCACCAAGGATGCGGGCAGGGAGGGTGCGTGCAGTTGCAGAATGCGGGAGGCGGGAGCAGAAGAGAAAGGCTCTATTGTCTCCCCTGAAGTTGGCGCCGGGAGTGTGAAGTCCTGTGTCCTGTCCTGGGTGCTGGCCAGGGCCCACGGGATCAGGAATGGAAGACATCAGCGCTCCCCACGGCGTGCACCGCAGTGCCGTGGGAGCCCAAATGTCACCCTGTCCGTCGAGTCTCCTTCGCCAGTAAACCCACGACACTCATGGAAACGAGCCACTGCATTTGTTCGTCTGTGGAATGCACCGCAATCATTCCTTCACAACCCGTGTGATCGCCAAGCACCTACTGGATGCCCAGCACCACGAGAGGCAACGAATGGAATAGACACAGTCCCTGCCCCTGTGGCGCAAACAGTCCCCAACAATTTATCAGGCTGTGTAAGTGCTATGAGGGGGACGTGGGAGGAGGGGCTGAGGTGTTGGGATCATAGAGGCTGATCCCTCGTGAATGGCTCCATGCCCGCCTTGAGTTCTCGCTCTATCAGTTCACGCGAGAGCTGGTTGTTTAAAAGAGCCTGGCACCCCCTCCTCTCTCTCTTTCTCCCTCTCTTGCATGTGACACGCCTGCTCCCCCTTTGCCTTCCGCCTTGAACGGAAGCTTCCTGAAGCTCTCACCAGATGCAGATGCTGGCGCCATGCTTCTTGTGCAGCCTGCAGAACCAAGAGCCAAATAAACCTCTTTTCTTCATAAATTACCCAGTCTCGGGTCTTCCTTTATAGCAACACGAAATGGACTAAGACGGTCAGATCGGTTGAAAAAGCAACACCCAACTACATGCTGGCGAAAGAAACTCTCTCTCCATAGAAAGACACGTCGATGCTTTGTGCGGAAACTTAGAAAAAGAAAAAGAAAACAACAAAAACTAATAACAAATACAAAGACAGAAATAGATGAAAAGAAAGACGATGGGAGAAGATATATTATGCGACATTAATGAAAGATGGCGGAGTAGCTGTATGAATATCAAGAGGACATCGAGCATCTGGAGGTGACATTTTGTTTAGTCATCCCTGGCATTGCACGGTTGCGGCTGGGGGCAGCTGGAGAGAAAGGGCAGTGGGTCGTCTTCCCAGGGCTGCCTAACAAGCTCCCGCAGACCAGGTGGCTTGAACAACGGGAATCTGCCTCACAGTTGTGGAGGCTCCAAGTCCAAGGTCAAGACGTGGTCAGGGCTGGTTTCCTTTAAGGACCCTCCTTGGCTTCCAGGTGGCCGCCCAGGGTCTTTCCTCTCTCCGTGTCACCCCTGGTGTCTCTTTATTGTGTCCAAATTTCCTCGTCTCATAAGGACGCGAGTCAGATGAGATTAGAACCCACCCTGACACTTCATTTTAACGAAATCACCCCTTTGAAGACCCTGTCCCCAAATGTAGTCCCATTCTGAGATACTGAAGGTTAGGTTTCGACATATGAATTTGGAGGGGACACATTTCAGCCCCAAGCAGGTAGGGACATTATTTGTCACAGCTGTCCTCCCTGAGAACAGGGCCTCAGGGCTTCCATGGCACGGTGTAATTGTTGGGAGCAGACAGTGACTTCCCTGGCCCTATGGTGACAGTAAGGCAGGGAGCAGCCCAGAAGACGAGGGCCAAGGAGGCCGTGGGGCCGTGTTCACCTCAGGGGAGCTGCGGAGGGAAGCAGAATGGGGAGGAGGGAATCCACGCCCACCCGGAGTCCCATGTTCCTCCCAATGTTTCTGTTGAACCTTCTGACCTCAGATTGTGCCTTTCAGCTCTATCCTTTCTGTTCATTGAAGTCTCACTATATATTTTTTTCCCTTTTGAATTAGTGAAAGGAAACCTTCAAATAAACAGTTTTGTTTCTTGTGGCATCCAGGAGGAGGACCAGGTGACAACGCCGACCCTCCCTCCAGCCTCCCAACCCTCTCCACCCGCAACAGGCTGCCTCTCACTGCCAGGGCAACGTGGGGGTTAGCTGATGTCGAGGTGCTCGGGCTGGTGTCACTTTGCTGAGTGTTCGGAGGCTGGAGCTCGTTCGTCCTTTAGCCCCTGGAGTGTCAGGTTTCTAGGGGAGGTTCGAAGTTCGGAAGAGGGCATAGGAAGGAGGCTGATGGAAGGTGCTGTGGGACCGGAGGCTGCCGGGGCCCTGAGCTACGTGAGCTGTAAAAGAAGTTCGGGAGGATCTAGGCAGCGATTTGAAACAGATGGATTTCCTGAAGTCACCACCGTCACCATGGCAACGGCTCAGCTGCTGCTGTCCGTTGCTGTCAAGCGCTCCCCCCTTGGCGTGGACGGAATCCTGGTGTCAATCGGAGGGAGACCATGCAGGACAGAACACATGGGACTCACCTTAGGAGAGAGAAGACAAGATTGGGGTCAGCCGTGAGAGCCTCAGGACGATCCCCCCGAGCAGGGGAGACGTCAGAAGTCTCCTGCTCTCGTGATTTTTATGAGAACGGTGGCCCCAGTTCTTGACTTTGCTAATGGCTCCGGCACCTTTCTTCCTGCCTCCAGGCTTTGATAACCAGGGGACACCTGCCAGCCTGTAATTCATTCGTTTGCTAAAATATTTATAGAGTCCCCAGCATTGGAATCCGTCAAAAAGCATCCGTTATGCTGGCGAGGTGCATGCCCGTCCCAGGGAGCGTCGGTTCCCTGCGGGTCCTGTGGTGGCTCTGCAGCGAAGGAAGGCGAATATTCTAAGTCCTCCAAGTGGCCGGTGGCTTCTTTTCACCCGCACTCTTGCTGTGTGTGCCTGTGCTGCTCAGGGCGCTGCGGTAGGTGTTGAAGTTATAAACAGGAACGAAGCCGGGCGCGGGCCCTGCCCTGGGGAGGCCGACGATGTAGGCAGGGGCAGGAACTGTGTGGCACAAGAATGCGTGGCCATCCCAGGGGGCACAGGCCCCAGGGCAGTGGTCCAGACACCGAGCCTCGCAGCCATGCAAGAGGCAGCCTGGCTTCCAGGGCTGGGATGATGGGGCAGAGGTTCTACAGGGGGCGGAACTTGAACTTGGCTTCACTGAGGGCAGGACTTGGGTAACAGGGAGGGTCTTGAAAATGAATAGGCGAGGAGGAGAACGGCAAGAAGACAGGGGTGAGTGAAGGAGCGGACTGACTTTAGAAGAAGCCTTCAGGGCATGGATGGTGGGAGATGAAACTGACGAGGGAGGGGTGAGGGGCCCAGGTTGTCCGGACCCTGAAGGTTAAGGCAGGGAGTGTCGACATCCTCCTGTAGGCCGTGGGGGACAGGCCAAGGTTTTTCTGCAAAATAATGCTACGGGATGCTTCCTCTGGTGGCTGGATTGAGGGGAGGCGGGGGGATTGAACGGGACATCGCTGTAGGGGTGAGGATGGGGGCTGAGGGAATGGGAAGAAAAGGACCAGCGGATGCACGGATGGAACAGACGGGTGGACGCCAGAGATTCTGAGAAGGAACAGACCGACATTGACTGTATCAGAGGAGGCAGAGGGAGAGTGTGAGGTTCGAGCTCGGTCTGCCTTTACCAGCAATGGTGTCTGCTAGGCACCGAGTCCTGTGCTAATCAACAGGAAAAGAAGAAAATTTGTGTCCTTAAGCGGCTCCCAGCCTAGTAGGAGAAGACAGACATGATTTAGATGCTGGGACAGGAGCACTTAGCTCGTACTATGACGGCTCCGGGAGGGGTCAGCTGGGGAGGGTGGAGGAGGGGTGGCCGGGGAAAGGTTTATGGGAGATGACCGCGAGCTGCGTTGGGGGGGCGGGGAGCTTGTTTGGGGAAGACATGCAAGTCGTATTGGACTTCAGAGTCGCCTTTGAGGTGAGGAAGAGCATGTACCTGGGATGCGCCAGCCGCTGCGTTCGCGGGTGCGGCGGGGACCACTGGGCGCCGCAGCCCGGGAGGAGCAGGGAGGAGGCTGCAGGGGCTGCCCGGCTCGCGGGGTGGGCGGCGTTGGTGCCGGCGTTCAATGGCACGTGGGAGACCCTGCGCCCCCCCCCCCCACCCCAGGTGCTCCCGTGGGCGCTGGGGATGCAGGATCGGACCAAACGGGCTGGATTCCCCGCTCTCGGGGAGACCACGTGTTAGCGAAGAACTCGTGCAAATGCGAGGCAGGACCCGGCTAGGCAGGAAGAGACGGGTTGGAGGCAAGCGCAGGGGTGTGGGGAGGAGGGCCGGCGCGTTCTCACCCCACGCACGACTGATTGGTGGTTGGCCCAGGCGGGGGGACTGGCTGGCAGACGCGTCAAACCGCAAGGTGATGCATCCGGAGCTGGGGCGAGCTGGATCCCAAGGCCCACGTGCGCCCTTGATGGTCAGGTGACGTGCTTGTCGCTTCACCGGGAGGTGTCTTTGCAGCTGTGACAGCTGAAGCCAGGCGTGAGTGGCCCCCTGTGCTGTGCCCACCGGGGCTCCTCTCGGCGGATCGGAGCTGTCAGTCCCTTTCCTGGGCTCCTCACTGTGTTCGCCTGTGGGCTGACACCCCGCAAAGTTGCCCGCTTGGGGCCCACGTGTCCCTGAACCCGCACAGACACCCCGTCACCCTGACCCCAGCCGACTCTCCGCGGCTGCAGAGAGTGGCTCTGAGGACAGAGGAGGAGCTGGTGTTACGGGTTGAATCATGTGCCCCAAATTCGCACGCTGAAGTCTTAACCTCCGGAACTTCAGAATGTGACGTTATCTGGAGGGAGGGTCTTTACAAAGCCATCGAATTAAAAGGAGGTCATTGTGATGGGCCCCAATCCAATATGACATGTCCTTCTACAAAGGGGACATTCGGACACAGAGGCGGGGAGAATGCCACGTGAAAGTGAGGGCAGAGATCAGGGTGCCACGTCCACTAGCCACGGAGTGCCACAGGTCCCCGCAGGCCACCAGGGGAGAGGCAGACACAGACCCGCCCTGCAGCCCGCAGAGGGAACCAGTGGGCTCGGGTGGGCGGGGGTGGGAGAAGCCGGGGCTTTGGGAACCTGGAACGAGGGGCCTGCCCGGGCTTGGGGTTCTGGGAACTGTCTGAAGGAAATGATGACGAAATTGGGACCTGAAGGACTTTTCCACGGGGGAATCGCACAAAGGCGGGCGTGTGTGAGACAGCAAGATGGGGGTGGTGAGCAGCTGCGCAGTAACTGGCCTGTGAGGGGACGGGAGTGAGAGAGGAGGGGCTGAGAGCGGAGAGGGGGAGAAGGGGGAGGGTCAGGTGCCACATGCGTCACACTGGGAAGTTCAGATGTCCCCCTGTGGAGGGGGAGGTGCCACGGGAGGGTTCGGAGGACGGGAGTGAAATGCCCGGTTTCGTGTCTTGACGGCTCAGCGTGGTGTTTCTGTGGATGGACTTGAGGGGCAGGACTGCGGACACAGAGACACAGAGGGGACGTGGTGTGAGCCCAGGTGAGAGCGGGTGAGAGCCACAGGCAGGAGGAGCATGGGAGGGAGACGACTTTGAACTTGGCAGGTCCCGATGACTGCGTGGGTGTGGGGCGGGGAAAAGGAAGTCCTAGACAACACCGGGTGGTCAACGTGTGCCAAGGTGTGGCTCTACATGTGTCGGGTGTTTTAACTCATTTGCTCCTCGCAACAACTTTAAGAGGTTTGTGTGTGTGTGCGTGTGTGTGTTGAGACAGTGTCATTCTGTCACCCTGGGTAGAGTGCGGTGGCGTCATCATAGCTCACAGCAACCTCAAACTCCTGGGCTCAAGCGATCCTCCTGCCTCAGCCTCCTGAGTAGCTGGGGCTACAGGCATGTGCCACCACACCCTTATAAATAAGGACGTCCAGGCACAGGGAGGCTAAGTGACTTGGCCCACGGGCACATGGCTAGCGAGTGACCATCTGGGAGGGCTCCGTCATCTGCTTCTTTCGTCACCGCACTGTGCCCGTCCTGACCGGTCCAGGAGGGCAGGGGGGGACGTCTAGACGACCCCCCACCTCTGGCTGTGGACGGATTTCTGATTCTGAAGGTGAATCCAAGGTCAGGTTCTTCCCCTGCCGCCGCCGCCGGGGATTTTCGCTGGGTGACCAAGTGGAAATGGTGCCGTTGATGGAGGATTCCAGAAGAGCGTGGAGAAAGACACCGGTTTCCGTATCATACGTGTTTGGTGTGCAGTGCGTGTGAACGGCCAGTGGAGGGACCCAGCCTGTGCCCTTCCCCCTCAAGCCTCTTGTCACCGAGCCACGGGGCTCCTCCTCCACAGTCACTAAACCATTACACTGTTTTACATTTAGATGACAGATTGACTTAGGAAAAAAAAACCCTGGTGGTGCAGGGTCTAACATTTCTCATAATCTGAAGTGATTCCTCTCTGTTTCCCGTCCACTGACTGGATGGATGGCAGATTAGAAGGTGAAGGTTTGACAAAAAAAAAAAATAGCACAGCTGTGTCAACCTTCAGCGTTTCAGACATAAAATTAAATTCCACATGGTGTTATGCGTTTGAAGACTTGTCACTGTGAGGCTGGCCAGACAAATACGATTTAGAGGGTTAGGTTTTGAGAAATGAGTGGGAGAAATAAAACATGGAATGATAGCAGAGAGAAATTTCTAAAAACATTATCTGATGGTGCTAAGCAGTCCTTTTTGATCGCATTGTTTAATGACGCCTTCTCTTCTGCCTGTCTGGCCAGGGCGCTCTGGTGTGTTGGAAAGGTTCTACTTCTGAAATCTGGCAATTTAACACCCCTCTCCTGGAATCCTGACCAGCCCTTCCTTCTCTCTCTCTCTCACCGCTCCTACTTTTCTCTGCATCTACTGATGTTCTCCTCGCCTGGGCCTTTAATTTGCACCCCCCCACCCCCGCCCCATACTGTTAACTGCAGGGTTTGGTCTGGCTGTGGTCTGATTTCTGAGTTCTGAAGGTGAAGCTAAGTCAGGTTCTTCCCCTCGGGCTCCGTGAGTGTACCCCTGACCCAGAGACACTCTGGCACCTTCTGTTTAAGCCACCGTCTCTTCCACGGTGGGGCTTGGGGTCTTACTGCTACCCTTCCTCCCAGCAAAGTGTTCAAAGCGCGTCTGCTCAGTCCTGTGCCCTGGCTGTCGAGGCTTGTCACTTCTGTCAATGCAAGAAGTAAAATATAGGTCAGCCTCGCAGATCCCAGTGTTAAAAATAAAAGCTTCATCCCCGGGCCCTGCAGGTTTGCAGACTGGCATGGGCCGGCCCCCCTTTCCCACCACCCCCACTTCTAAGTCGCTCCTTGGGGCTTAGCATTGATGCCGCCATCCACGTAAGGGGGACCTGAAAATAGAAGAGGAGCCACCGCGGCCTCCCCGGGCAGACTCCGCTCCGGAACGCGAGGATCGTCCGCATGGAGGTTGTGCAGGGCAGCCCTGAGCAGGTTCCTGCCTGTCACGGGGTGAGGAGGGCGGCCGCTGGGGAGGGCAGAGAGGCCCCTCTCCCCCCGTGGACCCCCCAGCCCACCCCTCCCGTGGCAGCCACGTGACCAGGCCGTGGCATTCCTCGACAGTGTGATGAAAGGACCCGCCCCATCTCCCTTTTCCATCCCTAGTCCCAGCATCTGAGTTTGCTCACAAGATTCGGGCCTTTGTCTGTGATATGAAAATTTAGGAGGTGAAAGCAGAGCCTTTTAATTTATTTTTAATAGCTGCACACTTCCTTCCTCCCGCACTCTCAAGATGCTCTCGCTCCTGCTCTGATGTGCCCCTTCACCTCCGCTCGCCCTCCTCCCTCTGGCCCTCTCGTTCCTGCAAAGGGGGCAGATGAGGCCCCACGTCCCTGAACAGACCCCTGTCCCTGCGCCTGCCCCAGTCCCATTTTTCAGGCAAGTCTGAGCTGGACGAGGAGGACACAGGGAGCCTGGATGCTGTGACATTTGGGGCTTTTCCTCACCTGCCTCTTCAGTGCCTGGCAGATCTCGAACCCTCCACGGCTGGCAGCCACGTGGCTTTCCCGTGGCTGAAGCCGGCCCAGCCTCGGTGTGAGCACTGTCCCAGGGCTTCAGGAGAAGGGAGTATGCACTGTGTGCCTTTGACCCCTCTGAGCCGGATCCTCCCGGCTGCTTCCCTTAAGCTGCAGCAGGAAGGGAAGAGGCCGAGCGGGAGCAGGTGCGGATGCGTTTAATACACGCTCGGCAAGCCCAGCGGAAATGCTCTTGGTCCCTTGGTTTTCTGAAGCCGTCCTCCCGGCCTAAGTCAATGGTTTCTTTGAGAATAGGGTTCAGGAAGGATGATTTGGGTGAACATTCACACCTGGACGCCTCCCCCACGTGTGACCCGGCCCAAGGAGGACCAGAGTCCCGAGGGAGGCAGGAAACAGCCGCTACCCCTGCTGGGGTCCGCCCGATTGTAGGACCCCTGGACCTGCCGCTTTGTGCATTGAATCCAGCCCTGCCACCAGCTTTTGTTGTGACCTCGGGCACGTCACTTAGCCTCTGCAATTCCATGTTTCACCTGTAACGTGGGACGGTTGGATGGGACGGTGCCACTCAACTCTGGCTGCACCAGAGAACCCACCGCCCACCCCGGGAGATTCTGACACACGCCGACCTCCAGGGACCTGCTGACCAGTGTGGTCTCAGGCGAGGCCTGCCTTGGGGACGAGGGGGCTGCACGAGTCCCCCCGCGACTGGAGGTGAAGCTCGCCCTTCGCAGAGCAGTTCAGAGGTTGATGAGCCCGTCTCCTCCGCCCTCTCTCTTTCCGGTGCTGCGCAGCCATTTGCTCCAATTATCCTTGAATTATAGCGACAGCTTTCGGCCTGTGCAGGACTTCAAATCATCCGAACCTAGGGGAAGTAAAATGGTGCCTCTCTTGGTCAGAACATTCCAGCTGGCTGCTCCTAAAAGGCTTTCTCCTTTCCACCTATTCCCACCTCGCCATCCACCTTGCTGAGGGCCACAGACATCGTCTTGGAGGGTCACGATTTTGCCCGATTCTGCATGGATATATATATATATATCTTAAGTCAAGGTCAACCTCAAAGAGATGTTGCCTGCATTTTTTTTTTTTTTTTTTTGCCTTCTGCTTTTCCTAATCTTTATAGAACACTAAATTCCCATACACCAGCAAATTCTCTTGGTTTAAAATTGCATTTAATTAAAGTTAAACACTTCAGGCCTTGCGCTAGTGATTCTCCTGCCTGCAGATGCATGGGGATTTCTTTGGCTTCAGAACAGGTGGTGTGACAGAGCCATGTTTCTTGCTAAAATCCACAGTCTGGGATTGTCACTGTCCTATTTTCAGGGATTCTTCCAATTTGTAGTGTCAGGGGAAAGAGTGTTTTTCTAACAGAGATGTTTTCCAATCTAGAGAAAAGATGGCTGGGCGAGGTGGCTCACGCCTGTAATCCTAGCACTCTGGGAGGCTGAGGCGGGAGGATCCCTTGAGCTCAGGAGTTTGAGACCAGCCTGAGCAAGAGCGAGACCCATCTCTACTAAAAAAATAGAAAGAAATTATACAAACAACTAAAAATATATATAGAAAAAATTAGCCAGGCATGGTGGCACATGCCTGTAGTCCCAGCTACTCAGGAGGCTGAGGCAGGAGGATTGCTTGAGCCCAGGAGTTTGAGGTTGATGTGAGCGAGGCTGAGGCCATGGCACTCTAGCCCGGGCAACAGAGTGAGACTCTGTCTCAAAAAAAAAAAAAAAAAAAGAAAAGATATTTTTCTCTCTCCATGGTTTTGTTTTACCTCTCTCCCATCCACAAAGAAGGATTCCTTATGGCCTCAGTGTACCCACCTGTATAATGGGAGTACAACTAGTTCTGCCTCCCTTGTTGTGAGGATGAGGGGGGAGATAAGTGTTCTGAAATTGACGCTAAGGCATAAAGTAGTGTTCATCTGTCTCCTCCTCCTCCTCCTCCTCCTCCTCCTCCTCCTTCCCTTCCCCTAATTCTTGTTTCTTTCTCTTCCTCAAATTCATTGAGTCCTTCCCTCCTTGGCACTTGGGTCAGTCTTGGGTCATCCAAGAAACATCTCTTGAGCACCTGTCGTGAGGCTGGCATCGCACTGGACATCGAGAGTAGGGAGTTGAAAGACCGTCTTTGTCCCTCAGAAGGACATAAGGGAAGGTGGTCGAGAAATTAGATACAATGTAGCAAGCGGGGTAATAGTAGTTCACCCAGAGGACAGACACCTGACAGCCTGGGCAAGGTGGGGTGTGGCGTGGGGGTTGGTCAGGGAGGGCTTCGAGGGGTGAGGCCAGACAGTGAGTGGGAGCACAGGAGTGAGATGTCAGCGAACTGAAGGTCGTTTGGGTAGTTCTTGTGGGCACCATGCTGTCAGTCACGTGGTTCCTCGTGGGTAGTATGGAGTTTATCTTTCCTGTGGTAGGAAGGTTTTTTCCGGCCCATCCTCGCGGGCTGGGAGGAGTAAGGGATTTGTCACCTGTCCCGTCCTGCCCATGGCCACGGATGCGCCCTGGTGACATGGCTCCCAGAGTCGGGCACTCACAGGTCACTCAGAACCTCAGAGCTCGTGGGCCTCGGTGGGGAATGTGCCCGGAGTCCGAACGGGAAAACCAACACAGCCTCCCGCTGTTGTGCGCTGTGACCTTAGGATTTGTAACCTGCAAAGGTGCTCCTTTATAGCAAGATTTTTCCACCTGCAGATCACAACCCATATTTAATACAGGTAAGAAAATCAATAGTTTGAAACAGCATTTAAAAAATGAAACAGAACATTAGAATACATCACACCAATAAGGGCTATTTGGTGAAACCTTGTGTGTGTACGCAACACAAAACGTCTCTTTTCCTGTGGATCATGGACAGGAGAGTTTGAAATACTCTAGACTATATACTCCTAGCCCAAAGGGGCAAAGATATTTCATCTTATCATCCAAATTTCGTGGGTTGGTAGTGACTGGCTGGAGGATGCTATATGGAAAATGATTCAGTGGCAGTGTCTAGACTCAGGGAGAAAGTGTCATCATGAATTAGCAAGGTCCACTATGGAACCCACATAGCTGCCAACAGGTCACCTATGGTGTCTAGTTACAACTGAATGGGCCCATGGGCTAGGCTTTCCTGGGTGTGACTAACCCCAAGAGATGGGAGATACACACGTGTGTGTGTACACATACACATACATGGACACATGCACATACATGCATGTACACATACATGTATACATAGACATACACATATATTTCTATTTTATCATAGTTTTTCCATTAACAAGAAACCTCATTGTAATAAGAAGCACAAACAATTATTATTTGCCAATAAGATAGTTTAGAACATTTTAACCTATTAACTGGTTTTGAAAGATACTTTTTAGGTTGATTTTCCACTAGTCTTACACCCCCCCCACACACATCTCCTGGTGACTCCCCTAGAAGTCGCTGCCCCTGGCCAGCGCCCTTTTGTTTTGTCATTTCTTTGCCAATGTCATTTCTTTGTCTAAGAAGTATGAACGCATCTTGCTTTGGCGATTTCTTCCGAGCTGGCTCTTGTGTACTTTCCTCTCGTTCATCTGCCCCGTGTCAGTCCGGTCCCACTAGGAGCTGAGCGGCAGCGGTCTCTTCCTCCCTTAGAGCAGACCGCAGGCTTCTCGAAAACAATGTCCTCAATGACGGGCACGTACTGAGTAACGTTACACTTGCCGATGCCAGTGGTGACAATGTCAGAAGCCGCTGCTGTCTCCTCCCTCTGGCCTCTTGCACTGGAGAAGTTTGTTCCCAGAGGATGTGACCGGCGGCCTCCTAGCCCAGGCCGGCTCTGCAGCCTCATGATAAATCTAGCAAATTGAATTCTCTCTGTTTCTTCCCACTTTGTTGTCTTCTTCCCCTAACGGTTTCTTGGGCCTCAGGGGTGTTTAGGACCATCCACCGTGGGTTACCATCTGCAGATGTACTAACGTGTTTTTTAATTCCGCTTTTCTAGACTCAGAAAGATGCTTTGCGACATTTTTGCCCGCATACCTTGGGCATTGCAGCAGATGTGTTAAGTCTCAGCCAGGCAGGTGCAGACTGAATGCCATTGCCTGGCGGTTATTTAAACTTACATTTCACATCCTGGCATCCTTGGCGTGGCGAAGAAGAAATAAACACAGCTGGATTTGATGTCCTCATCCAGCTGATCCAAAAAAATACTGGGTAGAAATAACGAAGGTTTTTTTTTTTTGTGGCCTCTCACCTCGATTTCTCCCCAGGCCCTGAGCTTGCAGAGTCAAATTTCCCTTAGATTTGAGCCTGGTCAACTCTTCCGGGGCAAGAGATTCCCGTCTGGTTTCTGGATGGCGGATGGGCCCTTTTCGTCTCTTCCCTTCCCCTGGTTTGGCTCTGTCGAGGTTCTGGTTCCCCTCTAAGACTGAAAATTAAATCATTCTCTTTAAGGTTAAAATGGGCTCAAGAAACTGATCAAACTCCTCCCGACCCAGGCCAGGCGCGGTGGCTCACGCCTGTAATGCTAGCACTCTGGGAGGCCGAGGTGGATGGATTGCTCGAGGTCAGGAGTTCGGGACCAGCCTGAGCAAGAGCGAGACCCCGTCTTTACTAAAATAGAAAGAAATTATCTGACCAACTAAAAATACATATAGAAAAAATTAGCCGGGCATGGTGGTGCATGGCTGTAGTCCCAGCTACTCGGGAGGCTGAGGCAGGAGGATTGCTGGAGCCCAGGAGTTTGAGGTTGCTGTGAGCGAGGCTGACACCACGGCACTCTAGCCCGGGCAACAGAGCGAGACTCTGTCTCAAAAAACAAAAACAAAAAAACCCCAAAATATGTCATCCTTGTCTCAGATGAAAGCCAAAGAAGAAGAAAAAAACGAAGTGTACCTCTGAGAATGAGCGTTCTTCCCACGGAAGAGATATTTCCAGCATCTCATCCCGACAAAAGCACCTTTGATCTTAATTGACCGGAAAGCACTCCTCACCCCGGGCATCTGGGACGTCCTTGGGGCTAATCCCTCCGGCTCTTGCTCTCCTGCAATCGAGTGTTGCTTCCACAGTTTTCTGATTCAGTGACGATAGGAACCAGTCCGTGCCTTGATGGCGATCCTGCCCCTCTCAGCACGCCTTGCTCCAGTTCCCAGTCCCGGTGTCTCGGGTTGTGGGCAACAGCTTCATAAGGCGATTTTTAACAATAATGAAAACTCCTAATATGCGCCAGGCCCTGCTTCATGCCCCTTCTAGATATTAAGTTACTTAATTTTCACGACAACCCTAGGACAGAGGAACTGTCCTTATCCCCATTTTGCAAACACAGACACTGGGGCACAGAGAGCATCGGGACCTGCCAAGGCCGTAAGGCTGGTGTTGGCAAAGCCGGGCTCGGCCTCCGCTCAGCCTGCGTTTAGGGTGCAGCCTCCTCCCCAGCACTCCGTCCGGCCCCTGCCTCCCTCAGCCGTGCGCGGTACTCTGCTACTTTCCGTTCTACTCTCTGGTCTGTAATCTCAATTTTTAAAAGGGTATCTGGGTGTGGTTCACGAGATGATGTCACCACTTTATAATGGCGGGTACCAACACGAAGTTTCAAAACCCCTGGGCCAGACCCTGGCTGCTGTGACACGGGCCATCAGGCTGCCTGGCACCTTCCATTCCCGTCCCCCCTTGTCCTGACTGCCCAGCTCGCCCAGCGAGGCAGTGCGTGGGGCGTGGCCTCCCAGGGAGGTCTGCCTGCAGGGAAAGAATACACTGGATGTGTGCACTTTTACGTGTCCCTGTGAGTTAGGAAACCGTCCCTCTGGTTCAGGTTGTGAGGCTGGATAACGTGCATCTACCCCCAAGAAATGGGTCTTCGAGAAAGGGAGTCACAGATCGGACTTTGGTGCCAGTGAGGCTGTGACCTGGCCCACGACAAAGTCTTCAAGGTCCACTCCGTGTCACCTCTTACAGGACGGCCTGCCAGATTCTTCCTGGGGTGGTGACTGCAGGAGCATGATTTAAACTTCCGGGACACTGTGCGTCATTTGTCCTACAGTAAGAAATAGAGCTCAGCACCACTGTCCTCCTTCTCTGTCCTCACTGACTCACACACCTTTCTACAGAAAAGAAATCGATGTCATTTCTCCACGTTGGCTTTATCACGGTGCATGAACAAATGCAACACATCACCTGCAAATGATTGCTCGAGAGGGGATGCCTTTCCCTCCCACGCCGGCCAGTCTTGCTCCTAAGACGATACCCGGTGGGGCCGTGTCTTCATGCATCATGCATCTCTATGGCTGTGCATTGAATTCTCGAGAAGTAGCAAGTGATACCTAAGTGCTTCAAGCATGTTTGGTTATGCTAAATAATTGATGGCATCTTTTATTGATTAAAAATTTACTTGCTGGAAGTTCGGACATAGGTTCTGCCAACCCATCTTCTCTCTTGGATTTCAACTTCCCGGCACCAAGTCCCCAAACTCACCCACAGACTGCAGTCTTTGAAAGCCCCGAGGCAGGCAGCCAGGATGAACCCTGCATTCCAGACAAGGGACAGTGGCCTCCAGCCAACAGACACCTGTGCTGACCTCTTCCCACGGTCCTGGGGATAGAGCTAGCCAAGGCCCTAAGTGCCTGGGGAAACCTATTTGCAACTTAATGGCCTTGGTCACTGCTGTGTCCTAAATGATGAGCAGCTCAGGACTTCTTGTACCTGGGCAGCTGCAGTCCTGTGATGGGAGAAGTTATAAACCACCCTCGTTTGTGTGAGTGGGAGGATAATGTAAGTGAAGAGAAATAGGGTAACTGTCTGGGGGAACAGACCTCGATGAGAATGGTTATTCTTTCTGTCTTTTCAAAAGTGTATTTGGGAGAGATGGCGAACAGACAGACACATGTAACTAGCAATTATTAATGTAATCAAAGTATCACTTTTCCCCCATTGCCATTTTACTTAACGGAGGAAGCTTGATGTGAAAACTCAGCAGACGTGTGACTTTTCAACTCATTTTTAGGAAATAGACTGTCCTCCTGCCACTCTAAGTTGTCGATTCAGTCTCAATTCAGAAATGACCAGCCCGAGAGGAGCATCTGCCTTAGAACTTGACCTGACGTTGGCCGCATCCCTGTCCCCGTCCTGAGCCCCCATGAGGCTGGGAGTCTCGGTGGAAGGGTTGGGCTGGGAGAGCCTCTCTGGGGTCTCCCTCTGTCTTACGCAGCTTTTCCTTCCTGCAGTTCTCCGTTTTGCTAGCTCGCTTCTGAACCCCAGCCCTGGGTGGGCAGGTAGGGAGTTAGGGAGAGGGGTATCGAAACGTTGGCCTCCCTCTCTCCATGCCTGCGTGACACGCTGGGCGTGGGCTCTTCAGAGACCCCCGCCATGGGCGATCTCTCTGCTGTAGCTGTCTGGACATGGGAAGATGCATCTTTATTCCAGGTGGCCCTCGGGATATCTTGCTAGGACCCTGGCAATCCAGTGCCCACCTGCAGCTTCTGGCTGCTGGGGTCTCCCTGCCCCTCTAAGTGGCCCCGTGAGACAGGACCCAGTGTGACCCCATACCAGCTCTGTGTTCTGAGTGGCCACATTTGATGTACAGGGCACGCTGTCCCCAAGAAACCCCAGATAAGCAGCCTGGCTCCCTCATGCTCCTCCACCCTGCTGTCACAGCCCGCTCTGGGTGTCGCGGGCACGCTTCTGGGGCCTGTGTGTCTGCTACCTCCCAGCTGCAGTGAAAACATTTTACAGTTCTCCCAGCGGTCCACGTAAGCTGTCCGACTGGGATGAGGATGAAGAAGGTACGACCCTCGCCCATCTGTCCTCGGGGTGGGGGTCTTAGGGGGACACTGTGGCCCCCCCCCGCAGAGGGCCTCACCCGTCTGCTCCACTCCAGACTCTGAGCCCTTTTCATATCCTCGATCTGGAGGAGGCGTCCGAGAGTGACGGAGCCAGGTCCCGATACCTGCCTTCGTGGACTCTGTGTGGGGTTCGTTTCGCATTCACGGGGGTATCTGATGTCTATCACACTGGCGCCTCAGTTGAAATGGAGAAAGAAAGAGTCCTATTCTAATATCTTATTGCATAAACAGTAGAGAAAAGGCCAAAGTGTACGTTTCAGTTCTCTGTTGCTGCCTGACACCCCAAAGCCGAGTGGCTTGGAGCAGCACGGACGCGCTGTGCCCGTGATTCCTGGGGAGCCCACCAGCCCCTCCACCGGCGTCACCTGGGCTGGCTCCTGCAGCTGCCACCATCTGTGGCTGGCAGGTGGCGGGTGGCGTGACTGTCGGCCTCGCTTCTTTCTCACGGTTTCTCGTTCTCTCGCGGGCTACGCTGGCCTCCTTTCATGACAGGCAAGGCGGTGTTTCAAGGGACCAAAGTGGCAGCTTGAAGACCTCTGGAGGCCCAGCCTCTGGAAGTCCCACAGCGTCACTTTTGTGCATTCTTCAGGCAAAGTCCCCAGGCCAGCCCAGATGCACGAGGTAGGAAAAGAGAGCCCACCTCTAGCACTTAGCCTTTCGCTCTCCTGTGCAGCTCACTACACAGAATCCTGCCTTTGCCAGCTCTGGTTCTAGACTTTTCCGGAGCAGATTGGGGGTGAAGGATTATGGATTGGTTTGCTCGGCTTGCATTTGGAAGGGGAGAGAGAAGAGGAACAGAAGCTGAGAGGAGGGAGGAGACAGAGCGGAGGCAGCTGTGGCTGACGCTGGGACAGCTTGCCAAGGGGAATGGCCCCCATGTTGGGGGCTGGGAGTCCTTGCTTTAGAGAACAGGGCTCCAGGCCGGGTGGGTCCTGTCCTTCATGAAGTTATGAGCAGGTCAGTATCTCCGTGTGAGCTGGATGAATGAGACCCTCCAAAGCGTATTGGGAAAATGGACTTGACCATAGATTGGATTTCCCTTGGGGCCTGGCTTGAGCAGACACTACGGATGTTCTCCGGATACTGACTCCGTAATGCCCAGACCCAGCCCTGACAGCCTCTCCTTCCACCTGCCCCACCGGACACACCTCGTGCCCCCATCCTTCCTCTGCTCCGACCCTGGCTCCCAGGGAAGGTGAGCTAAGCAGGAGGGAGAGGCGCTGGGTGCTGGCAACAGCCTGGTCTTCGGCTGTGAGGTTTCCAGAAGAGGCGAGCGGGTGCAGCAGGGGGACCAAGGCAATTATTAGCTCCATTTCTCTGCCCTGCTTTGGGCTGCAAATTCAACGCTCAGGGTTTTTCATTTCTAAAACCACTTCGAAAGTCTTCAGGGTGTGACTGCTTTATGTGTGCTCATCCAGAGTGCAAGCTGAAAGGACCTGTGTCTCACATCAGATGCCCGCGGGAGGGATGGTGTGGAGGCCGGTGACATTCAGAGGGCAGGTGACACTGCTGAGACACGAAAGGCCTGGGGCTTCTTTGCAGCAAAGGTGAGCGGGCTCAGAGGGCAGGTTTGTCGAAGTCAATGAGCTCGGAACCTGTACCTGCCTTGTATTTTAAAACATGCAGAATCTACAGAAGAATTTATTTTTCACTTGCAGAAAATAGATACATGCCTCTCTTTAAAAGATTATTTCGGGTGGGGGGAGGGGAGGGGTGCACACCTACATGATGAGTGTGATGTGCACTGTCTAGGGAATGGACACAATTGAAGCTCAGACTCGGGGGGATGGGGAGGCATGGGCAATGTATATAGCCTGATCTTTTGTACCCCCATAATGAGCTGAAAAACAAACAAAAAAGAAAAAAAAAAGATTATTTCATGCTCAAAAAAACAAATCAGTCTTTCTTGTGACTTTTCATTATCAACATGGATCAGCTAGACTGGCCTTTCCAGCGATGCCCACCCCGCCATCTGACCACCTCCTAAATTGTTCTGTCCACCGTCTGTCCTCTTTCCAACCTCTGCCCGTCTGCATCCTGGCCGTGGTTTCAGCGAACACCTGGAAGACACACCTAGAGCAGGGCTGGGCGAGGCGGGGCCCCTCCCGCGGGGCAGTGCCGGAGGCCGCCGGCAGGGGGCGCTGCGCACACACCTGCGGCCCCGCGCGCCGCCATGACAGGCCTGGTGCTTGGTTGGGATTTAACGCTGGAGGGGATGTTAGGAACCACGCCGGCCCCTCCCTGGTTCCATCTGCTCAGGAGGAACCTGTCCGGAGAGGGGGTTCGCGGCGGAAATGGGGCTGTAAAATACAGGCCTCTCCACTTCCAGCCTGGGAGCTCACCTTTCCCATCCCTCCCCCCGCAAGCCCCACCCCCGTCCCCAGGTGCGACCACAGGTATCTTACCTGTGCGGAGAGGGGGTTCGCGGCGGAAATGGGGCTGTAAAATACAGGCCTCTCCGCTTCCAGCCTGGGAGCTCCACCTGTCCCATCCTCCCCCTGCAAGCCCCACCCCCACCCCAGGTGTGACCACAGGTATCTTACCTGTGCAGAGAGCAAGACTTGCACGTGGCACAATCAGCAAAGGACAGGGGCTTAGTGGAATTGGCCTGGAAAGTCACAGTTTGGGGCTTTTTGCATTTGGTCCCCGAGTGACCTAACAGTCAACTAGTAGGGGTGAGATTATTTTATTTTTAAATTATTATAGCTAAAAAGAGCACACTTGTGGACGAATTTAAAAGGGGTGGGGAGCTTGCAGCCTCGAGGCCACACGTGGCCTTCTGGATCCCTGAGTGGTGCCTTCTGACTGAATCCAAATTTCACAGAACAAATCCTTCTGATAAAGGGACTTGTTCTGTGAAGTCTGGATTTGGTTGAGGGGCCGCACGTGGCCTTGAAGCCGTAGGTTCCCCACCAGACTCTGGGTGACCCTGGCCAAGTTTCTAAAGGTCCCTTCGCCTCATCTGTAAAATGGGGAAATAGTGAGGATGAAATGAGATAGGGTATATACAGTGCTTGTCTTGGGTCAGAGCGTAGCCTAAGTGTTCGATAAGCACCAACTGTAATAATAATCTTTGGCATCTATAACTTGGAAGGATAGTGTGGTTGTGTCTACTGCGGTGGAGAAATGTTCCTTCTCTCTAACTGGATATGAAGCTGTTTGCTGTAGCTTCTCTACCATCTGCCCGTAACCTCTCCAGAGACCAAACCAAAGCCGTAGCCAGGAACTGGCCAAGGTGGCAGAGTGAGGAGTGGGTGTGGAAGGGTGGACTGGGTGGGTGGCTTTACCGTCTAAGCTGGTGAGTGACAAAGGACTGAGAACGCGAGGAAGGAAGCATGCTGGGAGGGGCTCTTCCCCAGCGGGGGATCCTTCTTACAGGCAAAAAAAAAGAAAAAAGCCACCAAGACACAGATGATAACTTCTTTTTTTAAGTAGAAATCTTTTGGTGGTTTTTTATCAGGTCATTTGTGCAATGGTTAGCATTTCATATACAGTTCTTATTTTTTGTTGTTTTACGATTTTAGGCAATGCCTGCAAGCGGGAACTATAGTTCTAGGTAGCGGCTATTCTTTTAGCTAATCACATTGAATTTATGTCCATTCTGTAACTTGTTTCAAATATTTAGGTTTTGTTAAAATGTGTCTAATCTCGCCCATGACCTCTGTGTCTCCCAGCCCTCCTACCCCATATGCCCATCGTGCCGGTCATACCGACCTTGGTTTCCTCTCTTTTCAGCGTTTGATCCTGCAGTTGTAAAACGCTTTGACATCTCAGCATGTCCATGCTGCCTTAACAGGGAGGCGCAATATAAATCAGACACGGCCGGGAAGGCAAGCATAAAAATAGTACCTCGGATTTTTTTTCTTCCAGTAGCACATGATACAACATTGAATAATTGCTGGGTATATTTGACAAATTGGGAATACAGTTCATTAGGGAGCCGGGGAACTTAAAAATCAGGCTGCCTTCAGGAAAATTTATGAGAGGATTACAGCGTGCAGCCACCGGAAAATGGGGCGCCAGGAACCTGGGCGGAATTGATGATCTGCCTGAGTGGGAGCCTCATCCGCTGAGTAAAACTTTCTTTAGTCAAAGTGACTTAGGGGGGAAAATTGTTTCTGATAAATAGAATGAATGAAAAAATGAACATCCAGGACATCTAGGGAATGCAATCAAATCCACGAGAGCAATACTTTTTTTTTTTTTTAGACAGAGTCTCACTCTGTTTCCCAGGCTAGAGTGCCCTGGCGTCAGCCTAGCTCACAGCAACCTCAGACTCCTGGGTTTAAGCGATCCTCCTGCCTCAGCCTCCTGAGTAGCTGGGACTACGTGCTCCACCATGCCTGGCTAATTTTTTCTATATATATTTTTAGTTGTCCAGCTAATTTCTTTCTATTTTTAGTAGCGACGGGGGTCTCGCTCTTGCTCAGGCTGGTCTCGAACTTCTGAACTCCAATGATCCTCCTGTCTCGGCCTCCCAGAGTACTGGGATTACAGGCGTGAGCCACCGTGCCCGGCCTGACTTTTCACTTTAATTTCCAGCCCTTCTGGCTCAGACATAAAGGCAACGGTGGTGCCTGGGGCTTCTCTGCTTGGACCAGTCCCCACCGGGGCTCTGGGCTCAGCCTCTGAGGGTCTGGCTGTCCTGGTCTTCGTGCTTCATCGCTGCTACGGTGCCTGCAGATTCTTGCCTTCAGTCTCGGTTTCCTGGGCTTCAATCACCACCTGTCTTTATTCCATTAGAGAAATTGCTTATTAGGAAAAAAAAAAAAAAGATGATACTAACCCATAACTACCCAGATAATTCAGACAATGAGGGCAGAAATTATTCTTTTTTTTCCCACCACTTCCCCAAAATGGACCAGTGTGGGTGCTATTTTTAATTTTCATCTTCCTTTAGAGGGACCAACATTTTTGATATCATAGCTTCCCATTTATAGGCAGAGACATTAATAGGCATACACGATATATAATGGGCATGAGCTATAGCTACAGAAAATGTATGTATATTTCTCTCTCTCACACACACACACACACCTTACTTCCCAAGAGAAAATCAAAACTGAATAATTAATGAAAAAGAAATTCAGTGTGCCCATAGTGCAGTAAATTATTCACTGTGTAGTCAATTATCCCTAATTCTGATTTCAGTGGTTGTGTAAGATGGGAATTACCCTGAATCAGAAAGCGTGTGTTTGTCCTTCTCAAATTCATCCCAGAGAATCTGAGCAGGCTAAGGGCCAGGGTAAGAAAAAAAGAGTCTCTGTTGAGACTTAGGGCATCCTTTTTCTGGAAGCCTCTGCTTCCTGGTAACCCAGTCTCAGCCTTGCAATGATTGCCGAGTAGTAAGAATAATGGTATTTGCAGTAATGTTTATTGAGATATTATTATGTGCTGACTACCTTACACAGTGCTCCCTGGGTATCCACAGGGGATTGGTTCGAGGACTCCGTGGGGAGGTACCAAAGCCCACAGATGCTCAAGCCCCTGATATAAAATGGTGCAGTATTTGCATATAACCTATGCAATCTTGTATACTTTAAATCACCTCTAGATTACCTGTAATACCTACTACAGTGTAACTGCTATGTACATAGTTGTGATACTGTATCGTTTAGGGAACAAGGACAGGGAAAAAAGTCTCCATGTCCAACACAGATGCAGCCATCCATTTTTTCCTGGAATATTTTCAATCTGCAGTTGGCTGAATCCACAGACGTAGAACCCGTGGAGAAGGAGGGCTAACTGTGTATATTTTCATCTAAGTCTCACCACCCTTTGCCATCGGCTTCTGCTTTGTTTGAAAGGAGCCAGCATTCTCCACGAGTTGCTCCAAGGCGTCTGGTTCTCATGCCTAGTAAATGACCCCCCCGACTCCCAAGAGAAGCTTCGTGTTATTTGAGGAGAAGGAGGAGGCTTCCAAGAAGAAAGGAAGAAGAAACAGAGGGGGCAGGGAGCCACGGGGGAATAGTGGGAAGATCTCCGTCTAAACCAGTTTCTGCCATGGGACAGCTTTTTCTCTAAGCGCTTGCTTTGGGATCGTTGTCCTGAACAAATATTGGTAGATAAAAAAAAAATAACAAAAGGATAACTTTGACTTTTTTTGGTAAAAACGTTCACCAGTCGGCGGGCTCCAAAGATGGCCCTTCTTGTTGTTGTGTGGCCACTCACACCGGTCGCCAAACATTTGCAAAAGTGAACTGGAAGCAGAACCGTGTTAGTCTTTGACATTTTCTTAAAAACGAAAGAAAACAACTCTTCCCCTCCCTTCCCCCAACCACTCAGTTTGGTCAACTTGTTTTATAAGATATGCTGTCGGTACATCATCCTGTGACAACTGAGAGTTCTTAACTTTCTGTGTAACACATTTTTTTTTTCTTATCAAGGGATCTTTTTTCTCTCATAAGATTTCATCTTCTTGGCTGGGCGCAGTGGCTCACGCCTGTAATCCCAGCACTCTGGGAGGCTGCTGGGGAGGGTCGCTTGAGCGCAGGAGTTGGAGACCAGCCTGAGCAAGAGCAAGACCCCGTCTCCACTAAAAATAGAAAAAATTAGCTGCACATGGTGGCATGTGCCTGGAGTCCCAGCTACCCTGGAGGCTGAGGCAGGAGGATTGCTTGAGCCCAGGAGTTTGAGGTTGCTGTGAGCTAAGACGATGCCACTGCACTCTAGCCGGGGTGACAGAGCAAGACTCTGTCTCAAAAACAAAACAAAAAAAAACAAAACTGCATCTTCCCACACCAAGGCGTGAAGTCATGAACCAGAGTTATAAATCCCCGTCTTATCAGTATAAGGTTCCAGAATACATGTATACATTTTTAAAGCTCTGCAGAATGGTGCTTGGGGTACCCTTGGCTTTTTGTTAATGAGGAAACTGAGGCTCAGGGTGGACAGGAAACTTATCAAGGGTCTCTCAGTTCCCAATCTGGAGGCAGAAGGATGGTGAAGGTCTTCTTGGCAAGGGAGTAACTTGCAAGCTGGTAAAGACAGGAGGGCAAGCGAGGGTTTTGACCTTCAACTTGTGTTTCGAGCTACAAGGTCATGAGCCATCCAAGTTCCACCTGCTAGAGCGAAGGTGGCTTCCGGGGGGGCCAGGCAGTCAGCAGGGCGTTCAGATGTATCCTGGCTCTGTCACTTTTTGTCTAGTTGTTGTCAGCTGTAAAATGGCCATCATGATGCTACCCACCCTCTAGACTTGTGCTGAGTATTAAATGTGTTACTTTGTATCAAGTGCGTAGGGCGGGGAGTGGCACTCAGAAAGCTCCCAGTCAATGGCAACTATTGCTATTTGTTAGCTCTCACTCTGATAGAGATCTATATAGAGATCTAGATCCTGAGCTGGGGTTAGAGAGCTCTGCCAACCGCATCCTTCTGTTTCGCACTCAGGATGGCTTTTTTTTTTTTTTTAAGTGTTTTTTACAACAAAAACATTTATTGCATGACTAATTGTTGAAATTCTTAAGATGAACTGGATGCCGCAGCAGCTGTCCTTGCGGCGTGAGGCGTTTTCCTTTACGGGATCCACGCCCGAATCTGCCTGCACAATTCCTAGGTGCCTCCTCCGACCGGTCCCGGTGGTGGTTCGTCTTTTGGCCTCTGCACTCCAGTTACGCTTTCCCTGGTGCTGGGCAGGGTGGCCACATTTGCCGCGGGGCGACTTCTGGAGGTGGCAGACCTCGGAGCCACGCGGTGGCACAACGCGTGTGTCTTGTGGCAGTGCTTTCAGAATGAT
Organism: Eulemur rufifrons; assembly: GCF_041146395.1. Classification (NCBI taxonomy): domain Eukaryota; kingdom Metazoa; phylum Chordata; class Mammalia; order Primates; family Lemuridae; genus Eulemur; species Eulemur rufifrons. Next base: position 13,375,403 of record NC_090995.1, read on the forward strand.
GACAGTCCCCCATCATCTTGCTTCCGTGGCTGAGACCAAAGCGGCAGGATGGTCTTGCAGGGGGCTGTCCGTCTCTCCTGATCAGGTCCAGAATTCTGGGAGTTTTAGTGTTTAGTTTCAGCATCTCTCTAGGACCAGTTTTCGTCGTGTGGTCTGGAAGGGGTCACTGCGATCATTATCAAAACGGTGCCCAGCAAGGGAATCGGGCCAGAGGGGAGACTCTGCCTTCACGTGGAAGCCAGAGGAGCTGTAGATTGCCCCCCTCCCTGTCGCCGGCAGCCAGAGCTCGGCCTAAGCGTGACCCAAGCGTGAGCAACGAGGTGTTTCCGAATCGTGGGTCTTGATGGCTTCGTCATGGGAACAGGAGCACACAGAGGCTCTCCTTGATGGCTGTGGAAGATCCGAGGGTCCAAGGTGTGATGAGATTGTCTGGTGGTGACAAGTGTCCAGGGGTGATGATGCTCTTGGGGGCACCCTCGTTAAACTGTTGGGTTTTGTTTGTTTTGTTGTGTTTTAGGACATGTCTGATTTATTTTACATTGAGAAAATATAGATAACAAATTCAGGAATAATTTGTCTTTCTAAATAATGGATTTTTTTTTAAAGAGACAAGAGTCTCGCTCTGTTGCCCGGGCTAGAGTGCCGCGGCGTCGGCCTCGCTCACAGCAACCTCCAACTCCTGGGCTCAAGCGATCCTCCTGCCTCAGCCTCCCGAGTAGCTGGGACTACAGGCATGCGCCACCATGCCCGGCTAATTTTTTTTTATTTTTTGTAGAGATGCGGTCTTGTTATATTGCCCAGGCTGGTCTGGAATTCCTGGCCTCAGTTGATCCTCCCACCTCGGTGTCTCAAAGTGCCGGGATTATAGGCATGAGCCACACCTGGCCAATAATGGATTTTTAAGCTGTAACTCATATATCATACAATTCACTTATTTGAAGTATACAATTCATTGGTTTTTATCATAGTCACAGAATTGTACAACCATCACCAAAATCAATTTCAAAACCTTTTTCTCCCCCTGACCCCCAACACCGATTAACAGTCACTCCCTTCTTCCTCTTACCTCTGCTCCCCAGCCCCCCGCAGCACCAATCTGCTTCCTGTCCCTCTAGACGGAAGACTGTTCTGCAACCAAGATTTAAGATGTGCCTTCCTTTTCTTAAAGGACGATGTCCACAGATGGCTTGTATTAGTTCTCTACTGCAGCATAATAAATTACCCCAAACGTTAGCAGTTTAGAACAAAACACATTTATTTTCTCATGGTTTTTGGACGGGAATCCAGGTTCAGCTCAGCCGGGTCCCCTGCTCCAGGCTGTCTGGCGAGGCTGCAGGGCATCGGTCAGGACGTACCAACCATGCCAGTGATCCCTACAATATGGGAGATGCCCTAGAGGACCAGACAATGGCACAGTCTATGGCAAGGGCCTGACTAGGAAATGAGGACTAGAGTGATCCTTTTGGCCATTGTTTTTCATGCAGTCTTGGAATTAATTGTATTGCACCCAAAGTCCGGTGTCTTAATCTACTGGCAAAATAGAGTCACGCTGAATTTTTCCATTCTAGAGTTTACTTGTTCCCTAACTACTTGGCAGCTGAAAAAAATTATTAGGAGAGACAAGAAGAACAGGGATAACGTGGAAAATAACTGTCCATTTCATGGACTCATGACCAAGGTTAAATTACAATAAGAAAGGAGGCCAGAGCTTTTTATTTATTGCATTTTATATGATTTGTGGGCAAATCATTGTTTTTTGGTGGGGTTTCTTTTTTTTTGCTTTTAACCTTTCAAGTAAGGAAGGATTTGTCAAGTTCATGAAAACCGTAGGTATTCAAGGACTCATGGATCTAAAGGCTAAGGGGAAATCTTGTTTTCAGAATCATATAAATATAGATTTGAGGTCAAGATTAGTCAAACACTTAACTTTTGGAAGATGTAATACTGTGCTCCCTTTAAATCTGGGTATTGGCACCGACGTTGCCTGGTAGTTCTTCCAGAGCAGGGCTGTGGTGAGCACTCGTCCTGGCTCGGGAACATTCTCAGCTGCTCTGGGGATGTACTCACAGCGGAACGCTTGTTCTTTGGCAGTTCTTTATGGAAAGCCCCGTACGTGCTGCGTGCTAGAAGCCAGCCTTCCTAGAGCCTGGTTTAGGGCTCTTTCCCCAAGAAAAAAGCAGCTAACTTTCGAATTTAGATTGAGATCTGATATTAAGGATGATGGTGAGGTGCAGAGAAGTGAAGCTAAAACCTTCTTGATGTCTCCCAGAGGCGGAGAGGAGTAGAGTGGTCAGAAACCCAGTTCTTGGTTCCCACAGACTTGGGTTGTTTTTTTTTTTTTTGAGACAGAGTCCCACTCTGTTGCCCAGGCTAGAGTGAGTGCCGTGGCGTCAGCCTAGCTCACAGCAACCTCAAACTCCTGGGCTTAAGCGATCCTCCTGCCTCAGCCTCCCGAGTAGCTGGGACTACAGGCATGCGCCACCATGCCTGGCTAATTTTTCTATATATATTTTAGCTGTCCATATGATTTCTTTCTATTTTTAGTAGAGATGGGGTCTCGCTCTTGCTCAGGCTGGTCTCGAACTCCTGACCTCCACCGATCCTCCCGCCTCGGCCTCCCAGAGTGCTGGGATGACAGGCGTGAGCCACCGCGCCCAGCCCAGACTTGGGTTTGACTCTTAGCAAAGACCCTTCCTAGCTTGGTGACACTGGGACACTTCAGTTAACTTCTTAAAGCCTTTGTTTTCTTATCTGTGAAATGGGGCTGATAATTATGCAAACCCCATAAGGGTTTTATGTGTTTAATAAGATAATCCAAGGAAAACACTTAGCGTTATATTTAAAACCGCTAGAGCAGTTGTCATAGTCTCAAGGATAGTCACTTTGGAGTCCCTGTGGGGCTCTTCCGCACCATGCCCTTATAACCTGTCCAAGCCTCCCAGGCTAAGGGCAAACTCCCACTGTCACCTGGGGTGGCACGGGGGCTCTGGGCAGAGGCTTGGGAACCACCCTGACTTGGGTTTCTACGCAGCATTTACCAACCAGCCTCTTAGGGAGTCTGCTCCTCAGCTGTCCAATGAGAACCACAACAGCTGCTGTGCAGATGAGAGATACCGTATGTAAGTGTGTGTCTGCTAACAAGCTCCGCTGTAGGCTGGCTTTGCAAAACTGCCCCCCTGGCCACCCTGGCGTCTCAGGTCACGGTGCTGGTGTCCGTGGGGCTCTCCGGAAGGCGAGTCTCGCTGTCCCTTCTGTCAGGTGTCTCCTCCTTCTTACTGGCCCTTAGCCAGACTCCATGGCTCCTAAGCCTGGGCTCATTTCCTGCAAACCAAGGTCTGCGGAGCTACGATGACGGGCACTGCCGCTTAGCAATGTGCCCTTCACGTGACGCTCACCCTGGCCTGGGTGCAGTTAAGACGCAACGTAGACATCGACCTCAACGCCACCGAGAGTGGACCTGAGACTGAACGGCAAACGCAACTGACAATCGTTGTGGCTTTGCGTCAGACTGGCAAATTCATCAGCGAACAAAAGATTTGTTTGATGTAGGGAAGAAAAAATGTTATGCAAAGGTCAAATTTTCCCAAAGAAAGTTCTCTCTGCTTCTGCCCGGTATTGGAAAGCCATAAATCAATAAAAAGGCCGCGTCCACTTCAGTTCTCAATTCTTCATGTTGCAGATGCTTCCCCCGACGTCATTCCGAGTGGGCCCCTGTTCAGGAGGGAAAAGGCATGAGGGACGTTTCACAGCTTGGTGACCGTTGCTGACGCTGTCCCTGCTTGTGTCTTGCAGCCTACCTCTGCTTCCTGCTGACCGCCCTGGGCGTGACGGCCGGGGCCCATCGCTTGTGGAGCCACAGGTCCTACAAGGCCAAGCTGCCTCTGAGGATATTCCTGGCTGTCGCCAACTCCATGGCTTTCCAGGTGGGGATGGAGGGTCCTCTCTGCCGTGGGGACCCAGTGCAGATGGCAGTGCGCGAAGGGAAGGATGGACAGACGCCCCCCGACCCCGTTCTAGGCTTAGCGCTCAGGCCCTAAGAGCTCCTGATCTGTCCCAAGTTTTCATCTCCTTGTAGCTTTTAGGTACAGTAAAATGTCCCCTGGGGGCTTTGTGCCCCAGGCCATGCTGCACTGCTGAGGGGGAAAGGAGGCTTCTCCACCCAGAGTCCCTGCTGTGAACATTCCCCAAAACCTCAACTTTTGTCCCCCTCTAGCCAGCAGCCAAGATCTGTGACAAGTGTGCCGTGGGCATATCACCTTTGACCCTCACAGACACCCCACGAGCTAAATGTTCTGTGTATACCCCCACTTTACAGAGGGGGAAAACAAGGCTTAGTGAGGTTAAAGAACTTGCCCAAATCATATGGCTGAAAAATAGGACATGCAAAATACAGAAACACAGTTTAGCCCGACTCCAAAGCCACTGCTCTGGTAAGACATGCTCCTGAGGTTGTCCTACACGGTCCTGGTGGAAAGACTGTTTAATCTTGAAACATATTTTCAAGCTATGTGTGTTGCATTCTGTCCTCTTTTCATAAAGATCTTTGCAAGTGCTGGGGACAGCCAACCTCTTAAGCCACCCAATCTCTTTTTCTCCTAGAACCACAGGAAGTTAGAACCGGGGAACCTTAGAATCCATGAGTCTAATCCCTTTTCCAGCAACGGAAGAAACTCAGGCCCAAATGTCTGAGCTTCTTTTTGTTTGTTTATTTGCCCACGTCATCTCCAAAAATGTTGATGAGTGTCAAAGGAAACTGTTGCGATGCAGTTTCTTGACAAGCTATTCCTTCCTGTACCTGTCACCCGACGTTTGGGCTGAGACAGCACACTGTCATCGCCTGTTCTTGATTCCCTCCCTGTCTGCTTTCTAGGTTTCCAACCCACTGATTATTTTTGCATTTTGGATGATGTCTTCCCCAGCTGCCTTCATTTGCATTTTCCCTAAATCAAATCTCATTGTGATAATTTCTATTCATATTTCTAACCTCTTTAGATCCATCTGTGTTACTTCTCTGTCCTCAATGATGTCTGCAACACCACCTAATTTAGTAGCAGCCACAAATGTTATTAACGAAATGTGTGCCAGACACGGTGGGGCCTCCCGTTGGCGGCCTCTTCTCTTCCCCCTCATTAGATCGTGAGCTGTTTTTCATCATTGGTCGTTGTTTATCAAAGTTCAGACGTTTCAATCGTCCCATCCCTGTTCCGACTAACACCAACCAGAGCTCTTGTTTCAATGCTTTTTCAAGCTCCAAAGATAAAACTATCTATAGGAGTCATTGAATCCACACTTTGAATTAATGGTAACATTTATTGTTTCAGATGCCAAAGGGAAATTTGCAGCCTTGTTTTTAAAAACTCTTTTAGAAGGCAGAAACATTTGATTATTTTCATCTTCTTCCTATTGAATCTTTCATAGCTTTTTGTGTCAATCTGCTAGTTAATTCCCTTTGAATGTAAAGGTGCACAAACTGCTGTGTGCCTGTGAGGAACACAAGTGATGTAAAAGGAATGGTGAGCTTACAGTCTGATAGAGCTGGCTAGACTTTTGTGAAATAAATACACAGACTTTTGTGAGATACGTGGAGTTAAATTGTTCAAAAGCATCACCCTGGCTCTTAGGGCTGCAGAAATATGAATATAGGTGAGGATAGCTGGAGCAAGCCTCATGCAGGAGGAGTTCTGAGCTGAATGTTGAAAGGTGGAAAGGATTTGTCTAGGAGAAGAAGAAAGGAAAGGCGTTTCACCTTGAGCAAAGGTGAGGCGAGAGGGGTGATCTTAACACACTGTATGGGGTCCCAGCGTAGTTAGAAAATCAGTCTCATGGAAGACGTAAGTGATTGGGAACAGTGTGTTAAAAATCTAGCTGCCTACGTGACATCTCTGGTTGGATGTCTCTTGGACTTCTCAAACTCAACATGTCCAAAACCCAAGTTGTAACTCGACCTTCTCCCCTAGAATTGTTCTCCTAGTTTTCCCACGAGAAATCTGGGTGTCATCCATGACTTCTCCAGTTCCCTAATTGTCCCTCCTCAATCTTTTAGCCAATCCCTTCAGTTCTACCGCTAAATCTATGAATATCTTGAATCATCATGCTTCTTATTTTGGCCACTCTGCTGAACTGGTCTTCTTGGTTCCATGCTTGCTCCTCTCCATATATGTGTCGCCAGAGGGAACTAATGGAAAATTATACCACTCTCTAGCAAAACAAACAATCAAACACAAACGCTTAGTGGCTTAGCATTACATTTGGAAGAAAACCCAACCTCATTATATGGTCTAGAAGGCCCCGTGGGATCAGAGTCTTGCGTGCCAATTCTGTTTCCACCCCAAGGTTGTGTCCTTCAATGCACCTCTGACACTGAGCACCCAGAGTTAACACCACATCCCATAAGCTAGAGGCTTGGTCCTGCACACCCTGCCCCGGCTTCAGACGCCCGGCACAAGGACTGCAGAATAGCGGTGGGTCCCAAGGCTCCCCCTGTAATTCTGACTAGCCAGGATCTCCTCGGGTTGGAGAATTCACTAGAACAACTGACAGTTGAACGTTCTAGACTCACTGTCCAAGTGGACCCTTGAACAACATGAGATTGAACCAGGCAGGTCCACTTACACACGGATTTTCTTCCACCTCTGCCCCACGGAGGCAGCAGGACCACCCCCTGCCCTTCCTCCTCCTCCTCCTCAGCCTGATCAACGTGAGGATGATGAGGATGAAGACCTTTACGATGATCCACTTCCACTTCATCAGTAGCAAATGTATTTTTTCTTCCTTATGATTTTCTTTCTTTTTTTTTCTTTTTTTCTGGCCCTGCAAATGGTTCATTGATTCTCGTTGTAAGAGATTTAAACAAAAGAGTAATAAAATAGGAAACACGCTTTTTCCTTTTTTGCCATCTTTGTTTTGTCAGCAAACACTTTTTAAACCATTAAGTTGGCTTTGCAACATTTGCCCAGCTTCTAAAACCCACACGGGCCGAGGGCCACACGAAGGCAAGGCAGCAAGTGGCAACTTGTCCTCCCCAAGCCACAGTTTGCCAGGAGGTGTAGACTTCTGCCAGACCCCTCCTGGGGACTTTCTGGGCTCTTCTTACGGACTGTTAGCATTATCTGGAGGGAAATCAGTGCTGATCCGGTATCAACAATGGGGAAAGCACCCAGTGTTCTCCACTGAATGGCGCAGTGTCGTCTGAACTGGAGGAGGTTAAGTTCAGACCGCAGGGACAGAGATAAAGTCTACTCCTGATGAGCCTGGCAGTTGCCAAGGAGTGGGGCCCCCGGTGTCTTCCCTTATCTGACCTCCCTAGGAGGACGACTCCTTGCCCAGAAAGGCTGCCGTCCACCGCCACGCACACACATTGTCCACCCTAAAACCTGCCTGTTCAAGCTGCCGTGTTGATGTGTTGGTCCCAGTTTCTTTTTCTTGCCTGTCTGCAAACAAAGACGTGTTATGAATGCAAGAGGAACTCCCTTCGGCTGTGTTTCGAGACCCACTGGTGAGCTTTCTCTTTCGGAACTTCAAGCAGCCACAGAATGGAATTAGAGGACAGAATAACTGTCTGGTGTCTGGTCGGGAGCAAACGTCTGTTTCTAGCCAGACTAGGGGAAAACCAGTCACCCACTCTGGTTTCAGATCTGTGGAATGGGAGAACCAGTGGAAATTACGTGGGCCTCAAGAGACAGTTTCCCCTATGGCCATTTGGATGACTAGATTCAAGAATGTACTGGGAGCATAAAAGGAAGTTGGGGAAAAGTAGTGCTGAAGGAGCAGGCTGCTTCCTAACCCGCTTCAGTGGAGCTTTTGAGATTAATTACCTTTGCTCAAATCCCGGAGAACACGCAAAGGCCTCATGTATGGAGAAAAGTCATCGCATGATCAATTTTAGCTTCTGCAGTCTCCGCGGGGACCCCGTTTAGGGACATTATCGATGGTGGAGAGGGAAGTCATCGAAGTGCAAGGTGCAGATGGGTTGAAAGAGGGCTCTGCCCCACCGGTTAAAGTGTAATTGGTTGATTAGTGCTAACGAGAACAGAGACAAAAGAAAGGTGATGTGAAGGTGTATTAACTGCCTGAATCTTACTGCCTCAGAGAGTTTTTCCTACGTTAGGCCTCATGGGAGAAGCTTGATTGTTTTGATTCAGGAATATAGAGGGTTTTTCACAAAATAACTTGTTTCCCCTGTATTACAAAAGAAAAACCTGCTATGATAAAATTTAAAAAACACAGACTAAAAGAAAAAATTAAAAGTCACCCATAGTCTCACTTTTTTAGAAAGAACCACTATACACAGGTTGGCTCCTATATTTTCTTTATTTTTCCAATGCTTAAACATATATTTTTCTTAAAAATGAGTTGATACTGTACGTATTTTGAAAACTACAGGACTTTTAACTACTTTTCCTTCATCTTCCCATGTCAATATCACAATACCCATTTTTGTTAATTAGAACTCTTTTTTTTTGGAGAGACAAGGCCTTGCTCTGTCACCCAGGCTGGAGTGCGGTGGCATCATCATCGCTCACTGTAATATCCAACTCCAGGGCTAAAGTGACCCTCCTGCCTCAGCCTCTCGAGCAGCTAGGACTGTAGGCACACGCCACCATGCCCGGCTAATTTTTTTATTCTTTGGACGTGGGGTTTTGCTATGTTGCCCAGGCTAGACCTTTTTTTAATAATTTCAAAGTATAAGGTAAAATGTGCCCAGTATTTCTCCTCATCTCTACCTCCCAGTTTCAGGCCCCCGAGTTAAACTCTAAGACGTTTTTCTTACTATTTCTTTCCAGAAACTTTCTGTGTACGTATGCATAAACTCTCTGTGTACGGATGTCTAAACTTTCCGTGTATGTATACACACACACACACTGTATTTAATTACTTAGTATATAACAAGATATGTGATCAAATCCTGTTATGTGGAAATTCAGGGTTTTTCCAAGTTTTCATTGCACTTAGCATCCTTGTGGTTAAATCTTTGCACACAACCAGGATTGTTTCCTTAAGATAAATTCCAGAAAATGAATTGCTAGATTAAAAGATATGGACAATTTTAAGGTTTTTGATACGTGTTGCCCATTTGCCCTTCACAAAGTTTATGCCAATATCACATTCTCACCAGTCAATAGCATTGAATTCTTAAAAATTTTTAAAATTAGGCTGGGCGCAGCAGCTCACACCTGTCATCCTAGCACTTGAAGAGGCCAAGGCTGGAGGAGCGCTTGAGGCCAGGAGTTTAAGACCAGCCTAAGCGACGTGGGAAAACCTTGTTTCTACAAAAAATAGAAAAATCAGCCAGATGTGGTGGTGCGCATCTGTAATCCCTGCTACTCCCTGGGAGGCTGAGGCAAGAGGATCGCTTGAGTCCAGGAATTTGAGGTTGCAGTGAGCTGTGATGACACAGCTGAGCTTTAATCCAAGCATCAGAGCAGGACCCTGTCTCAAAAAAAAAAAAAAAAAAAGAAGTATACCAGACACATCGAAAAGTGTCCAAGCCATGAGTTAGACCTGCCCTGCCCAACGTGGTAGCCACTAGCTACACGTGGGCGCTGAGCCTAGTCCACACTGAGGTGTGCTACAGTGAAAACCACACACCAAGTTCCTAAACTTGGGACAAAAAAAAATAATGTAAATTACCTCCTTAATAATTTTTATATTGATTATATATTGAAATGATGATATTTTGGTTCTATTACGTCAAAAGAAATATGTTATTAAAATTAAGTTTACTTATTTCTTTTCACTTTTTAAGTGTGGCTGCCAGGAAGCTTTTCATTATGTATGTGGGTTACGTTATATTCTGCTGGACATTACAAAGCAGGGTGATGGTACGGCTCCTCTGACAGTCAAACCTACCAGCTGAGCTGGGTGCTCCTGCTTCGTTCTGTTCCTGTTCCTCACCTGCCCCTGCCTCAGTTATGCCCTGGGCTCTTAGAACTAACATAGCACCTTCAACACTCCAGTTCCTCATCAGGAATAATCAACCAACATGGGGCGAGCGTCCACTTCTGAAGGTCATGGGACTGCCTATGATCTACCAGAACCTGAGATGATGCATGAACTCTAAGTTGCACATTTAATACAGTGATCTGTGAATTGATTTGTTACCATGTGGAAGTGTTTGGGCTTCAGGCGTTGCCGCTGAACTCGACATCACGCCCCTATCGAAACGTGTGCGTGAGACGCCAGCAGACAGAAACCCCCTGCTCGAGGGTCAGTCCCGCTGGTGGGCGTTCATCGTCTCTGTCTCGATTTTTCTTTTTTTTTCTGTGAAGCCAGGATGATGGGGTGGCACAGATAGTCTCAGACAAGAGCAATCCGCGCCACGTAAGCACTGCAGGGAAGAGAGATGATCGGGGTATCGTTGGGGCTCCGGGGGGCTTCAGGCTACAAGGGTCTCCATGCACTGCCTTCCTCTGAGGTCCAGTTCTGCCGTCTCTCCCTCCTCACCAATCCTCAGCTTTCCCTTCTGCTTGTCGCTAAAGCACACATGGATGGGACCAAAGCACACCCTCGGTACACACACCTGTCAACAGGTGGGTTCTCCCGCCACCCACCCCTGGAGTAGAAGCCAAATGCAGATAGGTAGGAAAAAAGACCCTTGGGGCAGTTTCCAAATCTCTCTCGCTCTCTTTCTGCCCTATTGTAGACTCACATCTTGTTCTGTGAGTCACTTTTTCACCGCACTCGGCTTTACAGTTAAAAACAAAACGATAACAAAGGATAAAAAAAAAAAATCTTAAAAGTATTTTTGGCTTCATCGTGTGTTCGATTATTTGGAAAGTAACCCAAGCCTTCCTTCATGCCAAGTGGCTTCTGTTGGGAAGGGATCCAGGTAATAGGAATGAAGATAATCTCTCTGTTCCGACTTGTCTTCATCGCCATGCCTTTTTGTTGTTACTGTGTTAGGCTTCATTCCGTGAGAATGATGTTTCTAGCTCTTTGGGACTCTCCACTTAAGGGTTTCTATAAAATTGTATGGCGTTGAATTAAAGAGCCCATATAACCTTTTAACAAGAAAACAATAGTTTTCTATAGAAGACTTTGCCCCTCCCTTTGAGGACTAAGGGACCTGTCTTGTTGAGAGGAATGAGAACCAGGAACGGAAGGAGGGCTGTCTTTGCTCCCTTACTGTTTTTGACTCACTAGGCGAACTTGAGCAAATGTCTTCTAAGTCTTCATTTCGCCATACGTGGAGAGGGGACAGAGTGTTCTTTCTTTCTATGTCATGTTCAGATACACACTGCAAAAAAAGCAAGAAACTAATGCAAAAGGAATAAATTATTTCCCGGACTGCAAGAGTCTTGATTGACATTTGAAATTCCTTCCCAGCTCCAAATTCTTTGATTATAAATAATAAAATGCTTTCACTCTTTCCAACGACTGTGTTCAAATACACTGGCAAATCTAAAGACCTCTTTCAGACTATAGGAAGACAGGCTATAATTTTTGTCTTACACACACTACCAGGCACCCGTTTTCTCTCTTCGTATTTGAAACTGAGCAGGTTATTTCTTAAGGATTTTCTACCTCTTCTCTTCTTTGTCCCATTACCCAAGGGTGAAGCAAAATTTTTAAAATTTCAACAGTGCTGCGAGATAAACAAGGCAATCTAGCCTTCTAGCAGTATTGGGAGAGCCAGAGAAACCAAAAACTCAATCCACCCCCTTTGGATTAAAAGAACTGTTGGAACTTCGAAAATAAAACAATTCCTTCCCTTCTCGTCAGCAGAATGAAGCCGATATCTATGAAACGGCAGCTTCCTGATGAGAACATTACCCAGCATGGAATATGATGGAATAAAACATTATTACCATTGTCCTATTAATAAAAAAAAAGGCTGATGCACTATTTAAATTTATTTTTATTTTCAGATTAATTTTCCTATCCAAAGCACTAACTCTCCACCTAATTTGTCTTCTCAGAGTTTTGGAAGCATTGTCAGATTTTTAAAAAGTAAGTGCAGATTGAAGGCCCGTAGATTTCACCCGTCCGTGGCTAACAGATAAGGTCTCATTAATTACAACAGCCTGAATGCCATCGGTTCTTGCCCCTGAGAGCTCACTCAGGACCTCCAGCCCCTGACACCCGCCCGATGTCCCCCGTCACGAGAGGGTCAGCAGGGTGTGTCCCGCCATGTGCGCCAGGCCCGCCCAGCTCTGTGGGTTTGCAGACTCTGGGGGATTCTGATGCTCCTCCTTCCTTGGGCCCCCGAGCCCGTGCCGGGGCTCCGGTGGGTGCCGCCTGCTGGCTCTCCGCGAGGTGGGTGTTGCCAATACACCTAAGGAGCCTAAGGGGCCTCCCCTCTGTTTCTGTCACACTCTGTTAGAGTAGTCCTAAAATGATGCACGTGTGCCTTGGTGTTTTGCAGAGATTTTTGGAAGCAGCTTTTGGGGTTTTCTACCTCTGGCTTCCTGCACTCTGTAAGGGTGAGACATGAGGACCAGCGACGTGCAGGAGGGAGGCAGAGGGCTCTGGGTGAAGAAACTTCCATGCTCAGGGTCGCCACAGTCTGACAGCCAGGGATGCCACAGTCGTGACATAAGTGGTCTCCTAGGAGACTTCGGTAGCCCCCGCCGGAACGTGCTTTCAGGTGTCCCCGCTGGTTCACCCGGCAAGCCCGAGCCACCCGCCGGGGACACGTCCCCCACGCAGGCTGGGGTCTCTGCTGAGCCAGGATTTACTCCTGTTCTGACAGAAACCGCCCAGACCCCCCTCGGAGACAGAGCTTGTGGGTCGCTGTGAGCAGTGGGGACGGTGGCGCGGGGAGGCAGGGCCGCTTTCCCGTGTCCTCACTGCCACTCTGGCTCTCCCTGCAGAATGACATCTTCGAGTGGTCCAGGGACCACCGAGTCCACCACAAGTACTCAGAGACGGACGCCGACCCCCACAACGCCCGCCGGGGCTTCTTCTTCTCCCACATCGGCTGGCTGTTCGTCCGCAAGCACCGGGACGTCATCGAGAAGGGGCGAAAGCTGGACCTCACCGACCTGCTCGCCGACCCTGTGGTCCGGTTCCAGAGAAAGTAAGTGAGCAGAGGGGACAGGGAGACGTCCCTGGGGGCCTGGACAGGGACTGAGAGCACAGCCAGTGGGGTGCAACGACCTCTGCTCCTTTCCCCTAATGATCTGGTCTTATCTTCAGGATTTATCTCTGCTTATTAACTCCCTTTTGCTCCTTGATTTTCCCCCTTGGCACGTTTGTTTTGAATCCTGGGTTTTATCTGTGATGGATTTTCTTTAAGCCCCTTGTCGTTGCCTGCGGACTAATCTGGCACAGCTGGTTTCCTGGAATCGGGCCTGTGCTTCCTCACACCCCCATCGCGGGTCCCCGGGGACCGAGGGAGGAGGACCCGGCTTTGTTTTAGTGACACTCTTGACTCCACTTGACTCCCACAGCCCTGGACTCCCTCCAGGTGTCCTGCTCTGTTCTGGATTTCTCTTGTCGTGATGGCTTCCCCCTACCCCACCCCCACCAAGGACATGTCACACCAGTGGGGTTTTCCGTTGCAGAGACGGTGACTCCGCATAACAGAGAGCCTCAAAGCACTTGCGTGCCCCGATGGTGTCGGCCAAGCACGGCCCCTCAGTCAGCATCTGCGGGGTCCAACTGCTGGCACCCAGCGCGTGAGCAAAGATCGCCTATAACTGCGCTGAGGCTGCTCACACGCCGTGGTCTGGGTCTGCGGAGCTGGCCACGGTGACAGCGTCTGTAAATGGGCTTGTTTCCCCGAGGCAGTGAGTTCTGTGCAGGGAGGGACAACTCATGGACCACGTGATGGTTACAGCCTTGACATAACACGGTGACTAAGAGGTTGCTAGAGACCATCTCCGCCGACGGGTGGGCGTCGTCCGAGAACCTGTCTGCTCAGAGTCTCCCGTTCAGCCTCCGCAGGGAAGTGGAGGCTGTGCCTTTGTCCAACGTAAGAGCCCTTGCTGGCCGGGCGCGGTGGCTCACGCCTGTCATCCCAGCACTCTGGGAGGCCGAGGTGGGTGGATTGTTTGAGCTCAGGAGTTCGAGACCAGCCTGAGAAAGAGCGAGACCCCGTAGCTACTAAAAATAGAAAGAAATTATATGGACAACTAAAAATATATATAGAAAAAATTAGCCGGGCGTGGTGGCGCATGCCTGTAGTCCCAGCTGCTCTGGAGGCTGAGACAGGAGGATCGCTTGAGCCCAGGAGTTGGAGGTTGCTGTGAGCTATGATTGCGCCACTGCACTCTAGCCCAGGCAACAGAGTGAGACTCTGTCTCAAAATCTTTTTTTTTTTTTTTTTTTAGAAAAATTAAAAAAAAAAAAAGAGCCCTTACTCAAAAGCAAGCCTGACTTAGGAGGTGCTTGTTGCCCCCTCGGCCTCTTCCTTCACACCGCGGGGGGCAGCAGAGCACAGTGGGCGAGGGGCAGACCACGGAGACAGACTGCCCCCATCACACTCCGGGCTCCCCACTTCCTAGCCGATCAATTAACCGCGCTAAGTCTCCATGTCGTCCATAGAGTGGGAGCAGCGGCGATACCTATTTCCTGCAGCTTTTATGAAGTTGTAATAAGAAAATATATGGCAAATGCCTGGCACGTGGCGAGAGCTTAGAGAGTATCAGTGGTTATTGTTATTATTACACGGGTGGTTGCTAGTTTGGAGGGTTCTGTGTGTTTCCACCTCTGGGTCTCTTGGTTTCGCTGCAGAACTTTCTCTGTGCGTCTCAGTACGGCTCTTGTAGGTGGACACAATCAGTATCAACAGCCGAAAGTTTTTTGTTTTATTTTTTGAGACAGAGTCACACTCTGTTTCCCAGGCTAGAGTGCCGTGGCGTCAGCCTCGCTCACAGCAACCTCCAACTCCTGGGCTCATACGATCCTCCTGCCTCAGCCTCCCGAGTAGCTGGGACTACAGGCATGCGCCACCATGCCCGGCTAATTTTTTCTATATATATATATATTTTTTAGCTGTCCAAATCATTTCTTTCTATTTTTAGTAGAGACGGGGTCTCGCTCTTGATCAGGCTGGTCTCAAACTCCTGACCTCCAGCGATCCTCCCACCTCGGCCTCCCAGAGTGCTGGGATTACAGGTGTGAGCCACCACGCCCGGCCCAGCCAAAGGTTTTAAAGCAGAAAATAACAAGATGTGTTCAGTTAACAATTCAACAATTTATTCATTTTGATTTTTACTATGAGAGTAAAATATTGAAGGTCATTAGGGAAAACACTGAAAAATTCAGAGAAGTAAAAAGAAAACCCACAGTCCTAACGTATACACACTGTTAATATTCTGTAGTGCCTCCTATTTTTATGCATTATTTGATATATTTTGCATGCCGGCAGTCATACTGCATATGTAATTTTATGTCTCGCCCTAAACTTTAAATTATATCGTAGGCACCATTGTCAGAGGCCGTAGAAGAGTCCGCCAGTTGAGCGTGTCATAGCTTATTTAACCATCACGCTGCGGCTGGACACGTATGTCGTTTCCAATTCTGTGACATAAATGATGTTGCCACACAATTAGTGATGCTTTGGTTCACTCAGCCCTCGGATTAATCTGAAGCGCTCAGATGAGAAGGCAAAGGATCTTCTGTTTTATTAATGAGAACTGAGCCGGGTATAATAGTCCGTCTGGGTCTCTCTGACCATAAAAAATGGAAAACCTTTTTTTTTCATCTTTTCCCATAAAAAATGTCATAATCGGATTCATTATGTGTGTACTGGCCGTACATGTGTCCAAAGACTATTTCTAAACGCAGGCAGAAGAACAAAGACTATTTCGGCAAGTTCCCTGAATAGTCATCCGAGAACATCTTTCATCACTGGTCCAGTGACTAAAGGGAACTGTGCGATCAGAAACCATCCACTCATATCATCGTGGCCTGCGTATTATTGAGCTCCGGGCCTCACAAGGGGCCTGGTCCTCCCAGAACTTGCAGGCTCTGAGCTATAGGTGCGGTCCCTCGCCGCCTGGTCTGGCTGTAGCACGAGGAAGGCAAGGACATGCCCCCAGGTGGGCTCTCTGATAGCTCCAAGAATTGCCCAGCCCAGGGAAGGGCAGTCTTTCCTCAGCCAGAAAAGTTTTTAAGATGTCAAAACACCCTATTACACAGAAAATGTTTAACATATATCATACACTCTAAGAGGAAAGTAATAAACCAAATATAGATAGAAAGTTGGGGCTAGGAGCACCTGAGTCTCACATTATTTGCTCAGTGTTCTTTTCGTTCTACCTTGCTGTTTGGAAGGGGCTGCAGCAGTTCTGGAATGTGCGGGCGAGCACTCGCGTCCTTTGGTAATTCTCCAGCCCAGAGCACGTAGAGATCCGTAATCCAGAATAAGGCTCAGAGCCACGGGACTGGACGAAGCGAGCTCCCAGGGCACAGAGGCGGTGCAACAGCTCAGATGTTCTCGAGTTCGTGAAGGGAGCTTCCCAGTCCTCCCAGCAAGGCTGTGCGGAGCAGACACGGTCCTCGCGGGAAGGGAGTCATCCCACGTGGGGGCCTGGGCTGGAAGGTGGATCCCGGTGTTAGTGGCATCGTCACATCAGGTCCCGGTCCTTGCCACCCTGGGCTGAGCGGAACTTCCCAAGTCACAGAGAAGGGTGCCCAGCTGTGCCTGGGTCCTAGCGCTGCGTCATTCCGGTGTCACCCCTCTGCTGGGCCGAGTCCCCTGCTCCGGTGTGGTTTTCTGAGGGCAGCAGTCCTGGTGGGAGGTGACCTGGGTTTGGAGCCGACTCCCCTGCACTCCCAGGGTGTGATGTTTGTGCACACAGATCAGCTAAGTGTCACCTGGAGAGTTTCCTCAAACAGGTGCCAGAGACAGAAACTGAGGGTTCAGAGCCTCCCCCTTCGCCCCCTCGGTGCCCTGACGCAGACACCGCAGCTGAGCGCCACCTCGCAAGGAGCTACCTGCGCGACCTCGCGTTTGGCTGCAAGGCAGGCACTGGGAGGTGAAGGGGCCAGAAGCAACGGTGGGGGAGACACTCCAGCATCTGTGGTTGGGATTTGGGGACAGACTTGGGGAGACGGGGGCTTTTCAGCACAACCACGCTGTGCTGCTCCCTCGCCCCTCAGTTCCCCGTGGTCTGGTGACGGATCCTGCAACAGGGGAACCAGACTTGGCCCCAGGGAGGCATCGCTCCGCCATGCTGTCAGAGAGCCCAGCTCCCGGGCGTCCTTTTTGCCAACTCACAGCTTCACTGGATGCCACGAGGCATGTGGCATTTTCTCACGTCAATCAGCCGCTTTCTCTCTTCTCCGTGTATCACTCACTCATTCAACCACTGTGTTTTGAGTGCCCACTGTATGCCAGGCGCTGTTCCAGGTGCTGAGGATGGAATAGTGAAGATGAGAAGAAGATTCTGGAAGGTGCTTGCTCTAGCTTTCCGGAGCTGCCCGATTGGGGTCTGGGCATGTGGGAGGAGGAAGTTCCACCACGCGTCTGCCCACTGCCTGGCCGGGCTCTGTGCTCTTCCCCCTCCAATCTCTCCCATTATTCCGTCTCCCTCCCGTCAATCTGCTTGGGGTTCACCCCCTCTTGTCTATTTCCCTCTTTCTCTCCCTGCAGTCTCTGCCTTTTCACCTGCCAGGGAGCTTCGTTCCTTTTCTTGTGCCCCCTCTCTGCACCGAGACGGTGTCCTCATCTGTCACACTGTGTTCCCGACGCCACGATGTTCTTGCTCTCGGTTTTATAAGGGAACAAAAGCTATTGCTCAGCCAGACTCTTTCTGTGTTTGTTTTTGTTTTTGGCTGGGAGATGAGGGTTTTTTGTCCTCCTCACTTCATCATCTTGCTTTGATTTATTCTTTGCAAACATTCCTTATGAATGTAAATATTTCTTCTCTCTGAATTGTATCTTCCATTTTTAAGGGGCAGTCTATGCTTGGTTAGCAGCCTGCACCCTGGAGTCTCAATACTCTGCCCTTATCTCAAGCCACTGCATTTTATCCTGGCTCCGTAACAATTCTGAGAATGAAATAATTTTTTTTCTCTGAATAATTCTCCCAGCATCCAGCTGTAGCTGTCAAAAATTAAAATTCCGAATCTTTTAGGTATCAGGACTTGATAAAATCAATTAAGGAGGCATGAACTGTGTTTAATTAGATCCCTTTTGTTAAAAGTAAATGGAAGAGGTAAAATGTCCTTTAACTACTATTATCAAGCTTTTGGCCTGTCTAAAGGGAATTTGATTTCTGCAGCTACACAGCTGAATTACATTCTGGGAGGCGGGACAGAGATGATTCAATACTGAGGTTGCAGCATCGACACCGAAATTTCCCTATTTTAGTGGTTAAAACTTTGGGCAGGGGAGAAATCGGTATGGTACATAATTCAACAGTTTGTTTTGATTTTTTAAAAATTTCCAAATCAAAATGTCATTTGTTTGCCTCTGTAAGAGGTACTTTTCATGCTAGAACTTTGGGAGAATTTGCCTGTGTGTTTGTGTGCGCATGTGTGTGTGTGCCTGTGTGTGTGTGTGTGTGTAAAAATACATCAGCTGCATCAGCAGCCATTTTTCTTTCCCCAGATTTAACCACCCATTTCTATGTGTAAGAAATTCCCCTGGCAAGATGAGGAGACAGTTTCTCACACTTCTGGAACCCAAGTCCCTCACTCACTAGTGTGGTAAATGTATTAATCAACAGGTGTCAGTGGATTCTGGAACTGCTGCTTGTAAAGTATTATCTTAATGTCATTGCTGATGGCAATAGAGGCATCTTCATGCATCTTTGATTCGCTTGAGGAGCCAGTAACAGCTGCCATTTATTAACTGCCTACTGTGTACTTACATTATGTCTTTACACACATTATCTCTGATCCTTTCAATAACTCCACTATGTAAATGGTGGCACCTGGATTCTGGACTTGAATTCTAAATAGCCTGGCTCCTCAGCGTCTTCACTAACCAAGTCAAAAGAAGACTAGCCTGTGTTTGCACTAAATTATTCTTTCTCTAGCAAAATACTACTTTACCAGCAAAGCTGATAGCAGCTGATTCTTAGCTAGTCGTTATGTAAAATTTAAATATTTATATAGAAGTTAAAACAAGGTTAAATTTTACAAAGGAAATTTTGGTGCAAGGAGATATCATGCTCACTAATATTTAGATATTATCAATTCCTGGCTCTTTTCCTAGACTATGCAGGGAATAGTCTTCTTATCCACCTTGGATATTTTCTTGGAGTAAAAAGTCCTTCAAGGCCGGGCACGGTGGCTCACGCCTGTAATCCTAGCACTCTGGGAGGCCGAGGAGGGAGGATCCCTCGAGGTCAGGAGTTCGAGACCAGCCTGAGCAAGAGTGAGACCCCCCATCTCTACTAAAAATGGAAAGAAATTATCCGGAGAGCTAAAAATATATATAGAAAAAAATTAGCCCGGCGTGGTGGCCCATGCCTGTAGTCCCAGCTACTCGGGAGGCTGAGGCAGGAGGATCGCTTGAGCCCACGAGTTTGAGGTTGCTGTGAGCTAGGCTGATGCCACAGCACTGTAGCCTGGGAAACAGAGTGTGACTCTGTCTCAAAATTAAAATAAAATAGGCCAGGCACGGTGGCTCACACCTGTAATCCTAGCACTCTGAGAGGCCGAGGTGGGTGGATCGCCCGAGGTCAGGAGTTCGAGACCAGCCTGAGCGAAAGCAAGACCCCGTCTCTACTAAAAATAGAAAGAAATGATCTGGCCAACTAAAAATATATATAGAAAAAATTAGCCGGGCATGGTGGCGCATGCCTGTAGTCCCAGCTACTTGGGGCTGAGGCAGAAGGATCGCTTAAGCCCAGGAGTTTGAGGTTGCTGTGAGCGAGGCTGATGCCATGGCACTCTTGCCCGGGCAACAGAGTGAGACTCTGTCTCAAAAAAAAAAAAAAAATCAATAAATAAAATTAAAAAATAAAATAAAATAAGAAATGGACTGGTTAACTAGAAACAAATCCATCATTTGCTGTCCAGCTTGTAGTTCTTGCTATGAAATGATGTGCAGGCTAATGTCCTTGTGAAAGGGATTTTGTGAAAATATAAAATGAGGCTGAGTCCCTTTTTAAATCAGAAAGCGTGTGATTCATACATATTTGTGCAATGTAAGTACATTTCCTCTCTCACTGATGCAAACCGCTGACGGCAACGTATTCCGGGACCCCCTCGTCACTTGACAGTCGGAGTGAAAATATTGTCGTAAGTCATGAATTTGTTGATGGCTGTTCCATTACCCAAAATGAATATTTAGATGAGTCTTGTGTGGGCTGTCATGTCAGAGCTACCAGGGAGCTTTTCCCCTGACATAATGTATTCTGATTCCTCGGTGCCTGTCTCACCGTGTTAGAGCCTACTGGATGTGTCAAGACATGATTAGGTTGAGAGATACAAGGTTTTGTTATTGACACAATTTCCCCGGGAGCACTGGAGAAATCAAACCCCTGCTGAACAAACCTGGGCTGAACGCTTAGCTGTATTCTTTATTCTTTATCAGTACAAAGCACGTCCAGGGACAGGGAAGGACCCTCAACCAAGAGGCAGAGTAGGAGATGCTTTGTGACTAGCACCAAGGATGTATACCGAACAGTCACACTTCTGGATTGTTCTTCTTAGCTTTGTTAAATACTCACTGAGACCACTCCAGAAAGGTCTGCCTGATGTCACATGTTCTTTCCACATCCCTGGAGGTATTGTGATGGTCAGAAGAGAGACACACAACAGTGAACTTGGTAATAACATTATATAAAGTAACAGTTGTGGATTCAAAAACCAAGCCATATTTTTTTAAAACTGTGTGAAGCACAGGCAAAAGTATAATCTGTCCTACCTGTGGGTTATTTATTGATGCAGTTAGTTAACACAAAGAGGCAGCTATGGAGAGGTAAAATAGGGCTTTGGAATCAAATGATCTTGATTGTGCCATTCTCCCTCTGAGATTTTATTTCCATATCTATAAAATGGCGATAGTGATGATATCTACCTTACAAAACTATTACTGTTTTTTTAAAAATTTTTTGTAGAGATGGGATCTTGCTATGTTGCCCAGGCTGCTCTTGAACTCTTGGCCTCAAGTGAGCAATCCTCCCACCTAAGCCTCCCAAAGTGCTGGGATTACAGGCATGATTTACCACACCCGGCCTACCTCACAAAATTATTGGGTGAATAAATTAGTTAATATGTTTGAAAGCATAGAGCAGATATGCAATAAATTTTTTTTTTTTTTTTGAGACAGAGTCTCACTCTGTTGCCCGGGCTAGAGTGCCTTGGCGTCAGCCTAGCTCACAGCAACCTCAAACTCCTGGGCTTAAGCGATCCTCCTGCCTCAGCCTCCTGAGTAGCTGGGACTACAGGCATGCGCCACCATGCCCGGCTAATTTTTTTCTATATATATTTTTAGTTGGCCAGATCATTTGTTTCTATTTTTAGTAGGGACGGGGTCTTGCTCTTGCTCAGGCTGGTCTCGAACTCCTGACCTCAAGTGATCCACCCACCTCGGCCTCCCAGAGTGCTAGGATTACAGGCGTGAGCCACTGCGCCCGGCCTGCAATAAATGTTTGTGTTATTAATGATACACACAGTATTATATAAAAGATATCCCACTTTTGAAAACTTTAGGTTCTAAAATGCTGTTCATATGTCCATTTTTTATGAGTCCATAGTGACCAAAGGAGTTTAATCTACCAGTTTCCAGATGCATTTTCTATATAAAAACATAAGTAGTCCTGTCAAAGCTTTAAAACCAGGAGTTCTCTTCTCTTCCTTACATTCTAGTGAATATTTTCCCACGTAGGCCTCCAATGTCTATGATACCCTTATTGCCACCTCGCCAACCAATTGATGGTTCACTGATTTGGAAGGTTCCTGAACCCGGCAACTTGCAACCGGTGGAGCCACCTTTGGCTAAAAGCCAACGTGTCACCAACATCCCTTGCACCTTTCTTGGGTTCCCTCATAACCTCTTGGCTTTCACCAGAATCAACAAAGTTTCGGCCCGGGGACATCGTTCACTGCTGCTAACATTTAGCCAAAACCTCAAAGTTTCTTTTTTCGTTTTACCAATCCCCATTCCTTTTTGATCATTATTCACTGTTCAGCCTCAGAAATATTGCCTGCTGTGCCAGGAGTACCCTGCGACATCTTGTGTTCTCTCAGGACTTCCAGTTTTGAAAAATCTATTTCTACTTTTGTTTGCATCCTAATCTTGTGCCTCTTTTTAACAGCATTGGAAAGACACTCACTGTGTGGACACTTTTCAAACTGATGATGTTATTGCGGTTCATGAAATATCTCAGAACTGAGCACAAGCCCAGCTGACACACCTCTGACTAAAACACAACGTGTGGCCAAAGGGTCACTTACGGCCACTAATACCATCTCCTGGGGGTGGGCAGAATTAGTGCCCTTTCCCACCTGCTTTGTTCAGACCTGCAAACTGCCTTAAATGAAAATGTGTAAGTAGAGGCATTTGTACACTAAGGGGTATAAAAGATACAGAGGCTAAAGAAAAGAGATAGCCCTCGCTTTTATAAATCTGACAACTTTTTTTGGAGACAGGATCTCGCTCTGTTGCCCAGGCTGGAGTGCAGTGGCCTCATCATAGCTCACTGCAGTCTCCAACTCCTGGGCTCAAGTGATCCTCCTGCCTCAGCCTCCCAAAGTGCTAAGATTACAGGGGTGAGCCACCGCGCCCAGCCTGAATCTTACAATTTAATTGGGAAGAAAAGGCACACGCTTAAGAAATAGCCAGAGACCTCCATCCATATATGAAAGTGACACACTGCAGTAGATGATGACATTAAGAACAGAGGGAGTTCGCAAGAGCAGAGGGACCTGTAGAACAAGGTACGTGGAGACATCTGCGTGGAAGTGACAGTTCTGTGTAACCCGCAGGGTGGGGGCCTTCGGACCGCTCTCATTCTCCAGAAACAGAGTTCATCCCTCTGTGGAGACTTCTTTTATGTATTTCAGTAAATGTTAAAAATTCTCTATGTACAGGTCTTACGTGTTTCCTGTTTGGTTGATTTCTAGACAGTTCTATAATTTTTGCTGTTATTGTCAACAGAAATCACTGACAGAGAGAGGGACCGTGAGTGGATGCCCACACACCTGGCCTTCCCTCCCTAGACACCCTAGGCTACCAGCAGGAACTGTTGAGTTGGCCAGACCAGTTGCGAACTGCCACTGAGAGCCACCAACCTGGAAAGGATGTCATCCAGGTCGTTGCCCAAAGGCATGCGGGCAGGAGGCAGCGGGGTCCCCGCGGAGAACCAATGTCTAGATATTGGATGTGACCCAGCCTTGGAAACTGAAAGTTCGCCTTCTCTCTCCTTGCTTTTCCTAAAGAAATGTTTTCATGGGATCAAAAATATTTAAAAAAAAATTAAAAGTTAGCATAGGCTAACTTCCTGGCGAAAGGACACCTCATTGCAAAGGATGTTCTAAGAGTCAACTTCTTAGGCTAAAATACTAAAATTACAAAGATTAAAGAGGATGAATTCCTGGTAAAAGAGAGAACAGAGAAATCGCTGTCAACTTACCAACTGAGGACAGTTCTTATCAGAGATTGGATTTGCACCGGCTCTCTGTCCAGGCCACCCACTTCTCCTCACTCCGCCCATTTTCCTATCAAACAATAACGAGCCTGCCACACAGATGGAAAGAACCTCACCGCTGAGATGTGATTTGTCAAAACAGGCTCATTGACTCATCTGAAGTGTACCATCTCTTCTGCCATTTGGCTTTCTCGTCTGAGCCTGCGCTTAATCAGTCTTCCATTTTAAAGAGGAGAAAAACAATTACTCAGATGTCCTAACTATCAAGAGATTTAGAAAAACCGTCTGTATGGTTCTTAGTTGGCCAGAACTCGAAAGCCTGTTTATTTCTCTTTAAAAAATATATATGTACATATATCTGTGTGTATATATATGTATGATACAGACTTTAAAATTCTGCCCAACTAGTTATTCCCTGATAAGAAACTGGATTTTTGTGATAAGGACAACTTTCACTTGCCAACAATCAGAAAGTCAATCTTTGCTACAATGGATTGAGAGGGCAACATAGCATAACATAACTGACTGTAACAGCCAACACGTCAGGGCAAGAACGGAATGTTACGAGTCGCAGAATCCCAGGTGGTGGTGAGGGGGTTTCTGGATCCTGAAGGTCAAGTGCTCCCAGAGAAAAAGAGGAACAGAAATTAGGAAGCACCTTCTAATGCAAGAACTTCTCAGGCAGGGAGAAGTTTTTGAAACGGTGATGGTTCTATTTAATATGCAAATGTATTCTTTTCTTATTACCTGCACCAACTAACAGGAAAAAGAGAAGCAGGTGGAGGAGCTCAGATTTGCATCGTTCAAATTTTGTATGAAAAGTGTGGGTGCAAGGTGTGTTAGAAGAGAGATGATGAACCGGAGGCCTGAGGTCTTCCTCTTCTAATTCTGTCTAATGTGGCCCCACCTCCTCTATGGCTATGGGAAATTTTGATCTGACATTATCTTGCGTAGAAACAGGCAAAACATTTAGTTTTAGGATTCTCCCCAGATGCTCATTCAGAATCTTATTGCTCTTGAAAATACAAAATTCTAATAAACTCATTATAAGTCTGCGTCTAATCTTAGAATGATAATAATAGCTGCCAGGTTTTTTAAATTATTTCTATAATATTCTTTATCATATTGATTTTAGTGTATTGGGTACCCACGTTTGATGTGCACATAAAATTCTTATCTCTTGTGCCTTTTATACGTGGTGGAATCTGAGGCTCTGAGAAGTGGACTCAGTTACGTTTTATAAATGGCAGAAGTGAACTCTGGAAGCAGTTGTCTTAGTGCAAAGTGGGTGCTCTTTCTGCTGAGTTATGCTGTCATGACATTCGCAGGGAATAATATCTTTCTTCTGCCTCCGCTTCACTCTCTTGCCTACTGACTTTGTATGTTTTATATTTTACTGCAGTTCTGCATTATTCCAAATAAGAAATTACGCCTGCTTGTGAGTCAGAGTCGTCTTCTACGCAAAACCTTTTAATAACGTCCCCTTGGGGAAAGTGGCAACTGTTCTCTGTGGCTTGGCCATGGTTACTGTGTCTCTCGGTACTTGTGCCCTGTACTTCACCCTCTGCTAACGCCGTTCCCCCGCACACGTCGGGCTGTTTCGTGACACTGAGCCTTTGCTTGTACTCTTTCTTTGGCTCAGATCCTCGTCCCTCAAAGTGTAGTTCCAGGACCCTGGGCATCAGTGTCACCCGGCATCCCAAGCCCCATCCCACACTCCAAGTGATTTGAATGCTCGGTGACGTTTTTGAAAAGCACTGACTTAGAATATTCTTGTTGAGTTCTCCACCGAGCCGGCTCTTGTTCACTCTTCGAAACTCACCTCTGGGAAGCTGAGGTCGGCAGTTCTGAAAACGTCATCCAGAGACTTGGTGGGGGGTGGGGGGGTCCCCAAGACCCTTTCAGAGGTCTGAGTTCCTCTCTTCTCCAACCGCACATCTGTGCGAGGCAGATTTTCTTTGCAGACTTCAACCAAAACAGCATATTGCAACTGCCTGACTGCAGAAGCAGATGTGAGAATCCAGCTGCTTCTAGAAAGCCAGACATTCGAGAGATTTGCACACATGTCGAACGATGCCATTCTTCACACGAAATTTTTTTGTTGCATGGAAAAATATGGTTATTTTTCATAAAAATGTTATTCATGTTAGTATATTATAGGTTTATTATTATTTGAATGAATTGATAGATTTAATATTAATTTTATATTATAAACAAATACACTTATATATTTTATATGTGATCTATATACTATAAGAGCTTTATATTATTAACATATTAACATTTAATATTTAATGAACTAATAAAACATTTCTCAGTGTTAGTTTCCCATGCAATAAATGTAGCTATAACCTACATAAAAAAAGACTTTTCTGTTATAAAATAGTAGCACATAAGCCTTTGCCTCAAGCCCTGCCTTCTGGAAAGCCAGGCTAAGGTGCTCATCACTATCAGCGAAGGTCAAGTTTTGTTTCATAATCTTTCATTTAGAAGGCAGGAAACTGAGTCATGATTGCCACATGCAATAAAAAAAAGTTTGGATAATTGAACATGTACACCGTCAGCTAGGAGGAAAACTCAGTTATCTAACATGACGTCTTGTTGAGTCTTTACAGCACGGTTTTACTGAAGGGACATCACATGGTGCAATAAGCACAGTTAAGGAACTAGCAGGGTGGGCTTTCCAGAGGAAATCAATTTTGAGCTGATTTTTGAGCTTTGGAAGAACAAGGCTGCTTGACTATAGGAATGGGACCCGTGTGATCTTCAGAAAGTGCCTGTCATGCCTGGGGGCCGTGTCATGCCTGGGGGCCGTGTCTTTTACATGCAAAATGAGGAAACTATTATATCAGCCTGTTCATTTTTGCCCTCAATGAGAAAAAACGGTCAGCCCTCCTAACCAATGCAGCTGCGTCAGGTGACATTGATGACGAAGGTGGCTGAAATGACGCCATTGGCTCTTTGCCCACATAGAGGCTGATGCATGCTGGGGAGAAGCTTGTTATTGATGGAGCCGTTAGAGTTTTGGAATTAGACTTAGCTCCTTGAGTGGAGTGGAGGGTTCTATTCTGTCCATTGTCTTTTCAGCACAAGATCCACATATATGTAGGCTAAAACCATCAGGGAAGTGCTCACATACACACATGTAACCCACACACTCAAACACACACTACTATCTAGTGTCACTGTCATTTTTTTTTAATTGTACTGCCAGAGAAAGTAGGTATGACCACGTCATTTTTGAAAAGACCACTCTTTAAATTGAATTAAATTTTCTTGCTTAAATCCTAGGCCAGATTCTAAAGTAAACAAAGAACATCACAGCATGATCAAAGAAAACAGTGGCTACCCTCAAAACGCACTGGGCTTTCCTTCCTTTGGGGATCGACTGTCTCTGAGAATTTGATGAAAGCCGTAGACTTTGGGCCTCAAAAAAGTGGAAATACACAAAAATGTTTGCATACAATTGCGTGGGTCCCAGATTAAGCAAAGTGGTTCTATGTTTTTCCTGCAGAGACCAGTTGGCCTCAGAGCAGGAGGGTGAAGGTGGATATAGTTTTAAGGGGGACAGAAAGTGGAAACGCAGCCACTTTGTTAAAAAATTATTTTGCAAATGATTTTAATTGTTCACTTTAGTCACTCGATTCTATATACCCTCAGGAGTTGGTCCGTTGTTCATAGAACTTATTGAGAACAATGGATACCTAGGAAGGGAGGGAGGGAGGACAGAGAAAGAGAGAGACAAAGACAAAAAGTCCTAGAGAGAGACCCAGAATGACACCTGTCTGATCAACTTAAAGTTCCATTGCAAGGAGTAGTGAAGTGCTAAGTACCAAGCAACTGGGAGGGGGAACTGACCAAATTCATTTCACCAAAGACAATAGATCCTCACCCTCAATTCCTTCCAGCGAAGTTCAACAATCCAGCGGCTTCCTAGGCACCCGCCGTGTGAAGGTACATTTTGTGTACAAGGACCTGTAGACAAAGCCCTGCCCGCAAAGAACTTGCTGTCCACTACGATGGCAGCGAAGCTTTGGAAAAGTAGAAAAGCCCTTTTTACTGTTCCCTGCACCCGTCTTAGCAACCAGCATGCCTGGGTATTTGCTCTAAGCACTTCATTCTTAATGAGGTAGAAGTAAGGCTCTTTGTGTTGAAATTCTGAAATGATGGTATTTATCTTTTGAACCTCGGCTTAGTGAATTAACGTAACCTGCTTGTACAAAGACAAATTAACTTCAAGTGGGTGGATGCAACTAACCTCCACATTCAGACCTCGAAAGCAAGTAAAGCCAAAGGCAAAGAGAAAAGAAAAATATGTCTTTTCCTTGCTGTGTTGCAAGGTTCTGAAGAAGATGCTTTTGCGGAGCCAGGGTTTGCCCCTCTCTGCTTCCTCATTGGGAAGAAAATGCATCCAGAAGGTGCAGATTATACATCCACATGGTCCGATTAAAAGGTTTTCTTTTACAGGAAAGGTTATCGTGCAACAGCACAGGGTAAGTGATGTCAAGACTATCAGAAGGGGCCGGGCGCGGTGGCTCACGCCTGTAATCCTAGCACTCTGGGAGGCCGAGGCGGGTGGATCGCTCAAGGTCAGGAGTTCGAGACCAGCCTGAGCAATGAGCGAGACCTCGTCTCTACTAAAAATAGAAAGAAATTATCTGGACAACTAAAATATATATAGAAAAAAAAAATTAGCCGGGCATGGTGGCGCATGCCTGTAGTCCCAGCTACTCGGGAGGCTGAGGCAGTAGGATTGCTTAAGCCCAGGCGTTTGAGGTTGCTGTGAGCTAGGCTGACGCCACGGCACTCACTCTAGCCTGGGCAACAAAGCGACACTCTGTCTCAAAAAAAAAAAAAAGACTATCGGAAGGTCAAAGCCAGATCTGGAGTGGTCTAATTATGGCTTTCAGAGAAGGCTTCAAACACAGCAATCACAAATGCAGGCTTCACTTTAATGACACTGTACACAGGAGAGGCAAAGGCCATTTTCAACTTAAAAATTCGAACAGTCTGGAAGATTTTCTGCAAAACTCCACGGAGCCACCCCATAAATGGGCTTCCACCTTCAGATGGGCATCGAAATGCATGCCTGTTCCACCTTCCTGTGGGCAGTGCCGAAAGGGACTGAGGAAGGTAGAGGGAATGTTCGTTCCACGCACGGACTGCCAGGGCGTATCTGAATGTTGGGGAGCATCCACAGGACTTTCCCTGGTCCCCTACAAGGTGCAGAATTGTAGAGAACATGAATTTTGGAGAGGCTTTAAGTGAAATCACAAAAACCAAACACGCTTAATCAAAATGCCGGTGACAGCTCCTCGCTCATCATTCCAGAGCATTTGTGGGGCTGTGATTTCTGTCTCATTTCTGTGTCGCCTGTTGTGGTGTTTGCTTCTTTTCACATTCCTCAGCCCGCCCCCCCAGGAACTTGGTAGATCATTTCCCCTCCCTTCCTGCTCTAATGGATTCCACTCTGAAGATCTCACAAGCCACCAGCTCTGGGCTGCCGTGCTTGGGGTTAGCAAAGCAGTAGGAAAATGCTCGCAGACGGAGAATAACAAATTCTTTTTCATCTAAAGAAAAATAAGAGTTTTAAGCTGCTTATCACACCCAGCTTTGGAGGAGAGAGGAAAAAAAAAAAAAAAAAGAAATCCCAAATCCTTTCTTCTCTGTAGACCACATTTTTGGTCTCAAGGCCATTCTTACGGTTTCGGTTCTCTCTTTTCTGATCCAGTCTATTGGAATGAGGATATTCTTCAAAGGGTTGAAGTTTTAAGGTTAACGCCGTATGTACAACTGTGTACCGTTGCCAAAGCTTACTTGGATTGGGGCGTGGTTGTGTGCGATGGCGTTTGGTTGTGTAAAAGTGGACTCCTTGTCCTGAGCTAAGTGCTGCAAGCATCTTCCAATCGTGGTGGTGGTGTGGTGAGAGCTTGTGGGGCGGTGGGGAGCAGAAGGGTTTGCAGCTTGTGTCGTAGACCTGTCCGTTTAACCTTACAGGCTGCAGAGAGCTGCTCTAGAATGACCGTGCAGTGAGTGTGAGCGCTTCTGCTTTTGTGCTTTCTGACCACAGCATTTCGGTCTCAGGTCTGGTTCCAGAGTTTGCTTTCAGATCTGTGCAGGGGATCCACTGGAGTCTTTGGCTCATTCTGGGGTTGGAAGCCACCCCCCAGCCTCTCTCATCCTTCCTCTTGGCTTTTCCCTGTCGATGACTTTAGCAGTCTCCTCCCAGGCCAGGACCTGAGTGTTCACCACAAGCCAGGGAGGAAGCCACTCACAGTCCGCACCAAGACCGAACCTGTTACTGTGGCCGTTAATCTTCAATATTGTCAAAACGTCACCGTATTTGGCAGCTCAGAGAATGATCTAAAAGCTTGTGCTCAGAAATCGTTCGTGTAAACTGGGGGTAGGAAGCCTCACAGTGAAATCTGTTGCTGCCTAACAGGTTGGATCCTGACCCTGTCTTTAAGGACGTGGTTGGCTTTGTGGACACAATCCTACGTTGGCGCCGATCCAAGAGATAAGACCCTAGAAGCAGGCTGTGCATTGACTGGGATTGTTCTGGAGACACTCTGGGATTTTACCTCTCACACTCCTTGCCTGCTGAAGTCACTGTGGTGTGTTTATTTTACTGAGAAGCCAAGAACTCATCACTTATTAACCAAAGCATCATTGATTTAGTCATTCCACAAATACTTAGGAGTGCAGACCGCGTGGGAGTGTCCTGGAGAGTCTGACTTTCTGGGGGACTCCACCAGCCCCCCAGGGCATCCCAGCCACAGATCTGTGACCCCCGAAGCTGACTCTGAGGTGGACACTACCTTGTGGGACGCTTGCCGGCCGGGCCCTTGGGGATCCGCACCTGAGGAAGGAGGGACGGCAGCTGGGCTTTGATCACTCTCAGTAGAGGCATCAGCCACCCCTGTAGGGACTCAGCCTGGGCAACGGACCCTCCCCCGACCGGTGGGTCCCTGGATGTGCAGTGCTCAGGGGATGGGCATGACCCGGGGGCAAGGTGGCTCTGTACCAGGGACAGCACTGCAGCAACTGGAGAATAAGTCCTTTAAGCCCAAGAGGGGACCTGGGTGACGCATCACAGTGTCTGCTGCAGGGCACTAGGATGCTACTCTGCAGAAAATCTTGACGCAACCGGCTCCGACAATAGAAACCCCCTCACATCCCAAAGTCAGACATCAGGGATAAAGCAACTCCTTTCCCTCGTTCTGCCCTCTCAGCCTGAGGAGCCGCTTTGGTTCTCGGGCTTCGTCCCCGTCGTAGACACGGGTGGCCAGAGCCGGGCTGGTGTCTCTGCGGGACAGAGAAACTGTTTCTGCCCTCGTGCTCTGTCTATTGATGGGGAAAAGATTTCCTTGTATCTTTCTTCTTTATTGCTGTAAAACATAACGTATCATTTTAGCCATATATAAGCCTACAATTCTGTGACATTAAGTGTGTTCACAATGTTGCAAAACCGTCACCACTGTGCACAAAACTTTCTCAAAATTCCCGACAGAAACCCTGTTCCCATTAAACAACAACTTCCCCACCCCCACCCCCACCCCCACCCCAGCTCACGGTGACATCTGTTCTCCTTTCTCTCCCTGTGAATCTGCCTGTTCTGGGTGCCGTATATGAGCATGATCACACGGTGTTTGTCCTTCTTTGTCTGGTTTATTTTACTAATAATCTTTTCAAGGTCCATCTATGTTGTAGCATATATCAAAATGTCATTCCTCTTGATGGCTGAATAGTATCCTATTGTCTATATACACAGCATTTTGTTCGTCGATTCATCTATTGATGGTTGTTTCTACCTTTTGACTCTCGTGAGGATTGTTTTTTTTTTTTTTGAGACAGAGTCTCACTCTGTTGCCCAGGCTAGAGTGAGTGCCGTGGCGTCTGCCTAGCTCACAGCAACCTCAAACTCCTGAGCTCAAGCGATCCTCCTGTCTCAGCCTCCCGAGTAGCTGGGACTACAGGCATGCACCACCATGCCCGGCTAATTTTTTCTATATATATTTTTAGCTGTCCATATAATTTCTTTCTATTTTCAGTAGAGATGGGGTCTCGCTCTTGCTCAGGCTGGTCTCGAACTCCTGAGCTCAAACGATCCGCCCACCTCGGCCTCCCAGAGTGCTAGGATTACAGGCGTGAGCCACCGCGCCCGGCCGTGAGGATTGTTACTGTGAAGACAGGTGCACAAACTTCTGTTCGGGTTCCTGCTTTCCATTCTTTTGGACCCGCACCTAGGAGTGGCATTGCTGGGTTACATGGTAACGTGATGTTTAACCACCAAACTGTTTTCCGCAGTGGCCGTACCATTGCCTGTTCCTACCGGCAATGAATGAGGGTTCCAATTTCTCTACGTCCTTGCCAACGTTTGTTATTTTCCTCTTTTTAAAATTATAGCCATTTTTCCCCTTATATCTTATTGGCCACAGCAGTGTCACATGCGCATTCCTGAATTAATGGTTCACAAAGTGAATGAGATCCCCTCAGTTGCCTTAAACGCATCAGGACTGTGCCCTGGGGAGGGACAGGGACAGGGACAAGGAGGACAGCTGGACTCCTGAACAAATCGGGACGTTCCAGCAAGAAAGGATGGAGATGGAGGGGAGGGAGGTGACTGTCAAGCACTATCAGGTGTGAACACGGAGGGAGGAGGGACGAGGACAATAGGCATTGTCCTGTGCAGGGAAGCGACATTTAGACTGATTCTGGGGAGAGTGAAGCCAGCGAGGGCTGGGGAACGGTGCTGTAGAAACAGGGGACAGAGAGAATGCAGTGCAGTCAGGGAACAGGAAGAAGCCCAGTCTAGCTGGAGTGGATTTGTCTACTTCCGGCCTTGAGGTGACAATACTTTTACTTAAATATGTGCCGCTCGTGGGGCAAGGGCTGGGCTAGACACGCCAACCCAGTTTATCTCTGGGTGAGTTTACCTCTCCCCTGCAACGCGTCCCAGCTGGCTGCGTGAGCAGCAGGTTATACTTCAGTCAGCAGACAACTGGGGTTCAAGAACTGAGTTTGGACCCTGCTGTGCTCCGTTTAACCAGTGTGTCCCTGGGAAGGCCCGTGACCCCTCTGCACCTCTGCAAAGGTCCTGCAAAGGAGAGATTATAAAAACAGGCCGGGCGCGGTGGCTCATGCCTATAATCCCAGCACTCTGGGAGGCCGAGGTGGGTGGATCGCTTGAGCTCAGGAGTTCGAGGCCAGCCTGAGCAAGAGCAAGACCCCGTCTCTACTGAAAATAGAAAGAAATTAGCTGGACAACTAAAAATATATAGAAAAAATTAGCCGGCCGTGGTGGTGCATGCCTGTAGTCCCAGCTACTCGGGAGGCTGAGGCAGGAGGATCGCTTGAGCCCAGGAGTCTGAGGTTGCTGTGAGCGAGGCTGACGCCATAGCACTCTAGCCCGAGCAACAGAGCGAGACTCTGTCTCAAAAAACAAACAAACAAACAAAAAAACTACTTCACAGGGCTACTGTGGAACTCAAATGGGAACCTGTATGCAAGCAACATCATGAATATGCTGATGAGTCCAAATTTCCACTCCCGTCGCCCCCTCTCTCCGGAGCACCTCTGAGCTCCAGGCCTGCGTGTCGACGTGCCCTGCCTGGCAGCGCCGTCTGAGTGCTTAGTGGGCATCTCCCCCTTACCACGTCCAAAGCCCCTCCTCCCCCTCCTCCATTCTTCCCGTGTCCGCCAAGGCCATCTCCACCCTTAGTGTCACCCTTGACTCCACCCTCTGTCTCCAAGATCCAGTCTGTTAAGTCCTGTCCCTCTACTTTGGCGATGCATCCAGAATTGGACCATTTCTCACCACCCCCACAACGGTCCTGCTCAAGCCACTGTCCTCTCCCGCCTGGATCACGCACCTCCCCCGAGCCCCTGCAGACCTGGCTGCCTTGTGTCCTCCAACACTCCCTCTTGCGCTCTGCTCTGGCCCCCCTGCCCGTCCCTGAATGTCCCCGAATGTCCCCAGGGCTTTCCTGGTTGTGGCTTCTCCGGCCCCCACTTAGCCACGTGGCTACATGCTCACTTCCTTCAAATTCTTATTCAACAACCCTAGTGTTAGCAAGGCCTTCCCTACACATCCTCTTTACAACCTCAGCACCTGCCTTTAGTGTATCGTACTCTCCTTCTCTGCTTTAATTTTTTCTTCTCAGCACATACCACTCACATGTTCTGTATTTTGTTTATTTTTATTGTTTATCGTCTGTCTTGCCTACCAGAATATGCCAGATGTCTAGACCTCTGCCAGGGTTAGGGTTAGGGTTAGGGTCCTTTCTGGGAATCGCCTTTGCCCATAGGGAGCTGCTTCATCCAAGCATTTGTCCTCCCAGGGGGGGCACCCTGAGGCCAGTGGCTGAACGACGCGGGGAGACCTTTCCATTTCAGATGACTCTTAAGCTCATCCAACCCAGAGTGTCCCATCGGATCAGCTGAAACGCATTGAGGGTGACCTTCTCCCTCCGCCCGACGGTGCCTTCCTCCCTTCCCTACAGATGTGCCCCGAGAGCACTCCCTGAAACCCTTCTGCACGCGACTCTGGAGAGCCTAAGACCATGTACAAGTCCCTTAGTTGTCTTCAGTCTTTGTCCCTCCAAACACAGCCCACTCACCAGACCTCCCAGGCACCCACTTTGCAGTAAAAATTCGGCCATCCTGTATCCCAGTGCCTGGAAAGTGGCAGTTGGTG
The DNA here is from genome assembly GCF_041146395.1 of Eulemur rufifrons. Lineage (NCBI taxonomy): Eukaryota > Metazoa > Chordata > Mammalia > Primates > Lemuridae > Eulemur > Eulemur rufifrons. The sequence goes on from NC_090995.1 coordinate 13,409,594, forward strand.
GGTTAATAGTGAAGTAATTATCGATAAGGGAACCAACACTTATGTACAGCTAGAAATCTCCAAAGCGCACTGACATACACGATTTCATTTGCAAGGCAGAATAATAGCATGATGGGCTGGGCTGGGCTTTCCCTCCGTCCCGTTTCTTCCCTCCCACGTGCCCGTGCCGGCCACCTGAACTCACGTCCCAGCGTGCCCTGACAGACACAGCCCTGGCCTCCTGCTCCGCTTTTGTAGGGACCGTGTGACTGTGCACAGGAGAGTGAAGGAATGGAGAGCGGCGTGTTCCACAGCTGCAGTCAGATCTGGACTCAAGCCCAAGTCTTTAATCTACCAAATTCCAGGCCCTCACACTGTGCCTACCAGCTGACACACATGCACCTTAACAGAGGCCTTCTGGAAGCTTCTCAGGCTATGGGAGGCCAGGTAGGCACTAGCTATGATTAGGTGGCTTCGGACACTTTCACATCCCGGCCCTTCTCCTGTCCCCACGTGGAGGCAATCCTGCCTGGTGACAAGGTGGTCCACACGGGGCTGAACCCTGGGGCAGGGACTGCTCCTAATTTGTCTTTGTGTCCCCAGCACTTAGCTCATGTATCAGTAACGCTCAGGGCCTGGCACCTAGTAGGTGCTCAGTAAATGTTTGCCAGATGCTGAGGTCCAGAAATCAAACTACGAATGGTTTGCTTCCTAATGATTACTTTTAATAGGGCCGTGCCTGTTTCTGTAATTACTATTTATTTTTTAGGCTGGTTTGGAATGTAATCTCTGATGGACAGAGAACATATATTTTGGTAGGTGGGGGGGGCTATCTATCATTCTACCAAGCCAAGTCAGTAAAAACTCATGTGCCTACCATTATTCAAGAAACACTGATTATTTCTTGAAATGATCCAAGAAAACCAGACTATCAGGTTGATTGATGAAAGCAATCTCTAGGAGCGATCTCAGACTGGTGGCTGGTAGGATCAACGCAGCTCTAAGGTACCTGGGTTTAGCCAGCACAATGTTGGTTATATTGGAATTCTTCTGAAGCATGCAGCAGGGCCCAGCACCTCCTGTAGCGTCCCACCTGTCCCTTCTACCTGCCCGGCCCGTGCAGGTACATGGGTTTGTGACCCCCACAGAGTGACACACAGAGGCTTCTCCTTATATTGAAAGAGCTGAAGGCGCTGGCTGGCACCATTCCTCCCTGGGCTGTCTCTGACTGTCCCTGTAGCTTGCTCCGCCCGCCCCTTGCCGTCAGCAGGTGTCCCCTGGTGACGTGGTGTCCTGCCTTCCAGGTACTACAAGGCCTCCGTGGTGCTCATGTGCTTCGTGGTGCCCACGCTGGTGCCCTGGTACGTCTGGGGGGAGAGCCTGTGGAACTCCTACTTCCTGGCGTCCATCCTTCGCTACACCATCTCCCTCAACGTCACCTGGCTGGTCAACAGCGCCGCCCACATGTACGGGAACCGGCCCTACGACAGGCACATCAGCCCTCGGCAGAACCCACTCGTCACTCTGGGCGCCATTGGTGAGCAGGGGGGGCGAGAGCCCGTGGGGAGGACGGCAGCCCATTTGTTCTCCGCTTCTCGAGGGTCTTGTGGAACTGGTCAGTGGGTGGAGGGGACTGGACTTCGGCTTTGGCCTTAGAGTCCTGGCCTTTGGACAAGTCAGTTTTCCTATCTGTGAAATGGGAACTGCAATGCCTGCTTCCCGGGAATACGTGAGCTGCTTGGTGCAGCGCCCGGCCCGCAGTGGGGGGTCGATAATTGGCAGCTATTTAGTATCACCATGCAAATGTTCTCTCAGACTGCCCTGACCTTTCCAGCCTCAGCTGTCCAGACATTTGGCAGACTTTAAGGATAAAAGGCCTTTAAACAGAGAGATGATGGGAAGAAGTGAGACTTGGCATCTCATGGGGCCACAAAACAGCTAAGAGGGGGACCTGTGACGTCCAGCGAGTTTGGTTGAATCCTGGTTCCTCTGCTTATCTCTGGGCAAGTTATCCGGCTGCCCAACTTTCTGCGTCCTTATCTGCAAAGCGGGCATAAGAGCAGCACTTACTGCCTCCTGGAGTCGTTGCAGGGCTAGACGAGTGTTTGTAGCAGTGCTTAGCGTGAAATAAACCTTCTGGGTGCACTTTTATTGCTGGCCCCACGGCCTTCAGCAAGTTGCTCGTCCCTTCTGTGTGTTTACGTCCCCATTTTGAAATGGGATCATCACAGCAGTTGAGAGGCATGAGGATTATGGGAGTTGACATCCGCTAAAGCACTTGGCACTGCCCCTGGCAGGCAGTAAGTGATTAATAAATATTAGCTGTCCCTTTAGAGAAGCAACTCGGGCTTCTTGGTAAGCTGAGCCTTGAGCACAGAGATCAAACCCAGGAAGGAAAGTTCCTACTCTTAAGTAGAAACAGTGTCTGTGTCACGCAGCGATGAGATTCTGCGGCTGCTTCCTTAGGATCATCTGTTTATTAAGCCCCCAGGGATCCTAAAGTTCTCGTCGACTTGCATTGACAACAGCAGTACAAGGTGGGATGGGCAGCACATTTAGTTTTATAAGCAGGGAGCAAATGCCTTGGGAAAGAGGAAGAGCAGTTTCCCAACCCTTCATCTTCTAGAAGGAGAGCCACGTCCAGTGTTGATTCTGACAGTAGACAGAAGCAGGGGCAAGACGGACACCACCATCTTATATAGGGATGGATGGACCAGGAAACCCAAGGCGCGTGGCCATGACCTCAGCCCTGAAGAGCCGGATGTTGGTTTTAAGTCTGTCCAAGTCAGCACTGGACTCCCAGTGAGTTTGCTTCAGAAAGGTCCCTGGAAGGCTCTTGCTGCCCCAACTGTGCTGGAGAGTGGGGAGTACATCCGTGGCCTGTTTCGGAAAACAGGGGGAAGAAACTTCTCTGTCCTACATTTTAATCCAGGAGAAACACTGAACATGATGGGGTGGGGGCAGGGTAGGGATGACCTGAATGAAAAAGAAAATTGCAGACCACAAATGGATCCATCTCGATGGACTCGCTGTAGAGTAAAATCCTTCAAAATACGGTCACTACGAGAACTGTGTGGTGACCAGGAGCCCCTTAAGGAGGAAGAAAAGAGCCTGGCAGTTCCTCAGTTACAGACAGCTGCTGTGTGAACCAGCAACTCCAGTCCTGGATTTACACCCAAGCGAAATGAAAACATATGTCCACACAAAAGCTAGTATACGCATGTTCATAGCAACGTTATTCATAATAGCTAAAAAGTGAGACAACCTGAATGTCCGTCAATTCATAGACAGATAAAGACAGCGTAGTATATCTTTATAAAGAAACACTGTTCGGCAATAAAAAGGAATGAAGTTCTGACACTTGCTACAACACGAATGCAAACATTATGCAAAGTGAAGGAAGCCGGTTACACAGACTATTGTAGTGATTTCATTATATTAACTGCCCAGAAAACCTGGCTGGGAGGGGTTGGGAGGGAGCTGGGGTGATAGCTAAAGAGGGACTTTTGGAGAGTAACGAAAATGTTATAAAATTCATTGTGGGCCGGGCGCCGTGGCTCATGCCTGTCATCCTAGCACTGTGGGAGGCTGAGGCAGGCAGATCGTTTGAGCTCAGGAGTTCGAGACCAGTCTGAGCAAGAGCAAGACTCTGTCTCTACTAAAAATAGAAAGAAATTAGCTGGACAACCAAAAATATATAGAAAAAAATTAGCCGGGCATGGTGGCACATGCCTGTAGTCCCAGCTGCTCGGGAGGCTGAGGCAGGAGGATCGCTTGAGCCCAGGAGTTTGAAGTTGCTGTGAGCTAGGCTGACACCACGGCACTCTAGCCAAGGTGACAGAGCAGGACTCTGCCTCAAAAAAAAAAAAAAAAAAAAAAAAAATTCATTGTGGTGATGGATGTACAGCTCCATGAAATCTACTAAAAAAGCCGTTACATTGTATATTTTAAATGGGCGGATTGTATGGTAAGTGAATTATATCTCAATGAAACTTTTTAAAAATCAAATGAACTAATCGTTAGAGAAATGCAAATTAAAACCAGTGAGCTATCACCTCCCACCTGTTAGAATGAGCATTATCAAAAAGACAAAAGATAACAAGTGTTAGAGAGGACGTAGAGAAAAGGGACCCCTTACACACTGTTGGCAGGAATAGAAATGGGGACAGCCATTATGGAAAACAATATGGAGGTGCCCCCCAAAACTACAACTACAACTACCACACGATCCAGCAATCCCATTACTGGGTATATAGCCAAAGGAAATGGACTCATTAGTACTCCGATGTTTACTGCAGCACTATTCACAGTAGCCAAGATACGGAATCAACCTAAGTGCCCATCGATGGATGAAAGGATACAGGAAATGTGTCACGTAGACACAATGGAATACTCTTCAGCCTTTAAAGAGAAGGAAATCCTGTCGTTTGCAACAACATGGATGAACCTGGAGGACATTATGCTAAGTGTAATCAGTCAGGCACAAAAGACAAATATTGCATGATGTCACTTATAGGTGGAATCTAAAAAAGTTGAACCCATAGAATGGTGGTTAGTGAAAGGATACAAATTTTCAGTTAGACATGGTACAATATGGTGACTTCAGCTAGTAACAATGTATTGTATTCTTGAAAATCGCTGAGAGAGTAGATTTTAAGTGTTCGTAGCACAAAAAAAAAAAAAAAAATGAGGTAATATACATATCAGTTAGCTCAGTTTAGCCATTCCGCAATGTCTATGTATTTCAAAACAACATATTATACATGATAAATATATACAAAGTTTGTTTGTCAAGTTTAATAATAAATAAAAGAATTTTTAAAAGTCAAATCAAAGAAGCCTTGAGAGCTCCCATGAATATACCTAAGAAAAGAAAGGACAGTAGTAAAAGCTACTTACTGGGGTGGGTAGAATAATATGTAGGTAGATTTTGGATATTTAAAGATCCAATTCTTTAATTTACTTACCTATCTGAACAATTCTCATTTTTCTGAGCCTTCCCCAAAAGTCTTTTTTAATCACCCCAGCACACAGAGACTATCTTCCTTTTATGAGCATGCATCACAATGGTGATCTGTGATCAGCCATTTAGCATTTAGCTTAAGTACAGCCCTGAAATCATGGTATTGTATCTATAATTCACGCAGGCAAATTAATCTTGTGACTTTATACTGATAACTTTACTACTATTTTCGTGTTCACAGGTAGTGTGTCTAGCCAGCTAAGTATACCAAATGCTTCCTGAGAGCAGGAACCAGCCTTGTGCTCCCCGTAAGGCCTGGCACAATGTCATGCACGTGGTAGACGCTTAAAAACCTGGGTGGTGGAAAGATCTGTGCTGAGAGGCGGCGACTGAGTCATTTCAATGCCCGCTTTGTCTTCCAGGTGAAGGTTTCCACAATTACCATCACACCTTTCCCTTTGACTACTCTGCAAGTGAATTTGGCTTAAATTTCAACCCAACCACCTGGTTCATTGACTTCATGTGTTGGCTGGGACTGGCCACTGACCGCAAACGGGCGACCAAGACGATGATCGAAGCCCGGAAAGCCAGGACTGGGGATGGCAGCGCCTGAACCGGGAACAGCCAGCCCACTCGTCAGCCGCGGGCACCACGGCTCACGGCTCTCGTTACTGTGGTTCTCTTGTTCATCGGATCGTGGGGAGGGGTTCGTAGGTAGGGAGAGAACGGAATCTATGTGGTTTGGGAATTTCTTTCGTTTGTCTCAAAATGTCAAAATACAACTATCAATGAAAAACGATTTTTAAGTCACTATTACTATGATTTAACATTTAGAGTGTGGACATACGACTTAATTGCTGTAGCTACAATATGTCAAACATACATTATCATGTGCTTGTACATGATGTTAACCCTGACAGGATGAAGGAATTTAATATTCTTTCAGTGGGATTCAGGAGAGCATTTGTTTTGTTTTCTACCGATTAACCCAGCATTGCTTTGAAACACACTATCTGAAGGAGCAGAGAGGCAGGGTGGAAGACAGAAGAGGGGCTATGTCGTGCCTAAAGAATGTTTCTGTTTGCGATTATTGTGTGCGTGTGTTTTGTTTGTTTAAGAGAATTGAAAACTTAATGAGAATACAGGAAATGGCTCTTGTATTTTTTTTTTTTTTTCCTTTTTTGCCCTGTTACCAGCTTGTTAATGCTCCACCGTCTTGGCTTCAGAGTTTTGTGTCCTGAGTCCCATGACCCGCCCACCCTATAAATCAATGCCTTGTTTGATTTTGTTCTCTTTGCTATTGTCATTTTAAAGGTGAATAACTCAGACATGCCAGACATCAAATTAAGCTCTCATTTAAATGTTTAGACACCTAATTTATATTCTAATTGATCCCAGCCACTGATGCATGTACTTTAGCTACTTCTGCTAAATAAGCGTCTTAATTTTCCACATCGCGCCGTCAGAACTTAATAACCGACAGTTATCTAGAACTCCCTGTCTACCATTTCACCTGCATGCAGCTTTTATTGATTTTGCAACAAAATAGCGAGTGATCATGATGTAGCTTCTGAATTATAAAAAAATTTTGTGTGTTAAGTTGCCTTGTGAAGAGCATGTTGAATTAATGCGACAGCGTGCTTTCTGTGTTAGACGTTAGAGCGAAAGAAAGGCCTTATAGTGTTGGTATTGGTGCACTTTGAAGACAGATATTTTCCAGAAAGATGTAGGACTTAAAATTTAAATTTTTAAATTTTAGAAAAAGAAATGATGCCAATTGGAAATTGTCATACTGAAGTTCTTCATCCAGCAGGTGTTTAACAGTGTTATTTTGCCATTAATGACGTGTAAACTGTGAGTGATTTACAATAAATGATTATGAATTCGTTGGTTTTCTTGTCCAGATACTTCAATGCTATTTAGAGAATGTTCTCTCAAGAGTGCTCGACGCTTTATGATTACCGTATGACACATGTGATTCGGGCCCGGGGCTAACAGGAGCCCCTAAGACCAGGCCTCTCCCATCCCATCCCATCTGTCTTAGGCATAACCAGGGGGACGCCTGCGAGCTTAATCTGGAATGCAGAACACCCAGTGGTATCGTTCCCCGTTTCTCACTCTCCAACTCTGTCACTTGCACTGCTGCTAGCTGACAAATAGGAACCTCTACTCCTACATGTCACTCAAAAGAGCATGAAGGACATCTTGCCCCCTCAGGCCCAGCAGGCCCCACCAGTGGTGACCCGAGGTGGGGGAGATGGACTCGTGTTCTCTCTCAGCCCTGCCTCTGCACCCTTTACGTCTCTGCCCACCTTTTGCCCTAAAGCAGCTGTGCCCCTTAGCCTGCCTGGGATTCCGAGTGGGATTCCAGCTATCGGTGGGTGCCAGACCCGATTTCACCCTATAAGGATGCTTTGGACACAACGGTGGCATTGTTCAGCTGCTTCATATTCCAGTTCCACGTTGCTAAGGCTTTGTGTGGAGGGTTGGGGGAGCGTAGTTACAGCCCCAAATGAGTCTGTATCGGCGTGGCGTCCAATGGCCGTGTTGGGAATGTTTATGTGAACCTCTGGCTCCCAGAAGCACGAAACTTACTTGTCCACTAGTGGAAAAGATGACATTTGGAACAGCTATTTGGAATCTCACAAAAGGAGGCTATTCCCCAGCTGGTCCAAATAAATCCAGAACCTTAAGCATCTCCCAGCCTCGCTGTCCTCGCCCGCAAGGTGGGGACACGGGCGCTTGCGTGCACTGGATGCGCCCGGAGGCGTCATCACAGAGCCCGGCGCACGACAGCGACGCGGGCTGAGGACTATGGCGCCTCTCAGATGCACGCCGGAAGTGGGTGTGGCGCAGAGACACGTGGACCGGAAGTGAGGTGCGCCCGCTTCCGGCCTGGCCTCGCCGCCAACTACCCGGATGGCCCTAACCTCTCAGAGCTTCCGTTTCACCGTCCAGGAACCTGATTGGATGGTGTTTCCTGTCCAGCTCGGGCATTTTTGAGGACTTGCCCCCTCTGTTCGAAGAGCCCCCTTGCAGCAGCGTGTCGCGCACGGTCCCACCTTCTGCGTGACCCTCGGGGCCGCGGCCCTCCTCACGCCTCTGTCCGAGGACGAGTCTGGCCCGCAGTGTCGTTTCCTCAGTTTCCCCTTCTCCTCGTGGAGAGCTGGGACGGAAGATGGGTGGAGAGGGGAGAAGAGGCTGAGGCCCACGGATCAGAATGAGCTTTGGGGATTATCTGGGAGCTTCGCGTATTCGTGTCTCTCCTGTCCCCAGTTACGGAGGAGACCGAAAGCTTGTTGTGTTCTCAGTGGCGGCTCGTGTGAAAAACAAGGAAGGAAAGAAATAACCTTTATAATGCTTTTTATTTTTTTAATTTCCCCATTTTTAGCTCAGGGTGTTAGTCAATATTCTTTCCTTCCCCTTCCTCTGCGTCAAGGATGTGCCATAAATGAACTGGAAACTCCTTCCCCTGTCCCCTGCCGTGTGCCCACACCCCACCCTGGGAACGTCCCGACTCCGCATGCGCAGCGAGAGGCCAGCCCGGGCTCCGGTGTCTGCGGTGCGGCCGCCCCACCGCCCGGCGGCTGCTGTGGGCCCTGGAGACGCAGCCTCCTTCCCGTCCCTTCCCCCTCGCACGGTGCCTCGACTGCCCATCTGGAACAGCAGTCAGCCGCGTCCTGCCCGCCGTGACCTCCTCCGGGACTCCCGGGGAACTTTGCCCCGAGAGAGTCCCCTCCCCTACACGCCCTGACCTGCGTTTACCATGGAAAAAAGACGACGTTGCCTTCAACCACCTGTGCAAATTGCTCGCAGCTCTGTGTCTGCTAACTGGACGTCCCCCTCCCCCTCGCGGGTTTCACTGCTCTAGGAAGCAACCTTTCCTGTTGTCATTAAGAGAAATCTCAGACGCTGCTTTTCTGCTAGAAGCACTGGCAGAGCCAAAGACCCCTGTGCTGTTGGGGGGCCAGGTGCGGGGGGGCGCCCCTTACCAGGTACGTGCTGAGACCGTTGGCGGGGGATGAGCCAGCGACAGCCAGTGTCTCAAAGTGAGATGGAATGGAGCCAGTGCCCGCAAACAGGCCCGCACACCTGCTGCAGAGGAATGCGGAAGACCCACGTAAGTTCCTTCCTGGCCCTGCAGTTGCTGCCCACGAACACAAGAACAGTCCTGTTAGAGCCAACTCAAGGGCACTTAGGTTTGTGGCATCACAAAGTGCTTATTTCAGACGTGCCGGCCAATGAGCACACGTGTTTGCACTGTTCTCTCAGCTGCTGCCAGACTGAGCTATTTGTAACACACGGTCGGGATGTGTACACAGTTGCACCACAGCCGGCCATGAGGAAAAAGGATCTCAAAGTGATACTTCGGCCCGGATGATTTCAAATCACTGTTACAAGTGAAGCCCTTGATTTTGCCTTTATGTGCAGAATCTTTAAGCGATGTTATATGGGGCCCCGTTCGCCACCTCTCTGTCCATTTAAAGCCTGGGGCTTGGGTCAGTCCTCAAACATTGAAGCCAACAGGCCGTTTGATGTGGTTTTGTTTCTACCTTACGTGACTCTGGCCCACATCTTCACAACCCAGGAATATTTCGATTGTTACTTTGTTCTGTTTGTTGGAAAGGAAAAATATGCCTAAGGAAAAACATGCAGACTTCTGCTCCTGTATCTATAATACCTAAGCGCAAGAGCCAATGATTGCTTAGATCTCTTCTTTGATCAAAAGCTACAGGAATGGGCCAGGCACTGTGGCTCACGCCTGTAATCCTAGTGGTAAGAGTAGGAAATTAGGAGACGGAGCTGAAACAGGATGCGGGGCCTTGAAGATTGGGTGTAGTCAACATCCCTCAGGCAGAAGCTAGCTACCAGGGCTGATAACCACAGGTAAGAACTGGCTTCAGGACACTTGTCAGCTGTCCCTGTCACCTGTCTAAGAACTTTGACTAATTGCAATATCATTTACATTGCGGTTTTAAAATTTCTCTGCCTTTGAAATTGCCATGACAGTTCCAAGATAACCATAGTATAAAAATAGCAGGGAACCCAATTCTAGAAATTACTACCCAAATTCTTAGTAAAAGCCAACCCCTTAGCCTTGAATATTCCTCCCCTCAATTAATAAGACTCCAAAAGACTGAAAACCACTTCCTCCTAGGGCAGCAGCTCTTTTCCCCAGCCTGCCTCCTTTCCCCTCTGCAACGGCACTTTTACTTTCAATTAAAAAAAAAAACTGTCAGTTTCTTGGCTTACGTGGTATGTCCTGAAATTCTTTTCCTGATGTTCACCAAGAACTTGGAAACACCTCCACTTGGAGGCCGCTAACACTAGCACTTTGGGAGGCCAAGGTAGGAGGCTTGAGACCAGGAGTTTGAGACCAGCCTGGGCAACATAGCAAGACCCCTGTCTCTACAAAGGGAAAAAAGAAAAAAAATTACAGGAATCAATAGTAAACAAGCTTAGAAAGTGCTAGATTCTGCTTTACTCAAGCAAAAGATATGGCCAGAAGCTATCCTAGCTTTGCATCCTTATAAAAAAAAAAAAAAAAACGTGGGGGAGGGATGCGGGGGGTGGGGGAAGAGGCTTAAGACTAGAGTGTTGTTCGGCAAACTGGCCCTATGTTGACATTTATGTAAACAGTAGTAAGTGGTAATATAATCATGGAGCTGGTGGATAGTCATAGCCTGTCATTTTAATGGCTAGATATTTCTAAACAGTTTAGCTTTTGTGTTTTGCTTTGTATTGTTTTGTTTTTTTTAATTCCCATCTGAAAGATGTCCATAAAATGAACATTGCTGTGTTCAGGAAATTGCAGCATTATAATACTTAGAAATAATAAGTCACTTCAAAATAAGGTCAGTCACGATCACATGCCATAATGATTTGGCTGCCAAAGCTCCCGGCTCCACGTTAGAATTCCAGAATTCGGCTGAGTGTGCACAAAGCTCAGATAATTAAAACCTCCCCAACAAACTTGTCTTGGTTAATCTGTTTGATACAATGTCATTTGTTGTAACATTCAGTCTGTTGTTTTTCCATTTGCTTTAAATTCAGCACAGCCACATAAAAAGGAGAAAGAGAAAATAGGACAGCTTGAAGAGGTGTAAAAATATAATTACTCTTTTGAAAGTATGCATATTTATCTATTTTTTTCCTAACCCCCATCTCACTTCTTTCCAGCTCTAAATAGATGAATGCGCCTGGATGGTGAATATACAGTACTTACGGGTTACTTCTAATTGAGAAGAACATCCCTTATTGCAATTTCTATGCCACTGATTGTAGTGCATTTTAAAAATTTCTTTTGCATCAAAAAGGAAATCAAAGGAAAGCGTGTCAGATCTGAGAGCCCGCTGACGGGACTGTAGAACCTCCGCAGACCAGTCTGCAAATAACACCTCAAACCTCCGAAGCTTTGCTCAGCGTACTATTTTCAGAAAGAATAACCAGAAAAAAAAAAAAAATGAAAGAAATAAATGAACTTCATCAGAATGGTATTTTCCCAAACTACACCTAATGTTGACCACATTGGGCTCAATTTTATCAATCCATTGAGCTGTATCTATAAAACAATATGCTAGGAATTCACATCTCACACTTAAGAGCTGTGCAGACCATGACTGTCTTATTCACCAGTGTTTTCCCAGCCCACACAGCAAGGCCTGAGAGGGGGCAGGTGCTCACTAAATAGTTACTGAATGAAAAAATGGATGGACGGATGGAAGGATGGATGGATGGAAGGATGGAGGGATGGATGGATGCAATGTACTGCAATGTAGAAATAAACTCTACTTAACATCACTGTGTCTTTCCCCTGTGAAATGGGAACCCCCAGGCAGGCAGTGCCCGCATTTGTCATGCCCACAGTTGTATCCTAAGCTCCCAGCAGAGAGCTTAGCATACAGCAGGACATCCCAAGTTTTTGTTGAGCTGTTGCTATTTGTGAATACGGGTAGGCTCTTCTTTTAGAAAACTGTTGACCTAGAAACCCAAACTTTTAGAAGTGAATAAATCAGAAGACAATTCCCAACTTTACAGAAGGGTTTATCACAGGTTTTCTTTGATAATGTTACCTCCCCAACAGAGGGATTTGTTCACTTGGCAGATAGCGAGTTCTCAGACACAGCTAAGCTGGTTACAGCGGAGGGTTTTTTATGACGTGGCACCAGGAAGGAGCACAGTGGGGCAGTTCCTAACGGATGCATCCCCGAACAAAAGCGCCGGGCTGGTTTTATAAGCATGGGGTGAAGAAGCACGATCTGATTGGATCTTGCAATGAGGTGACTCCAGCAGGCACGATCGGACTGGATCCTGCCATGGGGTGATGCCCAGGCGCCATGTGATTCGATCCGGCATCCTGCCGTGCAGTGTCCGCTCCTTAATTCAGTCCCTGCGCCGCTCGGCCCAAGCCCTTAGGTTCCGCCCACGGTTGCACGCTTGGCTCATCTGGGTGTGCTCAGGTCACGTGACCTTCCACCTGGGCGTCCGTGGCAACTGAAAGACAACTCACAACTCACATAAAAGTTGAGCCAGGTTGGTCTCATGAGGTTCCAAAAAGCAGGCCTTGAGAGCAGGCGTCAACTTGTAAAAGGGCTCACACAACTGTCAAGAAGCCCACGTGCTCCGCACACCTAACTGTCAGGCCTGTGCGACCACACGGCCACTTCGAGAGGGCAGGACTAGAAGACTGAGCCTTCCTCCCTGGGTCCCCCACTGAGCCACAAGAGTATGCTAAGAAGGGAAGCCGGCAAGGACAGTATTATGGACTGAATTTTGTGCTCCCAAATTTTTATGCTAAAATCCTAAATCCCCAGTACCTCAGAATGCAACTGCATTTGGAGATAAGGTCTTTAAAGCGGTAATCAAGTTAAAACGAGGTCATTAGAATGGGCTCTCATCCAGTCTGACAGGTGACCTCTTAAGAAGAGGAGATTAGGACACAGACACACAGGGAAGACTGTGTGAAGTCCCTGGGAGACGCAGACATCTCCACCAGGCCAGGGAGAAAGGCCTCAGAAGAAACAATCCTACTGACACCTTGATCTTAAATTCCTGTTGTGTCAGCCACCCAGTTTGTGACATCTGTTACAGCAGCCCTTGGCAAACTGTTATAACATAGACGGAAAATTGGAAAAGTCTTATTTTAAACTTCCTTCTACTGTTTTATGGACTAAAAATATAATGTAGGAGTTTCCAAATCCCAGACAAGTCTATCAGAAGACAAAGGCAGACAATGCCTTCTGCCCTTTCCTGGTTCCCCACCCCCTTATTGAGTGTTATGCCAACTACATCTTCCTCTCCACCCTGGACTACAGTATTTCTTCTGCAGGTGTTGATTCCGCAGGGAGGGCTGCCCTGCAGAATGAGCATCATGTCAACTTCCTAATAGAAAACAGCACCAGAGAATGTCTCACCTTTCTTTTGAACAATCAACAAGCATTTACTCAGCTCCCACTATGGCAAGTGCGTGGGATTAAGCACAGCGGGGAAATGGATATTGTTTCTGACCCTTAAGAAGGAAACAAATTCACCTGCAAGGGAATTAAACCTACCCCAACACTCACATCATTTAAACATGTTTTACCAATTACTTTTGCAAACGTTGTAGAAGAGTAAGTGACTTAGTAAGTCCTGAGCCTTCACTTAAGAAAGTGGCCTGGAACTTATTAACTGGGGGGTAGAAGAGGGAAAGGGTCAGCGTTATAGACAAAAAGAGTTACATTCTTTCACTGAAAATAGGCCACGCATCATCAAAACAATTTAATATATTATTTCCCTTTAATAGAGGCTCAAATCAAATGTCTCACTCAGTCAAACTAAGTTAGGAGAGAAACTGTCTTTCCGCTCCCAGGTCAGCGCCAGCAGGCCTGTTTGGAAACACCGTTGGCTGAATCCTATTTGTGTCATTAAAAAATTACCTTAACTGCTCGCTGCCAAGAGTAATTTGCCGGGCATTGTCCATTCCTCAGAAGCAGAACGAACGTTTGCTGTGGCTCTGACTGTCTGTGAAGTAGCATCGCAAGACAAATGCCTACAGCAGCTGGAGAAAGTGAGCTGGTGACAGAGAGGAGCCCTCGGTAGGACGTGACAAGACCTTCGGGGCCAAGTGTCCAGATGGCCACAGGCCACTGCAAAGCATCAGGACATTTGGACCACATGCGTAAGTAGTCTCAGGAATGTCACTGGTTTCCAATTCTGGTCCCTTTATCACCTCTCACCCTCACATGTGAGACCTAGGAAAGTAGAGCAGGGTGTGTGCAGGTGCCCGAGTGTGTGAGTGAGCACCCCGATTCTGAAGCGGCACCCCCCACTCCCTCCCTCCTCTCTCTCTCTCTGTGCGTGTGTGTGTCATTTGTTCCTAAGGCCCTTGCTTTGGCAAGTGGAGTTACTGAGGGGGTGGAGAGGAACTGTCTGGAAGCTGGGAGGTGACTCGCTGGGGAGCAGCTCTGCAAGACAAAGAAACGTCTCTCCTGACTCCTGCCGTCTCCAGGCTGGGGTCTCTGTCTCCCTTAGAGACTCTGTCCCACCTCCAAGGCTGTGCCATGTGCTGGCTGTGCTTGACCGACCCCCCAGCCTGCTCCGTGCCCCAGGAGGCCGAGGGGCCCACATTATGCCAAGAACAGGGGTTGTGTCCCCCCCAACTCCGTCTCTGCAGGGCGGCTACAGCCCTCGGTGACAGTCTGTTTAGTGAGGGGAACGGGGGCCCTCTTCCCAGCTCTGCCCTGTCGCAGCTGTTGCTGTCTGCCCTGCCCCTGCGTCTGCGAGGAGCCACATGGCAGTCAGGGAGGGCGCCTCTTTCGTCTCCTTTCCAGAGAGAACTTGTCGTTCAGCAGCAAGACAGGGGTTAATTGACTGCTTTCCGCCTTCGAGGTCTGTTTTGCTGTTGTAGCTGCTGCTGTCTGGCCACACTCTTTGTGAGCAGCCCCAGCGAATGACTGAATAGGGCCCGGGGGCCTGACCGCTTCTGCGGGACAGCAGGGACCCCTCTACCTGGCAGTCTCCACCTCCAGCCTCGTGCTGGGTTGGCTAAGACTTTGTCCCATCTGCCTGGCGCTCTGGGGCTCCCCTGCCCAGTCCTGCGTCCCCCTCTCCTTTTCCCCCAGGTATCCGTCTGCATCTGCAGCTGACGGCTTTCCTGCTCCTTCCTCTTCCTCCCCCTCTTATCGTCCACAGACACAACCCCAGTGAATCCTAACTCCACACTCCTAACTCACCCCGGCATCTGTTTCCTGGAGAATCCAACTCGCACGTGGCTTATTAAACTTTCCCCAAGTTACCCGGTTTGATTGTGCCGTCTTCCCTGTCAGGCCCCTGACTGCTGCACCCCGATGCTCATTTCATGAAATCTCACATGGGTTAACGTGTCCTGGGGAGGAGAAGCCCCTGGACCCTTCTGGGCCGCCCTGTCCATGTTTGTGACAAAGGGAAGTGGAATGCAGAGACCACAGTTCTTGTGGCCCCCGGGGTCCCCCCCCCCAGCACGCCCCATCGCCCACACCCGCACCCACACCAGCTCATTCGGGCCGGGCCATGGGCTCCTGGGACCGCAGGCAAAGCGGGAGAGGGCGGGAGAAGCCGCTGGACCCTGGAGCACAAGCAGTGACAGTGATGAGAAGTGCAGGTCTCTGGCTTCCCTCAACAGGAACTTAGAAAAGCACATTTAATCCCAATCAGTTGGAGGAAAACATCCGAAGTCGTTGAAGCAGTGAGGCAAAAATAGCACCAGAAAGGTTCAAAGTCTATTCATTAACCGTGGAATGCAAACTTGTTCCCAGGGCTGGTGGCCCTCCCGGCCCGGATCTGTGCTCTGCAGAGGGAGATTAGTTAGGAGCCGGTGCTCCGCAGGCGGGTGGTTCCGAACCGCTCAGGTTAGGACATGGGACGCCTAATCGCTTTGGGGAAACATCTAGGTTAGTCATTTTTAGTCCTCTTTTTGCAGGGCTCCACGTATTTTCTAATTCTCTCAAGGTGGCACTCACGCCAGCAAATCCTAAACACAAAATTATCTTAGTTATTAAAAGTGACTATGTCACACAGAACCCGAACACACAGCCCGCATTTTCTAGGGCCATTCTAATTCCAAGGATTCTGACCTGTTGACAAAAACATACTTCTTATCAAACCGTGTATTTTCTTTGGGGTTCAGAGAATCTGGTCCTGTTGTCCAGGTAGCATTTTAGGTAAGGAGGTGAGGAAGGGGAAGTATGGCTGAACTTGAAGTTCTGGAACTTCAAAAATGCTAAGATTTATTCTTATCGTGTCAGTTCTTGGTTCTTTCACGTAATGAATAGATGAATCCTTTTGGCCCTCTCGCCCCGACACGTATGTAGTCCCGTAACTGCCATTTCTCTCTCACTGTTCCTTCCACCCAGAGCCCACGGACGTTCCCCCTGTACTCGAAGCAATTCACTGTCTTACGTCCTCCACTTCCAGGAGACGGTTACGTCTGTGTGAACCGCTCACCTGTATCAGTTAGGATCGGTTGTACGTGAAATACCCAGGAAAGTGGCTTAAATAATACAGAGGTTTCTTATGTAGGTGGGTCAGGATAGAATAGTGACTCCACGATATCAGACTCCTCCGTCTTCCGCTCCACCCGGCCCCGCCACCCCCCAGCCTTGGTTTCCGTCCTTACACTGGTCCATGATCCAAGCTGGCTGCCAGGCTGAACGAAGGAGAGAGGAGAAGGAAAGGCACACACATAGGAACGCCTTCCCGGTGACGGCTCTCGTAAAGACTTCTCTTCCTGCTCCCCTTCCCACCCAGGGACTTCCACTTACGTATTTTGGGCCACCCCTAACTGCTCTGATTCATGCCCAGCACACACTCTTCTATTACAATTTGATTTCCCCTATAGGATGAGAGCCACTGAGTATTATATCCACACGTCAGTTGCATTCGTCATTGTCGTGAATCCGGCAGCCTTTTGTTCTGCTCTTCAGTCTCTTGTGAGCAAGGCCGCAGTGGTGTTTCCTCAAGGGGGACCGACAGCGTCATATTTCGGAGCCTGTGGAGCTGAGGGCAAGACCTGAGAACGGTGACATCAAAATGCCCCCCACCGAGGCCCCTTGGTGGACTGGCATTCAGCCAGCCCTGCTCCTGTGCCAGCCACTGTCTCAGTAGAGGCCCTTTTAAGACGTCACCGTGACGTGAGCTGTGTCGATTAGCTGAGTGACATCCACTCACAAAAGCTACGGAATGAAACTGTGTGTGTGTGTGTGTGTGTGTGTGTGTGTACATGCATGTCCAGAGAAACATAACTTCTTAACAACAGCAGGAAGCTCAAATATAGCAGTCGGTTCAATCTGATATATCACATGGTCTTTAATTAAAGTGACACTTCGTATCACTGGAGGCGTTCCTCTAAGTAAATGTTGGTTGAATGAGTGGGATATATGGAGGGTAGATGGATTGATGGACAGATGGATGGAGCTAGAACTAAGCTATTTCACTTTAACTTTGAACTTAACAGCTCACAGGTATTAGTACAAAGTTGCTGAGCTATGGAAGATGATCGGCTAATTTCTTACTATATTGGAAACAAAATTATTTTTCCATGTACCTCATTTCATTTAAAAGATGACTTTAGAGAATAGCTGAATTTAGAATAGAGCCAAATAATAGACCACTGTGGATTTTCCCTAAACAAAACGAGAAATTATCTGTTTACGACCTTTACGTCGGAAGACAATGGCTTAAGCAAATGGAAATCTGAAAGTTGTGCTGAGACATTTAAAGATTCACACCGAGAGGGTGAGGATTCTCTTAATCCTCCCGTCTTATATTGATATCTGTGGGGAAATAGAGACTATGGATCGTATCTAGATGACGATTTTCATCTTTGCAGAATTGAAAAGCTAAGCGGTTTTCATGACTCACACTTTTATTAGGAGATTATTTTAAATGCACAGACAAAAGTCTTTGGCGGTGGCAAAATTGCATGCAACGCTAGTGAATTTTGTTAGGAGGCGCGTCAGTGAAAACCCAGCTGGCAAACAAAACGACAGCCTCGGTTTTTCAACACTTCACCACAAGCTATAAAAGAATGTCCCCGAATCACCAAGTGACTCTGGTGATTATTCATATTAATGAAGACAAAACTATAATAAGCTCCAGAAAAGCCCACCGCACACCCATGCTGCAGAGTCAGGGACCAGCCGGATGAACTCACAGAAGAGCCACCCCGTGCAGGTTTCCTTGACAACTGTTCCCATAGAGCCAGCGTTCAAAGATAGGCTCAGACAAAGCAACTGGAAAGATTAATTGGCGATCGTGCCCCAATATCTCGGCATCGAGATCTGATGGTAAACGTGTGAACGATTTCTAAATTTCGGTGTGTGCTTTGAGCCTCACTTTTCTCCTTTCACGGTTATTTTTTTGTGGAATTCCCGCTGCTTCTGTCTCGTTCCAAAATAACAAACCCGTTTTTTAAAAAAAGGATAACAACCTCAGTGAAACTGCTACCTCGGAAAATCTAACCCATAAGATAATTCCTTCTCGTTTAAAAATAACAAGCCCACCAAGGGAGCAGCAGGTGGCCGCACAGAGGGGAGCCTCGGACGGGAGGAATCTCTGAGGGTTTTGTCACAGCTCTGTTCGGTGTCGCCGTGTGGCTGTGGGTGTCAGCTGTGCCGCCAAACACCGGGAAATTGATTCATAACCCAAACTGCCGAGGAACCTCGAGCTCACTCCGAGAAAAAGGAGACTCGGTTCTCCTGTGTCAGCCTGGTTTCCATCTGCTTGCAGGACAGAGACATCTCGGCAAGGGACTCCAGCGCAGAAGGAAACCTGTGTGCAAACAGCGGAAAATCTGAAAAGGGCTGGGGACGCGGGCGTGAGTGTAACAATAGCACCGACGACACAAAGAAACCCAATCCGTTGGCATAAGAGAAACCTCTGAGCTGTTAAAATAGCATCACTAAGCCAATTCTGGTCACCCAAATAAGCGAGGCCAGAAATTACGCTCCCTCCACCGCAGGAAGGAGAAGAGGGACGTCCGGGGTGCTGAGCCAGCCCAGCTTTGCCATTCGACCTTGTCACTTAGCGGACGTGGTTTGGGATTATTATTGGATGTGTCTGCATAGAATAACCAAGGTCAGCCTGGCGGTGTGGCCATCGTATTGTCCCCATCCCAGCCAGAAGCACTTTTCTCCTCATCTAAGCAGGAGGATTGGGATATAGTAATAGAAACAGACTGGCCGCTCACAAACCCTCGCCCCCTAAGAGAGGGATTCGCAAATCCAAGACACGTCTTACAGTTCGGTCACGTCAGAAAATTAGTGATTCCCTCAAAGAGAAATAATTGGAAGTAACTTTGTTTTTATTTTTATTTATTTATTTATTTAGAGACAGCGTCTCGCTCTGTCGCCCGGGCTAGAGTGAGTGCCATGGCGTGAGCCTAGATCGCAGCAACCTCAAACTCCTGGGCCCAAGCAATCCTCCTGCCTCAGCCTCCCGAGTAGCTGGGACTACAGGCATGCGCCACCATGCCCGGCTAATTTTTTCTATACATTTTTAGTTGTCCAGCTAATTTCTTTCTATTTTTAGTAGAGACGGGGGTCTCGCTCTTGCTCAGGCTGGTCTCGAGCTCCTCACCTCAAGTGATCCTCCTGCCTCGGCCTCCCAGAGTGCTAGGATTACAGGCGTGAGCCTGACTTTGTTTTTAACTAAATAAGCAGTACAGCTCCAGCCACGGCATTCATACCAGTCTGTTCATTTTGTAGTGTTGTGATTTGCATGTTCTTGTTTGCTGCTTTCATCAACTGTAAACTTCTTCAGCCAAAAGATATGCGTGTGAGGAAGAGGATGAGTCTCCCATTTCCCTTCGTCTGTCCGGCAGGCAGGAATCCCGTCGACAAACACCCCCAGAGGCCCCCCCGTGTGCTGCCCCCGAGCCGTAGTGTCCTGAAGGGGGGGCAGGCAGACCCAGGGACCTGACCTCCCGGGGGTCCCTGGCGTGGGGACCAGGAAACACCTCGCTGAGCAAGTGGGACTTTGCTCACAGCTTTCTTGGCACAGGTGGTGGGAAAAGGAGAACTCTTCGGGCAGAAGGAACAGCGCGTGCAGGAAGGGCCCAAAGAAAGGATGAGATGTCCCCGACACACAAAGCAAGTCCTTCAGCCTGGAAAGACAGGCGTGGTCTTGAGTCCCTGTGAGAACAGTTAGGCTCGGTCCTCGGGGCAGAGGAGGTGACGAAGGGTGTTAAGTCAGGGATCGGTTTGATCTGTGTACTGGGGTTATCGGTCCCTTCAGCCTTTTGATTTTCCAGCCATGTCCTTGCCTGACGCCTAATGTCCTTGCCTGCCTGTCACCTAAGAGTCATTCCATGTCCCATTTTGGGGGGGTGTAAGGGAATCCCTTAAATCTGTCTTACTTTCTAGCACGCTTGCTTGTGGGATGCAAAATAGGCTTTAGCACCTGAAGAACTTAATCAGTAATCACTTAGGAAAAAAAGTTATATTTCCCTTGTAGTATTTATACCTGTCCGTGTTCTCCTCTCAGACTCAAGGGCGAGGTAGCGTGGTGTAGCAGCTGAGAAAGTGTGGACCGCGGAGCCTCGGGTTCAAATCCTGGCTCCGGCACTTACTTCCCTGTGTGGACTTGGGCAGGTTCCTGAATTTCTCTGTTCCTTCGTTTTCTCATTTAAAAAATGTGGATAATCGTGGGATCTCACAGGCAGAGTGACACTTAATTTATCATCCAAAGTGGAAATTTGGGAGAAGGAAGGGGGTTCTGGCACAAGCCAATGTATCCAAGGAGCTTAGAGCAGAGCCTGGCACGGAGCGAGTGTGGTTTGCTGTCGGCAAACTAGACTAGAGCCACCAACTAGTTTTAAATGTCAACATCGTTGGAAGGGAGAATTACGAAATGTTTAGAACTCCATGGTACTAGAGCAAACTTGAAAGTATTTTACCTTATTGAAGATTGTCTTTTGATAGAAAACTAAGCAAAGAGATAAAAAAAAAAAAAAACCTCAATAAAAACAAACCATAGGTGTGCTTGGAAAGACAAACATTTTGACGGGCAATACTGGTTAAACACCAATAGAGGTACCTGTTCAAATAGGATTTAAAGCAATCAGATGTACAGATATGGGTGTGAGCCTTCTAGAAGCATCCATTAGATGAGCACTTAATTTTGTTCTGATTATTAAAGTCATAGCCACCGGTTACGAAAAATTTGAAGAAGAAAATGGGCCTGGCGCGGTGGCTCATGCCTGTAATCCTAGCACTCTGGGAGGCCGAGACGGGAGGATCGCTCGAGGTCAGGAGTTCAAGACCAGCCTGAGCAAGAGCAAGAACCCATCTCTACTAAAAAAATCAAAAGAAATTAACTGGACAACTAAAAATATGTAGAAAAAATTGGCTGGCTGTAGTGGCCCATGCCTGTAGTCCCAGCTACTCGGGAGACTGAGGCAGGAGGATCGCTTGAGCCCAGGAGTTGGAGGTTGCTGTGAGCTAGGCTGACGCCATGGCACTCTAGCCTGGGCAACAGAGCGAGACTCTGTCTCAAAAATTTTTTTTTTAATTAAAAAAAAAAAATCCATGTTGGTTTCACTAAGGACACAGCCCAGAGATCCACGTGATTTGTGGACAAGCAAAGAGGAAGACAGGAGGGAAAAGGGAGGCAGAGCCCTCAGGGAGGTGGCTCGTGAGTTTGGAAGAGTTTCCCCTTGCTGTGCTTTCGCCTCTTGCAGGCGAGGAGTGGATACTAGAACTGACGTTAAAGAGGCCGAGTTTGTGGTGGCCTGTGTGGTGACATCCACAGTGGCCCCAGATTTTTCTCACTTCTTTTCTCTGTGTCACTGCCTGAAATTCCACCAATTACAGTTTTATTGGGGTTAAAAGTATCTCACTTCAAAGGTGAATATCTTCAGTCATTCATGCCTTAAAAGAACATTGCTTTGCTCACTCAGCCCCTCCTAACCCCCAGCTTGGGTCAGCCATGCCGAAAGGGAATGGAGTGCGGGCTGGGGCAGATCGTTTTGGAGCCAGGTGGGAGGTGAGTGGGACAGGAGCTGCAGAGAGAAGGACTCTGGGATGCTGGAGGCTGAGAACTCTTACTATTTCATCGATAAAAGGGAACAGAAGCGGAGAACAGAGACAAACAAGAGAAAGTGGGTAGGCCCCCAAAGAAACATGCCCCTCTTGGTCATCTTGCTCAAGGGTAGTTCTGCTTATTTGAACACATTTACCAAGAATGTCTCAGTTGCTCTATTGTCCAGGCTTAGTGTTCTAACTGTAAATTGGAAATCTAGGGATGGCAGAGTAAGGTCCAAGCAGAGAGTCAACATTGGTACATGTAGTTGCTTGGTTTCCAGTGTCGTCGGCACTGTGGCTTACCAACAGAGTATTTCGTTTCGTGGTCTGGGTTTCAAAATTCTCAGATCTGTCATTATGCCCACACCGAAATCACAAACCACTGGGACTGGAGAAAAGATTTTTCATGTGGGGAGGGAGGGGAAGGGAAGCAATACACACATTTGCAAAGAACTAAGTGATTTCCAAAACGATTCAACAGAATCTCAGCTTCATTGACATCTCGGTCCTGCAGCCTCTCTGCAAAGACTCCCCAAGCTGTTGAAGGCTTTAACATAAGATGCCAAGCTGCCCTAGAAACGGCAGAGCAGCCTAAGGTGGCATCTGTGTTTTGACAAATCAACTTCTAGGAATCAAAACCCCCCTTCATGCAAGAGCATGGGCATTGAACCCTTTCCAAGCTTGACAGATACGAAGCAATCGTGTCCTTCTTCTCCTACTTCTGCCAGGGGTCCTTTGATATCTGCATATAGTTTCAGGGTCTCCTTTTGGTTTTTGACTCCATCCCTAGCTGAATGTTTCTTCTTCTCCTTTTGCCGAAGCAAATACTGTATGTTGATCCCTTCCTCCTTCCTCTCTCTACACACCGTGAGTGGCATTTCTCCAACAGTATCCCATTCAGCTTCTATTTTATTTTTGTATTAATTGTTAATGACCTTGTAATTTTAGAATAGTTGTAGATTTACAGAAAAATTGCAAAAATAGTCCAGAGACACCACGCCCAATTTCCCCATTGTTAGCATGTTACGTTAGGAGGGTACATTGGCACAAAGAATGAACCAATCTTGACACACTATTATTAACTGAAGTCCATAGCTTATTCAGATTGCTTTAGTCTGTCCCTAACGTCCTTTCTCACTTCCAGAGTTCCACCCAGGATATGACATTGCATCCAAATGTCATGTCTTCTTAGATTCTTCTTGACTCGGAGAGTTTATGATTATTAACATTTGATTAAAGAGCTGTTCCAGACATAGCCATAACAGACCAGCAAACCCATAATAATATAACATATATTAATTATACATGTTTTATTACTTTCACAAGAAAATATGTAAAATAAGCACTTGGTTGAAAGTGCATACTAGTCTATATCATTTACTTTCTGTGACATGAATACTATTTATTTAAGCAACACAACAACAGGAATAGTTAACAGTGGCAGTTAGTAGTGATTAGTAGCAGGACTAATGGAACTAATAACACATGTTAGCAAAACCATACCAAATTTTTTAAAATAAACTTTTAATTTTACAATAGGTTTTTTTTTCCCAGCTTCTATGTTATATTTACATCGTCCTTCATTCTCATGCCCCTTCTGGAAGACCCCGTGACTAAGCCTCAGGCAACCAGATCATAGGAAGAGCTTGAAGAGCATTTTAAGTAGCGCTGGTCATCTGCGGAGAACACAGGCCAGGAAGTCAGCTTGCTTTTGACGAGGACAGCTGGGGTAACCTTGACAACGTTTCATTCTCCCGTGCCTTCGTTTTTTCCCTTCTGTAAAATGAAAATTAAAAAAAAAAAATCATTTAAAAATAGTACTTAGGGCCGGGCGCGGTGGCTCACGCCTGTAATCCTAGCACTCTGGGAGGCCGAGGTGGGCGGATCGTTTGAGCTCAGGAGTTCGAGACCAGCCTGAGCAAGAGCGAGACCCCGTCTCTACTAAAAATAGAAAGAAATTATATGGACAGCTAAAAATATATAGAGAAAAAATTAGCCGGGCATGGTGGTGCATGCCTGTAGTCCCAGCTACTCGGGAGGCTGAGACAGGAGGATCGCTTGAGCCCAGGAGTTTGAGGTTGCTGTGAGCTAGGCTGACGCCACAGCACTCACTCTAGCCTGGGCAACAGAGTGAGACTCTGTCTCAAAAAAAAAATAAAAATAAAAATAAATAAAAATAGTACTTAGCATATAGCACTTTTGCATGTACTGTCTTGTTTGATCCCCGAAGCAACCCCGTTAGGGTGGGTATTTCCGTGTGCAAATGGGCTGGACTCCTGGCACCGCTGGCTGGGGCTGCACACGCTGCTACGTCCTACACGCCGTCCCTCCTTGCCGACACATTTTCCATGCGCCCCTCCCTCGGGGAACAGGACCCTCTCCCAGCTCAGCGGTAAGCCCTGAGCCGTCCAAGCCAATCACAGTGGTCTTATTTTCTTGGCCAGTTTTTGTTTTAGGGGTGGGCAGATAGCCCAGTTCTGGCTAACGAAACAGGAGATGAAGTCTGCTGGGGATGGAGGGAAGGGAGGAGAGGAGAGGCTTCTGGGAGAGTCTTCCAGCTGCTGGAAAGACACGGGGACGGGACAGGCCTGCCAGACCCCGTGCTGCGTCTGATGCCTGGGAGTGTGGAGACCTAGGAGTGTGTGACCATGCGAGAAACCAGCCTAGAGAACAGCCAACAAGTTAGAGTGACAGAGGGAAAGGACAGAAGAACGTAGGACCTTGATGAGGTCGAGCCCCTGAACTAAGCAAGCCTGGACCCGCCCTACCTTAAGCCTCCATATTCCAGGAAGTAATAAATCTCCTGATCTCCAGGGTTTTCTGTCCTATGCAATGCAAGACAATCTAAATCGTGTGTCAAATGTGTCAAATCCTACAGGTACGTTTGAGGCCTCTGGCTCTAAATGGACCGCTCAGCCTGCACCCATATGAGTTCAAGTGCTCTCCCTAGGGTTCCAAGCGATGGTTCTCAGCCTGGACTGTACATTAAAATCACCTGGGGGCATTCAAAACATACTCGTGCCCAGACCTTACCCTCACAGGCTCTCCTGCGATTGGCCTAGGCTGGGGTCTAGGGCTTGATTTTTTTTTTTTTTTTTTTTGAGACAGAGTCTCACTCTGTTGCCCAGGCTAGAGTGAGTGCCGTGGCGTCAGCCTCGCTCACAGCAACCTCAAACTCCTGGGCTCAAGCGATCCTCCTGCCTCAGCCTCCCGAGTAGCTGGGACTACAGGCATGCACCACCATGCCCGGCTAATTTTTTCTATATATATTTTTAGCTGTCCATATAATTCCTTTCTATTTTTAGTAGAGATGGGGTCTCGCTCTTGCTCAGGCTGGTCTCGAACTCCTGAGCTCAAACGATCCGCCCACCTCGGCCTCCCAGAGTGCTAGGATTACAGGCGTGAGCCACCGCGCCCGGCCTTTTTTTTTCTTTTTTAAGAGACAGGGTCTCTCCCTGTTGCCCAGTCTGGAGTGCAATGGCACCATCATAGCTCACTGCAGCCTTGAACTCTTGGGCTCAAGGGATCCCCCTGCCTCAGCCTCCCCAAGTAGCTGGGACTACGGGCAAGCACCACCATGCCTGGCCACTGATATTATCGTAAAAGCTCCCCTTACAATTTTAATGTGAGAACCATTGGTCTAAAAGCTCCCAAAGGACATAGGAGATACATTTTAGGATACTGTTTCCTTCTTAACGCTGTCTTGCCTCACCCCTCCACTCCCCCATCCCACCTCCCGAATATGGGGTGACCATGTGTCCTAGTTTATCTGGAACTGTCCCAGTCTGTAACTATTGCCGTGACATAATTATCAATAGCAAACGCCTTTACTCTCAAAAATGTGCCAATGTGGATGATTAGTGGTGCCAGTTTGCTCAAGACTCTCCCCTCCACCACTGGGCTATTTCAGGTCGGCGTGTGCCTAGCCCAGCGTCGTTAGGAGGCTCAGGTGTGCAGACGACCGACTCAGCTTGCCGGAGTTTTCCACTAAGTGCTTCAGTCCCAGCCTTGGCGAGTCTAGAATGAGGGTAGGAGAGGGGTGGATTGGGAATCAGGAGATAACCTCAGCTGTCTTCTAGACAGTTAAGTGCCTCCTGAGTGGTTCTTGCGTCCTAAACTATCCATTACCACCCCGCGTGCGTACGCACGTCGCCCCACCTGAAGGCAGGGACTGTTGGAAGCGATTTTCCCACGTGCCCCCGCAGCCTCGGGATTCCCTGGAAATGCGCTGCCCGCTGCAGCCCTGCAGAGCCAGGAGAGGAAACTGCACCACGGCAGCCACTGCAGCAGAAGAGAGCTCTCCATGGAAGATGCCGGATGGCCATGCTGAGAGCGGGGAGCTGGGGCAGCGAGCAGGAGAAATTGAAAGGCCTGGGAAGCAACAACCCAGGTAGGGAGACTGCGCTGCTTTGCAACAAGCTCATGAAGGTTTGGGGGAGCTTGCTGGGCATTAACAGGGCACTTTGGACGTCAGTCGAGTACTGAGTGTGGCCGTCGGAGGGGCCAGCCCTGTCTACCAGAGCAGCGCATGTGGGGTTCTAATTTCACGGAGCCCTGGTGCATCTCTGGGGCTAAAGACACACCCAGGGAGCTGTGATGGAGACTCCTTAAACAAGATAGGCCACGGCGGCTTCCCTCCCGCACTTTCTTGGGCGGTGCCTTGGATGTTTAGCCAGCGTACTCTGCAGGAGAGCAGAGGCAAAGACCGTGAGAACCGTCTAGAAACACTGGTCAGTTGTCAAAGAGAGGGGATTCTTGAGAATGAGACACTTAAAAGTCAGAGAACTCAGGAATTCTCTTACCCAACTCAGAAGGGCTTAGAAACTGGAAGAGTAAGTTTCTTGCTCTCGCCCCAGGGGCAAGAGAGCTCTCCCCCTACCTCCAGCAGAAAAGCAGCTTCAACTTTGGGAGCTGTTTCACTTATGTGTTGCCATGCAGTGATCTACTCAAAAACTTGGCGGCTTGAAACCACCATTTGTTTGCTCACAGTTTCGAGACTCGGTCAGGGTTAGGCTGCAGCAATTCAGCTCTGCTCCATGTAGCATCTGCTTGGACGCCCTGCCTTTCAAGCTGGCCTGGTCACGTGGCTTTCCCCACATCCTTATAATAAGCCCTCCTTGGTTTCAGCCAGTTTGCAGTAATTCCTAGTCATTGCACCCAACACGCCCTAACTCTCAGCCCACAGTACCCGTTCCCTGCCCTGTCTTGGTACTTACTAGATTTTGCTGTGGCTGTTTATTTGCTGTCTCCCTTTCCTCTTGGGCTTTGAACGTCCTTGAGGGCGAGGACTTTGTCCTGTTCCTCTGTGTGTCCTCAGTACTTAGAAGAGTGACTGGCATAGGGCAGATATTCAGCAAATGTTTAGAAAGTACTTTTATAGTTAGGGGTCAACCTTTTCACAACTGGTATTGATTCTGTCTTCGTGTGACTTTTATTTTTCCGTTGGGTTTTTTTTTTTTTTTTGAGACAGAGTCTCACTTTGTTGCCCAGGCTAGAGTGAGTGCTGTGGCGTCAGCCTCGCTCACAGCAACCTCAAACTCCTGGGCTCAAGCGATCCTCCTGCCTCAGCCTCCCGAGTAGCTGGGACTACAGGCATGCGCCACCATGCCCGGCTAATTTTTTCTATATAGATTTTTAGTTGTCCATATAATTTCTTTCTATTTTTTTAGTAGAGACGGGGTCTTGCTCTTGCTCAGGCTGGTCTGGAACTCCTGACCTTGAGCGATCCACCCGCCTCGGCCTCCCAGAGTGCTAGGATTACAGGCGTGAGCCACCGCGCCCGGCCTTTCCGTTGGGTTTTGACAACATAGACAGACGTTAAGCACAAGCAATTGCTTCTGACCTGTTCTGGGAGTCTCAGATGCTGTTCTAGAAGTTGGTGATGCCAGACTCCCGGGCTACAACAGACCTTGAGAGACCATTTTTCTATAAAAACGTGACAGTTCTACAGTTGAAGATTGGCCGCTCTCTTTTATTTAAAAACATGATTTAACTTCACACACACAAAATATTATAGCGATACTAGTAGAAAGCTAAAATAAAAAAACTTATCCACAATGTTATCACTGCAATAAAATAACCTGTTTTCACTTGTTGATAACCTCTGCTAGTCCTTGTTTGTATATATTTATACAACTTTTACAAGGTTGTAGTCATCCTTCAGATAAAGATCTTTCTTTTTCACTTAACAGTTCATCATAATTATTTTCCCCACGCTGCTACTGGGACTTTCTCAGTTTTAAGTGCTCCAAATATCTTAATTGATTAGATATTAAATTACTTAAAGTGTCCTACTATGGATATTCATTGTTTCTTTTTCTCATTCTTTCTTTTTTCTTTTTTTTTTTTTTTTTTAACAAATGTGGTTGCACTGAACATCTTTGCATAATTTTTTTTTTTTTGGTGTTTGTGTTTGGTTTTTTTTTTTTTTTTGAGACAGAGTCTCCCTCTTATGCCCTGGCTAGAGTGCCATGGCGTCAGCCTAGCTCACAGCAACCTCAAACTCCTGGGCTCAAGCGATCCTCCTGCCTCAGCCTCCTAAGTAGCTGGGACTGCAGGCATGCACCACCACGCCCGGCTAATTTTTTCTATATATTTTTAGTTGTCCAGCTAATTTCTTTCTATTTTTAGTAGAGACGGGGTCTCGCTCTTGCTCAGGCTGGTCTCGAACTCCTGACCTCGAGCGATCCGCCCGCCTCGGCCTCCCAGAGTGCTGGGATTACAGGCGTGAGCTGCCTCTCCCGGCCTAGATTTCTTCCTAGAGGATGCACGTGTGCCCCAGCAGCACCTGGGTACTCCAGCTTCCTTGCAATCTCTCTGGCCCCAATGTCATTACTAAAGACATTCAGGGAAGGAAATCTGAAGCTCCCCTCATTGCAATAATGATCATTTATTAAATCCTTATCACGTTCTAGGGGTTTATATCTGTAATATAATTCTCTTAATAACAAGGGGAGGTAGTTGTTATTATTGTCCTGTTTTATAAAGTAGAGGACTTGAGTGGAGGCAGGAAAGGCACATTTTCTAGCCTCTCATTGTGGGTCAAGGTGATCTTCACAGAAGGTCTTATTTGTCCCTCTTTTGGCATTTCTATTTCCGGTCACTACAGTAACTGCATACGCAAACATAATACGTGAACTTACATGTATGCAAACACAGAAGCATTCTCACAAATGTTTCCTGGGGAAAGAAGAAGAAGAAGAGGAATTTTTAGCAAGGAATCTGCAACTAAACAGGCAGAAGAAGTGGTCTTTGGTTGGGCTCCCCAGAAACATTCCCTGAGACGGGGATTCATGAGCACGGGGTTTACCAGGGAAGGACTCCCTGGAGGAACCGGGAGTGGAATGTAGGGCAGGGAAGTGGGAAAAGCTGAGCAAGGCTGAGATTTCGAGTGAAGCTTCTGCTTCCTCTCCCAGGGAGCCGTGGAGTGCTAATCAGACCTCAGAGCTTGTCCCAGTCTAGCCAAGGGAGCTGGACTTTGGGACTTCTGTGCCAGATAGTCCCTGGCTTTTGGGGACATAAACTCTGCACACGTTTGGCTCGCCAAACTTGGGCAGAGCAAATCCAGGAGACTTGGGGAGGCCCCTGAAGATAGAAGCTGCCAGAAGAAAAGTAGGCGGAAGTGGGGATGGGCGTGCAGAACCTGGAAAAGGCATCCTGCTCGGAACGGTGTCCAAAGCCGGACCGCCCAGCGGTGAAGGGCACCGTCGCTGGAAATAGATCTGGACTTGCATTCTAACGTCGCTCTGCTAGATATACTAATGCTAGCTGCTAATCTGTCCTCTCCGAGGCGTGGTTTCTTCCTTTGTAAAATGAGAACAGTATCTCCTAGGGAAGGTGTAAAGATTTGAGATCTTTTATGGGAAGGATTAATTTGATGATTATCACAAGCAAGTG
This sequence comes from Eulemur rufifrons, assembly GCF_041146395.1. NCBI lineage: Eukaryota > Metazoa > Chordata > Mammalia > Primates > Lemuridae > Eulemur > Eulemur rufifrons. Next base: position 13,439,471 of record NC_090995.1, read on the forward strand.
TTCAATAAATGGTAGCTATTAGTTCTGATTTAGTGTAATTTTTAAAATGTGGTCAGCCCAGCTGGCTCATACACATAGTACAGAATCCTTTTTTCTATCATGAAATGTGCATAAGTTCTATAGAGAGATGATATATTCTTCCTGTCACTTTGCCCATGTAGGCAGCGCCTTACGTTAGAGAGAGCCATCGGTCTAGAAATCAGAAATAAGCTGCTTTTAAGCATGGAAGCAGGACGAAACTTTATTCTTGCTCAACACTTTTTATTATGAACTTTTTTTTTAATTTTTTTTTTTGTTGTTGTTTTGAGACAGAGTCTTGCTCTGTTGCCCAGCTAGAGTGCCGTGGCGTCAGCCTAGCTCACAGCAACCTCACACTCCTGGGCTCAAGCCATCCTCCTGCCTCAGCCTCCCAGGTAGCTGGGACTACAGGCATGCGCCACCATGCCCAGCTAATTTTTTCTCTATATTTTTCAGTTGTCCAGCTAATTTCTTTTTATCTTTTAGTAGAGGCGGGGTCTCGCTCTTGCTCAGAGCTGGTTTTGAACTCCTGAGCTCAAATGATCCACCAGCCTCAGCCTCCCTGAGTGCCAGGATTATAGGCATGAGCCACCGAGCCCGGCCTATTTTTAACGTTTTATAATGAAAATCTTTGAACACATGCAGAAAGAGGAAAGAGAACATAATGAGCCCCTGGAGGGCACAGTGAACCCAGGTTCAACGATGACCAACCCATGGCCAGTCTCCTTTCATCTACACCCCAGTACTTCATTATTTGGAAGCAAAAACTAGATAGTGTATCATTTCACCCATGAATATTTCAGTATGTATCTGTAAAAGATAAGATCTCTTTTTATTTTAGTTTTTAAATTAACATACCATAAAACTGCCATTTTTTTGCAGTATGTATAGTTCCATGAATTTTAACACATGTACATAATTCATGTACTATCTTTACAGTCAGGATACAGGACAGTCGCAGGGACTCTTTCTTAGCCATAGCCACAATACCATTATTGCACCGTTTTAAAATTGGTAGTAACTAATAGACTTTTAAGGATAAACATGATCCTATTTCTCTACAATTATAAAATGGTCTCCAACACTCCAATTCATAGCATTCCTTTTGCAAAGGAAATGTTCATACATAGCCACTAAAATGTGTAAATTGATATATAAATAGAACATGTGCTCAGCGTTCTTCATCCTCGCTTCTGACAAGAGGGCCAAAGAGACATGACCCTTTTGTAACAATTCATTCACTTTCTTCTGCATAAATAACCTTTCTGATCTCTTTCTTGGATAGACTTTTCCTAACACCCTCGGTTCTCCTATTTAGAATTATCCACCTTCACGTGACTGTTTCGACTTATAGAAGGGTGGGGTGGTCTTAAGTTTTTGCTGAATGACAAAGAGTTTCATCTGAAATAACTCAGACATTGCTTTCATTTCTTAAGGAAATAGCTTAGGATCTTAGGGCTAGAAGGGAGCTTAAAAATCATTCATCAGGATCCCTTCATTTCATGGAGGAAAAAAATCAACTCTGAGACGTTTAAAAATTTACAAAAGGCCAACAGCTGGTTAGGAGACTAGCTGGGACAAGCCTGGGCTCTTTCCACCATTCTGTGTGGTTGGCTACCCTTTCTCCTTTATTTTCACCGTCTCCTGAGTGTGGCATGCATTACCAGTTGCAAATCCGTATGCCATGAGTAGCCGTTAGGAATACGTAATACTACCAAAAAAACAAACAAACAAAAAAAAACTGCCTTATGAAATGTCCAGGAAAGGCAAACCTATAGAGACAGAAAGCAGATTAGCGGTTGCCTGGGGCTGTGAGAGCAGGGATTCACTGCAAACTGGCAAGAGGAACCTTTTCAGGCTGATGGAAATGTTCTAAAATCTCTCCAGGCTGATGGATTGTCGTGGTGGTTGCACAACTGTTAACTTACTAAAATCATGCACTTGGCCAGGCGTGGTTCCACGTGCCTGTAGTCCCAGCTGCTCGGGGAGGCTGAGGCAGGAGGATCCCTTGCTCCCAGGAGTTCGAGGCTAGCCTCGGCAACATAGCAAGACTCTGTCTTTAAAAATTTAAAAAAAAAAAAAAAAAATGAAAAAAAAAAAACAACTGTACACTTAACACGGGGATGTATTTCCTGGTGTCCGAATTACATTATACCTCAATAAAGCTGCTTTTAAAAAAACAGTTACACAGAGACGTTTAAAGACCCCTTGTAACAAGATGTGTGAAAGTAGCGATTCTCAGCTTGGTGCCACAGCTGCACGATGTCCTCAGCCTCAGGACCTCCTGTGTTTCTGGGACACCATCCTGAGCCTGTTGTCCGTCCTCAGCCTCCTCCTCTCAGGGTCCCCAGATGTTGCAGCAGCTCTGGGATCGGGTCACACCCCCCCCTCCCCACAGGAAGGACGGCGTCAGTGAGTTCTTAGCTCCAGCTCCTCTTGAGAAGCTGCTTCTGGCTGCCCAGCGGGCCGACCCAGGCACGTGGCACCGACCCCCCTGTGCAAGAAAGACTGGGGACTTGGTGCGGAGCGCGCGGGAGTAGAGTTGTTAAGAACGTCTCGGTGCTGGGGTGGCCACACTGCGTCTCTGAACCAACGTGAGGTTTTGTTGGCAAGAAAAAGGGGGGTGGAGGCGTGCTGAGATGGGTATCAAGTGGGCAGCTGAGGGTGTCTAGCTCCCTGCTGGGCACATAGTAAATATTTGTTGGATAAAAGAATGACAATGAATAAAAGACCTGCAGAGATAACACATTTACACGGAACACGCACAGACATAATGCCATCACTCGTGTAGTGCATACATGTGCCGGCCACTGGTCCAAGTTACTTGTACGGGGTTAACTCATTTAGTTCTCACATAATTCTATGAACCAGGTGTTATCATTGTCCCCACCGTACGGTGATGGAAGCAGAGGCACAGAGTGGTTAATGAACTCACCTAAGGTCCCACAGTGAGCCAGGTGGATGTCTGAGTTTGCCAGGGCCGCCATAACACGATAGCATAGACTGGGTGGCTTAAACAGAAATTTATCTTCTCACAGTTCTGGAGGCGGGAAGTTCAAGATCAAGGTGCCAGCAGAAATGGTTTCCTATGATGCCTGTCCTTGGCATGCAGAGGGCCACCCTCCCACAGCCTCTTCCTCAGTGCACACCCATCCCTGGCATCTCTGCATGTCTAACTTCCTATTCTTATAAGGACACCAATCAGATTAGATTAGAGCCCACCTTTGTGGCTTCATTTTAACTTAATCATCTTTTGAAAAGGCCTTTTGGACAGAAGCAGTCACAGTCTGAGCTACTGGGTGTTAGGACTTCAACAAGTGAATTTTGGGAAGACACAATTCAGCCCATAAGCTGGTCTGGGATTGAGCCCTCAGCGGCCTCTCTTCAGAGTTTGTGCTTTTAACTATCATGTTATAAAAACTTTGAGCAGGCCGGGCGCAGGGGCTCATGCCTGTAATCCTGGCACTCTGGGAGGCTGAGGTGGGTGGATCATTTGAGCTCAGGAGTTCGAAACCAGCCTCAGCAAGAATAAAACTCTGAACAGGTAGACCGCCTCCTAACCTTGTTGAGCCTGTATTTTGACAGAAGAAACCAACACTAAATTAAGTCCACAAATATATAAACAAGACAATCACAGATTGTGATAAGTGCTGTGAAGGAAACCAACACGGGAGCAGCTGTCTTAGCCTGGGCAGGCAGGGAACGATGAAGCTGAGATCTGACCAGAGAAAGGCAGTTGGCCTCATGAAGGGCCAAGGGAAGAACTTTCCAGGCATGAGAGCAGGGAGTGCAATGGCCCTGGGAAAGGAAGGGTTTGGCCTATTCTAGACTGGTTCTGGCAAGTTTGGTACACCTCTAGGGCTACCTGTGACCTCTTCCCTACAGTGTGTACTGAGTTAGGTTCCAGCTTAATCTCAGTGATGGTGGGTGGGACTTGTGAGAATGAATCAGCCGTTCCCTGTCTGCTTGAGTCGGGAGGTGCTATGCTTAGCTACGTGGTTGGTCCCCCGCATTGATTGCTGTTTGTGTGGAAGAGCCAGCTGCTGAGATGGTCTTCTGTGCCCATGGTAAGCTCTGGTCCCCCAGGTGGGGCATACACATGCCCCGAGCTTTAGGAGGCGCCCTGAGCTCCCAGGGCTTTGCTTGATCTCTACTGCCCTTGAGGTGCGGGGCAGGAACAAGACAGATGGTGGCTGGACTGCAGGAGCCCAAAAGGCTTTGCAAAGCCTCGGTGGGGCTCAGACGTTGCTTTCTAGAATTTTTTTTTTTTTTAATCACGTAAATAATGGATGCCCTCCATAATCTTAATGCATGTTGGCAAACAGTTCAAGGACAGGATTGATTGAAATAAAAATTGTTCACACTCTTCTGGCTTATTCTCTTGCAGCAAACAATAATCTCTTAGTTAAAATAGAGAAAATGGAGTTAACGGGGCATTTCAGAATCTGGTTTTTATGTGAAGCTTTCCCTCCGAACACCAGTCACTGACAGCTTTGTGACTCTGCTGTCCCACTGAAGGAGGAAGGTGGCAAGGGTAATATCTAGCACTTGTCAGTCCCTCATTTGGCAAATACTTTTTCCTTATCGCTCCGACCCCCTGCGGTACCCTCATGGCAGATACGCTGCTCTCCTGGTGCAGCAGGGTCTGAAAGGGTGGTCTTTGATCTGTGGTGCGCCTCTCCAGGTAGAATTTTCTGACGACAGAGAGCTTGGCGATCATCTTGTCCGAGCCCTTTAGAGATGAGGAAACTGCCGCGGACGGCTATTTAATAGAAGGTTAAATCACCATTTCGATTCTCGGTTCTTGTAATCCAGTATCCTTATCTCTACTTTCTTGTTGGAAAATTTAAATCATAATTTGTGTGCACACAAAGGGGATTTCTTGACACATCACTTACTACTAATTCAGGTAAGTGCCAGAAGGAGACACCCTCAGAGGTTTTAAGGTAGAATATGGAATGCGTTATATCTGAATGCACAGCTGATACATGGACCCAGCTGAACTCATGGGGACAGTCAGAAAACAGCTTCATTCTCTTCCATCACAGCTGTTCAAATATGCTCTGGGGGACTAGTTTTCCCACCCCTTAGATGAATGAATGCATAGGCTTTGTGTGACTTTGTAGGTGATTCTCAAATACTAAAAAGGCCTCTGATTACTTTTAGCAAAAAAAATACAGTCTTGTTTCAGTAATGAATATGTCTGGTACAGTAAATTTTTTTTTAAAAACCTTCCACCCTTCAGTGTGAAAGAGGGATGATGGTAGGCTTCCTGTGATTTCTTCCAGCCTGGCACCTGTCCCCTCTTGTCCCCTCACTAGGCCGCCCAGCTCCTCTAGGATCACAGAGGGGGAAGAGGGAGCTAAGGAGCCAGAGAGGTCTGGGCTGGCTCCAGCTACCATGGAGCTCGCCACGGCAGAGCTTTCCAGCTGAGACTTTGTTTCATGGGCGCTTTGATGAGTTTGTCAGACCACGCTCACTACTGTCACCTGGCAGGGGGGCCTCCCCCACCCCCACTCATTCCCTCGGCACAGGCAAGTTCATTTTTCCCTCACTGGATGCTTTAGATTCTTCTCCTGGGCCCTGGGCATCTGTAGGCAAACCTCTGGCTTCTTCTGGCCAAGGTCTCTTTGTCTTTCCAAGCAGTCCTCTTGGGTGGGATCCAAGTCAACTGCACACTCCGTCACTCTCTTGACTGGTCTTCTGTGGCAGGAAATCACTCCCCCACCCCACAGTCCCCACCCAAGGTTCAGCCCACTGTTGCCAGTGCTGGTCCTTTAGGATTTCTCAGGCATGAGACGGACACCAGTCCACGGTATTCCCCAAACCAGGGGACATGTGCTGAGCTCTCCAAGAAGTCTGCCTGAATTCCCTCTCATCAGACTTAAGGTGAAAGAAACGCCCTCTTTGCCCTGGGTGCAGAGGACGGGCTTTTTAGAACACCCGACTTCTCCCAGAAACCCTTCTCTGATCCACAGCCATCTGGTCAGCCTCAACTTCAACCCTTTTAGACCTTAAGGTGAGTAAGAAGTTAAGGGAACCCCCCTTTGCAAATCCTCCCTGGCAACCCAGCACTTCACTTGGAATGTGAGAAAAGTTGACAACCATTTTCTGCGGCCTCCGTCAAAATGGGGATGAAATAATATCTCCCACGTAACATCCTGTTACCAGATGTAGTCTCATTCTCTTGCCAATCGCCCCTTACAAGGTTTTCTTTAACGGGTAGATTTGGGCAAATATCAATGTCAATGGCCATGTCAATGACTTTGTATGATTTTGTTGTTTTATCAGAGACCACTTGAATTGCCGGTTGTCAGATAAGGGTTGGCAATAACTTCGTTATACAGAGATTTTTATTAGTACAGGATTCGTTGCAATTTGACCAGCAGCAGGGATTTCCAGCATCTCTGGCAGTGTTATTTATGAGCTGTGTTTCTCGATTCCATTTTTTTTCCCCCCAAATGAATAAAGGAAGTGATCTGAATCATAACCACAACAAATAGGCTGCCTAAGAGAAGGGAAATGAGCAAGAATATAAAATTTCTTTGTAATTCTAAATGTTCCGCAGTTGTTTCAGTGAGATAACAAATTCACTTACATTAGGAAACCACCCCCCCTACTCAGATGGATGGACACTTGAGCTATTTGCTAGAGTCAGGTCGGCAGACGTGTAGAGCAACATGGGGTCAAAATTGGGATGCCTCGTTGTGGTCCTATAGAATGATGATGCCCCTGAGCATGGATCCCCTTTCTACTCCACAAAGTCTGTGTTTGGCATCTGTCTCTGGGCCTTAAGCCCTGTTTCTTGCACGCTGAGTCCCTAACTCTGTGCTTGGCCCTTTGCTTACAGCCTGAAGCATGTTGGAACACTGTCAACAGATCCTTTAAAGGTACAGGCTGAATCTTTATATGCATTTTTTAAAAAGACAACCTGTTCTGGAATAGTATCTCAGTCTTACACCCATATATGATTTAAAAGATCAGAGGTCATCCTGAGTACATGGTGGACAGCGTATTTTAACGGGTGGAATACCAAGACCTATAAAAGAAAGGCACAGATAAGCTTGTGCTTTGTTTATCTGTTCTCTCTGGAATCTTCACTAGAACTCTCATGACATTAACAGAATCTGCTCATAGCAACCAACTCTCCTTCATGGCCAGCATTTTGACATCCTATTTCGGCTGCTGTTCATATCGCTTCCAGGAATGTAATTCGTGTCACTTCTTGGGTTTGTTTGGAGGGACATTTGGGAGATCACGGTGGCAGTGATTCAGTGCTGCTGGCGAATGGCCCTGAGCCTGCTGTCCTCACAAACTCAAGTTGGTTTCCTAGGAAAAGCAGGTCTGGCTGTAAGTGAAAATGAAAATGTGCAAGTAAATTAAACATGGTGCAAGAGTTCTCAATCCTCCCACAGAGAAAAGTGAAAGTCAGAACATTTTACAATTGGGGACCCTATTCCCAAAAAAAGGCAGCCACAGGGCGTGAGCTTGTCAGAATCACCGGTGGCTGTTTGTGAAAATGCCCATGTCCTGCTTGCCCCAAACTTCCAATCAGGCTCTGACTTGGGGGTCTGAGGTGGACCCAGGCACTTCTATTTTTTTAAAGCCCCCACTGGTGATTTAGATGCACAGGGTGGAGAGAGAGCACCAAGTCTCTAGATGGATCTAGAAGTTTCAAAAGAATGAACTGGAAGGAGATCTAGCTAGTGGGCTCTTGCAGTCACTGCAGAGAGAAACGAATTTCATGGGGACCAGGGGATAGGGAGTTTGGGGGGGTAGCATCGGAGGTGGGGGTTCATGAATGGGCCTCCAGCCATTCTCAAACTCCGGGGGAGCAAAACCCCTTTGAGAGTCTGATGAAAGTGATAGCTACGCACCCCAGAAAAATACACATAGGCCGATCCCCCACAAAATGTAGCATACACTCGCAGAGAATTCGAGACTAGATTCTGGAGTCTCGATTTTCAGTTCTCCGTTTTTGCTGTTTTAATGGGATTGGTGACAGTCCCATGTATTAAGGCAGGGAAAACGGGAGCTGGCCGGATGCCTGGCCTCAGGCAGCTCACAGTCTAGCAGCCGGGAGGAAACAAACAAGAAATCAATGCACATGTGCGCGGACGGTGATCACAGGACGTGGGGGGAAGGGAGAGTTCTGGAACCGAACGTTGAATTGTAGGATTTGAATAGTTCAGTTGGAGAAGACGCTTGGAAACGTGCGCTTGGAGAAGTAACAGTGTGTGGGAGACGGGTTGGGGGGAAGGAAGCCCCCCGAAAGGAAGGAGGTCGGCCCGACGAAGGCAGCTGGTGAAAGAGCCCGCCGTGGGGCGCCGGGACCCGCGCGGGAACCCGAGTGAGTGATGGGCGTGCGGTGAAAACGGCGTCGGCCCGCGGCGCCGCTAGGGGTCACTGACACGGTGCCGGGGGCCTCGCGGTCGCCTGGGGGCTGGGGTCGGGCGGCTGTTCACATGCCGGAGAAAACGGGTTTCGGAGGGACCCGGGCGGGGCCCCGGGCGGGAGCGGTGGGCGGCGGCGGGAAAGTGGGTCCGAGCCGCTCGGCGCGGGGACCCTGGGTGGGCGGCCAGCGCGGAGCCGGTCGCGGGACCCCGCAGGCCGGGAACGAGCACCGGCCGGGCGGGGCCTCCGACCCGTCCTCCCTCCGGGCGGCGGCGGCGCCGGGCACACGCGTCCGCGGGGGCTTCGTGCGGGGGCGGTTCGCCGGTCCCCGCCCGGCCGCGAGCCCGGTGACTGCCGGGGGCCCCCGGGGGGCGGCGTAAGTCCGGGACTCGGGGACCGGCTCCCCCCGGCGGCCTCGCGGCGGGGACCCCGGGGCCGGGGCGGGCCAGCGGCGCGGCGGGCGGGGGCCGGGCGGGCAGATCCCACCCCTTCCTGAAGGAAGCGCCCTCCCCCCGCGGCCGCCGCCACCGCCACCGCCACCGCCACACCGCCGCCGGTCCCGGCCCCGCCAGGCGACCGCGGCCCCGCCGCGCCCGAGCAGGTAGGCGCGGCGCCCCCTCCCCCGCCCGGCCCGGCGGCGGCGGAGACCGGGCCCGGGGCGCTGCCGTGGGGTTCTGGCGCGGGGACCCCCGGCCGCGGGGCCCTGCTCGGCTCCGGCCCCCTCCCGGGGACGCCGGGGCGCGGGCCCGCCCGCCGGAGCCCTCTGCGGGCGCGCGCCCCCGAGCGGGCCCCGGAACCCCGCGCCGCGCGCCCCGTGGCCGCCGCCGCCGCCGCCACCGCAGTGTCACCCGCCGGCTGCGCCCGCGCCCGCCGCGGACAGGTGTCCCCCGCCCCGCGCCGCCCATCCTCCCGTCACCCGGCGGACCCCGGTGAGGGGCGACCCCAGTTTGACCTCGCGGTCGCCGTGCCGGTCGCCGCGCGCTTTGCCGTCAGCCAAGCCCGGCGCGCTGGGGCGTGGGGACCCGGGAAGGAGGCGCCAACTCGCTCTGCCCCGTGCGCCGCCGTCCGCTCCAAGTGCACGGTCTTGCTCTCCTTTCGGGGTGCATTCCTGGGAAGAAATGGGATTCTCGGGTTTCGGGGGGGGGAGGCCACGGAGGGTGGGTGGCCGAGCCGCTGTGGTCGTGCATTGCAATAACAAAGGGATTAGCTTTGGGTTATGGAGAGAGCCCTTGTGGAGCGGTTTTCCCCTTCTTTAATGAATCAAATGCAGAATGAGGGTTTTCCCATTTTAACTTCATATTTCCTCCCTCTCTACTCATCCCTTTCCTCTGCTGACCCCTGTCTCCACAGCACTTTATCGTAGCCCAGACTTGGCCCTGATGCTTTTATCAGGTTTATTCCAGCTGAGCCGGGATTGGGACTCATTGTGAGAACGTCGCCCTGGTGGGGTACAAGCCCGTCTCCCCCAGTGAGCCCATTCCGCCTGCCCACATGCGCGGGCCTGTTTGGGAACCACAAAGACTAATGACATGTTGCAAAACAAAACAAAACAGCTCTTGGATCTGTTACAGCAACAAAGCCTAAACGGCGGTATTAGTCTCTGCTGCTTCACTTTTTGCTTGAATTAAAGACAGATTTTACTGGTGCATGGCTGTAGCTCCACTCTGGCCTGTGGTTCGTCGAAAGGATAGTCGGGTGTGGATGTATAAACTCCATGGTGGCAGTTAATAAGTTGACCTACTAAAGTTTTTACTTCCAGGAAAAATTGTTAGGCCCATGTATGTGATATTTGCAGATCAAAGAATTTTACAGTCTCAGCGCTCATGCATTAAATCCCAAACTTTTTCTCGTGTGTCCTAGAGACATCACGTTTCCCAGATTATAGCTGTCATCTCTTAATGAACTAGAAATGTGAGTTTAATCTTCAAGGCGTAAGCATAGGAATTTTAATGGTGTGTCCTTTATTTATACGTTATTGAATAAATGTTTTGCATGCCCCCCACGTTGGAAGCTCATAAACTGGACATGGTAAATAAAAGGGTAGAGAAGTTTAGCTAACAACAATGAATCGTTGATAAATGTTATGACATTGGGCAAGCATGTTCAAGTAGTTGAAAAATGTATGTTTATGATAAGCTGCCATTTGCTGAGTGCAATCTGTTCGGAGTATTTAAATCAGCATTAGAATGTCTTCATAGCAGTTGCTTAATGCGTGTGTTTCTCACCAAATGCCTCTTACATGTTGCTTTAGTGGGGAGATGGTTTGCTCTATGGAGCAATTGTGTGTGTGTGTGTGTGTGTGTGTGTGAACACAATAATGCCTTGTATTTAGCCTTTGTTACAAAACTACCACAATCATGTTCACGGTGACCTTGCAGTGGTTTTTGTGCTCACTCTACCTGCTTTGCGATTATCAAGAGGGAAGGGACTTTGCTTCACACTCTTGTCTGTCCTCTTGCTTTGTTTCCAGATGACCCTTAGCTCTGCAGTACAGTGGCCAGATTAGCAGGGCAGCCTGGAGCCACGAGGGAGGAAAAGCTAGCTGGCCCCTGCAGTCTTAGCCATTTGGTTTCACTGTAATCTGGCCATTTGGGATCAGTTCAGTAACCAATTAAGCAAGACAAACACTGACCAGATAATGTATTACCTGTCAGTCTCCCCCTTCCCGGAGATAAATCTGCAGCACTCAGTGTGATTAGGTTCTTGCGAGGGTCAAATGAGCTTTGTGCTAAAATGCCCAAAACATGATACAAAGTCCAAGTGTTACTGAATGTGGGTCTAAGTTCGTGAAAAGGGTAGGACTAGACCCAGGTGTGTCATAAATATTTTCTTTTTCCTAAGGGTCACAACAGAAATATGTCTCTAATATAAACTTTAATTCTTGGAGCTAAGGATGCCGTGTATCCTTATATTTTTTTTCGCAAGTTGCTCTGAGCACTTTCAAACTAGCTCATAAATTATTGGAACGTTAAGAAGTTATTGTTATCACCAAATATCATTGGCTGGTATGTTTGGATTTTGAAAGATAACTCGTGGCAATGGAAAGTCATAATGCAAAGAGATTTTAGATAGAACAGTTGGAACGATATTTTGAGATAATAGTAGAATCTTTGGCAGCAGCCTGCAAATTCAACCCGACGCTATTCTGAGTCAAGCCAGCTCTGGTAGGTAGGGCTTAGAATTCTTTTCCCAAGTGAGAAAGGAACAGTTTCTTTTTTCGCATCTAGACATAGCCTTTTGTAGATCAGTGCTGACCAGGAGCACTTTTTGCAGTACTGGGCATCCTCTATAATCTGCCCAATCTGCACTTGAAATGTGGCTGGTAAAACTGAGGAACTGAATTTTAAATTTTATTTGGCTTTAATTAATTTCAATAGCCACACAGGGCTGGTGGCTATCATACTGGACGGCTCAGCTCTAAATTCTCGCCACCCATTTCCTAGAGATTCAGCACTGGATGGCAAGTATGCCTTAATTAGAAGGTGGGAATCAGCACTGATTGAGATGAGAATTAAGATTTGACTCTGCCATGCTGTTGCTATGCAAAAGCGCTTGTGCTGTTACTGTGAAGAAGGTGCTTTCTGCTGAAGTCCAACTCCGCTCTAAAAACGGTTTCCCTCTGTCATTTCCACATGTCTGCTGGCCCCCAAAAGAAGCATCACCCAGTTGTTCAGATGCTTGGCCTCGTGTCTGTGTCCATGCCTCTGAGCATTATCTGCTCTTTTGTACATTGTAGATGATTTGTTTTTAGAGTCGGTTTCTGCACTTTGCCATTTTTCAAGGGGGGGAAGGTGGGGAGATTTGGAGAAAGGTAGGAAGTAGGTAGTGATACACAACTGTCCCCTTCTCCCTTGATGCCAGTCACAGAGCCCCTGTGAAAAAGTCTGACCAGTGGATACCCCTCACTGCAGGGGCAGCCAAGCCTTTGCCTCTGTTGGGCCCTCTTGTCTGGTTCCCTTCCCTTGGGTTCCAAACCCAGATCCTCTCATTCAGCCCAGCCTGTGTGAATTAGCAGATGAACTTTGTCTCTGTCCTGAAGGTATTAACACCCAAGGGTGACACTTCCCAAATGAGTGTCCATCCCACAAGGTAACAGGATGCTTGAGCAAATTTAGGAAATGCTTCATATAATTTTTTTTTCATTTGGAGATTTATAATGCACAATAGCATGCTAAAGCTTCTGAGATGAGGTACACACACTTACTTAACTTTTTTATTATTGTTAGTCTTTTCTGAAAGGTTTTTCATGGAGCACTTATTATGGTATTCTTCAAACTGCATGCCTGGGGTCATGAAATCAATGTAACAAGTTAGGATCAGCTTTTCTTAATGAAACACAATGTATAATAGAACAGAAGTGGTCACTATGCATCCTGCTTGGTGAGAGTTACTAGTGGGTGGTGAGACTTTTGGTTCCTCCGTGCGTAGCAAGTGCAAGGCCGCGAGGCAGTGGAGTGGAGTGGCCAAGAGCACTCACTAGAGACACGGGACCGCGGGGTTCCAATCCTGACTCTGCGCTGCCCCGTGTGTGCACAGCAAGCATTAGATATGCGTGTGCATTATTTGTGTGACGATTGTGCAAGTGTAGGTGTGTATACTGGATCATGATGTAAAATACAGCCTACGAAACTAGGCTTGAGACCACTCCGGAAAGCACTGATGTGAGACGTACCGAATAGCCAGTCACAACGAGTGACATCGTCGAGTGCTTACCCGATTGTCTTGTGTCTCCTGGTCCTTTGATTTCGGTGCTGCCATCATGCCACAGTGCCCACGTCCCAGGAAGAAGCAGAGACCGAATCTGACCCTGGGCAGCCTGGTGACAGCCCACGCGTGCCACTGCTCACACAGTGTGATGTCGCGACATCCAGGGACATCTGCAGACCTGTGAGGCTCCAGCGTTGCACAGCATCGCACAGGTGCACAAATAAGCGGACAGCAGTTACCTTCTGCGTAGGAGGCGGCCCGATGAGTGAGAGGGGAGTCACTGCACATTCGGGCTACAGGAGACCTCACTGCTGCCAGCCTGTGGTCTCTGACCGCTCCTGCCCTTGGAAAGGCAGCCTGGGGCCCAGAGAAACGTGAGTGTCCCGGTGACTGTGCACAGATTCCGTCTCCAGAGCCGTCTTCCTCCTAACCCCTTCCTAACTTCTGCATCCTGGTTTGTAGCAAATAGTGGCAAACGATCTAGATGTGTCCGTCTCATGAGCCCCCTACGGTTTACTACAACCTAAATTGTCTTTTCAGAATCACTTCCTGCCTAAAATGACATATGTTTAATACTATAAATGGGAAACAATGTTGCTTTAAGAATTTCATATAAAAGGAAATGTCTCAAAAGTGAGGCTAGAAATTTTTTTTTTTTCCAGTGCAATCTAGAAAGTAAAACTAATTTCATTTTGGAAGTGGATTTCAGTTTTCCTTAAAGGACAGACTAAATATAGGCTAGCACTTGTCCATAGACTTAGTCAGGTAAGATAAAAGAGGCAACAGCTTGCCAGCGTGCTTGCTTTTCTTCTTTAAAATTAAAGTACAAAAGCTGCGTCTGATACACTAAAAATCCTTAAGCTGTTCAGATTTTGTTCAAGGCTCCAGAATCTTCCATCTGTGAGGACAGTGACCCAGACTCTATCTGTGGAATACAAAGGGACGAGATGAACTATCTTTGAAAAAACCTTGAAAGTTGGGTAGTGCTGTTAGACAAGTGTAGACAAAGCTTAAGAAGTAATCGTGTTTAACTATGGCAGTAGGAGAAATTGGCCTGTGGTTAAATGGTATTATTTAACTCTGAAACAATTATTAATATAATGAATTATAATGATAATCAAATATAAACATAAATGTCTCCAAAAATAGACTTTTCATTTATTTAACAAAGTTGATTTCTGTTTTTTTTACAATTATGATGACTTAGCTGCCAAAGAAATATTTTAAATGGCAATAATTGGAATTTCTAAAGCATAAATTAAAACTCTGCACCTAAAATGGGTGTTATATTTTTTTAACTGTGCTGGCTAATCGTCTTCCAAATTATTTTCATTCTATTGATTTATTAATGAATAGGGTGTTAATTGAGAAATGTTGATACCATTGTAAAGCCATCCACATAGAAATATTTTTACTGGACTTGGAGTATTTGTAAATTAAAATTAGAGGCATTCTGTAATGTAATTATCCTGGAGTTTCTTAATGGAAACATATCTCCTGGAATTTCTAAATTCTAGTTTTCACTGAAACTTAAAGTGTATTTATATAGAAACACAAACAACTAAAATATACCTATACGCAGTAGCAGCAGAATTAACTTTTGGGCCATAGTTTTTCTTCCTCTATGGTATCATGTTCCCATCTACCCTAGACTTCAAAAGTGTGGCATTTTGAAAATTTTTCCTGTCTTCTCAATGACAGCACAGTGTTCACAAGAACCATATTTCTCTCCCTGTAATTTTAGCAGCTAATAGAATTGTTCTTGAGAAAGCTGATGATCTTTTCCATGACACTTTGATTGGTGTTTCTCTATTTTAATTTCAGTATACGTGATATAAAAACTGATGTGTATGAAAAGGAGTAGGCTGTCATTTTGTACCCAGATTTCAGTTGTGTATGTATGCATATGAAATGAGGACAGAAATTTCCCATTAACCGATCTGCAGAAAGGACACGGTTGTGATCAAACAGTGGCACACGATGACCTTTTAAGCTCAGGCCAGTGAACAAGGGAATGTCCACTTAGCCATAAACAGCAGCTCAGAAATGGCGCTTTGTGTTAGCTATTTGACAATATTTGTGAGGTCTCTAGCATGGTCCCTGGCTCAGGGTGACTTTTTTTTCCTTCTTATTCGTAACTGTGTTTGTTTGGGATTGATTGTTCTGGATAACAACTATTCCCCTTTTGAGTGTCTAAGGCCAGAAAAGCCCTTTGGAAATCACATAATTTATTTCTTAGAGGCTTAGCATGACCACAGCCATCACAGAAGGACGAGACTCCATTCCACTTTTGGTCTGTGAATATTTTACGTGAGTTCTCAACATGTTTGTCCAGGCAGACGTAACACAACTCTGATGTTGTGCCTTAAGGCTCACTTTGGTTTCACCCGGCTCCTGGTTTGCTTCCTTGTTGCGTATTTACCTTGTCTTTCCAATTAAATCGTTGTCTCCTTGTGTATAGAAATCATATTAGGTAATTTTTGTTTTGTCTTCGAGCCTTGCAGGGCTGGGGTTAGCAAACGATTTTGCAAGTGTCGTTTTGTTGGGACACAGCCACACCCGTTGCTTACATGTTACTTGTGACTGCGTCTGTGCTGCCACCAAAGAGTTAAGTAACTGGGACAGTGACCATCTGGCCCATCAAGGTGACAGTACCTATTAATATCTATCCTCTTCTGGACTGAATTTTTAATTTTGATGAAATCAAATTTGAGTAGCCTTGCGTGGCTATTGGACAGCACAGTTTTAGATTGAATATGAAGGTGTGGTTTCCTCTAGTCCAATTACCTGTGTGATTTGGCTTCTTACACTGTCCTAAGGTACAGCCCCCTCCGCTGGGTTGTTCAGGCAGACCACTGACCCTTGCCCGTGGCCGGCTTGGGCTGCCACTGGAGTGACAAAGTTCTTGACGAGTTGCTACCTTGGACAGCACCACAAGCCAGGAGCAAAGGGCAGGTGAGCCAGGGGGGCAGAGGTTCCCAACCCTGGCTACGCAATAAAACCACCTGAAGAGCTGTCAGACTCCAGGTGCACCCCAGATCTGCTAAATCCGAATGTCTGGGTGTGGGGCCCAGACACTAGACACGGTCTGTGATTCCGTCATGCTCTACTGACTGGGTGACGTCACAGGCCGGCAAGGCAGCCCATGTCCTTCCATGTTCTGTCATGGCGTCTCAGGTGTGCTTACGGGCAGATGGGCAGGAAATGGACACGTGAAGGCCAGTGGACCCCTAGCTTATTTTAAAGAGGAAAATTCTGGCTTATCTTTGGTGTTGGGGACTGAGCTGTTTTCCCACCTGTTGCCTTAGAAACAGGGCCCACTCAGGCGCGGTGGCTCACACCTGTCATCCTAGCAGTCTGGGAGGCTGAAGCGGGAGGATCGTCTGAGCTCAGGAGTTCGAGACCAGCCTGAGCAAGAGCGAGACCCCTTCTCTGCTAAAGAATAGAAAGAAATTAATCAGACAACTAAAAAGAAATACATAGAAAAAAAAAATTAGCCGGGCATGGTGGCGCATGCCTGTAGTCCCAGCTACTCGGGAGGCTGAGGCAGGAGGATCGCTTGAGCCCAGGAGTCGGAGGTTGCTGTGAGCGAGGCTGATGCCACGGCACTCTAGCCTGGGCAACAGAGCGAGACTCTGTCTCAAAAAAAAAAAAGAAAAAGAAACAGGGCCCACTTGCTCAGTGGGGCCAAGGTGTAGGTTTGTATATGACAGGGGTGAGCTTCAAAGAAGGAAAAATACAGGCTCTTCCAACTCTCATGTCGAGTGCTTTCCATTTATATATCCGAAAGACATTTATGGAGTGTATCTTAGTCCATTTTTGTGTTGCTATAAAGGAATATCTGCGGCTGACTAATTTATAAAGAAAAGAGGTTTATTTGGCTGGCGGCTCTGCAGGCTGAACGGGCAGCTGCCCTGGATAGGGGGAGAGACATCAGCGGGACATCCCAGAGGTGGTGACACCCAAGCTGAGTCTTACGGGAGCAGAAGGAATGGCCACTCGAAGAAGGGGACGGTGAAGACAAAGAGCAGATACAGACTGGGTCGAGGCCTGGCTGGCGTTTTCTGTCCCCCTAAGACTGAGCACCTTGAGACAGCTCCCTCCTGAGGAGGACTCTCCCTGCTGTGTTAACAAACCTCACAGATATCCTAGTCCTGATTGGCCTTTATCACTTACTCACTCAACTCATTCATTCATTCAAGTGTGATTTATTGAGGCACTATTATGTGCGGGCATGATCTCGGTGCTGGCGATAGAGCAGTGAACAAAATAGGTGGGGAAGACAGACCAGAAATAGGTGAATAAGGACATGGCGTAGTGGATGGTACGCGTGCTATGGAGGGAAAACCATGGTGAAGAACTTCAGGGTACCGGCTGGGGCGATCTTTAGCTTCTCGGCCCACAGGGTTTTCCCTGAGAGAAGTGGCCCCAGGTGAGAGGTTTACCCAAAGCATCTGAAATAACTTCAGGAAAAATAGTTATTGGTGACAGGACATTTCATGTTGGAAATGGTGCATTTTTCCACTGTGGAACCAGTATGTGCTGTATGGGCGGTGGGAGCCTGTGCTCTTTGCATCAGTTTGATGTTTTCGTCTTGCAAGATCAGGCTCTTCTTGTAGAAGTTTGGCTAGACTAGATGGTTTGGGTTTTGAAGTAATTGTTTTCTTTTGTTTTTGTAGAGTAGGCCAGAAAAAGAAGTTGCTCATTATTGCTTGGAATAAGCATTAGATTCGCAGCTGTGACATCAGCATTTAAGTCCGGACCTGGTTTCCCCTCTCTCTTGGGTGTGTGCCTGGTTAAGTTATTTACTTAAGCTTAGAGTTTCCATTTTTCATGCGTGAAATGTGGATAGTCTTGTCTGTCTACTGTACTTGAGAATAGGGGTTGTGGCCCATCCGCCATTGCACACTCAGTACGTGGGATGGGTCCTGGCAGGTAAGAACAAATAATAAGATTCGCCTTACCTGCCCCATAGGTTGCTTTGAAGAGCAGGCAGGTGGAGCAGCAGCAGAGTGCGGTGTGAGACGCACAGGTCCTGGAGTTAAGCTGCCTGGGCCCAGTCCTGGCTGTGTGACACGGGGCAGGTGATGACCTTTGTGCATCTGTAAGAGTGGACGACAGCGCTACCTGCCAGGGTGGTTGTGAGCGGTAGTTGAGCCTGGCCCATAGTAAGTGCTAACACACACCAGTCGCTAGTATAGCACGTGAAAGGGTTTGCAAAGTGCTGTTTACGCAAAGGTCATATTCAGCCCACAGTGTCTTGCCACTGGACACATAGTGAAGTCCTTTCAGTACTGTGTCTTTTCCTCTCTTAACTGGTGGTCATTCCTTTCTTTTTCACATTTTTTTTGCAGCCCCGCTAGTGCGTCTTTCACCTGCATCTATGATGCTGATCACCGTGTTGGAAAGTACACGGTTCCAAGAAGGCCAGGGCTGGAACTGACCCGGCCTGGGGCTGCTGTCTGCTCTCTTGTTCTACCGCTTGCTATTTGCATATAACTCTGGGCCGGGCGCGATGGCTCACGCCTGTAATCCCAGCACTCTGGGAGTCCAAAGCAGGTGGATTGTTTGAGCTCAGGAGTTCGAGACCAGCCTGAGCAAGAGCGAGACCCGGTCTCTACTAAAAATAGAAAGAAATTAGCTGGACAACTAAAAACATATAGAAAAAATTAGGCAGGCATGGTGGCTCATGCCTGTAGTCCCAGCTACTCGGGAGGCTGAGGCAGGAGGATCGCTTGAGCCCAGGAGTTTGAGGTTGCTGTGAGCTAGGCTGATGCCACGGCACTCTAGCCCGGGCAACAGAGTGAGACTCTGTCTCAAAAAAAAAGAAAAAAAAGAAATAACTCTGCATTTGTCACCCTAAAAGACATTAAAGAAAGGAAGGGCTCTCTAAGATGATGATTAAGTGATTGTGATTTCTTGTGTGCAGACACTGCTGTGGTTTCCACACTGGTTTCCAGCCTCCTGCCTCTGGGGCACTGGGGCCTCACGCTTAGCCTCCTGTCCTTGTCCCCACACTTCCCTTTCTTATGGCTCCTCCCTGCCCGGGAGCCCTCCTGATCCTCTTCTCATTCACAGACCCACATCCAAGCTGCTGGTCCTGGTGTTCAAGGCCAGGTGTGATCTGAACCCATTTTACCTGCCCACACTTTTCATCCGGTTCTTCTCTCGTGTTAAGACTTTTGCTGCCCACTCTCCCTAGCCTCGTCCCTTCCTACTTTCAGTTCCACGGTCCCCACACTGAAATGCCCTCCCTGGCCAGTTGTTTATTTACATTTGCCCATTGTTTTGAGGCCCACCTTTTTCATAAAGCCTCCCTCCTCCTAAACACTCGCTTCTTCCTGTGTCTTTGCATTTGATTATAGTTCACAGAGGGCTTTCTTAGATGCTATTTTTTTTTCCATCGGTGTCTTCTCATTAAAGACTCAGACTGTGAACTTGATAATATTAAAATTATTATAAGCATTGCAGTTAGACATTTAGGAAAATTGCACTTGTTCTGTATGTGTAAGTAAAGAATAAATATATAAAGAACTTTCTCTTCTGGTGGCTGTGATTCCACCCCGCTGCACGTAAATACAGCCTTGGAGTCCGGACCCTGTGCGGTAAAACAGAGTAATATTGCAGAGCAAGGCAGGGCTACTATTACTATTGCAGGACCGTCAGTCTGTATTTCTTGATTTTTAAAATACGTGAGACTTCAGCTGTTTTAGTCTATCAAGATATCTTCACTATAAACTGTGGGTAGGTAGACGATCACTGTTGAATTAAGAGCCAGAACCCCGCGATCCTTTCAATACGCTGCGGGAATGCAATAAATGTGCAGAAATTGGTTTGTGGTTTGCTTTTGGCCCCTCGCTGATTTAGTTTGATTTGTGCATGTCCATTCACCTCTCTGTACTAATTCAGCGCCTCTTCTAAAATACTCAGATTTTATTACGTTTAAGACATAATGAAATAAAATACAGCGCAAACATGGCATTATTATAGCCACAGTCCTCTTCCTTTCCTTTCTCCCTCTCTATTCCTCTTTCTTTTCTTTCACGTCAATGGGCATCTGAAATGAGAGCTTTGGACAAGGCGCTGTGCAGACATGTGGGTGAAGGAAACATCGCCTGGTCTCTCTAGCGTGGCAGACACACGTGTGGGCAACTAACCATGATCTAAGCATGTTCTGAGATTGAATCAAATAAGGGCTAAATATTATATAGGCAAACTGTCTTGGGAAATACAGAGAAAGAAATAGAAGCTTAGGAAGTATATGACTTAAATCATACTAAGCTTCTATTATGTTATTAAATATGAAATGTCTGATTTCCAATCAAAAGTGTAGTTTATTATATCTCAAACAAGATGCAGTATAATTAATAAAAGTATGCACCTACACTGTCGACACAGTTTTGCCATCTGAACAGTAGCTTGCTTACGCAGCAGAGAAGAAGCCTGGAGAGCGAGTGGCGATGAAATTGCAAAAGGCATTTTCCACAGCTTGTTGAGAATTGAATGTTTTTCCTTGCAAGAAGTGGTCCAAAGCCTGGAAGAATTCAGTTCGTGCAAGGTCTGGTGAATACGGTGGATGACAGAGTTTCCAAGTCCAGCCTCTGTAGTTTGAGTGTTGGTGTTTGTGCGACATGGGGGAGCGTTGTCTTGCAAGAAGATTGGCCTGTCTCCGTTGACCAATCTCGGCTGCTTAATCGCAAGCATCCTCATCATTTTGTCTACTGGTTGCAGTAGACACCTGCTGTGATCTATTGACCACGTTTCATGAAGCTGTAGTGGATAATATCAGCGCTGGACCGCCAGACACCATTAGCTTTTTATGATGAATATTTGGTTTTGGACTGTGTTTCAGCACTTCATCTTTATCCAACCATTGTGCCAAACGCTTGAGATTATCAGAAGGAATCCATTTTCCATCACACGTAACGATACCGTGTAGAAATGGTTCGCCTTTATGTCATGACAGCAAAGAAAGGCAAGCTTCAAGACGATTTCTCTTCTCACGCTTGTTTAATTCATGTGTTGCCCGTCTATCCAGCTTCTTTACCAGTTTGTTTCAAATGGTCCAATATTGTTGGAACAGTAATGTCAAACCTTGCTGCTAATTCACACACAGGTTGAGATGGGGTCGCTTCCACTACAGCTTTCAGCTCATCATTATTCACCTTGGTCTCTGGTCGCCCACCTGGCTCACTTCCAAGATGAAACTCACCAGAATGGAACTTCTCAAACATTGACGTACTGTGCGTTCATTGGCCACATCCTTCCCAAACACTTCATTGATATTTCGAGCTATCTGTGCGGCGTTGGTTCAACGACAGAACTCATATTTGAAAATAACATGAATTTTCGACTTATCCATGGTTTCACAAAAATTGCTGTAAAAGAATTTTGAAAGATAATCACAAGGCAAACCATTTGTTTGAAAGAATGAGGATGTACCCTCACAATAAAAATAAAACAAGAAGTGTCAAAGTGAAATATCAGAGATTATCAACTGTCAAGCTTAGTACTTAAGGAAATCGTACATTTCATACTTAACCTAAAAGTGTGCACCAAGCAAGGTAATAATTACGTGTCTGCATCCTCATAACAAATATTTGAGGTAGGTACGTTAATCTGCTTTTTAAAAATAAATAAATTGGGCCGGGCACGGTGGTCACGCCTGTAATCCTAGCACTCAGGGAGGCCGAGGTGGGCGGATCGTTTGAGCTCAGGAGTTCGAGACCAGCCTGAGCAAGAGCGAGACCCCATCTCTACTAAAAATAGAAAGAAATTATATGGACAGCTAAAAATATATATAGAAAAAAAATTAGCCGGGCATGGTGGTGCATGCCTGTAGTCCCAGCTACTCGGGAGGCTGAGACAGGAGGATCGCTTGAGCTCAGGAGTTTGAGGTTGCTGTGAGCGAGGCTGACGCCACGGCACTCTAGCCTGGGCAACAGAGTGAGACTCTGTCTCAAAATAAATAAATAAATAAATAAATTGGAGTGCATCTCGATTAAATAAATTGCCTAGAGTCAGACAGCTGGTAAAGAGACAGAGCTGGGATTCTAATCAACCTGTGTTGGAGGAATAAGTTCGGGAGGATCTATCGTATAATACAACATGGTGACTAGAGTTAGTAACAAAATAACGTATACTTGAAAATTGGTAAGACAGTAGATTTTAAGTGTTCTCATTACAGAAAAATAAGTATGTGAGGTAATGCATACATTCATTAGTTTGATTTAGCTATTCCACAATGTATACATATATATCAAAACATTGTACGCCATAACTACATAAAATTTTTGTCAGTAACACAGCACACAACAACACATCAGCCTATCTTTGTGTCAGTATAAAAATGGACTTCATCTCTACAAAAAAAAAATTTTTTTTTACTTTTTTGTAGAGATGAGATCTCCCTATTACCCAGGCTGGTCTTGAACTCCTGGTCTCAAGCGATCCTCCCGCCTCAGCCTCCCAGAGTGCTGGGATTGCAGACATGAGCCACCACTGCTAGGCTGGAAATGGACTTTACTATGTAAATTAAAAGGTTTCAATGGGTCCTTCTTTGAATCCTTGCAAAGCTTTGCAGTTATTTAACATTTCCCTAAAGGAAATTAGCCAGGATAAAAAGAAATAAAGTGCAAACAGTAATAATAATATTAATGCTCAAGGGGAAAATAAAGCAAAACCTTTTTAAGAAAACACCCCTCCGTTTTGAAGCCTCCCAAGTAATAAAATGCTCAAAGAACAGGGTGGAGACATTGAATGACTTATTTTGTGTATCTCCAAATAAAACTAACTTTCTTCAAGATTGTTAAGTAGATTTTAAAAAGAGACTCAGATACGTAGGTGTGTGTTTCCACAGTTACTTATTCCAGGTGAATGTTAGAAACACTATCAAATTCCAAATTAATCTCTTTAAGTTATCCTATTGAATTCTGTGATATCTCTAAATTAATTTGGCAAGAGTGGCTTTCTTCGCAGGATTCTAATGTACCCTCCAGGAACATTTATTCAAGTTTCTGTGTCTCTTGGTAGAGTTTTGTGGGGCTTGTTCATGCGCATTTCTTATTACAGATAGTCCTCAGTATTTTATGGGTTTTGTTGCTATTGTAAATCTGTTTCCTTTTTTTTCCTGTATAATTAAAAGCTGTTTGGCTTTTCATCTTTTATCCAACTCATTATATGAACACTCATTAATTCCAATAATACTTTAATCAATTCTCTGGTCTTACTGTTGCAGATAATAATTCCATTTTTGTATTTCTAATAACTAGACCCCTTATTTCTGTCCTTTATCTTGTTGATTGGTTAGAAACTGCCAAAACAGTGTCATTACTCATGGCAATAGCAGTCATTTATCCCAGCTTTGCTTACTAGGAAAGCTCTCCTTTCACACCAAAGAATGATACTGGCTGATGGTTTGAGAGAGACAAACTCATTACTGAATCCTTCAATTCCTAGTTTTCCTAGATATTTTGTAAAGCATGAGCACTGAATTTTATCAGATGTCTTTTCAACATCCTTTGAGTTACCCTAAGGTGTCTCTTCGACTCATTATGTACTGTAATATGTTGATAATAATAATAGCTATATATTTTCTGGGATAAACTCTCTTAGGTTATAGTTTATTTTTCTCCTAGTACAGTTAAACCCACTACACTTACTATTTTGTGTGAGTAGAAATACATATTGCTTACAAGTATTTTCCCATCTTTTAATTTTATAGAAGTTTAGCCTTATGTGCGCAAATGTATCAATATTTACTTTTGTTGCTGCTGTTAGTTTTTTGTTTTTATTTTTGTTTTTAAGAGACAGGGACTTGCTACGTTGCTCAGGCTGGTCTCAAACTCCTGGCCTCAAGCGATCCCCCCACCTCGGCCTCCCAAAGTGCTGGGATTACAGGCGTGAGCCACCGTGCCCGGCCTGTACACTTTTATGCTTTATAAATTACCCAGTTTGTGGAATTCTGTTATAACAGCAGAAAACAGACTAAGACAACCACGTGGCATCAGACATTCCAAACAAATTCTCCACGCTGAGTGAAAAAGGATGTAGTGGTTTTCTGGTGATGCAGTAATTGACAGAGAAATAATTGTACTTCTGTGACTTACGTAGAAGCTTGTCTTGGGACTATTTATTCTGTGCTGTTGATCTGTTGATTTTTGTACAAGACTACATTCCTTTTATGACTGATGTTTCTCATACCCTTTATGTTTAGTGGATGATATATTTAACATGCTACGTTAGGGCAGCCTCCCTCATTGCTCTCATTCCCGATGAAGTTGGAATTTTACGAAACCGACATAAAGCTGTGGTTTCTAAACTTTAATGTGTGTTAGAATCACCTGGGGAGCATGTAAAGAAGAGGTTTCTTGAAAACTTCCCCTCCCTCCCTTCTGATTCTGCAAGCTGAGCTGAAGCACAGAAACCTGCATTCTAATAAGCAACTGAGAGGATTTTTGAGGCAGTGATCCCTGGACCTCATTTAGAGATAAACTGTGATTTGTGCGGAACTGACAGCTTTTTACTGTCTTTCCACTTCTCTGGGTTGTCTTTTTATCTCTTAGCAAAGTTCTCCTTCCATGTGTTTGATCTTGCACGTTGGGAACAGGTTCTTTTTTCTGTTATATCTTGTAATTGTTACTGCTAGTGCCCAGGAAAGCTATTGATTTTTAGATGTTTGTTTTGTATCCAGCCACTTTGCTCGGCTCTCTTGTTAAATCTAATAGATTTTCATTTAAACCTTTTGCAGGTATGAGATGAAGGCGTGCTTGGTAAACAAGCCTATCACCTGGAAACATGATTTTGGCCTTCTGCTTTATAGTATCATACCTATTATTTCTAGTTCATGTGTCACCATATTGTCCAAAACTTCCAGGACATTGCTGAATAAACACTGACAGAATCCACCCTTAATTTATTCCTGATTTTAAAGGGAATACGTCTGTATGGTTTCACAGTTAAGAATGGTACTGGCTATTCATTTTATTTATATTTTTTTAAGAGACAAGGTCTCACTCTGTCACCCAGGCTAGAGTGTAGTGCCACATTCATAGCTCATTGTAGCCTCAAACTTCTGGGCTCAAGCGATCCTCCTGCCTCAGCCTCCTGAGTAGCTGGGACTACAGTTGCACACCAACACACCTGGCTAATTTCTAAATTTTTTGTAGAGATGAGGACCTTGCTTTGTGCTCAGGCTGGTCTCAAACTCCTGGCCTCAAGCAATCCTCCTGCCTTGGCCTCCCAAAGTGCTGGGATTATAGGTGTGAGCCACCACACCCAGTCTCTGGCTGTTTTGGATAGATCTTTTTAAAAATGATGTCAAGGAAATAGCCTTCTATTCCCAATCTTCTTAAAGTTGCTTTTTAAAAACAATATGGAATGTGTGTAGAATCTTTCTCAATACCTTTTAAATATATAAGTGATATTTTCCTTTCTTTAAAAAATGCATATATTAATGAAATTCCTGACCCATCCTCACCATTCTGAAGTAACTCATACTCAGTTGTGGTGGCTTATTCTTCTTATGTATTATGATTTCATTCCTTAGAATAGCAATTTCTCACTAACTGTGACAGTTCTAGTTCTATAAAGTAGCTTGCCTGGCAGAACTACCCTCGCCAAAACCAAGGTTTTAAAGGGGATTAGGGGTAAGGCACCAACTTAGGTTTTGAATATGTAACTAAATTCAGTAATGTGAAAGTTCCAGATGGTCTTCTAAAACAAACCAGATTTGTTGGTATCGAAACCTGTGCCGATAGGGAACTTTTTTCCTGATTTACATTCTTTAATTGATCAGAGAACATTTTTGTGACTTTATAATTCATTGAGAGTCTGAATGTGCTTTGGACTTAATCTTCCCTGGTTTTTGCAAATTTGGCTAAATACTCCTTAAACTGTGGTCCTTTAGAAATATTATCACAGTATTTACTGGCGTGTTTTGGGGAGGCTGCCTGATGAGCAATCCATATACCGAGATCATGGGGCCAAAAGAGGTATTTCCAAAGTACCAACAGATAAAACTACCCATAAGATACGAGGACAGTAATAATCGATGTCTTGTTTTTGTTGATTGTTTGTTTGTTTAAAGGCATAGACTGTGGCTATGTAAAAAAAAAAAAAAAAATTAAAAATCTGTTAAAGAATTGTAAAACTGCCTCAGTTCAAAACTGTGAGAGTTGATCTCTTTTATTTTTACTCAGAAATAAAATTAGCCCATAGTTTTCTTTTTTTGGAGATATGCTTATCAGTTTTTGGCATCAGAAGTGATCTGTCTTCAAAAATGTTTGGGTAGCTTCCATATTTTTCCAAATTCTAGAATAATTTATTTAGCATTAAAATTAGCTTTTCCATTTATGATGAGCTATGACGATGCCACCGCATTCTAGGTTGGGCGACAGAGCGAGCCCCTGTCTCAAAAAAATAAAGTTTATATATATATATATATATATATATTTGTAGATGTATGTGTGTACCTCTATACACGCCCCCCCAATCAGCACAAATATAGACGGTGGATACTTTCTAACACAACTTTGCCATATTTTTTTAAGACATGTGATATGTTAGTTTTCTGTGGTGGAGGCAGTGGTTTAAGAAGTAGCTGGAGGATTCATTTATGTTAATTTTGCTCTTTTTTTAATTCGTTGATTGGTACTTTTACTTTTCTCCCCCTCATAGCTTCCTTATGTGTTTTTTTGTTCTAAATTCATGACGAGAATGCATCTTTTTTCCTTCCTTCCCTCCTTTCTTTCTCTACGCTAATAAAAATATCTAAAACCACCGATTTATCCCTGAGTGTGGCCTGGGCTGCATCTTCCTGCCTACTCGATGCCTGCAGACAGGTCTGCACGTTCTCACCAGCAGTGTCATTTGTACTGAAAGCTTGCCGGCGTGATGAGCAAACGTGTTACCTCGTCCTCGTCTTGCTCACGTCTCACCGGCGTTAGGCCTCGGCCCGTGCAAACCCATTGCTCCGTGTCGCTGCTGCTGCTTCAGGAAAGAGACCTGTGGTTCCAGCTCTTCTCTGAACTCCGTCTGTTCACAGCCAAAGCTCCTCCCATGTCTTCCTCCGCCCAGTCGTCATCTGGTCGTCGACCCAGAGCTCCACTCAGACCCTTCCTGCCAGTGTCACCAGTGACCTGGGTCTGAGTTGCCGGATCCAGTGTCCCCCTCCCAGTTCTGGTCCTTGCTGAGCTCGCGGGACATTTCACGTTGCTGACCACCTCTTTGTCCTGCAGCTTTTCTTCCCTTGGCTTGCACGACGATAGTCTCTCCTCCCTTTCCTCTGCTTCCCTCCCCTCCCCTCCCCCTTCCCCTTCCCCCTGCCCTCCCTCATTCCCTCCCCTCCCCTCCCCCTTCCCCCTCCTTCCCCTCCCCCTCCCTCCCTCCTCCCCTGCCCTCCCCCTCCCTCCCCCTTTCCTCCCCTCCCCTGCCCTCCCTCCTTCCCTCCCCCTTTCCTCCCCTCCCCTGCCCTCCCTCCTTCCCTCCCCCGCCCTCCCCCTCCCCCTTTCCTCCCCTCCCCCTCCGCTCCCCCTCCTCCCCTCCCCTCCCCCTCCCCTCCCCCTCCTCCCCTCCCCCTCCCCTCCCCTCCCCTCCCCCCTCCTTCCCCTCCCCCTCTCCCAAGAGGACATCTTTGCCGTTGACCTTCACAGAGCACGTGGAGACCCCACTCCCCGCCGCAGCCCGTGCGTCCGTGGCCGAGGGTGGCCGTGCTCCCCGTGCTCCCCCGGGCCCCGCGTTCTCCTCCCTCCCTCCCTCCGCTGCTCTCCCGGGCGGTAAAGCGTGTTCGGATCTGTTTCCAAAGGCCAACTCCCCTCGACCTCTGCTGAGTCCCCTTTTGCTCACGACCGCGCACCTTCCCGTGTCTCGCGGCCGGGCTTCTCTCGGCCGTGGGTTCAGGCATTTTTGTCACAGCAGAGAAGACAGGAGGGAAGGAGGGAGAAAGCTGCCCGCCCGCCGCCGCCTCGTCCTCCGCGTGTGTCCCCAGGCCCCACCGGGCCTGCTCCGACCGGTCTACTCGTTGGCTTCCCTCCGGCCCTCGCCTCCACCTCCGGCGGCATTCGAGGCAGCCGACCACCCCTTCCTTCTAGAAACTTCTCCTCGGCTTCCATAACCGAACTCTCTCCGGCCTGCCCCGCTCGCCTGCCTCCCCCTGGCCCGGCTGGGAGCAGCTCTCTGTGCTCCCGCTCCCTCCTCCTCCTCTGCATACCCCCCCCAACTGCTGTCCCCCCCCTGCCCGGACCCCCACCTGGGCCGTCCGGACCGGTGCCCGCCGCGCCCTTCCCCACCTTCCTGCGCCGGAGCTGCGGTTCTCAAAGTGCGGCCCCCAGGCCAGCAGCATCGCAGGGGAACTTGCTAGAAATGCAAACTCTGGGTCCCCACCCCACACCTGCTGCAGCAGAAGTTCAAGGGTGGGACCCAGCAGTCTGCTTTCGTAGCCCCTGCGGGTGGTTCTGATGCCTGCGCAAGTTCTAGAAGCCCTGCCGTAGGGCTGCCTCTTCTGCAGAGCCTTCCCCGGGCCCTCGGATGAAATTAATGACTTCCTCTTCCCTGTTGCAATTATGTAGCACTTACGCTGTTACAGGTCGCTCTCCAAGAGCCCTCCTCCCCCACAGAGTCAGGTCTAAGGTTATCATCGAGCTCTGTGTTTCTAGCACCGGGCCTAGGGCCTGGCACAAAATAGGCCTCACATTAGCACAAACTGCTTTCATTTTTCCTGCTCCCCTGACCCCTTTTCACTCCCGCTGGCCCTTTCTTTTCCTTGCGTTCTTCTTTCCTCGCGTCTGGCTTGTGGATATGAATAAATTACCAGGATGAGGCCTTACCATCCCAAGGTGAGCTTTTCACTGGATCCAAGCTTTCAAGCCCTCCCTGTCAGTGTCAGTCCGGGTTCAAAGAGAGGAGCAGAACCGTAGATGGGCACGCACACACCCCACACACACACCACACACACACACACACCACACACACACCCACCACACACACCACACACACACACACCACACACACACCCACCACACACACACCCACCACACACACACACACACCACACACACACCCACCACACACACACACCCACCACACACACACACACACCACACACACACACACCACACACACACCCACCACACACACACACACACCACACACACACACACACCACACACACACCCACCACACACACACACACACCACACACACACACACCACACACACACCCACCACACACACACCCACCACACACACACACACACCACACACACACCCACCACACACACACACACACCACACACACACACACCACACACACACCCACCACACACACACCCACCACACACACACACCCACCACACACACACACACACCACACACACACACACCACACACACACACACAACCACACACACACACACCACACACACACCACACACACACACACACCACACACACCACACACACACACCACACACACACACCACACCCCACACACACACCACACACACACACACACACACATACCACACACACCACACACACCACACACACCACACACACACACCACACACACACCACACACACACACACACCCCACACACACACCCCACACCCCACACACACACCACACACACACCACACACACACACACACACACATACCACACACACCACACACACCACACACACCACACACACATACACACACGCTGGTTGCAGGGATTTGAACTTACGCAGCTGCAGAGCTGGTTAAACAGTCTAAAGCTGCCGTCTCTGGGCATCTAAATGTTATTTCAAAATAACATTCTTTTTGATGGCTGCTGTTTTCTTTTCATGTCCAAATCTCGTGTGAAAATGTCTGTTGCGTCCACTCTCCCCAGAAATGTACAGGTAAGGACATTCTGGGAAACACAGTTCAGGTGAGCCCAGATGACACGTGACAAAGGCACCACAACATCCAGACGTCTGATTCTGAAATACCTAAGGTTTACTCTCTGTCGTAAAAAAAAATAGGAGCTATGGGCAAATTTTTGTAAAAAAATAAAAAATAAACCAAAAAAAAAAAAAAAACACACAAAAAAACCCCAGGTCTGGGTAGTGAGGGGAACCCTTCCTAGATTGGCCAACAGTGGAATTGGTTCTAGAAAGACAGATAAGAATTACATCAGGAAGACATCCCAGAAGAGACAAGATCATGATTCTCCACAGAAGACCCTCGGTCACCAGCGAAAGCCATAATTATGCTCAGTGTGTTGTCTTTACTGAAGGCAAGATAGATTTTAGAAAGATTATCAGTAAGGATCAAAAGCAAAGCCATCTAAATTTAATTAATTAGGACATCGTCTAAGCATTATAATTAATTGAGAGGTTTTTGTAAGTGGTGAGTGTCCTAAAGGATAATGAAGTTGAGCAGAATGTGGCAATAACAGTCCAAGAGCTTGGATTCCAGCACTAGCTGTGTGTCCCTGAGCAAGATATTAAATCTCCGTAGGCTTTTATGTTCTCATTTGTAAACTGGCAATGAGAATATTCTCTTCCTTGTAGAGTTACTACGAGAGATAAATGAGAATCCAGGTGAAGTACTTGGCAGAATATTAGGTACATACTGTATCAACTGCTACCAGTATCTCATTATCACCGTTGTGGTCATTATTTTATCATTGTTATTATTTCCCCAGGCAATACTTTCCAGGGAGGTTGATTCCAAAGGCTACACAATACTCTTGACCACTCTAAGTCGCAGGCCAGCGTAGCAGCTAGGGTCTAGCATCGATTGCCAGAAGAGATTCACTCTGCTTATTTTTATGCTTCCTTTGGATTCAAATATAGTTGCCCTTGTCTCCTCTGCCTCAATCCCTGTATAAGTTCTTTTTCCTTTGCCTAAGAAATGGGCTTTGTGGCTTGTCTCCACTTCCTTCCCTACCAGGCCATGGGCAAGGGTGATTTTAGAGCCCAGGGCGCAATGGCTGGAACCACTGCCGCCCTGCCTGCTCACAAGGCGGCACCTGTGTACATGTGACCCTATGGCCTCCCTGGAGCTGAGTTTGGGACTTGTCCTGTGGGGACTTGGGAAAACAGACTAATGTCTGTCCACGGTGGAAAGTGTCATTTCATAACTGTAATCAGAAGCTGTTAAGCATTTTTCTGCCTGAGAAAAAGGATTGTGTATCTCTTTTATCTTTGTTAAACAGTGAAAAACCAACAATGGAATGCTATCCTTTAATTAGAGCTAGTCTCACCACTTTCTTTGTCCTGATTATCGAGTTTTCATAAATCTTTATCTCTGGTAAATCTCCTGTCTCTCCCTCCTCCCAATCTTTAATTAGATTTTCTGGTTTGTGGCCACTTGGAGTAGAGAAAAATCCCTGAACTAGACTTCGGAAACAGTGCAGGCCCTTCTGGTTTTATTACTCAATTTTAGCATTGATTGCATCCCCAGAATGCATTTGCATTTACATACCTCTCTTTTATAACAAAATCTACAGTTGCTATCAGTGCAATAATTTTTTTTCTCCTCTACCAAGCCCAGATTGACTTTATTCCAAACACATAAATTCCCTCAGTGAAATAAATGAAAAGGTTCCTATTCATCCAAAGGTGTGTGTGCACTGCAGGCCGTGTCTCAGCTGTGTTTTCGAGAATGAAATGCCTCCAGCATTCTTTCTACTTTCACCTCCTACCTCCAGAATAGTTCTTGAATTCACTCATCATCTAGAAACACTGTGGGCAGGAGGCTGTTGGTCTAGTTATGGTGAAGGGAACACAGGAACTTAGGAGAGACCTCGTGTGTGTACCTAGGGATGACGATGCTCACCTCTGCCCCTGCCGCTCACTACCCGCTGGGAGACGAAGAGGGCTTCGCTGTGTGACCCACCTTCACGGGGATGGGAGCTTGGCATGTGCACTGTGCAAGGGACAGCTGGGAGAGGACTGCCTGGTAGAGGTTATTCAGGAACAAAGCCGATGCATCCTTGCTCTGGGAATGACACTGGGGCCTTTGGAGAGCCACTGAGGGGCACAGTAGCCAGGGACAGTGTGCGGAGCAGCTCAGAGTTCGAGTTCATGCCAGTCACCACTTTCTGCGAAAATGTTTCCTAGTCTCTTCAAGGAGAGTGAGCGAGCGTGCCGATCCTCGCAGCAGCACGCTTGCAAGTCGGTGGGATTTGTGACAACTCTGCCCGCTTAATTCCATCGGCCAACTGTGCCGCCACCTCTACTGCTGATTGTGGAATCGGGTCTTGCAGAGAAACAGAACCAACAGGATCCGTGTAGATACATAAGAGGAGATTGATTGTGGGACCTGGCCCAGGCAGTGGTGGAGGCCAGAAGCCCCGTGACGCACCATCTGCAAACCAGAGAGCCCAGAAAGCCAGTGGCACAATCCGGTCTGTGTCTGACGGCCTGAGAACCAGGGAGCTGACGGTGCAACTCTCAGCCCACGGCCAAAGGCGTCCGACCCTGGGAGGGTCCCAAGGCCCAAGAGCTGGAGTTGTGATGTGCAGAGGCAGGTGCAGGAGGAGGCTGCAGCTCACGGAGAGAGAATTCACCCGTCCTCCACCTTTGTGTTCTGTCTGGGCCCTCAGTGGATCGGGTGATGCCCCGTTGGTGACGGTAGATGGTAGATTTCCTTTACTCAGCCGACTCGCTCAGATGCTAATCTCTTCCAGAAACATCCTGACTATCGCACTCAGAAATCATGTTTTCCCAGCTATCTGGGCATCCTTCAGCCCAATCGAGTTGATTCCTAGAATTAACCATTGCCATGATCTTCCTAATTTCGCTAATTCTGAGGACTCACTTTTCTCCATACCCTGTATAAATGCTTAAAATTAATGTGAAATGACGTCATCTGGGGAAAGGAGGGAGGATTTAAGGAAGACAGGGAAGATTTACAGGGTCTGTTCCGGGTGGTTTTTTGTACAAGGTACGGTATGAAGTGAGAAACTGCACT
Source organism: Eulemur rufifrons (assembly GCF_041146395.1). NCBI lineage: Eukaryota > Metazoa > Chordata > Mammalia > Primates > Lemuridae > Eulemur > Eulemur rufifrons. Next base: position 13,472,534 of record NC_090995.1, read on the forward strand.
AGGTCACCCTTCACAAGGTGTGCGGGACACAGACTGGCTTTGGAAGAACAGGCGTCAGGCAGTTAACGAGATGTCACAAGCCCCTGGTTTCTCTGTTTTTCATTCTGGTGATGGAGTAGTTCGAGTGTTCAGGGCAGTTCGGGTTCTGAGCTGCTGATTAGTTCTTCCGGCCGTGGGAAGGGTGCAGGATGATGGAGCACCTTTTTCAGCATCAGTCTGAAATCCAGCCAGCAACCTCTGGCCTGATATATTTCATGTGTTCCTTGTCCTTCCAAAGAAGTCATCAGCATGAAGTCATTTCTGAGGGACTGTTTGAGGGATTTTTCCCCTGCTTCGCCAAGAGAACATTGAAAACATATCCTGCTTTCTCTTTCAGGTTCCTAACTCTTTCCTAAGCAATCACCATTCAGCTGGAATAAATCTGCAGTCCTCCTTTCTGTTCCTGGGCCACGAATGGGGTGTGGGCATCAGTGATATTAAGACAACCGTTTGTAATAATAATAGCGTGCAATGATTGAGTGCTTGCTATGTGCTTATCAGAGTCTTATGTCTGTTAGCTCCCTTCATCTTCACTGCAGCCCGAGGCAGTCGGTCCTATTATGATCCACAATTTATAAGTGAGAAAACTGAGGCTCAGAGACGTTAAGCAATTTGCACAGCGTCACCCAGCTGCTAAGTGGCAGAACCTGGATTTGAAACCCGACACTCTGGATCCAGAGCACGTGCTTGTGGTTCCTGCTCTATGCTGAGTCCCCATGGTAATGGAGCGTGGAGGAATTACTTTTTGACCGTCACCTTTGGTATAACACATCCGCTGGGCAGCTGCCAGTTTGTTTGATGAGAAGGTCCAAGTGGAGTGTTCGGAGCTTCCTGGTCATGTGCATTTATTTGCCTAGCGTCTCTCAGTCTCAGTGTTTTGCCCTCAGCCACGTAAGATTCAACCTGAACTTGCTTCTCAGATCCCCATCTGCAACTGACTGGGCCTGTCTGTCCTCTGGGGATTTGGGCGGTGCATTTCTTGGTTTGCTCCGGTTTGCTGCATTTTGGGTTGTTTCTCTTCACCGAACCAGGCCTGAGGTGCTGATGTCAGAGCCTGGCAGGGAGGGCCAGCGTCATGGGGCTCGCTGTGCGCTTTGGCACTCGGAGCTGGAACTATGGGCCAGAAGGGTTTGCAGTGATGCGATTTCAAAGCTGTGGACCCCGGGCTTCCAGGCATAAGGGTTTCATTTTCAGTTGGCTCGTGGTCAGACTGCTTTACAGGTTTTTTATTTGTTTGTGTTTTGCCTTAGGGCTAGGAAGACACATGAAATCACGGCATGTGGCAAAAGGACTAGAAAAGAGTCTTTAGAACTGTTAGAGCACTGTGTTGGGCACACTGTCATCTAGGAAATAAAATCAGTCACGTTACTTAGACTTGTTTATACCTTCCAGGTATAAATGCGAGTATTCATTTGATTCAGGAGCTGTAAAATACAACGAACTCTTTAGGGAAAAGATACGTGTATGTATTTATAAAAGTGTGTATTTGTGAAAGTTGTGTATATCAAAGTTTGGCCGTTGCGAAGTGAGGAACCCGTTCCTGGGCCTTAACTCTTCCCTGTGACGAGGGAAGCCACCTGGTTACTTGGACTCCAGGGTGTCACCTAAGCCTCAGTGTCCCTCTCACGCAGCTTGTGAACAGAGTGACGTCGTCATTTTGATACAGAATAATGTGAGCGACCAGATGAGATGTCTGGGCTTCAGTTAACAGAGCATCTGAACGTATCAGCCACAGTAAAAGGCTCAGCTGCTGTAACAGGAAATCAGACAATAACGTCGCTTAAAAATTCTTTTTTTCTTATGTAACAGTCCAGGGAGAAGGGGCTCATGACAGCCAGGCCATCTGCAACATACCTTTTTTTTTTTTTTTTTCCCCACGCAGCCAGTGGAGGTAACATAGCTTCTGTCCTTTGGTCACTGCTGCCTCGGCTCATAGGAAAGAAGTGTTTGGGTGACACGTGTGTCAGACCAGGCAGTGGCATGCGTCCCGTCTGCTCACATCCCGTCCCGTCTGCTCACATCCCGCTGGCAAGAGTTTGGTCACGTGGCTACTTCGCAGGCAGAGGGGACAGGGAGGTGTCACTTGCCTGGCTGCCCCTCTAACACAAGGGAAGGAGGGGAGTGGACTTTGGGCTGGCGGGCTTCGCCGCGGTCCGCCCCGCGGGGAACAAGCCGAAGCCCCGTCCGGCACATGCACCACCTGGGAGGCCACGGTCGCCGGGTCACCCGCAGTCCTTCCCATCCCGTTCAGAGGTGCTCCCTGGTGGTCTCGCAACCTGTGCAGCAAAAGGCAAGTCACCTCGCCCCCACGCGCGTGCGCACACGCCCTAGACCCCGGCAGAACAGGGGGCAGAAAAGCCACCAGTGAAACTGTCACTGGAAACGAGCGGCAGGAGGCGCGCGCGGCAGCCCCGGAGCGTGGCGGAGCCGGGACCCAGAGCGGGCGGCGGGGAGGCCCCTGGTGGACCCCGGGGCTGCTGTCCCCGCGGAAGTCCTTGTCCCCGTGCCCGGCGGGGACGGGGCTCTTTCTGCTCAGTCCCGGGTCGGCTCTGCCGCGGATGCCGGGGACGCGCCCTCCTGGGCGGCTGCGCAACTTTTGCAGATGTGGGTCTGAGTGCAGCAGTGACGGGGTTCACCGGCGTGGCCGTGTGCCTTAGCTAACGTGGCTCTCGCAGAAACTGCGCTGGCTCCTGCTCTGCCACCTGCAGCAGATTCCCGTGCCTGCAGCCGATCCACCTGCCGGTAGCCGGTTGTTTCCGCGGTTTGGCCCCAGCCTGCTGCTGTCTTTGCTCTCTCGCCCCCCTGTTCACGCCCTCAATGCAAGGGCAGGTGCGGAGGCCTCGAAACGGGCCTGGGCCGGAGGCAGACCCTGTTGCAGGCGTGGGAGGCTTCGGCTTTTGCAGCCCGGCGAGGCCCCAGATGTCTACACTCGTCCCCTTTTGCAGCTCTCTTTGCAGCTCAGTCCAGGTGTGGCCCTCAGGAATGCGGTCTGCCTTCCAGATTAGGTCGGGGCACAGTTTGTTGTTTTCTTTTTCAGGGTCGAGAGATTTGTTGGCACACACCAGATTTTTATAAAACATTTTCCTTGTGACTATTTGGGATTTTTTAAATTGTGGTAAAATATCATAATGTAAAATTTACCGTTTTTACTGTTTTTAAGTGTGCATGCAGTTCAGTGGCAAAACTGAAACTCCATCCCCATTAAACAGTAACTCCTGGGTTTTTTGTTTTTGTTTTGTTTTGTTTTTTTGAGATGGGATCTCACTATGTTGCCCAGGCTGGTCTCAAAGTCTTCGCCTCAAACAGTCCTCCCAGTTTAGCCTCCCAAGGAGCTGGGACTACAGGCTTGAGCCACCACATCTGATAACAATAGCTCCTTATTATTCCCACTTTTCCCCAAGCTCCTGGCAACCACCATTTTACTTCCTTTTTTTTTTTTTTTTTGAGACAGAGTCTCACTCTGTTGCCCAGGCTAGAAGTGCCGTGGCGTCAGCCTAGCTCACAGCAACCTCAAACTCCTGAGCTCAAGTGATCCTCCTGTCTCAGCCTCCCGAGTAGCTGGGACTACAGGCATGCGCAACCATGCCCGGCTAATTTTTTCTATATATATTTTTAGCTGTCCATATAATTTCTTTCTATTTTTAGTAGAGATGGGATCTCGCTCTTGCTCAGGCTGGTCTCGAACTCCTGAGCTCAAACGATCCGCCCACCTCGGCCTCCCAGAGTGCTAGGATTACAGGCGTGAGCCACCGCACCCGGCCCACCATTTTACTTCTGCTTCTATGATTTTTGACTACTCTAGGTACCTTATATAAATAGAATTATACAATATTTGTCTTTTTTTGTGTCTGGCTCATTTCACTCAGCATAATGACTTCAAGGTTAATCCATGATTTAGTGTGTATGAGAATTTCCTTTCCTTTTAGGCTGAATAATACTCCATTGTATGTATATACTACATTTTGTTTATCCATTCATCCATTGATGGGCACTTGTTTCTCCTTTTGTTTATTGTGAATCATGCTGCTATAAACATGTATACAAATATCTATTCAGGTCCCTGTTTCAATTTTTATGACTATATACCCAGAAGTAGAATTTTGGGATCACATGGAAATTCTATTTTTAATGTTTTGAGGAGCCACCATACTGTTTTCCACAGCAGCCTTGATTCACATTACAAGAAGTTTGGACTCTGGCTGTATCAAGCGTTTCATACAGTGTCTTAATGATGTTATCAAGGACTCAGTTCCTCCACTCTGCCATCCTCAGTATGTTGGCTTTGGGTCTTCATGTTTGTGGTCTCCTGGTTACATCATGGCTGCCATAGCACCGGGTACCATGTTTTCACTACAGCATCCCAAGTGGGGAAAAAAGGAGGGTGGGTGGAAAAGAGGCTTCCCACTATCAGGGATGCAAACCCTTCCCATTTTCTACTCGGCATACTTCCCCTTGCTTCTCATTGGCCAGGTTCAAGGGCGTCTAGAAGGGTACTTGTCAAAGGAAAATGAGCTAGCTACGATTGGCTTAACTAATCGTGGCCTATCCCTTGGGCTGAGCACATTAATGGCCCACATAAAATTAGACTTTCATTAGCTAAGAAAAAGGGGAAATGACTATTGGGATGGCAGTTACGTCTGCCACATGTGGGCAATATTTTTTATTATTATTAAAGAGAGGAGGATCTTGGCATATTATTGAATTAAAGTAACTGGTAGGAGGGAATTACTTCTGGGATTATTCCATAAAAGGTGTCAGGACAGGGTGTCCCATCTGTTTCTGAGAAAAAGAATCCATCAGGCCACTAGCACGAAAGGGTCCCTATATAGGTCATCTGTCGATTGAACGAAGGCGATTGCTTTTAGAAACCAAGACGGGATTGGAGAGAAAGCATCACCATTGGTTCTACTTGGAAATCATCATATTTGTTTGGAAATGGTAATATTTTATGGAAATTCTTTACTAATATATTGCTTCTTACCAGTGCTCACAAAAAAATTTGTGAGGAGGAAGAGATTGATCTGATAGATTGGATGATATTGTTTATATCTGCTGATTAGGGGAAGTCATATACTTCTAAGGTGACACCAGGTCACCCGACTGTTGTCCCTTTCCAAACTTAGGATTCAGTGAAAACAAAATTTTGCCCGTTAACAGAATGAGTGTGACCTGTTGGCTGGTTGTATTACCTACCTCCCCGTCCTGATTTATATCCGAGAGCCTGTTAACATTTTAGGGAAAAGACAAAACAAACAGCTCTTGTCATTACCACTCATAATTACAAATGAATGACAACATTATGCAAGCCCTTCACGCTTGCCCATGACACACGTGAGAAATAGCTTAAGATTCCCAGAAGGTTAAAAAGAAAAAGAAAAAAACAAGGATACTCTTGTTTCACAGACACTGTGACAGTCCTTGTCATTAGCGGATGACTCGTTCATCTTTTCTGCTTCATTCCAGCTGGTTCTGAGAGCAGAATGAAAAATTACTGTGGCAGGGAGCTCACTTCCTGAGAAATTACAAAATGAAACAAAGATAATCCAAGATCCCGAGAGCCCTTGCAGTGGAACATAGTGAACATTTCTGGAAAGGCTGGCTGTGCTAGACACTGTTCTGAGTCCTTTAAATATATCTTCAATCCGCACAAAAACCCTGTAAGGTAGGTACAATTCTTATTCCCACTTTATTGATGGAGAAACTGAGGCATGGCGAGGACTTAACCAAGCTCACACAACCAGGAAGCAGCGGAGCTGGGATTCCTCGCCCTGGTCGTCTGGCTCCAGTCCGTGAACTAGAGCTGCCTCTTTCCAGGTCCCAGGTAGGGCCAGATCCTTCTAATTTATAACAAGCAAATCCTTTCCGGCCCCAGAAAATACTGTATCTTACCTTTTGTGACACTTCAGTCATTAAGTGGTTTCTCACTAATTAAGTTTTAAAAGCTGTAAGTGAAGATGATCCCCTGGGCTTCCCTTCCCATTTGTAGACTGGAGTTGTTTTATCATCCGTTGACAGAACAGAAAGTTTGTCCTCGAGGACTGGCATTGCCAACAGTGTGCTGTGTTCTTTGACCTTGGTAGCTTCAATGGCTTATACTGTAAGAACTGTTTGGAATTTGAGGATAAAAGTATGAATCATATGACCTTGACTTTGTAAATACCCCCTTTCAAACCAATGAAAGTAGCTGGAGTCTTAGGTAACGAGCGAATGTGGGCGCATAGTAATTTTTGCTTCCCCAAGAGGGTGACTTTTCACACGGCCGGGTATTCTCTTGGACACTTGCAGCTAGCAGACTCCAGAGCCACAAAAATGTCAACCGTGGGAGCCGCCGCAGGCCTTTTGCTACAGGTCGTTTTCTCACTGAGGGAAAAATGAGGGCTTCAGGGATGCCATGTCACAACAGGAGCAGGGAGAAAACTGGGATTGTCACCGTCTGAGTCACACTGTTGGAAAGTCCCTGCTGTGCCGGGTAAAAGAGTAAAGATCACTCAAACTTAGGCAATGGCATTTATTGGAATTAAACAATGTGCGACAGAAATGTACAGGGAATTAGCAGTTCTGGCTCTCTGGGAAGATTTGACCATCTGGATAACAGCTTTGCAAATCACTTGGATAAATGATAGCGCTTGGAGGAGAGAGCCTTCCAAACCAAAACCAAATGCCAGAAGCCTTTCAAGGTTTATGCAATTCTGGTGCCTTTTGTTAGAAACTCATTAGGTGACGTTGTTCTAGACGTAAGTAACTATCGGAGACATGGGAACCATTATCCTTAATTTTTTCACCATGAGATATTACTGGAAGATAAATATCAATAGAGTCAATATTGCGTAGAGTAAAAAAGAATCACAATTCAGAATGCAAAGATAAAACTATCTTAGGAATGTGGAGTATTTTTTTCTTCTCTCCCTCTTTGTTTAAAGAGACAAGGAAACGTGTATTCTCCTAGCTGGCCAGGTACCTTGTTGATTTAGCTCAGGGAAAACGTGGAACTTTTCCTTGTTAGGAAATGTAAGTACAGTTTGGGTGACACTTTCTAACGTGACTGGAAAGCCATGGACCAGTTTATTTCCATGGTGTCTGGAAGGATAGAAGACGGAGCTCCATCCCTCCATTTTAAATTTAATTCTTGGGCAACAGGAAGGCAAAGTTAAGAGGGTTAATTTAATGGAGGTATTCATTTATTCTTTGCGAGGTACTTCTAGTCAGGTGTCTGAAGTCAGGCCAGAGCAGCTCCGAGAGAGTCCTGTGAACTAAACCAAATGGAACGTTCATCTCCAGGCACCTCCAGGAATCCTCTCCAGTGCCGAGGGCAGAAAGCACAACAGTGTGCTGTATTCTCTACTGCAGGTTCTTTGGTCACGGTATAAGCCGGCTACGGGCTAAAGAAGGACAAATAGACTCTTTGGGCAAGAAAAGAGAAGTATGTGTAACAGAGTCCCCTTTTTTGGTTGACACAGTCCCACCAGGAAGGGAGAAAGAAGTAAAATGTCAGGATATGTCAGATGGGACATGGGTAGGTGAACAAAACCAGAATCTGGTCCTAAAAGAGCTTTTTACTTTGATGTTCTGGTCTCCAGAATAGTCTTGGCACTGAACTGTGTGTTTTGCAGAAGTGGGGAGGGAGATGGAGTAGGTAACGGAACTTTCTGTATCTACATACACACACACACACACACACACACACACACATTATTCTGGTCTTAAGCTCACACTTGTCAGTTGCAAAAAAAAAAAAAAAAAAAAACACAACCTTGCACAGTAAGGTGTGTTATAGCTAAAGTGTATGTTCTTCATTATAAGAATCTTTCTACTACTTTGGAAGTCTGACTTAGATCATCACATATTTCTCAGTCCTTGTCCAAGTGATTTATAAACTACCTAAGATCTAACCAAAGTCAGTAAGGCATTAATTTAAAAGGCATAAATGGGTCACAGATTTAAATGTAAAATGTAAAACTATAAATCTTTTAGAAAACAAGATTGGAGAAAATCTTTGAGCTCTAGGGTTAGGCAAAGAGTTCTTAGGCTTGACATCAAAAGCATGACACATAGAAGGAAAATTTAATAAGTTGGATCTTATTAAAATTACAATTTTGGCTCTGCAAAAGATCCTGTTAAGTGCCAAGACCATTCAGCTGGGGGAAAGACAGTCTTTTCAATAAATGGTTCTGGATATTTATATGCAAAAGAATGAATGACCTTATGCCATATACAAAAATTAACTCAAAATGGATCAAAGACCTAAATGGGAAGAGCTAAAACTGTAACACTCTTAGGAGAAAATACAGGGAAAAAGCCCCATGACATTGGATTTGGCAGTGATTTCTTGGTTAGGACACCAAAAGCATCAGCAACAAAATAAAAAATAGATAAATTAGACTTCATCAAAATTAAAAACTTAAATGTGTCAAAAAACACTATCAACAGAGTGAAAAGGCAACTGATGAGAAAATTTTTCAAATCATATGTTTTGTTAAGGGATTAGTATCCAGAATATATAAAGAACTCCTATAACTCAACAACAAAAAAACCAAACTACCCACTTTAAAAATGTGCAAAAGACTGAAGTAGACATTTCTGCAAAGAAGACAGACAGACAGATGGCCAATAAGCACATGGTTGCAGAAATCTACACAGGTGGTAAAATTGCATGAAACTAAATACACAGAGAGAACGGAGTGCATATAAAACTGGCGAGATCTCAATAAGGTTGAACAATTGTATTGATGTCAATTTCTTGACTGCTGACATTTTCCTAAGGTTATACAGGATGTTACTGTTGGGGAGAGAGTGAAGGATATACAAGATCTCTCTGTATTATTTATTACAACTGCACGTGAATTTGCAGTGATCTCTCCTGCCCCCAGAAAGAGGCATAACCAATGTTAAAATCCTGAAGAAGCACCAAAGTAGTTCCACTGCAAGCTAATAATACAATCATTCCTAAATTATCCTTTTCACCTCTCAAAGCATCCCTTTGAGATAAGAAGGGGCAATTTTTATCTATCAGTAGGCAAGGGATACAGTGTGTTTTTTCCCAGAATTTGGACATAATAAGGTCGCCCTATGAGAGTTAAACTTAGTAAAAATAAAACAACTTACGAAAGTAGCCATTAGCCACTGTAGATGCTTCCAAAACACAGGGCAGTATATACTGAAAGATTACAAAACATTGGAATCTCAGGAAGGTAGACCTTCAATGTGAAGATAAGGTTAAGATATTTTTTAGAAAGCTATGTGAAGACAAAGCTATTACTGTCAGGAAGGGTCTCTACACCCATCTAGAAGAGTGTCTAGAAAAGTGGGAGCCTGGAGAAGAGGGAGGTGTTCTGTTGTCCCCTGCCCTGGGGCGTGGGGACTCGTCCTCACCCAAGTGCTGCTGTGCTTGGCAGTTAGAGTTGGCACGGCGGCCACTTAGGGGACGTGGGCTATGTGTGAGGGTCTTTACCTGCATCGTCTCTACCTGCATTTTTTTTCTTGTTTTCTTCCTTTATTCACACATTGTTCATTTCACTGGAATTTCTTCTTTCATCCGCATCCTTCCAAGGGCAGAGGGCCTCCTCCCCAGCCGACACTGGCCGGGCAGCCCCGGAAGCTCGCAGGGCTGGTGCCGGCTTGAAGCTGGGCTTCCTCCGGAGCATCTTTGCCGCCAGTTGTAGTAGGTGGACCTTGAGGTGCCAGGGAACCTATGCTGGAAGCAGCGACAGGGTACCGGCGTGTTCAGGGAGATGCGATGCTCTAGGTACATCTAGGTCTAACGCATGCTTGGCCCGCTGCGTTAAGACCATGCCGGGGCTTGACACCGCCAGTGAGGGGCACCCCAGCCCCTCGGCCACCTGCTCCTCTGGTGGCAGCTTCTCCATCTCCTCCAGGACCGGGCAGCTCCTGCTTCCCGGCATAGCAAGGGGAGCGGGAAATCTCAGGGAAGCGCTGGGAGGGTGCCTCATTCATCCTCAGCACCATCCTACGAGACGTTTTAGAAGTTATCTGTATAATTAAACTAAGGTTTAAGAGACGAGATAACTAGTTCACATAGCTAGTGGGTGGCGGAGCTGAATTTTACCCTATGCCTGGCCACGCACTTCCATTCCACCCAACAAGCCTCTCTTTCGAGGAAATTAGTACATAAATTGGTTTACATACTCGGTCACCACTGCCGTTTTCTGTGTTCCCTCTACATCTTGGGTACTGATGAGGTTATTTTTTTGTTGTTGTTAGCATAATTGATGGCTTTATTATTAGCCCACAACTTTTTGGACATAACATAAATGAAGACTGACTGGCCATATTGTATATGCTTAAAATGTTCACTGTTCTTCCTTCACTCTCTTATATGAACTGGAAAACCATGGACCACTAGTTCATACAGTGGCTTTTGAGACTGTTACATAGAAATAATTGTATTCATCAGACCTCATCTCAGAGTTTCCACCGCCTGGTATAGTAGGGTATCAATGACTATGCATTGGATTGGGCTGGCTCAGATTGGATTACAATGATTGAAAGTGGCTCTGAGTCTATCAACTCTGTTAGGTTGGTGTAAAGGTAATTGCAGTTTTAACATTGTTGACATCTGCCGTTTTATACTGGAATACATTCGTAAATAAATGTGGTTATGTTATACATAATTTTAATGTGCATTTCTTACTTTTTTTTTTTGCTAATCACTTATTACTTACTGTTTACTTTATATCTATTTTAGACTTTGGAAATGATGTTAGACAGAAAGCAAATTCAAGTGATTTTCTTATTTGAGTTCAAAATGAGTCAAAGCAGTGGAGACAATGTGTAAGATCAACAACGTAATTTGGCTCAGGAACTGCTAACGAACGTACAGGGCAGGGGTGGGTCAAGAAGTTTTGCAAAGGAGACCAGAGCCTTGAAGATGAGGAGCGCAGTGGCAGCCATGGGAAGTTGACAATGACCAACTGAGCGTAACCATCGAAGCTGATCCTCTTACAACTATACAAGAAGTTGCCAAAGTTGCAGAAGAACTCGAGGTCGACCATTCTACCGTCATGTGGCATTTGAAGCAAATTGGAAAGGTGAAAAAGCTCAGTAAGTGGGTGCCTCATGAGCTGACCGAAAATCAAAAAAAACATCATTTTGATGTGTAGTCTTCTCTTTTTGTACGTAACAGCAATGAACCATTTCTCGATTGGATTGTGACATGTGGCGAAAAGTGGATTTTATACGACAACCAGTGGTGACCAGCTCAGTGGTTGGACCAAGAAGAATCTCCAAAGCCCTTCCCAAAGCCAAACTTGCACCAAAAAAAGGTCATGGCCACTGTTGGGTGGTCTGCTGCCAGTCTGACCCACTGCAGCTTTCTGAATCCCAGCGAAACCATCGCATCTGAGAAGTCTGCTCAGCAAATCCATGAGGTGCATGAAAACTGCAATGCCTGCAGCCGGCCTTGGTCACTATAAAAGGCCCGATTCTTCTCCGTAACAACACCCCACCACACATCACACAACCAACGCTTCAAAAGTTGAACGAATCGGGCTACTAAGTTTTGCCTCATCCGCCATATTCACCTGACCTCTCGCCAACCGACTCCCACTTCAAGCATCTTGACAACTTTTTGCAGGGAAAACACTTCCACAGCCAGCAGGATGCAGAAAATGCTTCCCAAGAGTTCATGGAATCTGAAAACACAGATTTTTACGCTACAGGAATAAACAAACTTATTTCTCGTTGGCAAAAATGTGTCCATTGTAATGGTTCCTATTTTGATTAATAAAGATATATTTGAGCCCAGTTATAATGATTTAAAATTCACAGTCCAAACCGCCATTACTTTTGCACCAACCTAACAGATTCTATAATTCATTTAACACTCCTGCCCAGATATATGCTCAGACTAAGGCCCGTTATTAGGTCCAGATGTCTGTGTCCTGGTCTGAAAGACCTACCTCATCAGGTAGTCCAGTTCTGGAAACAAAGACCTCCGGACACTCTGCAGAAGGGACTGGCTCACCAGCCTAAAGGGTATCGGGTTCCCTCTCTGGTCTCAACACTTGGAAAGTGCAGAGTCCCTGCACGTGAGGATGTCATGGAGGTGCTCGGAAATGTCAGTGCTGGTTCAAGCCCAAGAAATGAACTTGTTGCAGTTAATTGTAAAACTCAAAATAATGAGCACTGATAGCTCCCCTAGAAATGCCATTTAATCCTATTACCATTCCATTCGGTCCCCAGTGGAGGTCACTAGGGCGAACTTTATCTTCTTAGAGCAGGTGTATCTTTTTTTTTTTTTGCCTTAAGGATCGTGTTGGCATCCAGTATCTTAGATAGCTATCTATTTTGTTTGATGGTTTCAGGCAAAGATAAGACATAAAGTGATAACTGGTTATTTCTTTCCGTTTAATACCAATAATTTTTCATAGACTCTTCAGAAGCTTCCAGTTTTCACTGCATTTTGGGAGGAATTTATTATTCATATATTTTTGCTTTAAAAATGTAAGTAACGTCCATAATCAACAGAGCAAATAGGCAGCTTACAGAATGGGAGAAAATATTCGCAAGCTATGTAGCCCAAAAGGGGCTAATATCCAGAATCTACAAAGAACTCGGGCAAATCAGCAAGAAAAAAATAAACATCCCCTTTAAAAAGTGGGCAAAAGACATGAACAGAAGCTTTGCAAAGGAAGACAGACAAATGGCCAATAAATATATGAAAAAAATGCTCAGTGTCACTAATCGGGGAAATGCAAATTAAAACCACAATAAGATATCACCTGTTAGAATGGCTTTTATTAAAAAGTCTAAAAACAGATGTCGGTGTAGATGCAGAGAAAAAGTAACACTTATACACTGTTGGTGGGACAGCAGATTAGTATTAATACAATCTGTATGGAAAACTGTACGGAGATTCTTAGAAGAACTAAAAGTAGACCTACCATTCCATCCAGCAATCCCAGTACTGGGTGTCTACCCAAAGGAAAAGAGTCATTTTATCAAAAAGACACCTGCACTTGAAGTTGCAACACAATTCACAGTTGCAAAGATGTGGAGTCAACCCAAGTGCCCTTCCGTCCACGAGTGGGTTACCAAAATGTGGCATATGTATACCATGGACTACAGCTCGGCCATAAAAATGGATGAATGAATGCCTTTTGCAACAATTTGGATGGAACTGGAGACCATTATCCTATGTGAAGGATCAGAAGAATGGAAAAACAAACACCACATGTACTGGCTATTAAAATGGAACTAACCGATGAGCACTCATGTGCACAGAGGAATGTAAAACTTAGTGGAAATCAAGCAGGGGGAGGGGAAGGAGGGAGGCGTAAAAACATACCCAATGGGTACAAGGAACACTATTTGGGTGATGGGCACACTTAAAGCTGTGACTCAGACATTACAAAAGGAATCCATGTAACCAAAAAACATTTGTACCCCCTTAATACTTTGAAATAAAATAAATATAGGCCGGGCACGGTGACCCATGCCTGTAATCCTAGCACTCTGGGAAGCCAAGGCAGGAGGATCTTGAGGTAAGGATTAGGGGACCTTATCTCTACCAAAAATAGAAAAAATTAGCCAGGCATGGTGGCGCATGCCTGTAGTCCCAGCTATTTGGGAGACTGAGGCAGGAGGATCGCTTGAGCCCAGGAGTTTGAGGTTGCTGTGAGCTAGGCCGACGCCATGGCACTATAGCCTGGGTGACAGAGAGAGACTGTCACACACACCAAAAAAGAAAAGAAAAAAATAAATAATGTATTGTTACTGGGGGAAAAATGTAATATCCAACAGTAAAAATATGGTATAAAAAATGTAACATCCAAAATGCCTGACATCTGTTATTTTTTTTCCAGTATGTTTATTAGAGCTAATTTAAAGGTATAAAGAATCCATGGTTTTCCAGAACATTCATCTTTAGAGTCTTCTGAGATAGCTGCTCAGTAACATGTCATGAGAAAAGTTCAGATTTGCAAGGCATTTGTCATTTCCTCCTGCGTTGCTAATTTATCTAGCAACCGTGTGTTTCTACAACTCACGTCTGCCAGGCTGGAGACTTACGTACATGCCGGATCCCTAAATCCCTAAATGTCACCACGGGCATTAAAAGTAGGCTGGAGTCCGCCTTTGGTACCTAGCTCTTCTCCTTAAAGTCCTAACCCAAACCCTTTTGGCTTTTCTTAGATGTATCTATGCTTATACAAGGATAAATGTTTTTATGAAAAATTTTTCATTAGTCCTCAACTAAGACTCCGGAATATTTAAACTGATGCTGTGTAACAATAATCCACGTTAGGTGCTTAGGGGTTTCCCACATGAGAAGGTAGCAGTAATGATGCTGATTTGAATCACGGTTTCATAAGATACGCTGTTGTTTTCAGTTATACTAAACTTCCTTTCTAATAATATCTCGAAAGAGGTAAATTTTTGCCTTAATTGTTAGTACCTGTTGATTTTATTTCAGTGGTGCAGGCATGGATGGGAAGAAATGCAGCGTCTGGATGTTTCTACCTCTTGTGTTCACTTTGTTTACTACAGCCGGGTTGTGGATAGTGTGAGTATTCTCTTATCTAATTACTTAAGGATGCAGGTGCAATGTAGGTAAAAATGTAAAGTTTTAATAAAATATGGCATATCTATAGGAATATATCTATAAATACTTCTTAAATAACAGCCAGGCTCACGCCTGTAATCCTAGCACTCTGGGAGGCCAAGGCGGGAGGATTGCTCAAGGTCAGGAGTTCAAGACCAGCCTGAGCAAGAGCGAGACCCCCGTCTCTACTAAAAATAGAAAGACATTAGCTGGACAACTGAAAAATATATAGAAAAAATTAGCCAGGCATGGTGGCACATGCCTGTAGTCCCAGCTACTCGGGAGGCTGAGGCAGGAGGATTGCTTGAGCCCAGGAGTTTGAGGTTGCTGTGAGCTAGGCTGACGCCACGGCACTCACTCTAGCCTGGGCAACAGAGTGAGACTGTCTCAAACAAACAAACAAAAAAAACTTAAATAACATATTTACTAATTCAACCTTGCTAAACTTTCTATTTCTTTTCCCATCTTCTGTTACCCAAAATAAATAACAAGAGTGAGTAATAAATTATGCAAAGCAGGTAGTGGAGAATACTGGTTTGGCTTTGTGTTCCTGTGTTGTTCTTGTAATGAACATTTTGCAAACTGGTTATAGGAATTTATGATTTGCAAGATTTTCTAATTTGACACTAACATGCTGTGGGTTCTATTTGTAGTGCAGTGTTTGTGACGAGGTCTGATACGTTTAGAAAATGAATATCACGAAGTTGGAAGTCCTGGCTTACCACAAAGTGTTCCCACACTTGCTTATTTCAAGTAATATCCACTTTAAGAAAATTATTTCAGTTCCTTGAAGATCATTTAGAAAGAGGATACCTACTCCTGAGAAATTAGAGACTTTGAGTTCTAATTTTAGTTTGATTCAAGTGGTATGGACTAGTTCTTTATTTTCTGATTTCTAAATTATAAACATTGACATTAATTTGGGGAGTGTTTTGAAACTTAAGGACATATTAATAATGACATTTGACAAAGAACAAGGTGATCTATGCGTAAAGAATTGTAGTAAAAGAGCATTTTCTCAGGAAAAAATGAATATGATTTAGTGCGGTTAGTGTAATACAAGTGGGAAACACATGATTGGGTTTTCTTCCAGTTTCTTTGTTTTGTAACTTTCATTCTTTCTTGATAGATACTTCATAGCTGTGGAAGATGACAAAATTTTACCATTAAATTCAGCTGAAAGGTAGGTAACATTTCTCTCTGAGTAATTTATTATCCATGATACATTTAGTCACAACTTTGCCCCTGGCAGGGTTACACTGCACAATGACCACGTCACCCTGAGCCTCTTCGTTTTTCGTTATCCAGGAAACCTGGCGTGAAGCACGCACCATATATAAGGTAACTCGCTGATTTTCTTCTGAGCTGTTGGATCTTAGGAAAAGTTGGGAGGGCTGCAGATTTGAACACAGTCATCGTAAAACATTTCATCTTTTTCAAGTATTGCAGGTGACGACCCTCCTGCCAGCTGCGTGTTTAGTCAAGTTATGAACATGGCAGCCTTCCTAGGTAAGAAGAACATCAAGAATGCTTCCTGCACTTTGGTACATTCCTTTTCTATTTTAAATTTTCCCAAACCCAAATCAAAACAATGGTGGGCTTACTTGATGATATAGTGTCATACCATGTCAATACGCCGAAGCCAGCTTTTTGTTTGCAGGGTCCTGTTGTCTTATAAATCCTTTTACGTTCACCCTGCCTTCCTGACATTTTTCTCTTCCCTTTATCATCTTTATAATTTCAGCCTACTCTTGACTTTATTTTTTTTTGCTTCATGAAATAATATGTTTCACATACCATAAAATCCTGCATGAAAATGTAGTATTTTTGCACTATGTTTGCTGTGAAAGGAATGCTGTTTCCTTCACTGGCAAAGATGAACAATGCATAGATACATATTGATGGAAACAGATGTTATTGTTAAACCTGAAAGTCAACATTAACATTAGGATGACACTCTCTCCTGTGCCTACGCACACATCAACCTGGCAAATGGAGAAGTGGGCTTTAAAAAAAAAAAAAAGGAGGAAGGAAACCTTGGGTGATCATGTCTGGCACCAATTTCGCACTTTGTCTTCAGGGCCCAGGACTGTCATTTAACGTCCTGTCCCCCTGAGCTGAGAGGGGTCCACGACCCTGCTCCGTCCTCGGAGACAGTGGGAAACGGCCGTGCTCTCTGTGCTTGGTCTAACCCACCTCGTGCACCATGTCCTCAAGACCGGGCTCCCCGGTGCCCTGCGGAGGCTCGGCCAGCCGTCACGGTTGGCGTGCTGCTGGGAAAGGACCTTTGCACAGAAGTGTTCTGGAAACGGTCCTTTTGATGGTGAGACTTTCACTCCAAGCAAGAGACAGAGATGACGTTATTACTGAGGGAGTAGTTGGGCTTTGTGGTACCTGTGCCCTAAGAGGTGACCTGTTGTTCCCTCCCCCACAAAGAAAAATTCCTACTCTTTTTTTTTTTTTTTTTTTTTTGAGACAGAGTCTCACTCTGTTGCCCAGGCTAGAGTGAGTGCCATGGCGTCAGCCTAGCTCACAGCAACCTCAGACTCCTGGGCTCAATCGATCCTCCTGTCTCAGCCTCCCGAGTAGCTGGGACTACAGGCATGCGCCACCACGCCCGGCTAATTTTTTCTATATATATTTTTAGCTGTCCATATAATTTCTTTCTATTTTTAGTAAAGATGGGGTCTCGCTCTTGCTCAGGCTGGTCTCGAACTCCTGAGCTGACATGATCCTCCCGCCTCGGCCTCCCAAGCGCTAGGATTACAGGCGTGAGCCACCGCGCCCGGCCCCTGCTCACTCTTAACGTGCTCTTTTTTAACGTTTGCTGTAGGAAAGGGAAGCTCTGTGGAGGTCTCTGGGAAAATCGGGGGAGATGGCTGGTCCAACATGCAACACAGGCAGAGTCTTAGTTTTCCCAGAAAGCTCAAAACATGAGGGCCATGGAGAAGTTTCCTACTGGGCCCAGGAGGCCTCTCTCCATCCTGCGAGATTCAAAGAGAAGCGCACGGGGGCTTCTCTGCAGTTTGCAAGACCCTCCCTGGCGCTAAGCACGTTTTGGTGGAAGCCTTCCCCGCCCCCCCCCCAGGCTTCCCCAGAGCACGTCCCCAAGGCAGGAAGGCACCGACCGACGGCTGTGCTGCCACCAAGGAGAAGGTCAAACATACCCCAGTGCTGCAGGTGCCGAATCTGTCAAAAAGCTTTCCTCCCCGTGCCCTTGGCAGTCGGGATGGTCACACCCAGACGCCCACAGGCATCGGGAAGGACGGCACTGGGGCAGCTGGAGCACACGTGGGCTCCAGTCCTCGCAGTCAAGGGTGGCTGTCGCTGCCTTCGGCCTCGGAGCTGCCAGGCGCTTTGTGCTCTCTCCTTTTCTCTACTCCTGACACCATTCTTCCGAAAAGACCTAGTCAACTCATTCATACCGAGACGTACGTAGCTGCTAAGGAACATTTGCATTTAACAGAGCGCAGAGCCCCAAAGGTGAGGCTGCGACGGAGGGTCCAGGGCCCTTTCCCGGCCCCTCCGCAATCTCAGCATGTCGACCTGCAGCTTGGCACGGACTCCTGTGGTCACCCCACAGGGCGCCATGACAGTGATTAACAGCCATCATGTATGTTCCAGGCACGGTGCTAGGTGCTTTGCAAATACCTCATTTACTCATTAATACTCAGGAGCCTGGGTGTAAAAATGCTATCACAAGCTGTCTGTCCTCCACTGGGCTCTAGCGAAACCAGTGAACATGTTGGAGGCCACATGCTGTTTCCTTCATATTCTTAAGACAACTGATAGTTCCCAGCAGTCTTTAATGTATAATCCAAAAAGTACTAGTTTGCACAGCTCACATGTTTGTCCAGTTATAAAGCTTAACTAATTATAAACACGTTTCCCAAAACAAAACAAGGAAAGCAAATACCCCTCTTCCAGATGACATCTGTCCTCATCTTATTCTCCAGCCCTTCCCGCTCCACTAAGAAGCAATTGAGCTTTTACTAGCTCTTGCTCTGAGGGATTGCAACATGCAGTGTTTATGCTGTGTTATCTTTCATCATTTTTAGTGCCATCTGGTAGACACCAAACTGATTGAGATTGGTGTTCAATGGGAACAAACCCACAATTATTTATTTATCAACTCTGGGAGTGGAAAACCATCAGTTTACTAAAGATTCTCGCTCCAAACTGTGGATGCTTTTGTCTGCTCGGGTCTGTGAGACCTCAGACTTACTTTAGACTATATAACCAACTTGGAGAAATAAGTCACTGCTTTTTGGCAGCCGCAGAGATTATAATTTGCAATCTAAAAATGAATCTGTGTCACATTAATTGAAATTACTTAGCAAAGATCTTGTATCTTTTTGGACAAACTAACCAAAGATTGAATGCTCAATTATTTTCTTCACAGAATTAGTTATGTTCTTTGCCCTGAATCCATACTTTTCTTTCCACTGGAGGGAAGAAAAGACCTAAGACGAATTTCTTGGAAGGCGAGTTATTTTCTGCCCTGGGAGGCTGGGAGGATAAAGCTAATAGCTGAATGATTTCAGTTACCTAATAGCAGCTGCTCTCTCTCCTTCAGCCAAAACATATCGACTGCTGTGTTCTGCGGCAGTCATAAATAGGAATTATTGACGCCTAAACAGCAAAACTGAACAAAACAAAAAAGAATTTGGCCAGACACCAGTGTAGTGCCACAATGAAGAGATGTTATTTTGGGTTTTGAACTTTAAAAACCCAATCAGACTCAAAGTTAAAAATTTAATCTAAAAAACCCAGCAGTTATTTTGTTTATGCTTTTTAAAAATAGACAGGAAAATTAAATAGGCAAACACCTATAGGGCAAAGGACTGTGCTAAATACCAAAAACGACAGAAGGTCGTTAAAAGTCTTTTCTAAAATTAATATGTAGTGAAATCTAAAATTCTTAATGAAACTGAAAAATGTATGTATTGATCAGACGTGAATGTACTGAAAGTTGGTCAGCATACGTGAAGATGATTTTGAAATTGCCCCTAAGTCTTTTTCAGGAAGGTAAAATCAAATCACCACTCGGTTGAAAGTGGACTTCATAACCGATAGTCTGAATCTGTCTCCCTTCGTACCTGAGTGTTAATCTTTATTAGTTCCACCGTTCTCAAAATCCCACTAGAATCTATTTTGAAAGGAACGTATGTCCCGCCTGAGCTGGTTCATAATGGAGTTAATAGGTAAAAAGGGCGAGGCCTGCCTGGTGTTTGGAATGCAGTTCTGGAAGTTAGGAGAGTTGGGCTGAATCCCTGTCTTCAAATCGGTCTCCTTCTGCCTTCTTCCATCGTCTGTCCATGGTGTGATGACTTACCCTCCATACTGCAAATAGCAAGGCTCGCAGTGCTGGGACCAGGACATGATCCGTGTCCCGTGCCTGCTGGACGATGCTGACAGCGGCCAGTGACGCCCCTCCCCTGGGCACAAAGGGAAGAACTGGGCGGGTGGGTCGACATGGAGAGCCATTGCAAGGACTGGGTTTGGGGCTTATGCCCGAGTTCCAGCACCATCCTATCCCACAAAACTGACCAGCGAGAGCTGTCAGAGGAATACTTTGCACTGGTCATTTTGAAAAGAAACTAACTGTGCTGTTCTGGTGTTTTGTCACTATGCCCTGTCTAGCAGGCACACGCAGCTAATTAGCGTGTGTCTCCTGTGGTGCTGTGCTGAGTTCTCCCATCTCGATCCAATGGCTTCTTTATCTGGTGACCACTTGGTGTCGGGGTGCTGTGTGCTGAGTCTCTCCTCTCCCCACTTCCTTTTCCTGTTCCCATCCTAAAAATCAGTAAGACGTTGTACCCATTTTTCATCCCCTTAGATAGTTATTGTGAATACACTTCTGACACAACTCCTAACTAGGTCCCTCCAACCAACAGGTTGAGAAACTACTGTCATCTCAAGCATAATCCATTAATTTTCTGATCAATAGCGGGCACTAGCTAAAGCACATACTAAAAGCTGTATCAGGGCTGAATAATTTGAAATTTTCATAAATCATGGCTTATCTCTATTTTGTTTCTAAAATCCAAATAGTAATCAAGTTTTATACCACTCTTTGATCAGAGGCACTTGGAACTGAGAGTCAACTTGCTGAGCTTAACTGTGCAGCCTGACATTATGAAATCCAGTGTACCTGGGAAATGTAAATTTATGGCTAGATTTTCTTTATTAATGGATACCAATGGCTTGTATTGAAGCTAAAACCTTTAGCAAATAATGACCAACTTAATTTCTGTATAAAGAGGGTAATTCTTGAATTTCTGATGGTCTTTCCTACTGAAGTTTAAATGTCAAAATAAATTGTCGGGCCGGGCGTGGTGGCTCACGCCTGTAATCCTAGCACTCTGGGAGGCCGAGGTGGGCGGATCGTTTGAGCTCAGGAGTTCGAGACCAGCCTGAGCAAGAGCGAGACCCCATCTCTACTAAAAATAGAAAGAAATTATATGGACAGCTAAAAATATATATAGAAAAAAAATTAGCCGGGCATGGTGGTGCATGCCTGTAGTCCCAGCTACTCGGGAGGCTGAGACAGGAGGATCGCTTGAGCCTAGGAGTTTGAGGTTGCTGTGAGCTAGGCTAACGCCACGGCACTCACTCTAGCCTGGGCAACAGAG
This sequence comes from Eulemur rufifrons, assembly GCF_041146395.1. Lineage (NCBI taxonomy): Eukaryota > Metazoa > Chordata > Mammalia > Primates > Lemuridae > Eulemur > Eulemur rufifrons. The sequence goes on from NC_090995.1 coordinate 13,493,765, forward strand.
TGAGACTCTGTCTCAAAAATAAATAAATAAATAAATAAAATAAATTGTCTTAGTAGTAAGTGCATTTCCTTATATGTAGATTTTATTCATATTAATTGAAAGTGCTTTTTCATCACCTGTAGACTAACTTCTCCCAGATTTTTATGTAAATAATGAAAATATCTCTGCACTAAGCAATTAATAAAAGATGAGTGGCTTGAACATGGACAAGGTTTCTGTTAGAAGTCAGGTCTGAAATCTAAGTAACTTCCCTCATTCTCTCTTCAATTTCTTAGATACCAATTTGTTTCACAAGATAGAGTGGCCTTTTAAAATGAGTAATTAATATTATTTGTGAGAATTGAGTTTTCTTGACACATACCAGGCATGATTTTTAGTACATACCAAAACCCCAGATCTGCGTTACTTAAATACAGATTTCATAAATGTGATTGCTGGAACTGCTCTAATTTGGATTAACTGTCTTGTCTTTTGACAATGAACGCCAACAGGTAGCATGAAAGGTAAAACCAGTAATAAAGGAGCTCGTACACTTCCCTCTGTCTTCCTGCCTGTCCCCGGGAATGGTTTCTGGCACAGGAACCCGCGGCAGGTTTGTCTAGACGTGGTAACCTTCCCCGGGGTCCCCTGCCCTGTCGGCTCTAACACTGTTCTAAGCCAAAGGATGCTTGAACCGGCAAGTCTCTGCAGTGTCCTCCTAAGCCAGCCTGTCCCGCCTGACCTTGTTTCTGAAAACCCTGAGATCACTATTCACAGTCCTCTCACCCTCATCACATGCAGCCCTCTGGCTCCGGCTCCTCTCTGCTCCTGCCAGGCTGGATGTAATAAAACATCTAAATAATCATAAGCATCGCACGGAAAGTTTCTTTTAAAAATTGTCTTATCAATCCAGAGATTTAAAATGTGCTGTGGTGAAAAGTTTAATTTTGCACATTGTGGCTTTAGAGCTGCGCCTCCTAGGGTGTACGATTTAAATTTTTTGATTTTAAGATTTTGCTTTATTCCTAGCCCTTGTGGTAGCTGTTCTGCGCTTCATACAACTGAAACCAAAGGTTCTAAACCCGTGGCTGAATATCAGTGGACTGGTGGCGCTGTGTCTGGCTTCCTTTGGAATGACCTTACTCGGTAATTTTCAGGTACTTCGTTTGGCCTTTTTCACCTCCCTCTCTCACTGGTAAGACCTTCCCCCATGTGATCATCAAAGCCACCGACGTGGTCACTACACGGCCCGGATAATTCTGCACAGACTTACCATGGGAACACCGGTTCCTGACATGCAGGGGTCTCCACAGTCAGCCCCACCGTCCCTCGGCCTGGTCCTCCCCAGTTCGTGTGACCCAGGGGACGGTGTTACTGTGCGTGTGAAATACAGCATGGCCACTGGGAAACGTAGCTGCTAATATATACTTTCTACAAATGTATATCTTCTACAAAGGATTTCGAAGTGGTTTACAAAGAAATAATATTTTCACCATGGTTTAAAAGCTATCCCTCTCGTCAGCAGATTTTCCTATGTGTGCAATTTAAAATGTATGTAAACACAAAAGGCGTTTTAAGTGACAGATACCTTTTATAAATATCAGTGGGTAATGATTTAGAGAGTTTACATCTCTAATGCCCAGCTAAAATAACCCAGACGGGTCTCCTTTAACCTCTTTACTCTATGAAAACCGTTAGTATGAATCTTCATATAGTGCCATCCTTTACTGCAGTGGTCCCCAACCTTTTTGGCACCAGGGACTGGTTTCACAGAAGACAGTTTATCCACGGACTGGGGGTGGGAGGAAAGGGTTTCTGGATGATTCAAGCACGTTACATGTATTGTGCACTTTTATTTCTATCGTTACTACATTGTCACCTGCCACTCATTGATACGGTTTTCATACAAATCTGCAAGCAGTTGATTTATTACGGTCTCCGTGCAGTCAAGCCTCTCTGCCAATGATAATCTGTATTTGCAGCCGCTCCCCAGCTCAGCTCCACCTCGGATCATCAAGCATTAGATTCTCATAACGAACGTGCAACCTACATCCCGTAAGCACACCGGGTTCACACGCCTGTGAGAATCTAATGGCGCTGCTGGTCTGACAGGAGGCGGAGCTCAGGTGGTGACAGGGACCGGCTGTAAATACAGATGAAGGTTCCCTGGCTCAAGGGCTGCTCACCTCCTGCCATGCGGCCTGGTTCCTAACAGCCCCGCCAAGGGTTGGAGGCTGCAGCTTTAATGGATCTCAAGGTATGGCAAAAGCTCATAGGTGTCAATTTTTCTTGTACTATAGGAAAACAAAACCAAAAAATTCTCATTAACAATGAATTGGTCACATTATACAAGCCAGTTCTGTAAGAGTAAAGAACAGCCCAAAGGGTGTTAGCTGTCTATGCCAATTAAATCTTGACCTGTCTAGAACTCGCCACCCTCAGTAAAAACACAGCCAGATCCTCAGTCTCATTTTCTTAGCCTAGAAAACAAAGGTGGAGTATACGCTAGTAGAAACGTTTCCCCTTTTTTGTGTAACTCTCCCGCTTTTTTCTTTTGCTTTCCCCACCAAGCTTTTCTGGAAAATAAACCCAAGGAACAGACTACCACTGCCTGCCCGGTGTCTCCAAACAAATGTTTTCACGGTTTGGGGATACTGTTTATTTCCCTTCCTCCCCTGAGAGCTTGAACGTTTGCAAACAGACACAAAGAGCCAGCGGAGATGAAGGACTCTAATGTTTCTAAGATCCGTCATCCCGCGGGTGGGCTGTCTCTTTCCCTATCTCCCTGCCCCCCATATTCCGTCAGATTCCCTGTCTCCTTTGCTCCGTGACCCTCCACACGTCATTATCTGTTCATCCCTTAGCTCACTAGTGATGAAGAAATCCACAACGTTGGAACTTCCTTGACCTTTGGATTTGGCACGTTGACCTGCTGGATCCAGGCTGCGTTGACACTCAAAGTCAACATCAAGAACGAAGGACGGAAAGTCGGAATTGCACGAGTTATTCTGTCAGCCTCGATCACTCTCTGTGTGGTCCTCTGTATCCTTTGAATGTGAAAAGGTTCTTTACTAGTGAGATTAAACAGATTAAATTGGCTGGGCGAGGTGGCTCACGCCTGTAATCCCCCACATGGGGAGGCTGAGGTGGAAGGATAGCTTGAGGCCAGGAGTTTGAGACCAGCCTGAGCAACCCATCTCTACAAAATAATTTTTCTAGTTAGCCAGGTGTGTTGGCATGGCCCCTGTAGTCCCAGCTACTCGGGAGGCTGAGGCAGGAGGATCGCTTGAGCCCGGGAGTACGAGGTTTCGCTGAGCTATGATGATGCCACGGCACTGTAGCCAGGGCAATGGAAGGAGACCCTGCCTCAAAAAAAGAAATAAATAAAAATAAGTTGTCTCACTAGAAGATGAAATAATTGCCATTCCCAGGGGGTTAGCATATTCTGACAGATCATCTCAGCCTCTTAGGACAAAAAAAAAAAAAAAAAAAAAAAAAAACCTCCAGAAGTAAAGGGTATAAAAACAAATACTCCCAGAGCAATTTTTCATGTCTAAGAGGAGATGGAGAAATAAAACAAGCTCTGCCCTCTCAAGACCGTTTGTCTGCACCTGTAGGAAGGGTGTCACGGATTCTCCTTATCGCTAATGACGTTAAGGTTTCCCTTTGTGAGAAACACAGAATTCATAACCAGAAGAGAGCTGTCATTTTTTTCTCCACCTTCTAAAAATTCATTCGTGACTTTATTGATGGCCCTGTTGTCTCATTTAACTTACTAGCTCTAAAATGAATTTCAAGGGAAAACTATTGATATCTTAAAATAACTAAGCTTTTTCTGGAAAACAAAAACGCAAGAATTAGATGACCACCGCACGTGTGGTTTTCCTAAATATCTGAGGTTTGGGGAACTGTATTCACGTCCCTTCCTGTCCTCAGAGTTTGAAGCAATTGAGGACAGACACAAGGGGCCAGACAGAGATGAAGAAATCGGCATTTATTCTCAGTAAACGTGCAAACGAGCAGGCCACAGGCGTCGTCTCGCAGCCCCTGGAATTCAGCTCATCTCCCCCGGGGGAAGAGAGAGACGTGGCCTCGCTCGCTTTAACTCCACATCCCAGAGCCTCTAGTCCGGGAGGGTAGCAGTGACCCCGCCCACTGGTAGCATGGCCCAATAGAAGCCTGCCATTTCCGATCCCACCAATCAGATCAGTCCCTCATTCCACGGGGCGGAGTAACCGGAAGGGTTCAAGCCAATAGGTCTTCCTCCTCCTCAGGAAACCAGAGAAGGGACTCAAGGGTTCCGGAAACAGTAGAAATGTGCGGCTACTGACGTCGTCACACACCTTCAATCCTAGTAATTGCTAATATTTAATGGACATTTAATATGTTTACAATGGGCTAGGTATTATTCTAAGCTCTTTTATATGCATCAACGCTTTTCATCCTCACTTATAATGATGAATCACAGAGAAATTAATTTGCCCAAGACCACACAAATAGTATGTGATGGATCAAGATTTCAACTCCAGCTCGGCTCTTGCACTCTTAACCACTGCAGCGTCCCACCTCAGAGAAAGAGGTTTTGTTTTTTTAAATTTCAGCATATTATGAGGGTACAAAAGTTTAGGTTACATACGTTGCCCTTGCCCCCCACCCCAGTCTCATTATGTATGTATGTACACACCCATCTCCCCCCCCCATCTACCCAACACCCGATTAATGTTATTCCTATATGTTCTCTTAGGTGATGATCAGCAAAACCAATTTGATGGTGAGTACATGTGCTTATTTTTCCCATTCTCAGGATACTTCACTTAGTAGAATGGGTTCCAGCTCTATCCAGGAAAACACAAGAGGTGCTAGATCACCATGGTTTCTTACAGCTGAGTAGTACTCCATGGTATACCTATACCACATTTAATTAATCCACTCATGGATTGATGGGCAGTTGGGTTGTTTCCACATCTTTGCGATTGTGAATTGTGCTGCTGTAAACATTTGAGTGCACATGTCTTTTTTATAGAATGTCTTTTGTTCTTTTGGGTAGACGCCCAATAACGGGATTGCTGGATCAAATGATAGGTCTACTTGTTATCTGTTTAAGGTATCTCCATATTGCTTTCCACAGAGGTTGCACTAGTTTGCAGTCCCACCAGCAGTGTATGAGTGTTCCTCTCTCTCTGAATCCACACTAGCATTTATTGTTTTGGGATTTATTGATAAAGGCCATTCTCACTGGAGATAAGCGATATCTCATTGTGGTTTTGATTTGCATGTCCCTGACGATCAGAGATGTTGAGCATTTTTTCATATGTTTTTTGGCCATTGTTCTATCTGCTTTTGAAAAGTTTCTGCACGTGTCCTTTGCCCACTTTGATAGGGTTGATTTTTTCTTGCTGATTTTCCTGAGTTCCAAATAGATTCTAGTTATCAGCCCTTCATCCGATGTGTAGCATGCGAAAATTTTTCCCCATTCTGTAGGTTGTCTGTTTGCTCTCGACTCTTGAGTGCTTCCCTAGTCATGGGAGGCTAACGCTTGTGTTACCTACAGGCGCTGGGGCATGGAAAACCAATGCCCATGGGATTTACAGGCCCTGGGCCGACTGTGGCACCACCGCCTCCCCCTAGTCAACAGAGAAGGAGCTTTAAAATAGGAAAATGTTTCGCATTCAGAGATGTTCTCTAGTTAGTGGCACATTTGGAGTCTTTCATTTCTTCTTTCCTCGCAAACTGCCACTCAGTCATTTTACTGGTTCTCTGAAGCTCCACAGTCACATTACATAGAGAACATTTAAAGACTTAAAATCCAAGCCAAAAACCTTGCCTTCTTGCTAGCAACCCAATAAAATACTTTATGATGAAAAAGATCAAAACTCCCCATATGAGATTCAAGGATTTGTGTCTTCTCCATTCACTTAAGTAATAAGCTAATATTGCTTTGGTAGTATTTTGAATCCTCAGTCAGAAGAGTATGCACAGATTTTAAATTACTCTAAGTTTTGAGCTTTCACCAAGTGATTCTGATCTATGTTGCTTCTGAACACTTGGAACCATTTCTTGGTTCCCAGGTGAATGGATCAAGGCCTAGTGCGGAGAGCAAAGTTTGGCTGATACAGTTTCACATACTCTTGCTCTCTGAAAATGTCCCAAGATTTTAGACCTAAGTTCAGAAGACAGGACTAATTCTAAGCAGACATTTCTGATTTTTTTCTAAATAAATGTGTTTAGTGCTCAGCCCCTTGGCATGCTGTGGACTTTTCAGCCTTCTCCTTCTCAGGTCCTACCTCCATTTACTCTGTTGTGTGTATACACAAACATACACACACATACTCAGATGCAGAAGTTTCATCTGTTTCTTATATGTAGAGAGAGAGAGAGAGAGAGAGAGAGATAGGGTCTTGGTCTCTTGTCCAGGCTAGAGTGCACTGGCGTCATCATAGCTCACAGCAACATCAAACTCCTGGGCTCAAGCGATCCTCCTACCTCAGCCTCCCAAGCAGATGGGACTACAGGCATGCGCCACCACACCCGGCTAATTTTTCTATTTTTTGTAGAAACAGGGTCTCTGCTATGTTACCCAGGCTGGTCTTGAACTCCTGGCCTCAAGCAATTCTCCCATCTCAGCCTCCCCAAGTGTTAGATTTACAGGTGTGAGCCACTGGGATCGGTCTCATCTGTTTATTGTTTTATTAATTGCATATTTTCATTTGGGCCCAAGTTTGTGATACCAGGAATGAAACTAGGCTATGTACAGCACTGTCTGAAGGACGACAGTGAAAAGTAGATGAGGGGCCAGACAGTAGTAGCACTGCAGATCCACACACAGCTTATATATGGGTAGTCAGCAATTTGATGTGTGCAAAATTATTTCCACAGATACGATAACTATGAATTCACAGCCATTTGCAGTGATGTTTTAAAAGACAGCTGTATTTTTCTGGCCAACTCACTGCTTTGGAGCTGTAATCCTCCTGCTAGTCTCGCCGTTTAGCAGGCAGCCGTGGAGTGCAGCAGCTGGACGCAGGGCCTGCGATCATGCTCTTTTCAATCACAGCTGTGTAGCCTCAGGGAAACTGAGGCCAAATGGGTAACTTGCCTATTTGTAAATGAACTGATAAGAGGATTATTGTGAGGATTAAGTGATGTTATCTTAGAAAGCACCAAAAAGCATGTCTGGCACGGGGTAAGAGCTCGAGCGTGTTAAATACTCCTGTTCACGCAGGTTTGCATGTTCTGCGAGCTCTATCAAGCTACAGGTTTTGCCGGGGAGGGGAGCCAGACTTCTGTGACCTGTCTCTGCCCAGAAGAGAGTCTAGTTTCAATGTGGCTGCTGAGGTGCTTTCCTTGACAGCCTCTCCCCAGACTTCATCCTCATGGCTCAGAACATCCACATGTACGCGGCCAGGGTCCAGTGGGGCCTGGTCATGTGCTTCCTGTCCTACTTCGGCACCTTTGCTGTGGAGTTCCGGCACTACCGCTACGAGATCGTCTGTTCCGAGTACCAGGAGAACTTCCTGAGCTTCTCGGAAAGCCTGTCGGAAGCCTCCGAGTATCAGACCGACCAGGTGTAACCCGTCGGTTTGTCCTTGCTGGTGAGGTGGGTGTGGGGGTGCGGGAGGGGCAAGAGGACACACTCACAGGGATGGACGCGTGACCTCACGACGCATTTTACACACACGTTCACGGCCACATCTGCCAAACGAGCTTTTCAGGGCGAGTTATTTCTTTAATGAAAAAGCACAAGCCCTCACTTGTGGAAATACATGCTGTCACTCTGAAACCATATGCACGACAGAGCAAGAAGCGTGTGCATGATCACCTCTCTCTTCCCTCCCTCCGCCGGTCCTCCCTGCTCTCCTCCCCCCATCCACGTTTCCAAGGCTGTGACCACCCTGCCACAGAGCAGGGCAGGCCCAGCGCCACCCGGGACTAATGCCAACTCCCCAAGTTGCCTTCAGGTCCAAAGGGCTTGGAACCGGCCTGCGAGGGATTGCTGAAGCCGGCACTAATACACCTGGAAGGATCGCAGCCCAGCCCCTAACTGCATGGAGACCGTACTGCGACGTGTGACCCTGTGTCAAGGCGTGGACCGAACTTCCCCACGGAAGCTCCCTTCCCCGTGGGTCGGCCGTGTGGCTCCCAGGAAAGGACACGCTCCAGACTGTGAGTGAAGCCACCGCCGTGGTGTGGCCTGGATTCACTGGACTGTGAACTGTTTCCAAATGTGAATATTTGTAGGGGCATCGTCGGCCAGGCACGGAGCAAGATGGGGACAGGGAGGGTATGGTTTCGTTTCTGCTTCCGTGGTATGCCATGTACAGTTTTTGTTTTATATTTCAGGGTTTACCTTTTTTTTTCCCTTGAAGTAACTCTAATGCCCTGAGTCTCTCTAGTCCTCATGGACAGAGATGACACAGACCAAATGCAAGGGCTGAGCTTGCTCTGGGTTCAGCCTGGATTGGGATGGGGTGGGGGCGGCACCTGCAGGCTTACTGTGCTGCTTTTATGTGTGAGGCTAAGAAAATAGTCACAGGAAAGTATAAAGAAATAGGACCTTGTGGAGGTCATCATAGAGCTCCTGCTGCCTCTTTATGAAAGAAGAGTTTTAGAGCATCTTGTGTGGAATTTCAACTCCAGGGAGACTTTCGTAGTATTTATCTATTGCCCAAATTTAGGGTTTTTTGTTTTTGATTAAGGGTTTTTCAAATTTGGAACTTGTAGAATACCCTTCCCAAAAACCAAATTGATGAAGGTGGTCCCTACTGCCAAACACGTAGTTCCCACCTGCTACGAGTTCAGAGCTCAGACTGTAGGTGTGGGCTTTTTTGAAGCTCTGCTCCGTGACCAAGAGTAGAATTCCAAACTGAAAATGTGTCGGAGCGAGCCCAGTTGACAGACCCTCCGCGAGTGCACTCTGTCTCAAGAAATCCCCAAATTTACTTCATGGAGGCCTGGGATTTCATGGATTATAATGGGGGAAACATTTTTTAACTCACCCCAAAGTCTGAGCTTCTTGGGGGGGGGGGAGCAATGTCTTTTCATCTCTGTATTTGTCCCCACCTCCTAGCGCAGTGCCTGGCACATACTAGGTGCTCAGTAACTGCCTGCTGAATAGCATCCTTGACAATTGAAGAGTAGGACAGAGGGGTGGCAGAGAGAGACGCAGAGATGAGTGAGACAGGCTGGAAGGTGGCGGTTTCACCAGACAGGACTGCAGAAATCCTGGCCAGGGGTCAGGTCGGCAGTGGGAACACCCGGAAGGTTTAAATGTGAGGAAAAGGATCAAGCTGAGCATATTCTCCTAGTAAAAAGGCATCTTATTGTAAATAGTCTAAGGTGACATTTATTAGTTTTGAATACTGCTTTTGGGCTTCTTTTTTCATTTTTATATTTTGAAAATTTTATGAAAAGACAAAGATTTATGAAGTTTTCTTTTACTCTGCACAATCCAAATGAAACAGCTTTTGGTGATGCAATCGTATACTTTCTTAAGAGTAAATCTAACTAGTACCTTTTAGCAGAATCAGGCAATGGCTGACATTATTCATTGGGATCTGGCCACTAAATAAATTCTTTTATGCAAAATTGTGATTTCCTTGTCTCCTGCACTCACATTTCCTCTCTAATACCGACGCCTGTGTAAACTCGGACAGGATGTTGAAAATGAACTTCAGTGTTACACTGGTGGGGTGTTTCCCAACACCAGCAGCCAACTGCTTCTCTGGACCCTCCGTCTGCAATTCAGTTCTGGCCCCAACTGCCCAGAGTTAGTGTCCGACTCCAGTTTTAAGGACTCCGTCCCGAGTACTGGGTCCACAGGTTACCCTCACTTCTGTCCAACTTGGCTACTCTCACACCCACCCCGCCCCCTTCAGTTTCAATAATCCACATAAATAAAGATCACATGACCTCCCAGGAGGTAAGAACCTAAGCAAACGTCTAAAAGGCCATGACCAGCTCTGGAGGAGCTAATGAAGATGGCCCGGAGACCAAAGTCTGATACACACTAAACTAAGTTTCTGGGAGTCCAACTAAGTCTACCGAAGAAAAAAAACATCCCCTGCTGCTTAGGGGAACAATGTTACTATTTTAAAAGTTTAATAGTTTTCTATTTAATGGAGGACCGACACTGACGGAAGTCTTACCTGTGTTATTTGTTGGATTCCCTCTACGCTTGGTATGGAAAAGTAAAATTTTCCTTTCCTGAAATTTGTAACCTGCTGGTTATAAATGGAGACCACTATTTATTTCTGTCCTTAGGCACTGTGTCAGGGTAGGCTGGGTTTTGCTATCCCAAGATCCAACCAACAACACTGATGTCTACTTCTCACAGCAGACACCTGTCCAGGGTGGGCAAGGGGTGCCGCCCACTGCAGCAACTCGGGGCCTGGCTGACAAGGCTTCATCCAACGCATCCTTCCACAGCTGCCCACGGCCAAGCAAACAGGACTGACTGCTCACTGGCTCTTAAAGCTCCTGCCGGGAAGGGACGAACGTGACTCACCTTACATTTCTATTGGCTAGGGCAAAAAACAAAAACAAAACACAACATACCAAACCTGTGGGATGCAATGAAAGAGCGCTCAGAGGGAAATTTAGAGCTATAAATGCCTACATTAAAAAAGAAGAAAGATGTCAAATCAATTACCTAACCTTCCACCTTAAGGAACTAGAAAAAGAAGAGCAAACTCAATCCAAAGAAAGCAAAAGGAAGGAAATAAGGTTAGAGTGGAAATAAACAAATTAAAGAATCAATAAAACCAAATACTGGTTCTTTTAAAAGATCAACAAAATTGATCAATCTTTAGCTAGACCTCCTATTCTCTCCTCAAACTCAATCTTACTTCTGTTCCCGCCACTCCAATCCAACGGTCAGTGCTGTGCTCAACGGAATCATCAGCACTCGACACATCTGAGAACTCCCTGCTTCAGGTGGCTTCCCTGCCAGCTCTTGCTTTTCCCTCCTCAAGGCCCAATCCTGTTTCATCTCCTCTGCTGGCTTCTTTCCTTGGCTTGGTCTCTAACGTTGGCACCTAAAGGCTCTGTCTGGGCTCTATCAACACTCTGCCTAGGTGACCACATCCCATGGCTTTCAACAGCATCTCCAGTCAGGCCAGGGCCTTGAATTTCAGACTCACAACCAACCGCTTTTGGGTCAAGCTGACATCAGCATCAGCTGCTCACCCCTGACCTCCTGTGTCGGGGGCACTGCTATTCTTCCAGAGGTACGATCTATCCAGCTGCTCAAGCTACAAATCCACGAGTTACCCTTTCAAATCCAATCAACCAACAAGATGGTCACTGTCATCTCTAAAACATATTCTGAATGTGCCCACTGGCACCACCCTGAGGCAAGCCACGAGCAGCGCTTACCTTCAGTACTGCACCAGCCTCCTATCCTATATCCAGCAGACGGCTGTCTCAGGCATCATTTCTCCTGTTAATTGGAGAAGTTGGAAAATTAAAAATCATTTCCCAGATACCCTTGCACTTAGAGTTCTGGGTTGGAATTAAATACTGTGAATTAAACACACTAGCACAAGGTCTGTCAAGAGAAGCAACACAGAGGCAGTCTTCCCACTGCTATTGGTAAACAAGGTCCCAGAGATTCAAGTGTTTGGAGAAGTTGCAACTGGGCCTGGTATTTCCGTATGTGGCCAGCTTTGTGGGCGTGAGCAGCAGTGGCAATCAACGGTGGCAGCTTCCTGAACTCGCCTAACCACTGCAGGGCATCTCCCCCCGCTCCACAGCCCACTGGCAGTGCCCCTGAGTACTGTTCCTCCAGTTCTGCCACTGATGTGTGAGCCCCTTACTCCGTGTGATTTCTGCCTGAAACACTCAACCCTGACAGACCTAACTCGCCTTCCCGTATCCAGTCTTGCTCGCCTGGAGTCCACTCTCCACCCAAGAAGTCCTTAAATACACAAGTCACTCACATCATCATCTGTTCAAAATCACCCAGTGGCTCCCCACCACACTAAGAACACAGTTCACACTCTTTTCACTGGGGTACCAGGCCCTGGTGATCTGGCCTCTGCCCACTTCTCTGAAGGCATCCAGCCAATTCCTGGAACAGACCAAGCTCTGCTGTGCCCTCTGCCCCCTGCGTGGAATGCTCTTCCTCCCGGTTTCTTACGTGTCTAGTCCTTCGTGTCATTCAGATCAGATGCCGCCCTCTCCTCACCCCACTGTAGAGTCACTCCGTCCTGTTTTCTCTGCACAGCACTTACTAGTATCTAATTGCTTTGCTGTCACCGTTCAACACTGTCTCTCTTCTCCAGGAACGTATGTACCATGGGAGTAGGGAGGACCTTGGTCAGAGCAGATCTGGGGCACACTGTAGCAAATAATGAATATGTACAAGAATAAATTTGCCGGGTGTGGTGGCTCACGCCTGTAATCCTAGCACTCTGGGAGGCCGAGGCGGGAGGATCACTCTTGACGTCAGGAGTTCAAGACCAGCCTGAGCAAGAGTGAGACCTTGTCTCTACTAAAAAAAATAGAAATAAATTAGCTGGACAACTAAAAATGTATATAGAAAAAATTAGCCGGGCATGGTGGCACATGCCTGTAGTCCCAGCTACTCGGGAGGCTGAGGCAGGAGGATCGCTTGAGCCCAGGAGTTTGAGGTTCCTGTGAGCTAGGCTGACGCCACGGCACTCTAGCCCGGGCAGCAAGGCGAGACTCTGTCTCAAAAAAAAAAAAACAAAATAATAAATTTGAAGTAAATTTGTAAGGCAGATGAACTTTACTTCTCTTAGTTACTTCAAGTGTGTTAGTAAAAACTATAAATTATTAAACATTAGGTTAGGATGATATCATTTTGCCATCTGGGCACAGGTGACAAGATAAGTTGTTTTGACACATATTCAACCTTGTACTCTGATGGAAATGAAAAAAATCTGAAAACAAGCCCTTTTGAACACCGTCACTGGAAAAAGTGGCTATCTAAAAATCACTTTTTTTTTTAATGTGACTTGGGGGAAAAGGGACACAAGGACTATCACTGGGTGAATTTCATTCGAGATTATTGCCATTTATTCCAGACTCCTCCGACTCTCGCACTATCACGCTATTGGCTTGTAAGCACAAGTGAACTGTGTACCTTTTTCTCTCTCCATGCGATGCCGAGTCTGGCTCCGGCTGCAGCACCTGGCGGCCGCACGCTTGGTATCAGGTCTCTGGGGGAACAGCGCCATCTGCTGGGCAAGGGCCGCCGTGCATCCGTCTCCCAGCCGGCACCGGCTTTCCACCTCTCCCGGTGCAACTCTCAAGCTGACACCGGTCAGGCTCGGCCACCCAGGCCAGCCCTCCACCACGCCGAACGGCAATCCCTGCTCCGCCAGGAACGCGGATACAAGCAGAGAACCCTTTGTGTCTGAGGCTTCTCTTCTAAAAAACCAACTTGGGTTTTGACCCCAACTCGGAAATCAGTGCCATTTGTGGGAAAGAGAACTGGGGTTAGAAGATTTAAATACACAGGAATAAAAAGAGCCACAACGTCAAGAGGCCTTCGTCCCCTGTATTCTCTGCAAGCGACAGCCTGCTAAAGCCGAGTGCCTTTATTCTTTTCGGAAGTTCCAGAGGTTTTTTTTCCTCCTCCTCTTCCATCTGGATTCATTCGCCTCCTACCTCACTCCCCACTTCCTTTTCTGAAATTTTTTTTTTAGTGACACGTTAACTATACATTTAAGGGGTAAGACGTGATGTTCCAATACATGTTTACACCGATCACTACCCACTTTCTAGGGTATTTTTTCTCCCTCGTAACCAGTCTACTTTATCTTTCAAGTTCTTCCAGAGACCCTTCTCCATCACTGAATGATTTTTTTTTTTTTTTTTTTGAGACAGAGTGTCGCTTTGTTGCCCAGGCTAGAGTGAGTGCCGTGGTGTCAGCCTAGCTCACAGCAACCTCAAACGCCTGGGCTTAAGCAATCCTACTGCCTCAGCCTCCCGAGTAGCTGGGACTACAGGCATGTGCCACCATGCCCGGCTAATTTTTTTTTTTTCTATATATATTTTAGTTGGCCAGATAATTTCTATTTTTAGTAGAGACGAGGTCTCGCTCATTGCTCAGGCTGGTCTCGAACTCCTGACCTTGAGCGATCCACCCGCCTCGGCCTCCCAGAGTGCTAGGATTACAGGCGTGAGCCACCGCGCCCGGCCCACTGAATGAATTTGTATCAGGCTCTAAGAAATTCCACTCACCATGATTTTCCCTTCCTTTCATGTCCCACTTTCACCAACTGCATTTGACATTTCAACTTTCTCTTAGTTCCTGAATCTATCTATTTTCTGCCTCATTATTGAGTGTGAACTACACAGTTTTCCTGACACCCTTTTCCCCGTAAACAAATGCCCCTCCACCTCAATTCTCTGCTGGCTACACACCAAGCACTTTCTTTTCCTTAAATTCCTTTCTCATCTAGTTCCTAGTATACAATTTTCTCTCACTTCTTCCTTACTTTTCCAATTACTCCTTTACATCGTTAAGAGACACCCTTTTCTGCCATCTGCCCTTGAGCTTTTCCAAAAAATGTATGAAGTTCATCTTTTAATTACCATTTGTGGTTTTGCCATCATTTACAAATTACTCCCATCTCTAAGATTCACTTACGTTCACTTCCTTTTTCTTTACTTATATATTTTCATAGTCATTAGATTTCTTAATTAGCTCCTAGAAGATCATAATTAGCAATAAAAAAATATATCCCCTGTCCTCTCATATTTGCAAGACTTCCTGTTCCTCATTCAAAGCATTCCTAAAATTATGCCTCCAGGATTCATTAGTTTTTCTTAAGAGAGTAACTGTCTCCTTCAAGCATTACCTTATATACCTCAAATATTACGATTCTCAAATATCTAAGAAACCGCACTCATATCCTGAACACTTACTATCCAGATGAAACAGTAACCTTACACAGATACATAACTCAATTGCCACTGGCACGCCATTAAAACACACATACACTACATACGTGATTAAGGCAAAAACTAAAATAATATTCTTATCGTTTTCAGTCTCTCCTCAGTCTCAGTTCCTCTTGCTATGGCAGTATGTGGCACAGTTCAGGAACCTATGTAAAACTGAGTGAAGAAGAAAATGCTTTTATTAAGCACAACATGAAATTAGCATGACATCGTATTAGAACGCAATCAGAATAATGCTGTTATAAAATTTACATTTCTCACATTCATTTCAGAGGAAAATATTACATATTAGGGCTCTTGACCTTATGAACTGATTTCAGTAAAATCTTTTTTTATTAATAGTAAATGGCAATTAACATATATTCTCAAACTGTGCTAAGAAGTAGTTAGAACAGCAACTGTAACATCTACAGTGATAACCAGTAGAATTAGGACTATTTTGTTAAACATTAAGAACCACATCTCTATTTTAGCCAGTTACATAGGTGCACCTTTTCCCTGGTAAGGCAACAGGTTGCTGTGGGTGCCAGAATAATTAGCAAGTTTCTTCTTAAGTAACAGATACTTGATTGATCAAGACTCAAGTGAGCATTCTTTCCCAATTTTGCTCCCATCTGAAGCAGAAAAAAATACCTTTTGCCTTGTATATACAGGGAGACAAATATGAAAGAGAGATGCTGTAATTTATAACTTACAATTAAACAGGGTTAGACTTATTTCTAATTACTATTAGAAATAAGTCTTTGAAACAATTCCAGTTTTTAAAACAAGGCTTCTGAATAATTTCTCAAAACTAGCTTTCCATTTGGGTCCATGACTTGATGAACACGTTAGATCTGTATTTCAGCAATTTCTTCCATCAACTACACTTTGCCCTCAGTAAGGGTCAGAGTCCCGTTTCAAACAATTTCTACATATAAAGCATCTTTAAATAAGTTCTGTTTTCACTGAACTGAGACTTTGTTCTCACTTACGTGGAAGTTAATGTGAGCACACACATATCCAGACTTGCATACGTATGTGTATGTGGATGTGTTTGTTTTTACGTAAGTTAATTTCGCCATCAGAATGAAACTAGACGCTGTGGGAGGACCGTGAGGGCGGGAGGCGCCGCGCTAGGCGGAGCGGGGCAGGCACAGGTCCCCGAAGGACGTGATGAGGCTGTAGTAGGTCTTCTCGTCGTCCGTCAGCCCCGCGTTGCCGGGCCTCACCACCACGGCCACGTGCACGTCTGCAGCCTCGGCGGCGCTGGCCTCTGCGCAAACCACAGAAACACCAGGAAACGGCGTCTGAGTGTGCACCCCAGTTATCAGGGGGACGTGGGAATAGAGGGAACGAGTCTGGCCCTGATTTGATCACTGCTGAAGCTACAAGCTGGACACACTGGGGTTGATTATATTATTCTTTCATACCTGTCTTACTTTTTCCCATAATAAATTTTCTTAAAAATACATAACCGTATTTGACAGAACAGAAGGGGAGCTTCATTAAGTACTCATGGATGCAGGCCAGAGCTGTGTCCTGTCCCGAGATTTCCCTCCATCCCTTCCCGTCAGTCCTCCCGGGCACGGAGCTGTGTCCCGAAGGGCAGGCTGCTGGTAACGATGCCAGTTCGGCAGACGCGGGACAAAAGGAACCCTCTGATCTGATCAGGCCAGAACATCTGCTCTCGCCCGCAGACCCCAGACATGTCAGACCCTCTCCCTAGAATGGACCAAGGCAGAGGAGAAAACAGAACACGGGTCTGTGGCAAGAGAGACAGGGCCACTTGCACAGAGAGAGCAAAGCTGGTGAAAAATCTGGCACACATTCTGTGGAATTTAGATTTGATATAATACGAAGCCTCAAGAGTTTCTCAGCCTTTGGAAAGAGGTACAGCATCTCCATGGATACATTCAATGCTGAGAGGTAAGAAGTTCCTGGAGAGAGACCAGGAGACAGGGCTGTTTCTCCCACCTGCCCACCTCCTCAGGTGTCTACTGTCTGCCCTGCCTGTGCACAGACTCGCCTCGCGGTGTGGGAACGCCTTCTACTCCCCGCTCCCTCCCAGCCTGACGCCGACAGCACAATTCTCATCTTGACCCAGTGGAGCCATCACAGTCCATGTGGGACTTGCCACCAGCGAGTGGCTGTTCCATATTCAGGCTTCTTGCCTAGACAGCCATGGAGCAAGTTCTGGCCTTAAGCATCTAATTGGTCTACTGGTATAACAGATACATCAATCTATTGGTATAACTGACTCAAAACCCAGGATCCTTTTCTCCTTTCCTCCAAGGAGAAAGAGTCTCAGTTCTCTCTTTCATGCTTGGGCGTTATTTGAGAGACCAATTTAGTCTTCCATCCGGCCCCAGCAGTGGAAGTCTGGGCACGTGGTACTAAACACAGGACCAGGGATGACAGGAGAGAGCGAGGCGGGCAGGCTGGGAAGTGGGGGTGCCTCCCCCAGCGACACAGGACCCAAGCTCTGGCCCTACTGCCTCATCCAGTGTGGGGCTGGCAGGAGACAAGGGACAGGAATAAAACCTCCTTATGGAGAACTCAGAGGGGGCCAATTTCATTTTGAGGCCAACTTGGGGATAATTTCTAGTCTCCAAAATTAGGAATAATTTCTGGTAGTGCAACCTAAGGAAATGGCTTAAGTGAAAAGAAAAAGTCCTGAAATTATATACGTACTATGATGCCAAATGCAAAAAACACGTGGCTAAAGAAAAGCATATGAAGAAACTGTAAGTGATCTTAGGGCAGGGGCTACAATTACCAACATGATCAGAAAGCTGGGGACAGAGCAAGGGTCTGGGGATCACGAGCTGAACCCCGCCTTCAATCCGGAATGGGCCGACTCTGAGGGGGGTGCCAGGCACACAGCAGAGCCTTAATTCTAAGCCTGCAGAAACGTACCACTTCTCTGCAGAAACTTACCACGAAAACTATTAGGGAAATTGCTACAAGGCAAACTACAGATTTTCATCTGCAAAAGCCTCCTTTATAACAATGATTAGAGAAAAGCAATTCACAGATTAAACATCTAAACTCACCGGGACAAGTCCTATTTCCTTTCCATAAAGAGCAAAACATAGTGGAAGGTCATCAGATTGTCATTCTTCACAGAAACTTACGGCACATCCCACCCTACTGACAGTAAAACCACCTCCCCACCCTACCACTCTAAGCCCCCAGAAGTCAGTCAAGGGTATACTGAAGCCTCAACTCAGTAAAAGGTTTCCATGTAGAAACACGATAAGCAAACGCTTGCAGTACATTTATAGATCAAAGTAGAAACCAAGTGAGACGGTGGCTGTTCAGGCTGACGCTCGATGACAGGACATCTCCGTGGCCTGGCTACGCAGCGGCACGTCAGCACACGCGTCTGCCTCTCTCCTCCAGTGCAATCAAACATGCGAATGTAAAGCTTTCCAGAAAGCAGAGCAAATGAGCTGTCGGTTTGTAGAAACGCTTGAACTTTGAAGCTAACTCAAGCCAGGACATGCAGGACAGGGCTGATCCCATCAAACATGCTGAATTTGCAAAGCTCAAAGCAATAAATAGCTGTGAATCGGCAACGTCTACCTAGATTAAAAATTCTGGTCTAAATTTACCAAGGACTGAAATTTAATACAGATATCATTAAATACTGAAAGTCTACTGTATGTCAGGTAAAATTAAGCCTACTCTACCTCTATTTTTCTGGGGAAAGTTATTGTAACTTCTTTAGGCTTTAGATGATCTATGTTGATTACATTTTTTAAAAAAAACTGCTTAGCAAATTAGTACCTGCTTATATACCTACAACTCCTGCTTGCCTACCACGATGACCAAAAGCTTAAGGGTCAGCAGAAGAGAAACAACATTGTTCAAACACACTACACTTCAGGTAAGACACCTTCACCAGAAACCTGGATTGTCCTTGGGGCCCATCTCTGAAAATCCCAATGAGCGGAAGCGGCTGTAGTTCTGTGACGACAGACAGGAGGGGCTGCAGAGAGGATCTCACTGCAGAAGCCGCCCAGGAGTCACGTGAAGCCACCTCCTCCCCCACCCCCGGCCCCCTTTCCCTAATCCTCTTCTCAGCCTGCTGTCATGGACAGAGTTTGGCGGGAGCAGCTGCACAGCACACTAGTCCCTGCTCCGGGGCCAACAGAAGGTGTGCTCTCAGACCCAGAGAAACTTAAAATCCAAGGCAGAAAAAAAGGAACACAAATAAACAGAAAGGCCCTCAAATACAAGTGCAATGATAAACATACCCACAGTCGGCTCACTGGGCAATGCACCAGCTCTAAAGAGAATGATCCCATCATCAAAAGTTGGAACCAGGTGGGGGAGTTCAGGAGCGCCTCACCGACCAGGGACGCGGAGAACACCTCCCCAGCATCCCCAGCTCCTCACCTGCTGCTTGTTCCCGCATTCACTACCCCCTTCTACAGCTCTCCCGAGGACACTCATTCTCATACAGATGCTCAGAGTGTGTTTTCCATTCGATCAAAACTACTCTTGAAATAATTTATATTGGCAATAAAGTACAGTCTGTATATACTATCTTGGGCCTTCAACCCTTGAAGTTGAATAATGTATATGCTAATGGACTGTGTATAACAAAGAGGGCCATGCTGGGGAGAAAAATATGTATGTCTTGAAATAGGTGACTCGCACACCACCAAGCCCGAGATGGTCTCCGCCTCGGAGCAGAGACCACCCAAGGGAAGGCAGGGAGGAGGCCCCTCCTCACAGCTCACCAACGGAATAATGGGCAAAAAGTGCTTAAACTATATGCGGTGGCTCACGCCTGTAATCCTAGCACTCTGGGAGGCCGAGGTGGGCGGATCGTTTGAGCTCAGGAGTTCAAGACCAGCCTGAGCAAGAGCGAGACACCATCTCTACTAAAAATAGAAAGAAATTATATGGACAGCTAAAAATATATATAGAAAAAATTAGCCGGGCATGGTGGCACATGCCTGTAGTCCCAGCTACTCGGGAGGCTGAGACAGGAGGATCGCTTGAGCTCAGGAGTTTGAGGTTGCTGTGAGCTAGGCTGACGCCACGGCACTCACTCTAGCCTGGGCAACAGAGTGAGACTCTGTCTCAAAAAAAAAAAAAAAAAAAACTATTTGCAGTTCTCTGTTTTTTTGTTTCTGCTGGGTGTGCACAGCTGATCTCACTGCTGTTAAATGCACTGGGCGCAGGTCCCCTGTGACTTCACTGTCCTTAACTAACCATCACCTACCCTAATGCTCCGGCCCACACGCTCCTTCCTACAGTGATTCCACTCATCTTCCTCTGTCATCTTCCCGTGTCATCCGTGTGTACGTGTGCACACAGAGTGATGGGTGGGAAACCATGGCTACGTAGTTAAAACGAGAATTAGTCTTTCCAATCTCACTTCCCCACACACAACCCCCAAGGGTTGGTAAATGGAGAGGGAGGTGGGTCACTGTTTCTTTTTATAAAACTGTTATTTTTCAAGGATTCCCACATAAACTTTCTTTAAAGAAGCAATGTGTTTGTAGTACCAGGCTCAGCTCCTATCTGGGGAGTATGTAAGTTCAATTACTCACCCGCAGTGACATCTGTCAGAAACAAGATGTTGTTGGTTGAGCACCCAATGCTATCTGCAATCTTTCGGTAACTCTCACTCTCCACTTTGTGTCCAATCTTAGTGTCAAAGTGCCCGTCAACAAGCTGAACAGAGAGAAGAGGAAAGACAATATAAATACACTTGCAATACACAGAACCTCTCTGCCTCACATCCCTGTTCTCTGAAATACGTGATCAGTGACGTCGTTCATTCAATAAACACTTAACTGAAAACTACTCAGTAGAGAACGTTCTAGAGCCTACAAATAGTAAATATAAAAACTTCATAGCAATAAAACTTTGGAAGAAGAAAACGACCAGCTCAACATACATGAGGTCATTTTATAATCTACTTGGATTTCATTAACATTCATATATAAGATGATTTTATAATCTACTTGGATTTCATTAGCATTCACTTTATATCCAAAATCGCTTAAAATATACATGCCCTACATTTTACCCTTTAAACACTATTTGCACTCACACAACTTATTGGACTGAATTTTGTTCCTGATGAAAAGTTCTGAACATTGTCCTTTTGATCCTAGAATGAAAAGATTTCTCCAACTTGCCGCATTAATAAGCTATTATTTTATTTTCAAAAATTTTCATTTTCTAATTAAAACATTTTGAAATTCTACTGTAGAGTTAACAGTATTAAATGTCCTTGCCCTCTTGGAAATAACTGGAGTCAAATTTGTAACTTGCTAATTTAACCAACAGTTATTAAAGCCCATATTTAGGATCAGCTATTCTTACATGATCTCCTGAATGTTTTCAGAACTTTTCACAAACTAAAAACAAGCCTAATGAACACTCAAAGATAAATTTAGGCAATATTAAATTTTTTTTCCACTTTCAAGAAGATTGATTTTGCATATTTTCTTTCTCTGTTTGCTTCACTTGTTAACTGGAGAATAAAATTATTAGCAAACTCAGTAGGTAATTATCATGTCCTGTCTATTATCACCTTATCGCCTGTTTCATCACAGAGAGCAGAAAAGAAGTTATATCTGTATTCAGAGACCAGTTACCAGTGATTAAGGAGTTTCATTATTTGTTTTAATATTTGATTTAGAAATAAAATGAAAAGTAAGAAAGTACTAAAATTAGAATACGACAACCTCCAAAGCCAAAGTGTTCTTTGTACGTGGTAGGGGCTCAATAAATATTTATTTTTAAAAACTATTTGGCCAAGTTGCCTATTGCCCATCACTAAGTGCACCTGTACTGGTGAGGCGGCAGTTCTCTCTGAGGGCCTACATGTACGCCCTCTCCCACTGACCACCCCATGCTCTAGGGGGTGCAGGGATGGGGACACAGACGGCCCAGCAGGAATTTTCTCACGTACCAGAAACGTGTAAGTGACCTTAACTTGTCACTGTGTTTAATTACGTGCCCAGTTCTCCCATATAATAATGCAGTTTCTTCTGAAATAAAATCTGTACCTATCCAAAGAGCCCTAAACAAATGAGTCCACCTTGTGCTCTGCTTCATTCAAGAAGTCTACATACGTCTTAGGACTATTTTGCATCTTACCTGATTTGATTTGATTTTTCAAGACACAGAATAAACTTCATTTAACAACCTCACATAGAAGAAATTATAAATGCAATATAATTGAAAGTGATTCTTTTCTTCTTACCTAATTTTAAACAACCAAAAAAAGCATTCCATTAGTTTCCTTTGGGTTGTTGGTTTTCTAACATTGGCGAGATAGTTGATTTACATGCTAGCATGTATGTGCACACACATAATAGGTGCCTCTAGTACCATCCTCATCAAAATCACTTTTATTAGATGTTTAAATAGATTCTTGACCCCACCCCAGACCTGCCAATTCAGATTTGCTAGAAAGCCAAGCCCAGTGATCTACATTTTTAACAAACTACCCAGGTGATCCTTATAAAACAACAAAGTTTAAGAACGTTTGATCCAAAAACAGATAACACAGACATTTCATCCTTCCCTATCTATACTGTCTCCCCCAGTTTTTCCACTTCTCTTTACGACCTGCAAAGGCAATTAATCTACTGATTTAGCTCATAACTATAGAACATTCCTTTAACGGTCGTTATTTCATGTTTTGAAGGTGTCAAAAAACAAGGTAAACCAAGGAACCTACCTCAAGAATATCACCCTCTGTAGAATGCCCAAATAACAGTTTCTGTGCCTCTACGCTCCCTGAAGAATAGACATACACTTTCATTCCGGCCTCTCTCCACTTCCTGACTGCTGGAACTACATCTGCAAAGAACCTAGAGGGAAAACCACCAAGTTACAATGCAGAAACACATCAGCCAGCCAGATGAAACCCAGTCAAAATAATGCCACACATTGCTCTGTTTGTACCAAAGGGGAACCTGAGAAGCAGGTCCACGGCTGTGAACTCCTGCAGTTCTAATAAGCTGACAAATGTGTTGCCAGAGTTCCAAGGTCA
Source organism: Eulemur rufifrons (assembly GCF_041146395.1). Taxonomy (NCBI): domain Eukaryota; kingdom Metazoa; phylum Chordata; class Mammalia; order Primates; family Lemuridae; genus Eulemur; species Eulemur rufifrons. The sequence goes on from NC_090995.1 coordinate 13,516,686, forward strand.
CAGCAGATTAGAAGCAACACTTTAGGTGGAAAGTGGAAAAACTATTCTCTCCTTCCTCTAAAATTATTCTCACAGCGACACTAATGACAGAAAAAAGGGATTACAGATAAAGGGATGAAATAAGAAAGTGATTTTTTTTAAATTACCAACTAACTCAAAAAAGCAATAGCAATAATGTTATACTATTATATAATCTGTAATTAACAAGAAAAGGTTAAATTATATCCAGCATGCTTTAAGAAGGCATGAAAATGCTTTCAGAAAGATCTGCACCCAAAACGATTTTTTTAAAAAAACGTTGTGAGTTCAAAGCTATAAACCTTTGATTAGCCAGAAAACAGAATTACATTTCTTGAGAACTAAGAAAACCTAAAGTTTTACTATACAAAAATTACATAACTCATCAGTTAAGACACGTGTACCATCTCACATGGTCAACCTGCAAATGGTGTCTGATTTTCTGACTCCTGACACTCTCTCTTACCAATTTCACAGTACATTCCACATTCGTGGAGGAAATGACATCATAGAGGGTGAAAGAGGAACTTGGGTTATGGAACCAGTCATCTTTAAAACATTAACTGGAGAATATCAGCGAAGCCCTGTGTTGCATACGCATTAATATGCTCACTATGCAGCACTAATTGAAGGAAAGAGACCAACAAGTTAAAAACCAGGCACACAATTGTAAGTGTGTTACTTTGCACTGCACATGGAGCCAGACTTTTTCCACGTTAAATTTGCACAGATTGTTACTGCTCTGAAGCAATGCTTTAGCAGTTTACGGTCATTTACGCCAAGCCCTGGTTTTATAATTAAGGCACCGAGACAAAGAAGAGGGCTAACTGCTAGGAGCACAGTCTTCCGGCTCCACTTTTGTGAGTCTTTTACCATGTGAACTGGCTGATATTCCCAGATAATTGGCATATCCTGAAATTTATCTATGTAAAGCACATAAATAAAAGAATGACATCTGTTTAACAGAAATACAAAAGAAATAAATGTGGGCAGTTGGAAACGATCTTGGATTTTAGGGTTTTACACCAGGCAACAGACTAAAATCCTTATCAGCAGAGTCTTACTAAGAATTTCTTCCTGTGAACGCATTTGGGGCAAAAAAAAAAAAAAAAAGAATTTCTCAGTTGGGTGCAGTGGGTCACCCATGGAATATCCTAGCACCCTGGGAGGCCAAGGCGGGAGGGTCGCTTCGACACCAGCCTGAGCAAGAGCGAGACCCTGTCTCTACTAAAATAGAAAAATTATCCGGGTGTGGTGACATATGCCTGTAGTCCCAGCTACTCGGGAGGCACACAGGAGGACACCTGAGCAACCAGGAGTTTGAGGTTGCAGTGAGCCACAATGATGCCACTGCATTCTACCCAGGACAACAGAGCAAGACTCTGTCTCAAAAAAAAAAAAAAAAAAAAGAATTTCTAAGCAATACTATACTCATGAGTCTCCTTAAACAGGAGTGCTATCAGGAACTCCACAACCAAGATGAAAGGATTTGTGGAAGTTGCTCAAAAGAGCACAGAAAAAATCGGCAGTGCTGACATTGTCTGAGCAACCCCTAAATGACAGAGCGCATATTTCACAGCATTCTCACTCTCTCTCTCTAACAGAGCAAAAAGCAGGCAACTAACAGTCCTGGGAAGCAGCCTGACACTGCGGTCACTAGTGTGCTAAGGATCAGGTATGACTTACTTCCAGGGAGCGTTACAGGAAGTTGTTTTAAACTGGGACTACAAGTCTTTCAACTATCCTGCAAAGCCAGACACGCGGGTCTGCGGAATTCAGCTGGGTGAAATGCTTGAGCTCCGCTTTGAAAAAAATAAAACAACTCCCTTGTGAGAATAAAAAGAATGTTGATTTAATCTATTTTACTAATCATGCTACTTACACCGGGAAGAGAGGACTAGAAAAACCTATCTGGATTTGGGGCTGGTGGGATGCTTAGCCCGACGTGAGCACATACTCTGCCTTCATCCGCCCGGCTGTGAACGCCGCCCTCCACATGTGGCCCTGCAGCTGTTTGAGGGCGGTGGTCTTTCGGTCCAGAGACATCTGCCAGCACACGTTGTCCACCACAGCCTGAACCGCCCGCTGCAGGTCGTCCGCTCCGCTCCCCGGCGCTTCCGGGATGGGAACAGCCCCATCCAGGTGGGCATCCTCTTCGGCCTTTGAGTCAGAAACAACAGGAAGTTCGTTTTTGCACTTACTCAAAAAACATCATTTAAAACGAGATCCCAAAACCAAGCAGACCAATTTTTTCCCACTATCGTTAACCCTAGCACTGCTACAAATTAAAATATCGCGCACCTTGGAGCTGATACAAATGATCGCCAAAAGCAACTGGATTAAGAAATGTAAGTGACCTTTCCTAGACTGCGAGAGCCGACACTGTGACCGAGAGGTGTGCTGTGTGTGAGAAGGCAGAGCACGTAACGACAGAGCAAGGGTTTGCTGATTTGCTCACTGGGATCACCACACCAGGACTTCAGTTAAACTCAATCATTTTTCTCTGCACTATAACTAACTGAGGAAGAAACAAAGAAAACCTCATAAATTCGTTGATGCCTGGAATTCAATGAAAAGAAGCTAGGCAAATAATGGGGTTGGTTCACATTCGGTCTCCTACACTTGCCCACATCTTGCAAAAATCCTAACAGCCACTGAGAACACTGACCTCGTGACAATACAATCCACTCTCTAAAGATATTTATATACTATAATGGGGGAATATGTATGATCCAGCAAGGATTGCAACAACAACAAGAAAAAGGTAAGGAAGGGCCGGGCATAGTGGCTCACGCCTGTAATCCTGGCACTCCGGGAGGGCAAGGTGGGAGGATCGCTCGAGCAAGAACAAGACCCCGTCTCTACAAAAAAATAGAAAAATTAGTCTGGGTGTGGTGATGCATTCCTGTAGTCCCAACTACCTGGGAGGCTGAGGCAGGAGGATCGCTTGCGCCCAGGAGTTTGAGGTTGCTGTGAGCTAAGATGACACCACTGCACTCTACCCCGGGTGACAGAGCAAGACTCTGTCTAAAAAAAAAATTAAATAAATAAAAATAAATAAATAAACTAACTAAAATAACTGCCAGTGCATTAGCTCCACAAACCAGCTAAGATCTCTGCCACTGAAGCAGTTCTAGCAAAAATAAGCGCAGGAGTTCCCCAGCACACGATGAAGGGAAAGACAGGCTGAGGACGGGAGGCAAAGGAGAGCAGCACGACGCACGCGAGGCCGAGGCGACCGTGCAGGCCGGGCCAGGCTGTGCAGGGTGACAAGTCTGGGGGCGCGTGGACGTGAGGACCCAGGAGCACTGGAGAGGGGCGGCAGGCAGCAGAGAGTGGGAGATGACGAGGTGCCGCCACTTGGAGATAGTAACGAAAAAATGCAGAGACTGCACAAAACCTGTGCATTCCACCCAGAAAAAGCTTCGTTTTATAAATACGTGATATTTTTACGCAATTTGAACAGCTCTAGGAAGAGGCAATTCTAGAGACAACAAACTCCACGATCTGGCCTTTAATTACGTGCTGTGAATTCCTGAGAAGGCAAGTCAGTGCAACCGCATTGCCCTGTGAGTCGGGCACTGGCTTTGCACCACGCTCAGCAGATACTCGGCGTGTCTGGGCACCCTCAACTCTCAGACACTCGGGAATGCGAGACAGAAATGTCCCAACCTGTTTCCTCAAAAGACTGACATCCTGCTGGCACTCCTCTTCTTCCCAATGCGTCTGCAGATACTCTTTAACATTTTCTTTGATGTAAGGAAATAAAATGTCCTGAATAAGACAGCAAAGACAGAAGAAAAAAGAGTTAGCTTTTGTCAGTGGCACGAGATCCAGCTCTTCTACGATGTCACCTTACCTCACCGTAACGAACACGTCAACGGAACTGTTGGTGACAATCCTGCTGTGGATGCAGGAGCCAGACAGAGATCAAGAAACAAACGAACCAGACCAGGAGCTGGCCAAATCCGGTCCACCGCCTATCTCTGTCAATGAAGTTTTACTGGAAACTTTTCTGTCAATGAAGTTTTAGCCACCGCCTATTTCTGTAAATGAAGTTTTACTGGCACCCAGCCACACTCATTTATTTACACACTGTCTCTGGCTACTTTTGGGGTCACAATGGCAGAGTTGAATAATTGTGACTGAGATCACGTATGGCCAGCACGGCCTAAAATATTTACTATCCAGCCCTTCACAGAAAAGGGATCTGCCAACTACTAAGCTAGATGACCAGACCAACGGTCCCTGAGGGCGTGGATCGAGTGTGTCTGGCTCACACAGCTGGATCCCCAATGCACACCACGGTACTGTACATATAACTTAAACATCTGCTGAGGGAATGGTGTCCGTGCATGACAAATGTTAAAACTGACCCCTATGACTCCCTGGTAATCAGACCACCTACAGAGCATCCTATAAGAAACTGATGTGCAAAACAGTTCAGCAATAAATAACCTGTCAGTCGCCTATGCACTGGGAGTATGATTTCTCTTTCTCAGCTGGAGTTCTTCCTCTGCCTTTTCCTAGCTGTGTTCAAGTCATTTTTCCTCACTGAGCCCCGGTTTTCCCATCTGCTATCCAGGCAGATGACACAGGGCAAAGTCACTGGAGTATTTAGAGATAGTTTACGGAAAGCACCTGCCACGTTATCACTTGTTCTCTCCAGCACATGCAGCAAAACTGGGCAAGAATCACCTCAACTTACTGATACATAACAGCAGAGATGTTCCCAGAGGATAAATCCCAAGCACAGCCAAGTCTTTCATTCAGTATTTATTTAGTGAGGACCTACTGAGCGTCAGAGACTTCTGACAACAGAGTTATAAACCACAGCCACTCTTCTCAGAGCACGCCAAGAAATACTGGGTGCATGGTTTCAACCAATTCTAAACTTCTGGGGAAAGCTTTAGAAGTTGGAGATTACTCTAGAATTCCTGATCATCCAGTTTTCCCCCTCTCCTCATTTAAAAAACTCCCCTCTATACTGAATAAAATGACAAAGCTGGACATAGAAGCTAGAATTTAAAACAACATCTAGAATATCAATTATCTAAGGTCAACATGGTAGACTGTTCTATTTTAGTGCAAAAGTGTTACTACGTAACACAAAAGCGTAACATGAAAGCACGTACACGGTACGGTTAACTAAATTGTGAAGATTTTATCCATTTTTTTCAACACACACATCCATTTGTTTGAACCCACACACTTTTTGAGCATCTACTAAGTACCATAAATAAAATGCCTTTATGTGGCTTTTAAAAAAGCCTATAAAGTAGCCTGCCATGTGCTATGATACCATGCAAGAATGCTCCAAAACATTTTTTAAAGCCAGTGCTTACTGCCCAATCCTGCCCAGTGAAAATTTTCAGGCTTATAAAACAATTCCAGAAATAACGTGATAATAAATGTTTTAACTTCAGTTATAATCCATTCATAGATAATTTCAGAATACTATGGTATGACAAAAAATGCTATAAAAAACCCAGGATTCTACAAATAGATGTGTGGTTTTTAGTTCAGCAGGCACCTAAGGTGGTGTTACAGTTTAGCAGTGCATGTAAAAGGCTACAGAACTAAATTAGAGTATTTGTGTTTGGAAGGAGTATGATTCAGTTCCACTGCATGCTGGCAGCGACAACACGCCAGCAGCAATTTCTATTTCTCTTAGACAGCTCGATGGTGCCTTAATGAAACAGCTCCATTAAGGGCCCAAAATTTCTGAAGATCTAATTAAAGAAGGTGCCTCGTAAATGATCAGAAGTCCAGACATGGATTTGCTTTATGGTGAAGTGGTTGTTTTAATAAAAAGGTCATAGAATCAATAAAAATAAAGCTGTTGTTACGATATTTACTCAAAATACCCACTGAAGGAAATGGGTAATAAAAGGTACCACCTAAGGACAATACTTAGAGCACAACTATTTCAAGAAACTATTTTAAAAACCTTCCAAGGGAACCACACAGTGCAAATGACTTACAGTATTTGAGAACTTATTCAGCAAGAAAATTAAGCAACACAAAGGCAATATTGGTGGGTTACTGTTTCTCTATTAATCTCAAAGAATAAAAAGAAATTTAAGTGGCTTGATAGTTCCTAAAAATAAATATCCTCCAAATAATAAAACAGATTACAAACAGTACGTAGAGCATAATCCTATTAGGTGGATATCTAATGCATAGAACAAAGTCTGAGAGAACATGGACCTAAATGTTTACAAGGGTTCTGTTCTCTCTGGGCCATGATGTTAAAAGCAGCTTTTGGGGGGGGGGGGGAGGCCATACCTATTTTCTACAATGAAAATGTATAATCTGAACAGTTAGCAAAATTATATTTTAGTAAAAAAGTTCACAGATTTGCTTACAGTGTTTTAAATAAAGCTATCCCCTACAAAAACAAACAAGCAAATTAGAGGCTGTTTACCCTAAGAATAAAATTTGGGAAACTAAAAGCAATGGACAAAATAGTTATCTGCAGCAGCACAGCTGAAGACTTTAGTAAAACTCAAATCTCACCAGAATGACCAGACTGAAGCCTCAAGAGAATAGAGCTGGACCCACACAGGCAGCGAGTCAGCTGTGCTAGGATAAATCTGCAGACAGACCGTTATTCGTGCTGAGCCAAGTTTCTCCGCTGGGTCAAAGTCATTTCCCTGATGGTCTTGTCACCTAGCATCTCTCTTTGATTAAGGTTAGCCTTCCCATGTGGTTCTCCCAGAGCAGTTTAGCATCAGATGACTGTGGCAATATTATTAGGCAAACTTATATTAAACCAGGTTTTTTATTTACATACACCAATCTTTCATGCGTTGGTTAATGTTAAAACAGTCTTCCAGGACCAACCCAACTTTTGTTCCCTGAAGCCCTGGCCCTAGACCAGAGTGGGCCTCCCTGGGGAGGCAGCAGCTGGGCAGTCCCTCTGGTGACGTCACCTCTACGCTACTATGCTCTGACGGTCCCTAGTCGCACCTGTGAAGTGGGCCGTCTCACACACCTGGATTCACGGGAAACTATTAAGGGCCACATCACTTTTAAGTGAAGACAGAAGCTTCCTTTGTAGGAGTAAATAAACAATACCTTCCTCTTTAAGGCCTGGTCATTCTAAATCAAGAATTAGAAGTTATCAAAAAGCAAGGAGGCCGGGCGCGGTGGCTCACGCCTGTAATCCTAGCACTCTGGGAGACCGAGGCCGGAGGATTGTTTGAGCTCAGAAGTTCGAGACCAGCCTGAGCAAGAGCGAGACCCCGTCTCTACTAAAAATAGAAAGAAATTATCTGGACAGCTAAAAATATATATAGAAAAATTAGCCAGGCATGGTGGCACATGCCTGTAGTCCCAACTACTCGGGAGGCTGAGGGAGGAGGATCGCTTGAGCCCAGGGGTTTGAGGTTGCTGTGAGTGAGGCTGACGCCACGGCACTCTAGCCTGGGCAACAGTGCGAGACTCTGTCTCAAAAAAAAAAAAAAAAGAAGCAGGAAAGTTTGTCTTATCATTTCCAGTCTAATTAATGATCAACAGAAAGGGAAAGGGAATGATTGTTAGTAATTTAGCCTAGTATTTTAAATAATCTTTGTAAAACACTAAATCTTTCTCAATAAAAAAAGTTTCATAATATTAACATGTTAGTTGGGAAAACATTCATTTTGTTCCAAGAAAGTGAATGCATTTATTAAAATATAAGAGCTACATATCTGTGCTTAAAATGTTTTGAATGAGAAGCTATTTAAATAAAGCATGGTAAGAACAGTCATATATGACAACTATAAAAAAAAAAAAAAAACCTTAAGTAGTTCCTGAGAGTTTTAAAGAAAGCTGCCCCTTGTAAAAATAACAAAAAACAGTTTTTTCATATTCTTGAATTTTAATTTTTGCCTTGCCCCCTTTCAGAAATAATAATTGAAGCTAGTTTCTGAGCCTCACTTTATTTGTGAGACACACCTTGCAGAGAGATGACAAGGATTAAATTAGACAATTTACATCACAGTAAATATCTTCCGGTTCCTTCAGAAGAGATCTGCAGACCTCTGAAATGGGACCGCCTGACACTGGAAAAAAAAACCCACGGCCTCATTCTGCTCGGCACGGCCCTGGAACTCATGCAGTCTGGTGCAAAGGCTCAAAGGCTATTTCTACTTCTATTGTTATTACTATTATTTTTTTTTACTACAGCATCTCTTAAAATGGTCCCGCAAACTCTGTTTGAACACTTGTAAGGACGGGAATGTACTGCTTCTTGGAATGGTCCATGCCATCTGCCAGATAGTTTCAGCAGTTGTGGTATTAAAACTATTCCTCAAATAGCCTTCCTGAAGACCACACTAGATGTTATCAAGAAGTTTCTATGTTCTGGCTGCTACTTGGGGTCACCGGGTTTCAGAAATTATAACCCTACTGTCCCTATTTTCATGGGGTAAGCAGGTCAGGACCCAACCAAGGTACACCCCCTTTGAAAACTCCTGGTCACCACATACTTCTATGGTGCATTACTTCATATTGATTAAAGGGCTCTCATATCAACTGTGTCATCAAACATACAGCAGCCAATCAAAGAAGACAGCACAAACTGTGGTCCCATTTCAGAAGTCAGGTGCAGTAAGGGAAATAAGAGTTTTTGAGTAAGACCATTTGGAGTCCAATCCCAGGCATACTGTTCAACTTTTCAGAGCCTGTTTCCTTGTCAGTAAAATGTAGACAGTGCACACACCTCACAGTTGTTGAGGCTGAGTCAAGTATCTTGCACATAAACAGCAGTCAATGTTTCCTTCCAGCATTCCACAGGAGGGCAGGACTACAAATTCACACACCTACTCTGACGAATAAAGCTCAAAGTAGAACATTTTTCAACTCCCATGCTCAACCTCTGCATATTCAGAGGTTCAAAAGGTATTCAAATGGCCAGGCACCGTGGCTCATGCCTGTAACCCCAGCACTTTGAGAGGCTGAGGCCAGAGGATGGTTTGAGGCCAGGAATTCAAGACCAGTCTGGACAAGACTCTGTCTCAACAAAAAATAAAAAAATTAGCCAGGTATGGTGGCACGTGCCTGTAATCCTGGGTACTCGGGAGACTGAGGTGAGCCCAAGAGTTAGAGATTACAGTGAGCTATGATCATGCCACTGCAGTCTGAGCAACAGAGTGAGATATTGTCTCTAAAAAATATAAATAATTTTTTAAAAAGGTGCTCAAAAGATTAGTCCTTGAGATATTCTGCTTAAAGGTTTTTGTTCAAGTAAATTTGTGAAATACCACTCTTGGAGATTCACAAAGTGTGTGTGTGTGTATGATACAAAGGCTCTGAGAAGTCTTGCAATAAAGAAACCCAGCTGAACTCCAGACTAGCACTTCCCAAAAGAGCATTTAATGGAATTCTTTTTTGCATAATTACCATAAACACCCACACAGATCTTTCTTCTAAACATTTTAGGAACACTGGTTTTGATAAATTCAAGTGCAATAAGTTACAACAGATTAAATTATAATAAACAATATCAATGATTAATAACATATATTACCATAAAATTGAGTACAAGAAAGAATCCTTTAAACAAGATCCCTGAATCATTCTTTTGCAGCCTGCCTTGAATTTGCATGCAGTCTGGTGTACTAAAATCAGAAAAATTTATATAGGCAACTAAGCCATTTGTATTCTCAGATCTCAGAGTAAGTCTGCCACAAAGATTCCAACAAGTGGCCCATAATGTCACCTAGCAGAAGATACACTGGGCAAAAAGGTGGGGGAGGCACATTTTGTTTTGTTACAAAATTGATTTGCATGAGGTATCTTATTCCCCAAATCCACTTTCCAAGAATGGTACAAAGCTAATGCCACATTGCTACCCCTCCAGTCACTGGCCTTGGTTTCCTGATGACAGCAGAAAGCAACGGAAGCCAGAACGGAGCTAGTGAGCTAGAAACTTTACTAAACCACAAAAATGAGGAATCCTTTTTACTCTGAAAACCAAGAAAGCAGGTATTCTGTCGCAATCAACAAGAAAAAAAGAAAGTCAACTCAATTATTGGCATTTGAGCAATCCTGATTTTTGTCGCAGAGGTCTCTGGTGTGTTTAAAAACTTGGGAAAATTGGCCGGGTGCGGTGGCTCACGCCTGTAATCCTAGCACTCTGGGAGGCCGAGGTGGGCGGATCGTTTGAGCTCAGGAGTTCGAGACCAGCCTGAGCAAGAGCGAGACCCCATCTCTACTAAAAATAGAAAGAAATTATATGGACAACTAAAAATATATATAGAAAAAATTAGCCGGGCCTGGTGGTGCATGCCTGTAGTCCCAGCTACTCGGGAGGCTGAGACAGGAGGATCGCTTGAGCTCAGGAGTTTGAGGTTGCTGTGAGCTAGGCTAACGCCACGGCACTCACTCTAGCCTGGGCAACAGAGTGAGACTCTGTCTCAAAAAAAAAAAAACAAACAAACAAACACAAAACTTGGGAAAATTGCCAAACTAGATTTCTTCTGAACCTTTGCTAAGATGTCAAAGTACTGGGATTGTTCTAAAAAAAGTGTGTAAGCGGTTGTTACATTTGGAGTCCTAGAACTGTACGTGGATTTTATATTATGTCCTACATCAAAAAACTCATTCTTAAAAAAAACTTTAGGCCGGGCGTGGTGGCGGGCGCGGTGGCTCACGCCTGCAATCCTAGCACTCTGGGAGGCCGAGGAGGGAGAAAGGTCAGGAGTTCGAGACCAGCCTGAGGAAGAGCGAGACGCCCCCCCCCACCATCTCTAGTAAAAAGAGAAAGAAATTATCTGGACAGCTAAAAATGTATAGAAAAAATTAGCCAGGCATGGTGGCGCATGCCTGTAGTCCCAGCTACTCGGGAGGCTGAGGCAGGAGGATCGCTTGAGTCGAGGAGTCTGAGGTTGCTGTGAGCTAGGCTGACACCACAGCACTCACTCTAGCCAGGGTGACAGAGCGAGACTCTGTCTCAAAACAAACAAACAAACAAAACCCCACTCGTTCTTCACAGATAATTTTTTTTTTTTTTTTGAGACAGTCTCGCTTTGTTGCCTGGGCTAGAGTGAGTGCCAGATAATTTTTTAAAATAAAACTAAAATAGAATTCAAAAGTCAGGCTTCTCAGTTTCCCGGAAGATGGGTTTTTCCCACTTTGTAATCTCTCTCCCTCATATTACTGTTAGGGAAGCACCTCTAGTTGATACATACTTGCATCTGAAATGAATTCTTAAACCTCTGGGAGCCACATAAAGAGCAGATGGGACCTGAGAAATTCTTCCAAACGTTATACTAACATTTGATATTCACTTATTCTGACACACGAATAGAATACATATAAAGGAAAGACGCCGCTATAATGCAAAGTTGTAAGCTTGTGCATTAGGTGCAAACAAGTGTTGGCTAGACTGACATCCTAGAAAGAATGTTCTGGATAAGAGCATCAAGCTTCTGTGGTTTTCTGAGAAAAACAAATGGAATCTAGTCAGTGTCCTATAGCTAAAAAAAAAAAAAAAGAATCAGCGCTGTGGACCACAGAGCTCAGGGAAGTAAAATAACACAGCCTGCCGTTCGGCCACCAACAGCAGGAGTGGGAAGGGGCGAAGAGCAAGCATTATCGCCCAAGACGCCAGGGCTTCCAGAAAAGTCGGCCTGACCCTTCAGTCTTTTCATTTGGAGACTGAAAGCCTCAAGTACCATATTTAAATCGCCGCCGCCTCGCCAGGTGCGCCCAAACAGAGAGAGGGCGCTCACCTGCGGCCGACGGTGCACACCTGCTGGGTGCGGGGCGCCCGCGTCTCCGGACCCCGCCCGGCCGACCTGCACCCTCGGCCTTTTTTCACGCCCACTCCCGTGCCCGCTGCCCGGCCCGCATCCAAGCGAGAGGGAGGACGGCGGAGGCAGAAGACGGTGCTCGAGCAAGACCGTTCCCTTCCTCCCGTTCCACGGGAGCCGCGAAGCCAGCCACACCGCCTCCCCTACGCCTCGCGGCTCCACGGCAAGTCTGCGACACTTAGAAAACCATTTTAACTGTTTTTAGGCACAAATGACTTCCCCGCTTCCTTCCGCCCCTCACCTTCACGAAAGCAATCGGGGTTGTGGTACCTTCGATATCTAACAGGATCACGCTGACTTCCGCGGGCACCGAAAGCACGACCATCTCCCCTCCGGATGCCAACGGGGGCCTCGGCCTACGGGTGCGGAGGGCGCAGGGCGGCGCCGCCGAGCGCGGTCCGGGGACTCCCACAGCCCCGCGGAGTCTCGGAGCGGGGACCGCGCGCTGCCCGGAGGGCGTGTGGGAGCAGCCACCTGCGCACACCTGGAAGTGGAGAAGCGGCCGCCCGGAAGCCGCGAACTCTCGAGCAGTTCGGGGCAGTGGCCGAGACCACGTGGGCAGGCGGAGGGGGCGGCTCCGACGGCGCTCCGAGGGGGCGGGGGAGGCAAAGGCGCCGGCGCCGATTGGCCAGCACAGGCCGCGAACGCCGTCCGTCAAAATGGGCTCTGCGTGGGCGGGAACAAAGAACGAACGCGGGAGCCGAGCGCGCGGGCGCGCGCCCTCCGCAGACTGGTAGAGCGAGCGGGAGAGGCGCGGGGCACGTGCCGACGGAGCCCCGCGAGTGGCGCGCCGGGGATGTGAGTGCCCCCTGCCCTCTGCCGCACCCAGCCCCCGCCCGCCCACTGCGTCCGCTTTGCATATTGACAGTGATCCGCCCGGGCCGCCGCCCCGCCTCCCGGCCGCTGCCAGCGCTTCGAGAGGCCGCGCCGGGCCCGGTCGCGGCCGAGCCGCCAGGGAGGCCGCCGCGCCCCCTCGGCCCGCGCGCCCGCTTCCTGCTCGGCTGGTTCCAGCCAGCTCGGGGACAAAACACGCGTGCGCGGGCGGGCGGGCGAGCGCGCCGCCTGAGCCACCGCGCCGGGCGCAGTCCGCCTTGTTCCGGAGCAGTCCGGCCGCGGCGCTGGTCGATAGCAGCCGCCGCCGCCGCCGCCGCAGCAGCTCCGCGCTGGGGGACCGCGGGCGGAAAAAGGCGGGGTTGACGGCTCCGTGCTGGGAGTGGGCCGGACCGGACGCCAGAGACAAAGGCTCCCAAGGCAAGAGGGACTGTGGCCCTGCGTCGGCGCCGCGCGGGATTTCTGGCCCCAGGACTTAACGCCCCTTCGTTTTTCTCTTCTGATTCTTCTCTCGTCCCGAGCTCGTGTCCCCTCCCGCGCGACCTCGCTCCTCACCGGGAGGGCCGCGATGGAGGTCCCGCCCCGGCTTTCCCATGTGCCGCCGCCATTGTTCCCCTCCGCTCCCGCTACTTTAGCCTCCCGCAGCCTCTCCCATTGGCGGCCGCGGGCGCCGCGGCAGCTCGCCCCGCTCCTCCCTTCGCTCGCTCCCAGCGCCGCCCGGCAGGGGGCGCGCCGGGCCCAGCGCCACGTCACCGCCCAGCAGCCCTCCCGATTGGCGGGCGGGGCGGCTATAAAGGGAGGGCGCAGGCGGCGCCCGGATCTCTTCCGCCGCCATTTTAAATCCAGCTCCATACAACGCTCCGCCGCCGCTGCCGCCGCGACCCGGACCGCGCGCCAGCACCCCCCTGCCGACAGCGCCGCCGCCATGGAGGACATGAACGAGTACAGCAACATAGAGGAGTTCGCAGAGGGATCCAAGATCAACGCGAGCAAGAACCAGCAGGATGACGGGTACCGCACGCTCGGCCCCTCTCCCCCCGTGCGCCGCACGCGCCCTTCGTCCCTCGGGAGCCGCGCGCTGTCCCCTTTCTGGCCCCGAGTCGATTCCCCGCGTGCCCGCCGGGTCCCACCAGCTTGAAGGGAAGAAGAAACTAAGGGACGCAGGGGGTGACTCGGGAGGCCCGCGGACGGTGGGGGAAGGGCGGAGGGGTGGGAGGAGGAGGGCGGCGGCGGCGTCTGGGGCCCGAGTGCGCAGGCGCCGCGTGGGGCCCGGGGGGAGGGGCCGGCCTGGCTGCTCCACTTGCTGCAGCTGCCGCCGCCTCTTCATTGTGTCTCCGTTACTGCTTGCGCGGTTTTCCTGGGGGGTGGGGGGGTTAGATGATCGAGGTGTGGACCCCGGTAGGCGGCTGGTCCCCGGATTCCCAGGATCCAGCGTGATGAGTTCTTAAGGTGGAACGTTGGTTTGACAGCTGAGAATGAGCATGGGTTGTGCGGGGTCAGCTTAGCAAGTTGGGCCTCCTAATCTTGCAGAATCGAGGCGGAACCGTTCCCGTATTTCGTCCTTGCTTGAGCTTTGTATTGTGCAGCGCGGAAAGCAATCTGTTCACTGGCTCAAATAAGTAACCTCGATGGAATTTTAGGGTTTTGTGATCTGTTTATGTGTGACTGTAAACATAGGTTGGATTGGTTGCGCTTGGGGGATAAATTCCTGTCTGTGTATTTCACGCTTTAATTAGTTCCAGGACTGAAGTAGTTATTTAAGTTACTGCCAAGCTTTAAAAACAAAAAACTTTCATTTCTAGTAAAATGTTTATTGGAGGCTTGAGCTGGGATACAAGCAAGAAAGATCTGACCGAATATTTGTCTCGATTTGGGGAAGTTGTAGACTGCACAATTAAAACAGATCCAGTCACTGGAAGATCACGAGGATTTGGATTTGTGCTTTTCAAAGATGCTGCTAGTGTTGATAAGGTAGGAATGTGTTCTACGTCTGAGCTGCTCTTGTGCATTTTTTGCGAATTGTTCTGGGGTTTGGTTGTGTATTGCTGTCAGCTTAAATAAATCTGTCTTCTAGGTTTTGGAACTGAAAGAACACAAACTGGATGGCAAATTGATAGATCCCAAAAGGGCCAAAGCTTTAAAAGGGAAAGAGCCCCCTAAAAAGGTTTTTGTGGGTGGATTGAGCCCAGATACTTCTGAAGAACAAATTAAAGAATATTTTGGAGCCTTTGGAGAGGTGTGTGGTTGCATTTACACTTTTTATTTATTTAAGTTCGTCCCTGGTCTGTTTTTTATAGAACACATTCATGTTTCCTGTGAGGAAGGGATTAGATTACTGCTTAAGCCCCTGACAGTGACCATAGCTTAAGTGCAGCTTTCTGTGCTATAATGGAAATCAATTGCCTGATTTATTTTGGCCACAACATAAGTACATTAATGTGGTCGGCGTTATTAAATAAGGGACGTTTACTTTCCTTTCAGTGCTTCACATGTACAGCAAATCTCTCTAGGTTGATGTTGGTCATAAAGCACTGGTGTTCAGACAGAAGGCGTCTGATTAGAGTAACAAGTTGAAGCTTGAAAAAGACCTGTGGCATTCTGAAACCCTTTGATCGCTTAATTTACCAGATTTTGAGTGTGTGTCTTGATTTCAGATCGAAAATATTGAACTTCCCATGGATACAAAAACAAATGAAAGAAGAGGATTTTGTTTTATCACATACACAGATGAAGAGCCAGTGAAGAAATTGTTAGAAAGCAGATACCATCAAATTGGTTCTGGGAAGGTAAAGGCATATTTTTAATCTGTTTAAAAAGATTAAAATGGCTTAATTTTATATTTCAGTAAAAATTTTGTTTGTCTGTTTTTTAATACGTTTATAGTGTGAAATCAAAGTTGCACAACCCAAAGAAGTATATAGGCAGCAACAGCAACAACAAAAAGGGGGAAGAGGTGCTGCAGCCAGTGGACGAGGTGGTACTAGGGGTAGAGGCCGAGGTAAGACTTAATTCTTGGGAAATGACTCCATGGTTTAAGCTGTATGCTGCTATATATGAGCTAGCTCATGAGAGAAAGCAAAGCTAAATTGAAACTTCAAAGCATTCCAACGTGGAAAAATGCTCAGCTTAGTGGGAAGGGAGGAGGGAGAGTTTCTTCGAGTTTACTAGTTTTGAAAACCTGTTCAAAGTGGTGGCCACTTTGATGATTGGTTTCATCCCGGATAAAATTGTACCATTACATGATACACCATGGTGTGATGGGTTTTCTCAGGCAGGAGTCCTTGTTTTAAGCATCACAGCCTACCTGTCTTAAGCTTTAGTGGAAGTTTAATGGTTTTTCCATCATAATTTAGGAAACTTGATACTGGCACAATTGGCCTTTCTGCCCCCTTTTTTATAATAACTGGAAAAACACTTTTCCAAGCAGGTAGCAATATATGTCCTTTCTATCTTTCAAGATTTGCAGGGTGAGGGATAGGAATGTATCATGTTACGTTAGGATTGGGGGTCAGAAGTTGTTTCCTAACAATCATTGTGCATTGTTTCAGGTCAGGGCCAAAACTGGAACCAAGGATTTAATAATTATTATGATCAAGGATATGGAAATTACAATAGTGCCTATGGTGGTGATCAAAACTATAGTGGCTATGGCGGATATGATTATACTGGGTATAACTATGGGAACTATGGATATGGACAGGGATATGCAGACTACAGTGGTAAGAATATTTAACTTAATTTCATAAGCCAATGATATTAAAATTGAGTATTGTACAATCCCATTCTGAAATATTTGTGTGTATGGGTTTCCCATTTATTGAATTGCTTGGAGTTAAGCTTTTGAAATATGTTATAGAGCGATTATTCTAATACGGAGAGAGTATGGTGGTCATAAATGTGCTAGGATGTGTGGTTTATGACTAATAATGGCTGCTAAGATATCCTAATTTAGTATTTGCTTAGCATGCAAAGATTTGTGTGTTTTATAGTTTTTTGATGTTTGTAAAGAAACCATTTCATAGACAACTATATTAATAAAATTTTTTTTCTTTTCAAAATAGGCCAACAGAGCACTTACGGCAAGGCATCTCGAGGGGGTGGCAATCACCAAAACAATTACCAGCCATACTAAAGGAGGACATTGGAGAAAACAGGTGTGTATAAAAGTACAAGATACCAGTAGAAATGTCTTAATTTAATTTAAAGATCAATAGACAAATGAAAAATAAGTAAAAACAAAATAAATGTAGCCTGTTTTTACTAAATTGTTGATTTTTTTAAATTGCTTTATGAGCCTGTTTTGCCTAAAGTGTCTATAGATCTTTAACTTTAAAGTCTTATCTCACTTTCTTTAGTAATACAGAAAAACTTAGGAGTTTTTCTGTTTGCTTTGTGTACCAGGTGGTCTAGAGGAATAATTAAACTTTTTTAGAACTATTAACAGGTAAAGTACTGAAATGGGTACAACTTAAGGAAAACAAGAATGTTGTCTTCTAACTCTGACATTATACCTTGTTTGTACCCGCCAGCGGGAACTTCATTGCAGGCCGTGTGTCACCCTGACCACGTCTATCTCTGGGGGTCGCACGTTGCGGGCAGAGCGCAAGGCATACACCAGAAAACGCTGTCCTGTGGTATGGTCTCTTCCAACTTCATGTACCAGCGTAAAGATTAAAGTGGAAAACTTCAGACTTTGGCTTCTTTTTTAATCTTTTTGGAGATTAAGTGTCTAAACTTAACTTAAATGGTTTTTTACAGGAGTTAAAGTACATAAATGCCTTTTTACAGCTTAATCATTTTGGTCTTCTGTTTAGTGTTGTATTTCAATTGTGGAGCCTCATTTTAAGTGTTCATTCTTTAAGATTTAATGCTTGCTTTTTCTTTTTATAGCTAATAGTGAAATCTACAAACCAAAACAAGAACTTTTAAATCTGGGATATAAATTAAAGATCATATGCAGAAATCAATTTATCTTCATGTAATATAATAAATAAGCTTGTTAGAAATTTGTGGTAGCACTTGGCTTACTAGAGATGCTTCTAGTAGACCTTAAGTTAGCACAGTTCAACGTATGAATATGGGAAGATTGCATTCCCCGATTCTGTACTGAATAGATTTGAATTTAATATTTCAGAACTCCAGGGTGAGTTTATTAATGACCCAAACTGTATTTTGCCAATAAATATGCATGTGATCTTTAATTATTGAAGAAAAGAATAAAGTGAGGACTTAAAGCAATTCATGAAAATGGACCTTTGAAAGCTTGTCAGAGTTTCACAAATCTAATTGCTATTTTGTTTTTGTTTTTAGGAGGAGATGCTAACGTAACCCATCTTGCAGGACGACATTGAAGATTGGTCTTCTGTTGATCTAAGATGATTATTTTGTAAAAGACTTTCTAGTGTACAAGACACAACTGTGTCCAACTGTATATAGCTGCCAATTAGTTTTCTTTGTTTTTACTTTGTCCTTTGCTCTCTGTGTTATGACTCAATGTGGATTTGTGTTTATATACATTTTATTTGTATGATTTCATGTTAAACCTCAAATAAATGCTTCCTTATGTGATTGTTTTTCTGCGTCAGGTACTACATAGCTCTGTAAAAATGTAATATTTAAATAAGCAATAATTAAGGCACAGTTTATTTTGGAGGGAGTATTGATCCAAAGGGAGACATTGTGGCCCTTTATGAGTAGCCAGCCACATTGTCACCCTGCTCCCCAGTTGGTAGATGTATTTTGTGCTTTCAAGGCTTCTCCCTGTTAACTGGTGTTTGATCACACCTTTGAATAGCATTTTCCCCCATGGATATCTGAAGACATTGTCACGAGACTGTCACAGTTTTGTGATTAATGGAAGCTTTCTAGTAGACCATGTGTCTTCTGGACTTTATTTTTTAAGAAAAGGACCTTTTTAACACAAAGATAGTAGCTCCTTTTGCTTTGTTCCTGTCTCTGGAAAGCCATTTTTAGTTGCTAATTAGTTTGGCTAGAAAAAGCGTCAGCTAATATAGCGCCATGACTTTAATTCTGATAAAAATGCAGATAGACACAGGAAAAAGCTCTAAAACTGTGGTAGGAGCTACAGTTTAAGAGCATTGGAAGTAGTTAAGGTTTTGGCAGATAGGTATGAGATGATTCATTGAAGTTAGGTTACCGTTTGAAGTAGAGGCAGAATAGCTAATTTAGTTGTATTCTGTTGGTATGTCACAGCCACCACAACACTGAAGAAAGTATTTTCTATTTGGGCATTCTTAGGAAAAGTTTGTATTACAGTTAACTTATGTTGTGTGAGTTAGAAAAAGTCATGATAGTAAATCTCATTTTTAATGCAGTTAGTGCATGAACTGAGGAATTAAGTATTTCCATATTCAGACATAGGAAGGAATAGTGGAAAAAGGTATCTTAAGCCTCAGGTGTGTTAATGTTGATCCAAGTGTGACTGAGTCATTACAGCGCATCTTCTGGTGCATTGAAAAACATCTCGGCTTTAGAGGACCTCCTGGGTAAATACAAGCTTTGAATTTTGCCTTCGGTGTAGTTAATTGGATTTAGGGAAGCCTGTTTCCCTGTTAGCTGCTGGGATTGGAATATGTGCTCACATGCAGAGTAGTTTATCTCAACCAGTGGGAACCTTTTTTTTTTTTTTTTTTTTTTTTTTTTGTGCCTATAACTTTGTTCCACTGATGTTTGTACTTGTTGGGCTATGAAGTTACAATGCTCTTGGCCTTTTTCGCTCCTGTTTTGCTATTTGACCTTACACCCAGGCCAAGTACCAGTGTTGACTATTGCAGGGGATTGTGTTTATTTTATTAATAACACACAACTTCAGGGAATGGAAGGGAGTTCATTTAAGTTGTGTTGTCAACAGGTGCAGTGTCTAGGGTAGTGAATCCTGTAAATTCAAATTTATGATTAGGTGACAAGTTGACATTGAGATTGTCCTTTTCCCTGATCAAAAATGAATAAAGGCTTTTTAAACAAAATCCAAACTCTTCAATCAAGTCTTGATATGTATGACTTTGAGAAAATACACTGTCTAGAGATAATTGTCTTGAGATGTTTTACTTAGGATCAATGGGGGAGTGAGAATGCGCTTGGTTTTTCCTCCAGGGGCTTTGGACTCTAGATTTAATTCAGCCTTTAGGGTCTGTCAGTTCATTAAGTAATTAAATTTGAAGTAGATAATGCCAAGGCTGAGGTGCTCTGGGCACTTGTGGTTGGATGAACTGTGAAGTTAGTATCAGGGTCTCATTCCTAAGAATTTATACAGTAATTTGATGAATTTACTGAAGAGGATGGAGCAGAAATGGAATTCCGAGGCACCCATGACTTAAAAACATACCTAGCTTGTATATCTTGGTAAATACTGCTTCCTGAATTGGTTTGACCAAGTTACGTGTGGTACTCATCCAAACAACCTTAGCGATTTGATTTGTGGACATGTTAATGTTCCATGTTCCATAGTCTCAGCCACTTTAATGTTAGGACTATTACAAATTGAAGTGTGTGTTGGGATGCTAACATGGATAAGCAGAGCCTCATTCCATTGCTCTTCAATGAATATTTTTGGAATGGCAAGGATCCTCTGCTAATCTTCATAAAATTTAATACAAGGGCATCTCTGAACAATGGAATCAGCTGCCCATTACCAAGATATAATGTCTATCACAGTATGCTAAGTTTCACCAATTAAAAACGTGATTCAAGAGCATCTTAAGTACAAACAATAGTTACAGATGTGTGAATATGTGTATATATGCCATTTAGATTGGTTTTAGTTTTGAACAAAGTTAGGAAATGTAACTATGTAAAAAAAAAAAGACTTTTCAGCCTTGTCATCTAATATACTGTGGTCTCCACTTTTTGAGCAAAAGCAATGCAACTTCTATGTTATCTTTTTCATAAAGTCGTTAGAAAATGTATTGCCGTAAAAATAAGGACTGTTCTTTTAGGACCGGTTGGGGTACAGTGATGTAATGGGATTACAGGATAACGCAGGTTTGTGCTGCTTTTAAATGCAGTTTAATCTCTGGTTTTACTCTGCTGTGGGTACCCATTCAGGGAGGTCTAGCGTAATCTCGGAGGATAGTGAAACTGAAGTGGCTTGAAAAACTGTCAACCTTGTTACTTAAAATCCAGAAATTTCAAGTAAAAAATGCCTAAGATCAAAGACCAGCATGAGTTAAAAATGTGAGAAATAATTGCAGACAAGTTTTTTCATAACTGTTAAAATGGTTATCTCCTGCTGAGAATCGGACCAAAAATGATTCTCTTCACAGGAAAAAAAAAATGCATATCTGTACATAAATATTTTACATTACTTTCAGGTAAATTAAGAGACTGCTTTGAAAACCCATCTGGTTCAACATCTCTTGAAATTGTTGGCATTTATTGTTTTATTGTAACTGACTAAAATTTATTGAATTTGCTGTCATTGCTCAGGCTGTGCACAAAAGGGGTTTCTTCACCTGTTCTCTACGTGGGTGTTTATCTCGGCTGGTGAACAGTCACACAGCACTGATTGTCTTATTCATGAAGGACAGGGATGGTCTACCCCACAAAAGGTCTTACTCAAACCCTTGATTAATCCCCTAATTTTCAAGTTGAGGAAGTTAGCTAACTGAAAACATTCAACTCTGATTACATTTTGGAGCCTATTAAATTTCTATCAAACTCCTATAAACTATCAGGCATATCTTGAGACCTGGATTTTCAATGAAAGCATTTGTCACTTCTGGGAATGCCCTTCAGGCATTAAGATTGATCAGTAATCTTAACACACTTGGTTTATGAGGGCTGAGATCTTTTGTGGCACAGTAGGAAGGTGTTACAACTGATCCATTCTGTTCCTTGAAACTTGAGCCTGAATAATCATCCCGGTGAAAGATCTGCCCTATGAAAGTGACAGTAATTACTTAGATGACTCTTGAACTGGGAGACATTTAGGGCATATACATTTTTCATACACATTTTCTTGCAAGCAGAGGAATGAAAGGAGGGTGTGAGAAGTGGGGGCTAAGTGGTATTTTAGGATAGTTTAAAAATATTTCATCGCCAAGAAACCCTTTAAGTATTTCTCCCCATATACAATGTTTTGAATGGCTTTACTTGTCAAATATATTCCTCTCATTATGTAACGGCATTTCTGTGAACAAAGGCACGTAGCTGTCAGAACTTCTACAGTGTGATAATCCACATCATACCACCAAGTTGTTATAATGCCAGCCAAAACCAATAATTTTGTTAGCTTTTATACATGTTTTTAGTGATAGGAGATCTCTACCAGACTTAAAATACTGAAAATGAGTCCAAGAATTTTCATTACTGTCTAGAAGTTTTTAGAACTATACTTAACCAAACACATCGTTGGAGGTAAGAAAAAAGGCATTTTTGGAGTAAGCATCATTTGCATAATTTGGAAAAAAGTATTTTAAAATATGTGGGATATGGATACTATTATTTTTTAAAATTACACATTTGCCCTCAGAAATAAAAAAGACCCCCAAATCATACCTTTGATCTCATTTAATATACATCTATTTTGAATTTTTTATAATGCATGTACACATAGGTTGTAGGGCCTGTCAAAACTAAGAGTAACTCTAACCTAGGATTTTCTTTATATTAGTTAAGATTATTTTAATGGCTATTAACCTGATGTTTCAGAATACTAAGATACAGACATTAGCAAAAGGGTGTTTATTTTCCTAATATTCTCTATTCAAAACAATGACAAATTGAGTCATCCTATTCCACTTCAAATTCTCTGCTGAGGGTAGGATTTTTTTTTTTTTTTTTTTTTTTTCATCCTGGATCCCAAGAGAGGAGGGTCTTCTCATTGGTGGCAGATACAGAGATTTGCCAACGACTCACAACCAGAATCCATGGCATTACCAGATAGAGTTTTTAAAAGCATCTGAATCTTTTTTATTCTGGGCATAAATGTGAGCCCTATGAAGAAATAAAATCACTTTCATTTCATCAAGTATACCAAACGGCAACCTTCTCTCTCTGTTCCTTAATAGAAACTATCAAGCAGAGACTCTTAACCAGGAAATATACAGGCATGACCGTTCTCTTGACTGACAGCGCTTCTGGGAAGGTATATAGACTTTAGTATAACTTTTTTTTTTTTTTTTTTTTTTTTTGTTGAGACAGAGTCTCACTCTGTTGCCCGGGCTAGAGTGAGTGCCGTGGCATCAGCCTAGCTCACAGCAACCTCAGACTCCTCGGCTTAAGCGATCCTCCTGTCTCAGCCTCCCGAGTAGCTGGGACTACAGTCATGCGCCACTATGACCGGCTAATTTTTTCTATATAGATTTTTAGTTGTCCATATAATGTCGTTCTATTTTTAGTAGAGACGGGGTCTCGCTCAGGCTGGTCTCGAACTCCTGACCTTGAGCAATCCACCCGCCTCGGCCTCCCAGAGTGCTAGGATTACAGGCGTGAGCCACCGCGCCCGGCCAGACTTTAGTATAACTTAAGAATGATGGTCACAGTTTCTTAAGTTCATTCATTGCCATGAGAAAGGGCATTACATGAAAATGTCGAAATTATTCCAGAAATTGCTCTTAAGATCATAACGTATTCTTTTTATATTTAGTGTTACATATTCACAGTCACATGCATTAGCCCAGTCCAATATATAGCATAAGAGTTTATAAGCAGGTGTGCATATATACCTACATAACATCAAAGGTATTTAATTTTTTTAAAGGAGTGTATTTTTGCTTCTGCTTCCAGCAACTGTGGCCTAGGTAATTCAAACCAACTCTCCTTTGGAAGACAATTAAGAAGCAGGATGAAGTAGTTTTTTTTTTAAAGAATATTGAAGTGCTAAAAAGATAATGGGAAATTCACCTGGGAAAAATCTAGATCAAAACTGAGAAAAGTAAGCCTAGTACTCTAAGCTGGTTTTGATGACCTCACAGGAAAAGCCTAGATTCAACCCCTAGTGGGGTCTCTGATACCCCAATTACCCCACGAAACTGGTCTCCAAAGGGCCACATCCTAAAGATAAGGGGTTACCCAGGTTCCTCGCCAGGGTGGTTAAGGAAACCTCTATCACAGAATCTAGATTCAAATAGTCCAAAGAAGATAAGGGGCCTCTGTTGCGTGGCGGAAGTAGATGAAAATCGTTTCTCAGAGAAGGTTCTATGTCAGTCCGCTGAGGCTACCACAACACAGTACCACACACTGTGGATTGGTGTGTGTGTTGCCAAAGCAAGCACAAGACTGGGTGCCTTAAACTACAAGTTTATTTCTCACAGTTCTGGGGTCTGGAAGTCTGAGCTCAGGGCCCTAACATGGTGAGGGGAGGGGCCTCTTCACAGCTTGCAGACAGCTGTCTTTTTGCTGTATCCTTACCTGGTAGAAAAGGAGAGGGGGCAGGAAGGGGAAGAGAGAGGACACTCTCTAGTCTCTTCTTATTTAATTTTTTTATTTTTATTTTTGAGACAGAGTCTCACTCTGTTATCTGGGCTAGAGTGCTGTGGCATCAGCCTAGCTCATAGCAACCTCAAACTCCTGGGCTCCAGCGATCCTCCTGTCTCAGCCTCCCGAATAGCTAGGACTACAGGCATGCACCACTACACCCAGCTATTTTTAACAATATTCTGTAGAGATGGGGTCTGGCTGTATTGCCCAGGCTGGTCTTGAACTCCTGGCCTCAAGCAATTCTCCTGCCTCAGACTCCCAAAGTGCTGGGATTACAGGTGTGGGCCACTGCGCCTGGCCAGAATGTAAATTAGTATACCCATTATGGAAAACAGCAGGGAGGTTCCTCAAAAAATTAAAAATAGAACTATCATATGATCCAACAGTCCCTCTACTGGGTATATTTCCAAAGGAAATCGCTTTGTTAAAGAGACTCCCATATTTATTGCAGCATTATTCACAATAACCAAGATGTGGAATCAACCTACATGTCCACTGACAGAGGAACGGATAAAGAAAGTGTGGTATATATACACAATGGAATATTATTCAGCCTTGAAAAAGAAGAAAGTTCTGTCATTTGTGACAACATGGATGAACCTAGAGGACATTACGTTAAGTGAAATAAGCTAGACTCAGAAAGGCAAATACCACATGTTCTCACTCACATGTGGAACCTGACAAAGTTATCTTAAAGAATTAGAGAATAGAACAGTAGTTACCAGAGACTGGGGAGGGGAGGGAGAAGGAGGGGCCGGGGAGGGGATGGGGAGAGGATTGTCAGCTGGTACAAAGTTACAATTACAAAGGAAGACTAAGTGCTGGTATCCTATTGCGCAGTAGGGTGACTGTAGTCAACAATAGCGTATTGCATATCTCAAGACAGCGAGGAGAGAGGATTTTCCATGTCCCCACTGCAAAGAAATGATAAACCTTTGAGGTGATGGATATGCTGACTACCCTGATTTGATCATTACACCATGTATCATGTAGCAAAACATCGTATTGTACCCCATAAATATGTATAATTATTACATGCCAATTAAAATGTATTTAAAAATAAAGTATAAATCATTATTTTTTTATTGTGAATTGCACATGTTTTACAGAAAATGGAGACTACCTTCCAATGTTTGGAGAACTCCTACCTCATGAGTCTTGGTGAGAAACCAAAAAGTATCACTCAAAATTGAAGTTTATAAATCCATTTCCCAGGCTTCCTTATACCCAGAGCATAGATCTGTGACCTCAGCTCTAGCAATCAGAATTCTCCTGCACTGGACTCTGAGCCAGGAGCCAGTAAATCGAAGAAACAGGGATTTTCTGGGATCGATGCTGGTAGGTGGCAGCCATGGTGGCAACTGCTTTTCAGAAGGAGCAATGGCTCCAAGAGCAGCGTCCAGTATCTAGAATCGATGGTGTCAATGTTGAACGCAGCAGCATCTGTGTGTAGCAAGAGCAGCAGCAGCAGAAACAGGCGTCTTTATGGATCCAGTCCTGGTCTGATTTTGGAAATATTTCCTGGATGAGAGTTCCCAAGCGTGGCTTTCCAGTCCCTCCAGAGAGTCTGAGATACCTAAATAGTTATCATTAAATTCACTTTTAGCTAAAGAAAAGAAACAGGAATGAAGAATGGATATTTAACACACATATTAATCAGAAGACTTCCACAATAACGGAGTAAGGACATTGAAAAATATGCTCCATAAAAGCAATGAGGACAAGTGGGAAAAAATTGCCAAAACTCACATTTTCAGAACTCTGGAAAACAGTCTTGCAACAATCCAAGGAGTCCTTTTCTTAAGGTTTCATTTGAGTAAGAGGAGGGGAGTTTTGTGCCACGCGGTCTTGTCCTGTTCCCGTCCCCTTCTCCCCAGCTCCACGGAAGCCTCAACAAGCTACAACTTTGTAACTAAAGTGGGTTCGGAAACCATATGCTCAGGACTCACTGGAGCACAACAGGTTTGGAGCTCCCTCAAAAAACCCCATTCCTATAGAGTCACACCTGTTCGACCTACCTGGCAATTCACTGAGAAAAGCTCCACCCTCCAGTTTGTCTTCACCTGACTCAGACCTCACTCTGTGCAAAATGCAAAATGCCTGGATTGTTTCCCAAAAGCCTTCGGTGGCAATTGTTTAAGATCACACCTGTCTGAGGTGGCAGTACACGTTGGGGCTAATTAGAGGCTGACAAAAAGCTTGAAAGAAAAAACTGGGGAATAAATTATCCACTGAGGGTTTTGAGAAGCTCCAACATATACCTGAGAATAGGCACATGCCCGGGAGAGCAGCTGAGAAGATGCTAATCTCATCGCTAGCTGAGCTTGAGGCCCTGCACTGGCAGGAAGGGAGAGCTAAGGCAGAGTCACGAGCAATCGCCCCACCCGGGAAGGAGGACGAGGGCAGGTCCCAGGCCCCAGTCTTGGTGCCGCCCCACCTTAATCCTGTCCCAGGGGACTGCCATACCTGAGGGAGGAGGGAACACCCTGCGAATCTGCCAACCAGAACTTAGTGCACCAACTGCAAAAGAATGTAGAGGACTCTCGAGCCCATGGGCCAAGCGGCACAGGTACAACGGAGTCTGGAAGGTGACTTGGGACAACCTAAGGCTAAGGATCGTGTCATTAGCTTAAATCTATGTTGCGGTTCACTGCCCCCTCATAGCCTTTAAGAGAGGCTCATGGGAGACCCACATGGACACTGAGACTCATGTTCTATAATCCCCAACTGTCCATCTAAATGGTTCCATGGTGACGTCCGAACCAAGAGGAGGTCCCTATCCAGACATTATAAAGTAAGACCCAAACCGTAATCAAGGCCTCTTTTGCTATAACAAGGGGTCCGGTTGTCATCTGTGGTTTACGTATCTTGCTCTGTAAACCCGTATCTTGCTCTTGCTCTATAATCCTACCTTGCTCCCCCTCAATAAACTTCACCTTGTCTTGCCTAACTTTGGGGTGTCCGGTCTTTCTTCAGGCCAGGGCACACTGAGAAGCAAGAACACAGAACGAGATTGCAAAACCCAATACACACGGCGTATTCTCCAGCATAAGCCACATGCTAGACCATAAAACAAACCTCAATACATTTATGAAGGCCGGGCGTGGTGGCTCACGCCTGTAATCCTAACACTCTGGGAGGCCGAGGTGGGCGGATCGTTTGAGCTCAGGAGTTCGAGACCAGCCTGAGCAAGAGCGAGACCCCATCTCTACTAAAAATAGAAAGAAATTATATGGACAGCTAAAAATATATATAGAAAAAATTAGCCGGGCATGGTGGTGCATGCCTGTAGTCCCAGCTACTCGGGAGGCTGAGACAGGAGGATCGCTTGAGCTCAGGAGTTTGAGGTTGCTGTGAGCTAGGCTGACGCCACGGCACTCACTCTAGCCTGGGCAACAGAGTGAGACTCCGTCTCAAAAAAAAAAAAAAAAAAAAATACATTTATGAAAATTGAAATCACGCAAAGTATTTTCTGGGACCATAGTGCAATGAAATCAGGACTTGATAACAAAAAGAAATTTGGGGAATTCACAAGTATGTGGAAATTAAATAACACACTCCAAAATAACCAATAAGTCAAAGAAAAAAAAATACACGAGAAACTGGAAAGTAATTTGAGGTGCACAAAAATTAAAACAAAAATTAAAATGAAAACTATGAGATACAGCTAAGTCAATTCATAGAGAAAAATTTGTAGTTGTAAATGCCTATTTTTTTAAAAAAAAATAAGATGTCAAATCAATAACTAATTTTCCACATTGAGAAAGTAGGGGCTGAGCGTGGTGGCTCACATCTGTAATCTCAAAACTTTGGGAGGCCAAGGCAGGAGGATTGCCTGAGGCCAGGAGTTCGAGACTGCCTGGGCAACATAGCAAGACCCTGTCTCTACAAAAAATAGAAAAGTTAGCGAGACGTGTTGGTGCACACCAGATGTGGTGGTGTGTGCCTCAAGTCCCAGCTACTTAGCAGGCTGAGGCAGGAGGATCATTTGAGCCCAGGAGTTTGAGACTACCTCGGGCTATGATGATGCCAGTGCACTGTAGCCCAGCAACAAAGCAAGACCTGTCTCAAAAAACAAACAGACAAACAAACAAACAAACAAAAAACCAAATGATAGTGACAATACCAAATGCTGGTGAGGATGTAGAGAAGCTGCATTCATCACACATTCCTGGGGGAATGTAAAATAGTGTAGCTACTCTGGAAAATGGTTTGGCAGTTTCTTGACAAACAAAACATAGCAATTACCATAGAACCCACCACCCAGCAATGGCACACCTGGTCATTTATCCTAAAGAAATAAAAATTTATGTTCACACAAAAACCTGTACGCGAGTGTTCGTAGCAGTTTTACTTGTAATAGCCCCAAACTGTAAACTGTTCAGATGTTTGGCTTTCACAGTTGAATGCTTCAAAGAAACTGTGGTGCACGCATACCATAGCATACTACTCAACAATAAAAAGGAACAAACTATCAATACAGGCAACAACCTGGATGAATCTCCAGAGAATTATGCTGAGCGGAGAAAAAAAACAGTTCCAAAAGGTTACAGACTGTGTGATTCCATTGATGTAATATTTTGAAATGACAAAATTTTAGAAATGGAGAAATGGCATTGTAGTGGTCCCAGGGGCGAGGGATGGGAGGGCCTGGGAGGTGACAATGTTATGAAAGGACAGCACAGATGCTAGAACTGATCGGTGTCATGACTGTGTACATGTGCATGAAGCTACATGTGATAACATTATATAACATCCACAAAGTAAATTGGGGAAATGTGAATAAGATCTGTGGATGATATGAATGTCAATTTCCCGGTTGTGATTTATACTGTAGTTCTGCAAAATGTTATCCTGGGGGGAAACCGGGTAAAATGTTATTTCTTACAACTGTGTGTGAATCTACTCTTAACTCCAAAAAAACTTTCAGTTAAAGAAAAAGAAAGGTTTGGTGGAATTGCTAGCACAATTCTCACAGTGCGAATCTTATCGAAATAAGCTATTAGCCTAAAAATTCATCTATTATTCTTCCGTGGCAAATAAATAAATTTACTTTATACAGTCAGCCTTTTAGCTTTTAATTCTTTATGAGATATTAGACATCTAGTCACCTGGGCTCAGAGCTGTGCTTGTGGAGAAACTTGCAAAATATCCTAGAACATTTCTTGTCAGAAAGATTAAGAAGTCAGGGAAGAAACTTTCCAGGCATAAGCAAAAAAGAGAGAAGACTGAAAACTGTGGAAGGAAGTGAGTGATTTTCAAAAATTAAAACTAATGACGTCATTATTTACCAAGGTAGATGTTTGCTTCTAGAGACTGATGGCCTGGCAGCCACTATGAAATTCTGTGCACTGTACCAAGTGGTTTAAAGCTGCGGTCCCCAACACCCAGGCCATGACAGCCTGTTAGGAAACGGGCTGCTCATCGCCACCTGAGCTCTGCCCCCCGCCCACCTCCTTCCGTGGAAAAATTGTCTTCTGGGAAACTCAGGACCCAGGGGCTGCACAGCAGGAGGTGAGCACCAGGTGAGCGAGGGCAGCTTCACCTGTATTCACAGCCGCTCCCCATCGCTCGCATCACCGCCTGAGCCCTGCCTCCCCCGCCGCCACCGCCTCTCCGGGAAAAATTGTCTTCCATGAAACCGGTCCCTGGTGCCAAAAAGGTTGGGGGCCACTGGTTTAAAGCAAGTTGACTTTTTAAAAAAGTTATCAACATGAGATAATATTCGAAGCTGTGAGTATGTCACTCAGAAAGGGATTTGTCGTAAGAGAAGAAAGAGGACCAAGGATAAAATCCTGGAGAATAACAGAATTTAAAGAGAAGACAGAGACAGCAGACCAGAAGATCTCAGTGGTGGTATTTAGGCACGGTGCTGCCTTTATCAGTACTGGGATTAAAATTTAAAACGAGGAATGGTGGTACCGCTGTCAACTTTATATGCCTCTTTGCAGAGAGTGGGAATGGGGATGAGTGGAGTGAAGAGGACTTTCTTTTTTTAATTCTATATACTTCTGTTTGTCTGGATTTTTAGAATGAAACAGTATTCATGCGGTACTTGTATATTTTAAAACTATTGTATTATTTTTTTCCTAAGACTATTATAAAACAGCATAAAATTATTAAAGTAACAATAAGAATGTAGTACCAAATAAAATAACACAGTGGCAGGGCGCCGTGGCTCACGCCTGTAATCCTAGCACTCTGGGAGGCCGAGGCGGGAGGATCATTTGAGCTCAGGAGTTCGAGACCAGCCTGAGCAAGAGTGAGACCCTGTCTCTACTAAAAATAGAAAGAAATTATCTGGCCAACTAAAAATATATATAGAAAAATCAGCCTGGCATGGTGGTGCATGCCTGTAGTCCCGGCTACTTGGGAGGCTGAGGCAGGAGAATTGCTTGAGCCCAGGAGTCTGAGGTTGCTGTGAGCTAGGCTGATGCCACGGCACTCATTCTAGCCTGGGCCTCCAGTGTCATCAAACCTGGCAGTCATTACCTGCTTTTGCTGATTTCTGGGGAAGGCCATCCATCCCTCGTGGAAGAGACCTGGGATGTATATTAAGGGATTTTGACATCCTGGGCTACAAGATGAGGAACTCGGGCGTACCAACAGCATTCTCAACACGGTTTCCAGGGGAAGGTTGGCAATGGAAAGGAAGAAGAACGATATGGTATGGTATGCAGATGTTTAGCTGCATAGAATTTGGTTTCCTGAATCATACCTTTGGATAATCTTGGCTAGGGATAGAGTGCGTCCCTAAAGGACTAGAGGAAAACAGATTTTCCCAGAAAGATGCCAAACTCACCAAGAAAGCTTTAAGTTAAATGTTGATGGAAAGGAGGAAATTCCAGATAATGCTAAGTGTATATATGATACAAGACACCGTAAATGACAGAAAATGACAGACAGAAACTTGAAGCCTGAAAGTTATTAATATGAGACACGATTTGAAGCTCTGAGCATAGGTGAGTTCACTCTGTCCTCTTCCTGAGAATTACTCTGCAATTGTTGAGCTGTCTTTTGTCAGCTTCAGTTTTCAGGCCTTCCATAGTCAGTGAGGCCAAAGCGCAGAAGGCAGGGCTGGGAAGGAAAGGGGGCTGCGAAGCCTCCCAAAGAGGGCCCACCCGGTGGCAGTATCTCAGCATGCCTGCTGCAGACCAGGGCCTAGTTCCCAGATTTCTATGTCAAGATTCTGCTACCGGATAATCAAACTCACAAGACACCACTGCAAAATCCAAAACACCAGTTCATTAATTTATTAATGTACAGTTTTAAGGACAAGAAAAGGCTTCCCTGCCAGTGGCCTGGACCTTTATGGCTGTCATAGAGGGTCACACCTTCCTTGAATGGGGGTAACGAGGAGGCTGAATTATTAATCCAAGAGTGACTGACCCACAAAAAAAGAAAAAGAGGATGAACATTAATCTTAAGGGATGCAGGAAATGGTAAACTCTGGTTAGCTATTTCTAACCCTACAAAAGGGAACTTCTCTCTAGTGACAAAAATAACCATACTTACAAAGTTCAGAATTTCAAACTGGAGAGAACAAATCACTGGAGTGTTGTTTTATATTTAGTACAGTCAACAGAATATTAGGCAGCCATTACAATTTTCGCTATGAAGAGTATGCAGCAAGGAATATAGGAAATATATTATGGTAATGATATCTGACAAAAAAAGTAGGATATGCGGCCGGGCGCAGTGGCTCACACCTGTAATCCTAGCACTCTGGGAGGCTGAGGTGGGCGGATCGTTTGAGCTCAGGAGTTCGAGACCAGCCTGAGCAAGAGCGAGACCCCATCTCTACTAAAAATAGAAAGAAATTATATGGACAGCTAAAAATATATATAGAAAAAATTAGCCGGGCATGGTGGTGCATGCCTGTAGTCCCAACTACTCGGGAGGCTGAGACAGGAGGATCCCTTGAGCTCAGGAGTTTGAGGTTGCTGTGAGCTAGGCTGATGCCATGGCACTCACTCTAGCCTGGGCAGCAAAGTGAGACTCTGTCTCAAAAAAAAAAAAAAAAAAAAAAAGGTAGAATATGCAATTGTATTTTATATTCTCGTTTCATTGTTTGATGTAAACACATAGCCAGGTTTGGTGGCTTGCGCCTGTGATCCCAGCTACTCAGGAAGTTGAGGTAGGAGGATTGCCTGAGTCCAGGAGTCTGAGAGTTCCTTGGGTGATACAGCAACGACCCTGTCTCAAAAAAAAAAAAAGCAAACACATAAAGAAAAAACCGGATATGAAATACATAAAAATACTCAGAGTGGCTATATCAGGAAGGTAATCATATGAGTGATTTGTCTTCATTTTCATTGTTTTTCAAATTGAATGAGACTTTTTTTTTTAATTTTTTATTTTTTTAGACTAGTCAAGTGCAGTAGTGAGGAGGGGGGAAAGTAGTAGAACACGGAGTTTTCAATCTGTAACTGACTGTGAACAATCAAGTGAGATAACTCACTACCTTCAGACCAGCCTGAATAAGACTTTTGAATGATTAAAAAAATTAAAGCTGTATTGTATGAGTACAGTGACTACTGACTTTTTCGAGTCTCCCAGGGGACTTGATTGAGTCACTAAATCATCCAGCCTCGTGTCATTCCTTTCCCCCCCCCCCCCCCCCCCCCGGCAGAAGTGGTTATTAGCCTAGGAGATTAGCAAATGCTACAGACACAGGACACCCTGATTTCAGTGCAGCCTTGGATAAATCTCTTGATCGAGGTTCTCTGAATTCGAAGGAACAGAAATCGACTCGGATTTGCGCCTGTAAAAGGTGAATCCAGGGGAACTGGAGCATTTCGTATAATCCCAGGGAGGAAGTTCAGCTGAGGACAGAAATCAGTGACTGGAATGTCACCAAGAACCAAGAATCAAGGCAGATGCCATCTGCATCTTGTCAGGGCCACGTGGACTCTGGTCCCCGATTCTTTCCACGCGTCTACTTCATGGTTTCTCTCTCTCCCCTCACCCCCAACCCTCACACCGATGTTCTCAGCTTCTCTGATTCACATGGTACAAAGTGCTGCTCGGTTCTTTAATATTTCCTCCTAGCTGCAGCACCTCCGGCCAACTGCTTAGAGATCCAGTATCCCAAGTTCAAAATTCCAAGAGAGAAAGTCCAACTGCCCAGCGTAGGTCAGGTGTTCACTGCTGAACTTGGTTACGGCAAGGGAGGTGGCGTACATTTGGCAACAGGGGACCACCCCTGGTTGGGGGCACAGTTCAGATAAGGGAGTCATGGCTTGACAGACAACTCAAAAAGTATTTCCTTCCTGGATTTCTCATCAGTCCTCAAGATCAAGTTCTCAAGATCCGGAGAAATGGGAGTTGGTTGAATAAACAAGAAGACAGAGAGTAATTGCTTAAGTGACCACACCCAAAGAAGTTCAATCAGTGACAGCCTGCCAGAGGTTTCTGGAGGAAGTGGCTCTCAGATCTTAGAAGTATTAGAGATCTCTAGTAGTAGTCAGCAAAGCTCTCTGTGGGTTCTGTCCGGATCAACATTGTTATTGAAGTCGTGGATTCCCTGGGCCTAGTGAATGTCCTCTTCCACTTTCCCTAATGTCCTTAAATCTTGTTCCCTGTCCACACTCTAAGCTAATGACAGACTTCTTGAATGACTGGGAAAAATAAAAGGAATCAGAACGGACTGTGTTTACCACCAAACCCACCGACTGACCTACGTTGGTAGTCACACCATCTTCCTTCCTATAGAACAGATGAACTGTCTCTACTTCATCTTGTGTACCAGACCCCGCCTCCTCTTACCTACTTAAAAACTTCGCTTCTGCAATTATCCCTCCACCTCCACCCCATACCACCAGTTTTTTCTCATTCTACTGGGTCATTATCATCATCATACAACCATGGTGTAGTAGGCAAGGAAAAAAATCAGCCCCTACAAATAGAGCTCTATGTCACCTAGATTGCCAGTTAGCCATAAAGTTAAACTATCAGCAGACCAAAGAAAGTACCTTTCATGTTGTAATCGTTTTGAACAAATACCATGTCCCCTTTGAAAAATATGTTTTGGTCATCTTTCCAAATTGCTTTCCAAATTTGTGACACTACGGTCAACACCACAGATTATCACGCAATGTGCTTTTTCTGCTGGGGTCCTCCAGGATTTGGGTCTAGTAATTCATCTAGAAGCGATGAAATGAGAGGTCATACATGTGGAATCAGCATTCCTCTGCAAAGGAACTATTTCAGAAGGTGTCACTACAGGTTATTTGGGCACAGAAAGACTCATCTCTGCAGATGGTCGATGGGCCAGATTCCTGTGGTTGCTGTTAACACATTACCACAAATTTAGTGGCTTAAAATAACATAAATTTATGATTCTGCAGTCCTGGAAGTCTCACTGTGCTAAATTAAGGTGTCAACAGTGCCACATTCCTTTAGTGGAAACTTTCTTTCCTTGCCTTTTCCAGCTCCGGAGGTCACCTGCATTCCTTGGCATGAGGCCTTCTCCCTTCATCTTCAAAGCCAGTAGTGTAACGCTGGACTCAGACTCCTGGGCTCAAGGGATCCACCTATCTCAGCCTCCCAAGTAGCTGGGGCTACAGGTGTGCATCACTGTACTCAGCTTTGTCTGAATCTTTTTTGAGCTGGGTTTTCTTGAATTGCATCTAAAAGCGTACTATTGACAACCTTGTGATTAAGCAGAACTGAGTCTACAGTAGGTAGACTTTGTTGCTGACGTAAAACCTGACTCTTCAGTTGATTTGGTTTCTATTTTCTATGGAAAGTGAGAGCTTCTTGACAACCTAGAGTAATGAAAGAGAAATGTTCACTGGTCATGTCACCCCAAAATCACAAGCTAACTCTCCCCCGACAAAAATGCTAAAATGCTGAGGGTGGTGTTCTGCGAGTAAAGGGACCCAGACAGGTTATGGGTTATTATTTTTTTTTAATCAGCTTTGGGACAAAAGGTTGTTTAATATGGTTGTAGAAGCAGCTCAAGTATGCGTACTCTGAACAGGAAATGAGTCCTTCCTGTTGCTTCTTCTAGCACTGTTTATTCTAGATTGCCAACTGAAATATCTATTCTACTTTAAAAAAATTTGAGCATAGGGTACCTCTGGCCTTGTTTGTAGAGTGCATCTAGCAGATTAAAACCGTGACTCTTTGACTTACTTGGTAAAAGTGAGTCCAGTTTAAATCTCAAATGAACTTTTTTTTTTTGGCCTTTTACGAGTACTCTAGTTTTTTCTGCAGAGTTATTGTTTTACATAAAGGTCAAATTCATTGAGGATCTAGCATTTCAGTGTGTTATCTGGAACACACTGGGAACCTCTTAAAGCAGTGGAATTTTCCACGTCCGGAACATTGAAAGGAAATATAGCTTCCTTCAGTGGTTTAGGGCAATTCAATATAGCATCCTCATCCACCTAAATTCTTACCCAGGACTGTGTAAGAAAAAGTTTTGTTTCCTTCTCAAGCAATTTCAAGCAGTACCAAGCGGTTTCAAAAAGAGTTTATGCTGGAGATGAAGTGAGATGGTGGGGAGAGGAGAATTTTAAGTCCCACACCTAGTTTGCCCGAAAGGCCCTAAACCTAGCAAGTTGGATGTACATAGTATCTTGCCATTCAATAACTGAACTAGCAATGACAGATACATAGAGTAGATATACACTGTCTACTGTGTGTGCGTGAGAGAGAGAGAGAGGGATACACAGAGGAGAGCGTTGTTCACCATGAACTCACGGTTTTGTAGAATACAATCAAAAACAACACAGGTAAAGAGAGAGGGTTGTGAGAAGGGATGATTAATTCTGCCTCTGGGAGTCTGGAAAGACTTCACATAAATACTGACATTTGATTGGAGTTTTGAAGAATGGATAAGAGTGTACTAGGCAGATGAGGAATACTAAAAGAAGTAGGATTGAGGAATGCTGGGTGGATGTAGGAGCACATGATACAGAAATCTGGACCGTCATATGAAGGACTATGAGTGATACGGCATCATACATACTCTCGTAGCATACAGTAAAGGTGTTAGTTTGAAAACCATTCCTAGGTTGTCTGGAATTTTTGATATAAATTCCAAGAATTCCAGAAGCTGCTGGGCTACATGTGAATCAAAATGAATGTTTTGGGGAAAGTCACTGTTACTAAAATGTGGGCATGTTTGATGATATCTTAAGGTCAAAGGAAAGCACAGTCACCCTCTCTTTAAGTCAGAAAAGATTCAAAAGAATTGACTTGTATTCTTGAGTTTATTCTTTTTTTTTTAGACAGAGTCTCGCTCTGTTGCCCGGGCTAGAGTGCCGTGGCGTCAGCCTAGCTCACAGCAACCTCAAACTCCCGGGCTAAAGCGATCCTCCTGCCTCAGCCTCCCGAGTAGCTGGGACTACAGGCATGTGCCACCATGCCTGACTAATTTTTTCTATATATTTTTAGCTGTCCGGATCATTTCTTTCTATTTTTAGTAGAGATGGGGTCTCGCTCTTGCTCAGGCTGGTCTCGAACTCTTGAGTTTATTCTGCAATGTAAATTCAGCTAACATGATTAATAAAAAACCAGTTATTTTGTCTTGCTTTGAGATTTTTGGGTAGTGTCCAATTAGTACAAGTTAATTTACATAGTGGAAAACAACTCTTAAGAGTTCTTCGCTGTTTTTTTGCAAACTAGTCTTTGTTTCCCCAGTGCCACATCCTAAACAGGCAAACAATTATCTGTTGACTCCAACAGTACCTGGAAACTTCATTTTCTTCCAGGAATATTGCAGGAAGCAGCAAATCCCAAAGCCCGAATTATGTAGTTTCCAGTCAAGGCATTTGGAATTTCTGATAGGCATATTAAATAATTTTTCTGTTCTACTCAAGGAAGTGCCTAACACTGTTTAAAAAACCCACAACACAACAAACCCAGAAGGCTCGTAAAGATGATTCACGGCATTTATATATTCCATCCAGTACAAGGACTTAAAAGAACGTTAAGCGAACCCTTGGCTGATTTAACACACTTCCCAACGCTTAGCCATTTGAAAGAGTCGTGCTGGGTTTCAGTGTCTTCGAATAGCACCACCAAAGCAAAAACAATCCGTTCCTTAAAAGATGCAAGTTTCCTCCTGCTTTTGACAAAAAAAAAAAAAAAAAAAAAAAAAACTTCAGGAGAAAAGCAGGCAAGCAAAAACCTTACGTGGAGAGCAAATCTTAAAACGAAAAGGAGCCCTGATCATCGGCGGCCTTGGCCAGCCCGCGCAGAGCCCGCAGCACGGGCGGCTTCGAGGGGAACCTCAATGTCACCCGGTCCGGGCGGCGACGGCGGGCAGAGAGCTGCGGCAGTCCGTGCACGCGCGCGGCGGGCCCGGCGTCCCCAGGCGCGCGGGGGACAGAGCCGGGGCCCGGGGTTCCCACTTCAGGGCGGCCTCGTTCTTCAGCCCGGCGCTCCCAAACCCAGGAGGCCGCGGTGCGGGCCTCCCCTCCTCCCCGCAAGCCGCAGGCGCACAGGGCACCGCGGCCTCCGGGGAGGCGCCACCACACCCCAGCCTGACGCAGCCGCCACCCGCCCGCTTCTGGGGGTGCGGAGCGGGGAGGGCTGCGCGGACTCCAGGAATCTTCCGAAGGGCGGGGGCAGAGGAAGGGGCCGCTCTAGCTACGCCTTCGAAACAGCGCTCCTTGTTCTCGATGGTCCCCGCGCGGCCGTCTTCTCGCGCGACACTTCCGGTTCCTCTTAAAGGCCCCCCACGCCGTGCGGCGCTGCGCGTGAGAGGAAGGTATAAAAGGGAGCCAGAGGGCGGGACCGAGGAGGAAGGTGGGGGGGGGGAGGAAAAAAAAAAAAAACTAGCGGGAGAGGGGGCGGGCGAGGCGCAAAGGGCGCGCTCTCGCGTCACGTGACCGGGACGCGCCGTTCTTCCGTCGGCCATTTTAGGTGGTCCGCGGCGGCGCCATTAAAGCGAGGAGGAGGCAAGAGCGGCCGCCGCTGCTTCTTATTCTTTTTCAGTGCAGCGGGAGAGAGCGGGAGTGTGCGCCGCGCGAGAGTGGGAGGCGAGGGGGGCAGGCCAGGCAGGGGCGCAGGAGCCTTTGCAGCCACGCGCGCGCCTTCTCCGTCTTGTGTGCTTCGCGAGGTAGAGCGGGCGCGCGGCGGCGGCGGGGATTACTTCGCTGCTAGTTTCGGTTCGCGGCAGCGGCGGGTGTCGTCTCGGCGGCGGCGGCGGAGCAGTAGCGCTATGTCGGAGGAGCAGTTCGGCGGGGACGGGGCGGCGGCGGCGGCAACGGCGGCGGTAGGCGGCTCGGCGGGCGAGCAGGAGGGAGCCATGGTGGCGGCGGCACAGGGGGCAGCGGCGGCGGCGGGAAGCGGAGCCGGGACCGGGGGCGGAACAGCGACCGGAGGCACCGAAGGAGGCAGCGCCGAGTCGGAAGGGGCGAAGATCGACGCCAGTAAGAACGAGGAGGATGAAGGGTGAGTAAGGGGCGGCCCGGGATAGTGAGGCCCGACTAGTCCCCTCCTCCTTACGCCCCGCCATTGGGCCTCGTTCCCGCTCTCCGCCCGCCCTCCGGGCCGCGGTGCAGCCTCCTCGCACCGGTCTGCCCTCTCCGTTGGGCTGCTCGGGGCCGTGAACATTTCCTCCTTCCCCTCCCTGCTTGTCGCCCCCTCCCCCATCACACACGTTTCCACCTTTAGCCGTCACCATGCTGCTCCCCGGCCCGCCCTCCTTTCCTCCCTCGCCGCGGGTCTCCTCCCACCGACTTAGCCGCCAGGATTTTTTCCCGCCTGTCGAGGGGGTACCGTTTTTCTTTTCCCTCTGTCCCCTTCCTTCGCGTTTTTCTAACGTCTTGCGCATAACATGCAAACATTAACGGAAGCCTTTCTGTGTAGATGATTAAGGTTTGCTCGTTGCTTCTCCACCATCCCGAGATGATGTGATTGTTTATAAGCACATGTTTTGGGGAACGCGTAGGCCGGCCACCTCTGCTCCCGCGTCGGCTTCAGGCCGCGTGTTTTCTAGCATTTTGGAGAAGTTTCGCTTTAGGACTCGGTCGTTTTCTCCAGCATGCACGGTGGCTTGCTCGCGTAGGCCTGCGGACCCAGTCGGGCCTGGTGAAATGCCAGCGTCTCCTGTGGGTGCGCTAGTTTTGCTCCGCGGGCTCCCGCTAAGTTCCTGGTCGGTGGGGCCTGCACTTGACTGGAGCTGCTCCTGCCTCGGGCCTGCTGGCGGCCCTTCCCCCACCGCGCTGAGTTATTCTAACCGCGCACCCTTTTCGCGCCCTGAGCTATTGGGTTCCCCAAGTGTTTACAGATTGTGCTCTTACCGTTTATGTACGACTTACGTTTTTTTTTGCTCCATCCCCTTATTTTCTCGTGCCCAGGATCCTTTTTTGGTCTTTTCATTTCTCCTTCCCGCCCTCTCACCCACTAAAGGAGGCCCACCCGCCCTCTTTTCCTAAAACGAACAAATCCTGTAATGTGCTATGGGATAATTTTTTTTTTTCTTGCAGGTTTTTGAGTACTAACTTGCTTCCTCTAGTTGGAGTAACAGTTGCATAAACTACCTAAAGCTGCACTGAATACATTAAAATGTAGCCTTTGAGAACAGGAGCATAACAGGAGTTAGCAGGAGGGACTAAATCGGGGTTCTTGGTTGGATTTTCTTAACGCCCGTTATTGACTGATGATCTTAGGTTGACACTTCCATTCGTTTTTGTAATGGGTGTGTGTGTGAATTTTTCTCACTATAACGAGAAAGGTGTTGGCAGAAGGTAAAAACAAAGTGTCGCTCTAACCCAGTATTAGAAAACACGATTTTCTTTACTGGAAAGAGCACAGGATTTGGTGGGGGAAGGAGGGTGGAGAGCTCTTTGGAATATAGGAGTTAACAGTCCCAGCCCAGGCAGACTCTTGTTAGGCAGTTTTGCTGATTGTACTGGCTTGGGGGAGTGGAGGTGAGAGGGGAAACGAACTTTTCTGAATTAAACAGAACTAATCTTGAATCGTGTATAGCATCATTTGAGAAAGGAATATGTTAAATATTTGGAAACTTAAAGCCTTTAACATTTTGGTTTTTGTTTTCTGAATTCTGTTCTTTGGACAGAGGCACCAAAATGATTAATTGTATAACTTGCTGTTTGGGTCAGGCTTTCAATTAGCCCTGAGTTTTCAAATCACAAAGCAGCTGCCTTTGTAGTTATCTACTGTTGAACTGAAGTGTAAATGAATTAAAGTTTTTAACCCTAACAATGTCAAAAACTAAAACTAGAATTTTGATTGGTTGCTGTACCGGTTGTTAATTCCCTAGCCATTCAAACTCCTCCCCACGACACTCTGAAGCAGCGACGGCACAGCGGGAAGAATGGTAAAACTTTTACATTTTATTTCTGTATTATAAAGGTTTCAGTAGTCATAACATGCAGAGGCTGTGTATTGCCTAGTTGCCCACTGATCCCCAGGAAATTCTAGACGTCAGTACAGAAGGATGTCTTGTGCCTGGGGTATAAAACCTTTTTAGACGTCGTGTGTAATCTTTGGGCAAAATTGATGCCTTTACATGGTATTTGGTCTGTGGTAATGCATGTAATTGCAGTTTGGCCAATTTAAGCTAAATATCATTAGTAATGATATTTTTATATCTGGGCAAGAAGAAATACTGTAATTTTCATGTATTTTTGTTAATATGAAAAATATTTTTGTTGGAATTCTTAAGTTTAATGCTAAACATTAAGACTGCTTGATATGAAATATTGTGTGTTTAAAGTGTCTTGCATGTTATACTCAAATATTCTGGCAATGTCAAAAGTAAAACAGTTCTTTAAGTAGTACTGTGTGTATTATGCAAAAATGTTTCTTTTTATCACCAACCATATTTGTAAATACACCTTTAATAAGAATTGGTATGTACCATTCAGAGGTGGGCTAATGTGGCTGTCCACTACAGCTCTTACCAGATTTTTTATTTTCAGTGTGATTTGGCTGGACTATTAATTACAGTTGGTTGACATGTATTCAAAATTGCATGACTTCTCTTTGGAGGCTGGTAGGTTGAGTATTCTTTTTATGCATCCTTTCCCTTCCCCTCAATGTCAATCGTTCTGATTTTAGGATCATATTTGAATTTTCAGGGCTTTATATCCACCAACACTGGAGATGAGAGGGCCAGTAATTTGCAGATAGTTGCCTTACATCTGTACAAACTACATTCTGTGTTAAGATCCTGTTAAGGAGCCTTTTTGGGATAATATTTACATTTTACAAAAGATTTACTTATTGTATTCTCATCCTCTGAAATCTGTCCAGTTTTAGATTGTAGGAAAAGTAGATTGGAAACAACAGGCAAAAGGAAAAACAAAAAGGAAAAAAGGTTGACTGGGGTCAGAGTTCGACGTACAGAATAAAAGTGTTTAGATGAACATTATTCCATTTGGGGACTAGTGGGCCCTGATAGTTCAGTTTCATTGCTAGCTGATGATGGCCCATTAAGATTAAACTATAACTGTATCTCTTTCTCCGTTACATATTTTCACTCTTATGTAAGTAAGTGTTTTCAGTAATTAGAAATGACATAAACTTTTATTTTTAAAAGTCATTGTTTTGACTCTTAAAGTAATTAACCTTGCCCTGCTACCTAAAACTATAATTTTACGACTTTTATGGGTGACCTCTTAATGAGGAAAGAACAAATAAATGTTCACAGTTAATGAACATTTTAGATTATGACCAATTGCCATTCACTGAGAATAAGATTTTACTGAGGTTCATTTTAAGTGACAGTTATAAATAATGTAGTTCTCATTTTTAAGGTCTAATATTTGACTTTTTTTTTTTTTTAACTGCCCAGTCATGCAGCTTCATCTTATTCCAGATACTGTTTTCCTTTTTGGGGAAACAAAACAAAACACGTCAAAACCTTTAAATCTTTTTGGTGTCTGCACTTGCCACTCCAGTTCCTTTCTCTGTCTCCCATTTTGAGGGATTTTGGGTGACAGTTTTATAATATAGTCTCAATAATGAGGATAAGACTGGTCAGTAGATATAAAATCATCTAAATTTAATTTCTTAAACAATTCTGGGTGCATTTCCTTCTACAGGTCTTATTTGAGAATAAAGTGATTATAATTTCGTCCTAAAATACTTTAATAATTAATTTGTTTTAGACAGTTTTTCCTTTTGCATGTAAGAAATGAAGAGCTATTTTTAGGAAGGCATCCCTGTTGTACCTCTGAATGTTGCTACAGTATACCATGGTGCTTTAGAATAAGTATTTATTTCCATAGTAAAATGCCTTCCTGAGTTCATCTTGATTTACTCTTTCCAACATTAATATCCCTAGTTTTTATTTCTAGGCAATTGCATTAGAATTTCCTATTTTGCTTTGTGGTGTGAATTCATTCTGTTCTCTGCAGTGCTGCAGTTCTTTGGGGGTAGGTACTTTAAAATTAGCGTCTGGCCATGTAGCAAGCCACCTGGGTGCAGTGTTTTTAAAATTTAAAGATCGGCGGGAAACTAGAATGTTGTGTTAGCTTCCAGATAGTTTTACAAGGTAGGTACATTGACTTTCCTGCATTGGATTGAGTAGGAAGCAAAATAGTCCCATTCACTTAATATGCCAAAGTACAGCAATACTTCTGTAACAGGACAGTAGATCTGGTCTCAAGTGACTGGTAGTATATAAACTCAAGTGTGATTTTTCCTATATGGGAATTAAGTATGGGCTCACATTTTTTTGTTTCAAATATTTGCAATTATAATCTATACTCTAGTGTTTTGGAGCAATCTGAATATTATTTGCTTTGTGAAATAATTACTTCTAGAGCAGTCTCATGCCAAATCACTGGCCTTTGATACAGTAAAGTTGGGTTTATTTAAATAGTAAAGTTTATAATTTGTTAGCATTCTTTGGAACCTTTGACATGTTTCCAGGGTTAAAATTGCAGAAATTGATGCCTCCAAATCTTGATGATGAACATTTAAGGAAGGAGTATTCATTTCATTTTAAATTGTCATCTGTCCTTCTAAGTTTGGAATTGGACCATGTCATTTAAGTTTTTCAGGGCTCTCTGAGATAGACATACTTGTCTTAAACCTGAGGGTTTTTTTTCCCCCTCAAGCTGTGTTACTCCTTCGATAAACTCAAGTGTGTTTTTTTGCTCTTGCCTGTGTACTCTATCATCTGTAAGGCTGCCCTAATACAAGAACATTGTGAGTCTGTTTCAGTTTGTGCTGTATGGCCAACCAGAAGGATGATTAGTTTTAGCCTTCAAGTGATAATACACACCATGCTTGAAAGCATTTAAAAAGGAATAGAATAATAACTTTTTCCCATTCCACTTACACCTGTGCACCTCAGGTGTGTGCACATTAACAAATGGAAAGAAGCATAACTTCTGTTAGTCCGAGTTTGATTTGACTTTAGTTCTGCTTCAGCGTTTTAGTAGCTAGGGCTCTGACCTGGATGCTGTAAGTGTGGGATCTGTTTCTGTTGCTTCACCTCCAACAGTGTGGTTTCAGGTAATACAACATGTTTGTTACTTGGTTTGCTGACTATGTGTTGGAAACAGTGCTCACCACAGGAAGATTGACTACATAGCCTGCTTTCATAGCTTGTGTGTATTTATCCAGTGCCCTAATAGTTGATACTGCCAGTGATTTACTCCTGTGGAGTAAAGGTAAGCATGTTTTAGTTTCTGGAGTATTCTCTTATATGTTGGAGCTAGGTATTTAAGAGTGGGGGAGGGGAGGGAAGACTTGCCAAACTATTTACCGGCAGTGTTTGGCCAATAATCAAGATTGATAATTTTAAGTATCGGGTCTTGCACTGTAAACTCCTGCTTATCTAGACTTGAGACCGCCACAGAGCTAGGAACTCTATTCCTCCCTTTAGTTTTATGAACAAGATAGGTGAAATTATGAGCAAATACACTCAAGAAGCAACCAACAGACAATGTCATGGAATGAATCTCCTGCAAATTTTCCCTTACATTTTTGAAAAGTAGTGTGATCTTAAAGCATTGAAAGACTCTAAAAATTAAGAAAGGTAAATTATTTTCTGATAGTAGAAAACAAATTGTTAATTTGTAGTAATCTCAGTTAACCAGAACCTTAACCTCTAGGTTAAGGAAACACCATTCCTTAACCTCTAGGTAAATGGGAGTTTACCTTATAAAGCTGATCGAGAGTTTTGTTTAAAAAGTAAAAATACAAGATGTCATGCTTCCTTGTAATGAAATGAAAAAAAGGGAAATGTTGGGTTAAGCATTTAAAGTTTATTTTTTAAAACTGCCATAGTTAGTTTATTAGATGTCACATACTTTCAACTGAGTTATCTTTTCTGTAGCCAATTTAGGTTTATTCCAAAGTATGCAGTAATGAGATTTTAATATAGAGCGATTAATCTTGCTTTGAAAATGTTTGCTCTATTGTACATTAGTCGTGAATAAAAATAGGATTTCTTTTCACACTTACCTTGAAAATGTCATCTTAACATATATAGAAAGCTGGGGGAGGAATACCTATTCTTTAATAATGGGAAAATAACACTGGAATTTATATTTTTATTGACTATAAAGGATTTTGGGGGAGAATTTGTTTATTGGCCAACCTAAATGTCTTACTTTTAAATAGTTAAAAAGTAGTTTTCATGTATGTATACCAGATCAGATCTTAAAAGGCTGATTATTTTTTGAACTTCTTAAAAGTTTGTCAGGATA
This sequence comes from Eulemur rufifrons, assembly GCF_041146395.1. NCBI lineage: Eukaryota > Metazoa > Chordata > Mammalia > Primates > Lemuridae > Eulemur > Eulemur rufifrons. The sequence continues at coordinate 13,561,423 of NC_090995.1, forward strand.
TCTCCAAGGGTAGTTTTCTAACAAATTCTAAAATAACTGCCTGACCATGTGACATTATCTAGTTGCAAAGTAATCCCCCCCATAGGTAACTAGTGATAAAACTAAAATAAATCTATAATTTCTAAAGAAAAGTGATTATATCTTATGTGCTGGGGAGACTTCATTAAAGTTTGTCATCTTATGATTTTAAAAGAATAATTAACAATGGGTAAAATGCCAGACCAATTAAGGATTAATGTTGTGCTGAGTTACATTACTCTAAAAGGTGACAGTGATTGATTGGTTATGTTTCATACCTGAAATGTATATCAGGTGGACATTCTGTTGTATCTTTTAAAACTGTCAGAACTTGTTATGAAGCCACATGTTAATTAAGATCATGAGTTGTTAGGAAGTGTTTCAAGTTATGGAGTGCTTTTTTTTTTTTTTTAAAGAATATTATTCCAAAATTGAGAGGAAATGTAATGGTGTTTAACATTTTATCTTGTATAAGCTGTTTCACAGAAAGGCTTTACTAAGGGGAATATCTTTAAATAAAATACCAAAAAAGATTTGAGAATGTTAAACCTAGTGACCTCAATAGTCCAAATAAGTTTATTAATGGGGAAAAAAAAGGATTATTAAATCAGAATATTTTCTACCATATGGACATTGTTCCATATGTATTGCCTTTTATATTTTAAATTATTCTGTACTAAAATTACTGGCATATATGTAGAGTAGATGAAATTTCTAGGTTATTTTAAGCCTGCAGCATTGAAAATAATCTTAGGATCCATTTATATAAAATTCATCCTGGCCTTTTATCTTCCCTTTTTTGCTGGAAAGTTTATAAATCCTATGCAGTTTAAAAAAAAAGTCCATTGAGTAAATGAAAATGTTGCTTTATTAAGTTTAGATTGTGCTTTGCCACTTCAAAACAGTAGCTTATTTTTACTGGGCACTTAAAATGTGTCAGACTGTTCTATGCCCTTTAAGTGTATTAACTCATTTAATCCTCACTGCAGATATCTGAGGTGGGCTCTTTTTACAGATGGGGAAACAATCTTGGGAATTTTTTTTTTTTTTTTTTACTTTGGGTCATACAGTTAGTAAGTGGCAGGTGTGGGATTTAAACCCAGGCAGTTTGACTTTATTGCCTCTAAAGTTAGTTGCGTTGAAAGGTGATAAAGTATCCCACAAAACAGCCTAAATTCCTGAATGACACTGCATAGCATTTGGGTAGTCATCTGCACTGAGTTGTATAACTTTATGCTTGTCATTTAATTTTATAATTCTGTGTAGTATCAGTGTGAAAGCAGAGATTTCTACCGTTGAGTAGGTATTTTATGTTGAATACTGTAGTCAGCCTTTTGGGTGCTGAATATTTAGTTCATAGCTAGGATTAAGAAATTAATGTTGCTAATAAAATAATATGGATGAGGTACTACATTTTAATTGACATTTATTCACGTATAACTAAAGGTCAAGTTTTAAACTTACATTGCAGCATTAGGGGTCGTTCTTGTTGCTGCTTGAATAAGTCTTGGTAGTTTTAATGTGGCTGCTTAGGGTGTTTCTGAAGTTCTGTCTCTACTTCATTGGCAAGTGTGCATCTGTGCAGGATGACGGCAACTGGAAAGTCAGTCTTTGTATTCAAGGCAACAGATAATCTGGACAGACAATAGGTGTTGGTGCTTTAAGCAAGATACAGTCATAGAAAATATAGGTAATTTAAATTGGTACTATGCCATCTCAATTTGAATGAGATAGAGCATGCCAACATTCTAGGGAGGCTGAACTAAGTGTCTATTTATTCATAATTAAGATAAACAGACCTTTCTCCCACTGCACTACACAGCTATAGCTTGCTGTGCCTACTGAATAAAGATGGAATGGATTTAACATGTTCCATTTAGCAAGGATGGAATGGATTTGGCACAGCGTGTTCATTGTAGCATATTCACCTATCTGGTTATCAGTTGGTCAGCAACCTTCTTAATTAGAACGGAAGAAAAAGCCAGAGTGCTTTTGGGCTGCCAAAATATTAATTAACATTTGTCTCAAAGAGCCACTTGGGCTGTTCTTAAACTATTTACTTTTATCTGTCATAAAATTTGGAAAGTTTGAGAGCTGGCTATTTGCTCCACAAAAGAGAAAAGGAGACATTTTAGAACAACTGGTGATTAATCTGGCAAAAATGAAAAGTAGAACTTGTGAAGAAATGAGATATACTTGGTGTGTTAGTAAATAGCTCTTTAATTTCAGAAGACCCTCTGGGCATAATATATCCGTGATTACTGACCTATAGAGTATTAAATCGTGGTTACTGTATTTGAAGTTTAAGAAGGCAGAAGAGAGTGTGTGATGTGTTAGAAAAAAAATCATTCCGAATAGTTGAAGGCTAAACACTTGGGGAAGGATTAGGGAAGGTGCACAGTGCTGTAAGGAAGGTGGTGTACATGGCTTCTTACTTTCTCTGAAGGCGCTGGATAGCTAGGGTGTTACTACATATTTTGTTCTAGTTTTTTGAGAACTAGTAATCACTGTACAAAATATGCAAAAATGCAGTTGACCAGAGTACTTAATATTCTGGATAAATGGGATTTGATAAGTAGTTTAGGAAGGGGAGCATCTTCAGTGAGCCCTTACAGCCATGAGGCAGACACATTCAACAACATCCATAATAAAGACTATGCTCAAGGTGGGGAGTTTCTTAGCACTTACCTGGATCTGTTGATTAATTAGTATGCTTATGTGATTAAGAAAATGTACTTCCTATCTGAAAAACATTTGAGGCTTGTGAATACTAATGGAACATGCCTCATTGTTGGTGTTTTATTTCTTTGTAATTGTTTTGTTTCTTAATTTTAAATTCAGGACACTTTCCCAACATAAACATTGCTTTGGTTAAATAAAATCAAAACTAGTTCTGTCTCTATATATCTGATGAATAGGTCAGACAGAATTTTCTTACCTTTGAACTTTAGCTTTTTAAAATAAGGCTTTTGTTATAACTGTTCTTTTCAGGCTGAAATAATTTCAAACTGTTCAATTATTGATGGTAAATTTCTGTAATAATAGAAATGGTAACAATAGTTAAATCTCAACTTAATTGAAGTTGTTTCTGTTCTAGAACTTGGCCATGGACATCTGAGCAAGAGGTCATTGTTTTATAGTCAATTCTCTTTCTCATTAAAAAGATAGTGTCCTCTTTACCTTGAAAGAATGAATGTTGGTAATGAACTTTCATCTGTGAAGGAAGTACTCTTGACCTTTAGGTTAAATAAGGTGTTTATAGCAAATTATGTAAATAAGGCTTATATCTTAGAAGGTACATTATTCAAATGAAAGAAAATGTATATTATCGAGAAAATAATCCAAAATTTTTCCATGGAATTGGCAATAAGTAAACATTTAAAATACCTACACAAAACATTATGGGCGTGTTTGTTATGGTCATTTGATTATAAAATACCAAAAGGGTTTTATGAGTGTTACTTCATGAGTAAGTCCTGAAAATTAAGCATATGAAAGGCCCAGCTCTAGACTACTGTACAATCTGAAAATCTAACCTGAAAGGGGAAATACAGTATATGTCTAAAGTAAGATTTCTTTTGCACTAAAAGTTAGCTTTGTCATTAGAAGTAAAACAAGTCTGGTAAAACACTGTAGTAAGATCAGTAGCACCTCAGTTAATCAGGCATCTTCTAGGAGAAGTAAGATCTTAAAGGGACAATTAATTGGCTTCGTAATACAAGAATGGGCCTTGGTGGCAATATCCTAAAAGCCCACAAGATGGGGCTGTTTCCTAATGAAAGGCCTTTAATTTCTTTCCAGAGCTGTAAATTAGTACCACGTCCCCATCCCTACTCAAGACCCACCCTCAGTTATAAAGATGAGAATATGTTGAGGGAGCTTGATTTTATTCTCATGGTGAGATATTTAGCCATCACATAACAAATTCTGACAGTTATCTCTTAAAATAAAAATCTACAGTCCTGTCACTTTAAAGAGTAGGAGGTAGGTACAGGGTAGCCCCTTTTGGTGGGGGGAGGAAGGGATGGGCAACAGGAGCAGATTTGAAAGGGATCACAGCTGCCAGAGCTGAGCTTTCTGGCATTTTGCTGTAATAATGTCAATGAGACTTCATCTTAAAATATTTTTTTTTTATTTTGAGTGTATATATTTGGTTTTAAAGTGTCTTGGTGGTTTTCTACTTACCACCTGCCACTTTTAGCATTTTAAAGCCTTCAGTATTTTGTTGCTGGTTAACTGAGGTTCTACTGTAAATAAATTGTTCTACTAATGTAAATAAAAAGTTAATTAGTGGGTTGTGCTTCAATGGATAATTTTCACTAAATTGTTTACATTACGGATTACTTTTGTCTTTACTAAGGAGTCTTAGCACATCAAAAAAGTTGATTCACAACTTAATTGTGGCACAGAATTTTCCAAATTTTCCATTTGATGTGTTAAGTAATTTTGTTAATGAGAAAACTGTTCAAAGTAGAAAAGGAGCTTCAGCATAGACATGATGCTGGTTGCTGTGATCAGTGGGGACTTCATAGCTTTTTGACAAGTTTAATGAAGATTTGGAAGAGAAACTTGAAGCTAAGATTCTGTTTTTTGTTGTTAACAATGTTTAACTTGTAACTTAAGAAAAACTAAATGTACAGTATTTTTACTTTGGGTACATATTTGTCTTTTTAGCAAGTTGGAAGACTTAATTTGCTGCTGGCTCACTATTGTAATTATTCAGGAGCAGCAGTGATAAGCAAAACCTTCTGGAATAGGTTCTTGATGTGTGGTTATGTAGGAAGAATGCCATTTTAATGTACTGCCCAGTAAATTGGTGCAGTTTGGAAAAGGTGTGTTATTGATATGGATGATATTTAAGGTAAAGTTTAAAATATTTTTTTTAGCATTTTAATATTGCTTTTTGTCTTTACAGGAAAATGTTTATAGGAGGCCTTAGCTGGGACACTACAAAGAAAGATCTGAAGGACTACTTTTCCAAATTTGGTGAAGTTGTAGACTGCACTCTGAAGTTAGATCCTATCACAGGGCGATCAAGGGGTTTTGGCTTTGTGCTATTTAAAGAGTCGGAGAGTGTAGATAAGGTAGTGTGTTATGTGTTCTGATCAGTTAATATAAAATGCTAAAACACGGATAGTGTGCTACAATGACTTTGCCCATTTGTGGTTCCCCTTTTGCGAGTATAGAAAGGAAGAGAATACTAGTTCTAGCCAATACGTTTTAAAAGTGAGGCAGATTCAGGAATTGTTTTCTGCATAATTTGTGTGCCAGGCTCTACTAAACTTTAAAATTAACTTTAAAAATTACTGAGACTTAAAGATGCCTAATTAAAAGGATGTGTGGTAATAAGTTCACAGAAATATAGATTTTGAAATTTTTGCGAGGCAAGCAACTTTTGACCAAGTCATCATTTTGGTCCTGGGCTAAAGGGAAGTAGCAGCCATGTTTGTGTGTATTGCTGGCAGTTAAAGGAGATGGTTATCCCCCCTGCCCCTTCCGACACACACACCTTGCCGATCTTTAGATTTAAACACTGGCGTGTTAGTTGATGTTACGTCACCACGTGACTTGACAGTTTAATCTTGAGCCAGTCAGCATAGGCCTGGCATTAGCTATGTTTAACTAGTTATTTTTTAAGTAAGCTAATAGTCTAAACTTTAGTTAAGATATACATACTTAAAACGAAAACTTCAATTTCCTTAGGTCATGGATCAGAAAGAACATAAATTGAATGGGAAAGTGATTGATCCTAAAAGGGCCAAAGCAATGAAAACAAAAGAGCCGGTTAAAAAAATTTTTGTTGGTGGCCTTTCTCCAGATACACCTGAAGAGAAAATAAGGGAGTACTTTGGTGGTTTTGGTGAGGTATGTTATAAACGTTTTGACCCAGTTTATGTCAAAATTAGTGTGAATGTGATTGTCACATGAAGTGCACCCAGTGTCACTGAGTTTTTCAAAACTGTTAGGGCAGATTTTACGATCTGTTTTGGAATGAGGATATTGTAAATACTTTATCAGCAGGTCTTTCAAGGTTAGGTGGTTGCATTTGTCGAGTGCCCACGGTCTGTGAAGTATTGCTACGCACAGGAGACACCAGATGGAGTGGGCAGACATTCTTAGTTCAAGAAACTTACCAAGTTAGTAGAAGAAATAAAAATACAAATGCTATGAGGAAGAAATCCAGAATAAAAAGAAAATTGTTCAGAATAGGAAAGAAATGAATTAAGAATAGAGTGTAGTACCTTATCAATTTAAACACATTTAAGTGCAAATTTAATGAGACCGATTATAGGCTCATCAGTGAAATAGATATAGAGGCTTCCTTTATGAATTAATGATTTAAAGCTAGGTTGAGAAATTTGTGACCTTAGGCCCCAAGATGTAGCCTGCAGACTTTTTTTTTTTCCTTGATTAAAACAGACTACATGTTTTATTGTTAGTATTTAGGAATTGAAATACTGTCCACAAAAATCTGAGTTTCTAGCTTTTCTTAAATATTTGCAAGAACAAGCAGCATTGGAACTGCCGCTGCCTTCCTGCATGGCAGCGTCCCTGAGGCTGAGCAGGGCACGGACTCTCCTGTTTGCAGTAGTTCTCGCCACCCCTCTCTTCATTTTGTCCCAAATGCAACATTTTAATTCTGGTTTTTCTTAAAATCGACTGTTTTCTCCTTGTTCTTTGTGGGCATTTGAGTTGGTGACCCTTTAGTTAGGTAGCAAATGTCAGTACGTGGTGAAGCTCACTTTTGCAAATAGTTGTGAAGGGTTTAGATGGGGAATGGATGTTCTCATTTGAAGAATCCCTTTTAAAGGGTTCGAATAAAGAGGGAGAGACAGCTGATTAGAGCTTCAGGGCCAGATACATTCCTGCATTTTTTACCTACTCAACTTGTCCTTTTAATATTACTAAAATGCAAATTAGCACCTACCATATTAAAACTTGTTTTGTTGGTAACAGGTGGAATCCATAGAGCTCCCCATGGACAACAAGACCAATAAGAGGCGTGGATTCTGCTTTATTACCTTTAAGGAAGAAGAACCAGTGAAGAAGATAATGGAAAAGAAATACCACAATGTTGGTCTTAGTAAAGTAAGTTAAGCCTACATTTACTTACAGAGAAAACTATTAATAGCTATTGTAGGGAGTTTAATTTTCTAGCTTTCTGTAAAGGCATCAGTTCGCATGCTTCTGCTTTAAAGACATTTCGTTGGCTGCTTCTTTATCAATGGCATTGATCCACTTTTTTTGCTTTTATTGGGGAGCAAAAGGGATATATTTGTTGTTTTTAAGTGAATTTTCGTCTAGGCTTTTACCAGAATTTTTTTAGAGCATGACAAATAGAATGAAGTAATCATCTCTAGCAATACTACTTGGATATCATAAGTGATTATTCTTAAGTACTAATGACTGATTTAAGTGATAAACTGACTTTGAGGAGAGTATCAAATTAGCCAATTATTTAAGTACTATTGGCTATTCTGGTTATTCTAAACTTGAGTCAGTTTAATAACATAATTTTTCTCTTTTAGTGTGAAATAAAAGTAGCCATGTCAAAGGAACAGTATCAGCAGCAGCAGCAGTGGGGATCTAGAGGAGGATTTGCAGGAAGAGCTCGTGGAAGAGGTGGTGGTAAGCGAGAGCCTAAGTTTACTCTATCTTAAGCTTTTCTGCTTTTAAATTATCCTGAAGTAAAGATCTTTGCTGATCTTCTGACTTTAGTGAACCTATTAATGTGCTGCAGGCCCCAGTCAAAACTGGAACCAGGGATATAGTAACTATTGGAATCAAGGCTATGGCAACTATGGATATAACAGCCAAGGTTACGGTGGTTATGGAGGATATGACTACACTGGTTACAACAACTACTATGGATATGGTGATTATAGCAGTAAGTACTATACTTTTTATATTAACTGCTATTTGACATTTATTTTGTACAAATTTGGATAGGTAGAAAGGTTAGCGTAGCTTGGCCAAGTGCAAATGTCTTCAGGTTTCAAATTCCTGGAAACTTGAAACGGCAGCCATTTTGTTGCTAGTTGCTCCCAGCCTGTATCACATGCACACCATAAGGGCAGAGTGTATGTGTGTCGCTGGATGTGTTCGCTGGGCTTTTGTTTCTCTTGCATTTAAAAATTTTAAGCTTAGTTCAGATCTTGAAAGCTCAAGGTATTCTAAATGTCAATTCTTGGACCATCCAATAATCTTGGCATGATGTGTCTTATAAGAATTGAATATCACATGTTGCCAGTTAAAACAAATCGTATCCTCACTTTAGGATTATTGACATAGCAACTCATTTACGACAGATGTTGAGCTTGACAGAGCAAAAAACTTGAAATTTAGACATGGGAAGCCCTGACTTCATTGTGCAACTGGGATAGGTGTGTCACCCCTCCCCCCTCAATCTGTGGCAACTTCTAAGTTATCGGAGAAAGGGTTTTGCTGGAGGAGAGAGAGGTTGCATTGATTACATTGTTTTAAGTGGCGTTTCTTTTCCTTCCTTGGTTAGACCAGTTCTTGGAGTTACATTCTTTTCTTAGGTGACTAGGCCTGCTGCACAATAATAGGCTAACTAAAGTCAGAAGAAGGTCAGCAAAGATGGATTGGGTGAGATTGGGCCCTTTGCTTAGAAGGGCAGAGGTATGAAGCATTGATTGTGGTTGACAATCTCCTGTTCCAAATTTTAAGATGGTTTTTACCTGGTGGTTGTGAAAAGGTCAACTGTCCCTGCTTTGAAACTTGAAACCTTTAAACCGTAAGGGTCAGGGGATTATCTCCCATTTTATACAAGAGCTCAAGTAATCCACGTGTTCTGCGTGCCTGCCCTTGTAGGCACTCAGTAAGTTCCTTGTCAAACGATTGCTCGGGGTCAATTTTCACGCTTGGGAATTAAGATATCCTTAATTTTTTGACATTATTTAAAATTAGGTGTTGTTCTGGTTATTACTGTGTAACCACTACAGATCTGGTTCTAACACTTGTTTTATTTTAGACCAGCAGAGTGGTTATGGGAAAGTATCCAGGCGAGGTGGTCATCAAAATAGCTACAAACCATACTAAATTATTCCATTTGCAACTTATCCCTGACAGGTATGTTCTAAAAAAGTAGATTTTGTCATTTAAAATAGTAATTTATATAATCTTTTTGTATATAAAACAATGCTTAATATTATTTTAGAGTTTCACAGCACCCAGAAGTGCTTACCATATTATATAACATAGTGACTTTTCAAGATATGTAACACAGGTGCTTTTAAGCTTTTTGACTTTTTGTCCTATTATTAACAAGTCAGTAAAGTTAACAGGTAAAGTACTGCTAATGGGTACAAATTAAGGAATAGCTGCAAAAAAGTGTTGCCTACTAACTCTGACATTATACCTTGTTTGTACCCGCCAGCGGGAACTTCCTTGCAGGCCCTGTGTCGCGCTGACTTCACGATTCTCACAGGCCCGCTCAATGCGGACAGGGTACGAGATGCTCACGCTCTCGAATGCTGCCGTTTGGTATGGTCTCTTCCAACATCCTGTATCAGCATTATAAAATAAAATGGATACTTCAAGCTTTGCCTTCACTTATTTCTTTGCTTTTTAAAAACTATTTGTAATGTAATTTTAATGCATTTTTTACAGGCCCAGTAATGGTTAAATACGTCAGCTTACTGAATAATTTTAACTATTTATTCTTCTAAGGATACAGCTTGTCTCTGGATTTTCCAGTCTTAATTTTATATTTTATTAATCTATTTTAATGCTTGCTTTTCCCATTTATAGACGTTGTAGCAGTAATTGCAAGAAGTTCTTGAGCTGAATTCCTGTTGTGACAACTTCCTATATAATTATTTATAATAGATAACTTTTTCTTTTAGTTGTATAAAACTTGTGATGGACAAGAGATATGCTGATCCAATAAAATAAGTTTAAATAGTAGATGCTCTTGGGTCAAAATATCCGTTTACCAAATTGACCGACCTTTCAATGAGTTCTTTGGGTAACTACTTTGTTAAAGAACACTTGCGAAAGCATATCGCATCTTAAACGAGCGGTGCACATGTGGGTTTACAGCTCATGGACTCTACTGTTCAGCTTTAATTTTATAAAGCATATCACACGTTTAATGTTACACAGTATTTACATGTAGTGGAACATAGGGATAACTCAGTTGTATGTAAATTTTTGGTAAGTGTGGTAGCCTACCCAGAGTGACTTTTTCTTTCTTTCTGTCTCCAGGTGGTGAAGCAGTATTTTCCAATTTGAAGATTCATTTGAAGGTGGCTCCTGCCACCTGCTAATAGCAGTTCAAACTAAATTTTTTGTATCAAGTCCCCGAATGGAAGTATGACGTTGGGTCCCTCTGAAGTTTAATTCTGAGTTCTCATTAAAAGAAATTTGCTTTCATTGTTTTATTTCTTAATTGCTATGCTTCAGAATCAATTTGTGTTTTATGCCCTTCCCTCCCAGTATTGTAGAGCAAGTCTTGTGTTAAAAGCCCAGTGTGACAGTGTCATGATGTAGTAGTGTCTTACTGGTTTTTTAATAAATCCTTTTGTATAAAAATGTATTGGCTCTTTTATCATCAGAATAGGAAAAATTGAGGAATATTAAAAATTGTTTGTCATGGATTCAAGCTATTAGAAGCAAAGATTTGGAAAATAGTAAAAACCTTGTCAAAATTGAGGACATGGTTAAAATTGCAGTGAAATTTTAAATCCTTTCAGCAAAATCTAATTTTTGCCACAATGTGTCCTCCCTGTCGAAATCGGAAGTGAATTAATGTAGTCAATTTGTTTGTTCGTTGTTTTAATACTACTTCCTTATGTAGCCATTAAGATTTATATGAATATTTCCCCAAATGCTCAGTTTTTGCTTAATATGTATTGTGCTTTTTAGAACAAATATGGATAAATGTGCAAGAATTCTTTTGCACAAGTACGTAATGTTTTATGCTTCCATTAAATAAAAAATGAGGACTTAAAAATCTGTTAATTATAGAATTGCAGCTAAGCTCAGAGAGATTTTTAGAGCTGTGGTGGACTTATACTTTATAGATATTCAAGTATTGAGGGAGGATTAAAGAAATGTATACTGTGCTTACGTGTGTGTGCTTATTTGTTTTGATTTTACTTCCCCTTCAAAGTTTTAGGGTTTTTTTTTTTTTTTTGGTTAGAGCCTTAAAATACCCCAGACTAGGATTTGAAGGTGTACCTGGGAGTTTTGAGTTACTCTAAGAAAGTGTAGCTGGGAGTCTAAGTGATAGCATTAGGATTAAGTCCAAAATAGTTTTTCCTATCATTTGTTTTATCTGTGAATTTGTACAAATTGATAGATTTTGAGTTGGAAGGTTCTTGGTTTCTGTTGTTAGCATTCAGGGAATCGATACCCATCAACTTAAGATGGAAAATCCTTTTAGTTACTATTCAAGTGAAGTTTTAATATGTGTTCAGCCCTGCGTGGTAATTTAAGACTCCGTTTAGTCAGTTACTTCAAACCAGACTACTTAGAATAGTTAATTAGAAAAAAATAGTAAATGAGAAATGGTCTAATAGCTATATAGTAAAATGATCACCTTTTTTCTTTCGTGGAATTAAATTAATATCTGACAAGAATTTGCTCTCCAAGTAAGCAAACGTTTTAATTAGCAAAAATTAGTATTTAAGTTAAATTTTCATGGTGGCGATCTAAATTGAGGGCCTGCAGCCTATTTTTGTAAAAAATAATACTGCAGTACAGCTATGCTCATTTGTTCATTGTGTATGGCTGTTTTTGTGGTACCGTGGCAGAGTTGAGCAGTTACGACAGACCTACAAAGCCTAAAATATTTACTGTCTTGCTCTTTACAGAATAAGTTTGCTGACCCCTGATACAAGTCAGCGAAAAGGATTTGTTTGGGGTTGTTAAGCTGGGATGATTCTTAGCATCATGGAAACACCGTGCTTATTTTATGTAACTATCCTATATAAAAATCTTTAAAAGGGGGTTAAAATAACTGATTGGATTGCAAACAGGCTTAGCCTGGCTTAAGGAAATGCTACCGGATTAATTTTGATTCTTTGTTAAAATGTTTATAAGCCCCCTATTTTTTCAGATCTAATTAGTTGAAAATGATAGACTAAGGCTGTACTCCAATTTGTGACCCAGTAATTTTTTGAGATCATCTCCACTCCTAGCTTGAGGAAAAACAACTTTTTTCCCCCTGCCGTCTGAAGGGTTTTGCAGAAAAACATCTCTTAACCCGATTTTTAAGTTGTTTTGTTTTCATAGATCTAAGTCACGTTTTCCGAGTGCTGTTGTCAGATCCATTTCAAGCATTACATCTCTTGGCCTACATCCTCCGTCTACCGGGCGCTAGTTTATTCCCAAACTTTTACAGAATTGAAAGTGTTTCCTTTTATACAAATCTATTTGCTAATGATCCGCCTCGTGTTTTCTTGGTTTTCCGTATTATTCTGCACTGGAAGCATTTCATTAGCCACGCTAAATCTGGACGCTGTTTAAGAATTGTTGAGGAACTGCTGAGCTGCGGCTTCATCATTCTGAGGTTCCCTTTGACCCTGAATTCAGATACTTTGTTTCCTGGCTCCCGCGCCTTTGGTGCAGCACGTCTTAGCCATAGCTTTGAAACCTTCCTGTCTAAAAAAAAAGGTCATTGTCTGTACTGGATTAATTTGGCTGGATAGAGAATTCTCGGTTTGGTAAGGAAATTGGATAGTTTGGCTCTGGACACCACATACGAAATCTTTTTTTATTCTGAAGTTAGGGTTTTTCCTCTGTCACTAGTGTTCTTAAATTTCATGACTGTATCTTGGGTTTATTTCACTCCTTGTGCTGGGCACTCGAAGGGTCTTGTCATTGTGTAAACTTGTCCTTCAGACACAGGAAATAGTACCGAACTCATTGTTTTCCCATCCACTCGTCTTTTTTTCTCTGGAATTCTTGTTATTTTGGCATGAGCCCTGGACGTATATTTTTTTTCTATTTTCTATTTTAGTCTGTTTATCTTCTGAGCAATTTCTACAATTTAATCTTTTAACTTGGAGTACAAATCTCAGTCATCTCTTACATTCTAAAGATCCGTCTGTCATAAGTAGGAACACATTACACGGACACAGTATCTTTCTGTCTTTTCCAAGGTTACTAAAGAAAACTTGTTTAAACATGCGTTACTTCCAAGATGCTTTGTCTTGCTGTTGCTTTGGCTTCTGGTCTTGCTAGTCGAAGTTTTCCCGGGATGTTTCGTAATCCTTGCCTCACTTTTAGGAGTGGAACATTTTAAAAGCTGATTGGATGTTGTGACTATGAGCATTGGGAGGGGAGTTGGTCAGCCGCGGGGTTCCCTGTGGGGCGATCTGGCTGTGTCTTTTTGCTGAGGAATGTCTTGATGTGTCTCTGTTTTGTTGTTTTCAAGCTGGTCAGGCTCACCTGAGAATTCTTCCTCTCTCCTGCCCGAAGAGTAAAAGTCCTGGCTGCCAGTGTGTTCTGATCCCATTGGGGGAGGGGGACACGAGGCTGAGAGAGCTGAACACGTAAACTGCTTTAATTCACCTGTTTCCATCACTGTATCTGTTCAGTGCAAAGACAGTCCTGTCACCTGCGTCAGAGAACAGATCTTTGCCAGGACGCGGGGGAGTCACTTGTCCGGCAGCGCAGAGGACCTGGAGCTTAACTGTCAGACACTCCGGTCCATCCTCCGTAGCCCCCTTTTTACCTGGATTTCTACACGTACTTGGCTGTCAGAGCATAAGCTTTTGTGGGGATGCTGTGGTACAATCTGAGCTGTCCTCACTGTTGAAAGCTGGCAGAATATTCAGCTTTCTTGGAGTCTGCTTAGGTAACCATCTGTCCAAAAGCTCTGCAGCTTCTAAAATGTTGTTGCTGTTGTCTCTTAGTTGGTATGATTTTTTAATGTCTCCCCCAACAGTTTTTTATAAATGACTTGGTTTTTAGGATTTCCGAAGGCACTGGATGTAAATAAGATGGTTTATCTTGAGCAGTCTTTTGGAGTGTGGGGGTCGGTGGCGTAAGATTTAGGGGAACAAAAAGGGACAGGTAAATTAAAATATTAACAGGGAGCTCAGTATCCTTCTAGAATTTGGCCAACAAAGTAAAATTAATAAGTAGTTTGCTAGTTATTATTTACTAATGGACAGTGTGATGTAGTTCTCAGTTTTGTAGACTCTTGTTAGAACTACCAGTTCCGCTTACGCTCACATAATGAGTTTTCTCCGCCTGCTGTCCTCATCAGATGTGGATACCTTTTGGGTTCCTAGGTGTCTGCTACCAGGTGAGTTAATTTCTCTTCCTGGGCTCCTGGCTTTCCTCGTCTTTATCGCTTCCCTATCCATAAGTGCAGGTCGTGTGACTCTGTTAACTCTTTGCACACTGGGATAGCAATTGCTGTGTTGTGCACAGGTGAGAATACAACGTGTGTGGCACACCTGTCCGGGTGCCAGTTGGTGCTGAGAGTTTGAAAGGTGGTTTCACTGAGGTTAGGATCCAATTATCAGGCCTTTGTGTCCCATACTTTATTTTTATTTTTTTATTTTTTTTTTTTTGAGACAGAGTCTCACTCTGTTGCCCAGGCTAGAGTGAGTGCCGTGGCGTTAGCCTAGCTCACAGCAACCTCAAACTCCTGAGCTCAAGCGATCCTCCTGTCTCAGCCTCCCGAGTAGCTGGGACTACAGGCATGCACCACCATGCCCGGCTAATTTTTTTTCTATATATATTTTTAGCTGTCCATATAATTTCTTTCTATTTTTAGTAGAGATGGGGTCTTGCTCTTGCTCAGGCTGGTCTCGAACTTCTGAGCTCAAACGATCCGCCCACCTCGGCCTCCCACGTGTCCCATACTTTAGAAACTAATTTAGTCAATGTGCTTTTATTCTTCTTGGAAAGTTTTTTTTTTTAATAGTTTTTAAGACTATCTTGCACTTTTAAAAGTATTCTATGTTTAGGAGTATATTTTGAAAAACAGAACGACAGGACCTGTTACCTGCCACAGTGTTTGTGTTGATGCTCAACTGTATGAGTTTATTTCATTTGGGATCAGTTTCATCTGAAATTTCAGAATCCAGATCCATGCATAATAACAGTGACGCGTTTCAGTAAAGTAAATTTATTTGGTGCAGTTTAAGAGTGCAGTTTATCAGTGCACTAACATTTGAGGATGACCTTAAACTATTTATAAAGTGATTTTTCTTTTTTAACTGCTTTTGGCAAGGTTGAAAAGGGGGTACATCCTTTCATTACTGCCGTATTTCAACTGTTGTTATTTAGCATAGTTTAGGAGTCTTGCCTGAAAATTTCTACTGGTAAACTGCTTCTAGCAAGATAAATGTCCAGTTGTACAAGTTGAATCTGCCTGGCTTGTGAATTGCCATCGGTTGCCTGTAATCTGGTGTACTGGAGAAGGGTTGATTATAATGTGGTTGGCATTTCAGAGGCCTGTAGACTGTCTGCATCAGAATCACTTAATACTAATAAGTCAGATTTGTTAGGGAGTGTTGCCTGAGATTCTGTATTTCACACGTCCCAAGAGATCCTAGCTCACTAACGCTTTAAGATGGTGAAAGTTAAAACTGTTTGTTTTCTTTTTACTTTTACCTCCCGTGTAAAGACAAACAAAAGTATATGTTTGGCAAAACCACTCAGCATTTTAACTATGCACCCTAAGTGTAGCTTGGAAGAATTGATTTTTAGCATTCTGACAGTACGAAATGGCAGCGAGCGACAGTCATGTACCAAGTGGGGGCAAGGAGGTGGTAGGGGTGGCCGTCGACTGGGAGTATGATGAGTTGGTTTTCGTTGTTTGAAAATTTTCCACAGCCAACGCACTCCCCATGTTGTCTGTATCTTGCCTGTGCCCTCCTTTGGTTTGTCACTGATCTCAGTCATCTGTTGCATTGTTATGAATTGGTCATCAGTATCTCCCATTGGAATTGACTTGCTATTGCCTTGCATTGGGCGGGTTATATATTGGCCTGTTAACCTCAGCAACCTTTCAGATTCCAAGAAGGATGTGAATTCCAGCACCTCCCACTGTAAATGGCTGTAGTACGGAGCCTTAGGTACAGACTGTGGTATCCAGGGACTATGTAATTTAGGAAGACAGCAGTCAGTTAATTGCTCAGTGTAGTAAATTTTCCCCAGTGAGCCCTGTAAAGGCAGGGAATTTGGGGGGACAGGCAGGTGTTCTTACAAGGGCAAGGAAAAGGACCTCAAAGAATTACTGTACGACTTAAAAGGGATGAAATGCTTTACAGGCGTTAGATCCTAAGTCAGAGCAAGGTGTTCTTGTTATCAGCGATCCGTATTCGTTATTTTAGTTGTTACGGGAGGAATTCCAACGTCTTCAAAGAAAGTAGAGACAGGCACTAATTCATTACCCTGTAATGGAGTTGACTGGTTTCTAGTTTGGGAAACCCACTTTAAGTCACTTGGTTTTGGCAGGAATCTACTTCAAGGTTAATTCTTACATATACATTTTATTTTGTCATAAGATAGGCTGAATTCTGTTTGCACTCTAGAATTTGTAAGGAAGTTGACTTTCTTGGCTTTTTGTATTTCTCTTAGGAAACAAAAGTATCGAAAGAAACTTAAGAGGTCTGTGAATGCCAGTACCTAAATGTGACGTTTGACACGTCATGGAAGCTCTTTGAATAAATACTTTGGGAAAAGGAGTAAAAGGAGTAATAGGATTTCTTTTTTTATGTGTGGTATGGATGACCTTGGATTACACAGAGCTTAATCACATTTTTATGAAATACCAATTTCTGAGGCTGATGAAAAGAGGAATCTTTTTTAAAAAAAAAAATTTTTGAAGATGGCTCTTTGATTATTATAGGCAATAAACAAAACTTTGAAATGCTCAGAAATTTGTTGTAAATTGCTTCTACAATCATTGATATATAAAGCATGCTACTACTAATCAATTAGTTTTATGTATTAAGACCTATCAGCATGTCTTTTTTTTAGTACCTGGTTGACTTGATTTTAAACTAACATGATGTTCTCTGTACCGTTTAACGTTTTCAAGACATATTTCCCCCGAGCAAATTCTGTTGGAACCAAGTGTTTCCAGTTCTGGAAGCCTGCTTCTAGAGCCTTCATACGAAATTGATAGTGGGCTTTCATGGGGTTTTAATTTGCACTAAGTTTTCTTTTCTGAAAGATCACTTATGTTTAAATTACAATGTAGTAGTGCTTTTGTCTTACAATTAAACTCTTACAGCACTCATGCATGTTTTGCACTGTCTTTTTTTTTTTTTTTTTTTTCTTTTCCCTGTAAATGTAAGCTTTTCCCTCTTGGATGAATACCTTGTAATAACATAGGTCTTATTTTCTTAGTTGAAAAGGTAAGGCCACTACTGTAATGTTTAAACGTGACATGAGAATTTTAAATGATGGCATTCTTTTTGAAAGCTAGGTTATCACAGTTAGTCACATCATATTATTGATACAAGTTTGAAGAGTCACTGAATTTGATAGAATGAAAGGGCAACTTCCAGTTTCCTCCAGAATGTTCATGAGGGAAGGATATTGGGTAGGAAGATTTTGTATGGGGATGTTTAGTATTTGGTCTCTTCTGGGTTTGGTGTCACATGTAGTGAGATAACTTAAAAGTGCTGGTTGGCATTTACCATTTTATGTTAGAAGGTTTTTGGAAAATGGTAACTTGAATGAGGTGTTTAATAGCAATAACGTTAACTAAGGTACTTATCCAATATAAATACAGTTACTATTTCACTGTTTCATTTCCTACTTTTGTGTCTCTTGAGAACTTCTAAAGGAACGTGGGTCACTCGCTGCTGGCCAGCTAGGAGAGTGGTCACCACTGTGTCGGGTCCTGGTGTGGTGCTGCTCGGGTCTCCCTAACAAAGGACCTCTTTGTAACCAGCCTGTGATTTGCCTTTTTCTTCTGAAAGAGGCCAGAATTGAATAATGGATTTTGTTAGATCATTAAATATGAAATGTCTGATTTCAGATCAAAAGTGCAGTTTATTCTATCTTAAACAAGCAGCACAATTAAAGTATGTGTGTAAACTAAGCAGTTTTGCCGTTTTAATGATAGCTTGTTTATGCCAGCAGCGAAGAAGCCCTGGAGAGCTAGTGGCAGTGAAATCACCACAGGTGGTGTCCACAGCTTGTTGAGAATTGAATAGTTTTCCTTGCAAGAAGTGGTCCAAAGCCCGGAAGGAGTGGCATACGGTCGGTGCCAGGTCTGGTGGTTTGTGCAACATGTTGTCCGCCGTTGTCTTCCAAGAGGACTGGCCTGTCTCTATTGACCAGTGTCGGCTGCTTAATCGCAAGCATCCTCATCATTTCATCCCTTTGGTTCCAGTAGACGTCCGCTGCAATGGACTGACCAGGTTTCACGAAGCCGTCGTGGATAATACCAGCGCTGGACCACCAAACAGACACCGTTCGCTTTTTGTGACGAATATTCCGTTTTGGACTGTGTTTCGGGACTTCATCCTTATCCAACGATTGTGCCAAATGCTTGGGTTGTCAAAAGGAATCTATTTTTCGTCACAGAACAATATGGTGTAGAAATGGTTTGGGACATTTCTTATGTTGAGACAGCAAAGAGAGGCCAGCTTCGACACGGTTTCTTCTCTGATGCTTGTTTAATTCACGCAGCACCCTTCTATCCGGCGTCTTTACCTTGCCAGTTTGTTTCCCACGTTCCAATACTGTTGGAATAGTGACGCCAAACCTTGCTGCTACTTCACGGGTAAGCCGAGATGGATTCGCTTCCACTACAGCTTTGAGCTCATCTTTGCCCACCTTGGTCTCGGGTCATCCACGTGGCTCATTTTCAAGATCAAACTCACCAGAACGGAACTTCTCAAACCATGGACGTACTGTGAGTTCATCAGCCACATCCTTCCCAAACACTTCGTGGGTATTTTGAGCTGCATTGGTTCCACGACAGAACTCATTCGAATATAACATGAATTTTTGACTTATCCACGGTTTCACAAAAACTGCTCTAAAAACATTTTGAAAGATAATCACAAGCCAAGATACATGTTTGAAAGACTGAGAATGTACCCTCACAATAAAAATAAGTGTCAAAGTGAAATGTCAGAGAGACCCACTGTTAAACTTAGTACTTAAGGAAATTAGACATTTCATACTTAATAACCTCGTAGTCTAGGATCTGCTATGACTTTCTGACAAAATTCTGTGAAAGTCCTTGGTTCTATAATGGGGATAATACGAACTTTCAAAACAAGTCAGAATAATCCTTTCTGGATTTATTCACATGTTTGGGGCATTCTGTTTAGCAGCTTTGCAAACTTTCTGGTTTATTCAGTGGAATCTATTTCAGGTGAACGGGTCTGAGGCCCAGCTCTGCCATTTATTCATGACGTTGGGTAAATTAAACGCCAAGCCTGTTTTTCCAACTGTAATGTTACAGCTTTCTCAGGTGTGGACGTGCTTTGAGGTTAGGACTTTCTCAACCTCACTGTGAGTGTAAACACACGGTGTGAGGCCCCTTCCCAGGTGCAGCGTCTCCAGGGGTGGAGCCCTGGCGTCTGAACCATCAGGAGCACGAGGTGACTCTGGTGCTGAGGGTTGGAAACCAAAGCTTCACGTGTGTTGCTGTCCCCGTGTGTAAGAGCTGTGGGAATCATCTGCGTGAGAAGGTGCCGTGTGTTCATGCCTGTGTGTGCTGGGCAGACTGAATACAAGGAGGAGCGTCGTGTGGCCAGGCTGTGGTAAGTAGAGACGGCCGCCAACCGTGGGTGGGATCATCTTCAGTTTGCCTGGGCATCCTCCCTGCTTTTGCTTCTGTTGCTCTTCTGGGCTGCTCTGGTGAAGGTTCACGAGATTGGACATGGGAGTCCCGTGATTTTGGTGACTAATGAGGAAAGAGAATGTGAACAGAAGGGAGGATAGTCAAGGTAGGCTAACAGTGTAGATTACAGGATGGCTGTGATCCCATTTATTGAGACAGGAAGTAAGGTCAGATAAGCAGGCTTTGTGAGGACAGGAGGAAGAACATCTAGTTTTGCGATCTAAAATTTGAAGTGTTTGCATGCTATCCAGGTGGGTTTATCTAATGGAGAATTGGAAAATGGTTTGGAATTCAGGAGAGGGGTTGGAACGGGAGAGGGCAGTGCCATGGGAGAGGATAAAGGGACCCTGGAGCATGTGGGAAATAAAAGAGAACCAAAGGCTGAGCTGTGCTGCAGGCCGTTTGAGTAAATGGAGGAGTGAGGGATCGCGTGATTGAACAGGGAGGCCTGGTCAGCCTTCCGCACCCCCACAGCGAGCTGGGTCTCCATTTATCGAGCCCTTTCCTCTTGCTGTAATAGCTCAGCAGACCCGGGCAAGTAACAAGTTGTGCTTCAGTTTCCTCGTGTGTAAAATGGAAATAGTAGCACCTACCTCGGGGCTGTGAGAAGGAAGAATCTCCAAAGCACTTAACAACAGTTCCTGGCATATGAGTGCTCAATAATTTACTTGTTAACTGGACTGCCTTTACCTGTTGATTTAAATTCAATTTCCAGTAAGATCTAATTCCCATCCCACTTGTAAGCCATGAAACCTTCCTCAGTGGTGCGAGCCTGTGTTGATCAGTTTCCCTGAGTCTGTTGTCTGTCGTGCGATGTGGCACTTACGTAGCACTTACGTGGATGCTGTTGTTGGAACGTGTTCCTCATTTTCACCGGGCTCTCCCCCTCAGGAATGTGAGCTTCCCTCGGGGTTCGGGCCGTGTGTTACACTTCTGACCACAAACATTATTCTGTTTTTCAAACGTGCGTTTTTTCTATGTGGTAACTTAGAATAAATCCTAATGTAGACTTGTTTTGCAGAGTAGGAGCTCGATAGTATTTGCATGTGTAAATAAACGAAAACTCTAAGATTGCCTTGATATTTGTACCAACGTTACGTTCTGACAGCTCGAGCACAAATACAGGGAAACACCCCTTACTAAATGAGTGCTTTCCTAGTTAAGTTTCAGCAGCTCATAAAAATGCAAATTCTCTTGAAAGCTAAGTCCTAAACCCTATTTAAGACTGCCTAGAAAAACGAGCATTAGTGGGACTGTCTGCCTGGAACCGGGGTGATGCCCTGCGCCGTCAGCACGCCACCAGGAAGAGGAAATTTCAAAGGCACGTGAATCGTGTAAGCTCTTGGGTCTTGGCATCCCAGTATGTAAAATGAGGAGGCTAGACTGGGCGATCTTTAAGTTCATGGTTTTCTAGCAATAATTATGTTAGTACTCTCCCGCTATCAGTATACAAATATCTTTTATCCAAGATTATAAATTACAGATGTCAGGAGGTGAGTTTTATAGGGCTTCAAAAATAATGGCAGCAAAATACATGACTTCTTCCTCCCACGCTCTTTACTCCTCTCAAGCAACCTGCCAACCTGGCCACAAGGAAAATAGTGCTGGCGATTCTTGTCTGACCTACAACTAAGGAATCAGACAATACACTGCAACCTAAATATACGGATTTTATGACTATACTGTGGTCAGTACTTGAGTCAGTAAAATCTCAGCTTTCTGTGTGCCCTTTGAGCACGTCATTGAACTTTGCTGTTTCCTCATCTGCAGAATAAAGATACATGAACTAAGTTACATCGCACTTTTGTGCCGGCCGCTGTTCTGTGTGCTTCATGTGATACTAACTCAGTAGTTCTTACCTCTAAGTGTCACTGTAAAGTTAAACGACACACCCCTCTCCCGAAGCACTTAGTACATTGTATCAGAGGAAGTATTCAACATGTAACCTATCTTTTCCTGGGTGTAAGCTGCAGAAACGCCAACGTTTCTAACATTTAAAATTCTTGAAAACATAATTTTGCGAATGGAAAGAAAGGTGGCATTGCATTGGAGGAGTACCAAGCTTGGTGGCTATTTAAAATGCTGACATTTGAGCATTACCAGAATTAAAATGAGTTACCTAGCAGGGTGGAACTCCTCCTCCCCAGGAATCCCTGAAGGGTATTTAAAACTGACTTCAGACCTCAAGTTACCGCTTGGGAACTAGAACTTACGACACCTCGTTACTAACTGCAAAGTAAAGTCGGCTGCTTTAGTTACTAAAAATCTTTAGTAAGTTGAGGTTCCTGGATGAAGTGTGTTTTTGGTTTTTTTTTTGAAGGCTGTTAGGGTGGTAAGATAAAAGGATAGGATCTGTGATTTATTCGAGAAATGATAAGGCTTCCTAATCTTTTGGTCTTTACATGAGGAAATGCCCAGTATAAAACACCATGGTTTGAATTTTCATTTGAAATGAAACAGTATGTAGAAGAGTGTGTGTCTCTGGACTGCACTCGTGTTAAAATTCTCGTATTTCTAAGGGTATTTTAAGGGCAAAGGTCATTCCTGGGTAAGGAGAAAGGTTGCACGGATTTAGCCAAGGTCAGAAATGCAGTTATCTTTTACTATTAAGTAACCGTTAACACTTAAACAGCATTTGCTGTGTGGGAGACATAACTATTCCGTAAGGACATGAGCAGCCTCACTGGAAACAGGCGCAGCTTGGGTGACTTGTCAGGATTACGGAAATGGAAGAGGCACAGAGACGAGGAACTACTTCCAGCCTCCTTTTCCTCCAGTCCCCCTGCCGCTAGAGAACGATTTCATAAGTGTTAGTTTTAGAACTCTGTGATCACATGTAACAATTTATTGGTACCTGTTGGGGATGGGGAGAAAAAGGGTCAGGTTGGCATTACGTTTGTGCTTAAAAGGATGATAATGATAGAATTGCCACAGTGCTAATTACAATCTTTCTGAAGTATTTCCACCGTATCCTCCTAGGACTCTTTCTTGATTGTGGGAATTCTTTGGCCTGAAATAAAAACTAAACACACATTTTAATGTTTTCTTTCCATTTCTGGACTAACAAGCACACTCTAATGCTTATCAAAGCTATGTGAAAGAACAGATTTAGGTCGCTTTTGGCCAATCTCAAAAAAGTCTTAATGGGACTCAACAGCTTTTATAAACTGATGCACCACAGTTCCAGGTAGCTGTCTTGTTCAGATGCAATTTCATTAGCTTTATTAGCGTTGAGGCCCTGAACAAGTGAATTCTTTGAGCCTCAATTTCCTCATCTTCATTTCCTGTGTTTCACTTAAATGTCACCACTGCTACAATCGTATTTAAAGTTGCTACCTCCGTCTCCATTCCAGAAACCCTGTTCTCCTTCAGTACTTCGTTTTTCTCCATAGTGACATATCTAACGTGTTTAAAATTTTATTTGTGTAGAATGTAAGTTCCATGATGTCAGTGATTTTTGTCTTTTTCATTCAGGAATAGCACATTACATACAGCAGGTGTTCAATGAATATTTGTTGAATGAATGAATAAATCTATAAAATGACGATAATGATACCTACCATGTACCCCAGATTGTGAAGATTAACTGAGATCGTGAACATAGTACATCTAGACTGTCATACCTCTCCCTTAGCTAGGACTACAGGCACATGCCACCATGCCTGGGTAATATTTTACTTTTTTGTAGAGATGGGGTCTTGCTGTGTTGCCCAGGCTGGTCTCGAACTCCTGGGCTCCAGCAATCCTCCTGCCTCAGCCTCCCAAGGTGCTGGGATTACAGGTGTGAGCCACCATGCCCGGTGTAAATCCTTTTTTTTTTTTTTTTTAATTATATAACTGCTTCTTACATAGCCATGATACAAGTAAATTGCTTGCTGCTTACGTGAGCTTATGCTGTCTGCCACCTGGTTAAGAAGTAAAACTGTAACATTTCAATTAACTTTCTTCACATCATCAGATCAGCTTCTTTACTTAGCATATATGGTCACTGTCCTCGAGCAAAGTCGGCCTTCATGGATACGGTGCACATGTTAATGGCCATGGTCCTGGTGTGCCACTCAGATGGCCTCACGGTTGAAACGTCTAACTTAGGGGAGCCCCAAGATACTGTTGGTCGTTCGCAGGGATCTGGCATGTGGAAGTTAGGCGACTGGGTGCACTTTGAAGAGTTTATAACTTACTGACTACTTTAGATGCAGGTACTATATGACATGCATTATAAGTATTTTTACATGCAGGCATGCAATTCTCAGTAATCTTGTGAGTATTCCTATGTTACGGTGTTGAAGGAAATGAAGCTCAGAAAGGTTTAAGTTACTTGCCTGAGGTTATACAGCCAGTGAATAGCGGGGTTGGAATGCAAATCTGTTATAAAATTACATGACTCTACACTGCCTTGCGTAGACATTTTTAATTAAGGTGTAAATGGACTTTCTATTCTTCTCTTAGATGACTTGCTTTCTTTTTTAAATGTAATGTGCACATAAGAGTTTGAAAAGTCAGGATTCTACAAGGCTTATGAGTAACAACAGTCTCCTTGCCCTTCCCACCCTGAAGCTATTCCCAGAGTGACTGCTTCCAGCTCTGTTTTGTTTGTTGCTCTAACCCCTTTACTCAGAGCAGTGCGATTTCGCCCTCCAGGAGACATTTAGCAAAGTGTGGAGACGTTTTAAATTGTCACAACTAGAGGGGTTGCCATTGTCATCTAGCAGATAGAAGCTAGGGACGCTGCTAAATATCCTACAATGCACAGGACAGCTGTACCCCCGAACCCCCCCCCCCAAACCAAAGAACCAAACACACAGTCCAAAATATGCCGAGGCTGAGAAAACCTGACCCAGAGTAATGTTTGACACACAGTGGGCATTCAATACATATTTGTTGGATGCACTTCATTTAGCCACTTATTTTTTCCTGGAGTTCGTTTTCTTCTGCATTTCTAGAAAGCAAATCTATTTCTTGATTTTTCGGTTTTCAACTACGGAAAAGAGGATTTAACTCTCACCATACACCCAAATCCCCCTTCCTCAAACACCTTTTAACCTTCTTTCCTATCCTTTCTTTTTGTTTAATCAAAACTTTGTAAGTATTCTCTGAGCCATGGACTAAATTGACTTTAGATTTTGGTTTCTCTAGAGCCAATAATGTATCTCTTATGGATTGATTTATTATTATGTTGGTTTCTTTAAAGCTAATAATAATAGCTAACAATATATCTATAACTAAATAACATGTTTACGTGTGTTAGTTTTTAATCTATCAACCATTGATTCATCCCCAGATTCTCCAAAGGAGCTGAGACATGTCCTCCTGTTGCTCCTATGTTGGATCCTTCTGCTTTATCTTGAAGCCCTTGGCAGAGCCTTTGACCTGTTCCAGCCTGGGTTGGTTGGGCTCCATCCAGGTTTGCTGTAGACCTTTAATCTTGGGATCTTACTTCATCAGTATCCTGGGAATGCCCCTCTCTTTTGTTGGGTCTTCTGATTTTTCAATGTCATGTCTTTCTCTTCGATTTATTCCCTCTTCCTGGTGGAAAATATCCACCAAAATCTTCCCAAGAAAGGGTGAATGAGAGGTATATTTTTGATAACTCACATGCCTAGAAATGTCTTCATTTTACCCTTACATTGAGTTGGTAATTTGATTGGGTATGGAACTCTAGTTTAGAAATCATTTTCCTTCAGAATTTTGAAAGTATTTCTCCATTTTTTTTTTTTAGCTTTCAGTATTGCTATTGAGAAATCTGGTGCCATTCTAATTGCCAAATCTGTTTTTCTCTCTCTTTCTGAAAGCCTTTAGAATCCTCTCTTCTTTTGTAATGTTCTATAATTTCAAGATTACATGCCTTGCTATGGTCCTGATTTTCGTTTACTGAATCTAGAAACTCATTTAGTTCTAGGAATTTTTCTTGTATTGCTCTGATTTCTTTATTTTCTTTTTCTGAAGCTCCTGTTATTCATATGTTGGATCTCTTAGACTGATTCTCTTTCTTGTCATCTCTGTCCCTCTCTTTTAGCTCTGCACCTGGTGTCTGAGTTTAGAACCTCTCTGGTCTGTTGTCTTTAGAGAATAAAACTTCTTATCCTGCGTCAGGGATAAGGAGAGGAAGCAGCGGGGCTGTATGACGTAGGGAAAGGGCTCTATGGGTAACATGTTCCTTTTAAAGACGTTTTACACTTCAAATGGATCTCTTATTTAATGGGTCTCCTATTTCTACACCCCATACTACACATCTACTTTTAGAAGCACGATGTGGCTCCAGTTTCTGATCCTTTCCGAGGTTCTGGGGCCTGGATCAGTTTCCATGTCAGTGCTTGAGCTATAAGCTTGTGTTTCAGCTTTTTCTGCTCTCCTGAGGCTAATAACTATTCATACATCCAGTTTCTAGTTTCCAAAATTGTGACATTTCTTACTTCCTGTCTTCTCTTGTTTTTTTTTTTTTTATGCTAGTGGTTTATATATCACAACTTTTAAGTATTGCTTTACCTATCATTTTATTGGAGTTTTCAGAGCATACCAAGATAAATATATATACTTCACTTGCCAAGTTAAATTTAAAATCCATGACCCATATTTATCTGTAGGAAGACTGATACAAAGCTTATTGGCCTCCTTTGGTTGTTAAAAAAAAAAAGAAAGAGAGAGAGAGAGATAGAAAGAAAGAAAGAATATACTGCTTTGATGGTTAAAAAACCAAATCTACATTCAGTAGAATCTTTTACAAAAAGAACAAGGGAAAAAAGAGAGATATAAAACTAATTTAGGTAGGCAAAAATAGTTTAATGAGAATAATTATGGGCTGTGTGAAAATAATGTGAGAAAAATTGTTGTAAAATACTTTAAAATTCCATCTTATTGAGCTGCTTCTACTCAACTGGCTTCAAAGAGGATGTCATTTTTTCTTTGTGTAATCATGAACATATAATGTACACATAAAATTGGGATCTGCTTGGAAGGTAAGGCAGTAAGATGAATTAAAATCTCTTAAACACTTTTTTTTTTTTTTGCCATTGTTTTCTGGGATTTAGATGTTGCCTCTTTTCCTATAAGAAGGACACATGATATAGTCATGTGCCGCCTAACGACATTTCAGCCAATGATGGACAGAATAGACAATCTCATGTATATGGTGGTCCCATAAGCTGAGAATACCATGTTTCTACTGTACTTCTATGTTTAGGCATGTTTAGATACACACCTATTAGTACTTAGCGTTGTGTTACGACGGTACCCTACGGTACCCTACAGGGTTACCCTACAGGGTGCAGTTTGGTGACATGCTGTCCAGGTTTGTAGCATGGGAGCAGTAGGCTCTACCGTACAGCCTAGGAATGTAGACTGTAGCATCTAGGTTTGTGTGAGCGCTCTCTCGGGTTCACACAGGGATGAAACTGCCTACGGACACACTTCGCAGAACACATCCCCACTGTTAAGTGACACGTGACTGTACATCTCATAAAAAAATTAATAGATCCATTGATAGGGTGGATTATGTATCCCTATAGAACCCTGCCGCTATTACTACCAAGAAATTACTACCCCCTAATTCAGTGGATTTCTTTATTTGTAATGTTTTATAATTATCTTGTAATATTTTAGTTGCATTCCAAGAGTATTTTGATGGAGTCACAGACTGGTGACAGAGGACCATCACGGGCATGCCCAGTATGTCTTTGCTTTTGGCGATTCGTCTCCAAAGCAGCAATCCTGTGACGGAGCGCCGTTCGGACACCGTCACGGGCGTGACTCCCTCACAGTTGTTGGGAGACCATCTGTCCTGTCAAGGAGGACACCCGACCTTGCTTCTCTTTCCGGAAGCATGTCAGTATTTTGTGTCATCACGTTTGTTATATCAGTCACTCGACTCCTCATTCTGGAGATAGTGCTGTCACCTTGATTTTTATTGTATCTCATCTATGTAGAGGTGAAACATAATACAGATTTTATTTTTATAAATTCATTATAATAGAGTGTTCAGATTGAAACGGAAGTGTCAGAGGCCCTTCTCACTTGTGTTTCAGTACAAGTAATCAGCTAAGCCTGAAACCGGCCCACCTTGATCTTGGGAAAAAATAGGCGGGCGGGGGGAGGGGATACATCGATGTGTTCAATTAACGGGGGAAAGTTTATCCTGAAATATTTCAATAATGTTTTTAAACTACACTCATGTTTTTGAATGTGGATGTCTAGTTGTTCCAGCACTATTTGCTGAAAAAACTGTCTTTTCTCCGTTGTTTTACCTTTGCTCTTAGTATCTTCTGCTTACCAAGGTGGCTCACTGCTGTTGGGTTGGTCATTGTTTCTAGGCTTTTTCAGTCGATAGGCTAGAAAAATGTATTTAAGAGAAAATATATCATGTGATATATTTTTAATTAAATATTTTTTAGTTTTTAACTTTCAATTAAAACGAAGGATTAGAGGTTTTACTACGTGGTTGACTTCTTTGATTTTATTTTATTTTTTTTTAATTTTTTTTCTTTGGAAAGGAGAGCTTTATTTCTCATAAAGAGTTATGAGACAGCCTATGGGTGGTCACTCCAACAGGCTGGACAGCTAAGTCCCAGCCAGACACCAGGAACACACGCTTCCAGGCAGGGGCAGTGGGAACAGGAACTTACACCGAGCGAGATGCCAAATAGACGTATTTCACAGGCTGTTGGAGGAGGCGTGAATCAAGGAGAAACAGGCTCCTGCACAGGTGAGCTCTGTGCCCTTTTATGGGGTCCATGTGCAGAAATGGCCACCCTCTTATGTCAAAAAGGTGAAGCAAGGACACAAAAGCCTTCTCTGCATGCGTGTTCCAAAAACTCGATGCTTGTCCACAAGGCCAAAGAAGAACGAGGACAGGCGGTTTGAGGAGGAAGGAAAGAGAGTTTGCTTTGTCGGCAAAGGAGGAAATATGGTAGACCTTCTCGTCTCAAAAAACCCGATTTTTATATTTGTAATTCTTCTCACTGAAATTCTTGATTCGTAATATTAACTCAATTATTTAAACTAATATATCTATATGTAGATAAACTGGTTTCAGAATAGCAATACCAATATTATTACTAACCATGAAACTCTTGAAAATAAACACCTTGAGGTTTATTTTTGGTTCTTTTTAAATTGTCCAACCCCATTAGGAATATGCAATCAAATTACTGTGTTTTGGAATCACTTGAAATAAATTTTCATTGTCTTTTAAGCCATCAACTCAATACACAGTTAGGTTCTTTTTTTTTTTTTTTTTTTTTTTTCCATTTTGCTTTGGAGTTTTAGGGATGATTTTAAAAATTAGAGAAAAATTTTATACTAGTAAAATGTACATACCATAAAATTTACCATTTTAACCCTTTTGAAGTGTAACAGTTCAGTGGCATTCCGTACACTCACATTGTGGTACAGCTGCCGTCACCGCTGATCACCGCAACGGTTTCATCCTCCCGAGCTGAACCTCTGCACACCCCAAACGCTCACTGCCCGTTTCCGCGGCCCCCGGCCCCCGGCCCCTGCCCTGCTGCTTCCTGTCTCGCTGACATTGGACTGTTCTATAAGTGGCATCATGCAGTAGTGTCCTTTAGTGACTGCCCATTTCACTTGGTAGGGGCTACTTTTAAAACTTTTAACTCAGTAGTATTTTATAATTGTGTAACACACTTACGTGATTCCACAAATTTGCACAAGTTTCACCCAGAGAGGCCTCGTTTCCATTCCTGTCAGCTCAACCCTTCTTTCTCCCCCACCCCCACACAGGTAACTGTTTAAATGTTTTTGTTCTTTCTTTTTTTTTTTTTTTTTGTTGAGTCAGAGTCTCACTCTGTTGCTCAGGCTAGAGTGCCGTGGCGTTAGCCTAGCTCACAGCAACCTCAGACTCCTGGGCTCAAGGGATCCTCCTGCCTCAGCCTCCCGAGTAGCTGGGACTACAGGCATGCGCCACCATGCCCAGCTAATTTTT
Organism: Eulemur rufifrons; assembly: GCF_041146395.1. Taxonomy (NCBI): domain Eukaryota; kingdom Metazoa; phylum Chordata; class Mammalia; order Primates; family Lemuridae; genus Eulemur; species Eulemur rufifrons. The sequence continues at coordinate 13,591,179 of NC_090995.1, forward strand.
ATATATATATATATTTTTAGCTGTCCATATAATTTCTTGCTATTTTTAATAGAGACGGGGTCTCGCTCTTGCTCAGGCTGGTCTTGAACTCCTGACCTTGAGCGATCCTCCCGCCTCGGCCTCCCAGAGTGCTAGGATTACAGGCGTGAGCCACTGCGCCCGGCCTTAAATGTTTTTGATTTATCCTTCCTTTGCCCTTTTGAAAAAACTGTAAGTAAACACATACATATATTTGTATTCACTCCCTCTTTCTTAAATATTTGCATAGAAAATGCAAATATTTTATATATAAATACTATTAAAATGTAAAAATACTATTTTTATAAAATAAATATAAAAAGACTGTTATTTAAAAATAAGTAATAGTAGACCATAGATACGTCCTCTATCTTGCTTTATTAGCTTATCAATATATGATGACTATCATTCCTCATCATTATGTAGAGCTAGTTCTGTATCATTCATCTTTATAGCCCGTAACTCATAACTGCTAACTGATTTGTCAGCTGCGACACTAATAATGTTTACGAGTACAGTCTGAGGTTACATACCATCTACTTTCCTAACACTTGTTGAAAATCTGCAGCAACTGCGTTGGTTGGAGAAAACTATTCTTGTGGCATCAAAGGATTTCTTGTAAAAGTATCGCTGACCTGGGAAAATTAATGGAAATACTTAACCCGTATAGATCGTTTCAACTGGGGAATTACAGAGCAAATGTTCATTTGAAGCAAAGTCTGGTAGAAACCTGAAAATAAAAGCAAGCACATTTTGGCTTTTTGGTGGCCGGGCATCCCCTTCCCGTGTAAAGCTGTGGTGTTTATGAAACCTGTGCTTGTGCCCGTGGTACCCACACCAGTGACGCAGGAGCTGCCTTGACCCTTTGCTGTATCAGGGCTTGAGGGCAAGAGCAGATGTTTGCCTCTGGCAGACAAGGAAAGATGGGCGGCCAGGAGGTTTTCTAAATCGTGCTTTCATTTCCCTCTCCTACCTCTACCCTCAAAATCCATTAAACAATAATCAAACAATGCTAACTAAATGTCACGACACTCTCAAATCCCAGGACATTTCAAAATCTCAAGGAAGAATTCTGTACTTAATGTTATATTTTTCAGAAACAGTAGTAATAACTACATGGTTAGCAACTTTGTGTCACCTGGATTTAGAAGGGTGGTAAGGTTTGGCTGCTTTGTCATAGGGCAGAGAGAAAAAAATTCAGGGTATATTCAGTTAAATGGCTGTTTAGCATCTGGACTGTAGCAATTGTCTAGGTGTAACTGTGGAGAGTGAATCACAATATTTAGGCTTTATAATCCTTGACTTTATATGTGGTTATAATTGGAGTTATGTTAAAACAACTCAATACACACTAAACAGATAAAATAAATGCATGATTCATGAATGTATGTAGAGATAACTACTGTATTTGTAAATACACTATAGCTGACTGATTTTTCCATTGGTATATCTTGAAAAGTATTTATCCTGCATTATATATTTGCACATAAATTAGAAGACTGGTATCATTACTTTTTTTTTTTTTTTTTTGTTGAGACAGAGTCTCACTTTGTTGCCCAGGCTAGAGTGAGTGCCGTGGCGTCAGCTTAGCTCACAGCAACCTCAGACTCCTCGGCTTAAGCGATCCTACTGCCTCAGCCTCCCAAGTAGCTGGGACTACAGGCATGCGCCACTATGCCCGGCTAATTTTTTTTTTATATAGATTTTTAGTTGTCCATATAATGTCTTTCTATTTTTTAGTAGAGACGGGGTCTCGCTCAGGCTGGTCTCGAACTCCTGACCTTGAGCGATCCACCCGCCTCGGCCTCCCAGAGTGCTAGGATTACAGGCGTGAGCCACCGCGCCCGGCCAGTATCATTACTTTTTAAAATACTATCTCAACCATGAAATTACCAGTATAATGGTTTTGCTCTAGTCTGTCTCAAAGGTTACCTTTAATGAACCCCCCTGCTCAGAGATCAATTCAGGGTGATATGAGCAGCACGTGATATCTACTGAGAAAGTTAATTACCCTGTAAGATACTTACAAAATCTGATGTATCTACATAGGAACATACACATAAATACTCTATTTACCATTGTTTATATTTGCTGGCAATTCTCAGTTGAAACTTTCCCCGGGGATAGTATGTCTTGATTTTAAAAAAAAAACGTTTCTTTTTACTTAAGTGACTCATATACTCTAACACAAATGCCTTTAGAATACTGATCTCAAAAACTTTTGATCACATATCTCCTCATGTATATAATTATTTATAAATTAAATACATGTTGTATTGAAAAATTAATATTATAATAGTATAGCTTGATTTTTTTCCTGAGTTTTTTTTTTTTTTTTTTTTTTTGAGACAGAGTCTCACTCTGTTGCCCAGGCTAGAGTGAGTGCCATGGCGTCAGCCTAGCTCACAGCAACCTCAAACTCCTGAGCTCAAGCGATCCTCCTGTCTCAGCCTCCCGAGTAGCTGGGACTACAGGCATGCGCCACCATGCCCGGCTAATTTTTTCTCTATATATTTTTAGCTGTCCATATAATTTCTTTCTATTTTTAGTAGAGGTGGGGTCTCGCTCTTGCTCAGGCTGGTCTCGAACTCCTGAGCTCAAACGATCCGCCCACCTCGGCCTCCCAAAGTGCTAGGATTACAGGCGTGAGCCACCGCGCCCGGCCTTTCCTGAGTTTTAAAAACAAAATAAATATATATAGAGTTTCTAGTATATCTGAACAAATATATTCCTTATATTCTAGTATATCTGAACAAATATATTCCTTACAAAATGTGGAAGCAGGAAACAGATGAGGGATGATGGTAAGAAATCTCTGAAGGTCGTGAACGGCTCTGCTTATAGACAGCCGATGAGTGATCTGCTTTTGGTTAGTGACACTCTGACTAATAAACTATGAAACAGAGACCTCATGATTTTAGTAACTGGAAAAGTCCTTACAGTAGTATAAAAGAGTACTTACTTTTTTAAGAAATGCAGATAGTGCCACAGTATCCAAAGCATTGTCTGTGGCACATGCATAAGTGATTCCATCAATAAAGAGAGCGTCGTAGACACAGCTTTGAAAAGGATACATTTGTTTACATGATGATATTGAAGCAATTAAGTACCCGCACAGAGAATTTCATTTCATTTTTCAAGCTCTCATTAGCAGTATAAAAACTCTACAGATAACTTGTTATAATCAGAATAATTGGAAGGTCTTTCATATATCTGAAAAGTTAAAGTAAGCTATGTTAAATCAAAAGTGTATAAAATTTGAATATGTATTTAAAATTGAATCAATAACAATAGACTACATGAAAGAGAAAACTAATAATTTGGTCTTTTATATATATTCAAAATGGCTTTGACAGAAGTCACTCACATTCCAAGACCGAATCAAGAGTCTGACCAAATAGAAAATGCTATGTTTTCTGATTTTTACTATCCCTGTGTTTTTAGGTAGACATATATTTAATTTGGGCACTTCTTGGCCTTCTATTATAGATTAGAATTTAAAAGTTGGAAACTGCCAAAACCAAATGTTCTAGAGAATAGGATGAGTCGGGAAAGGGGGAATTAAACATCCTATAGTTTGTTAAAGTGCATCTTATCTGATCCTTTTCTGCCTTTTCAGAGTCACATTTTAGGAGGCTCGAAGACTCTTGGAAAATGCCTCCATAATTTACTGCCCAACAATCCAGAAAATGTAGGAATACGGCAACAAGAAGAGTTGCTTGCTTTTCCCCCTTTATCTCTTTAGGCAATTTCTTAGTTCTTTTTTTGTTGTTTTTATTTTTATTTATTATGGGTACTTAATAGTTGTATATCTTTATAGGGCACATATGATGTTTTGATACAGGCTACAATGTGAATTAATCAAATTAGGGTAACTGGGGTATCCGTCACCTCAGGCATTTATCACTTCTTTATGTAAGGAACATTTCAGTTCCACCCTTTAGTTGTTTTAAAGTATAGCCTAACTTATTGTTGAGTATAGTCACTTTGTTGTGCTATCAGATATTGTTCATTCTATCTAACCATCTAACTACATTTTTGCACCCATTAACCATCCTCACTTTATCCTCCCCTCCCCACTACCCTTCCCATCCTCTCATCATTGTACTGTCTCCATGAGATCAATTGTTCGTAATATTTAGCTCCCACAAGTGAGTGAGAACATGTGAGATTTGTGTTTTTGTGCTTGGTTTATTTCACTTAACATAAGTGAAACAGTATATTAATCATTATTTTAGCCATTCCCACTGCTTCCCTGTTATGTGAGCTCTTTAATGTGAGAACCATGAATCGTGAATTGTTGCGTCCACTCTCTTAGATTTGCCCTTTGGAGGTTATTTTCTGGATCTTGTAGGCATGCTTCATTCTTTTTTCTTTTCCGACGTTGTCTTTTCAAATAGCTTATCTTCAAGCTCATTAATTCTTTCTTCTGCATGGTCATATCTACTATTGAGAGACTCTGATACATTTCTCAGTTTGTCATTTGAATTCTTAAGTTCCAGAATTTCTCTTGATTTTTTAAAATTATTTCCATTTCTTTGTTACATTTCTCTGATAGGCTTCTGATAGGCATCCAAACAGAGATGTAGACCAGGCAGTTGGAAATCTGTCTGGAGTTTAGAAATGAGGTCTTCAAAAACTTCAGATTGGAACGTATGATATAGGTAAACAAATAGCAAATGAGAAAAGTGTCTCTTTTTAAAAATCATTTTAGCTAATTTTGTTTGTGAAAACAAAACTAGATTATCACCATTTTGTCATGTGTGATACCCAATAAATTAATGGCTCTAGGGCCTAGCAATGAGTATTGATGACTGATAGCATTTCAAAAGGAGATACAATCAGATATTAGGTACCATCTGATGGAAAACACCTACACTGTAGTCTTGCTGAAGGGATTGAGCCTTTGGGTCCACCTTCCCGGAGCAATGAACTGCATTTTGTGTATGCAGTCGGCACACTTAGACTGTGGGAGACTCTAGATTCCTCCACAGTAAACTCTAAGGGAAGGAGAGGGGTGGAGGGGGAATTTATAGATTTAAAGAGACTTAAAACACATCAAGCTAAAAAAATGGGCAGGATCGGGCTATCATCTGAGGATGCAAATTTGGGTGCTGAGGCAATGAAGAAACAGAGAAGTGACCACTATAGAAGTTGGGATTGTGGCTGATTTTGGGGGAGGGAGGAAGCAGTGAATGGGACAAGACACATGGTAGGGGGTTTTTGGGGTGGCTGCCGGGGTTCTGGTTCCTTTGGCTGAGGTGGTGGTTGCTGTTGGAGGATGTTCCTTGTAACACTTCACAAAGTTACGTATTTGTTTGATGTGATTTCTTGTATCTCTCTTTTGCTTATGATAAACAGGTTAAAACAAACCTAGTCTTAAAAAAAAAAAAACAGGCTGGGCGCGGTGGCTCACGCCTGTAATCCTAGCACTCTGGGAGGCCGAGGCGGGTGGATCGCTCAAGGTCAGGAGTTCGAGACCAGCCTGAGCAAGAGCGAGACCCCATCTCTACTAAAAATAGAAATTATATGGACAACTAAAATATATATACACAAAAAATTAGCCGGGCATGGTGGCGCATGCCTGTAGTCCCAGCTACTCGGGAGGCTGAGGCAGGAGGATCGCTTGAGCCCAGGAGTTTGAGGTTGCTGTGAGCTAGGCTGACGCCACGGCACTCACTCTAGCCCGGGCAACAGAGTGAGACTCTGTCTCAAAAAAAAAAAAAAAAAAAAAAAAACATAAAGAGTCTATGTGTTTGTTGGCCATTTGTCTATCTTCTTTAAAAAAAAAAAAATTCTGTTCATGTGCTTTGCCCACTTTTTAATGGGGTTATTTGTTTTTTTTTCTTGCTGATTTGTTTGAGTTCTTTGTAGATTCTGGATATTAGTCTTTTATTGGATGTATAGTTTATGAATATTTTTTCCCATTCTGTAGGTTGTCTATTTGCCTGTTGATTATTTCCTTAGTTGTGCAGAAGCCTTTTAATTTAATCAAGTCTCATTTATTTATTTATTTATTTTTATTGTTGCTGTAATTGCCTTTGGAGTCTTAGTCATAAATTCTTTGCCTAAGCTGATATCTAGAAGAATTTTTCCTACAATTTCTTCTAGAAATCTTATGGTTTTGTCCCTTACATTTATGTCTTTTATCCATTTTTTTTTTTTTTGAGATGGAGTCTTGCTCTGTCACCTGGGCTAGAGTGCTGAGTCTTTTATCCATTTTGAACTAATGTTTGTAAATGGTGAGAGATAGTGGTCCTGTTTCATTCTTCTGCACGTAGCTATCCAATTTTCCCAGCACCATTTATTGAATAGGGCTTCTTTCCCCCAGTTTATGTTGCTCAGTGTCACTAATCATCAGGGAAATACAAATTAAAACCACAATGAGATATCAACTTACCCCTATTGGAATGGCTTTTATTAAAATGTCCAAAAGCAATAGATGCTGGTGTGGATACAGAGAGACAGGAATGCTTATATACTGTTGTTGGGACTGCAAATTAGTACAACCTCTATGGAAAACAGTATAGAGATTTCTCAGAGAACTAAAAGTAGATCTACCATTTGATCCAGCAATCACCCTACTGGGTATCTATCCAGAGGAAAAGAAGTCATTTTATCAAAAAGACACCTGTACTCAAATGTTTATTGCAGCACAATTCACAGCGGCAAAGATGTGGAATCAACCCAAGTGCCCATCAATTCATGAGTGGATTAACAAAATGTGGCATATGTATACCATGGAGTACTACTCAGCCATAAAAAGGATGAATTAATGCCTTTCACAGCAATTTGGAAGGAACTGGAGGTCAATATCCTAAGTGAAGTATCTCAAGAATGGAAAAACAAACACCACATGTACTCTCTAATAAATTGGAACTAACTGAGGGGCACACATGTGCACAGAAGGAAGTAAAAGTCATTGGAAATCAAACGTGGGGAGGGGAAAGAGAGAAGGGGCAAAAATTTACCTACTGGGTACAGTGAACACTATTTGGGTGATGGGCACACTTACAGCCCTGACTCAAGCATTACAAAAGCTGTCCATGTAACAAAAACATTTATACCCCCTTAATATTTTGAAATAGAAATAAATAAAAAACCAAAAGAAAAAAAAATGAAGAGCCTAAAAATAACAGAAGCTCTCTTTCCGCCCACCTGTTTCTGTATTTAGCAGATGTTTTCAAGAGTGATTTAGGCCATATTGTGTAATGGCCCAAGTAAAGCCCAAGAGTGGTGGCCACTATTCCTGGTCTTATTAAAGTTATTTTAAAGTGGACATTTCATTTTTTATTAATGAAATGTTTTGGGTCTAGCAAACAAGTATGGAGAATAATATAACAAGAACACTTGTAGACCTACTACCCAGTTAAAATGTTACACCTACGATTAATATATGTCCCCTGTATATCCTTCCTCAATTTTGTTATTCTTCCTTCTCTTCAAAGAGGTAACCACTAACTTCAATTTGGTGTCTATCATTCCCAATCGTGATTTTATAGTTTTACATATGGAAGTTCTGTTTTCTGAGGATTCAGTCAAGAGTATGTGCAGCGGGTATTTTTGTCATCGTCAGAATTATGAGCCGATAATTGTTCAAAAGTAAACGTATTAGAACATACCTTACCTTTCCATTTGAATTATGGTCTTTGGTTCAGCTCTAAGAAGCACTAGTCTAAGCACTTTAGCCACTGCTTCCTAAAAACAAATTGTCAGCATTTACTTTGCAGAAGATTGTAGCGTCTTTCATCATCCCCCTCCTAAACTGACCAATGTTCTAATTAGTTTATTAAGGAAGAGCAGTTTACTAGGAGAGCTAATGGGTGGTGACTCATAATGCATGGTAAGAGGCAAGTGGTCATAAAATATTCATATGAATCTGAAGAAAAACATTAAAATAATATATGTATATACATATAAGTGTACAAATATAGGTTGTACTACATAATCTTTTCTCCTCCCTCGTCAGCTTTCTGCACAGCAGTCGCGCCAAACCTTTAACCCTCTCCTACAATTACATACTGTCCCACCCCCTTCTATTAATGCTTTCTTACCTTCCTGTATGATTCAGAGAGAGGCGCCACTTGGCTTAAGAAAGCCTTCAGCTTTCTCTCTCCCTTCTTAATTAACCAATTAAACAAACGTTTATTGACAACCTAGTATATACTAGGCATTGTACACTGGAAAGACAGATGAAGACAGTCCCTGTCCTGAAGGGTGATGGCAGAGATAAGTAAATGAAAATTCTAATTCAGCCTGGTAAGTAGTTTGGTGGAGGGATGTAAATTAGCCTGGGCATAGCGAAGGAGTCAAGGAGAAATTGAGAAACATCTCAAAGCGGCTCCAGCCCGGGGCCTCTGGCGGGGCGGGGCCTCTGGCGGGGCGGGGCCTCTGGCGGGGCGGGGCCTCTGGCGGGGCGGGGCCTCTGGCGGGGCGGGGCCTCTGGCGGGGCGGGGCCTCTGGCGGGGCGGGGCCTCTGGCGGGGCGGGGCCTCTGGCGGGGCGGGGCCTCTGGCGGGGCGGGGCCTCTGGCGGGGCGGGGCCTCTGGCGGGGCGGGGCCTCTGGCGGGGCGGGGCCTCTGGCGGGGCGGGGCCTCTGGCGGGGCGGGGCCTCTGGCGGGGCGGGGCCTCTGGCGGGGCGGGGCCTCTGGCGGGGCGGGGCCTCTGGCGGGGCGGGGCCTCTGGCGGGGCGGGGCCTCTGGCGGGGCGGGGCCTCTGGCGGGGCGGGGCCTCTGGCGGGGCGGGGCCTCTGGCGGGGCGGGGGCGCTTTCGGCCTCCCCTTAGCGCCGCGGCCTGAGGGGCGGGCCCGGCGGCCGCCACCCTGAGGGAGCAGAGCCAGCGGAGGCGGAGGCACGACCCAGAGATACCTGATGGGAGCCGCCAGTCAGGGCCAGCTCTGCTAGGACTGCTCGCCCATGAGCAATGCAGCTGTAGGTGATCGTCATAGTGGGCGGGGCGGGACCAAAGCGCCCGCGACCGCCTCAGGGCGGTGACGAGGGGGAGCTCCGGCAGGGGGCAGAGCCTGCGCAGGCGCGAGCAGCGATTGATGGGCGGGGAGAGGGGCGGGGCCTGAGCCGAGCTGGGGGCGGGGTCTCTGGCAAAACCTGCTTTGCGGGGTGGAGCCTTTCTCCTTCGCGGTTATCCTTAAAATAATTTGTTGAGAGCCAGTTTACTTCATATTGCTTATCTGCTTGTGATGCATCCGCAATCTAGGACATGTAAAATGTAGGCCTTGATTTAGAACAAAATTCACGCATTAATGCAACAAGCATTTGTTGAACTCCCACTATGCACTAAATACCTTAGATTCCTGGCTATGGGAAGACGCAGGCCCTGATTCTGAGAAGTCCATATTGTAGTAATTCTGTAATAGTGGTAGTTACAGAGGCACGTGCGGACAAGTGCCAGTCTCAAGGGACACGTGTGCGCCGTGGTGGGAAGGTTAACAGTGTTGCAGAAGCCGGGAGGGCGAGCCAGTCTCTCCAAGTCACCGTCCGACTGGGAGGATGGGTTGGCATCCTCTGAATGGGGGGAAAGAAGGACAGGACATTCCAGCAAACAGCTTCGTAAAGGCTTGAAAGGACTTAGGTAGGATTTGGGAATGAGACTAAGTCAGGGTGGCAGAGACAAGGTGTATAGGAGAGAGGGTAGGAGGTGAGAATGCAAGGAGTGGCAGAATGACCGGTTATCCTAGACTTCGTTCGCCTTGACATGAATTTTTTAAACTGTGATCTTCAGATAAGCTTGTACGTTTTCATCACTAAGATACTGTGGTGGAGTGGAAAGAGCATGGCCTTTGAAGTGAGACAAACTTGGATTCAAAGATTAGGCATTGCTGTTTACTGTGTATCTTTACTGTAACTTAACCTTTCTGAGACTCAGTTTCATCATCTATGAAATGGGAACAGTTGGAGGTTCCTATTGTTGTGTAACCAAATCTGTCCAATAAGATGCACATTTAAGAAAGCACACCCAGCCTATGTGAGGTGACTATGCGTTCGTTGAACATATTTGAGTCATCATTTAAGGCACGTGTTACAGAAATTTCCTGAAGTTCTTCCATCTGAGCAATGTGTTATATGTCAGTCTCTCCTCTCTAGCTTGCTAGTTTCCGGAGCACAGAGGCCAAATGTTACCCATCTTTTTGTCCTCGGTGTCTTATACAGTGGTGGGCACGGTTTAAGTGGCTGCATTTCACAGTATGAAATACAATAGTTTATTTAACCATTTTACTTCTATGTCTGCTTTTTTTTTTTTTTTTTTGCTGATACAAAAGAGGTTGAATCTTTGCTTGGAAGTGTAGCCAAATTCAAGAGAGGCTGAGTAGGTGGGAAACACTGAAGGCCACCCAAATGTAGGCATTATGCTGTATTATAGTTGGTTTCTAAATCTAACTGGCACGTCAGAGCCAGCAGAGGGAGCACAGAGCACAGCTTTGGAGGAGAAAGCCAGCCAGCCGCAGCTGTGCTGGGGAAGAGTGAAAAAGGCCACTCAGGGCTTTTATGGAGGAAGGAAATGAGAGCTGGGAAGAAGCTCCTTCCTCATCGTCGTTCTCGTCTGCCTTCTTCTCTTCTGTAACTCTTTCAGGCCCAGACAGGCCTGTTTTCACCTTTCCTGTTGTCTCTTTCCCTGTAACTTCCCACAGCCCTTCCCTTTCCTTTAATTGATCACACAAGAAGACCCATAAATGCCATCACGTTTTCCATGCTGGTCTCTCGTTTGGTCAGGTCAGCTCCTTAGCTCAGACTCAGGGAATGGACATTGGAGAGGGTCCCAGGAAAACACCAAGGAACCCAGGAGCCTTGACTCACCATCTCCACTTCTAGAAACCTCCATAAGGTGATCTGCCAAGCAAACAGAGACGCTATGTGCCTTAATAAATCCCAAAACAGAGAGCCAACTATTAGGGCAATTCTAATTTGGTAGAGAGGTTGTACTTCCACCCGGGCACTTGCCAAAATCAAAGATGCCTTTCTTATGTAGGCCGGTGATCGTTAAACATTTTTGCTTACATACCCTCTCCAAGCATTTTGGAACAAACAAACAAACGAACAAAAACAGCCATGTACTCCACATATATGTTTCAGTTGACATCTAAAATTTTTCATCATAGATTTAAATAGTTGCGAAGTATGCAATTTCTGGTATTCACTCTTGGATGCCTGTCACACAGAAATAGCAAATATCTTTTTTGGTCAAGTATTACCTTCTTGATCTGACAAAATGAGGTAATTCTTCATGTTATATCATTTCAATAAATATAATACTTATAATACCTGAACTTATATTTTGCTTTCGTATTTTACTTTATAGGACTTTGTAACATGTCTTATTTGATCCTAATGAGGTAGACTTAGTAAGGGTTGTACCCATTTTAGAGATGAGTAAATAGAGACTAAGAGAGGTTCATGAACCTCCTGACTTGCTGAAAGTCACACAGTTAGTGGTAGAACTTAAACTAAAACATCTTGACTTTAGTGTTCTTTTCCTTACCTACACATAGAACATTGCTCAGCAGTTGCCTTTATTAAATGATAATTTGCATAAGATGACTTTGGGGGACAATTTTGGGATAGTTGGCATATGCTTCTGCAATTTTTGCTTATTGTTGCACAACTTTCTCGTTTTGGAAGCCAAGCGACAGTCTAACACTGTTACTATTATGTAGCTCAATAAGTTAGCTGTGGCCTCATGAGGGTGCTCTTATTCAATGCATGGCTTGCGAATTGATGTACAATCTAGTTTTTAAATGTCACATATTGCTTAAGTAAATGAGTATGTAAGTATATTTGTCTTGGACCAAGTAGAGTGTTTCAGTTTAGTCACACCTTTTTTTAAACCTGTACAAGGAAATAGAATCTTATTTTTCACTGTTATTCTGAACGTACCACAGTGGAGATTTAGAACAATAAGGAACCGTCCAAAAATCAGGTTGATTTAACTGTGATGCTGGAGAGAGAGCCTGGGAGCGGGAAGGAGGCTGGGTCTGCGCAGCGCTGCAGAGACGGCAGCAGCTGGTCAGGCTCCTTCCAGAAGTTTGAGAGCCCTTCTGACCCTCCCCACGGCCCAGTCCTGGCAGTCCAGGCTTTGCAGAAATGGGATCCCCTTGTGTGTACCCTCAGTTCTTAGACTAGCTTTCCTAAGCGTTTGGCTGACACCAAAAATCACGAAGTTCACATTTGTCCTTCTTGATTTACTGGTGGAAGAAGGAACCTTAGGTTCTGCTTCTGTATCCTGGCGGCCTGTGCACGGGCTGACGTGGGTGATGCCGTCCTGGCTAGACCCTCTTCCCCCTCCCTCCACTGTGACACCCACACGTGCTCGGTCCCTCCCGACCAGGTGCTGTCCCCCCTGCCCGGCCTGGGAGGCCTTAGACGGTATAGGGACATCACGGGCTCTGTCAGCCCAGAAATCATCTCGCTCCCGTTATACCCTGGAATATTTGATTCCTTAAATTAAAATGTCAGACAGTGGCGACTTTGCCACTTCCTAGCCTGGAAACTCTGGACAAGTTACCTAACTTCTTTAGATTTCAGTTTCCTCATTTACAGAGTGGGGCTAATAATAGCAGCTACCCGAAAGTATGGTTGTGACGGTTTAAGGATACTGTAGGAAAACCACTTAGCACGTGGCCTGATCGTTATCTCTAGAATGTCATTTGAGGCCAAGGCTTTGACTGTATGCTTTCTGGCTTCAGTCTTTAAAAAAGGTTTATTAACTTTTGCAGCTCATTTTTCTTTGGTTCCTTAAGTGACAAAACACCATGTGTTCATTATTTTGTATTTATTATGGATAAATAATATATGATAAATACTCGGGTATTATTAAACATACTTGGTCATGGTGCCCAACTTTAGAGGGGATGGTTTTTCAGGGAGAGGAGGGCAGGCCTAGTAAGAATAAATCTAAGTAACAATAGCTTGAAATAGGGTCCAATGAAAAATTCCTATTAGCTCAAAAGCAGAAAGTTAATGCTAAGAACTTAGGGTGGGGGGAGAGATTTAAGGTCCACGTAGGAAATTAGGTGTCATTTTGGGATACAGCATCCCGGGTAGGAGTGTGAGTACAGGGAGCTCCCTCCCTAAGCTGGCTCAGTGCTACACATCTCCAGGTTGAGGGCTGGAGCAGCTTGGGTGAATTCGGATCAGTCGGTGCATTACACCCCAGTAGACCGAAGTAGGAAACCCATACAGATTGGTGCCTGAAATGATAAAATCCAAGTGTTTACCCTTTTTTCCTCTTCAATGTTTTACTCTTTCACAGTTTACTTTTACACAGTTGAGGTAATGTAGGTGCCTGGGATTTTTCTATTCAAGAAAGTACTCATTTGGAGATCTCAAATATTTTTGGTTTGGCATACTTTTTATAGCAATGGATTATTGAATTCTTACCAGAGCATTTGAAATGATACAATGGATATGATATGATTTTTAGTGCTGAAAAATAGAGGACTCTTCCAGGATGTATTGCATAAAACCTTCTGGTGAATGCTCTTTTTCTTACTATCTTTTAAATTTGTGTTTTAAACCTATCCTGTCTTCCCTCTCTGTTTTCAGCTTCTTAAATGCTGCATGGAAAGGATGAAATAGCATTGATGTGAGCAGGCTTCCCTGAGAAAGGAGCATCTCTTAGGGAGCTAGGATGCCTCGTGGACTCAAGAAAAGATATCAAACTGCAGTGTGTATTTCTGTGTGTGTTTGGGAGATGGACTGAGGATGATTATATAAGTGAAGGGTGTGCGCATCTTAGAGGAATTAAACCTCAACCATCTGTCTTTTCCAAATTACATTCCTGATTCCAAAATCTTAAGTACAGTATAAAGTCGCTGATGGAGACTGTAGAAGTCGGGCTAAGCTGAGCTCTTCTGTGGAACAGATAATCCTGAAAATCTCAGTGACTTCACCCAACACAGATTTATTCCTCTTTGATGTCACAGTCTGATGTAGGTGGGTGGTTCTCCTGCTTGGCTCTCCATCAGGCGGTGACTTAGGGAGCCAAGTTGCTTTTATCTTGGAATTATGCCGTCTTGGGAGAACATCGTTTCCAGCTCTGTGGACAGGAGAGGTGGAGGGTGTGGAGAACGTGCATCCTTCCTGGATCGGAAGTGACACAACATTGCAGCTCACGTGCCATTGCTAGGAATTAGGGACATGATCCCACCAGGATGCACAGGGACTGGGATATGGAGCACGTGGATATTTGGTGAGCATTAACAGTCTTGGTCACAGAGACATTGCCTCTATTAGTATAGTCTGAGTCCTTTATCTTCTCATGGGAAATTTCTCATAGGATTAGTATCAGGGAAAGATTTTTCTTTCTTAAAGAGTTGATGTGTTTTGCCGGGCGCGGTGGCTCACGCCTGTAATCCTAGCACTCTGGGAGGCCGAGGTGGGCGGATTGTTTGAGCTCAGGAGTTCGAGACCAGCCTGAGCAAGAGCAAGACCCCATCTCTACTAAAAACAGAAAGAAATTATCTGGCCAACTGAAATATATATATAGAAAAAATGAGCCGGGGGTGGTGGCGCATGCCTGTGGTCCCAGCTACTCGGGAGGCTGAGGCAGGAGGATCGCTTGAGCCCAGGAGTTTGAGGTTGCTGTGAGCTAGGCTGACGCCACGGCACTCCCTCTAGCCCGAGCAACAGAGCAAGACTCTGTTTCAAAAAAAAAAAAAAAAAAAAAGAGTTGGTGTGTTTTGTCTTTTCTTTTCTTTTTGTAGTCGAGAACTTTAATGCTAATGACTGTTTCTTCTCAGATTTTTGGTAGCACCATCTTTATCTACCACATTTCTGAAATCATTTTATGATTTTATTTTCAACTGACCTCTTATATCTGTTTTTGTTTTAAGTTGCCACCCTCCTTTTTAGTTATAGCTGGTGTATTGATACGGATGTTTTTGGCTGCAACGGAAGAACCAACTAATAGTGTTTTAAGCAATAAGGGCTTTATTATCTGCTATAACAAGTCTGGCAGTTCCAAGATTACTTAATTCAATGTTATGATATCATAGAGGACCATGAATACTCAACTTTTTCTGCTTTACAGACCTCAGTGCCTCTCCTTCCTGTCACAAATAGCTTAGTAGTTCCAGGTGTTACATGCCATGGTAGACCTTAGTCAGGCCTGGGCTTTGTGACGCAGGGAACACATGATGCTCCAGACTGGTCATCATGACTGCAATGTGGTACCCCCAGGCATGGATCATGCCTAGTCGTTAGATTATATTAGATTACATAACTCTGGAGCATGTTGCAAAATGTTGCTGGTGGCAGGGTCAGATATTGTATCTGGAGTTGGATATTAGATCCAGGCAAATGGCTTGTTGAAAAAAAGATGTCTCTTTGGACATAAATTATGTTGGCAAGTCAGGTGACATGTTTGGTTGCTGCTGGGGTGGGAGGATGCTTCGACAGCGTGGTAGTGACAGAGTGGTGAGCAGCTGGATTCTGGAGATAGTTGGAGGGATTTGCCGATGAGTCGGGTGTGGGAAGTAGAGAGATCGATGTTGGGAATGGCTGCAAACCTTTGGCCCGAGCAATGGGAGGAAGGAAGTTGCTACTCATCACAATGGGGAAGACCAAAGAGCACAGTGTTGTTTCATAAAATAAAACGTAGGCTTGTAAGCAGTTCATCGTCTTTCAGCCTTCTCTGTAACGGAAGTATGCGTTTGATGCGGAGTCTCCTTTGGTGTGGTTTCTGCCCTTCACACCCTGGCATCAGCAAGACGGCTGGCCGGAGATGCCTGGTGCTTGTTCCCTCCACGAGAAGTGAGCAAGGCAGTGAGTAAACAGCCAAGAGTTGACTGGGGTGTTGGGGGCAGAGCGCTGCAGTGGAGAGGCCCCTGTGGTGACTGGGAGCCAGGGGGCAGGGGGGCACCCAGCCTCTGCAGCCCCGTCCTCTCTGTCTGGATTGGATCAGCCCAGAGACAGGAGGGGCTTCCCCTTGTGGGGAGAAGGGAAGCAGAGGAACCCCAGCAGCCCCCCTTGCCACCTCAAACACCTGCAGTCCTTGCTACAGGAGAATACCACGGTCTTCACAAGCGCCGAGCCCCGTTGGGAGAGCTGCTGGGAATTCATGCAGTTGCATCGCTCTGAATTAGGAGCGTGAGCTGCGTACTCCCCACCTCTCACCCATCTCCGTGAGCCAAGCTGCCTCAGCATGGCGCAGTCTTGAGCCCAGAGCCACCTCTGGAGTGTGCCCTCCTCTGGGGTCCAGTAGCCACTGCAACTCTCCAGCACTGGGGCGCCATCTTCATTCCACCAGGCCCACACAGGTGGCTAAACATCACCACCCCAGCTGCACGGAGCCTGGGCCCAGGATCAGCTATGACTGGTTCTGCACAGCAGGGAAACCAAGCCCCACTGCCCATGCTTCTAGCTGGAGGAACATTCTGGCAGTCCTGCCTGGGGCGGACATGCCCTGGAGCCAGCCAACTGCTGTGAGCCCTCTCCTGAGCAGAAGGGGTCCCTGAGCCACGGAAGAGTGGAGATACCCCTAGGCTGGGGGAGTGGTGATGTGCCTGTGCCCAGGGCCTGAGAAACAGCCCCGTGGCACTGTCCTCCCACAAACATGCCCCTGGCCTGCCAAAGGGCCCCGTGTCCACAATTATGGGCCACCCTGGCAGACAAACCCACAGGCCGGCTGAGCAGCCATGCACCCAAGTCTTGGACCTGAGAAACAACCTGCGGGCTGCCCCTGGAAGACTTGGCCCCAGACCAGCTAAGCAGCCTTGTGCCCACATCCGGGATCTGAGGAATAGCCCGTGGGCCACTCTCAGCAGGCATGCAGCCAGGCCAGCCGAGAAGCTATGCCGCTGTGTCCTGGCTGCCTTTAGCAGATACACCGCTAGGCCAGCTGAGCGGCCATGCACCTGTGTCCTGTGTCCTGGGCCTGAGAAACATCCCCATGAGCCACCCCCTGGCAGACAAGCTTCCAGGTTGGCCAGGCAATGTACCTGTGCCCCTGGCTAGAGTGACAGTCCCACGGCCCCAACCCCAGCAAGCCAGACCCCCAAGATGGCCGACCCACTGTGTGCATGCATGCACCCATGACCTGAGAAACAGCCTGGTGCGCCCAATCCTGGCAAAACCACACCACCACTGCCTCAGACTCTCTCAGTCCAGGCCACGGAGACACTTGCAAATGTCACTCGTACGGATTATAGCTGAAGAAACTACACGACGACTACATTACTGTGTCCACCTACAACCAAAGCCAACATACCCCATGGAACTGATGCCCCAAGACCCACCAGTATGAATAAGTCCGATTCTGCTAACTGATATTACTGCCTCTTTTCTAGAAGAATATATTGTTTCCATATGAGTTTTGTTTCTGTTTTGTTTGTATTGTGAACTCCTATTTCTTGGAACTTATCTTTGATCATTCCTTGTAGCTCTGCTTGAGGGTAGAAAACTTCAGCGAGGATTTGCCTTGGTATCAGGTAGCTGCAGGTACCACCAGCCTGGGTCTATTTTAAATTCTGAGTGAGGTTGAATTTTTTTTTTTTTTTTTTTTTGAGACAGAGTCTCACTTTGTTGCCCAGGCTAGAGTGAGTGCCGTGGCGTCAGCTTAGCTCACAGCAACCTCAAACTCCTGGGCTCAAGGGATCCTCCTGCCTCAGCCTCCCAAGTAGCTGGGACTACAGGCATGTGCCACCATGCCCGGCTAATTTTTTCTATATATTTTTAGCTGTCTATATAATTTCTTTTTATTTTTAGTAGAGATGGGGTCTTGCTCTTGCTCAGGCTGGTCTCGAACTCCTGAGCTCAAACGATCCTCCCATCTCGGCCTCCCAGAGTGCTAGGATTACAGGGGTGAGCCACCGCGCCCGGCCGAGGTTGAATTTTTTAGACTACTCAGGTAGGAAGTGAGGCTGCTGTAAGAGCCAACTGCTGGATACAGAAGTTCTCAGGGTTGATATTTTCCCTCTGTCACTTCGCACCAGGATTGAAATGGGCCATTTCCCTTTTAGAGATAAGTTTTTTTTTTTTTTTTCTATTCCTCATGAATTCTGAGGTTGAAGGTTTTTTTTGGAGGGGAGTGGAGGGAAGTTCCTGCTCTGTGTGGAGCCGTGTTCTGTGTTCCTCACCTCCTGGGATGGCTTTGATTCCTGTCCCCTGTGGCCTGTGAGGCCTTGAAGCCCTCGTGGCTCAAGTTCAAACAGTTGGGCCAATCCCTCAAGGTGAAAGGCAGCTTCTGTTCTTCCTCCCTGGGCACCATTTCCACCCAGTGTTTTCCTTCTGAATATTTATTATTAACGGGAATGCTCAGCTTTTCATTTAAAAGACAAAAAAGAATGTATTAAGTATTTTATACTGTTTGTGGTGGGAGGGTTAATCATAGCACTTAGTCATCCATGTTGCCAGAATTGGACATCCAGCACTTCAGTGTAATTGGCTTTTATGTCAAGTGCAGTTGAAAGCATCTAACTGACACAGATGCATTTTTACTTACTCATGTGCTATTTGGTATTTGTTATTTAATTCTTTTTTTTTTTTTTTTTTTTTTTTTTTTGAGACAGAGTCTCACTTTGTTGCCCGGGCTAGAGTGAGTGCCGTGGCGTCAGCCTAGCTCACAGCAACCTCAAACTCCTGGGCTCAAGTGATCCTCCTGTCTCAGCCTCCCGAGTAGCTGGGACTACAGGCATGCACCACCATGCCCGGCTAATTTTTTCTCTATATATTTTTAGCTGTCCATATAATTTCTTTCTATTTTTAGTAGAGATGGGGTCTCGCTCTTGCTCAGGCTGGTCTCGAACTCCTGAGCTCGAACGATCCGCCCACCTCGGCCTCCCAGAGTGCTAGGATTACAGGCGTGAGCCACCGTGCCCGGCCTGTTATTTAATTCTGTTACGTCTTGCCCTCTCGGTGTGTAAATGTCTTACGAATAGGAACTCTATCTCACAGTTTATTTATTTATCCTTTATCTTCTGGAATGATTTAGTTTCTTTCTTGTTGTTCCTATGAACTATTAAAGTCCACTCAAAATTCCAATATGCTGTGATCTACATTATATCCTGCAAACTGAATATAATATTTGGAAAGTGACGCAAAAATAACTTCTCAGATAATAGGTCTTGATAAGAGGTACTGTGTAAAATATGGCTGCCATTTTATATGATTTCTGTGTTTTTTTTTTATTTTTTTATTTTTATTTTTTTTATTTTTTTATTTTTTATTTATTTATTTTTTTTGAGACAGAGTCTCACTCTGTTGCCCAGGCTAGAGTGAGTGCCGTGGCGTCAGCCTAGCTCACAGCAACCTCAAACTCCTGGGCTCAAGGGATCCTCCTGCCTCAGCCTCCCGAATAGCTGGGACTACAGGCATGTGCCACCATGCCCGGCTAATTTTTTCTATATATTTTTAGCTGTCTATATAATTTCTTTCTATTTTTAGTAGAGATGGGGTCTCGCTCTTGCTCAGGCTGGTCTCGAACTCCTGAGCTCAAACGATCCGCCCACCTCGGCCTCCCAGAGTGCTAGGATTACAGGCGTGAGCCACCGCGCCCGGCCTGTGTTTTTGTTTTTGAAGACTATACACGTAACACAGATGCACATATATGAAAAGTGCACAGGGATGCATAGAGGTGGGTTTGCAGTGCCACACTTCAGACCAGCTGGGTTTGGGAGGAAGTCTGGTACCTGGACTGGATGTCAGGCTGGCCTGTTTGAATTAGGCTTTTTCTGCACTGCGCTAACTACAGGTACTGGGACAAATGGCTTAACTTCTTGGCCTTCAGTTTTCTCAAGTGTCAAATGGGAGCAATCATTCTGATCTGGTGGAGTTATGGATATTAATAATGTTTGCAAGGTACCTATCATATGGTAGACACTCAAGACAAGGTGATCATTATTGTTATTGGTTATTTAACCATTTTCTAGGGCTGCCAGGCTTGTAGTAACCTGGTTTTTAGGTATCCAGGCCCTGCTTCAAGGCTCGTAATAATCATGTTCGTCGTTGAGACCATCCATCTGCCTCCTCTGTTACTCTGGTCCTATCTGTCATTCCTGTGGCACCTCCTCCTTTTATGGACAGCAGCCTAATGGGGAGTCGGAAGCCAGACGGAGACTACAGCAAGCTTCCCCTCCCCCCGCCCCTCCAGGATTCTGTATCTTGGTGAACGTGGCCACTTCTAAACGCTGAATAGTGAATATACTAAGTGGCAGAAAATCTCTGATTCCTTTTTAGCTGATCAAAAGAATATTCTTTGAATTTCTTATTAAAGCCAAGCCATTGTGTATTACTTCTAGTCACTTGTGAAATTTATTCAAGAAGATAAAGAGCCATTGCCAAAGGGCGGCCTTCTTGAGTTTGTCATCTTTCTAAACACAGACTCGAGGAGGAGTGATGAAAATAACCTGGAAACCAAAGCCTGTAGAACTTACTGTTATTCTTCAAGCCACTTAGACTTTAACTAAACATGAAGAAAATTGAAAACTCAAAATAGGCCTTGTGGAGGTCGCCATTTTTTCCTAACTTCTACATTTGATATGTATAATCAATAACATTTGATAATATTCGTGTGACTACTTCATGCATTATTACTCGCTATTCATTTAAAATCTAATTATTCCGTAGGGCAAGGATTTACTCTGTCTATTTTTGTGAAAACTCTTAACTCCAGAAACCATTAGAACTTTTCAAATGCGGATTTTCATTGCACTTAGAACCACTTCAAGGCTGGCTTCCAAATCTGTTCTGTTGGTACTATGGAAACCTTTTAGAGTATGCCTGAGTCACATGATTATGAATTATAACCTCTTGCTCATTTTGATGCTTTTGATATTCTTAAAAAAACCTTGAAAGGCCAGGAAAATGCTTCACAGGGGAAAAGCAATACAGTAATTTTTATTTTTTCCTTACTGAGTCAATGTAATTTATTTTTATCTTTTAAAGTGTAAGTCACTCAAATTGCCAGCCAATCAAAAAAAAAAAAAAATCAGTCCTGAAGTAGACTGATTTTATAGTATAGTTATATAGAATTCCAAAACTGGGCATTGTTCCCTGTTTTTCTAAGGATAATCAGGTTGTAAGTATAGTTTCTAATCAATTTACAGATCATCAGAAGCCACACATTTTAAATCAGTTCAGATTTTCTGTGATTATCACCCAAACTTATTTACTAATTATTTTTCTAAATAGCAAGATAAATCTCCACGCAGTCTTTTCCCCTCTGATGGTCCCATAAGAAATCAGTTTGCTGTTAGCCTGGAAGTGTTCCAGAAACCTAACCATGTGGTGGCAGGCGCCTAGCCTCAAGGGAGACATCAGATGTTAGTTCAAATGTGACTTTTATGCTCTTGATCCCACATCTGAAAGTGAAGATGCAGCGTGTCTCTGCAGAGGTGCTGCTGAATAGCAGCGTTCTGTCTCTGTCAGCTCATCGCTGCTGGGAAAGTGCAATCCAAAAGCCATCAGTGGACTCCTGGGCATTGCCTTTAATCTGGGTCTTTTTTGGGTCTTGAAGTATGGGTGGGAGTAACCGATTTAAAGCAAGCGAATGCTAATCACTCAGCAGCCAGCTGTATGAGCAGCTCTCATCGGAGGATTCAGAAACACTTTGCAAAACACAAGTCATTAATCACCGTGGAACCTCTGGAGTCATAAACTTCCGTCACCACCCATCTTTGCCATTGGGAAATCTGAGATTTCAAAGGCACGGTGCTGGGCTGCACCCAGAGTCCCAGGCGGGTCCCATAATCCAAGCTGTGATCAGACCATCAAGCTCTGGAATTAATCTATTCAGCAAAGCACAAAGGTGGGGAGAGGTGGCTGGCAGGATGGGGCCACTTTTGGGTCTATTAAGGTGGGGCTCTCTCTGGACCACACTCAAAAAACGCTCTGTGTCATCTGAGGAGGTGTTAATGGGAAAAAACCGAGCTATTTCTTTTGGCTTTGGTCCTTTCCTTTGCCTATTATTGCTCTCCCTACAGGTCTCTATCGCTCTGTTAATTTGATTTCTCATGTCTGAAGTCATAGATTCATGGCCTTTTAGAACACAAAGAAGCCTCATAAATTGGCCACTTTTAATCTCTCCATGAAATTTTGATAATCTGAGCAGGGGGAAAAGTTATTGGCAGTGAAGCCTTAGACATTAGGGAAGAACTCTATTCCTGTTGCTTTATCTTTTCCCCTGAAAATTCCTGGCCCATGGCAGGTGCTTCATAAATATTTTCTGAATGAATGTGTGAATGAGTAAAACTACATTGGGGATAAGGGTTGGAAGAAAGGCATTGTGGCTGTTGTAATTGTTCAGATATTATTCAGGTGAACCTCAGAGATTTGCTAGATTATCCTTCCTTCTGGCTGGTATGCTGGTGGCTGGGTTCCTTTTATCTGTTTATACTCCTAACTTTACAGAACAAAATGCTAAGGAGCACAGAGAGTTTAAGTGACATGTCTAAAGCCTTGTAATTCTTTAAAATGTAGGCATATAGTAAAATATGAGAAATCACTGGGTTCTTTCCTACTTATGTAGAACTTGAAAGTAAATTGTATAATGTCTCCACACCGGTGAGTTAAAAGTCCTGATGTGTCATTCATTATCTGGGACTGGCCAAGGTCACTTAATTTTAATGACTAGTTGTTTCTTCATCTGTAAAATGCTAATAATGATACTGACCATACAGGGTCATTGTGGGGATTCAATAAAATAATGACTATGAGAGTTATTAGTAGATGGTAGAATGTTATATGTTAATAAATATTTTAAAACTCTGTTTGAATAGAAGAGTCTTATTGGCATTTTTTTTTCGTCTCTAAATGGCCTAGAGCAACTTACTCATAGTGACTCATTAGACTTCTAGACAAGTTTGGTAGTTATTTAGCAAAAGGGTGTGTCATCTAGGAATGAAATTCTGTAAATATGTCTGGCTGATGTCAACCATTTCCAACAAAGAACAATTGGGTACTGCATCGTTGACAAGGTTGAAATGAAAACATTAGGAAATATGTCCCAGGAAGTTTGCTGGAGGCTTCCTGTGTGTGAGAGGGAGGGGAGCGAGGAAGGCAAGAGAGGCGGAATGTGCGTGAATGCTGGGAGCCATGACACACAGCTCATAGAAATCTCAAAGGTAGAAATTTGGGCCTCCAAGTTTTTTTTAAAAAAAGGCCTTCCGCAACCCTAGGGAAGAGGAGCTTTGCTGGCAGGTGGGGTCACCTCGGGGGTGGAGGGAGAGAAAAGGGAGTAGCCGGAGAAGAAGGCTGACCCAGCGTGTGGCTGACCCCGGAGTTCTCACAAGGCCCTGGGGTTGTGTCTTCTGCCTCCTTCATTTTACAGATGAAGAAGCAGTGGTCTGCGGAGAATAAGAAATAAGATTGAAATAGCAGATTATAAATTCTCCTAATAGCATTAGCCAGTGAGGGATATATTACATTTTTGTAAAAAGCAGTTAATTTAGTGATAGCGAAATGCTAAACAATTCCTTTTGTCCTCCTTTTTTATATTCTTCTGCTGGCCACAACATTGAAATAAGGAATTAAAAAGGTCTCCGAAAGCTGATTACATCTTTACATCTAGAATTGATGGTTCTAATTTCTTTTTATTGATTGTCTGGCATTTTATAAAAGCTGTATGGATGTCATGGTGCTTACCCAAAGCAAACGCGCCGCAGCAGTCATGGTCCGGCTGTAACTGTTAACGGTGTCCACAAATTAAGCTGGAGGCACTTGAAAGGGAAGAGGAAAAGTAGGCCAGTAGCCTTCAAAACGTGGTAGCTTGGCTTGTTGGCTCACGGACGAGGAGCAGACGGGAAATAACTGAATATTCCAGAAGCAGACCTTGCGTCTATGAGGCAGTATGTAGGGCTGCCAGACTTAACAAATAAAATATGGGGCACCCAGTGAAATTTGAGTTACAGATAAACAATGAATATATATATATTTTTTGAGACAGAGTCTCACTCCGTTGTCCTGAGTAGAGAGTGCTGTAGTGTCAGCCTAGCTCACAGCAACCTTAACCTCAAACTCCTGGGCTCAAGCGATCCTCCTGCCTCACCCTCCTGAGTAGCTGGGACTACAGGTGCGTGCCACCATGCCCGGCTAATTTTTTTCTATATATATTTTTAGCTGTCCATATTATTTCTTTCTATTTTTAGTAGAGACGGGGTCTCGCTCTTGCTCAGGCTGGTCTTGAACTCCTGACCTCTAGCCATCCTCCCACCTCGGCCTCCCAGAGTGCTAGGATGACAGGCATGAGCCACCGCACCCGGCCAAAGCATTATTATTTTAAATTGCTTTGGGAGAGCATTTAGACAACAAAGTCAGAGAAACTCCTTAGCAGTGGGTAAGTAAAGAAGGACCTCAAAGAACAGCAAAGGTGGTTAAGTAACACTTGGACTTATGGTGTCAATAACACATGGCATCAAAGGCTAGACCAGGTCATTTTCTAATTCAGACTAAGTCAAGGAATGGAGGGTGTTTGAATATATATATTCTTGGAAAGATGATATAATAGCATTACAGAAAAATTTGAAATTACCATAATTTCAGAAACCTTGAACAAATATGTTCATGTCTGCATGCTACCCTCCACTCTTTTTGTAATACAATGACATACCCCCTTACGGTTGGTGGTTTCCCTACGATAAAGTAAAGCATATTTTTGTAACATAAACGTGTGTCCTTCTTTGAAAATAAAGGCCACCCAACTTTAAAAGACCTCCTCAACTGGGCCTGACATGTAAAAACATTACAATAAAAACATTAGGAAATTGTTTGACATGGTATACGAGGTTGGTTTGTCACGACAGAGGATGTTGGTTGGCCTTGGGGAGGGCTGCAGGCGGAATTTTTTAAGTGCCAACTTGTGATTCAGATTTGCAAATGTTTCACTCAAGTTGTTTAAGTCTAGATATAACAAATTATTTTACTTCCCATGATTTTTTAATGCTAATTTTGAGTAGGAGAAACCACTTTTTGAAATGGACCCTTTGAGGGTTGTTCAGATTAGAAAATCCAAAGCTCAGGAAGAATATCTGCTTTAGGTCAGTCATGGCAGGCAGAAGAGCTGATATTCAAAGCAAGTTCTGTTTGACTTTGGTGCCCACAGGAAAGCAGCAGAATTGACAGCTAATTTGTGTAGCAGAAGAAATAGCCATAATTGTCCTTCTAGCTAGGGAGCGTTTCAACCGTTAGAAGGAACACTGGTAGGTTTTAACCTTTTTACGTGGCTTCTAGTTTTATTGATCATGTCTTGGATGTTGACTGTGAACTGTTGTCCCGCCGCAGTGTCTGTGATTGTGTCTGGGAAGTGGCAGTTGCTTTACGTGTGATCCAGCCAGTGTGGGATGTCTCCTGACCGTCCCTTGAGAGACCCTGGAAGGAGAAAAGCACCGAATGGAGATTTGAGACGTGGTTTGTCATCTGTTTATGTTGCAACACGGGGCAAACGTGTACCCCCGGCAACATGTCTGATGTTTTGTGGCCTATACCAGCGCAGGCCAGGAACAAGA
Source organism: Eulemur rufifrons (assembly GCF_041146395.1). Lineage (NCBI taxonomy): Eukaryota > Metazoa > Chordata > Mammalia > Primates > Lemuridae > Eulemur > Eulemur rufifrons. The sequence continues at coordinate 13,616,646 of NC_090995.1, forward strand.
GTGCTTTTTCTCATCCCAGGGAAGGTCTCAGGAAGATCTTTTGAGGCTCCTACCAATGCCTCAGTGCTTGAGATACTCTGTACAGAGGTTTTTAATCTGGTTTTTTTTTTTTTTTTTAAGTGCTAGGGATCTTAAAAAGATCCTGAGTCAGAATGTCTATGAATGCATAAAATGAACAGGATTGTGAAGACAACCGATTTTATTGAAATCCAGTTATCACAGTATCGTAGGTCTAATAGCTGCTGTGATATTGAAGTAGAGACGTTTGCAAATGATACAGCAAGGAGTTAACAACAATGTGATGTGGAACTATTTGAGATTTTGATTGGTGACAAATTCACAGGTGCTGCTAAAACTGCTGTGGTTTGCGACCTACATGATGGTAGAAGGAAACTGAAGTCAGAGGCTTGTGAAAAAAGATATTTTTTCCATCCAGGTTTACAGTGCTCTAGGTGAAGAGCCCCTTCGCTTTGAATAGGAGTATAAACCGGCTGCAAAGCAGCCGCTACAAACTCAGTCACCCGGGCCTCCCTGCAGGTGGCAGGGGGATCTATAATGCAATTATTATGTGACAATTGAGCCCAGATTCATCACTTCACCTCTTTATACATCACTTGCTTCCGTGTCACTGAATGAGATCTGGTGCCTCCGTCCTTACCCGAAGGTTAAATGTAGTGATCTGTGTCAAATCAAATATGTCACATACCTGCAGGTCCTTAGAAGCAAAGTCAATATTTAGTAGGCGTGATTTCATCTAGACAGATGTAGGGAAAATTAAACGGGAGAGATTAGTTTTCATTATTCATGATTCTTTCTTTATCCAGTTTTTCTCTCCTTGATGCCCTACCTAATAAATATCGCCTCATGATGATAATTTATAGAATCATAATTAAAAAAAAAAACCTGGATTAGTTCCATTGCTTCCTTTAACAAAATTTGCTTTGTTATCGTATTATTATTAATAATTTAAACATTTCTTCATTGAAAGATACTGGGGGGAAAAAAGCCTATTTGGAGGAACTATACAAAGAAATGAAAGTGACCGTGTTCCTCTGTCCCCTGCCCCCCAAGAGGGACACAGTTAATGGTGTGGTTATTAAAAGAATTTTCAACTTTTTCCAGCCTGGGGTGTGTGTGTGTGTGTGTGTGTGTGTGTATGTTTGTGTGTACATATGTGTGTGTTTATGTGTGTGCTTATGTGTGTGTGTGTTTATATGTGTGTCTGTGTGTATTTTATTGATATCGGCAGCGCACATAACATGCTATATCTCCATCTATCACTTTCCATGCTCGTGCATCGTGTGCAATGTTCTGAGTGATGCTTGCAGTGGTGGTGCTGAGAAGAGAGGCAGGTGTGGATGATAATTTTGGGTAGCCTTGTTTGAGTTACTGTTGTCGGCAGGAGGCAAGGGGCTGTGTGTGAGACAGAGAGAGAGAGAGGGAGATGGGAAATGGGCCTTGGGAGAGGGGAAGGAGGAAGAAAGGAAGCAATATTATTATTAAAGTACTTAAGCCTTGGAGTAAAAGCCTTTATTAGGCCATTCACACATCAGGAAACTTTTGCAACATAAGAATCTACCTGCACTCCCGTCCCACGGCAGCTTGCTCAAAGCCAGGTGGGAAATTAGATGCTGTTATTTGCAGCCCCTGCTGGGACGTCGACCTGGAGAAGGATCTTCAGCGTCCCATGCTTTCTCCATCGCTTCGAGCTCTGCCGCAGACCCCCACGCATCCTGCGGTCGCGGGTCGCTGCCGGGACAGCCTCACTGACACGCCGCTGCCCCCGTCTGCAGGACCCGCGGAGTGAGGTGTGGACCAGGCAGCCTTTCCGCCTGCGGTCACAGTCCTGTATCCTGCTCTCGCCAGCACCGTGCGCAGGGCTATGCCAGTGTGTGTGACTTTCTCTGCTGGAAAGGTAAGGGGCACTTCAAGGAAACTGAAAGTTATGAATTGAACACTTTTTTTTTTTTTTTTTGAGACAGAGTCTCACTCTGTTGCCCAGGCTAGAGTGAGTGCCGTGGCGTCAGCCTAGCTCACAGCAACCTCAAACTCCTGAGCTCAAGCGATCCTCCTGTCTCAGCCTCCCGAGTAGCTGGGACTACAGGCATGCGCCACCATGCCCGGCTAATTTTTTCTATATATATTTTTAGCTGTCCATATAATTTCTTTCTATTTTTAGTAGAGGTGGGGTCTCGCTCTTGCTCAGGCTGGTCTCGAACTCCTGAGCTCAAAGGATCCACCCGCCTCGGCCTCCCAGAGTGCTAGGATTACAGGCGTGAGCCACTGCGCCCGGCCAAATTGAACACTTTAATCCGTATGATAAATACGACCTTTTAGAGGGCCTACGAGGAAAACATCAAGCAATTAAATCCTTCGCAGTAGGCACCTGTAGTAGGCTGAGTAACGGTCACCCAAAGATGTCAGATCCTAATCCCTGGAACCTATAAATGTTACCTTATAAAGAAAAAGGGTCTCTGCACATGTGATTGGGTTGAGGATCTTTGACGCGGGAGGTTATCCTGGATTACGCAGGTGGGCCTGAATCCAGTCCCAAGTGGCCTGAAACGACAGAGACAGGGGGTTATGGACACAGAGGGGAAGGTGACGTGAAGATGGAGGCAGAGATTAGAGTGATGTGGTCTCAAGCCAAAGAACGCCAGTGGCTGTCAAAGGCTGGCGCACACACACACACCCTCACACACTCCGTCCCTCACCCCCTGTGTAACCCATAAGGAGAAAAAAAAAGTCTGTAACTGCCTTGTAGTTGGCCAGCTGTGGTGCTCTGCACAGAGCCAGGCCACTGCGCTATTACAACAAGTCGTGCTGGTTCCTTTCCTTCATTCTCCCTTCCAGATTGTTCCCCGTTGGGGTCTGCTGGCAACAGACGGTTTGATGCTGGACCTTTTGATTCCTCATGGCTGTCTCCTTAGTTACCCCCACATAAGCATTGAGATTATTGATAAGGATTCAATTAAAGTTTCATTCTAGGTTCTGTCTGGCAGAAGAGAGGTGAGTGCCTTGTTTTCCATCTTACTCAGCTGACTGGGACTGTGGGGACCGGGACAGAAGGGACTGGGAGAGAACTAGTCCCGGTAAAGGAACGGGCAGAGGAGAGTCTGGTTCGCTTGGAGGCTGTGTTGGCCGTTGATTGCGTGCTGGGATTTCAGGGAGAGCTGAAAAGCGCTCTTGCCCAGAAGTATCTTAACCTCCTCACCAGTCAGATTCTCACCAGTAAGAAGCGCTTGTTGTGCTACAAAAAGAGGAGCGTTGTCTCCACAAATCTGGTCATCCGGAAAGCACAGTAGAGCCCTGCTTGGGCTGCCTTCTCCTTAAGCCCTTTCCAGAACACCTTAGCTATGTGTGGGAGGTCCCGTCTCTTAACAGCTCTGCTGATGTAGACTTTGTAATCTTTTGTAACTCCTTTTTTTTTTTTGAGACAGAGTCTCACTCTGTTGCCCAGGCTAGAGTGAGTGCCGTGGCGTCAGCCTAGCTCACAGCAACCTCAAACTCCTGAGCTCAAGGGATCCTCCTGTCTCAGCCTCCCGAGTAGCTGGGACTACAGGCATGCGCCACCATGCCCGGCTAATTTTTTGTATATATATTTTTAGCTGTCCATATAATTTCTTTCTATTTTTTTAGTAGAGATGGGGTCTCGCTCTTGCTCAGGCTGGTCTCGAACTCCTGAGCTCAAACGATCCGCCCACCTCGGCCTCCCAGAGTGCTAGGATTACAGGCGTGAGCCACCGCGCCCGGCCTGTAACTCTTTTAAGTATGAGAGGGTATCTCACTCTGGTTTTAATTTGCATTTCCTTGATTACTAGTGAGGTTAACCATCTTCTCATGGGCTTATTGGCCATTGGGGTTTTTTCCTTCTACAGATTTCCTGTTAATAGCCTTTGTCCTTGTCCTATTTGTGAAATTTAGGTTTCTCATAGTATTGATTTGTAGAAATTCTTTATGTATGTAGGATAAAAATAGATGTCGATATCTCTTCTCCCAATCAGCGGCTTGTCTTTTCACTTTATAGTTTTTATTTTGGGAGGTCATATGGGGTTTTAAAATTTAGGGTAATTGAATTTATTAAACTTTTTCTTTATGGTTTGGCTTTTTTTTTAATCTTAAGAAATCCTTTCCCTACCCTCAAATCATAAGGATATACTACTATTATATTTCCCTACAGAGTTTTCAGACTTTTTTCATATTTAAGTCTTTTAATCCATGTGGATTTTAGTTTTTGTATACAAAATGAAGTAGGGTTCTAAATTATATATATTTTTCCATTTGGAGTCCATGTCCTAGCATTATTTAATTTAATTATAATACCTTTTTTGTTTATAGATATGTGTGTGTATGTATGTGTATATTTACACACATGTGTATGTAAGAATATGTGTGTGTTTGTGTGTATACATATATTATACCATATATAACGTGTCTGTTCTATTCCATTGGTCTGCTGGTCTATTTCTGCCCTAATACTCACAGTTTGAATAACTACAGCTTCACAATAGTAAGTCTTCTTATTTAGAAGAATAAAATCCCCACCACGCATCTTCTTTAAAATGGTCTTGGCTATCTCTGGCCCTCTTTTGCATGTTTTAACATAATTGAGACTCTATTATGTATATAATATCATAACCTGCTAGTTTTCACGTAATAACATAACCATTTTCAAATGTTATTAAAATTCTTTTTTTTTTTTTTTTTTTTGAGACAGAGTCTCACTCTGTTGCCCAGGCTAGAGTGAGTGCCGTGGCGTCAGCCTAGCTCACAGCAACCTCAGACTCCTGGGCTCAAGCGATCCTCCTGTCTCAGCCTCCCGAGTAGCTGGGACTACAGGCATGCACCACCATGCCCGGCTAATTTTTTCTGTATATATTTTTAGCTGTCCATATAATTTCTTTCTATTTTTAGTAGAGATGGGGTCTCGCTCTTGCTCAGGCTGGTCTCGAACTCCTGAGCTCAAATGATCCACCCACCTCGGCCTCCCAGAGTGCTAGGATTACAGGCGTGAGCCACCACGCCCGGCCTAAAATTCTTGACATCTAAAACAGGTCATGCCATTTCTCTGCTTGCTGCCTCCTCTTTTATTCAGCCATCCCCGTGTTGCTGGAGATTCGCTCTGTTTCCATGTTTTCTTGTGAGCAGTCATAGTACAATAATGAACATCTTTGTGCATAAAGTTTTTTTCCATCTTTGGGATGATTACCCTAGAATATATTCACAGAAATGGAATATAATTAAGAATTTTATTTTCATGAGAATTTTATATTCTCCCCAGGGATTTTGGAGATTGTACATTTAACCAGGTCTTCATTAGCTCTGAGTACTCTTAATTTTTAAATGCAAGATAGGCTCATTCTATTTAATACTTTCCCTCTAGCTGGCTCTGAAAAGAGAAAATTTTCTAAAGACACTTAGCAATATCCTAAATATTGAGGAAGGAGTGGGCTAATGCTAATTGTTTGCATGGGACGGCATTTGAATGAGGAAGAGAGGGGCTTAAAGAGATTAATCCTAGGTGGCCTTTCTATTTTGGTGTCAGGAATGAGGATATTTGTGTTGACTTCACTAACTGTACCCCCATTTCTCCTCATGTCCCCTGATTCCGTATGCAGATTTTAGAATACAGGGTTTTTTTTTTTTTTTTTTTGAGACAGAGTCTTGCTCTGTTGCCCGGGCTAGAGTGAGTGCCGTGGCATCAGCCTAGCTCACAGCAACCTCAAACTCCTGGGCTCAAGTGATCCTCCTGTCTCAGCCTCCCGAGTAGCTGGGACTACAGGCATGTGCCACCATGCCCGGCTGATTTTTTCTGTATATATTTTTAGTTGGCCGGATAATTTCTTTCTATTTTTAGTAGAGACGGGGTCTCGCTCTTGCTCAGGCTGGTCTCGAACTCCTGACCTCGAGCGATCCACCCGCCTCTGCCTCCCAGAGTGCTGGGATTATAGGCGTGAGCCACCGCGCCCAGCCGAATACAGGGTTTTTGACAGATTATTTAAATCCCAGTGAGGTGGGACGGCGCTCAGATTGTTTGTGATGACGATCATCAGTGGCAAATTAGTTTAGCCTGTCTCAGTTTATTCTTGTTGACAGCTTCATGTGTGTTTCACACCATAGAGGCCGAAAAGGAAAACGCATGTAAAGGAGAACTTTACCGGGGTGCAAGAGGGAGGGGAAGGCGGCCAGTTCAGGGGGTGCCAACCAGCGGGTTAGTGACATGGCAGCTGGGCTCGGTCCCGCGGGGACTCTGGGAGAGCGCAGAGCCCGCCTTGGAGTTGCTGCGTCGTGGTTGTTCCGCCCTCGTGTGCTGGATGCTTGTTCATCTTCATCGTCTGTCTCCCACTATCGAGTAAGTTTCACTAACGCAGGGACTCTTCTCTGTTTTGTTCACCGAGCGGTCCTGGAAACATGGCCTCTGGGTCCTTCACTCAGGATCTGACAAATACTAATTAGTGCCAACTCTGAACCAGGCAGCCGCACTGCGCCCACACTCTTTGATGTTGTCGTCTCCAACGGGACGGGTGGATTTCCACCGTCTTTGTAGCTGCTCCTTGGCCTATACCGAGTCAAAATGAGGAATTACGAGGGTAAGATGATGATTAGACGAACGCTTTTGCTGTAATGCATATTTTTGGTAGCTCAGTAAATAACCAGGACAGCATGAACTGCTAGGCCAGAGAAAGATCAGCAGAGTGTATAAGAGAAAATGCAAACAACAGGTGCCTACTCTAACCCCAGCTTCCAGAGACGGTCTCCTTGCCAACCGGCGGGTCTGGACACAGGGAACCCCCAAAACCAAAGCCTGCCTCTGGCTGGTGGTTGGGTTCAGGTCTCAAGAGGAAGGTGGAACCTTAGGCTTATGATGAAGAAAGATGCTTTTGCTTAGATCTGCCACATTGCACAGATGACTGATTGAGTCTGTAATCAAGGACTATTCCAGAGCGTTTTTTAAAAAAAACATGTACAACTGTTAAATTACATTGCACCTGCCCTTAACTTTTTTTCCTGCTCCTCATTTTTTTTCCTACCTAAGTTTAGGATGTTTATTTTAAAATATTGGGCTCATCTTTTCAGCCCATCATTAAGTCTCTCTGAATCCCAGTCTTATCCCTTCCAGCTTCCTATTATTTCTCAATTTAACGAGCCAGTGTTTAGCTCTTATCTGCCCTCTCCTTTGGCTGGAATGCATCCAAAGCTTACTCTGTCTCACACCCGTGACCAATCCCCTTTCCTGTCCCACACATGACAGATATAATTATTATTCTTGAAAACTCTGACTTTTGGTATATTTTAAAATTTCAATCAATAGGCAAATATAAACAAATTCTGATTATATATTATTTTTGTATAGCCGCACCTCTTTTCCCTTCTGTTAATGGTGTTAATGAAGGATTGACCAGACCGAAAACACTTTCAAGTTACATTTCCATAATTTCTGCCTTTGAATTTTTCCTCTGCAGCCAAGTCTGCGGGCAGCCAAAGGTTTAGATACACCGTCCATGACTTTAAACGTTCTTGCTAACGCTCTTTAGTGTGGCTTCTGATTGGAGACTTTTCTGTACCCAGCACAGGAATAGGTACCGTTTTTTAAATTATTCGTGGGAACCTCTAGAATGTATCCCCAAAGTGGGGGAGAAAATTTATTTCTAAATGCAAATCTGAAATATATTTTAAGTGTAACTACAGGGAGGACAATTTGGAGACGTTTGTTTTATGTAGGCACATCCGGCTTGGAAGTAAAACTTTAAGAAGAGGCCACGTAGGGACTTTTGGTAAATTAGGTTATAATCAAATAATATATATATTTTTTATTTTATTTATTTATTTATTTATTTTATTTTTTTTTGAGACAGAGTCTCACTCTGTTGCCCGGGCTAGAGTGAGTGCCGTGGCTTCAGCCTAGCTCACAGCAACCTCAAACTCCTGAGCTCAAGGGATCCTCCTGTCTCAGCCTCCCGAGTAGCTGGGACTACAGGCATGCGCCACCATGCCCGGCTAATTTTTTGTATATATATATTTTAGTTGTCCATATAATTTCTTTCTATTTTTAGTAGAGACGGGGTCTCACTCTTGCTCAGGCTGGTCTCGAACTCCTGACCTCGAGCGATCCACCCACCTCGGCCTCCCAGAGTGCTAGGATTACAGGTGTGAGCCACCGTGCCCAGCCATCAAATAATATTTTTGAATGTTATTTAACATGTGTTATTAAGCGAGGCATTGCGCAAAGCAAGGTGGTCATAGCCCAATGCCTGTAGGAGAATTAAACATGTTTGGGAGGGTCTGTATCCCAATTTGTCAAGGTTTACTAACAGTGCCTGTGAGCAGAGGAGCTACCAATTCTGGGACCCTTTTGCCCCAAAGATGGTATTTAGAAACCAGCCAAATCATTAGGCCACGTGGGATCTACCAGAACCACATAGGTCTTGCCTGAGACCTTGGTCTTTCCATTCCCAGAAGCAGCAAACAACAGTGGCAGAAACATGCAAACGGATAAAGCATGTGATTGTGCAAACACTAAAAAACAAATTAGACAAATAGAGAAAAAGCCTTTACGCTGTGTTAAAAATTAGGGACAGCAAAATGTACGTTTTTATCTACTAGCTCCCTTGGTATTCCATAAAGATTTTCTCTCGAGTAAAACAATGAGCTTTCTGGTGTGATAAATTAGCAGACACCTTCTTTGACGTGAAGTATTTCTGTGTTGCAAATCACTGATTTTATTAGGTGGCAGCTCTAGGAGCAGTCTAATGCTGCCTCATGAAAAATCCATAACAATTCAATCTAATTTTAATGATTCTGGAAAATAATAGCAGATATTTGAGAACAGCCCACTTGCTCATAGTCCCACTTTCTAGTCATGTCTGGGAAAGGGAATGTGATTGATGGACATTTGTTGCTATATATATTTTTTTAACAACGTATGAACCCAACTCAGTTTATCTTCACCTGCCCAATTCACCCATCGTCTCTCTCCTCAGCATATTGTCTTGTATCTGGTATGTGTTTACAGCTTGTTTACTTATTGCTTTGGTTTCTAATCTCACTGGAGGAAGATCAGAACTAACTCAGCTAAACATTTAAACCCATTATAACTCTTGTTCATGGAAACAATGCACACAATGGCTTGTATTTTTATGTTAGAAAATAACGGTACCTAATGTTCTTTTCAGATATGTAATTAGAGAACAGAAGGTGTTTCTAAGATAAACAAAAAAATTGATGAAAGGCAATCTTGGAATTGACTAACTCTGTTCTATTTGTCATCTAATTTATTTGTTTACTTGTGTGTAAATCTTCATTCATGTGACACCTTCATTGTGTGTGAGCCATGCTATTTTCCTGTCAGTGCAAATCCTGAGGGAACACAAAGGAGCTTGATGAATTCTCTTAAGTAGATTACTATCTTTTTTTTTTTTTTGACTGTAGGGAATAATTTATCCACTACAGGTTCGATATTGGAAAAGAACAGGACATTACTGTATTTTGGTATGTTCTGATTCTTGTGTGTTAGCACTACTGTCTGCCCATCAATTAAACCATGTGTATTTGTCACATATCCCCGGGGTTAAAGAACATGTTACTTCTCAGGTCCCACAGTTAACAATGTGATCGTGCAAACAATGGTTTAACCATGGTTTAACAATGATGACCATCCCTAGAAGTTCCTGGGCTTTCCTGGGTCAGATTCTATCTGCGTTTGTCTAGTCATACATTCCTAAACTTTTACAGCCAAATCTACTTGCTTCATCCTATTGTTCCTCAGCTGGGTAAAAGATTTATTAACGTACAGAAAGAGAGAAAGCATATCCCAGGTGTCCTGCTTATCTGGGAAACAACTGATTTGGACCGTACCATATAAAAACCTATTCTAAAAAACCCACAGGAGAAATAACTATCTTAACCTATACATTTTGGTTGATTTTTCTTGTGACAGGTGGAAATGTCAGTGAACCATTCATAAATTCTCCAAGTGAATTACAAAGAGTATTTTGTTTTTAATTGGATTTCATTTTTTAAGTATGAAAACATCTCATTGCAGCACATGATGGTGGTTGTTTTCCTCCTGAAATATCTGCTGAGTATTAGGCTGTGTGATAGTCGAACCTCTACCTTCTCTAGCGCATATCAGTAATAGTGTTGGTCTCTTCAACACATAGCTTCAGTCACTCCAATTCCTCAGTCAAACCTTAATCGATCCTGAACAAGGTGGGCTTTCTAATGGTAGACTTAGATTCCTGAGCAGGCGAGTATAGAATTACTGATGCCGTAAGTCCTGTATCCAGTGTGCTTGGAGTAATGCTTGGGTTGTTAGGCTGAGTTGCATTTGTGCGGTTTGCATGCTTTAGTGCCCATACAGTGCCTTACCAAGATGAGTATTTCTTTTATATGCTGGTTCAGTATTTCTTTTAGTGCTAGTGTGTTGCCCTCTTCTTGACGACTTCTCTGAATGCTCCCACTTGGCCTTCTGGCCTCATTTTCAAGAGACCTAAGTTGCCCGAATATAAAAATAAGATGGAAGGAAACCAATTGTCCAGACAGTAGTAAAGAACATCTCTATCGTATGTGAAAAACTTTTTTTTTTTTTTTTCTTTTTTTTGAGACAGAGTCTCACTCTGTTGCCCAGGCTAGAGTGAGTGCCGTGGCGTCAGCCTAGCTCACAGCAACCTCAAACTCCTGGGCTCAAGCGATCCTCCTGTCTCAGCCTCCCGAGTAGCTGGGACTACAGGCATGCGCCACCATGCCCGGCTAATTTTTTCTATATATATTTTTAACTGTCCATATAATTTCTTTCTATTTTTAGTAGAGATGGGGTCTCGCTCTTGCTCAGGGTGGTCTCGAACTCCTGAGCTCAAACAATCCGCCCAATATGTGAAAAACTTTTTCTGGTTTGGCATAACTCACACCCACTCTCTGAATTCACCTACTTTTCCTTATACCTGTGATATTTCTTAAATAATGGAGAGCCTGATTGGGGAGACAATTTGTGCCTTACATCCACTGTCTCCTCTTTTCTCAACTACCCCTCAGTTTCTAAAGTTCTCCACAGTTTAGAGCAATGGATGACATGGGCTTTCCTATCTAGGATGTTGGTGGTGATGAGTGTTGGAGTATAGGGAAGATGTTTAACAGTGTTCCAAGGATATATAAAACCACACGATACATCGGTATACTTCCTCAAAGGTCAAGCTATTATTTCCTAAAGTTCTACAATTTAGATTGGGTTCGGTGGGGTGGTTCTGCTGCTCTACTTGGTGACTACTGGAGCTGCGGTATTTAAGATGGCTTTTTTAGCAACATCTGGTGCCTCCGCTGCAGGAGCTGGTGGTTAGCAAGGCATCTCTCTCTCTTTCCACGTGGTCTTTCCATTAGGGTTGCTGGATCTTTATACTTGGTGGCTCAGGGCCCCTAGAGAGCATTCCAAGAGGACACGGCCCATCGTGAAAGTACTTACCAAGCTTCTGTTTAGATCATACTTGCCAATGTCCCGTCAGCCAAAGTAAGTCACATGGCCCAGCCTAGAGAAAGTGTGGGGAGAGCTTGAAATAACGAAGACATGATTCATTCTGGGGTCACCCATTGAGTAATATGCCAAATTTATGTGAATTTTAAAGACAAAACATGTGATTTCAAGATAACTGTGCTGTTACGGTGGGCCAGATCTCATCTATTCTGGATGATGAACTTACTCTTTTCTGGTGCTGACAACTGGCTCAAGACATTTTAGTATGTAGAACGGTTAAGGTTATTAAGTATGAAATGTCCCATTTCCTTAAGTACTACATTTGACAGTTGGTATCTTTGACATTCCACTTTGACACTTCTTGTTTTATGCTTACTGTGAAGATACATCCTCAGTCTTGCAGATGCACATTTGGACTTGTGATTACGTTTCGAATTTTTTAGAGGAATTTTTGTGAAACCACGGATAAGTCAAAAATTCATGTTATTTTTGAATATGAGTTCCATTGTGAAACCAGTGCAGCACAGACAGCTCAAAACGGGCCGCTGAGAGACTCCCCTGTCTGCGTGACTGGGCGTCAGCAGGCCCCACACCCGTGAAACAGCCCCCCATGGTGGGGGCTCTATCCCTGAAATCTCCAGAGCCAGCGCTGAAGCTCTTGCTGTGCCCAGGTTCTAGGCTCTGCCCCTGTAGCTCCAGGGCCCCTGCTGGGCCTATGACTCCACCCCTGAGACTCCAGGGTTGTGCTTGGACCCCAAAACCCCACTACTGAGTCCCCACCACTACATCTGGGCCAGCAGAACCTCCCTGAGGTCCAACACTTCACTGAGGACCCCCAGCCCTGAGCAGCCATCACTCCTGGACTTGGGTCGAGAGAGTTCCCAGCAAAGAACGGAGCCCCGTGATCCTGTTAACCCAGAGGCAAGAGCAGAGGTGGCAGATGAGAAGAAACCAGCAAAAGGGTAACCTGGCACAGCTTCTCCATCAGCACTTGCTGCTCCACCTTGAACTTTTCTGTTATGAAGATGGTTTCTTTCCTTCAACCTCCTGCACCAACCTCTGCTAGCTTCCAACCTTTTTCCTGCAGCTTCCTTACCTTTCTCGGCCTTCGCAGCATTGAAGAGAGCTAGGGCCCTGCTCTGGGTTAGACTTTGTGGCTTAAGGGAATATTGTGCCTGGTTTGATCTATCCAGACCACTAAATCTTTCTCCATATCAGCAGTAAAGCTGTTTTGCTTTCTTATCATTCGTGTGTTCACTGGAGCAGCAGTTTTAATTTCCTCAAGAACTTTTCCTTTGCATTCACAACTTGGCTAACTTGGGTGCTGCAAGAGGCCTAGCTTTGGGCTTATCTCGGCTTTTGGCATGCCTTCCTCGCTGAGCTTAAGCATTTCTAGCTTTTGATTTAAAGTAAGAGATGTGCAACTCTTCCTTTCCCTTGAACACTTAGAGGCCATTGTAGGTTACTAATTGGCCTAATTTCAATGCTGTTGTGTGTCAGGGAATGGGGAGGCCTGTGGAGAGGGAGAGAGATGGAGAAACGGCTGGTGGGGGGAACAGTCGGAACACACAGCATTTATTGATTAGGTTTGCTGTCTTATAAGGGCGTGGTTCTGGTTCACGGTGCTCCAAACCAATTACAATGGTAACGTCAAGGATCACTGATCCCAGATCACCATAACAGATATAATAATGCAAAAATCTGAAATATGGTGAGAATGACCAAAATGTGACACAGAGTCATTAAGTAAGCACATCCTGTTGGAAAAAGGGTGCCAATAGACTGGCTCAACACAGGATTACCACAAACCTTCAATTTGTAAAAAAATGCTATATCTGCAAAGTGCAGTAAAGTAAATCACGATAAAACAAGGCATGGCTGTATTCTCACTGGGATTATGCTGATGCATGAAGTCACTTACGGAGAACCCACATTTTCGTGATGCTGAGTTTTCCTATCAAAACCACGACGTGTCTGTTCATTTGTTCAAACCTATTTGTGTGTCTTTGGTGAGTGCTCTATGGTCTATAAACATTTGGGCTGCCGTACAGTGTGAGGAGTAGCCCCTCCCATTCCACACACAACTTCCAGGACATGTGTTTTGAGACTCATCCTCTCATTTTTGTAGCCATGGTCATTTAAACCTGGTTCTCTCTTCCTGGAAATTTGGGAGGTAGAGAGAAGAACTGCAAGCAGAGTGGTAACAGTATGGGCGTTGGAGCCACAGTGCCTTTCGTTTGAATTTGACTCTGTCATTTATCAGCTCTGTGACCATAGGTCCTCATGGGCGAAATAGAGATCTTTATCTTTCATGGAAGTAAGGAATGCATGAGATAAACATGGAACGCAGTTAGCGCAGTGCCTAGCGTGAGTAAGAGCTCAATTTAAGGGGTAGCCGATCTTGTCTGGGGCACCGAATATTCCCAGGGACTATTCTGGTAGTGAATAATTTCCAGTATAAAATTAAAAACCAGGCCGGGCGCGGTGGCTCACGCCTGTAATCCTAGCACTCTGGGAGGCCGAGGTGGGCGGATCGTTTGAGCTCAGGAGTTCGAGACCAGCCTGAGCAAGAGCGAGACCCCATCTCTACTAAAAATAGAAAGAAATTATATGGACAGCTAAAAATATACAGAGAAAAAATTAGCCGGGCATGGTGGTGCATGCCTGTAGTCCCAGCTACTCGGGAGGCTGAGACAGGAGGATCGCTTGAGCTCAGGAGTTTGAGGTTGCTGTGAGCTGGGCTGACGCCACGGCACTCACTCTAGCCCGGGCAACAAAGTGAGACTCTGTCTCAAAAAAAAAAATAAAAAAAAATAAAAAAAAATAAAAACCATGTCACAGGCTTTATGACATGTTGGTGACATCATACGTTACGTATATTGGGAAAAAATCCATCCGTCTTCCACCTGTGTTAATTTCAGTGGTTCCTGGCAATAACATGCTATTTTGAGCTTTTCCTTTTTTCCCATGAGTTAGCATTTTTTGAGACTTGATAACCTGCAAGTCGTGGCAGAAGCTTTGCTGGTCTCAACAGTGACGGATCATCTCTTCCCGGAAGCCATCGGTCAGCAGCAGCTAACAAGAACACGGAGCGGGGCGGGAGCGGGGCGCGAAGGTCGCTTTCCTGGGTTCGCTGACTGCTTGCTGCGAATCCTTTTGATGTGATAGAAATTTCTGCTGACTTCATGCAAACAGCAGCAATAACCGGACCCTCACTGTCTACTGAGCACTCCGTCACAGGGTTCAAAGTGAGCAGAAGGCCTGTCTCAGGGGTCGGGCCTGGCTGTGTGTGTGCGCTGGGGACACGGGCCTGGCTGACTGGTCAGTCTGTAGATTGGAGAGAGGTGGCCCCACGAGTGCTCAGCTACCAGGGAGGGTGCAGGGCTGGGTGTGCTGGTTCACCCCACAGGAGGGTCAGCACAGGGAAACCGAGGTAGGGGCAGGAATGAAGTTAAGATTCTGTGTCGGAGAACAGGGGGTGACATTCGGTGCCGTGGCCGATAGACCAAGACGAGGCAGCCGTGTGATCTGCAGGCCTTGGTTGAACGAGTGCAGACAGGGGAGGCGGCAGGGCAGAGGTAAGCCAAGGTCCCAGGCAAACGGCCAGCGTTCCTCCTGGGAGGCGGTGGCACTGACAGGCTGTGGCGTGTGGTGCCACCAGTTTTAGAGGGCAGCACAGGACACCCCCGGGGGTGGAGCCGGTGAGCAGGGTCTCAGAGGAGCCCTGTCCTCGGGGGGGAGAGGCTCTGTGCGTGCAGTTGGCAGCCCTGCCCTCTGTGAGTGATCCCGCTGCACAGCACAGGGCTGGACTCGCCCCTGCAGCCCCCGATTCACCCAGTGTTCGGGGTGCTCCGAGCGCCTTCCTCGTTACGGCCCTTTCCCTAGGACGACGATGCCGGTGGCTTCCCATCAGCTCTCGCGCTTTGCATTGTTTTCCCAGAAGTGATTACGGACTTGGGCTGATTCAACCACACTTTCTGGTCTCCTGGTAGCCTGCAGGAGACAGAGGTGTCAGAGTGACACCAGGTACCGCCTATACGCTCACGCTTCCGTGAGATTCGTACACGCACACGCGTTCATTTACTCAGCTAAAAATCCTTGTTGCAAACCCAGTAGGGAGCAGGCACCGCTTTGTGCTATAGATGTACAAATATTTCCGTATAAAGATACGTCTGTATATTGTCAGCCTATGAAACCTCCTCTTACCCGGAGGTCGGGAAGGCGGCAGCCTCAGCCGTTCAGGACACACACTGGGAACTGGCCGCAGGAGAGGCTTGAAGCTGCGACCTGTGCAAGACATCACTCCGTGGGAGACAGAATTGCCCTCAGGCAGTTGCTCAGAACAACCGTGCGTGGACGCGGCTGCGGACAGTGGCAGGATCCGCTGACTTCTGCGAGAAATGACAGCTGACAGCAGAGCGGGGAGACTGAAGAACTCTTGAAAGCAGAAGCATTTTGTAAAAATTTTCTCTAGTTCTTTGGCACAATGGTCCGAGGCCGTTTAGTTTAGGAGGAAACAACCAGGAAGTGACCTTTGGCCGCAGTCAGTACCTCGCCGAATAGCGCAATCATCGGTGTTCACGATGCTATGAGCTGGTATTTGCATAGCTTTCCTACACACCGCTCTTTCCGTTTTGTGTTCTTATTAAATCAACACAAAATCCCGATGGCAGCACACATGAGAATCACCGGGAGGGCTTGTTAAAACACAGATCAGCGCCCTCCCCACGGGGTTTCTGAGTCGGTAGGTCTGGAGCGGGGCCCAAATCTGTCTTGTTAGCAAGTTCCCACGTCCCGGGGCTGCTGTCAGCTGGGGCCACACTTGGAGAACTGCTGCCCGCGGGATGTGTGTGGCCTCTTGGGTTGCTGCTATCTGTGTTTTGCACAGGAGGAAATGGGGTTTCAGAGAAGCTGAATTCCCCAACCGAGGTCACGCAGGCGGCAGATTTCAGACCCCAGTTTAGGTCGTCTGAGAATGAATAACCCGTATGCTTTTCAACTATGTGCTATTGACTCAGATTTTTTTTTTCCTTTAAAAATTAAGGAAGGGTTTAATGCATTTTAGATTTGCACCAAAATATTTGGAATTAAAACCTTGCCATTTTAGTATATTAGAAAATTTGTGTATACGGCATATATTCCTCCTCGACAACACTAGATGGGGTGTTCGCGTGTCTGGCCTCTGTAGCACTTAGAACGTGGAAATGAATGCTCAGAAGCTGGGGGGCTGGATGGAAAAGGAATGCACGGAGGAAGTATTGTTTTTGAAGTGACAGGTGCAGGTGCAAATCCTTTGGAAAAGAGTCATGAAGCAGTGGGAATCATGAAATTTAGCAGAGCAGAAGGAAGCTGGTGTTTTAGGAGCATTTCCCTACATGGATAATTCAGCTAACCGGGAATGGTTATATGGGCTTTGACTTGATGTTGCCCTTCTTGGAGCCTACAGGGGTCTTTTCCAACCGAACGTGCATTGTGCTTCCAGGTTTGGGATGTCTGAGAAAACTTATTCTGTTTATGTTTAAGGGTCCATTTTCGTTCTGTGAGTGATCTCCCAAGTCCCAGCTAGAGAATTACGAAGAAGCCTCTTTAGAAAGAATCTCTAAAGGCATCTTAAAGAAAATCCTGGGATCATCCATATCCTTTCATTTCAAGACGGTGACAACTGCCATTCGTGCAGAGACGTGACATGTCTCTTTCAGGGTATCACCAGGCTGTGTCCAGCAGGGTTCGGTCAGAAAAACAAAACCCCCATAAGGCATTTCAAACATGAAAAGAACTAGCGAAGTCACAGAGGTGCTTACAAAGCTATGGGAAAGGCTGGAAGAGTGACAATCATGGGGACCGCCAGTGGCTTCAGTTCACTGCCACAGAGAAGCAGAGAGCTGGTGCCACCCAGAGACAGGAAACCGTAGGGGATGAGGTTGGTGGCCTCAGAGCTTCCCCCGGCTCTGGGCGGATAAATGAGAGGGAAACAAAGCGGCCACTGCAGAAACACATCTGGGGACTCACGTGTCCCTATCTGCCACCGCTGTCGGAGGAAGCAGAAAGAACAGCTGTTTCCCTTCTTCCACCGTGCCAATCTTGCAGGAGTGCACTCTCTCTGCTGAAGTGTAAGACATGTCCAGTTTAACAGGATTCACTTGGAAAGTTAAATTGTATCACTGCTCATATGTGGCTGTGGCTTCAGCATTTCTCCACTAGGGGTGGACATGTGGAGTCTTGTTGGAAGTGGAAGTCTTTGCATCTCATTAATAAACCTCTGAGCTGTGAAATCTCACTGCGTTTGCAGTTTCTGGATTTGATTTTGCTTGACAGGTATTAATGACTTATTGATTACATTTTTATTTATAGTTAAAGCTTAATTCATGGGAATCTTGCTAAGCCGGGAGCCTCCATTAATTGCATACCCCACCACCACTCCACCATCCCATACACTTACTTCATTTGGAATGAAGTTTTATCACTAGAAAACAGGCTGAGTGAAAGTTTTAATTTTTATCCAAGAAATTAAAGAATATACCCAGTTAAGCAATGAATACATGTCTGGTGTGGTCTGAATGTGACCTCCAAAGTTGTGTGTTGGCAACTTAACGCAACAGTTGCTGAGAGGTGGGACGTGTAAGAGTGATTAGGTCAGGAGGCCTGTGCCCTCACAAATGGATTAATGTTGTTACTGCAGGAGTGGGTTAATTATTGAGAGAGTGGCTCTGTCATAGTTAATAAAAGCCAGTTTAGCCCCCTCTCGTTCTCTTGCTCTGCAATGTGCTTTCTTGCCCTCTGCCCTCTGCCCTCTGCCCTGGGGTGATGCAGCAGGAAGGCCCTTGCCCGATGTGGCCCTTGACCTTGACCTTTCAGCCTCCAGAGCTGTAAGAAATAAATTTCTTTGCTTTGTAAATTATCCAGTCTATGGTACCTTGTTATAGCAACACTAAGTGGCCTAAGACAATGTCTATTGCACAAAAATGGAAAAATATAGAATATTTTAATATATTTCTATAAGTAAATATATATATTTGTTTAATCTGTCTTCCTTTATTGGAATTTTAGTTGGTTACAGTTTTTGTTTTTTGCTTTAATTACCAATGCTGATATGAATACTCTGATACATATCTCCTACGATAAGCGGTAGCCTTGCATAAATTTCTAGAAGTGGATTTTTAGCATATAAAATGACATACTTTTAGAAGATTTTTAAAGTACGTATTTATAAATTGCCTTCCAGAAAGATTAGACACTTTTATTCTCTTACCAGCTGTGAATAAAAGTTCCCCATTCCCTGAACTCTCACTCGTATTGGATTTTATATTTAAAAAAGCTTTGCTTGTCAGATTACTGATAGATAAAAATAGCATTTAATTGTTTTAATTTTATTTTTGTAGGTTATTAGAGAGGATGAACAACACAGGTTTGAACAGCACAGGTCCACTTGGAATTTCTTCTGCCTGTGCCCAGAGACAGCAAGACCAACACTTCTTCCTCCTCCTCCTCAGCCTGCTCTGTGACAACAAGGATGAAGACCTTTTTGATGACCCACTTCCGGTTAAGGCACAGTAAATATATTTTCTCTTCCTTATGATTTTTTTAATAATATTTTTTCTCTAGCTTATTTTATTGTAAGAGTACAGTGTGTAGGCTGGGCGTGGTGGCCCACGTCTGTAATCCCAGCACTTTGGGAGCTCAAGGCAGCAGGATCGCTTGAGGCCAGGAGTTCGAGACCAGCCTGGGCATCATAGTGAGACTCCGTCTCTACAAAAAAATTTTAGAAATTAGCCGGGCATGGTGGCTCGTGCCTGTAGTCCCAGCTACTCAGGAAGCTGAGGCAGGAGGATCCCTTGAGCCCCGGAGTTTGAGGTTGCTGTGAGCTATGATCGTGCCACTGAGCCACAACGTAGGTGAAAGAGGGAGACCCTGTCTCAAAAAAAAAAAAAAAAAAAAAGAAAAGAAATAAGAAAGAATATAGTATATAATACATATAAAATATATTTGCTTACTGGAAACACAGTGTTTAAGAAAAACAAAAAAACCCCCAAAAAACCAAAATATATTTGCATTGACCATTTATGTTATTGGTAAGGCTTTTGGTCAACAGGAGGTTATTGGCAGTTAAGTTTTTGGGGAGTCAGAGTTATATGCAGATTTTCTTTTTTTTTTTTTTGAGACAGAGTCTCACTCTGTTGCCCAGGCTAGAGTGAGTGCCGTGGCGTCAGCCTAGCTCACAGCAACCTCAAACTCCTGGGCTCAAGCGATCCTCCTGTCTCAGCCTCCCGAGTAGCTGGGACTACAGGCATGCACCACCATGCCCGGCTAATTTTTTCTATATATTTTTAGCTGTCCATATAATTTCTTTCTATTTTTAGTAGAGATGGGGTCTCGCTCTTGCTCAGGCTGGTCTCGAACTCCTGAGCTCAAACAATCCGCCCACCTCGGCCTCCCAGAGTGTTAGGATTACAGGCGCGAGCCACCGCGCCCGGCCTATATGCAGATTTTCAACTGCGTTGGTGAGCCAACCTCCACATTCTTCAAGGGTCAACTGTATTTGTATTAATATTTATGTGTATTGTTCAAGAAGTTTGTGGATAAAATCTCTGAAGTAAATTCTTACAATAGAAAGTATGTGCACGTAAAATTTTGGTGAATGATGCCAAGAGCACTCATGATATGGTGCCAATTTATTTTCTTACCAAAAAGGAATGGTATAGAAATATATAAGGATGTTTAAAATATATTTCCATTAAAAATTACTCACCAAATAGGTCATATTTACCTAGTTTCACACTGGAGTTCTACACCAGCCTCCTAGACGTAAAAGGTATAGGAGGGACTCATTCAGAAATTACTGCAAAATCAGAATTATTTCATGAAATAAGGTAAGTAGATAATAAATCTACACATTTTCCATTTTTTAAGTCATAGCTCTTACATAATTTTCCTTAGGAGATTGTTTCTAATATTTCAATCATTTTTAGCGTTGGGAACATTTTGCTGGCATTTCCCTTCCTCCGAGTTACTTCTGTTTTCCCTGATTTAATGCTCTTTTAATCATATTGAATACCTTCTCTCATTTCCTGTTAGGGGTTATTTTGCTTTTCCGCTCCTCACGTGCTGCCTGATTATTCCCGTGTGGGTGTGTGCGCCCTCGGCCCGGCACTGTAACCTCTGCCCACCTTGGTACGTGGTCTTGCCGCTCGATGTTGTCTTCATGCCTTTCAGTATTTCCCTTGATCACTAGAGCCTTCTGCATGTGGGAGGTTAGTTATTGAAGTAATAATTATTTATGAGACCTAACGTGATTAATTCTGTTATTTCTGCTATGAATGTAAATAACGTCTCTCAATTCACATGTGATCTTCTTAAGTGACTCGTTTGATAAAATACGATCTCTTTACGTAATTATTGTGCGCATTCTTTTTTCTTTTTGAAAAACCACTTATTGAGGAATGCCTGCCGAACAAAAAGCTGTGCGTAGTTAATGTCTGCAGCTTGAGGAGTTTAGAGATAAGTATACATCAGTATATCCATATCTATCACCTCAAATGGCTTCCTCCTGCCCTCTTTACTTATTATTTTTTTATGATAAGAACACTTAACATAAGAGCTATCCTCTTAGCAAATGTTTAAGCGTGCAATACAGATTTGTTATTGTTCACATGCTTTATTAATGAGCACTCACTAATGATTTTTCAAAATAATTCTGACAGCTTTACATTTCATATATTATTGAGTCATCTGTGTAATGACTGCTTACTTGAAAAAGACAAGATGGCTTCATAGTTTTGTGGAAAATACCAGGTTGTCATCTGACAGCAATAAAAATATGGTAACAAATATTATTAACAGTTATGGGAAGTTCTGGTTTTCTCTTTTTGCTTACCTATGTTTAAAAATTTATTTATAATAACCACGTATTGCTTTGTTTAAAAAGATATCATTTTATTTTTTATTTTTATTTATTTATTTTTATTTCATCTTATTGTTATGGGGGATACAGAATTGCAGGTTACATACATTGCCCATGTACTGCCTTTCCCCCCAAGTCAGAGCTCCAGGCGTGTCTGTTCCCCAGGTAGTGCGCGTTGCACCCGTCATGTAGGTATATATCCCTCCCTTCCCCACCCCCCCAAAAAGATATCATTTTAAATGTCATGTGTTTTTCCGCAGAGCTCAGAGGAGATCCATGGAGAGAGAGAGAAAGAAGGGAGTGTAGGGTATAAGATGCTAGTTCACAATTTACAGTTCTGTTCTCTCAACGAATTGAGAAAAAATAATTTTTATGTTCTTTACCCTTTTTAGAAATGGATTAGTTAAGCAGGTGAGCATATTTAATTTTCCAGTTTTTATGGCCTTGTATATGGAAAGAAAACATGAACACTCGAGACTTTCTACTTGCAAATAGCCTTTTCCATTTTTCCTGACGAGGAGTAAACACATTCTGAAATGAATAGATGGAGCATCCGTGTTAGTTTGCTAGGGCTGCCATAACAGAGTATACAAACTGGGTGGCGTAAACAACAAATTTATTTTCGCACAGTTCTGGAGGCTAAAAGTTCAAGATCCAGGTGTTGTCAGGGTGGTCCTTCTGAAGGCCGTCTTCTTTTTGTGCCTTGACATAGTCTTTGCTCTGTCCATGTCTGTGTCCAGATTTCCTCTTTTTAAAAGGACATCAGTCATACTGGATTTGGGCCCACCCCAGTGACCTCATTTTAACTTCACTCTGTAAAGCTCCACACTCTATATGAGGTCATATGCTGAGGTGCTAAGGTTTAACATATGAATTTTGAGGGGACACAATTCTGCCCATAACAGCATCTGAGAAACTTTCCTATCTGTTGAGATGCCCTTTGGTTCTCTAACCACGCGGTGGCTCTTATCTAGTAGGATTTAACTTCTTTTGAGTTCAGGCTTCCTTTGAGAATGAGAAGTAGGGGGCCTGCTACCCAGGGAAATGCACATGTGTACTAAATTTCACATCAAGGAGTTTGTGAACAGCTTCCCCTATTCCCAGACCTATTCGTGCACCCCAAGGACCCCTGGTACAGACGATATTCAAACCATAGACTCAGGGAATTCAGTGATCAAATCCATCAACTAGCTATTTGCACGTCACAAAACTTAGCAAGTTTCATCAGCACTAAATCACAGTTTTAGCTCTTTCACCTAAATGTTGACAATTGAAGGAACTGAAAGCAGCCCTGTAAAATTCATCCTCACTCCAGCAAAATCAAACTCTAAGCACATGTCAGCAGCTCTTCTGAGTGACTGGAGCAGTTCTTTCCGTTTCTAAAGGTGTCTCCTGACGCCAGATTCTAAGCACAGATCAGCAGCGAGGGGTGTCAGTCTTGCTCTCAGCATTTCCTGGATCTGGGCCTGTCCCGGGTGAGATGCGGCCATGCTTGGGTACATCTGGAGCTCCGATGGGTTGTGGTCCAGCTTTGTTCCGTAGTGGAGAGGAGGACCGTTGGCCAGTTGGGTGGACTTTCCACCTGGGGCTTTCCATATAGAACCTGAATTCCTTCGGTGCTGAAGGCTCAAAAGGAACTAACTTAGTATTACTTGAAGCAGAGTCGGATTTCTAGGGGCTGGCTCTCCAACCAGTCCCTGACAGTGAGCAGAATTAGATACCTCTAGCCTTGTTTATAAACAAGACGGAAATATCAAAGTCATCATTTATAGGACTGAGCTCAAGAGGGGCTCTAAACGATATCTATAGAGCTTTCGATAGAGTGTGTAGACTTGAATTAATGTATAGACCTGGTGCAGAGAATATTTAAATCACCCTGTTTTTCTTCTGGTACATTATATCAACATGTGTATCAATCTGAGGTCAGTCCAGTCATCAGTTTTTTGTTTTGTTAGTACAAAGCTTTGGCAAAGTTTGTGAGCCAGGAAAAAAATTAATATTTGGGTTCATTTTATTTCAGTGCTCTGAGACATCATTTAGTTTCAGCTTTTCTTTTACAGTTCATTTAGATTTGATTTAAGTCCATTGTCTAAACAAAATTTAAAATGCTTATTCAAGAATACAATGAAAATGGAAATCACGTAAAATTCCACATTATATAGCTACATCAAAATTTTGTACACAGGCCAGAAGTATAGTAAAGGGAAAAAAATGTTTATAAATGCATGGGAAACTTTAAAATTAAATATAGATTTTTAATGTTATTTTAGTTTTTTTTTTTCTTTTTTTTTTTTTTTGAGACAGAGTCTCACTCTGTTGCCCGGGCTAGAGTGAGTGCCGTGGCGTCAGCCTAGCTCACAGCAACCTCAAACTCCTGGGCTTAAGCGATCCTACTGCCTCAACCTCCCGAGTAGCTGGGACTACAGGCATGCGCCACCATGCCCGGCTAATTTTTTCTATATATATTTTTAGTTGGCCAGATAATTTCTTTCTATTTTTAGTAGAGACGAGGTCTCGCTCTTGCTCATGCTGGTCTCGAACTCCTGACCTTGAGCGATCCACCCGCCTCGGCCTCCCAGAGTGCTAGGATTACAGGCGTGAGCCACCGCGCCCGGCCTATTTTAGTTTTATGTGACTGTATTTTATTTTCTTTGTCCCTTTTATTCATCTGAAAACTTATGTAGTTTTAAACCTATGTTGTTACGAATATGTTTTTACTGGAAACTTACGGCATGCTAAAAATTATTAACAAAATCTAATTTTACTCAAAACAGATTGATTCAATAATGTATGAAATAAACCTGTGCAATATAGAAGACAAATTTGTTTAAAGAAGGGAATTAGAGGTCCTATACTTGATCAATTAAGGCAGTATCAATATTAATATTTTTATTTCCTTTCTAAAACATGAAAACCTTTTCACTGTACAGGTTGATTTTTTGGTTACTTAATCAACTCTTAATTGTCTGTGCTATTTAGGTAAAGAAAATCATGAATATACAAAATTAATGTTTTTTTTCCTATCAAGACTCTCAGGGGGAAAGGCTTATGGGTTAGATGTTACGTGAAATAAATACTCAAAACGATGCTTATATGCTAAACAATTATCAACTTTTAATCTTGCTAATGGCAATAGTATTTACAGTTTTGGATACAGGCAGCAAGAATTCCTTAGAAGTGATTGTTTTAAAAGCCTAACTCAGATTTTATTCAGATTTCTTTCTTTTCTTTTTTTTTCTTTTTAGCACTGCCCACCATGAGCTCAATTGTTTACACTTCATCAGTTTTCCCAAGTCTTTTCTTCTGTTCCAGGATCCAAGCCAAGTTACCTCATTGCATTTAGAGTGCGTTTTATTTTATCGAGTCATTTCTGTTGTTCCCACATTTTATAAAAATTGCCAAACAACAGAAATGGTGACCATTCCATGTGTGTAGGTGTGTTGGATATTTTTTTCCCTCCTCTGTGGCAGAATAGCAAAAGTAATCTTGGAATCAAAGTGACCTGAACTGTTGTTTTTTAAGTAACCCGAATTTTAATCCCAGTACTGCTACTTAATTTGGGGGCTTTGATTAAGTCACCCAAGCTCTGTAAACTTCAGTTTCATCTATAAAGTAGAAATAATGATGATATTGATACCGATCTCACCCACTTGTAAGGACTAAATGTGAATATACAATAAATTGCAGTAGTGATTTTTGGTTTTATTATTCCTTATTGTCTGATGAAGATACTAAAGAGAAGAGAATTATCCACAGAGCAGATGGCCAAGGAGGATTTTTAGAAATGGGGGAGGAGGAATAGCACAGAAAAATCACAACTTGAAAAATCACCTCCGAAATCATCAAGAATCAGTTGCTCAGAGAAATTAAGCAGCTCTCCTATTTCTTGCCAGCACATTCATATCAAAGTGTGTAACATCGGGCCTGTTTTGTTACTTGGCATGTTACCGGCCATTTGTAAAGAAAATGTTCAGCAGCTGTTGCTCTGGGAGGCAGATGGATGGATGACATTTATGAATCGTATTTTTCTGACGGAGAAACTGAGGCACAAAGTGGTTAATTTGTTTTTCCCAGCCTTCCACGTCCATGAAACATCAGATCTGAGATTACAGTTCATGAATACCTGCTGCCTTCCAGCTATGAGCTGCAGAGAGGAACTGCCGGTGGAGGAGACTGCAAACATGAGGGCTCGCAGGGAGGCCAGCTGAAGAGCCGAGCTTTTGTGTCTGGTGCAGATGGCCAACTGGTAGCGCCTACCAGGGCTTCCCTCCCCGCAGCCACCCACCCTCAAGTGACAGCTTTTTGCATCTTCTTGTCTAATTAAACCACCAACAGAGAATGCCAGTTTTCTGCTTGTGTGACACCTCTGAATATTAAGTAGCTTTTGTAATTAATTATTTTCTGAAAGGCTTGATCCTCCATGATTAAATAAATCTTTGAGAGTTAATAATAGGTTAGCGTGGTGTATGGGCTGAAAAACACCGTGAGCACCAACCTGACTCCAAGGGAAGAACTCTGCATCCAATGGAGTGTCTCTATTGATCAATCCCTGATGATCTGAGTGCTCCCAGTACGAACATCACAATGTGTTTTTGCTTCTCTCTATATTCGCGTGCACCCAAGTGGAACCAATAGTTTCTGCACAGGGTAAGGTAGAAAAATGCAGATCTGCTTAAATAACTTACTGCCCAACGAGGCAGTCTGCGCAGCACGTGAGAATATGCCGTAACCCGCTGTCTGGCTCCCGCTGCCCTCAGGGTTGAGACTGCGATGCCGTTTGGTGACTTTTGTGTCTTTGTGACATCGAGACCAGAGAAGGGATGTTGGCAAGGCCCAGCATCAACAGCATGGAAAGGTGCCTCGAATCAGGCGGCCATGTTCTCCGGAGGGCTCACGGGGTCTTGCAGAGCTGGCCCAGCCTGGGGACAAGCCAGTGTGCCACTGCTGGTGTGTCTAGACGGAGGCTGCCCTTTTTGCTCTGGAGAGGCGTCCGGGGAAGCAGGACAGACCTGCCACTGCAAGATGTTCTGCCTTCCGGAGCTGGCATCACGTGGCCTGGCTTGTTGGGTGAGGCTGTTCAATCTTAGCCTGCAGGAGTCTAAGTTGTTTGCTGCCCAAACTGGATAGCGCAAGTGTTTAGCCAGCAGCAGTGTCGGGGAGGGACTTTGAGTGGAGTTAGGTGAGCAAAAATGGAAACGGGGTCGTGCTCACACTCTCGCTTAAAGACTGTTTCCTGCCCTTTCCCTTCCCCCTGCCCCAATCTCTTTCCTCCTTCCTGCTTTCCCTATCCCTGTCTCTCCCCTTGTCCGCTTGTCCTGGATTCGTATTCTTGCTTGGCTAGCGTCAGTATTTTCTTGCTTAGATTTCATCTTCGAGAATGGCAGGATCGTACCTTAGCGTTGTAGAATTTTAGACCTGGGTGACGTCTTGTGAGTTCTGGATCCGCCATGGAGAGTCTTGAATCTTTAAGATTCTGGAAAGATTCCAGGGTTCCTCCCGGGGGTTTGACTTTTTGTTAGAGAAACCTAGGAGTGCTATCGGGCTCAGAAGCTTAGGTAAGGATAATGGTTCTGATGACAATTCTCCTCGTAATAATTAACATTCATCGAATGATGTGCACTCTGTAGATCTTGTCTTTTGATACAGCAGTGAATTTTTAACAGGTACTATATCTGTATTGTTCAAAATTCAAAAATTTTAAGAGGTATTTAGTAAAAATTTCCCCTCTCCCATCCATTGAGTTGCCATCTCTCCCCAAAATAAAAGGCTCTTATTCATTTCTTGTATATCCTCCCAGAGATATTTTATGCATAACAAGAAAATATGGATATGTACATACATATATCTTTCTCCTATTTCACAGCACAAATAGGAACACATCGTACATTGTTCTGCGCTTCAGGCATTGTCTTTACTTAATCCTCGCCGCAGTTCTGTGTGGAGGAAGCCGCTAATACCCCAGTTCACAATTAGAATTCAGCTCTAGCTGAGCGATTTGCTCAGGGCAATACAGCAGGACGGTGGAGCTGGGGTAACCCCGGCTGTCTAACTTGATCAGCTGTGACCTTCATCACGGGGCCATCCCGCCTCGCCCGAGCTGGTCTGGGCGTTCCAGGGGTCCTGCTGGTTTGCACGGTGACTGCTGACCACAGACCCCAGCCAGGGGGAGGAAAGGTGGCGAAAGTTGTTCAGCTCTGCATCCGTTGGCGTTTTTTCCCCCAGGAACTAACAGACTGTATCTGTTTTCAGCTATTATAAACCTTCATGAACACCTCGGTACATATATTCACGAAAATTGTGCTGTTTTTCAATGCTGTCTTTGGCAAGGTGTGTAGAGCAAGGTCTGTTTTTACTACAGATAACCCTGACTTTACAGAGACAGATGTTGATAAAAGGGAGTGAAAAGAGAATACCTTGCTTTGAGTTAAGGTGAGCAGCGTCTGGGCACAGTGACCAGCTCCAGGGAACTCAGACCAAACTCAGCATCACTGTCGCTTTGCCAATTTCATTATTTTATTTTATTTTTTTTTGAGACAGAGTCTCACTCTATTGCCCAGGCTAGAGTGAGTGCCGTGGCGTCAGCCTAGCTCACAGCAACCGCAAATTCCTGGGCTCAAAGGATCCTCCTCTCTCAGTCTCCCGAGTAGCTGGGACTACAGGCATGTGCCACCATGCCCGGCTAATTTTTTCTATATATATTTTTAGCTGTCTACATAGTTTCTTTCTATTTTTTTTAGTAGAGATGGGGTCTCGCTCTTGCTCAGGCTGGTCTCGAACTCCTGAGCTCAAACGATCCGCCCAACTCGGCCTCCCAGAGTGCTAGGATTACAGGCGTGAGCCACTGCGCCCGGCCTGCCAATTTCACTTGCCAACCAGAGTCCCTAGATGTCAAGGATGCTGCTCTTTGTCCCTCCCTGCCAGTCACGGTTCTGCTTAGTGGAAGCCTTGGAAATATCTCTCCAATAAATCAGCCCAACAGCCAAACATCCAAACCAGACCAGAGCTGATATTGTGGAAAGTAAATCGGATGGTTTACAAAAAAGAAAATACAGAAAACAAAGTAACAAATATCCATGTATCTATCATCTAGAAGTAATACTTGCTAACAAATTGTCACATGTGATTTTTAAAATATGAAATACGATATCACAGCGTACTTAGGATTTTCTCTTAACAACACTGTGGAGCCCTTGTCCTGCCTGCTGGCAGTGCTGGGACGTGAGTCACCGGGGGCACAGCCACAGATCTTTGCCACCACGACACCAGAGGGGGAAGCGTGAACAGGAGCCAAGCGTAGGTGCTTACCGGGTAGCATCAGATGGGCAGACTGATGAAATAAGAACACACCTTCCCTGTATGTGGACATTCAGTAACGGAGTTAGGAAGGTACCAACCGAATTCCAGACCACGAAACCTCAGTGAACAAACCTTTTGGGAAAACAGCTCTTGTATGTTACAGCCAGGGGCATTTTTAAAGGCTTCAACATTTGCAGAGACTACTTGGCTTGTGGAAGGGGTTTGGAATTCATGATGAATTCATAAATAACTCCTCATATTCCCAAGTAAGTTTCTCCTCCTCCTTCCCTGTTCCGCTAAACCCACTGCTGAGTCGCATGAGTCAGAAACCAGGGGCTCTTCCTAGAATTCTCCTTATCTGATACATCCGATTGATTTAGCCTCTGAAGAACTGCTCAAATCTATTCCCTTCTCTTTATGCTGACTTCCCCTGTGCTTACTGGGACCCTGGCTCCTACTGTTTCAGCTGGCTAACTCCTGCTCATGCTTCACGACTCAACCGTGGCAACTTCTCCTTGAGGGAATCTTTGATTACCTCTTCCAGCGGGGCTGTCTGTCCATTTTTATGTCCATCCTTCCTGCTCTACTGCAAACTCCGAATCCTATTAAACTCTGCATTGCAGCATCAAAAATAGCACCTGCACCTAGTTGATGGTTGTAAGTGTTCATTGAGTGCCAGGTCAGGGTGGCAGGGAAAGAGGCTGGACTACTGTTCAGAGCGCCAGCGGGGTGACCAGATCCAGGCAGCATGTGGACTCCACGTTGCTGCTGGAGCGTCAGTGAGCTGAGCCGGGGCGTCCCCAACACAGGCACGAGCGGGTGCCTTTGCCGCACCCGCGTGGTCTCCTCTGGTAGGAGGATGTGGCGGGCAGGGCACCAGGTATGTTTGAGAGTATTTGCTCCGTTTCTGAGAGCCTCTGGGGACCACACAGACTAGGTCACTGGGGTTGGGAGAGACAGTGTGGGCTTCATGTCACTGGGCAGGGGGAAGGGAAAGCTGGCAGTGCCGGGTGGCACAGATGTCACGGAGCACTGTAGGAGTGCACGGGAACGGGAGCGAATCTTGCACGGAAGGGATTGCTAAGAAGCCATGCGCCGCCTTCTCTTTATCTTCTTGCTCCTTTTTTCCTCTTCATTTCTCTTCTTCTTCCTCTGTTTTTTTTCCCTTTAGTTATGACAGACATAATAATATGTGGTCTGTGAACACCGTAATAAAAGGGCTCCAAATAACCTTTTAATAGTCGTGGTAGAGAGAAAAAAGGTAGAGAACATCTCTAGAAGTGCAAGATAAATCTGGACTCAGGGGGAGAGTTGAAATTAGCAGATGAAAAATAAAGTGGTCCCTTCATTAGGTTTGGCACCACCAGCTTGAAAATCAATTATAAAGCAAGCACTGCATTATGTAACACACATTTCCTTGGTGCATAAATCTAGTATCATTATTGCTGCTAAAATAAAGTACAAGACCAAGATCATGGCTTGTGAACCCAAACGGGAAAATATGTAGGGTTAGGATATGGTACCATGCTTAATCTCTCTCAGCTCCTGACAATCGTGCATAAGATACTGAGTTTGTTTGGGCATTTGTGGATGAGAATTTGCCTAAAATAGTTATGACCTCTTGTGAATAGTTTGAGAAGCTCACGATGAATATGAGACTTCAGAGCGTTTATATCCCAGGTAAAACCACCAGTGCTAGGAGAAGACTACGTCAGAATTTCTGTGGTACTGAATTTATAATGTTTTTTTTTTTTTTACATTTTCTATATTTAGTTTAAAATTGTCCAAAGTTATTGTTTTCTGTGTTTAAAATATGTCCAAAGGCCAGGACATCATTGCAGTGTCTTTACTCACTGTTTTTCACCACACGGTCTTTTGACCTGCATTAGAATAACCTGAAGCGCTCGGTTTTTTTTTTTCTTTTTTTTTTCCTCTTTTTTTTTTTCCATTTTTCTTTTTTTAGACTTTTTTTTTTTGAGACAGAGTCTCACTTTGTTGCCCAGGCTAGAGTGAGTGCCGTGGCGTCAGCCTCGCTCACAGCAACCTCAAACTCCTGAGCTCAAGGGATCCTCCTGTCTTAGCCTCCCAAGTAGTTGGGACTATAGGCATGCGCCACCATGCCCGGCTAATTTTTTCTCTCTATATATTTTTTAGCTGTCCATATAATTTCTCTCTATTTTTAGTAGAGATGGGGTCTCACTCTTGCTCAGGCTGGTCTCGAACTCCTGAGCTCAAACGATCCGCCCACCTCGGCCTCCCAGAGTGCTAGGATTACAGGCGTGAGCCACCGCACCTGGCCAAGCGCTCGTTTTTGATGAAGATTCCTGGGCTCCACCTCGGGTCTATAAGATTGGAACGCGGTGGAGCAGGCCCTGGGCCTCTGCGGTTTGTTCGAAAGCCAGCAGGGCCATTTTCTGGGGCATCCTGCCCTGTGCAGGTGCTGGCCCGTGTCACGGTAGCACGGACTGAAGTGAGGAGACAGCCCTTAAGCTCTGAATGATGTTGGAGGGAAGGTGGAGTTTGCGGCCAGAAACTGGCGAACTGGGGTCAGAAAGAGTAGGTGGTGCTGTTCAGGCCACGAAAATGGCAACGCTGGTGACCTTGAGGGAGGCTGACTGAGGGCTCCTGGATGGCCGTGGGTCACCCTGACCTGCGGAGATGATAAAGCAGCGGCTCCAGCGGCGCCCGTGACCCTGGAGGTGCTGGTGCCGGAGAGTCTTAACCATAATTGTATTTGGCTGCTTGACTCACGCATAGGAGGTTTTCTTCCGAGTATAGTCCTGACCTTGAACAAAACCGCACAGGGAAGTGGGCTGTTTTTCAGGCTGCGAATTATGTCTGAACTGCCGCCAAATGCATCTGCTCTGTGCAGCTCCTGGGCTTTCAGCTCGCAAGGCCTTCTGCCACTGTGGCGCTGCAGGAAAACCGTGGGGCCGGATGCATGTGTCTCGGGGTGTAGAACAGAACGCCGCCTCCCGATCCCTGTGCATGGCTTTCGACTCCGTCGCTGGTAGCTCAGAGGTATTTAGACATTTTCCTGTTCTAACCCATTGCCTCTTCTGACAGCCTGGAACATCACTATACCTATTATTCTACTCTGTCCCTAGCAACGTACTTCTTAATTAGGTAGGGATGTCATCGAAAATGAACCCTCTATTTTATTTAGTAGGGGCATTGCTGTGCGTGGTATACTCACATGCCATCTTAGAAAAAGATACTGGATTTATTCCAAGAATTTTTCAGGTTACCGTAGCAGCGGGAGTATGTGAACATTCACTGCTAATTCCAAAAGCTGTGGCTTCTCTGTTGCACTGCCCGTACCCATCACGAACAGACTGAGCGGGTTGTGGCTCACTTGGTTAAGCTCTGGGTGTTCCTGTCTGGCTACCAGGTAAAAGGGTGCCCACGAGGACTTGGATATACCACAGTCCTGACCTCACAGGGAGCCCAGCGGCTCAGCCCGTGCACCAGGCGAGGTAAGAACTTCCCCGTAGACCTCAAGGTTGTGGTGCTAGTAAGCTCCACTGCGGTGGGCTGCAGCAGGGCCGCCCACGCTTAGCCGGGAGGGAGAACAAAGTGAGGCAGAGCACACGGCTTCCACTTCAGGGTCTCTGACAGTATTGCCCATTGGTTCCTGCCTTCTTGCTGATTCTCTCCAGTAATTCCAGACTCTGGGCCTGGTCTGTCTGGAGCCCTGTCCCCTACTGGTGCCTCCCAGCCTTACCTGACCTCTCTGGGATGCGCTTCCCACAAGACTGGTTCTTGCAGCCTCCTCACCTTCCATGCCCTTCCCCCTGGCAGCACCTGTCGGCACCCACCTGGCAAAGCTGCCCTCCAGCGCCAGCCCCTCCCGGCTCTCCGGACTCTGTTTCCTCCAGAATCTGTTACAGAACTTACTCAGACCTCGACTTCAGCTCTGTGTGGGTGGCACCGTGTTGGTTTGCTCATTCCTGTATTTCCTGTGTCATAGCTGCTCAGTAAATGCTGCTCAAATTTGGAATGCAGCTGTGCACCGACTTCGGCATTTTAAAAAGAAAGCATACACTTTAGGATTTGGAACCTAGAAGGAAACTTGTTTGAATAAAAGAACATGAAAGTTGTGATTCTACTTCTCCTGTTCATAGTAATTCTTGTAGTTCTCTGTGGTTATCCAGAGATATTTCCTATATTCTTTTCAGCTTTTAGGAATAACACATAAAAACTGCTTTGCCACTCCAAAATACCGACTTCGTAGAATTATCCTCCCCTCCCCCTGATTATATGACCTGTACACAGAAATAAAATTAAAAAAGTCTTTCCAAATCAGAGACTTAAATTATTTGAACAGTACTGGGGCCTAAAATCTAGAAAAGGCAACTGTAATGTTCTTGATTCTGAAACAAACTCTCCTTTTTCCCACCTTAAACCCAGATATCATCAGAGCCAGCTTTTCCACATAAAATTTCTTGGTAAATAATATTGAACAAGGATGGAATTGATAGGTACGTATTTTTTCCTCATCTCAATTCTTTATGGAAAAATCACTTATGATCCTATTGCCTTAACTAAGTCAACTCCTTGCTTCTATGCTGTCTAATATTAGAATATTAGTATTTTATCTGAGTTAAAAGACTGAGCTTAAAACCAGCTTCATATCAGTTTGTTCTTTTTTCTCTTTTTCTTTTCCTTCCCCCCCTTTTTTTTTCTAATTTGGCTTGCCTTCTTGGTGGTCATTTCAGTCAAATGAGCTCTTGTGGCTGATATCACCATCAAAAATTTGCATGAACTGGCCGGGCGCGGTGGCTCACGCCTGTAATCCCAGCACTCTGGGAGGCCGAGGCGGGTGGATCGTTTGAGCTCAGGAGTTCAAGACCAGCCTGAGCAAGAGTGAGACCCCGTCTCTACTAAAAATAGAAAGAAATTATATGGACAACTAAAAATATATACAGAAAAAATTAGCCGGGCATGGTGGCGCATGCCTGTAGTCCCAGCTCCCCGGGAGGCTGAGGCAGGAGGATCGCTTGAGCCCAGGAGTCTGAGGTTGCTGTGAGCGAGGCTGACGCCACGGCACTCACTCTAGCCTGGGCAACAGAGTGAGACGCTGTCTCAAAAAAAAAAAAAAAAAAAGAAAAAAAAATTTGCATGAACCATTCTCTTAGAAAATTTTATTTTTCCTAAATAGAAGGAACTAGAAAAAACAAATAGACCCTTAAGACAAAGCCAAACTCTGGATAAGAACATACGTTTTTACACAGATTTTAAAAGAGAGCAACAGACCTTAAGAGGAGAAGTGCCCAGTGAACCCTTAAGTTGGCCTCTGCATGCGTCGTCGTGTGGAAGAAAGATGGACAGAAAAGCAATTCTGATATTTAATATCTTTCCTAAGGACAGGGACAAGGCGCAACATTGTAGCAGTGAACAACACTGCGCAAAGCTGTAAGTCTGCAAATGTTTTCTCATCCGAACTTCTCAGCAATCCTGTGATGTGGTAGGATGGGCAACATTGTTCACTAAACTTATATATAGAAATGGATGCTTAGAGTCTTGTACAGCTCAGCAGCAAGTCAGTGGCAGAGTAGACAATCAAACCCAGCTTTGACTGTAAATCTTGCTCTTTTTCTCGCACCACCTCCCGGAACAGTGACTGGGAACAGTGACTGGGACAGCGCGTTCTTCTGGAACTAAGCTCAGGCCAGCCCGTCTCACCTACCGTGGACTGCGGGCAGACTGGGGCTGGCGTGAGATACTTACTTTCCATGCAGTTTTGTTTTTGGTTTCTCCTCTTAACCTGTATTCAAGATTATTGTCCTATCATGCTATTGTTTATTTATTTCCTAAGTGAACATTGGAATTTTACCTGCTTGGAGTTTATTCAAATAAACTCTTATCTGTGACATAAATATATGTCAAAGCTACAGTAAAGAGAAATTTGAAGCATGTTCAAATTTGGTTTGATTTTCATTCTTTGGATGCTTTAGACCTGGGTTGTTGAGTTTAAACGGTGACATAAATCATGCTGTCCCCGACAGGAAGTAGAATGGAAACCTCACAGCACTGCCAAAATGTCATTTTCCTTTTAAACTCCTTACTTATTTAAGTTTTGCTTCTTTTCTTTTGGAGGAAGAGACATTAAAGCAGATTTATTCCGTAGCTCATTCTTGATTATGCTTGTCCACATCCATTACCTGCAATTCTGAATTCCAAAAAGCTCTGAAAGTCTTCAATTTTTCTATCCATTTCGTACAAACTTATTTGGTGGAAATACCAACCCCAAATTAAAATGAGGCTATGTCTAGTCTTTTATCTCTTTAATGTGAATATTTATGTGTTTTGTTGTATAAATATGAATGCAAGGTATTACCCAAATCCTGTTTTTAGTATTACCTAATATGTTAGCACAACATCAGAAAATTCTGAATTCTGAAATACATCATGCCCAAAGGGTTTCAGGTAAGAGGTTGTGGAGCAGCTCTTAAGAAGCGAAGAGAGAATACGTGTGAATAACACAGAACAATGGAGAAGCGCAGAGGGGCAGAGTGCATTACCTTGCACCCACACTGGTGCCTTCCAGACGGGAGATTATGTGTCTCTACCCCGTTAAACCCAGGCACACCCATGCGACTCTCTCTGGCAAGTAAACGTGAGCAAAGAGATGAGCCACTTTCAGACAAAGCTTGAAGACGTAGCTCTCCATTCTCTCTTTTTTCTCTGCCATGAGCTCGGTTCTGTTTTCCATAACTAAGCCCAAGGCCGAATACCTCTTCTGTAAGTATTCAAACACATGCTTAGATTTTAATATACATGTTTTTCTTTACTGGATTTAATAAATTACACAAGTAATTTATGCATATTATTAGTATAATGAACAACACAAAAGTATTCTCTCTTCTTCCTCCTTAATGTTGATTAAGGTAATCAACATTAATAATTTATTGTGTATCCTTCCATACCTTTTTCTGTGCCAGGCCAATATATATAGATATGTAGGGTTACTTTTTAATATTATCCTACTCTGAACATTATTTTGCCAAGGATATCAGTTCAATTAAGTTATATAAACTAGACTTAATTAAGTCTCGATTATTAATAGCTTCCTTTATTAAAAGTTTCGTATGTCCAGATCACTCTTATAAACACTTCACATGTGTTTAATCCCTTCATCGGCCCTATGAAGTAGACCCTGTTATTATCGACATTTTCCATTTGAGAAAAGTGAGGCCCAGATAAATGGAGTAATTTGGGAACGTCACCCAGCTTAGGAAGTGGGAGAGCAAGAAGCTCAGGCGGTCTGGCTCCTAACCTCTAAGTTATATTGCTTCTCTAATTGCATCATAATCCACGAATGAATGGACAATAATTTATTCACTTATTTCCCTACTGATTAGAGATTGAGGTGATTTTCTCTTTTCTCTCTTTTTGCTACTGCCAACAAGGTTGAAGTAATTTACACTGAAATAAACAACGCAGAAATACATACCAGTACCCTTATTTCTGTTGAAAAGAATCCCACATTTCTCCTTGTGCCTAATTTAGAACTCTACCAACTCTGGCTGCCTCACGCCTGGCTAGGCAAGGGGTCCTGGGTGCCACAACTCCTACTCCAAGGACCAGGTAGAAATTCTTGCATCACCGGATCCTCTGAATACTCCGTGTCTCTCTACGGTAAGGACGGCGAGGAGAGCCCTGTTTAAGTCATCATCGCCTACAGTTGGAAACAGGAGCAAGTGAGCCGTAAGGGATTAATTTCCCCTAGATGTGTCAGATGCAATCATGCAGCATGGATTTATGAAGCGAAGTGAAATATTTGTTTTGATTGTTCCCTGATTAAGAATACACTCTGGTGCACAATCTTGACGGACATCAAGGGCAGTTACTCTCCCTGTAAGAATCTGGGTCAAGATTGCCAACCTCTGATGTCGCAGTCTTGTTTCATTAAAGGACTATGCAAAGAAACCTCGGCTGGGTCTGCCCGACTGACTGGCTGCCTTATCTTCGGTATTTAATATTGCAGGAGCCCCAGCAGTGGTCAATATTATCGTTCATTGATCTGTGATGTTTTCTTTCTGGTTCTTCAGTACAGAGTTTGCAAAAGCAATTAGCTGGGGACCTTACGAGAAATGGACACACCATATGTAACGTGGACATATCATGTAATACTAAAATAATTAATGAAGACATTTGAGGTCAAGCATCAGACAAAACCAGGTATGTTGGAGATGCTTAAAAATGGGGTTTTGCAAAAACCTGAAAGTGATTTCAATGGGAATCATTAAAAATCTCAAGATGCTTTAAAATGTCAGTCTAGAAGCGCTGCAGGGTAGGTGTTTACCAACAGATCGCTACAACACGCAACCATAGGAAAATTGGACGGTGAAACAGGCCTGGTTACTTTAAGGTAAGTTATCCAGCACAGTACAGAGAACAAAGTCATAGCACAAAACGAGACATCTGGTATTTGTAGCTGGGAAGTGGATTTTTGTATTGGGTAGAGATTGGGGGTGAATAAATACGTGGCCTCCTTTAAATTGATTCTTTGAGTACAGTGTAGGACTTAGGGTAACCAATAGTCTCTCTGGAGAGTATGTATTAGAAACAAATGCATTCAAGACCGTAAAAATGGGTGATCAAAGGCCAAATGTGGCGGCTGATATCTATAATCCAAGCACTTTGGGAGGCTGAGGCAGGAGGATTGCTTGAGGCCAGGACTTGGAGACCAGCCTGGGCAAGACAATGAGACCCTCTCTCTACAAGAAATTAAAAAAAAAACAGTGATGATTATGTCTGTAAGAAATAGGGTATGGAGCTTCTCTTGGTTGTAGGACAAAGCGTGGCTTATATATTGTTTGCAGCTTATCGTAGGTGTAGGACAAAGCGTGGCAGATATACTGTATGGAGCTTACGGTGGGTGTAGGACATAGTATGGCATATATAGTTTTTGGAGCTTATCTTGGTTGTAAGACAAAGCATGGCGTATATAGTGTTTGGAGTTTATGCTGGGTGTAGGACCAAGCGTGGCATATATAGTGTTGGCACTTTACCATGGGTACAGGATAAAGCATGATATATATACTGTTTGGAGCTAATCCTGGGTATAGGACCAAGGGTGGCATATTTAGTATTTGGAGTTTATCCAGGGTGTAGGGCCAAGCGTGGAATATATACTGTTTGGAGCTTATGCTGGGTGAAGGACAAAGCGTGGCATGTACAGTGATTGGAGCTTATCCTGGGTGTAGGACAAAGCGTGGCATATATACTATTTGGAGCTTATGCTGGGTGTAGCAGAAAGCATGGCATATATAGTGTTTGGAGCTTATCCTGGGTGTAGGACAAAGCGTGGCATATACAGTGTTTGGAGCTTATTCTAGGTATAGGACAAAGCGTGGCAGATATACTGTTTGGAACTTATACTCGGTGTAGGACCAAGCGTGGCATATATAGTGTTTGCAGCTTACCATGGGTATAGGACAAAGCGGCATATAAACTCTTTGGAGCTTATCCTCGGTGTAAGACCTCGCATGGCATATAGAGTGTGTACAGCTTACCCTGGTATATGACAAAGCGTAGCCTATATAATGTTTGGAGCTTACCCTCGGTGTAGGACTAAGCGTGGCAGATATAGTGTTTGGAGCTTATCCCTTTTGTAGGACAAAGTGTGGCCTGTATACTATTAGTAGCTTGTCCTGGGTGTAGGACAAAATGTGGCATATATAGTGTTTGGAGCTTATCCCTTTTGTAGGACAAAGTGTGGCCTGTATACTATTAGTAGCTTGTCCTGGGTGTAGGACAAAGCATGGCATATACAGTGTTTGGAGCTTATCCTCGGTGTACGACAGAGTATGGCATACATAGTGTGTCTTATTTCTGTGTGTGCACGTGTGTGCCGATCGGTTAGTTCCAATTGAATAGTGCGTACCTGTGGTGTTTGTTTTCCTATTCTTTAGATATTTCACTGAGGAGAGTGGTCTCCAGTTCCATCCAGATTATTGCAGAAGGTATTAATGCATTGGTTTTATGGCTCAGTAGTATTCCATGGTGTAGACATACCACATTTTGTTAATGACTTATGAACTTGGGATGAGGCCACATCTTTGCAATTGTGAGTTGTGCTGCAATAAACATTCTAGCGCAGGTGTCTTTGTGATTAAATGACTTCTTTTCCTTTGGGGAAATGCCCAGTAGTGGGATTGCTGGATGAAATAGTAGGCCTACTTTTCATTCTTTGAGGGATGTGCATACTATTTTCCGCAGAGGTTGCAGCGGTTTGCAGTCCCACCAACAGCGTATGAGTGTTCCTGTCTCTCTGCATCCGCTCCAGCATCCATCGTTTTGGTATTTTTTTGATAACAGCCATTCTCCGTGGGGTTAGGTGATATCTCATTGTGGTTTTGATTTGCATTTCTCTGCTGAGACCATCCTCTTTTTAGCCCTAAGTGTAATGAAGAGGGCTAATCTCATGGCCGCTCTTTGAGTGATCGTTTGAGTCACTTCATTCACCGCTGCCATTATGGTAAACGCAGTAAGATTTGGCCTGAAAGATGTAAAACTCGGCTGAAGGAGAAAATAAAATAATTCACACGTTTCCCCTTGGTGTGAAATGGCCACCTTAGTACTCTGGGGCTCTGCTTCCTTTCGCCTGTGAGACAAAGTGAGCGGTTTGGGCCAGACTAGCTTTTCCTTCCCTGTAGCTGTGATAATCTGAGATGACCTTCCTTGCCCAAATTCTAGTAGCCAAATTGCTGTTTTCGGCTTAGGGGTGTGGACAGGGATCAGTGATCCTAACTTTGCTTTGTCTCTTAAATTCTTCTACCCCCCGGGCACCCCGTTGCAGACAGGCCCTTTATTAAACTTCCTTCGAGCCATTCACTTGGGGTTTGCCATCCGTTTCTTGCTGGGGCCCTGACGGATGCCCTGATCCGATGAGAGCTTGCATTACTGCGAGGCGGCGGGGCGTGTGGTTAGCTTCCGTCTGGAGAAAGACTGACCCAGCTTTGAATCCATCCCCAGCTCTTGCTAAGTGGGAGTGGAGATCAGTTAGCCACCCTGAACCTCAGTTCTGTCCAGTTTAGAGTGGGCATGATGTTATCCACGTCACAGAGTTGTCATCAGAGTGTGCATTAGTGCTCAAAAATGTTAACTGTTGCATGAATTTGAATATATATGTGTATATACAATTTGAATATATATGTATGTGTATATATAATTTGAATATATATATTGTGTATTTACATGTTTGTTTTCTCTCCATTTACACCGAATACTTTATTCACCAGTGAGGCCTGGTCAATGACGGAGGAGTCACTTTTTAGTTCCTCTCCTCTCTGTGTGGGTCACGTGGACGCCTCCACCTGCTGTGACCCGCACGTTCCTGCTTATCTAAACGACCCCTCATCTCCCGCAGGTG
Source organism: Eulemur rufifrons (assembly GCF_041146395.1). Lineage (NCBI taxonomy): Eukaryota > Metazoa > Chordata > Mammalia > Primates > Lemuridae > Eulemur > Eulemur rufifrons. The sequence goes on from NC_090995.1 coordinate 13,656,684, forward strand.
GTCCCGGCTGCGCTGGTGATCTCGCCTTACGGCTGTGGACTTGTCAGGTGAGTCTTGTTCAAACGGGGCGTGGTGCAAGCAGGTGTCCCTGGTGAAGGAAGACTCTTTTGCTGGCGCCTTAACCCCGAGTGTCGGCCACCGACCGCTCAGGTGCTGTGCATGCCTGGGTGGTCCGGCTGCTCAGCAGGGCAGCCGTTTGTTGTCTCTGTCTTCTTTAAACCATGCCTCTACCATGTTATGAGACCGTTCGCTGAACGCCGAGAGGTGTTGCAAGGATTAGCTATTTGATTATTTTAAATGTTTTGAAATTGGCGGGGTGTTAGAAAGAAAGGCCGGCTAAGTAATTTTAGTAGGCTCAGTGGGAGGACAAACTGGAGCAAATGACTCTTCTCCTTTGCTTTGGTATCTAACAGAACTTGCTTGGTGTAGAACGTGTCCCATTAAAATGAATTATATATGTTATTACGTTTAAAACAGGACCTGGGAAAATGCTCTAAGATGGCAAGAGGAATTTGGAAAATACACGAAGCTTTTGTCCAGCGGAGTCGCCCCTACTGGAACCACTTGGGTTTTTCTGACTCCCGAGAAGCCTGAAGAAGCGTGATCATCTGTGGAGCGTGTTGTGTGCGAGGTGCTGGAGATGGTCACCGTGGTCCCCAGCCTCAAGGGTCCCTAGACTGGCAGAGCAGGTGGATGGACAAATAGTCAAAACCCTTTGACCTTGGTTTTAGGGGCTGCCATGGAGAAGTATACAGGGTACAGAGCGATACAACCAAGTGTAATTAGCTCAATCCAAGGCAAATCCTGAAAGATTCATACAGGAGGAGGGGCTTGAGTTGATCTTTAAGGACGAGAAAAGTTTGCCACCTGATAACGGGGTGAAGAACATTCCGGACAGAAGGATCAGCATATGAAAAGATTCTCTCTCCCCAACCCCTTTCATTCAGACATCTTGAAGTTTCTAATTCCTTCTTACCCAGCTTCTGTCTTATTCTTTGCACAGAGTAGGTATTCAATTAATGCTTGTGAAAGAAAGGTAGTAGGTGGTAGGATTCTATGTAGTGATTTAACTTTTTTATTCATTGGGCTTATCTTTATTTTCTAAATTTTCTACAATCAACATGTTTTTTCTTTTGTCACTAGAATATTCAAAAATATTCCAGGGGTGGTGGTTGGAGCCTGGCTGCACTGGAGGTGGAGGTGATTGTAGTCTCAGAAGTCGGGGGATCGGAGGCTTTGGTGTTTGGGGACAGACAGAGGTGGAGCAGAGGCTCGACTGTGGGGGTCACTGCTGGAAATGAGGCTGGGCTGGTGGGCTGAGGCTCGGGTTTTTGTTGCAGATGATGGGAAAGCATTGAAATCACTAGGCAGGGTAGTGCCAGGGTCAGAGTCCTCGGGCAAGACTGCAAAGCCCACGTTGGTTGTGGGGAAAGATTGTGCGGGAGGAGAACCAACTGTGGTAATTTTACATTCCAGGTGGGAAGTGTTGAAAGGTTTCACGTGCGTAGGGTGGGGAGAAGCTAACGCATTTGGCTGAGGCTGGACGGCCCTTCAGAGGACATGCGCCTTTCCCACTTATCGTTGGTTTACAACCACTTAGTCTTAGTCAGAAGAGGAACCGTATTAGTTAAGAATGTGTTTGCCAACCGATAACACAATACTGTGATTTAAGCAAATGATTTATTTTTCTCACGTTACAAAAAATCTGGACGTGACCGCTGCTGGGGTTGTTTAGGGACAGTGCAGTTGGATCCCACATCTCTGGACTTTGTTTTGGGGGCAGGAGCGGTGACATCTCTTCTGTCCTTTGCATCAGCAAGCTCAAGCCTTTGCAGAAACACACGTCCCAGTAACGTCATCTTAAACCTCGTTGAGCAATCCTGAAGCGAACGACCCCGCACCCCACACCCCAGCTGAAAAGGAGGCTGGGAAAGTGAGGAGCGGGGTTGCCAAGACCGGGACCAACCTGAGCTGCTGCCCAGGCTGGGCCTTGCCCTTTGCGAAAGGTTGGGGTTCTGCTGACAAGGACGGACGAAGTGGTGTGGACCCCTCTTCCTTCTGAGGGTGCATAATGGTGTCTGCCCCAAGGCCTGGCTGCTGATGTCCTTCCGCACGGACAGGGCTGCTGCTACCTGGCACAGGTATGTGTTTTCTCCTTGCAGGTATCGCAAGCATTTTCCTTACCATCTCATGTGGCATCCAGCCCCCCGGTTTTTCTGGGCTTGAAACTCTGTGGTGTTCGAGGGTCGGTTCGTTGTGCTGCTGGGGGATCCAGCCCCGAGGCGTGATTCACACAGACATCATTAAAAACAGGGCCCCTTTTCTTTTTAAATGACTCAAAATCGGCTGAGTGTTCAAATCCTCATGCCCGCTGGGACCTGCGTCCAGGATCCTTGCTTACCTCATCCCTGGACGCAGATGACGCTCTGAGGCTGGAGAGCCAGGGAAACGGACCACTGCGTTTTTCCTTTTCGCTCTACCCGGGATAAGCAGTCACTGTTCATTGATTTGGAAGGATTCAAGATCTGGTAGAATGCGATGGAGGCGTTTGGGGTTCTGCCAGCATTTCATTAGAAAAAGAAGAGCACACAGATTCCATGATCTAGATGTCCCAAGGTCAAACCTGTATCCAGATACTCCCCAACTATTTCAATATGGAAGAAGTGGTTCACTAAAGCTGTTTGGAAGGAGAAAAGAAACAGAGGAGACATCCCGAAGCAGGAGCATGTGGGCTCGGAGGAGTGTGTGGAAGGGGGCCCTGCCCGAGTGGGTGTGGGAGGAAGAGTCCACAGTGGAGAGACGGGGGTCGTGGGTCTCCGTATTGGCGTTGACGCCACTTGCTTCTTACGGGTTTCCTCTGCTTCCCCGAGTCCCAGTGGATCCACAGCCTCCATTTCATTCCCATTTTACAGAGAGCAAAACAGATGCAGAGCGGTGAAGTGACCGCGTGCTTAGAGGCGGCCGGGCTGGGGGCTGGACTGAGGCAGTCTGGCCCCAGGGCCCTTGCTCGTGACTGCTCTGGCCTACACTTGCCACCGTGATCTCGCCGTGTGAGCGCTCTCCCCCCTTGCTCTCTGGGCAGGATGGAATTTAACAATTTCAGTATTTTTGATGACGTGATTCCATCGTACTTTCTTATTGTAGCAAAACTTCACACGATACTGAAAGGCCCAAAACGTATCACAGAAGAGATGGTTCCCCCATATTCTTGCCCCCAGATATAAGAAATGTTAGGGGTTTGGCGGGTTTGGTGTATTTTTCCCCTAGGATTTCTTTCCTGTGTGCACTCACACACCTGTTTTGGTTGTTGTTTAAAACAGTACTTTGCTCTAGTTTCCCTTTTACTGACCAATGTCATAGGCATCTTTCTATCAGTATATAGGATTCCACCTCCTCCTTCTAAAGAGCTGTTTTTAGCCACATATTATTCCACTGAATGAATAAACTATAATTTATGTTTGTTTGTTCCCCTATCGATGAACAGTCAGGATTTAAAATTTTTTGCCAAGTTTTTCTGCTATTATAAACGCCGTGGCCTACATGCTCATTTGTTCTCCTCGTCTTTTGTGGATTTACTTTTTAGCTTTAAATCCTTAATCCAAGTGGAATTTATTTTGTGCAGGAGGTGAGGTGGGGATTGCAGTGATGTCTTGGCTTTCCTCCTTCTAATGATTACCCACCTGGAGAGACTCGGTCTCCAGGCACCCGAGTAAACACACTGCGTCTGTTATAGGAACACACTGGAAATTGTAATGCGGGGAGATCTCTGCGGACAGTAGCAGGCAGTGTGCTGGGGCGAGGCCGCAGAAACAGCGGGCCGGACCAGTGTGGAGCTGAACAGGGAGCGCTGCGTTTGGGCCGCGATGCTGCAGGTCAACTAGCAATATCACTCCCAGATGCTCAGCCGCAGCGGTGGGGGGATCGGAGACCCCATTTGCTCATCGTAATTCAGAACCTGCATATCAGAGCGTCTCATTAGATCTTCTTTCTTTTGAAAGGTCAGCCAATAAAATTGTCATCTTGTGCCATTCAAAGTCTAGAAGTCACTCTACTGTAAGTTTGATGGGTTTTTTTTTTTTTTTTTTTTTTGAGTTAAAAATTTCCCTGTTCATGTCTAGTGTCTCTTAGTGACCTTTGCTAGACTGAGATTCTGGCAGGTCATTGCGCAAAGGATCTCTGAAATCTTTCAGCCACTCGAACAATTCTGGTCCTTTATATATTTTTTTTCTTTATTGCTTTGTGCGGACACTGTGCTCAGGAAAGCCTCTGTACCTTAAGCCTTTTGGTATGTTTTCATAAACATAAACCTTGGTGTTTATTCATAAAACAACATTCAATTCAGTCTTTGTTTTAGGTTTTGGATACTGTAATTGAATATTACTTTCAATTAATTTCCATGGGAAAAAAAATCCCAAGATAAGCTGTGCTCTTCTGGAAACATTATCTTTATTCAGAAATTAATGAAGCTAGATTTTCTCAATTTTGTTGCTTGGCTATAAGTAAAGTGAGTTGGAGAGCTATCTTAATTCTTTTAAGTCACATGTTTCTTAATTAGAATTCTGTATGGGGTGACAAGTTCAGGGAACAAAAACTGGAATTACGGGCAGCCCTGGCGTGCGACAGTTGCTGCTGTCTTGCTTCAGTCGCTCAGCTCCTCTATGGGGGCTGTCTCTGTTCCGATGGACCAGCTCTCGGTGCTCAGAGCTGCTGGGCTTTCACTCTGAGGATCTGGGAACATGGAGAGGGGGGATTCAAGGCTGAAAGTGTTCATTACTACCATTTCAGTTCCATCATGGGCTTCTGTGGGGGTTATCAAGAGAATCTTGGCCGGGCGTGGTGGCTCACGCCTGTAATCCTAGCACTCTGGGAGGCCGAGGCGGGAGGATGGCTCGAGGTCAGGAGTTCGAGACCAGCCTGAGCAAGAGCGAGACCCCGTCTCTACTAAAAATAGAAAGAGATTATCTGGCCAACTAAAAAATACATATATAGAAAAAATTAGCCGGGCATGGTGGTGCATGCCTGTAGTCCCAGCTACTCGGGAGGCTGAGGCAGGAGGATCGCTTGAGCCCAGGAGTTTGAGGTTGCTGTGAGCTAGGCTGACGCCACGGCACTCTAGCCCAGGTGACAGAGTGAGACTCTTGTCTCAAAAAAAAAAAAAAAAAAAAAGAGACTCTTACCACCACAAATACCAATAATTTCCATAGTGTGGTTGCATGAGAATTCTCTGGGGGTTTAATCAACATGCTGCTTGTTGGACTCCATCCCAGAACCAGAATCTCTGGTGGGAGAGCTCAGGAGGCTATTTCTGACAAGTCCCCTGTGCCACTCATATGCACATTGAAGTTGGAGGACATCTGATCTATAACACTACTTCTATGGGAAAAATGTTCTCCTGGTTCGCACCAACCGGCTTCCAAATGTATCTTTGCAGTTTCGCGTGCGGGCATGTCGGACGTTGCCTGTGTGTGCCATCAGTGGTCTGGATGAAAAACACATTTTTAAAGTGTATAGTTAACAACCGGTGAATTACGGCTCGGGATTTTTAGGTTAATTGAGTTCTAGGGTGTGGAGCTGGGGGCGACACAGAGAACGCCTGCCGGAGTCAGAGCACACGGTGGATGTTCAGGTAGAAGGTGACACTGCAGGAATCCTTTAAACAACTGCGCCTACATGTCAGCTGGAGTCACTCTGCTTTTTGAGATTTAGATAAGACGGCTCAAACCCTTTTCTGCCTCCCCCGGCATGGCCAGTGCCATTTCCAAGATTTCTGCAAATCCCGGGGGACTTTCCTGCCCAGGGTTTCTTCTGCGAGACCCTTTGCTCTGCTCTGCGCCGGACGGTGGCTCTTCATCCCTGTCGCATGTGGCAGGCCACTTCTTGATCCTCCAGTCACGAAGTGGTGTTTCACTGATCAGAATCTTCACAAAGGGTTGCAGAATCCAGGGGACACTGCCAGGTCACACCGCCCAGGGTACAACTTACAGTCAGGTATTCAACATTCCTGTCCTTGAAGGTGTTTCTGGCCACCGTGTCACCGGGGCGTTTCTCACTGCTGAAGCCACTTCATTTGGTGTCCTGGCCTCTGTCTGTCTTGCTGGCTCCCTGTCCCACTTTCCGGCCAGCTCTCCAGGCCTCCTCTCGGGCTGCCACGTCCTTCTGGTTCTTTTATGCAGAGCATGTCAACTCTCCCGGGCTCTTACTCCCAAACTCCTCCCGAGGACGATCTTTACGTATCCAACACCCACCAAGGTGCCTGGCTGAACAAAAGGCTTTAATAGAATCCACCCTCCTTAGAATACAATTTTGGGATTAAATAGCATTTTGCTAACATCTATTATACATTTCTTCTATGCAAAAATTAATGCTATCGAGGCTTTCCCGAATGCATAAGAGCTGAGCAAGAATCTTTTCATCCAGGAATCTTTCTGTTGGGAGATGCTCATCCGGAGAAAGTTAAGCAGGATTTCTGTAAGGTTTTAAAAGGCAGGTTCCAATCAGTGCCCTCTTGTTAATTAACCTCGTCAGTCTTTACAACACTTTTGCTAGCGTGTTTAGGGATGTATCATTTGTATTTGTAGCCAAATAAAGGAAAAGGGAGTAATTTTCCACTTTCCAGCAAAAAGGGCGCTCCTGATGCCAGGAGAGTGGCATCTGCAAGGCCACTCGGAGCATTTTGCGTCGCAAATCGTATTTTGAGAATAAAGAGGCGGAATTAAATTGTTTTCAGGAAGCTTTGCTTTGCTCTCTTGCCGTCTTATCTTTTGTGTATCTGAGAGCTTTCTGTTTTGTCTGAAATGGAAAGTCATTTCCCAGACGAGAGATCATTTTATTTAGTGCTCTTATTTTCCTGGGAAGTATTCTGAATTTTTCCTAGTAACCTCTATTTTTATGCACAGTGATTCTCAAATGGTGAGAAAATTATGATCTCATAATCTCTTTCCCTTGCACTTGCTGAATGATTAGGCTCATTTGCTGCGTGAATTCCACTTCACGCTCGTGAAACGCAGACTCTCTCTGACTCTGGCTAAGCACGTCGGCTTGATGGCTTTGACCTTTTCCACGAAAACAAGGGAGATGAAAAGATGTGACATGTGTGTAAATTGTCACTCAGATGAGGTTATTCTGGCCAACAGTTCAATATACACGCTTTGCTAACCTCCTGGAAGGTACCAGTGGGAGTGTTTTTTTTGTTTGGGGTTTCTAAGGCATTCAAGAGTCTCATTATTTTTAAGCAGTGAGGATTTTAAAAAATCCGAATTGGCCATTCAATGACACAATAAATGTATATCCTGAATCACAAGATGTGTGAATAAATGCATTACAGATTCCCAAGAAAAACCCCGTTCTCGAGTGGCACAGTTAAATTCACTTCGTCTGCACTGTGATAGATATTATTTCCACGGCACTTAATTGGGGTAACTGACACGTTTAGATTCAGAGCATTTCAGGGACTTCAAGGGATGTATAAATATCTTACCAAATCCATTTAAATGCCATTCTGGGTTTGGTCAAGGCTCTCGCTGTAGTAATTTGCAGGTGTGACCGATATTAACTTATAAATTTCCTGCTCTGTTGATTTCGGGTCCCCTGCGCGGTAATGATGGCCCAGCAAGCGTATTTTACCTTCCTTCTCTGCAGGCCCTTTATTGCTTTGAGATGTGCCTCTGTGTGTGTGCGCACGCGTGTGTGTGCACGTGTGTTTTTAATAGTGAGACAGGAGACGGTATTTCCCACTAGAGCATATTAATATGAGCTTTTGGAGCCATTTCTTACCTGACATATTTCTCTCTTCACTCTGCTGTGCTTTTGGTTAAGGGCACTTGGACGGTGTTTGACTCGATGGGCAATGACAAAACAATGACGACGGCCTAGAAATACACACATGCTCTAACAATCTGCACAGTATCACACTTGGCTAATGGCCCTGTGATATAATTTTTAGTAATTACCATCAGGAGGGGTTTGAAGTCCAGCATAATGACCCTCACGTGTTGCTGTGATGGAGCTGGTAGATTTGCATACGGGTGAAAAATGATTGATTTTAAAAGTTCCTTGTCATTTTCGTGACTGAAAATGAGCTTCTCATTCCCTGACATTAGAACACAGAACATAATCTTTTTACATCATTTGTTTTTCTTCTCTATCACTGAAAATTTAAAGTATATTGCGTAGGGTTGAATTTCTCACCGTTCGTTCTCGACTCAGTTCAGAGACTTGGAAAAAAAAACTGGAATTGTGCTATAAAGAAGAATATTAATTCATTCATTTAATCTTCACAACAATTCTGTGAGGTGGCTACTTGTATTATTTCCACTTTTAAAATGAGACACCTCAGTACAGAGAGGTTAATTCATTTGCCTAAGGTCACACAGTCAGGAAGCTGCAGAACCGAGATTTGAACCTCAGCAGGGTTGCCCGATTGGGGAAAAATACACACAAAAAAAGACACCCATGCAATACTTGCCCTCTTTTTGCAATATTGCAGACATGCACTAAATAATTATTCATTATTGGTCTGAAATTTAAATTTAAACGACTGCCCTGTATTTTATCTGGTAAACTCAAACACAGGTTGTCCGGCTTCATTGCCCGTGTTCTTAAACTTTATGCTAATTCTGCCTCAGACCCAGGCTTAACTGATCAGTGTTAACTTTGTACATCTTAGGTCAATTTCCTTTCTATGTCTTCCCAAGGTTTTTTTAAAAAAACATTTTTTTTTTCTACCCAAGGTTTTATTGTTCCAGAAGATTCTGCTTCCTAAAGGTAGGGAGGACTGTCTGTGGCAGTGAGAATGTTAGCAAACGTGTACCCTTTAATTTACTCTGCATGCTCATACTGTGTCATTTGCCCCTAAAAGAGCTCAGAATCTTAGAGAAAAGATAAATATGTAAAAAACTGATTCGATTACAACGTAATCATATCTTCGCTGGACTACGCTAAGTTAACTCTCCTGAGTAGGCTTGCAGAAAGCACCACAGAGCCGTGAACATTGGAACTGAGCCTTAAAGGATGAATAGGGGTTCATCAGAGAACGATATAATGGGTAGGAAGGAAACGATGTGAGGAATGGCAAAATCCGTGCCTGTGTGTGGTGGAGTCGTGCGTGTGTGTGTGTGTGTGTGTGTGTGTGTGTTTTAAAGAAAAACATAAGGTACATGTGCTCTGCTTAGTAGTGGGTGATGAGAATTAGAGAGTGGGAAACGGATATAACTTCATGGACTTCAATGCTATACTCAGAAACCGTGTCCTAGACAATTGAGAGCCACCAGAGCTTTTTAAACAGAGAGGTGATGTGATCAGATACATGCTTTAAAAATATAATTCTAACAGCAGTGAGGCAGACGGACTGGAGAGGAAAAAGACTATGGGTAATTCATTTGGAAAGGAGAGCCGTGGGTTGCAGATGTAGGTCAGTTACAAGAACTGGTGATTTTGCTCAGTAGAGCGCGCAGAGCAAGGCGAGAAGGGGGCCATGATCAAGTGCTGGGGAACACTGACGTTTAATTTGGGAGCAGGAGGAAAAAGGCCGGAAAGAGCAGAAGAAGGAGACTGAGAGGGGGAAGGAGGAAGGAGCGATATTATAAAATCCAAGGTGTGAGATAGTGTCAGAAGGCAATGGGTTGTTCAGTGATGTCAAATAGTGTGTGCAGTGAAGATGATGCCATTGGCTGGACGGTTGGGCCATGGAAAAAGTACTATCGATTCCCTCTTTCTGTGATGGTTTGAAGTTGCTACGTGTCCCCCAGATTGGCATGTTGCAAGTCTACCCTTCCGTGTCCCTGTGATGGTATTTGAAGACAGGCCTTTGGGAAACAGTTAGTTTCGATGAGGCGAGGCCCTCATGATGGGACTAGTGCCTTTGTAAGAAGAGACCCAGGGTTACGATTAACAGGTACCGCGGGCTCCCTGTTTGGACCTCTGGGGCAGAGGGCAGACATTGAATTCAGAGAATTAATAATGATTTTCGTCTAGTGTCCGTCTCTCCCTAGCTTTTCTTGATAACTTTTGACATCGATTCTGCTATGTCTGTGTTTGATAAAGTTGCTCTTACTACATCCAAATGCTTCCAAGGGACAACCCTTCATTTTGACCTCTTCGGACACCTGTTATAAACAAACAGAGCTCCAAGACCCAAAGGAATGATAGCGCTCCGTTATAAAATCTAATGCCGTGAAACCTACAATTATATCAGAGCTGCCGTCCGACTCAAGTAAATCAATAGATTCCTGGTCGCATTTTACTTGAGAATCGTGGCGGTGGCAGATTTACTGCTGCGAACGTGGAGTGTGAAGAATTGATACCGTCGGTGTAGAATCCTATCAGTGCAGCTCTGGCTGCCCGGCTGGAGGAGGGAAAGGGGGCTCTGATGCGCTTTTTAATGGCGAATGCAAATTAGCAGATACTTGTGGGAATAAAGTCCTCTCCTTGATCTATGGCAGGAGATAGCGAGTCTGCGAGAGTTCATTTCAGACTGTAATTAGTTTATTCATTAAGGTCGGGGAATTCAATGACACAGCTGCATGAGGTACCAGGGAAAGCTACCTGAACATATGGCAGAAGGGGGAGGCAGATTCAGTTCCTGAAAGGAAAAGGCCAAGTGGAGCAGCTTTGTGCTCTTATTTTATATCCTGCGGTGAATCCCTGAAGAGCAGTGGTAAGTTGATTACATTCCAGGCCTCCTCATGCACATTGGTTTTAGCTGGGGAGGTATGTATGTCCCTTGCATGTTACATATAGTACATATAAATGCATGTAACACATCTGCACACACATCCTTAGGCATCTGGATACATCCCCCCAAAACTGAATGCTGTTCTTTGGTTCCCAGCAAGAAAAACTAATACCTCTATTTATTAATAGTGATTGTGTCCCCTGTTTTTAGAGTTAATTATTAGCCTAACAAGGTTTTAAGTTTGACTGCAGGTGTCTGTACAGAGGTGAAATAAAACTATTGGTTGTATCTAACTTTTGTAAGACTTATGGGTATTCATACGTGTGTGTGTGTGTGTGTGTGTGTGTATTGAAACTTTGCCTGTGAACCGTGACCACCCAGACAGAGAGATTCGTTGAAATCTGTGTGGTAAAGACTAATCCAACTTCAGACAGCCGTATGTATGTAATGCTTAAAATCCATTGCGCACTTGACTTACAGAAACCAGGCCTGGTAATTCAAATAGGTGATAGAATCAAATCTTCACTGTTAGGAAGGAAGCCCAGTAGGTTGAAACAATTGATTGGAGCAAAGCAAAACTTAGTTTGAACCATTACGCCAAACCCTTCCCATGCCTCTCTCCGGTCTTCATGTATGACCCATAAACGTTCTAAATGAAACTGTTGTTGAATTCAAGGCAGCCAACCAGGGAGACAAACAGACATGGAATTGTGACAGATTCCTCCTACTTTTGTTCTTAGCGATTGATTTCCTCTACAATTAGTGCCAAAAGCTATTTATTGACTACACTGTGTGCTTACAGCCCCGTGGTCTCTTCCTCTTGTGACTTTCAATCCATATTGATGCATAACACGATGAAACAAAATTCTTCTCCCGTAACTAAGACGTTGAATTAGGAAGGAATTTGCAAGAGTGCACAGTAATACTGGTGGCTGTTCCTTGAGTCTCGTTATGAGGAAGCTTTGTATCCTAGTTTGTGTTTTTCTGCATTGTCTAAATTTTGTTACAATGCGTGTGTGTGTGCATGTGTGTTGCTTTCATGATAATTCAAAGCCTTTCATTTGCAGAAATGTCAGCTTACTTCTGTGCAGGAGCTACTGTCTGTGGCCGTGGGTGGCAGGTGGTTGCAGGTAAAGCGACACGAAGGACACAGCAGTGGCTGCAGGTGGTGAGTTAGGGATCAGAGTGAGGGTGGGGTCCGAAACTGACATCCTGGCTAGAACCAACCCAGCAGCACACCCAGCCCAGCAATGGGTTGAATTAAGTGAAAACAAAGTCATGGTAGGCGATGATAGGATCAAGGACTCAGGCAGGCAGCAGAGTCAGGATCTCGTCTGATGGTGGCCGGCGAGAGCGGGAGTGACAGGAATCAGGGGTCAGATGGCACAGTGCTAGGATCAGGAGACCCTCCTAGATGGTGCAGCTGTTACCTTGGCCTCCTAGCCTCTCCTATCTTTAGGTGAAGTAATCTCCATGACAGAGAGAGACCCACTCCGATGTGCGTGGACCCCGGATGGATTCGGGAGTGCAGGCCTGGACTCCGGTTGCGTGTGTATCCCGAGTGTTAGCCTCATGGATTCACCACCACGGGGAACAACAAGTCATTCCTCTGACAGTCTGTGGACGATCCTGCCATTTAGAAAAACCTGCCTGTGGGGTAAGGGGAGAAGCAGCAGAGGTCTTCTTCTCCTGGGATCTCGCTGCCTTGGCGGGTTATGTCCAGACCGCTCTGTTCTTTGCAGCGGGGCAGGGTGAGACCTGTTCCTCCTCGGATGTGCGTGCTAAGGGATGTCTACTGACTGATTCCCGAGAACGCAGCCTTCTACTGATGTTTCTTGTATGAGGGAGAAACTAATTATAATCCCTGTCCTTGTGGATTCTGTACTCCTTCTGGGGAGACAAGAGAAACAATCACTTATTCATTTTTATACTCGGTCATTCGCTAATGATGAACTGTGCTAGATGCAGAACTTCTGCTTGTCTGCTTCAGATGCCCTGTCTTCTTGCTGAAGTCACTCTTTTTGCAAGTGGAGAATAGAATGAAATTAAACAAGGCCTTGTGGTGTTGAAGCTTTGTTAATTTTACAAGATAGTTTCAGCACATTTACCAGGATCTGGTGAAGAATTGTGATAATTAAAATTCAGCTATACTAATTAAAACAAATGAACAAAATCTGTTTAATGTCCTTTTCCTCACAATTTTTAATTTTCTTTTTGCTTGCTCGGACTTTGCAGAATTCTGTAGTTCTCACTGGGACTTCCTGTCATTAGGGAAATTTGTGAAGTGATGTAGCTCAGAAAACCTGAAGGACTTTTATAACAGTAACATTTGAATAAATTTAGGTTTCTTTGGGTCAGCTCCTTTAAACCAATGAATTGAAACTAGTATTCTAAAAGTCAACCTTTTGTAAATGATTTTGACCAATGTGTATCACTTCAACATGCTGAGATGAAAACTGAATTTATATATGTTTACCCTACCCGAATCTCCTTGGGAATGAAAAGCTATATTTGTGATATGAAATCAACTAAATAAAAACTATGTAGAAAATAGAAAGGAAGAAAGAAATTACACCAAAATGTTAACAGAGGTTCCCTGTGGGTCCAGAGATCATGAGATTTTTGTTTGTTTGTTTACATCTTTTCTGTATTTATAAGTTTGCAAAAATGAGCACGTATTATGTTTAAAAAGCTAAAATAATCGCAAATGCTAAATGATTTCATGGGTTAGGTGTCTTCCCTAGACAGGACTTTTCCTTCAAAGCAGGTCTCAACTCTCCCTTTAAACAATCCATTGACATTCAAGATGGAGACATCCTTTGGCTCATTGAGTGTCAGAAATTGGTGTTTTATGTATATATCTTAGACTATTAACTCTTCAGGTCCTTTCTGAGTGAGTTTAATCCAATGGAAAGCTCAGCTTCGTCCTTTTAATTTAGTTCAACTTTGAAAATATCGTGCACCCTGTGATTTAGTATATCTGGATAGCAGCCGCGTGACCTTTGACAAGTTATTTAGTCTCTGTGAAACGCGGAAGGTAATTTCCACCTATCAAGGTTGTCGTGAGCAGGTAACGTCTAGAAAACATTTACCGTTGTGCTTGGCGCATGTAGCTGTTATTAGAACAGGCGACAGATGCCTATGGGTGGAAAAGTTTTCATGTAAGTTAGTATCCCTGACTACCTAACTTGGAGAATCAATCCTTCTCAAGAATAATTGCCAACTCGGACAGGAAGTTGTGAGTCACCATGACTGAACACCCCTGGGGTGCAGGACCTTATTCATGATACAGAGTGGTTCTGCACGCGAGAGATCAGGGTCGCTGCCCACACACCAGTGAGCTTCACCCCGCGTTAGCAATGTGTGCCTGCAGACGTTATTTCTCTATCCTGTCTCACTAGGATGCCGTCTAACAGGACACTTACGTAAAAATCCCGTTGTCGTTGTCGAGTCTTGCTGTTAGCTGAGCAAGTGGAGGGTAAACACCGTGGAGGTTAAACGTATTGTGATACCAACCTCAGCTGAATGAGCCACAAGGCGTAGTCTAGGCTGAGTGACACCCGATTTTGAATGACAAAATGGCACCTTCTAAACTGAGACGTGGGGGTAACTGGGGGTGTTAAAACTGTTTGAAATTGTCCCTGCATTTGAGGCCTGTTTATTGCCTGTAATTATTCTCCCTGTTCAGGATTATACCTGAGCATATTTTACATTCTCCTCCTTTTCCTTCTCATCAAGAATTATTTACTGAGCAGCTATTATGGCTGACACGCTAATCTAGATTTTGAAAGATCCAAAGGTGTAGTGAGACAGAACGGCTGTCCTCCATGTCTGCTTGGCAGTTTAGTTACATATGTAGGGACGGAAGTGCCATGGTGGAAGGTAGGTTTTGGTGATGAATGACAGATGAGCTTTGGTATAAAATATCCTCTATTGACAGTTTAATAAAAGTAGAGGTTGATCAACATCTTTGGTTCCCTCCAATTCCAATAGGTGAAGACACTTTATTTACCTTCAGTTTTCTCAGGTTACAGCTGTTGATACCGCCCTGATCTACCTTCTCCACAGGCAGTAAGAGGCTAAGGTGTCATGTGGAATTTGAGAGTCATGCTCCATTAACACTAATGAGTGACTTATGGCTAAATCTTCACGGATCAGCCTGAGCATCTCCCTGCAGGTCGTGGTTCACATTTCATTTCAGCGGGCATCTCACCAGCATGCACTGAAATTGCCTGCATCATTTAACTTGTAAGGTTGTCCAACAAACCTGTGATTTATGGCTTGGAAAGTATTCGGCTCGGTCCAGGCTGTTATTGAAAATTTCCCGGTTACTTGGTTACAGTTGCATTTTCAGGTCAAATACAATTATAAATTTCCAGGTCCTCATTATTATTATTATTATTTTTTGTAGGACTTGGGTCAAGATATTTTATATAGGAAGGAGTATGGCTTTAAAATGACTGTCCTAACAATAATGGAATCCTATAAATTTACTTCTATAAGCTAGAAGTTTAAGCTAAACATCTATGACAACTGGGTCACCAAACTGTATCTATTCGTCATCCTAATGATTTATAAAATAACCTTCAGAATCACAGGCACGTGGGTGAGCAATTTTTATGAAAAACATAAGGGACCAAAAAACAATCCTATTTCGATTCCCTAAATAATTCCGCATAGTGTTTGTATTAACTGTATTTACCTTGATTGCAGATCTAATGTCCGCACACACTGGGTGTGTCATTCAAGGTCAATAGGAAGGTGTGTGTTACATGATTCAGTCATGAGCCACAGCTTGAGGCATCACCCTCCCACCACTAATGAGTCACCTCTGGGCAGCTGCAAGATTCTGAGCGTTTGAACTGCCTGGGGGAAGGTCTTTGTGCCTGTGTGTTTGCCCTTTCGTTTGGGGAACGGGCCGTCTCCAGCCTTTTCCCAACACACCGAGAGTCCCTGTCGCAGCCTGGCTGTTAGATTGGGAGCCATTAATAATTGGCAATTTGTAGCTGTCACGACGCTGCCGGGAGTTCCCAGATGGCCTTTTGCCCTTTCTCCTGAGAAGGACCAAGGCGCGTGCTCATTCCCTTTGATGGGGTTTTAATCAACAGACGTTGGTCGTGGCCCTCGGCCTGCAGGAGGGACAGGCGTCACGTGCCTGCCAGAGCTTTGGTTTTCTGATGAGGGGACGAGGCTGCAGGAGAGTCGTGCAGGATGTTTCAGGGTAAAGGTGGTGGAGACACTGGAGCACTGGGAGAGCAAATCGAAAAAATATGCCCAGTTGAACTTTTAAAATAACTAAGCCAGGTGCTAAGGGAGTGGAAAGTAGGAAGTTGAGAGCAGTTGTCTCCTCCAGGCTGTCTCCGGGCAGGCCCTTAATACAGGTTTAAATTAGGAACATCATGGTGGCTTCTGCTGTTAAATTTTACAGCAAATAGTTTCCTCACGTCCAGCCACATCCCCCTTCTTGTCCCTCTGCATCTCCCACCCATCCTTAAAAAAAAGAGAAAAAAATATTTCCTCCGTCAAGTTTCGTGGTTACTGTCCCTTGAGGAGTAATCTGCTTCAGGGTAGGGTCAGTGGTGGTTGGGAGGCTCTTTCCTGTGGAACTGAGGCGTGTCCCGGTGCCAGGCGTCTTTCTGCCTCCCCGTCCCCGTGTGTGGGCTTCCTGTGTCTAACGTCCTGCTCCTCAGCCTCCCTGCGGGTCTGTGTGTGAACGTCACCTCCTCCCGTGCCTGCCGTCACCTGCTCTGTCTGCACGAGCTCCTCCCCCCGCGCTGTGACAGGCTCCGTCTCCTGACTCGGCTCTGCTCTGTGCTGTGGCTCCCGTCCCCTCCCATCCCCTCCCGCGTGGCTGCTCGTCCTCTGCTTCTCCCGCAGAAAGGAGGTTCCACGCGGGCAGAGCCTGTGTCTTACTGCTGCACCCCAGGGCCCAGGACCTGGGAGAGACGAAACAAACAGGTACTGAATGAACATATTCGTTTGTTTGTCACCGTAGGCTTGGAATGCAGAGCCCGAGCCCGTATAAAACTGCAGATCTCCTCTATTCCCAGCTGTGCAATTTCCACGTTTTAGCATTTCTTCAATCAGGGTACACAGTAAAAACACACATTTAATGTGGCAGTGGTTCCCACTCCCCAAATCTGCTACTAAATGGGTGTATAATTAGATGTGTCTTAGAATTAAGAACATCACCGTGTACAGAATAATGAGCACCCCTCAAGATGTCCATGTCCTAATCCCCAGACCTGTAAATATGTCATTACCTTCCAGGGCAGAAAGGACTTTGCGGCCAGGATGAAGTTAGGGATTTTAAGATAGAGAGATTATCCTGGATTATTCGGGTTGATGTAACGCGATCATGAGGGTCTTTGTAAAAGGGAGGAAGGAAGGTCAGAGTCCGAGAAGAAGATGTGATGACAGAAGCAGAAGTCAGGGTGCTGTGGGGCCACAAGCCGAGGGATGCGGCCTCTGGAGACTGGAATCAGTGGGGAAACGAGTTCTCTCCCCCTTAGAGTCCACATAAGGGACACAGCCCTGCTGCCTCACTTTAGCATTTCTGACCTCCGGAGCTATGAGATCATAAATCTGTAGTGTTGAAGTTTGTGGAAATTTGTTACAGCAGCCACAGGAAACTGATCCAGACATGTTACTTCGAGCAATAACAGTTTTTGCATTCTGGAAATTTTAATGTCTAGTTTCGTAGTCTTCTTGGACATTGCTAAGGTATGTTATTATTTCTATTTTTTCTGGTGACAAAACGTCAGTGGTATTTCAGGATCTGGACAGGGTGTAATTGTGGAAACATTTGATGCCGTTTTGCAGATGCTGTCAGCACCTTGACCCACCTCAGAGGTCACGTGCAGATAGTTCCTATAATGGGGGACCAGTCATCTTAGTTTTCCTGGGACATAAGATTCCTCAGATGCAGGACTTGCAGTGCTAAAATCAGGAAATTCCTGGGCAAACAGGGATGGGTTGTTCCCCCTACCTGTACATGGCGTGGCCACCTGCAGATGATGAGGGCATTCTTTGGCCATAGGCCCGTCCTCATTTTGCATGCATGGTGGGTGTCAATACTGCAGTAGCATCTCTTGATGAACGGTGAGAGTGGGGAATCTGTATCCAGTTTCCCTGCCTCCTGGTGGGAGCGTTCTGAGGCCTGTCTCCTGCAATCTTCCAGACTGAGCCCTAATTACACACAGCACTCACCGGTGACCCTCTTAATGGCTTGCCTTGCTTCCTTGTCTTCTTCAGCCCTCACCATGCCTCCTGGATTACTTACCAGATAAACTCTTTGGACCCAATCCTTGTCTCAGGCTCTGCTTTTGGATCAACTCAATCTAGGACATCACCCTAGGCTCAGAAGTCCCATGCAATGAAGTGCAAACTCCGTAACATGGCTCCAACATGTGTACCCTGTCTTCCCCTCTAGCTTCACCCCTGCTACCTTCTCTTGCTCACCAACCTCCAGCAACACCAGCCGTTATTCAGAACTCCGTCCTCACATAGGCCATTTGCACTTGCTGCTTTGGCCTGAATGTTCCTGCCACGGTCATCTTTTGGGTCCCCACTTTAATATCACTTCCTCACGGAGGCTTTCTCTGGCCCTCCACACTATGCCTGCTTTCCACGATGCTTCGTGGCACCTACTCAAAATGAAATGAGTTAATTATGAGGATGATTATCTGTGGGTCTTGCCAAGGACCCGAACGTGCTAGTATTACATGGCAGAGGGGTAAAGTGAGTTTTATAGGAAAGTCACAGGCGAATGGTCATCTCGGTGCGTGTGTTCTCTTGCTCTGTCCTTTGGCCAGACAGCTGAGGCACAAGCTGGGCTGGGCACAGCTGGACAAATGCTGGGAAGGGCTCCAAGGGAAGGACCCTGCTGTGCGCTGCTGTACGTATTTGTAGGGAAACCGGGAGGAGGCAGGGGGATCTAGTCAACGCATGGTAGTGGAAGCCTCCTGGACAGAGAGACGGCCCGTTAGACCAGAGCTTAGCCAGGAGAAGTATCACCCCCTTTTTTTTTTTTTTTTTTTGAGACAGAATCTTGCTCTGTTGCCCAGGCTAGAGTGAGTGCCGTGGCGTCAGCCTAGCTCACAGTAACCTCAAACTCCTGGGCTGAAGTGATCCTTCTGCCTCAGCCTCCCGAGTAGCTGGGACTACAGGCATGCGCCACCATGCCCGGCTAATTTTTTTCTATATATATTTTTTTAGTTGGTCAGATAATTTCTTTCTATTCTTAGTAGAGATGGGGTCTCGCTCTTGCTCAGGCTGGTCTCGAACTCCTGACCTCGATCGATCCACCCGCCTCGGCCTCCCAGAGTGCTAGGATTACAGGCGCGAGCCACCACGCCCGGCCCCCATTTTTTTAAAATAAAAAATCCCATCAGTCAAAAAAACATGTTGAGTCCACACTTGTAGCGTGTGTATAATTATTTGTAAGTTTGTATGTGTACCACTGTCAAGCTAAATGCCGAACTGTAGAGAAGCTGAATTTTTTTTGAAAACAGTAAGATGAAAATGAAACAAACAGAAGTTGTAAAATTTCTTTCTGTACCCTAACAGATTACAGGCCACACGTTGGAGATCGGTACTCCAGAGCGGCGCTTTCACGAGCAAACCAATCATCTGGGAGCTTGTTCACGTGCAGATTGTGACTCAGTTGGTCTGGGCGTATTCTGGGATTCTGCATCTCTAACCAGCTCCTAGTGACGCCAGTGGTATCGGTTTTGTGAACTGTGCTTTAAGGAGCCGGGCTTTAAAGCACCGTGCTTTCCAAATATTCATGAGCCACTGGGATGTAGAGCTCCGGTGAGACAGGGCGGTGTGGCATTTTCTATGATTTCGGCATGGTTAACTTGGGTCTCGTGCTTTGCTCTTTGCAGGTGGTATCAGTGGAATGGGCGTGACCTTCATTCGCCGTGTCGTGGAATGATTGCTCATTGGAAAATACAGACAGTGAAAAGCAACTGTACAGGGGAAGAGTTTTTTTGACTCTTCGTTGCTCCTGGCTTCTCAAAGCTCTCTAATGGTCTGTTTTCATTCCTCTGAAGAGATCGCAAAGACGGATTGAACCCCACGAACAGGCTGTATGCTGGGTGCTTTTCATGTGTCATTTCGTTTCATATCTGGCTAGGATGGCAGAAGCCAGGCTGAATACAAAGAGATGCTGTGTGTTTGAGAGAGAGAGAAAGACAGAGAGACAGAGAGCTTGGGCTTCTCTCTGACCCTCTGTCTGACCTGCTCAGAGGGATGGATCAGCCCACGAAGCTGCCTGTGCTTGGGGACGCAGTGAGGACTTCCCAGTCGGTGACAGAATCCCAGTGATTTGTAGGCATTTGTGTGCTCATTGTCTTGCCCCCTAGGCATCTGCAGTGTGTGTCAGGAGGGCAAGAGGATTCCAAATAGATTTAATATTCCTCGTACGAGCTTCAACCATCTGCCCGCCAGCTCACAGTGTGAGCATAATATATGTTTCCAGAATCAAACACAAAGAGTCTATTTTTTCCCCCTTTTTTCCACCTTGATTCAAAGCCTTTTTTTTTTAGTTTAGATCATTTGTGTTTTCTTTGTCTTTTGGGATAAGTTACTAAGGTCACCCTTTCTGTAATTATATTTACTTTCATTTTGTTTTCTCTTGCCTCTGGCATATTTAAACGAATGGTTTCTTCTTTCCTGATCTCCGTCTATCCCCTACAGACTGCATCCTTGAAATGAGTATCTGCAACATCTTGCCATGCACCCAGGAGTGGTTGGCATTAAATGTCGGGCATTCATTCCCAGTGGGTGCAGATTAGACCCCGGACGTCTGACAGCTTTTCCCAGACGAACCCTGAGTGCTGTTTTCCCGAGGGATGAGGCTGACTTTTTTCCTCCTTTGAGGAAAATCTTGTGACTATTGATGGGCCTGTTCTGGTCGCTGTAACTCATGGAAGCACTAAAGTTATGTGGGTGTTGGGTCTTTGATCTAAAACTCTGATGTCATTTTTTAAAACGATAATTGCTATGGGGGCATCTCAAGCTCTTAAAGAGATGAAAATAAGTCGAGCCAATCAAATGGAGCTCTTAATTTAAAATTTCACTTAGGTTAGAGAAATCTGGCAGCAGAAATTGGAGCGTTGTGTGGGAACGCCGTTAGAATTCTCCTAGCATTGTCCAGCAAGCAAGTTCTGGGCAGGGGTGACAGGGGGACAGTAAGCTTCGGATGCCCCCTTTTGCAGGCTTGAAGGCTTAGGGGTCAAAATTCTTCAGTTCTGCGCACTTTTATTCCGTCAACAAAATTTGCGTTATTTTGCATTTGCATGTGATCTTTAAACTCGGTCCGTTTTTCCAGTCTAAGAGCGATGGGATGCTGGGTGAGGACGTGGTCTGGGTGTCTGTCTCCTTCCAGCTCCGTGACCTTGGGAAGGTAAACAACATCTCCATTCCGTGTTTTCCTCGGTTGTAAAGTGGGGATTACGAGAGTGTCACCCAAAGGAGGCGATGACATGATGAAATGTAATAATCATAATAACCTACGGAGAGCGCTCAGCGGAGTGCCACCCACGTAGCGACCTGCTGGCTGCTGTTAGCGTTATCACCGTAGAGATGAAGGGTGGGCAGGACCAGGAGCGTGGATCCCAGATCACGGCCTGAGCCGTTTGGCTGTGGACGCTGTCGTCGGAAACACACCTCTGCCCGTGGGAACGGAGAGGTCAGGGATGACAGGCGACAGAATGAAGAAAATAGAAATGGTATTTTTTTTGTTTAAAGCTTTGGTTTCGACACGTGGCTGCTATAGAACCGTGGAGGTGTGCGGCTGGCTGGGAACCGTCCTTCCCCGCCAGGCTGGTGCGGGATTAGCCTTGCCCTTCCCCCCCGGGTGTTTAGATTTGGTCTGACTTTGAGTTAATTTAGAATCGTATTGGTGGCGACGAAGCCCCAGGGATGATGACCTTGCCCAGGACTCTTGAATCTCACTTCCTGCTGAACGCAGAGGAGACCTGGACCTCCGTGGATTGTTAGAGCCGCACCAAACCTTAGAGGATGGGGAGGGTCTGGCCAGGGCCAGGAGCCTGTCCCTTTGCTGTCCCAGCTGTCGTCGGTCACGGGGACTGTCACAGATGTGGCCACGCCAGCTAGGATGGTGGGCCAGTCAGAGGAGGGGTGTGAAGCAATGAAATGCAAACAGCAGTGGTATTTGCTGCAAGCCCCTCCTGGGTGAGCTTTTGGACGCTTGGCTTCCGGCTCCGTTTCTCGCAGGGGGTCCGGGCAGGCTCGCCAGGCAGCGCTGTCCATGCCCCGTCCCTGCTGGATGGCGGCTGTTCCTCTCTCTGCCGCACTGCCTGCGACCTGCCTGCGACCTGCCTGCGACCTGCCTGCGACCTGCCTGCGACCTGTGTGCGTGTGACCTCTGCGGCCACCATTGCTGGGTGGGAGGCGCCCCCGTCCTGGTTCTGGTGCTCCTTGGCGAGATGTTTGGCTCTGATTCCCCTCGCTGCTGTCCGTCGGTGCACTCGGCTCCGGACCGAGGCTTCGCTTCTTTCTCCAGGGAACTTCGGCTCTGTCTTCCTGAGCTGTGGCTCCTGAGGGTGTGGCACATCCCTGATGCCACGGTGGCTTTTGCTGTTGTCATGCACCTGCCCAGGCACTTCAGCTGTCACCGCGGTGAACCAGGCCCTTTGCCGCAGTACAATGACTTAAGTCCCAGACTGGAAAGAGGAATAGATTATTCTCTTAGTCTCTTATCACACCTCTGATATTGCAACTTTTCCATTTACTGACTCAGTTTCTCCAGGCTGGGCCTCTCCTGTGAGTCATGATACAAGTTCCCTACAGGGTTGTGTTAGAAGGTGACTGGCATCACACTGAATGACTTAACTCCTTCAACGGCCTAACTCCCTCTGGTGCTGACCCTCAGCCAATTACATTGACCTTGAATCTTTCTCCCATTACCGCATGTCTCCTCCCCATCCAGGGCAGCCAGAGCAGGGCTGGGAAGGTGAGATGTGTCTCTTTTCTTACTAAAGCGTCTCTGGCCATCAGCTTCCATGTATATTCCAAAGATTCTTCCAGGGAGCCCGATCATAGCTTCTCAGATAAATAAACCTCGGAAGTTCACTGTGCCAGGCCCCTAAGTTGCTATATCAGGGGCGTAAGCTTGGCTGTGATGTGGGAATAGTTCCTCTAGGACATGATGCTGAGTTCTCTCTCCCTCCCTCCCTCTCTCTCTCTTTCCCCATCCTACTTCCTTCTTTCCTTCCTACACCTAGCTCAAAAAAGTGCTATTTTCCAGGCAAAATCAAAGCCCAGCACCCCGAGAAAGGGTGGGGTTTCACACAGTGGGCACTCAGGCAATGGCTCAATGGAAAGAGCGCGGGCTGTCTCTCAGGAGATTTAGAATCTGGCCCCAGCTCCACCATCGTAGTGGCTGTGTAAACTTGGGCAAAGAACTTAACCTCTCTGTGCCTCTCATTCTTCGCCTGTTAAAGCAGGGCGTATGTGAGTATAGTGTTGGACTCAACTAAATGATCTTAAAAACACTCTCTTTGTGATGGAAATTGGCTTCTAGCAACTGGTGATGGGGAAGGCCTGGTAATTGTTAGGCTTTGCCATTCTGGTGAGGCCGGAAAGGGACCCAGACAGAAGCCACAGGCTAGCTCGTTGTACCGAGAAAGAAACGAGGCAAATAATAAATTTAAATCAATAGCATTTCTTGAACACAGAAGATGAAACTATTTTCCCCCCAAATTGTTTTGATTGCTGCCAGTGGCTGCTATTTGGTATGAAATCCATTCAGATCAGCGAAAGCCAGAGACACACACGGCGCATGAAAAGATGTTGTAATTGGCACCGTTGTGACTCCATAGGGTGTGTGATCTCAGCCGGGGGGAGGCGGAGTTGTGGGATGACTTGTAATCTAATTTTCTTTGTTGTAAAATAGAACGCTACCATTGTATTTCTGTGCAATAGTAATTATAACATCTCAGACAAATAGAGTGCCTTTCTCAGGAGGTGCTTAAAGAGCTCAGTAGACATTCATTCAACCTTGTAAACACAGTGAAACCCGGCTTGCTGGCATTTCCCGCAAATGAGAATTCCTGTTAACCAGCGTCTCCCCTCGTCCGTCCTACTGGGATAAATGATTTTTATGCTGGTGAACCTGTCACCGTGAGAGACACCGAGGTACCTTCTGAATCATCAGAGAATTATGCCGCCTTCAGTAGACTTTCAGTGTTAATTGCAATTTATGACAGCCTAATTTTTTGAAAAGTGGTAATTCACGTGTTGCGCAGACAAGAATGAGTCGGAATAGTTGATGAAGCAGACTGTTCTATTTCTGACCAGGCTGGAGTACAGTAGCTGCAATACCAGCTCTCCCTCTGCGAGCCACAGAGGAGTCAGGGTAAATGAAAGTAGTATTCTTATGGCTTGGCAGGCACGAATTACCTGGACTTACTCATTCTGGGAAAATGACCATTTCCAAAGTTTTATTCTTCAACTTCTACATTCCCTCATAAACTAAATGAGAAGAGAAAACAGAGAAGTTTTAAAAATAGATTATACTTGCCTCTTAAGACTTTGCCATCCCTAGATCATGGCTATTGTTGATTAAAAAAAAGTGTTAGCTCTTAACAGCAAAGATGAATGTCTTCAAAATCACCCTGTGGATGATATTTAGTAGAATCTTTTCACAAACACCAGAGATTTCTTCAAGAGACTACCAGTGTGGTAGATTTAGTTGTGTTCATTGGTCCATTCTAAATGTTTTATTGAAGTGATAAGGTTGTAAATCAGTTAAGATTAACTTGATAACTTTGTTTTTAATGTCCAAATTTTTAATTATGGGATTGTGAAAAAAAAAAAAAAGCATTTGAAATTGGTATAGTGCTCAGGTTCACTGCAGAGACTCTAGAAAATTAAGGACTATGTAAAGAAGAAAATGAAAATAATTCTTAATTTCATCACCTAGGGAGAAGTATTATTGCCTTTTGGTATATTTCTTTCCATTTCACCATATATATATATATATATATATATAAACATTTTACAAATTTAGGACATACTGTACTGTATGCTGTCCCTTAGAAGCATTATATAATGACATTTTCTAGGCCATTAAATATTATTTTACTTACTATGGACCAGGTACCTTATTAGTATTAGAAAATTAGAAAATCAGAAAATTAGAATATTCATATGATTATTGTACTAATACTCATAAAGTAACTGCCTCCCACAGCCACAAACATTAGGTGCTGCACAAAAGTAAGTTTACATGTTAGTATGATAATCATTCCAATAAATGAGTGTACTATAATAGTATTGTCTAATTAAGTCCTTACGAGGTAGTATTATTGTTATCCCTATTTTCCAGAGGAGGAAACCGAGGCTTAGAGAATTGGAGAGACCTGCCCAGGATTACCCTGCTGGTATTTGGCAGAGCCAGAATCCAAGCCCAGGCAGCCCGAGTGCAGTCTTGTTCTTGTGACCGTGGATTTTACTGTGTCAGTAGAAAAGAGAGTCACCTGCCCCTACAGACATAAAACAATTTTAAATGCAATCATCTTTGAGAGATTCTCTGATTATTTTCTTAGGCTAAATTCCTGAAATGGAAAATACCAGGTCAAAGAATATGAACAACCCTTGGAGTGAAGGATGCTGCAGTCAAAGTCCTCAATGGGGGAGGACCAGGGATGATAGGATTATTTATTGCTTTGCCTGCTTTCTTTTCTTTTCCTTTTGTCCTGAGTGTTTGTCTCTGCTCTACCAGTGACAGCAGGAAGTAGACACGGCGGCAACTCAGGCCCAGCGTGCCCTGGGGTCCGGGCAGTGCTCTTGCTGTCCAGGTAGAGTCAGCGGGCAGCTGCCTCTGGGACATGTCTATTTCCTCCTGCCACTCCGCGATGCAATATGTCAGGGAGGGGAGGGCACAGGGAGGCCGAGCTCATCAGAGGAATGAGTCTAGATGGCAAGTGAATGTAGAGCCTCTTCAGATGAACATCATCACAAGAAAATGCCTCTGCTCCGTAAAAATCACCAGGTTGAGTTAAAGACTTTCTTATTTCCATGAGTATTTAGTGCAGCCTCCCGTGCACCTAAACCATAGATGATTCATGTATAGCAAGTGACAATCTGTAAATATCCCTCTGCTCCTCATCACTGTCCCACTCCTCCAAATGAACATTATCTGTCCTTTGTCCTGTCTCTTAGTGCCCAGCTTTCAGTGACGTGGTTCCATGTAATCACAAAAGGGCAGACTTGACTGCCAGCTGTCCTAGGTTTGATTCCTGGCTCGGCCACTAATACACTGTGTGGTCCTGGAGAATCTTTTTTTTTTTTTTTTTGAGACAGAGTCTCACTCTGTTGCCCAGCTAGAGTGAGTGCCGTGGCGTCAG
Organism: Eulemur rufifrons; assembly: GCF_041146395.1. NCBI lineage: Eukaryota > Metazoa > Chordata > Mammalia > Primates > Lemuridae > Eulemur > Eulemur rufifrons. The sequence continues at coordinate 13,682,736 of NC_090995.1, forward strand.
CCTAGCTCACAGCAACCTCAGACTCCTGAGCTCAAGCGATCCTCCTGTCTCAGCCTCCCGGGTAGCTGGGACTACAGGCATGCACCACCATGCCCGGCTAATTTTTTCTATATATATTTTTAGCTTTCCATATAATTTCTTTCTATTTTTAGTAGAGATGGGGTCTCGCTCTTGCTCAGGCTGGTCTCGAACTCCTGAGCTCAAACGATCCGCCCACCTTGGCCTCCCAGAGTGCTGGGATTACAGGTGTGAGCCACCGTGCCCGGCCCAAGAGAATCTGTTTGATTCTAAGTTTCTCACCTTTAAAATAATACAGAGTTGTAGTGACAATCAAATAAAGAGCCATGTGTAGGAAAAAATAACCTCTACTGAGTTCTCATTGGAAGCATCCCAAAACAAAACGCTGTCCTAAGTGTTTTAAATACATACCTGTACTTATTTCTCAAAAAATAATCGTGTGGTGAGCAGGAGGTCCAGATGGCTCTCACGATCCTCACGCCTGGCATTACTGCTGTGACTCTGTTGCATCACATGACAAAAGGGAGTTTGCGGATGTAATTAAGGTGAGGAATCAGTTGACCTTAAGATGGGAGGATTATCTAGGTGGGCCTGATACAATCACATGAGCCCCTTAAAAGGAAAATGTTTTCTCTGGCTGTTGGCAAAAGAGGAAGTCAGAGAGATTTGAAGTGTGAGAAGGACTCAGTGCAGTTGCTGTTTAAAGGTGGAGGGGGCCACGTGAGGAGTCCAGGCAGCCTCCAGGAGCAGAGGGTGGGCTCCCGGCTGACAGCCAAGAAACAAGGACCGCGACTTACGGCTGCCAGCAACTGGATCCTGCCAACAACCTGAATGAGTTTGAAAGTGGGTTCTTCCCAGAGCCTCCAGATAAGAGCCCAGCCTGGTCGGCAGCTTGGCTTCAGCCTTAAGAGACCGTGAGTGAAGAACCCATTTGAGCTCACTCACCCAGGCTTGTAACCCACAGAACTGTGACATAAGAAGTGAGGGCTGTTTTAAACTGCTAAACTGTAGTAACTTGTGACAGCAATAGAAAACTGATGTAAACCATATGTGGTAGGTACCTTTTTATTATGCCCATTTGCAGAAGAAGAAATAGAAGTTCGGAGAAGTCGAGTCACTTTTCTGAAGTCTCGCAGCTATTAAGCATCTGTCTTAGTCTGTTTTGTGCTGCGGTAACAGAATACCACGGGCTGGGTAATTTAGAAAGAACAGAAATTTATTTCTCACAGTTCCTGAAGCTGGGAAGTTGAAGATCAAGGTCGGCACCTGGTGAGGGCTGCTCTTTGCCTCCAAGATGGTGCCTCAAACACTGTACCCTTTGGAGGGGACAAACACCACGTGCTCACGTGACAGGATGGAAGGACAAGAGGGGTGGGCTCCCTCCATCACGTCCTCACCTCCCAAAGGCCACACCTCGCAACACTGTTGCATTGGAGATTACATTTCAACCTGGATTTTGGAAGGGACAAAATCATACGATCCATAGCGGTATCAGTGGTGGGATTTAAATTGAGCCTGTGTTTACCCCAGTGGTACAGTGCCTGAGACTCCCAGATTTCATTCCCTTCTCTTTTCTTTTCAGGGAGCACCTAGCTGCCACATTTCTTTCTTTTTTTTTTTTTTTTGAGACAGAGTCTCACTCTGTTGCCCAGGCTAGAGTGAGTGCCGTGGCGTCAGCCTAGCTCACAGCAACCTCAAACTCCTGAGCTCAAGGGATCCTCCTGCCTCAGCCTCCCGAGTAGCTGGGACTACAGGCATGCGCCACCATGCCCGGCTAATTTTTTCTATATATATTTTTAGCTGTCCATATAATTTCTTTCTATTTTTAGTAGAGATGGGGTCTCGCTCTTGCTCAGGCTGGTCTCGAACTCCTGAGCTCAAACGATCCGCCCACCTCGGCCTCCCAGAGTGCTAGGATTACAGGCGTGAGCCACCGCGCCCGGCCCACATTTCTTGATTTTGCTGCTTGGGGTCATCTTGCAGGGGGTTCTGAAAATCACAGGATAAAGAGCATACTTGGAGCATTAGTTTTACTCATGGGGGTGGGTCTTTTTATTTTATAATAAACCTGAACATTTTGTAGGATAGAATGCAGAAGATAAAACCAGAGATTTCAAGGAAACTTTATACTCTTAATAATCTATTGTGAAAGATACTTGATTGAAAAAGTTTGAGAAGCACTGAGAGGATATATTCAAGCTAATGTAGTTTGAATATATATCTAATTTAGCTAATTTACTTTCTTTCCCTTTTTTTTTTTTTTTCTTGAGACAGAGTCTTGCTCTGTTGCCCGGGCTAGAGTGAGTGCCGTGGCGTCAGCCTCGCTCACAGCATCCTCAAACTCCTGGGCTCAAGTGATCCTCCTGCCTCAGCCTCCCGAGTAGCTGGGACTATAGGCATGCGCCACCATGCCTGGCTAATTTTTTTTTTCACTATATATTTTTAGTTGGGCAGATAATTTCTTTCTATTTTTAGTAGAGACGGGGTCTCGCTCTTGCTCAGGCTGGTCTAAAACTCCTGACTTCGAGCGATCCTCCTGCCTCGGCCTCCCAGAGTGCTAGGATCACAGGCGTGAGCCACCGCGCCCGGCCTCCTTCCCTTTTTATTCCCTAAATGCATAGTGAGTTTGCTGTACCGACTGGAATTCTGGAATGAGAATCAGGGAATCTGGATCCACCAGTTCACCACCAGCCACCCAACCATCCACCTTTCATCACTCCGTCCAACAAGCCTGCTCCATGCCCGGCGTGTCACTAATACAGTGTGGCCTGATGAAGCAGTCAGAACTTTCCTGGTTCTGTTTCCTTGCATATAAAATCAGGAGATTTGGCAAAACTTTCTCTAGGGTCCGTGTCTGTCACCAAATCCAGTGCTTGTACAGTTTTGGTGCGTGCGGACCCCTGGATGTGACCCGGTAGAGCAGTGTTTCTCGGACTTCAGCCTGGGCGCCGCCTGCATCGGGGTCTCCCGGGGGGGCCTAATAAAAAAGCAGGTCTTGAGGTGGCCCCAAACCTACCGAACCAGAAACACTGGGAATTGGGGGTCTGTGACTTCGTGTTTTAAGCAAGCGCTGTAGGTCGCTCCTAAGCATGTTAAAGCTGAGACATGCAGCTATGGGGGTGCAAAATAAATATGTAATATAGACCCGTGTCCTTAAAGTGTTTTCCGTGTCGGAAGACAAGCTTTACAGGTTTGGAAAGAGAAAGAGCCACACTGTCCGTGTCGCTTGCCTTCCGGGCTGGAGCCCAGGGCTGGAGGGAGCTGCCATTGCCGAGCTCATCTGGCCCCGGCCCAGCCTGCAGGGTCGCCGCTCGCCTGCTGGGGCTCCCCTGTGCCTGCCCGTTCGGTGACAGTTCGGTGACAGTTCGGTGACACGGGAGGCAGAGCAGGTTTCGGGAGCCTTTGCCCTGCCCCGCAGGGAGGCGCGGCCGGCGCGGCGGGGAGCCCCGTGGGCAGCGTGACTCGCCCGGGGCGGCCGCGGACAGAGGCGGCGCCGTCTCCCTCCCGGCGCGGGCGCGGGGACCGGGGAAGTGGGTCACCTCGGCGGCGCCGCCACAGACCCTGCCCCCTCGCCTCCCGCTCTCCCCGGGAGCTTACGGCATCTGCTCCCGCCGAGCGGTGTCGCCGAGCGGCGTCGCCCCCGGGGGCGGGCCGGTCCCCGCGCGGTGCCCGCCGCCGCCCCCGTCCCGCCGCGCCGTCGACCCTCCCGCCACCCCCTCGGCGGGGCCCTTCCCTTCACGCCGGTGACGGCGACATTCAGCGGGAAAGGCCGGCGCGGACCGGCCCGGCTCCCGCGGCGCGGAGGCTCCGGCCGCCGATGCGATCGGCCGCGCGCAGCTCACACGCAGCCGGACCGCCGGGGCCGCGACGTCCCCGGGACCGGCCGCTCGGGCTCCGGCGACACGACCGCGCCCGCAGGGAGCCGCCTCTGCGCTCGTATATGGCAAAGTTCCTCGCCGAGCTCCTGGGCTGCGCGCTGCCGAGCAAGGGCGCCTCGCCCATGTGCGAGGTAGGTGGCGGGCGTGTCCCCGCGGGCCGCGGTGGCGCGGGGTCCCCACGGCGACAGGTGCGCGGCGTCGGGGCGGGGCAGGGACGGTGGCGAGGAGGACACCGGGCCGCGGGGAATCCTCCTCGCCTCCGTCGCCGGCTGACGGGCGGACACGTTTCCTGTCCGGCCGCGGGAGTTTGGTGGCGGTGGCGGTGGCGGTGGCAGTGGCGTGTCACCCAAAATGCCGGGAAATGTCTGAAATTGAACAGCATCTGCAGCCTCTCTTTGCTGCCTACTTTGTTTTCCCGTTTTAGTGTGAAGAATAATAATTAACAGAAAAATCTATCTGTCAGGAGGTTTCACCTTCTGGCCTTCGGCGGCTCCCCTCCCCCACCCCGGCCCCCCACAAACTCCCTTGAACTTGGCTGTTTCCCCTTCTGGGAGCGAGAGGGGGGCTGGGAAGGGTTGGGGGGGATTTGCCGAATCAGGTGAACGAATGGCCGTTCTGGAGGCAGGTCCGTGTCGCCCGCACCTGCCCGCGGTGGCGGATGCAAGGGGACGTCCCCGGGGAGGGAGGCCTGCTGTCCCCTTGGGGGACGTGAAACCTCTGTGTCGGCCACTCAGCAGGGAGAGGTCCCCTCACCCCGTGGCCTTTGTCACCGTCCTGCCCTCCCTCAAGTGGCTGACAGGTCGGCCTGGCCTCGCGGGCCGTGGTCACCCACGCGGCGGTCTCCGAGGCCGCTGTCCTGCCCGCTCGGTGACAGGCGCTGACAGCCTTGTCGCCAGCCTGGGCCACGCCAGCAGCTGCCTCAGCCCCGCTGTCTGCAGTGTCCTCGGCTGGGCAGACACAGGACTGGGTCTCTCCGCTCCTGGGTGCAGGAGCTGGGGCTTCTAGAAGGTTCCGCTCCGGGTTCCAAACTCCTGACCTCGTCCTGGGCTGCTCCTGGTGCTCCTTTGTACCTTCTGAGGTCATGTGGTCACGTCCCTTTGATTTCGGAGCTCACATTGCCCAGCCCATAATCTCTGCTGTGTGACAGTGGTCGTTAAGCAAGGAGACCCCAATAGTGGGGGATGCGGGGGCCGCTGGGATAACAAGCCTGGACCGGGGGAAGCTGGGCTGCAATGCCTGGGTGGGGTTGGGAGCCTGAAATCTAAGACGTAAAGAACAGCCCGGAAAGGTAAAGTTTTCCAGGACTGCAGTGAAAATTAGCCGTGTCCTCTGGCACCGTCGCTGCCCGATTGCTTTTCTGTGGTGTTAGCATTTGGGGGTTATTCTGGAGGCCTGAGATACTTCTTTAAAATCACTCTTCTCTGTGCCTTTCTCTTCGCTTGTATTTGCATTTTTGTTCTTAAGTTACCAAAACCCATGCTGGGTGATTTTGGTCGTATGTGCTGCCTCTTGTTTGTATATCCTTGTCCCTGTTACCCTGCAGCCAACAGAGGCCCCTTCTTGATTTTTTAGAATGATGGAGTGATTGGCTCCCAGTCCGTCTGGGGAAAAGGCAGCCTCAAAAAGCAGCCATAGATGTATTTGGACAATTAAAAACAAACAAACAAAAAAACGAGTGGCTGTTTTGTCTTTGAAGAGCTCCAGGGAAAAGGAATTCCCTCCATCCTTGGTAGCTCCTCATCTCTAGCTTTGTGTTACTTTCTAGCCATCTAGGGGCAGGAGCTACTTGTAGCATCTGCTGTCTCTTTCTACAAATGGTTGATTCCACGTTGGCTGAATTGACCCAAAACGCTCCACCCAGGTGTCACTTTTAATCCGTGTTGCTTGGAGAAGTCAGTGGTCACCTCTTAGGGGAAAAGCAGTGTCTACAGAGATGAAGAGCTAATTCAGGACCGTGCTTTAAGGATGCTTGCTTCTGAGGCAATAACCCATCCACACGCTCTCGCTCATAGATAGAGAGGCAGTCGTCAGGCTCCCTGCGTCGGAGAGGGAGAGAAATGTGCAAGAAAGATATTATTAAACCTTTCTAAATATTCCTTCCCTAAAAGCGAAAGTGCTAGGGCACTTGAGAAAATTCTAGGCAGCTTTTCATTTCCACCAGATGCTCTAATTCTAACTTGGGAGAGCACCGTTAGTTTCAGAGAGATCAGGGGAAGAGATGGATGTTTTCATAATAAATGGCCTTTGTTTGCATTTTGGTTAGAATGTGGCCAGGAATGTAGTTTCTTCTTACGCTGGGTTTACACAGAGGAGGTTTTGCCTCGGTACCGCATCTGGGAGCTCATGTGTATTTGCAGTTGTCCAGCAAGGGCGAGGCGGTGACAGGTTTGGAGGACACAGGACCAGAACAGTCCCTGTGGTTGAAAAACATCTCCCAAGTGTGTCCTGTGGCACCGTCTTCAGAGGCTAAGGACAGAGGGTGTGTGTTGGAGACACAGTGTCTTCGTCATCATTTTCTTCCTTTTGTTTTGTGTCTTCTTAGTAGACTAAGTTTGCAAAACAAGTCTTTGAGAACAATTTAAAAATGTCCAGAATAAAAAGCAAAGGCTAGTAAGTTTACTCCAGGGCCACGGCAGCGTCCTGAGTACTGGGCTAGGTTTTTGGAATAATGTTTGTGCCTCACCAAGGCAGAGCACCTGCAGAAAGACTGGGCTTGCTGTGTGTCTAATGTCAGGGACGACAGAAGCCCACAGGCAGGTGGTTTGGGCCTAGCAGGCCCCTGTGTGCTTGGATGGTTGGATGTCTGGCCCCAGCCTCCATCCCTTCCCCTTTGAGCTCTGACGTTTGAACCTCCCCCCCATCTCCAGCCCAGATCTTGCTTTCCATGGTGCCTTAGTGATAGTAATGGGGTCTGAGTTCCAGGACAGGAAGTGGCTATTGCATTTTTATCTTCTGTGCCTGTCTTCCCCCAGTCCACACATCTGCATTTTTAGTCCCTGTCAACCTTTATCATCTAACCTGGGGGGACACGTTTGAGGAACCCCATCCACTGGGCTGAACACATTTGGCTCTATAGAAAAGGGATGTTCAATTCCATGCCATTGTCCATGGACATGGTCTCCAGAATTTGCCAAACCTCACATATACTACATATTTCCACATTCTGTTTTCTGTCTTCACCAGTTTTGAGGTTTAGAGCATTTAATTAATTTGCTTAAGGTCACTTTAGCAATCTTGATTCTCTCACCTCCAAGCTGTTCCTCTGCTTGGAATATTCTTTTCCTAATATTCGCCTGTTGAAATTGCCCCTTTCTTCAAGGTTCAGCTCAAATCCCACCTCCAAACCTCCCCCCGACTTTGGACAATATCCAGCCCTCTACCACAGTCCCACTGAATATTGTGTGTGTGTGTGTGTGTGTGTGTGTGTGTGTTTTTCTATGAGACTTTGGACAACTTTCTCTTTGAACTTCTCTGTGCTTTGGTTATATCTCTGGTGGGGATAACAGTAGTGCTTAATGCAGGGTGGGGAGTGTTAAATGAGTTAAAGGACTTAGAACAGTGCGTGTTCATTGTTGAGATTTTTGCACGTGTCTCTGTCCTCTTCAATGTCACGAACCATGTAGTGTTTCCTTCCACAGCACCTAGCATAGTATTTTGCATCAAATAAACATCCAGTGGATCAAACTGATCTTCCCACCCTGAACGTTCATGATTTTCTTTGCCCTTAAATTATTTGTTGTTTATATGAAATTCAGATTTAGCTGGGCGCCTTGTATTTTTATTTGCTATATCAGGCAACATTATTGTACCTTCTCCCTCCTTCCCCCACAACCTGGCTCCTAGAATCTAATTCCGCTCACCTGTGGAACCTTTGTCTCTGTCCTTCCCTAACAAAGCCCCTACTCTGCCAGAGATCCTGTCCCAGGCCAGCGGAGCCACTGATACGGGATCGCAGTGGGGCCAACTGTCTGCACCCACTGCCTCACTAGCATGGAAGTGCTAGAGTGAGCAAGCTTCCCGTCACAAGTGTCAGGGCTGCGACTGAGAATGTATTACCAGCATCCCGTTTATTCCTCACGTGTTCACCAGTTCATTCAATCTCTTATTTACTCAACCAGTATTAAACGCAGTCTTTGTGCTAGGCACCCTATGGAAGCCGTCCTAAGAGACGCTTAAACTGTTTTGACCATGGCCCACACTAAGAAATATGTTTTACATTGCGATCCTGGAAACACATAGCTATTTATACCTATAACACTGCAATGAAGTTTCAAGAATAATATTTTTCCTTATGACATGGAATGTACTCTGATCTCTGCAATTTTATTTTTTTCTTTTACATTCCATCTCTTCCATTCCATTAAAAAACAAACTGGTAAAGAACTATTAACTGATTTCATGGGTTATAACCCAAAATTTGGAAGACACTGCTATATAAAATAATAAGATTCTATTTTTACAAAACAATCTGTACTACTCCGTTATCCCAGTACTATATTTGTATGTTATTACGCTCTACATTACGAGATTCTTGTGGTCTATCTTGGGAATCCAGTCACCAACCATAACATTATTTTTTGGGGGTGAATATGTTTTCGGAGTTTCAAACTACTAACTTACCAAACAACATTTGATAAATATCCTGCCTCTAAATTGGGCAGTGTTTCGGTAAGAGATTTGGCATGTTGCCTGAGCATATTTTATGACAGGTTTTTTATTTCAAACAATGTACCCAAATTTCAACTTATTTCTCTTTTAGCCAATTCCTAGGGCTACGTTTTATGAATCTTCCCAGTTTTATATTTAAAACTCCTCTCTTTAAAGTGGTTTTACTTTCAAGCAGTTTTTTTCCTCTCTCTACTTTGCCTGTTGAAGAACTTGATTTTGTCCCTAATACTTGAATAGATGGGCTCCTTTGTCTGTTTAAATGAATCTTGGACATTCTTATCCACTTTGTCATTCTGATCGGCTTTAAGCATCAAGAGGATGAACCATGTGGTCAGACTGTTTGGAAAGCAAATAACTTGGACGAGTATGGCTGTAGCTTCTGTGATTGGGTGTTGGTGGATGATCATAAGACAGAATTTTGCTTTGAAAATAATAGCTCCTATTGCCACAGCTGGGCTTTCTATGAGAGTCATTTGAATTTTAAGCTAATGGATACTGGGTTTGTCTTGTAAATTCACAATTCAGTTTGTTTGAGGGCCAATTGGATTGCTCTACCACATCTGAGCCATTGTATACACTAGGGCAACTCTACTTACCTTTTGTGTTAGCTGCTTTTAAACTCTGCATGGGGTCCTAAATGCACGCATTTCATTTATAAGAATATTTGGTCCCATTATGATTACATCTGTCTAATGGCTTCTCGCTGAGAAACTGTTCCATGATTTTTTTTCTTTTTGTATTTTGATAAGCAAAGGCTGGTGTTTGAAATGGCCAGTGCTGGCAGCCCGTCACAGGGAGCAGGGATAGGAGCTTAATTCTTTGATGTATTTCCTTTTGCTTAGCTCTTTTCAACTTATAATGGTGTTCTTGTATATTATGAATGTCTTTACTTTGCACATCTTTGATAAAATACGATAGGTCCGGTAGTGACATTTACGTTAGGAAAGTTCTACCTACCTAGAGTTGCCTATGGAGGGGGCCCATAAACAAAATGACAGCTTTACCGATGTGAATTTGTGATGAGTAAGAACTGTGCTCTCCGCCCTCGGAGAGTCTTACCTGTGGTCTAGGCCTCTTTCTCCAAATACCTGTAATGTATTAACAGTGTCCTCTGTCCCTTTCGAGCCTCTACATTTCCAAACCAGAACGGAGGCCGCATCATCCTCCCTGCACCCACCCGAGACCCACTTCTCCTTTCCGCCTCCATCTTCAGCCAAAAGCACCAGGCGTTTCTTCTCACCTTGAGTAGCACTTTTGGTGTTATCCTTTCTTTCTCTCTTCTTTTTCCTCCATGGACAATCTGTCAGTGACTCCTGCAGATTCTTCCTTGGATCAGTACCTTTCCTTTCACCCACGCTACTCTCCATTCACTGGTCTGACAAACATTTATTGAGTACCTGCTATGACCAAGGGCCAGCCTGTACTGGGTTTCACAACAAGCCACTAGTTGGCTTCCTTCCCTCAAGTCCCGCTTGCCTCCACTCTTCCTGAGCGGACGGCCAGTATTCCACACTGCCTTTTCATCGTCGCTTTCCTATCGAAGAGTCTAAATTACCTTCTGTTTCCAAAGGCTCAAGTCTCTGAATTCTATTAAGCGTCTCACCCTGCCAGCGTTCCTTCCTGCCATTGATTTTCTTCAGGGATCCTCATGTGTTCAAATACAAATTCTTGCTCCTGTGGCTTTGTTTATGCTATTTGTCCATCCTCAGAGAGGATTGATGTTCCTGCCTAATCAGGAGCCCAGCAAAGAGCCAGCCGTTCCCCAAATACAGCAGAGAGGCTCAGGCTGAGGAATCATATACTTGGTTTCCAATCCTGGAAACCCCTACTTCTTAGCTACATGACCTTAATTAAGTGAATTACTTGTTTGTGCCTCAGTTTTATTCTCTGTACAACTGGAAGAAGAACAGCTATCTCGAGCTGTTATAAGAATTAAGTAAAGTAATTCAAATGAAATACTTAGCATAATGTCTGGCATGTAATAACTGACAAATAATATGTATAATTTAATTATCATTATTGTTATATAAACTTTCACCTAAACCCTCCTACCCTGGGTTATCCCTCTTCTTTGACTATCTTAGAACATAGCTTATACTTTTCTGAATCCGCTACAGTGCTGAGCAAAACATAGGTGCTCAATGAATGCTTATTAATTTTTAAAACATTCCATGTGCTGCTATAGCAGAATCTGGGAGCCAGTTTATTTCTGGATATATTTAATTGTATTTCATGGAAATGTGACCGCCACTGTCCTTCGGTGATTTGTCCCCTGACCTATGGGATGTGTATCGATGCTAACTCAGTCTGTAGTTGTCCAAATGATGATAATGTACTTTTACAGACAACTGCCGCAGAAGCCGTACTTGAAAAATGTACCAATTATAAGTGCCACTTAAATGAAATTCAGCCATAGATTGTAATATAATTAAATACAGAGTATTTTTTATTTTCTAATTGGGTTGCAAATTATATCCTCCATATAGTTCGAGTGAAGCAAATCCATGCCGTAAGTCAAGATTTTATCCGTCAGACTTTTTTATCTTCCATGCCGTAGGTGGAGAATTCTGGCTGGAAGTCAGGTGAGATTACTCTAAAAGTAATCTCTCTAAAAGAACACTTCCACAGCGGGCTTCCTTGTCGTATTTCCAGCGGGAGAGGGATGACGCCCTACTCCTTTGGAAACCCTGTTGGGTGCCTGGAACAAGGGAATTGTCTTTCTTGAGAATTATTTGAACCTGGCTGTCAATGAAGGGACGGTGCCTACAGAGAGGCACATGGGGCTGAGAGCTAAAGAGTGACAGTGTCGTGACTCTCCAGGAGCCTGCAGGGGAGTCCTGAGATCCGGGTACAGCTCGTCTCCTCTCTGGCTGTGTGCTGCTGGACAGAATCTCCTTACCGCTCTGAGAGTCGGTTTTCAGAGCTCTGAAACCAAAGTATCAATATTCGATTGGCTTCGCTCCCAGAAACGATGTGAGGCCCTGGTGTGGTCATAAGTGTGAAAGTCCTTTCTCAAATGTCAAGCATGATACAAATGTGAATTGTCATTACTGAGACCCTAATGAAGAGAACGGAAATATAAGATGCATACTTGGTATCCTGGGCATGCAGGAACTTGCTAGAGAATGGACCGTTAAGAGTGGTTTAAAGGGTGAAGAGCACAAATCTTCTGTTTGGAAGGTGGAGAAGGAAAGATAAAGCAGTCAGAATTTGCGGCTAGAGCTCACAGCTTCTGAATCCAATAGGCTTCTCATCTTTCTTAAAAGCCGTCTTGGGATATGCAGTAACTTTGCTGACAGCCTGAATTTCAGGCAGCCTTAAGAGCCTATGCTTTCATTTGATGGAGATTTATTTTCCCAAATTATGTTGTTCAGTTTAGAATATGGGTTGGGAAGGGATGTGGTAGGAGTTAATCTGCCCATGATTGAGACCTCCTAGGAAGGCTGCAGGCTTGAGTGTGTTCCTGATGGTCACTGAAGTTTACATTCTGGGTTGTGAAGAGTTGTTGTCTCTGACATCTTCTTTTAGAGAAAGTCTTTGATATCATTTTAATTTCTCATGATGCCTAGTATATTTACCATAGCCGGGGCAGCCCTGTGGAGGACACACAGCAGGGTGAGGGTAGCCCAGCCTCAGGGGTCACAGAGGGGGAGGGCTGGCTGCTCGAATGACACATCTTCCCTTTAGGAGTGGGTCCCCACGTGGCCATAACCACCCAGGCATATGACAGGTTCATATGTCCCTTACTTTGTCCCTAAGTGTCCTCATACTTAGCTGTGTGAACCTGCGTTCGTCATAAGCATCTCTGAGCTTTAATTTCCTCTTTGAAAGGTCAACGTTTTAATAGATCCTACCTTATAAGGTAGTGAGGTAGTATATATAATGTGCTTAGCTCAGCGTCTGTGACATAGTTATCCGCAACAGCAATAATAATTTGTCTACTAAGTCTTTCAACATCCCATGGTTTTAATTTTTAAAATTCTTATTAATAATGATCTAGCATTGTGCTGTCTCTTTGCAACTGGCACAATTGTATTGTAGCCAGGAAGAAGGGAGGGATCAGAGAGTATAGAGAAAGGGAATAGTGAGCATTTAAAAAAATTTTGATAGATAATTGGGCCAGAAATTCCATTTCATTCTTTGTTCTAAATTCCATGCCAAATTCGTTACTGGGACCATAGTAAACCTTTCTTACAAGAGTTCAAACACTTCCGGCTCTTACTCTTTTGTATCTGTTTACTGCTACTCTCTAGAAGGCATGATAACACTCTCAACATTCTCTGGGCATTCCCTCTCCAGGAAATTAGAACTATGTCAAGGGTCAGTAAGTCGGAGAAACAAAAGCAGTGTCACCAGATGGTGTTAATAATTTTTTTCCAGGTGCATATAATAAATAGACGTAACTGGGGCCCACCTCGCTGCGTCAGAGCTGAGATTTGGCCATGTCCATGGTGCAACAACCCCTGGAACCTGTTTGTATCCAGACCTTTACATAGGTATTAAGACACTTTCTGAGAACTAAACTTGAACTAGGTTTATGAATAAAATTCTGTCAACATGGGGGAGGGGAGATATCAGGGGCCCCTTACAAGGAGGGGCTCCTGGGCTAGACCCATAGAGAGAGGGTCTGAGGGTCTAGGATTGTGGATTGCAGAAACATATACTGGCTGTTGTTTGAACTCCCCGCTTTCCCTCTGTCCCCTGAATCTCACCTCCCCTGTGCCAGACAAAAAGGGCTTGACAAATGATGACACAGGCATCCCCGCTGCTGCTCCGGGGTCCTTTCCGAGAGCAGGATGGGAAGAGGGAGCCTTTTCCGTGCATGAGGAGCGCTGGTGGCCTGGCCGTCACGGCAGTCGTGGGTCGCTGCTGCAGGTGACACAGGCACCGCCAGCTGGCCCGGTCTAGTGGCTGCCTGGACTGGTTCGAGAGCTACATGGCGTAGTGCCCCTGCCCCCCGGGGGGACCTGCTGATGAACAGGGAGAAGGGATCCTTGGAAGAGAATTCGATGTTCTCAGGGTGGGGTGGGCTTGTGTGCTAGCAGCATTTGGGTGTGACAAGGTGATCTCCTTTGTGACTGTGTTTGGGTACAGAAAATTGGTCCATACCATCCCGTCAACTTCTTTCTTTCCTGTTCGTGCTGGAATCCATGTTTCCCACAGGCTACACGTGGGCCGCTTGTGAAATCCAACCCTGCGAGCCATTTTCCCCCAACAAGCTTCTTCTTGATGTTCATGTTAACCAAATTTCATATGTGTTAGCGTGTGTATTGATCTGTTAGGAGACAGTGAGGTCGTGCGGAGAGGTGAGTCACACATGCAGAGCCACATACAGACACAGATGCACGGACAGACTGACACACAGTGATTGCTCCCGGAATGGCTGAGATGATTAAACCGCATCATGGCCAGTGGTTAAAATGGATCCAGAAACCGCACTGATTTGATTTACCAACTTTGCTGCAAAACCTTAGATGTGCTCGTGTCCGTGAGGCCAAGCGCACGGGACGCTTCTCGGGGGTCAGCAAGCCGCATTGCCGTTCCTTTTGCGTTTCTCTTTCGCCTCCTTCCTCTCCTCCAGCTTGGGGATTTCCTTTCGAAGAATCTGCGACATGGCTGTGTGCGAATTTCATTTTTTCCCTCTTCCTCTGCAAATAGAAACTGACTTCGTTTTTTCTCGTGTATACAGAAGTGGTGCGCCTGATTTCACAGGCCAGGAAGAAATGGCTGGAAAGCAGCCAGCCGGGCCCTGGGGGACTCCCTAAAGTCATCCTCCACCTTCTGGACTGTCCAGATTGTTTGCATGCGAGGCTGGGGGACATGGGGGCAGGGAAGAGGGAGCTGGGAAATGAAATTTTCTCATGCCCAGATGCTGTGAGTGAGTCAGATGGCTGGGTGATGCTCCTGATGCCCGCTGTGATTTTTAGGAGGGTGTTTGTTTGGTGCCAGGTTTGTGTGTCCAAGCAGCTGGGCGGGCCCTTTGGGTTCTGAGTTGATGCGGCTCCCTCCCTCTGCGTGTTACGTGGCCGTTCCTCATGTGTGAACACCTCCCTCTGCGTGTTACGTGGCCGTTCCTTATGTGTGAACCTCCCTCTGCGTGTTACGTGGCCGTTCCTCATGTGTGAACACCTCCCTCTGCGTGTTACGTGGCCGTTCCTTATGTGTGAACACCTCCCTCTGCGTGTTACGTGGCCGTTCCTTATGTGTGAACACCTCCCTCTGCCTGTTACGTGGCCGTTCCTTCTGTGTGAACACCTCCCTCTGCGTGTTACGTGGCCGTTCCTTATGTGTGAACACCTCCCTCTGCGTGTTACGTGGCCCTTCCTTCTGTGTGAACACCTCCCTCTGCGTGTTACGTGGCCCTTCCTTCTGTGTGAACACCTCCCTCTGCGTGTTAGGTGGCCGTTCCTTATGTGTGAACACCTCCCTCTGCGTGTTACGTGGCCGTTCCTTATGTGTGAGCACCTCCCTCTGCGTGTTACGTGGCCGTTCCTTATGTGTGAACACCTCCCTCTGCATGCTATGTGGCCTTTCCTTGTGTGTGAACACCTCCCTCTGCATGCTATGTGGCCCTTCCTTATGTGTGAGCAGCTCCCTCTGCATGTTATGTGGCCCTTCCTTATGTGTGAACACCTCCCTCTGCATGTTACGTGGCCCTTCCTCATGTGTGAGCACTTCCAGGATAAACGGCGGGGCTTTTCTTGGCTTGCCTTGGGTTGCATCTTTGCTTTGGAATTGGAATGGGTTAGAGTGACTAAGAAATACGCTCTCGCTCAGCAGAGTTGTGGACAACAAACAATAATCACGGTTCTTTAGGATTTACCAAAGCACCTTAGGGCCCATATGAAAACCAAATCAGATTGCATCGCACTAGCAGTGGTAGCAGATTGGTTTGATTTCTTTTTTCTGGGTAAATAAAACAGTGTGTGTTTTTTATTCCTGAAATCCCCTGCCCACCACACACCAGACTATGCTCATTACTCACGGAACAAGTATTGATTCCATCCCAGTTATGTGTTCCATATGTGTCTTGGTGCTACACGGATTACAAGGAACATGGGGTGGTCGTTGCCCCAGGTTTCCTTCAGGAGGCTGATTCCTAAGCCCCCAAACAGAGGGCTGTTCGGAGCTGGGGTGTGGTAGAAACCACTATGCCTGTTCTACGGTAAAGATTTCAGGAGCTAACTCTCTTCTCAACTTTCTTCCAAGTGCTGTGACACCGCTTAAAATATTTTTTCAAAAGAAGGAGTTGATTTCAGACGACATTATGTTTTCCCAGATCGATGCTATAAATAGGCAGAATTTTCGTCTTCCCACTTTCTAAGACACAAGTGATGATTAAAAATGGTAAAAACATGGGACTGTGACTGAGGTTGCATCTGGTTGTAAAACTTTTTTAAAACTATGACTCTTTATTGGATTTTCTGATTTTGTTTTTGTGGTGCCTTAGGCAAATTACTTTCCTCATATGTAAAATGCTCTAAATAAAAATCTCACTGGACTGTCCTGCAAATTTTAAGTGACATATGATGTGAAAGCCCTTAGAAAAGTGCCCGGCACATGGTGGCAGATATGCAGGTAGCAGTATTTTTCTCTCTGTGTTGATGGATCTGCTCCTTGTCTTTCCTAGACCAGTGGTTTAAATTAAGTCCTTCTTCTGAAGCTCCTCCTGTCGTCCACTTTTGCTTGGCCATCCCCTGGAGCATTTCAATACCGTCTGCATGGTTCTACATGCATAGCCCATCAAAGAGTTAATAATACCGTGCTCCAACCTTTCCGGTTTGCTGGAGCTACTTAATCAGAGAAATCATTATAGCTCATTTTGTGCAACCCATTGATGTCCAAAGCAACTAATTAGAGAGAGAGTTTAGAAAATCAATCTTTACTAACGTTGACATTTCTTCCAATTTAAGCAATTGGTTTGCTTACATTCTTTGTGCAAACCTAGAGAGATCTAAAATTATCCCCGATGACTACATTAGAGGGTTCTAATAGGTTCTTGGTGTTAGAATGAAGATGATTTGAAGATTAAATACATAGTCAGCGTTTGGAAGGGATCCAGCGTGTTACATGAGCTCACTGGACAGGCAGCTTGCCCTGAGGTCACCATCAAAGAAGCTTCAGACAAAGGGGACCAGTGTGACTCTTTGAGAATCTAGCCGACTGGTAAGTCGAGGGAAGAGGATTGTGTTAGACTTTTCTTTTACCCCTCGAGGTCTTGACCTTTGTCCACCCCAAGCTCCAGGAAGCCAATGTGTACGAAATACTTCAATGGAGTTCTCTTGGCCTCAGCTTCTAAGGGAGCTTGGCCAACGAGGAGCATTGGTTAGAGACTGGCGGGAGTGGAGACGGGGAGGGAAGCACGTTTAAGGTGGTCCTCTCTGCACACCCTCTCTCTCTCCAGATTCCTGTGACTCTCTTCTCTTGCCACGTTAGGGATGGTAAGTGGACATGTCACCAGGCCCAAGCTATTACACCATGCCTTGTGGTTTTCCTACCCCCTTCTTGCATCTTAGTAAATAGTCAAACTTTTAGTGAACTTTCCTTAAATTACCTAATTTGAGTATGTCATCTATTTCCTACCAGAACCCCGAATGAGAAGAGGAACGGCAGCAACTTCCTCTTAAAACATCAAAGTGACCATCTGAATGACTGGTTTGTAAAATGAATTCTGCCAATTCATAAAAATGCTGTGTGCCTCATGACAGACGCATGTAAAAGTGGGTGAATTCACAAGAACACTATGTAATGATGCAACTTGTTTTGGTTGTGATTTGTGGTTAAATAACATGTCATTTGGGTTGAATGAGGATATTACTAGAGCGTTAGTAAACGCCAGTCTTAAAACAATGGAGTCTTTAGTGATGTAGGGGGCACAAAGTGCATGGCTTCTCAGCTTCTTAACTTGCAAGTGAGGAATTATAATCTCCAAGAAGCTAGATGAGTTGCTGAAGGTCAGACGATGAGTGTTTTAGTTTGTTTGGGCTGCTACAAGAAGATACTGTAAACTGGGTATTATAAACAACAGAAATTTATTTATCGCAATTTTAGAGGCTGGGAAGCCCAAGATTAAGGTGCTGGAAGATTCGGTGTGTCCTCACAGACAGCTGTCTTCTCATTCTAACCCCACATTATGGAAGGAGAAAGGGGGTTCTCTCAGGGCTCTTTTGTAAGAGCACTAATCCCATTCATGAATACTCTGCCCCTATGACCAAATAACCTCCCAAAGGCCCCACTTTCTAATACTATCACCTGGGTGGGGGGCGGGGAGGATTTCAGTGTATGAATATTGGGGGCAGATTTAAACACTCAGGCTATAGCAACTAGTGTGTGGCAAAGCTAGGTCTTAAATCCCATCTTGTGACTCTAAATCTACTGGTTGTTTTAGTCTCCAAATGATGGAAAATGGTTAAATTTAGTTTCTTTTTAGCAAAATACATGGATTTGACTTTAAGTGATCAGCTTTAAGTCACCTAGAAATGTGCTCGAGGGTGGTGGTGTGGTTTTCATTTGTTTTTAAATGGGAAGTTCAGTGCCTGTGATAAATCTCAGTTTACAATAAATCACCTGTCACATCAGCTCAGCCAAACAGAACCATGTCATGAAGATGTTAAAGTTGTTTTAGAATTTGTTTATTCATAAGAGAATTGTTTGCCGCATAGTACTTTTAATTTTAGAAAATATAACTGATACTGAGTGATGAATTATAAGAACACTCAGAAAAGAATCCTGATTTCTGAACATATCTCATTATTAAAAGAGTTTCCAGGGAACTGATCTCTTTTCACTGTTTCGTATCAGAAGAATGTTTTGATTTTCTGTTGTGTATGTGGTGTGCGTACCATGAGAGTTGGCATAGCCGTTACCTGGAAGGTGTCCATGTTTCTGCCCTTGACATGCAATAGGCTAAGGAAACAGGCTAGAGATGATGCCCAGGTTGAAAAATAAACAGGGTAAAATTTTCTGCTTAAGTCAGCCGTTAGGAGGACCTACTAGGTAACCCCTTCAAATAAAGGATAATACCTTGAAGTCCAGGGTAAAAACTTACATTTCTTTCACAGTCTCTTCTGCTCTGTTACATTGTGGGCGGGAAGAATTATAATTGCTCAGTAAATATTTGACAAATAAGCAAATGAAACCACAATAGGTGCTCTTGTGGTATTTCAGGAATAAGAAAGGGAGTTCGGTCTAATCTGCTTTATGCAGTTCACAGTTGCTAGGCTAGATGGCTTATGCAATGGGAGTATTATTTTGTTCTACATTATGTAAGGGTATCGTGATAGTTTTTCTTCTATTTAGGTTTGCATATAGAAAATTAGATTATCAATTTAATATTATCTCTTTAATAAATTAAAAAGTGAAACTGTTGAGGGAAACAAATCAATAACATGATGGTTTAAGTCAATTTTACTATGAGGCATCATCACTTTTCTTGTCCATAAAACCTTGAAAATTAATAAACATAAGCAGTTTATTGGCTTCAGTTTTTACACTTTGAGACTAATCCATAACAGCAGTGACTCACCAAAAACAATAGATCTGGCATGGATGCAGAGAGGAAGGAACACTTATACACTATTTGTGGGACTGCAAATTAGTACAACCTCTATGGAAAACAGTATGGTGATTCCTCAGAGAACTAAAAGTAGACCTACCATTCGATCCAGCAATCCCACTACTTGGTATTCACTCAAAGGAAAAGAAGTCGTTTTATCAAGAAGACAATTGCACTAGAATGTTTATTGCAGCAAAATTCACAACTGCAAAGATGTGGCATCAACCCCAGTGCCCATCAATTCCGAATGGTTTAACAAAATGTGATATGTGTATACCGTGGAATACTACTCAGCCCTAAAATGAATTAATGCCTTTTGCAATAATTTGGATGGAACTGGAGACCATTATCCTAAGTGAAATATCTAAAGAATGGGAAAACCAACACCACATGTACTCGTTATTAAATTGGAACTAACTGATGAGCACACATGTGCACAAAAGGAAGTAAAACTCCGTGGAAATCAAGTAGGGAGGAGGGGCTGGAAAGGATGGGCAAAACCTACATAACGGGTACAATAAACACTATCTGGGTGATGGGCACACTTACATCCCTGTCTCAAGCATTACAAAAGTGATCCATGTAACCAAAAGCATTTGTACCCCCATAATATTTTGAAATACAGAAAACAACAGTGACTCACATCAGCTAGTTGTGTTTGCTTTCCTTGCATTTTTGTAATGTAACTAAGGTGATCTTTGCTCTAATTCTGCTTTCCTGAATAACTCTACACATTACTATATCACATGCATATTTTGGAATTTTAAAGTATCGATTTTGCCTCTGTGTAATGCAAATATATTCCATTCCCTTTAAAACATCCTTGTCTTTTTAATATCAAGATTGGCTTGGTTATCTTTTGAATGGTGCAACGTTCTGAGAAACAGATCTGTTGAAAAGATAATGGGCAGGTAAAAATTATATTGTGATTGTGACATTTCCTTTAGAAAGAACGTTGAATAGAAAGTTACACCGTTATCCTCTAGGGAGGGTGCTCAATGCCCCTTTATTACCCACCGTGTCAGATGAGTTCTCTTCCCCATTTGACCCCAGGGTGGAAGGCCATGTTACCCTTTCTGTATGGCCTTGAAAACTTTCAGATTTGATTTTCATATTAGCCTGATTCCATTTGTTTTCAAATGTTGAGGGTAGATAGGAAGGGATGTTAGTATCCCTAATGTGATTTGCACTTCTTTGGGGAAAGGAACTAGACCCTAAAATATTTCAGGGAGACACTGATTGTAAGTTCGAAGATATATTATGATATCAACTTTAACATTGTTTAAATTGATTAAAAATATTTGTATGCATCTGACTTTTAAAGTTACCAGTTGAAATGCTCATTCTTTTCAAGTTACTGGTGTCATTCAATTGAAGAGCACAGAAGCATACAATTTAATGCACTTTTATTTCACTTTTTGTAACTCTTCGTGTGTTCATTTACATCTCCTGAGGCATTTTCTGTACAAATTTTCAATCAGTATTAATTGGAACATTTATATAATAAATACAGAGCTTTTCTTCTCAAAGGCAGATAGTTTCTGTTGTATTCCAAGATGTTCATCATTTTGAAACGTGTAACAAAAATGAAAATGGAAAAATTTCCTTATTGTTATAAACACCACACGTACCTGGAATATCAAAACTATCCGTGAATTTTTGCTACAATGACTTTTAAAACAACTCTATTGGCTTTTCCCCTTGAGTTCAGAGTCCCTGTCCTACCCATTGGGACTGTCCATGGTGCTGAAAACATACTGTCTTCTCAGACAGTCACAAAGTGATGGCAACATGAGACATTTTCTACTCCGATGCCTTAATTTTCAGTGAAGAATTGTAGAGTGGTAGACTCACTTGCCTAATTTGATACAGTGTGTGTGGCTGATCGAGACAAGAGTCCTGGTTATTTCCTCGCTTCACCAGGCTGCAAACCGCCTTCAACCCCGAGGATCCCAAGTAAAGTTAAAAGCATAAAACTCCAGGGTTCAGTTTGAAAAAATAGCTACTGTGTTATGACTCTTCATTAACCATGTAGACATGAGAAAATATACAGAGCTTTTTCCTTGTTGGGTACATTGATGAGATTTCAGATTTCATCAGCTTGTAACAACCCTCCTTTTGATGGCTATAAATCCTGTTTCAAGAAATAATTTTTTAAAAAAGCATTCCCAATTGTTCCTCACCTTTGAGTCTTCGGAAGGCCTTCTTAACATTCTAACTGACTGGGGGGGACTTTCCAACTATGAGCAATCACTTCATTATCTGAGAGCCAGCTATGTGAAGTGGTTCACTGTTCACTCATACTTTTAAAAAAACATGTGGGAAAGGTGCAACATTTAGAAGAATAAATCTTGAGACTACTTGGCAAAAACTCTGAGATAAAACACGAACCATCCTTCTAAACTACGCTCAGCAGAATTTTCTCTGCTAAGGCTTTATTTCCCTTCAGGATTGTTTGAGATACTACTTAGCTTGTTCTTGCAAACTGGATTGCTAATTTTACTTTCCCCATTATTTTTGTCCTCGTTTGGCTGTCTTTTTGGAAATGCTTAAAATCTATTTTGGTACTGTCTTTTTTAAAAATTAATAAGACTACTTATATTTTATTTAGAATATGGAGAAAATATAAACATTGTGCCTTCCAAATGTATATATAGGAACAACAGAAAAAAAAAACCATCTTAAATTAAACCCATGTATTCATTGTATTATATAAGGGCATACTATTTACTTATAACTGTACTAGGAAAAAATTAATTTATGACACAGTCCTGGCTTATCTTTCCTATAATTGAGTTTGTTTAAACATAAACACTCATTATTTTTAAAAGGCTTTATTGGGGTGTAAGGGACGTACAATAAGTTGCTATAAAAGTGTAAAATTGCCATGAGTATGTTCTGACATATGCACACACATGTGGAACCATGACCACCATTGAGATGATGAACATACCCATCACTCCCCAAAGTTTCCTTGTGCCCCTTTACGGCCTTCCTACCTGTGACTCACCTCTGCCACCAGGTAGCCACTGATTTGTCCTCTGTCATTGGGAATTAGTTTGTAGTTTCCAGAATGTTATATAAATGAAACCATTCAGTTGGCAGTCATTTTTACCTGGCTTGTTTCCCTCATTGATTTATGATTTACCCATAATACAGTGCGTATCAATAGTTCGTGCTTTATTTTGCTGAGTGTATTTTCTTGTATGAATATGCCACAGTTGGTTTATCCATTTACCTGTTGGTGATCATTTGGGTTGTGTACAGGTTTTGGCCCTTACAAATAAAGTTGCTGTGAATATTTATGTGCAATTGGACATATACTTTCGTTTCTTTTGGGCAGTACCTACAAGTGGAATGGCCAGCTTGTATGGTAGGTATATGTTTGCTATTTAAGAAGTTGGCAAATTGTTTTCCAAAGCGGTTGGTCCATTCTACATTCTCATTAGCAGGTCATGAGTGTTCCAATTCCTTCACATCCTCACTGGTATTTGGTATGGTCAGCCTTTTAAATTTTAGCCATTTTAATAGGTGTGGGGGGATCTCATTGTGACTTTAATTTGTGTTTTCCTAATGACTAATGATGTGGAACGTCCCATCTTGGGCTTATTTGCATCCATATATCTTTTCTGTTGAAGTGTCTGTTCAAATCGTTTGCCAATTTTTTTCCTTTATTAATTCAATTTTGAGCATTTTAAAAAATATATTCTTAATGCAACTACTTTATCAGATAAATGACTTACAAGTACCTTCTCCCAGTCTGTGACTTGTCTCTTCATTCTCTTAACAGAGTGTCTTGACAAGTAGAAGTTTTTAACTTGGATGAACTTCAATTTATTATCATTTTTTCTTTTCTGGATCATGCATTTGATGTCATATCTAAGAAATTTTTATTTAACCCAAGGTCACAAAGATTTCTTCTGTATTTTCTTGTAGAAATTTCCAAGTTTTGCATTTAGATCAGTGATCCATTTTGAGTTCATTGTTGCATGCAGTGTAAGGTATGGACTGAAGTTCTTTTTTTTTTGGCAAATTGATTGACATCCAATTATGACAGCATCACTTGTTTTTTTTTTTTCTTTTTCTTTTTTTTTTTTTTTGAGACAGAGTCTCACTCTGTTGCCCAGGCTAGAGTGAGTGCCGTGGCGTTAGCCTAGCTCACAGCAACCTCAAACTCCTGAGCTCAAGGGATCCTCCTGTCTCAGCCTCCCGAGTAGCTGGGACTACAGGCATGCGCCACCATGCCCGGCTAATTTTTTCTATATATATTTTTAGCTGTCCATATAATTTCTTTCTATTTTTAGTAGAGATGGGGTCTCGGTCTTGCTCAGGCTGGTCTCGAACTCCTGAGCTCAAACGATCCGCCCACCTCGGCCTCCCAGAGTGCTAGGATTACAGGCGTGAGCCACCGCGCCCGGCCGACAGCATCACTTGTTGAAAAGATGATCCTTTCTCCACCAAATTGCCTTTTTATCTTTCTCAAAAATCAGTTGTCTATGGAACTTTCTGTACTCTCTACTCAGTTTTGCTGTAAACCTAAAATTGCTTTAAAAATAAGTGTATTTTTTAAAAAGACAGAAAGAAGCAGCAAAAGTAGATTCATGTGCCAATCAGTACCTTACTAAATTCTTTAGAGAAATCCTTTGCAGATCTCTGGCGTTCTCTCTGTATGAAAGTCTCTCCTCTATGGGACAGTGTTGTGCAAATTCCAGCTGCGCTGGTCTCCCCAGACTCAGCTCCGTCTTCTCAACTCATGGAGGTGGCTGGACTCCTGCTAGATTCCTTCTCCCTGGGCCACAGCCTGGAAACTCTCTCAAGGCAGGGAACTGGCTTAATTGTGGGCCTTACCTTACTTGTGTCTAGTCTCCAAGGGTCACTGCCTGCTGTCCATTGTCTTGAAAATGGTGGTTTCATATATTTTGTTTGTTTTCTTGTTATTTCAAGCATGAGGGTACATTGGGTCCCTGTTATTCCAAATACCCTTGTTATAATGGGGGAGTAAATACATGCTAAATCATTGTGCTATATATAATTAGTCTAGCTATTAGAAGCAATCTTGAGAAAGATAGGAGAAAGGTCCATGAAGTAAGGGAATGAACTGAGATTTGAAGGTTAGGTAGGACTTGGATACATGCAGTTGAGGTATCATACTCTTATAACGAGAAAGAGCCCCTCTCCTGGCACAGAAGAACTACAGAGACATGAATGAGCAAGACGTTCATTGCTGACCATCTTTAAGGACCAGTCTACATATTTACCTCAAGGAATATTTTTGCTTAACCATGTCATTTAGATGGAAGCAGGAGATTCGGTGAAATATAAAGCTTAGTTATTTGGGAATATACTGTTTGTTAATACCGCATTTTAATGTTAAACATTCAGTTGTTTTACTGTGTGAGTTTTTATTGTAAATGATAAATAAATGAGTTTTGGAAATCAAACGGATCTGGATTTGAATCTGGCTCCGCCATTTATTAGCTGTATCGCCTTGGGTTTGAATCTGGCTCCGCCATTTATTAGCTGTATCGTCTTGGGTTTGAATCTGGCTCCGCCATTTATTAGCTGGATTCCCTGGGACTAGTCACGTCTTTTAGTTTCAGTTTCCTTATCTTTAAAATGGGGATGATAATGGTTGTTATCAGGATTAGATGAAATCATTCCTATGAAGAAATTGGAGCAGAGGCTGGAACAGGCTGAACTCTCAATGGGTGTTGGTTGCCGTCGTCTCAGTCTGTTGGTGCTGCTGTGGCAGAACATCACAGACTGAGTAATTTATAACGAACAGAAATTTATTTTCTCACAGACCTGGAGGCTGGAAAGCCCAAGGTCAAGGCACTGCGTCTGGTGAGGGACTTCTAATGGAGTCACGCGTGCCGGAAGGCGGAAGACCAAAAGGGTGAAAAGGAGCCAAGCTTGCCCTCTGCCCTCTTCCAGTGGCATTAGTCATGGCCCTGTGACCTCCCAGCCATCTCACCGCCTAACATGACCACAGTGGCAGCTGATTTTAACATGAGTATTGGAGGGGACGACTTTCGAACCACACCGCCCTTATATGTTGTTATTCTATGACGGTGGAATGGCAGTTACTTACATGAAAATCTTTTGCAATATTCGGGCCTTCTGACATCAAACTATCCGTTTGTTTTTCTCACAGAACCTTATAACTGATAAAACTATATTCCAGTGTAATGTTCCTCAATGCATTTCTTAAGCTTCATTTTATTTAGCATTCTCAGTCTTTTCCCACATGGTAAGAAAACGCCTGAATAAAAACTGAACATGGTTTAGATGTGGCTGCTGGTGTTCCTCTTTTATGCCGGATTGACAAGACAACCTCCTTGACTAAAATAATGGTATTTGTGTCTGTTTTCCCTTCCCCACTCTTTATCTGGACCCTCTCTTTCTTTTGTTTTTTTTTTGTTTTTTTTTTGGAGATGAGGTTTTGCTCTGTTGCCTGGGATAGTATGCAGTGGTGTCATCACAGTTCACTGCAACCTCAGACTCCTGGGCTCACGCGATCCTCCTGCCTCAGCCTCCCGAGTAGCTGGGACTACAGGTGCCAGCCACCGCACCTGGCTAATTTTTCTATTATTTTTTTGTAGAGACAGGGTCTCACTGTTGCTCAGGCTGGTCTAGAACTCCCGACCTCAAGGGATGCTCCTGCCTCAGCCTCCCAAAGTGCTAGGGTTACAGGTGTGAGCCACCACGCCCGGTCTTTCTCTCTCTCTTTTTTGTCTCTGTCATCTCTGTCCTGCTCAAGTTGGCATCTATAACCAGCAATTTCTCCTCCATGGGTTTTGTTCCGGAAGGAAGCTTTGGCTGTCTAGTTTTGAGAGTTTGCAGGAGCCAAGCTCCTCCAGCCCCTTCAGATTTTCCTTACTGAGCTCCTCTTGCACTACAAACTGGAATGTGCGAAGCTCTTTCGGGTTTCAGCCGCCGTCCTCCCATCGGCTCACTGTGCTTCCCAGGGAGCACGTGTTGGCAGTTTTGGGTTGTCTGTTCTCAGATGGATCAGACACTCTTTGCTTCTTTCTCCTGCCTCCTGCACAGTGGTTAACACCACACGGGTCTTTTGGCTGCTGGTGGTTTATCCCCATCTGCCGATATGTTCGGGTTGCTGGGGAAATCTTACCACCTCAATGTTACCATGATGTATAATGAATATTGTTCATGAGCTTTTGGTTTTGATACTCTACTTGTTCTGTCTGTTTTTAATGGGGAGAGTTAAAAACTATATTGCGGCTGCCATCATCTTCCCAGAATTCCTCCCTGATCAGTCCCTTTTCCACATTTATCTCTCGATCTGAGATATTGCCAACAGTTTTCTGGAAGCTCTGACCCCCAGGTTAATGAAATGGAAACTAGATTGGGATAAAAAGAAACTAGCCTAGCTGGGGGTGACTTGCTAGTGGGATTCTTTTAACGCAGGCATTTAATTTTTCTGGCTGGATCTGTCTGTGGCTTAGAATACGTTACTTTCTGATTACTTAATTTGCAAATATGGTGACAGTGTGTATATCATTTTTATGCATTTCAGATATGCCATGAGTCAATTTCTGTTCTCCTGCCTCATAAACATGGGAATTACTTTAAAAAAAATTGATACACCATTAGTTTAAATTCAGGTATTGTTTCTATTCTCTATCACCAGAATTGTAAAAAGATTTTACTTTTTGCCATGTAGAGCACTTTTTTTTTTTTTTTTTTAGTCTTCTTGTGAGTGGGAGTTGCTTTATTTTATCTGACCTCATGTTTTTCTTGGTCTTAAAAACCATTAAGGTTGGAAATGCAGGAGGTGGAAAGCTGCTGAGGATTTTCACTGCCTTCAGACCTAAAGAGTGTCAATTAAATGAATCCAATTGCTTTTGGAACTCTGCCTTGTCTTTTGAGGAAATTAATCACTGCAGAAATAAACATGTCATCTGGTCATTTGAAACTTTATGGATTTTTGTTGAAGTTTAAAATTGATTAGAGGGAGTGCCAGTAGTGGTCTGGGGTGAGTGTTAAAGGAAGAAAGCAGAATTCATTATCACCACCCCTCCCCCCACCAATCTATCACACTCCAAGGGTATTTTCTACAGAATCATTATCGTGAGTGCTTTATTAGCCCTCACTACGAAAGGTGAGTATATTAGCAGTTTTACCTAATTCACAAGAGGGGAAAACAGGACTCTGAGAACTTCCTAAAAGACCAGGAAGATACAGTTAATTCTCACCCTTCTTCCTTGGGGTCTGTGCTCAGCGATAGAAATATCTGAACTTTTAACAGCAGTAAATCATGGATTAACCATACTTCCCCTTACAATAACAATTTTTAGTTAATTTTTGGAGAGCTTTAGAAAGCCTTAGTTTTGGAAACTGTAGAAATTGCTCCTGATCACACATACTGTTGTGTGTATGAATGGAATCCCATGTGCTTGGCGTTGGATGTTACAAGCCAGGAGAGGTTTTCTCCTTATTCGACATCGGTTCTTGTCCCAGTTCCGTCCATCTGCTCCTCTCTGGAGTCGTGCCGGGTGTGGTGCCCGGTTCATGACTGTTGGATTCCCAGTGCTCCACCCTTGCCAGGTGACTGGCCACCAACTGAAAAGCCCTCCACGTCAACTCTGTTAGTAAGAGTTAATCTCTCCGTTCTCATCTAGCTCAAAACCCAATTCCTGCAGGAAATCTATCGATGCCCTTCCTTCTGAGTGTGCCGTGGTGGCGGCATCCCTCCAGCACATACATTTTCACTTGGAATAATGATGCTTCTCACTGCATTTAATGTCGTTTTCAGTCCACACTGAGATCTTCATAAATGATTACTAACTAACTATCCTATCAGCCTTTTGTTTTGTGGGAAAATCAGAGTCAGTCACTCTCATGGATCAAAAGTCTGGGTTTATTCGGGTTTGGAGTATTTTAGCGTAAAGCTAAATATTCTAGGAACACAAAAGGAGGATGAACTTAGATGAATTTGGTTTTATACTGGAATTTGGTAATTTGCATATCAGCACTTAAATATAGCCTGTAGTTATAGCTCTGTAAATGTTTTTTGAATTATAAAAAGAACTACTATATATTATTGTGTACCAGGCACTCTGCCAAGGAACCTGGATTACCCTGTTTAATCCTCACATACTTTCACGCATGTACTATTATTATACTTTATTTTACAGATGGCGACCCTGATGTTTAAGGAAGTTGGGTAACTTGTAGAAAATCACCCAGGCAATAAATGGCAGAGCTGTGGTTTCAATTATAGGCAATCTGAGTCTAGAATTTACACGAACTACTCCATTCAATTTTTAATTCCAAGAAGAAGAGCACCATGGTGAATCATCATTTTTCCTGTTCATTTTGCCATACCCAGGCAGATTTAAATAGTCTAAGAGCAGTGATTCTCAATCTGCATCAGAATCACTATGTCGTGGAGCCGATTCATTGACTACACATTGCCATGGCAATGCCATTGCCATTCCTTAGATGTAATCTAAGCGCAGCTTTCGTTTTTTCCTCTCACTATTCTGGTTTTGTTCAGAGGTCCACCCCACCCTGATTCTTGCTCTAGCAGGTTCTCTGGAGCAGGACCTAAAACAATGTGAGGCCTGCCCTCTCTCCTGTATGGCCTACGTGGTCCAGAGGAAACTTGCATATACCCCTTACCCCACACATTCTGGGAGCACACACTGAACTCAGCCCCACCAGACAACTGGATTCTTCCGTCTCAGGCACTTGCGCTGTTTCAGTTGTGAGCTGAACCTGCTGTCTTTTGACAGCCAGGAACACATTTCAGGCTCTGTGAGTGATCTCGTCTCTCTCTTTCCATACTCTGACCTTTTTGTATATCCTTGTTCAGATGAGGCGCCCAAGGTCACAGAACTGGTCTGAATCATTTCTTTCGTAAATTCTGCACATGGGAGGGGAGTGAGCGGGTGTGGTTTACACCCACTTTGTTATCTATCGTGTTGGGGCTTGTGCAAGATATCTTCATTCTGTCCCTCCTTATTCCTCTCCATCCTCGTGCACGGCCCGAGAGGCCCACCTGCGTGGACTGCATCAGTGGCCCTCTGGCTTCCTGTTGAGTTTGATCAGTTGGGAGCATCAGAAGAAGCAGGAAGAAGAGAGGAGAGTGAGGTTGGGATGTTGATACCCCGGGTTCCCTCTCTGGGTTTCCCTGGACTGCTGCCTCCCTCAACAAACGCCACAGCTTTTGTCAAACAGCTCTCTCCACCCCACTCCTGCACTCGCTGATTCTGGTAACAAGTCTCTTGGCTTTCAGGTGTAGGGGTATTGATAGGTGCCCTGCGGTTATGGGATCTGGGGCACTGTGTTACCCCCCATGGTTTCCCTGTGCCCTGCCCACTCCTTTTGTGAATCCTGCTTTTATGAGACATTCCTTTGTCATTCAGCGTCAGCGTGTCATCTCTTCCCTGGTGGGGTCCTGTTTGATAGGACGCCTCCGTTGAAACTGACATAGATTTGCTTCCGTTTGAACATCCTGGTACGTGCGTGAAAATGTAGACTCCTTAGAACCCAGCAGACCAACTCAGTCACAATCTCTGGTGGTGGCATTTGGCATTCTGCATTTTTAACAAGCAACTTAGATGATTCTACTGCTCACTAGAGATTCAAATTTTAAAAGAGGCTTAATTAATACTGGGAAGTAGAAGTCCAGTTGCGAGTGTGACTCGACTAAGCAGGGATTGAACCATCTTGCCAGCCTAGCTGACTCGCTCCTCCTGCCCGTGGGCTACAAATCTCCAGCTGTCCCCGTCGTATTCCAAGTTGAGTTCGGTCTCTCTCTCCTCCTGCAGTTGTCGTGGGCCCTGTTGCAAGTGTCTTGAATAAGGTCTTTCATGCCTGTTTAACTGTCTGGTGCAATTTCTCCTTGACAATGTTTCTTCTGTAAGGATTCTTTTCCTTATGTCTTTCAGCGCAGTGTCTTCTCTTCTGCGGCTAGTACCAAACCCTGCAAATACTGTGTTTTCTTCCCATGCATACACACCCATGATGAAGTTTCCTTTATAAATCAGGCACAGTAAGAGGTGAACAACAATAACTAATAATAAAATAGAACAATTACAACAATATATTGTAATAAAAAGTTATGTGAATGTGGTGTCTCTCTCCCTCTCTCTCTCCTCAAAATATCTTGTATCTTATTCACCTATTTTCAGGCTGCAGTGGATATCGGATATCTGAAGTCGTGGAACGTGAACCCGTTAAGGGGAGACGACTGTGTTGGTGTCATGTGCGTTCCTCTCCCTGTCCCCAGTGTTCCCGCATCCCATAACCCCTCCCAATCACCCCCTCCAGAGGGTGACTCTGGAGTCTCCTGCGGCTTGGGGAGGACGTCTAGGGGCTGAAGGGCTGCGTAGGCAGATGCCCAATCAATCTTCCGAGTTTTAGCCTTGCCCAGTTTTCTACTTTTTTGAAGAGACATGGTTCTGTCCTGAGCCATTTCATCGTTCTGAGGACATAATCGACCGGCTTCTTTCACTGCGGGTTTAGGATTAAACTTCCTTAGATCTGCTAAGGCAGGATCACGTGTCTGTCTGCTTTCTGTTCTCCACGCTCCAGTATTTTCTTTCTGTCTGCCCTTCACGTTTTGCTTGTTGCTGGTCTTTCCCAAAAGCGGAGTATCAGATGTGTTCCACGCATCACGTTTAACTGGCAGTAAATGCATACATTTTAGAAAGTTTTTAAAGATATTAGCTAATTACCATCTGGTTTCCTCTCAGTCGATAAAAAATTCGATTCACCTTAACATCCCCGTCCCTCCCCACAAACTCAGAATTAATAAATGGTAATGGGACTATTGATTGGTTATGTAAATAGATACACTGTGTTTCCTTGACACTTTTTAAAGGATGTAAAGCACTACTGTACTGAATGAGTTCAGCTGAAGGAAAAGAATTCACAATAGAGAATAAATTGCACAAGCGAAAACTACCTCACCCACCGTATTGCATTAAAGTGGAGGATTACTCAGTAATCACCTAACAATAGGATCTGTATTGATTTCAACTGCTAATCACATCAGGGGTGTGCCCCGAGTTAGAAGAGTTAGAATTTTAAATTTAATTCTGCACAGTCCGAGAGTGCTTTCTGAACTCTGAGTTATAATTTAAATAGAAAAAAATTGCAGACCGTGGCAAAACAACACATCTGAGTAGCTTGTCCGACGTGGACTCATTTGAGAACTTTTTTATCATCTTTTATCAGAGCAGGATCCGGCCTTGTTGTCTGGACCCAGGAGTTAGAATTGGGATATTTAAGACCGACCCAGGTGGCGTAAAACTTGCAACAAACTCAGAATTAATAAATGCTAATGGAACTACTCAGACATTAAGATTGGATATTTGTCTTGTTTCTCAAAGGCATTAGAAAAATGAAAAACTGATTAGAATTTAAGGAGCTGTGAATGAGGTAAGGAAGTATCAGGAATAAGCATGGAGAAATACAATGAATTCGTGCTTGGAAAAATCTAAGACTCATATTTCTCTGGAATAATGCCTCAAATCTCTGCCTTCTTTTTAACGTATATAGAAATAAACGCTGACAACAGCTTCTTCTAAGGGCCGAAAATGATTCTTGGATCAATCTTGGTCATGTTTAATAATCCTTATGCCAAAGAGGCATATTTTGGGGTGGCATCTTCTGATCACCTACCGTCATATTTTGGGGTGATGTGTCTTGCACCTCATCAAGAGTCTTCAGCCGCTTGGACCTTTAAAATAAAAACAATTTTAAATTAAATTAAAATCAATATGTGCTCATTGTAAAAATATTAGAAATAACAGATAAAGAAATGAAAAAGAAAAAAAATCTGACCTTAACTGCCATCACCTCCCCCCACAAAAAAATAACTCCTGTCATCAGATCTGTGTGTAATATAGTCTTTTATGAGCTTTTTCTGTAGGTATAAGTAATTTCTCATAGTTGCAGTAGGAGTATGGATACATGGCATGTTTTCTTCTCCATTTGCATTTTATAGGCTCTTTTCCATTTTTTAATATCATCTTCATATTGATCATTTTAGTGACTGTCAGTTTATTGGGTTAAAACGATGATTTGAAAATGAGTTGTACTGAGAAGATACGGATGGTTTGAGAACCATTTCCCCTTCTTTTGTTTCTGTCTGAGCAGAGCTCCGGAATCACAGGTCACTCTCTGCCCTGCCTGAGCCCTGTGCTCACCCATTTCCTTGATGCCCTCCCTCTTTCCCCCTTTTGCTTAACACTGAAAACACTTCTTTCATGCAGACGTGCATGATATTAGAAATTTATTCGGAAGGAAATAATGAGTGAAAGAAATGTTTTCTGAGGAGGATCGTCTCGGATAATGTTCATGGGCAGAGTTTTTCTTTTTATCTGACGTTTGCTTCCAAATGAAAGCAGAGGAAACCACAGCTGTACTCTGTTAACTGCAGCATTGCACATACATGTGTCTGAACTTCATCAAACAGCTTTGCAGAGTATCACCAATGCTTCAGACCGATGCACGGCTGTGTGTGCACTTGTTGAAACATATCGTTGGTCCTCTGCATTCAGACGGCCTGAGCTGTGACACGTGCCGATCTTCCCGTGGTTTGCATATCGGAGCTGACGCCCTTTTCCCCCTACTGTTGACGCTGCTGCTTCTACCTGGGATTATGCAGATTCTGGCTTAAACCTCTTTATTCTTTTCTGCGCGTGCAAAGCATGATGGGCTTCATGTCTGAGAATGAATGATAATGGATTTCAGCTTTCACCAGCGACATCGGGAAACCACGTATCTTCCATAACACGTATGCCACACAATAAAAATGATCCCCCTCTTCTAACCATGTGAAGATGTAAATAAAAGCAGAGTGCTATAAATATGTAGCCGCCGAATCTTCAGATGAGGCTGGGAGGTCCTAATTATTTTAATGGAGTCAATCTTAGGACTTTTCAAGCGAGATGGAAAGGACAACCTTATCTGTGGTGCGTACTTGGGGTAATCAAGGGAAGGCTGTTAGGAAGGTTTAATTTATTCTGTCGGATACTCAAGGCTCTAAAACATTTCCACAAATCAAAGCCATCACTTGAGAAATAACAGAGATTGCAAGCCAGCATTGGCTCCAACAAGCCTGTGTCCTTCCTGCCCTTTAATCTAAGTGCCAGTTTTATATTAAATAAAGCATGCTTATCATTGATTAGCACTTATTTTGATCTCACTAGGTATACAGTGCGTCTTAATGATCTAGATGTCAGGGGACTCAATTTCCTGTCCAAAATAACCGAGTGTACTTTGTTTATAAAGATAAACATCATGTGCGCAGGATGTCAAGAGAGAGTTTTGATAAATTTGTCAGACCTGGGCTTTATGGCTGTGGTCCGGAGAGGCCCCAGGAGGGGGTCCGTGGGGCAAGTGTATTTGAAAAGAGCAGGGGTGTTTCTCTAGAAACCGGTGACCTCGAGAGGGGAGATTGTTTGGAACCTCAAATTCCAGCCTTGGTCCTTGAGGCAAAGAAACCTTTGCCTTATTCCCGTTTATTGCTAGCAGAGAGTGGGAATCAATTTCCTGCCTTCACTAAAACACGTTTTAATGAGCTTCTCCTGCCCATGCTATCTGTTCTGTTAAGAGGAAGAGGAGGCTTTTCTGCTCCCAATGCCCGGGGAGGACCTTCCTCCTTTCACATTCCCGAACCATCGGGGGCCTTTGCGCTTGGAGTATTGACCTGTGGCAGTGACACCCCCACCTCTGTGTGATGTGTCTTTCAAGTGCGAAGGCTTTCCTGGTCAACACCGAATCGGTTTGCCCTGGCAGCCTAATTGAACGCCTCCCCCAGACAAATGGGTCGCGGGGGAAAGGGCAGAACCTTGCTAGGCAGATCCGAATCGAAGCCCCCAGAGAAAGCTGTTTTAAAAATATATATTCCTCTTGAGAAGCAGCCTTCGTAACAAAGGCAATGCTAGTTATTTGCTCAGCAAAAAGAACATAAATCAATCTGTTTATCTCCTTCTCTTTGTCTGATTACTATTTTACTTTAACTTGATCGAGAGAGAGAGAGAGAGAGAGAGAGAGAGCGCGCGAGCACGCGAGCGTAAAATTCTAGAATGACCGCTTGGATGAGAATTTCTTGCCTTGAGGTTTTGTGCATGTAGTTCCTTTTTTAAAAATGGCACACCATTTCCATGTAGCAGAGTGCACTGATGATGTTTAAATTATTTGACAACCTTAATATGCATAAACTGCAGCTTTTTCCTATGACAAGCTTGGTTTTTCTCAGTGTTCCCTTGGGAATTCGCTAGAAGAAAGGGGCAGAAAACTCTTGGGTGAGTGCTCAGCATTGTGTTAGCTTCTTTCTCAAAACTCTCTCTTGGTCCCTCGACAGCCCCGTCTCCGAATTACAGCGGAGGAAACACAGAACTCTTAGGTCACCTACGGGTACCAACCAAACTGGCATCTCCAAAGCCAGTGCTGCTTTCCTCACCGGCTTAAGTTTTGACATCAGTTTCTAAAATGCTATCTTGGGGACAACTCCTTTTATTAATCTTTCACCTCCTGAAGGAAGCCAGGATATGTCACCCCGAAATGTGCCTCTTTGACATAAAAGTTATTTTGAGCTGAGTGTCGTCGGAAGGAAGCAGTCACAGGAAAAGCTCTCTGCCTTCTCTCTTTTTTGCCTACAAGCAGGTCAAAAGTTGAAAAAGGCAAAGGTGCCTGGCCTTCCCTTCCTACCAGGGGTCACAGAGATTAACCAGTGAAGACAACTCCCACCCCTTATCAGCCTAGAGATGGCACCGGAGGAATCTATGTAACAAGCTTCCCTAACTAGCTTTTGTCTACCGTTTATTTGCCTTCCCCCAGTGCTGTCCCTAGAGATACAAAATCCTTTTCCTTTGTCTTGACACTTGCTTAAAATTTGTTCTTTTCTGAAGATGCTACAGAAGCTGGAATTTAAAGCCCCCTCGTGGAGAATTACTCATTCCTTGAGTGTCTCCCATGTATCTGAAATATATATGTTAATAAACTTCTGCTCGTTTCCCTCTTGCTAATCTGCCTGTCACTACAGGGGTCTGTCCCACCAAAGAACCCAAGATGGCTAGAGGAGAATTACGTTCACCCCATACTACGTGATGTGAAATGTCTGCATACTCCGGGTATTAGTTTCCTGTTGCCACTGTAACAAATGCACAGGCTGCGGCTTAAAACAACACGAATTTATTATTTTTCGGCTCTGGAGGTCAGAAGTCTAAAAATGGTCTCACTGGTCTAAAATCCAGGAGGCAGTGGGCTTGCATTCTTTTTTGAAGGATGTTGGGGGAATCTGTTTTCTTGCCTTTTCCAGTTTCTGGACCTGCTCTTAGTCCCTGGCTCATGGCCGCCTCCTCCGTCTTCAGAGCCATCTGTGGCTGGTTTAGTCTTATGTTGCATCCCTCCGACTTCTGTATCACTTCTCTCTCTCTCTCTCTCTCTCTCTGTCTCTTCTACCTCCCTCTTCCGGTTTTAAGGACTCTTGGGATTCCATTGGGCCCACTTGGATAATCCAGGATCATCTTCCGATCTCAAGGTTGGATGATCAGCAAACTCAATTCTATCTGCAACCTTAATCTCCCTTGCCATGTGATTTGACACATGCACAAGGTTGGGGAACTAGGACAGGCACATCCTTGGGGGAAAATTATTCTGCTTACTGTATTCTATGAAGTCTTTTAGTAGAACAATACCGGGGCAAGAGACCCAGGGTCTGAAGTCAGACTGCCTGAATTCAAGTCCGAATCCACTGCTTTCTCACTGTATGTCTTGGGGCCAGTCAACTGCATTCCCTGTACCTTGTCATCCATATCTGTAAAATGGGAATAGTAATTTGTGGTGAACATTGAAATAATGTAAACGAAGTGCTCAGCATATGCCAGTATATATGTTAGAGGGTAGATGGCCAATAGATGTTGGCCATTATTATTTACAAAACATTATATGCATGGGTCTTTGTGCTTTATAAGGTTTCACGGATATTATTTTGTTAGACTTCATACCACTCTCTCGCACTTACTGTTAATACATTTCTAGTTTATTGTGAATTTATTTTAAATCAAAGTTGTAATTGTAATAATAACATGGCTTAAAATTAAAGGAAATTTAAGGGGGAAAAATCTACCGTATTAATACCTTAACATAATTATTTAATTTTTTAATCTTTACTTCTAATTCTTGGCCTACACACATTCTATAGTTATTTGTAAGTTTCTGGAGAGTAGGGACAATGTTTGTGTTCGTTCTGTAGGCGCTGGCTTCAACGTAATTAGCATACAGTGACTGCAAGTGGATCCAAGGAGGCTGGAGTGGCCAGAGGTGAGGGCACAGGCCGGGCGCGGTGACGCTTTTTGCATTCTCTCCCTCCTTTTGCTGCACTGAAGGTCCCCTAGCAGGTCACTGCACCTGACGTGTTTAAAGCTTCTCAACTCAGCAAGGGAACAGCGACTTATTAAAAGCCGCCCTGATCAATTTTAGTGAATTTGGGTTTAGCCACGTGCAAGTAACAGAAAACAGGTCTCAAATTGGCTGAAACAATAAGGTATTTATAAGCTCGTGTAACTGAGAAGCCACAGAGACAGGTCAGGCTTGGGGCCAGCGGTTCCCTGATGCCATCATTCTCTTCTCGGCTTGCACTGTGTCCGCTGTAGTCTGGGCAGGCCTCTCTTGTCAGGAGACGGCTGTGAGCAGTTTCTAGGGGCTCCGTGCTTCCTTGCTTCTGTGCTGCGGGAGAGCGAACAACTCTCAGTGGCCGTCACAGAAGACTAAAGAGCAATCGACAGGGGAGGCCTTGCAAAACCAACAGGAAAACACCGAATCCCACAACGTCCCCGATCTCCCCAGTAACAGCTCGAGATCGCTCCTGTGCGTTCTCTCACGACAGGGGCCTGCAGGAGTTCTGTGTTGCGCGACTTCTGAGAAGAGCCGAATGGACAGAAAAGCGATGTAAACCTCTCTCTTTCAAAATTGTTTTCTGAGAATCTGCTTTGACAGAGCTCCTGGGTGAACAGCGGGAGAACCTGCAGCCTCAGTCACATCTCGAGGGCAGAGTCGCATCTCCTGTGACAATCCCTCCTGCAAGGGAAGGCGGGAGACCAAGTCTTGGACTTTGACATCCTGCTTCCACTTTTGTTATCAACTGACAGCATCACTATTTATTTTTCTCTTTGTCCCCCTTAAAATCAGCGGCTTGGCCTACCTGCTGGCGTCTCCCTTCTCTTTCTTTGGGATGCCACACTCTTTCCCTGCTCTTCCCCTCCCTTTCCCTCGATCCTTCTGAGAAGATAAAATAATTTTTTTTTTACTGTTATATAGCCTAATCTCTGCATGAGCAATCTTTCTTCTCCTGCGCCATGAGCGCCCACTAGGCTTTCCACCCTCACACCGTCTTTATGAGAAACCTCCAAGAAGCAGCTCTTCACTTCTCTTTAGGTTGCATCTCAGCCTCTCGTGTCATCCCTGAACCTGTCACAGTGACCAAAGAAAGCCACGTGGTGGTCGGCTTAAGCTGGTTAGAGTTCACCTGTGTGTGTGTGTGTGTGTGTGTGTGTGTGTACGCACATGTGTGTTCAGCTTTTACCTAAAGTGCAATTGCCAAATAAAATACAGGATGGCCCAAGTACTCATCTCTCATGAGGAAGAGGTTTATTCTGAGAAGCCAACCCCCACAAATATGAAACAGCTCAGCCCATGTGGGTGTGTAAAAGAAGAAACTCTTCTCCTAGGTAGTGAAATCTGCCTGAGCTGGAATCAGAGTCTCTCGTACCCCTTTATAAGCAAGTACCTTTCATCACCCTTCTTGCTCATCATCTTGTTAATTTCTGGAGCATTTACGAAAGGTTTCGATGCAGAGATTTGCTTTTAAAATGTTAACACCTACTCATACGAGCTGAGCATTAGGGACTCAGAAGTGAACAAAACACAGTCCCCAAATTTAAGGCTCTTCCTGGTGAACAGAGCCCCTGAACTGCCAGGATTCTTGGTCAGTTTCAAGGGTAAATCCTTGTCAGATTCTCAATCTGACTGTAATGGGGTCAAGAAAGCTAAGTCTTTATTTATGTCAGTACCCGAGCAGAAAGCACTCACTCACCTCAGAGGGATCAGTGTCGGGGGACAGGGCTGATGCGTTTTGGAAAGGACTCAGGCAGTCTGGAGGACAGGTGCATCATCAGTAACAGAGGCTGACACAACTTAAGCTTCTTGTATCAGAGTCACACACATGGGGTGGCCAGGAAGTGGGATGGAGCCGTTGAAATCGGGATGTCGAGTGATGCTGTAGCCTGAAGTGTGTTTCCTGGGGTCTGGTGTGAACTGAATTGAGAGTGGATGGAAACCAGGCAGTTGCATACAGTTCATGACTTCTCCTGGGAGGCCCTAGCGAGGAGCCTGGGGTCGAATCTGTCAATTAAAATCCGATTTTCTCTCTCAGAAGTAGGCGCTCTGGGTCATCCTGAGAGCTTCCACTGTTGATGAACTTCACATTCTAACGGCTCTCTCGCTAAATAACGACCTCCCTCGGGTGGAAGGTGCAGATCCCTTGGTGCAAAGGAAACTTACTTAAGCAATGAAATGACTTCCTGCAGGTCAGTGCGGAAAATCCCACGGGGCGAGGGTCTAGGCTGGGGTTAGAAGAACTTGCTTGCACTGTGTGTACGCGTGTGGTTGCCATTCCCTTTCCGTTTCTCCACTCCAGCTTTCAGTTCCTTATGATTCACTTTGGTCTCAGGTGGCCCACCTGGCTCATTTTCAACATTAAAATCACCAGAACAGGACTTCTCAAACCATCAACGTACTGTGAGTTCATCAGCCACCTTCTTCCCAAACCCTCGTTGATATTTCGAGCTGTCTGTGTTGCGCTGGTTCCACAACGGAACTCATATTCGAAAATGACACAAATTTTTGACGTATCTATCCATGGTCTCACAAAAATTGCTCTAAAAAAATTTGAAAGATGATCACAAGCCAAACCATGCATTTGAATGACTGAAGATGTACTTTCAAAATAAACATAAAACAAGGAGTGTCAAAGTGAAATGTCAGAGATATCAACAGTCAAAGTTAGTACTTAAGGAAATTAGACATTTCATATTTAATAACTTAATACTAGTTTTTAACATTCAATCTTCATGCACCCACATTGGTATCTATAAATAATCCAGATGTCCCCTGAAGGAGGTTGCTTCTTGTCACCTCTAGTCCTTTTTATAAACCATCTCACTATTTCACATGTGCTATTCCAGTATAGCAGAGTCAACACAAACAGAAAACAAAAAATAGCTTTTTCTCGATAGCCCCTCACCCCCACTGCCACCCACCTCCCCGCTGTGCCTCACGCCAAACAAGTACCAAAACCAATCACCAAAGGCCTTTGTGTCTGGATCAGGCCTTACAAACAGTCAAAGGAGTTTATATTCCCCAATAACTCTAGTAACTTGAAATTGAAATTTAATTTTGGTATTTGCATTCACAAAAAGCCTCATGGCCAGTTCCCCCAAATTGAACTTGAGCTTTACTTCCATTTTCTTGGTTTTCTGTTTCTTAATTCTTCTTTACTGACTCTGGCTACTCCAAAAAGTTCTCCTATTTCGTTGTCTGGTTTTCCCTGCTCAGCTATTCCCAAAGTCAGCTCCAGGCGTCTCTCTCTGCAAACTAAACACCCATTAATGTGCTCGAAAAATTTGGGCCTTTTTTTCCCATCTCTACTTGTCTTCAAATGGGGCAGAGACGTGCAGAGCATGTCCTCACTGATAGGAGATTTGTACACATGCCTTGCACCCCTACTGTCCCCGCTGGGCAGAGCCCGCTCACTCCGTTTGCTTCTGGCAACAATTTGATTTGATGTTTCCTTTTCACATAGGAATTTAAAATTTCTCAAATGCAGTTTGGTTGTGGATTAGATAGATGTTGATGAGGCAGGTGAGATTACTGTTTAGGATCAATATGATTGTTCCAGCAGATAGTCTGTTCTGTCCCTCAGGGGCTCCATCGCCCTTGTATCTTCTTATCTCAATATTGGCTTTATCCTTTAAATCAATCCCATTAGCGTAAGGGTGGGTTTTATAGAATAGAGATTATAAAATTGGCAACAAGAACTGTGTTGAGGAGTGTTAGGAGTGGGAGTACTTTTTGTAGATAGGCCTGAACCAACTTGGACATAGTTTTGGGTAGATCTTAGCAGCCCCACTAATTAGAGTGTATGATGAATAGTAGCAGCCCTCAGCCCCCAAGTAGATACACCCTTGGAGCCAGGTTACAATGAGAGCAAGTCTTTTTTTTTTTTTTTTTGTGACAGAGTCTCGCTCTGTTGCCCAGGCTAGAGTGCCATGGCATCAGCCTAGCTCACAGCAACCTCAAACTCCTGGGCTTAAGCGATCCTCCTGCCTCAGCCTCCCAAGTAGCTGGGACCTCAGGCATGTGCCACTATGCCTGGCTAATTTTATATATATATATTTTTAGTTGTCCAGCTAATTTCTTTCTATTTATTTTTAGTAGAGACAGGGTCTCTCTCTTGCTCAGGCTGGTCTCCAACTCCTGAGCTCAAACAATCTGCCTGCCTCGGCCTCCCAGAGTGCTAGGATTTCAGGCGTGAGCCACCGCATCTGGCCTATGTTTATTCTTTTCTGACTTTTCTTTTATTCAAAAAACCAACCAACCAACCAACCAAGTACAAAATCATTGCTTTTTTGAATATCTTTATTCATTGGATATGGGAGTATTCATCATTTAGTCCATCATTTGATAGACAAGGGCAAGATGAGTCTTTGATCTACAGATGCTATTGAAAGCAGAAAACTCCTGTGTTAGAAGACATAGGAATTCCAAAATGCAAATACTAGAGATGTCTGCCTACCATACTCTCATCCTTGCCGTGACCTTCAATGTTACTGTGTTAAGCATTTGCTGAAGCTCTCAGTCCTCAGTGATATTCTTATTTAGATATTGAAATATTCTTATTTATCTCATATCTCCTACACAACCATGACAAATCGGAATGAGTTGTGCTAAGACAATCCTAACCCAATAGCATCTTGGCACGGTTTTTTTAACTTAAGGAAAAATATAAATGCATTAAAAAAGTGGAGCCTTCTGTGTTACATGTATGCATGTGTGGCCCTAGTCACGGTAGAACTATTTAATATTCCATAAAAATATTTCTGCAAGCTCCGTTTCAGTTACTATAATCATGACAATAATTTTTCACACCCTGGCACCTATTGAATTAGCAACCGCGTTCTTTTCTTGAGCCATTATTCAAATGGATTTGTCTGCATTCAAATTAATCTCAAGACCATAGAAATTAACAGTGGGAAGGTACATTAAATCACCTAGTTCATTCCTTTGCTAGAAGCAGAATTGATCTGTACCTTATAATCTCTAGTGCTTTGTCTGGTGTGTTTTAAACGTCTTAAATAAGTGTGATTCTGATTCTGGGTGGTCATCTCATCAAATTCCAGGGGAAATTCTTTTCGCAGCCTCCTGGTATACATATGGATTTTCTGATGCTGTGCAATTTGCCAGTGCTCAGAGCCGCCAGGAGTCAGGCAATGAATTTTCTAGAAGAGTGTGTGTGTGTATGTGTGTGTGTGTGTGTGTACATGTGTGCATGCATGTGCATTGTGGGGTTGGGGTGGGTCATGGTGAGGGGGAGAGAAGGACAAAAAAGAGGACAACTTGAGAAGGATGTTATGTTTGATTATATTTAAGATTTGACAACTGTTTGCTTTCATTTTGTAAAACCCTGAGTGGCTCGGGGAATAGAAGGGGGAAGTGGGCACAGTAACTAAGCCAAGCCAGGGACATCGAAAAATGTGGGTGGGTCTGATGGCAGTTTGAGCAATAATTCTGAAGTTTTTGTGAGGTTGAATATCTAGGAGCCAAGTGAAAAATTCTTTAACTTAAGGTTGTATTTTATCCATCGTACATGTGGATAGTTTAAGTTTTGAGTTCTAAGGTAGAAAGTCAGAGTCTAGGCATTCTAATGTTAGGTATTTTTTTCCTTTATAAGTTCAGTTATAGCCTTCCAATTAGATGGATAGATAGATAGATAGATAGAATAGGCATCGATATTTACCCTCGAGCTCAATAAACAAAGCATTATTAGTACAGTGAACTCTTCCTTGATTGTTGGTTTAACTCAGACGTTCTCAGTTTTCTTATTTATAAAATGAGATAGACAGAGGGCCTGAGTCAATCACTTCATAAATGTTGGGGCACAGCAAAAATAAAACAAATGGTATGATTAATAAGATATTCATCATTAAAATTAATAGAAGACAGAGAAGGAGTTGTTTCCCTGGAACGGACACAAAAAGCATGAGAACTCTTTCTTTTAGAATCTCGCAGAGTGTGAGGATCGTAAAGACCTTAAATTCACTCACCTTCTGTTGTGCTGCTTAAATTCCCACCTTAACATCCAGGAAAAGTATCTGTTCAACTCCTGCTTGAACCCTTTTGCGATCACAAGAAAATCATTGGCACGCAAGGCTTCAGTAATAATGGTTTGAAGCTTCTTACTTCCACTGAGACCCAAACTCTGCCTCCTAAACACTTAGTGGGTCCGACACCAAGGGCCCTGCAGAACTGACTAGTCTCTTTTCACCCCTCTTCACACGCTGGACCACAGTTGTCATTGCCCCTGGCTCAGCCCTCTAAGTGCTCCCAGCCCCAGGTTCTCAAGCCAATTCACTCCTTTCCCCAGGCCATTGCACCCTTTGCTTGGTCTGTACCTGGCTTGCGTGACAGTGTCACAGTCTTTATGAAATATCTTCCCTCGGTGCCTGGGACGTAGCAGGGACTTATAATATATTTGCAAAACAGAGGGGCGTTTTCCAGCCAATCCCAACGGTTCTCTAGGATTGTAAACCTCAGTCTAGAAAAACCACATCTTCGATACCTCTCACATCATTTTCTTCCCAGTCTCCGTCCTCATGAGAAGAAAACAGTGAAAACAGCACCTTGGCTTTCAAATCCTTCCGTCTCTCACAAACTGATCCATCCTTTTGGATAAGCCAAAAGCTCAGCGCAAGTGACATCGATTACCTCCTCTCCCCGCCCTGCTCTTCCCCAAAGGAACCCAGCTTGCATGTCACGTACAGGACTCTCTCCGTTGCTAGCAAAAATGTGTTGAGCCTGCACCACGGGCAAACCACAGGGCCTCCCTGTAACCTCTGCGAGGACGTGGCGTGGACGTCACTGCAGTGACATGATGGCATTACTCAGTCTGCCACTCACCCACGGAAAGTCCCCGGGAAAAGTCACCCCCTCCGTGGGGCCCTAGCAAAGCCCTCCTTGCCCTCCAGGCAGGTGCCTCCCGTCTGTGCCAGGCACCGTGTGGGGGTCACTCTCAGACCAGCCAGCAGGTCACATGACTGATAATAGAAAAGCTCTGGGACACGCTTGTTGGTTAAAGAATGATGTTGTGAGAAGAAACAAACCAAATGCTAATCAGTTACTTAAAGGGGAATAAACCAAATGAATTTGTTTAGATTTGGCCCCGCCTGCAAACCAAGGCCACTTTGCTCAAACGTGTGCACTTTTACATAGAAAAACATTAACAAAGTCCTCGAGGGTGAGGGAGGTCGGTAATTTGAAACCGGACCTGCTGCGGTTCCTGATGTCATTGGGGCCACTGACTAGGAGATCACTAACCTTGCCTTGCCGGTGAAGTGGTGCCGCACAGACAGACAGAAGGTGGAGGGACCGCCCCAGCAGGTGGCCTGCCGCCTGATGGCCCCAACTCTTCAGCCCAGACATTTGGAGATGAAAAGCTAAGCTGGAAGAAAGCATTAACACATCCCTCCCAGGGAGGCCAAATGTTAGATCAATCATGTCTTCCAACCACTGCGGTGAGCGCAGGGAATGAGATGGTAATTTATGCATAGTGCCATCAGGAGCCTGGGAAGTGAGTTCTGTCATCTGTCTCGTTCTCCAGCCCACGACGTGGCTGCCTCTCTGTAACCTCTGGGCTCCCGGCAGGTGCAGACTCCTCCACTGCCGTGGCCACCTACAGGGTCAGCAGACCGGGCTCTCCTAACTTCCTGACCATTTCTTCCTCCTGCCCGCCGTGCAAGTCTGAGGGGCCCTGGGGGCAGGACAGGGAGAAAAACCTCGTATCCCATGGAGCAATTGCTGACCAGCTGAAAATGCTCTTCTACAACCTGCAGGAGAAACAATGATGTGTGTGAAAATGAAATAGGTTTATTTCATATGGGTTTAAAGAGGCCATTTGGAAGTACAGAAAATAGCATCCAGCTTTGTAGTGCTGGAAAGTTGACCTTATAGTTTGTTTATGATTATTTTCCCCCCGAGAAAAGCCTACAATATTTCTTTTTTGGGGAAGGGGGATGGGGAAGAGGTAATGGAACCATTAGCAAGAAAGCCAGAATTCACCCCCTAGCAGTAGGAATAATTGGAAGTCCTCAAATGGAAATTGGCGTGGTTACCGATGACATAACATGTGTTGATGTAAAATGGGATGTCCCCACCGG
Organism: Eulemur rufifrons; assembly: GCF_041146395.1. NCBI lineage: Eukaryota > Metazoa > Chordata > Mammalia > Primates > Lemuridae > Eulemur > Eulemur rufifrons. The sequence continues at coordinate 13,727,327 of NC_090995.1, forward strand.
CATAGAAAGCTTTAATTGCTCCTGTCCCAGAGCTTTTTATAAACCCGGGAATAAACTGCACTTTGTAGTGTAGTGTCTGTGCGGCAGGCGCCCCGGATGGGAACAAAGACATGTTTAATAAAGTTGTGTTTCTGGACAGAGCGAGAAGGCTCACAGACCAGCGCTTCTCGCTGCATTGCAAGCGTACACATGCCAGAGGTAATTTTCGTCTGCCTTTTGTTTGCGTTCTGTCACATAGAGGACACCTCGTAGGGTTTAGCCATGTGCTTGGCCTTGGTGACGTTTTCTATTCATTTTCTCATTCGTTTCCTCATCTCTGCCGTGTTTCTTACTCAGAGGTGCTGGGATGAAAGATGGCATGATTGGAATTTGGAGAGGAGGACCGGGAGGGGTTCTTCTGGTGGGCCTCTTGCTCTGATGGCTCCCGCCACGCCACTCGAGCTTGGAAAAATGCTATAGTTCTGCATCATGGAAGGGAGGTTTGAGCCGTTGTTTCTGAGGCTGGCTGGTTTTTGATGTGAACTCGCCACGGTTCAGGGATTATTCACAGACTCACAGATGGAAAAACCCAACCTCCGGGGCCCATCTCTGCAGTGTGTCCAAATTAATATTCACTAATCGCTAAGTCTTTTTTAGACCACATCTCAGTAGGAACTGTCTTTGAGCATGTTGTATCCGTTTTAATGTCCTAGACTTGTTTGTCTTCTCAGTAAGGTGTTTCATGCAGGGCTCTGGTTCGGTGGTGAAAACACCCCTGGGCTGTGAGTGCGGCAGCTCACCTCTGTGGCCTCACTCTGACTTCAGGTAGGATTGTCTCTGGCTTATCCCTGAGGCCTGGACACTGTGCATTTCACTGTCACTTCCTCTCTTGGTGTTGCTCTAAATCTCCCCGTGTTGGCTCTTTGATCCCACTGCAATGACGACGCTCTGGACTTTCTGCCACGCCGGTCTGCTCCGCTTGCTCTCTCCAGGCCTCATTTCATGGCTTGTTCCTTCGTCCAACACTGTTCTAAAAACAGGCAAAGAAATCCCTGTCCTTATGAGGCTTACATTCTAGTGGGAGAGCTAAAAAAAAAAAGAGCCACCCCCCCCCCCCAAACATACGTATAAATATGTGCCTATATGGAGGTACTGATGGTGGAGTCAGGTCCCGTGATGCTGTGGCCGTTCCTCTTCCCACGCTGAGAAGGCCTGACTGGTACTAACACCTACCACCTGCTTTCTGGGGAGCCGTAGAACCAACCCTCCTTGTCCTTGGGTTTATTTATTTATATATATATTTTAACAGCTTTATTGAGCCATCATCGACATATAAAATTGCATATATTTAAGGTGTATGACATTGCTTTGGTATGCCTATACATTGTGAAATGATCACCACATTTCAGCTAATGAATGTCTTTATCACATCTAGGGACCTTTTGTGTGTATATGTATGTCAAGAAAATTTAAGGTCTCTCCTTTTAGCAAATTTCAAGCATATGATACCTTATTTTTAGCTGTTGTGCCTGTGCAGTACATTAGACCTCCAGAACTTATTCCTCCTGTCTAACTCTGTAGCCTCTGACCAACGTGACTCCATGTTCTCTCCCCCCAGCCCCTGGCAAGCACCGTTCTACTCTCTGCTTCTGTGAGTCTATTGTAGATTCCACATGTGAGATCAAGCAGTGTTTCTCTTTCTGTGCCTGTCTTATTTTGCTCAGCATGATACCCCCCAGCCCCATCCTGCTATCACAGTGGCAGGGTTTTCTTCTTGTTTAAGGCTGAATAATACTCCTGTGTGTGTGTGTGTGTATGTATGTGTATATATATGTATATATGTATGTGTGGATATATACGTGTGTGGATATATACATATATATCCACACATACAATGTATATACAAGACACGCACACACACACACACACACGTATATATGCATGCCACATTTTCTTCATCCACTCATCTGTCGAAGGACTTTTAGATTATTTCCGTATGTTGGCTATTGTGAATACAAGGAGCATGGAAGTGCTGATACCTCTTTGACATACTGATTTCATTTCCTTTGGATAAATACCCAGATGTGAGATTGTATGATTGATTTTTTGAGAAACCTCCATACTGTTTTCCATAATGGCTGTGCCAATTTACATTCCTACCGACAGCGTACAAGGGTTCCTTTTTCTCTACATCTTCACCAACACTTTTTTTTTGTCTTTTTGGTAATTTCCACTCTAATAGGTATGAGGTGACGGCTCCTGGTTTTGATTTACATCTTCCTGTTGATTGGGGTTACTGAGCGCCTTTCATACGCCTGTTGGCCGTCTGATTTTTTTTCAGAGAAGTATCTGTTTGGGTCCGTTGCTCATTTTATAATTGGGTTATTTGTGTTTCTGGTATTGAGCTGTATGAATTCCTTATATATTTTGGATATCAATCTCTTATTGGATATATGGTTTGCAAATATTTTGTCTCATTCTGCTTTGAAGTGGAGAGACTGGCATTGGAAGGGAGGCAGGCTGGCTCTAGCATGGATGACGTATGCATAGTGTTAGAGCACTGGCTCATTCTCTGAAAACTATAAATAAAATAAACAAAAATTTGTCAACCTGCATTACAGGTGAACCATCTTCTTAATAAAAACGTGCTGGTTTTGCAGTATAGAGATTTCTCAAAACACTAAAAGTAGAACCACCGTATGATACAGCAGTCCCTCTAGTGGGTATTTATCCAAAGGAAAGGAAATCAGTGTATCAAAGATACACTTGCATCCCCATGTTTATCGAAGCTCTACAGACAATAGCCAAGACATGGAATCAACCTAAATGTCCATCAGCAGATGAATGGATAAAGCAAACGTGGTCTATATGCACAGATACTATTCAGTCATAAAAAAAAGAATGAAATCCTATTATTTGCAGCAATATGGATGGAACTGGTGGTCATTATGTTTAAGTGAAATAAGCCAGGAACAGAAAGACAAATACTGCATAGTCTCACTCTTATGTGGGAGCTAAAAAAGTGAGCCTCATGGAGGTGGAGAGTAGAATGGTGGTTACCAGGGGCTGGGAAGGGGAGAGGGGGTTTAGAGAGGTTGGTTAATGGTGCAGACATATAGTTAGATAGGAGTAAGTTCTAGTGTTCAATAGCACAGTTAGGTGACTACAGTTACCAACAATATATTGTATATTTCAAAATAGCTAGAGAAGAAGATTTAAAATGCCCCCAACACAAGGAAATGATGAATGTTTGAGGCGATGGTTACCCTAGATACCCTGACTAGATCCTCACACATTCTATGCATGTATCAAAATGTTATATGCACCCCATAAATATGTACAAATATTATGTTTCGATAAAAATATTGTTTTTGAAAAATCTCTTATGATCTAAAAGGCAAAGATGGAACTGAGCACCTTTCTCAGGGCACCAGCTGACTGCCCAGGGGTGGGCAAGGCTGGCGCCTGGAATTCAGGCCCCTCTGACATCAGGGGACGCCCTAAGGCAGCAGGTGTGGAGGGGAAAGTAACAGCCCTGGGAGGGACGTGCTTCCTTCTTTCGCAGGAGATGTGATGAGAGGTATGATGGAGACAAGTCCTCAAATTAATTTGCATATTTTCCATGTCTTTCTCCTCTTGATGAAATTTTTCCACTTTGCTTTTTGAATAAAAAATTAAAAGAAAACGGTCGGGCATGATGGCTCACGCCTGTAATCCCAGCACTTTGGGAGGCCAAGATGGGAGGATCACTTGAGGTCAGGTGTCCAAGACCAGCCTGGGCAACATAGTGAGACCCTCATCTCTACAAAAAATGAAAAATTACACCTGTAGCCCCAGCTATTCAGGAGGCTGAGGCAGGAGGATCGCTTGAGCCCAGCAGTTCAAGGTTGCAGTGAGCTATGATGATGCCACGGCACTCTAGCTCGGGCAACAGAGCAAGACTCTGTTTCAAAAAAGGAAAAAGAAAGAAAGAAAGAAAATTAGCCATAAGACTTTGGGGATGTGTTCTAACCTCCCTGCACCCTCATTTCCTCGTCTGTAACAGCAGACCCCCACCAGGAGCAATGTGAGGACTACGTAAGTGTGTAGAGAGCACTTAGCGTAGTTCCTGGCATCTCCTTTCTAAACGTCCAGTAAGTGTTAGCTACCGTCATTATTGTTTTAAAGAGTGGTGGCAAAATCTCATGACTGGTATATTTCAGCATGGTCCAAATTAGAGATACACAAGCTGATCACTTGGTTTGGTGATTTATTTTGTTTCAACTTAAAAATACAAAGAAAACATTTTTCGAGCCTCATGGTACATCAGCCCCTCTGCTGGGAGTTTACAAACTCCTGACTGACTTGATCCTAGTGTCAAGTTCAAGAGAGAGCTTAGTATTATGTCCATTTTACATATGTGGAAACTGAGGCTCTGAGAGCATAAGTGATTCTCAGAGTCACTCAGCTAATAAGAGGACAATTATTAATAAGTCTGAAATCCAGGTTTTCCGACCTAACACCCAGTGCTTTCTCCATAATCCTCCCTCCCGCCCCCATCACCCTCCCCTGACCTGCTTTGTTCCCCTCTCCTGATGACCTTGCTTTCCCTTTATGAACACCACGGCAGGCCAGATGTCTTTGCCTGCAGCAGTCGGGCTGTTTTCATGCTCCTTGCTTTACAAAGATTTTTAATGCTTAAAAAAAGGTGTTTTTTTTTTTTTTTTATTTACATTTAAAATTTTTTGTCTTGCCATTTCCCAAATCTACAAATTCAACGTCCCACATCCTGTATCTCATTCAATTGGATAATGGCTACATTGAATAATATTCAGGGCTGATGCTGAGTCACTTGAAAATGATCGTATTCAGAGATACATTCAGATCTGGCGGCTGTACAATCTGTCAGAAAGACCCCAATTGCCCGGATTAATTCACATTGTATGCCTGTGTCAAAACATCGCATGTGCCCTGTAATGATATACAACTATTACGTGCCCATAATAATTAAAAATTAAAAAAAAGAGGCCGGGCGCGGTGGCTCACGCCTGTAATCCTAGCACTCTGGGAGGCCGAGGTGGGCGGATCGTTTGAGCTCAGGAGTTCGAGACCAGCCTGAGCAAGAGCGAGACCCCATCTCTACTAAAAATAGAAAGAAATTATATGGACAGCTAAAAATATATATAGAAAAAATTAGCCGGGCATGGTGGCGCATGCCTGTAGTCCCAGCTACTCGGGAGGCTGAGACAGGAGGATCGCTTAAGCCCAGGAGTTTGAGGTTGCTGTGAGCTAGGCTGACGCCACGGCACTCACTCTAGCCTGGGCAACAGAGTAAGACTCTGTCTCAAAAAGAAAAAAAAAAAAAAAAAAAAAAGAAAGACCCAGAGCACCAGGGCGCTTGTGTGTCTCGATTAGTAAACGAAAATTTGCCGAGTTATGCCGTTGATTTGTAGCAAAAGAGTCCATGTGGTAATTTTTCTTAACAAAAGAAAAATTTGCTCTATCATGTTTTGTAAAACTAAGTTTTGCTCGATCTTGGCTTGATTTTAGGTTCATCCTTGTCTTTCCCCTGCTGGGGCACTGTTCCCCCGTTGTCCCCACTGTCCTGGTCTCTCTGACGGTCCCCTGGAGTGGCCACTGCAGAGCTCGGAACCGTCCGGCAACAGCAAAGGCTCGTGTGCGCTAGGCCGGGGCCGCGTGTGCATGGCTATGCCGGCTGCAGAGACAGATGCAGCAGCTTAGCAGGGACTCTGTGTCCGCTGGGTGCAGGGTGGGAGGGGGTTAACCCCTTCAGGTCCCCCCTTGCCATAGGCTGAAGTCAGAATTACTTACTCATCTGTCGCAGCGGGGAGAAAACGCTAAGGATCGGATATGCACATCCGTTCCTGAGAAGGTTACCGAGGCCTCCTGTGCGTTTCTCTCCCGCATGTCAGCCCTCGTACCCAGCACCGTGCCTTCCACGGAGGAGTGGATGGCGCGGAGGAGAAACTGCGACGGGACCCTGTGAGAGCGAGACTCAACTGTTCAGACTTGGTGGACGGGCAGGTGTTAGCTATAAAGTAAAGATGTGTTTGAGGATCTGAATCCAACAGTGCAGTATTGTCCAGTGTCCTCATCACACAGAGTGCGGAGGTGGCAAGGTGAGCACCGCCAAGCACAGGGAGAGACGCTCCGGAACGAGAGACCCTGGCAACAGGAGAGGAGAGCTGGACGTGGGCAGAGGCTGCTGCGTCTATTTGCCACATGTTCGTTCACTTGTTTAACACATATTAGCACATACTATGTAGTGGGTCCTGTTCTCTGTACTTTATAAATTCATCCTCATAACAAAACTATTATTATTTCCATTTTACAGATGAGAAACTGAGGCACACAGAAGTTAACTAACTTGCCCGAGGTAAGTGCTAGAAGGAGCCAGGACCCCAACCCAGGCAGTCAGTCGCAGAGCCCGTTTTCCCAGCCCGTTCTCCACGCTAGCTCTTGCTGGTGAGCAAGAGATGACGGGAGCCTTAGGCAAAAGTTCAAGCTAGGAGAGCCACAGCTGCAGCTGGACTCCCACAGGCGCGGAGGCTTCCCCTACCAGAGCAGATGGCTGCTTTGCTTAGTGACCTTTGAATGCAGGGGAGTCACCTGCATTCCTTTTGCATTCAAATAAAGAAGAAAATGTCCTTCCTAACCTTTCCTGACCTTTACTGTTGTGTGGAAAAAGGAGGAATAAGTAAAAAGAGAGGGAGACTGATATCTAAATGGGGGGAATTTTAGCTCAGTGTTTGGGGATTTCAGTCAGCTTTTGGTTCATGCCCAGAGGGTGGCTGCTGCCAAAGCCTGGTTCTGCGTGCCCAGAGCTGCCTGCCCGTTGCTTTCTGTTGCTTCATACACAGCCAGAATCCCCAAATAATCCCTGCAACGGCGGTGGACAGAGAGAGAGAGCCTGGTGCAGAGATAATTTGAGGATCCCTTCCCCCAAATTACCTAGGTGAAATCTTGATGGACATATTTGGCAAGTTTTAACAAATCTAGTTGTAATTATTACCCCAAAGAGTTTGTAAATTTCTGGAAAGATATTAAAACAATATCTGTGTTTACATTAAAAAAACTGACCACCTATTTCTCGTATAAAGTTTTCCACGTGGAGCTTTTCCGGTGTCCTGCGTTTGCCGGTGAATATCATCTCTGTGATGGGCTGGGAGGGATTCCGTGGAAGGCCGGTGTGGGTGAGATTCATGACCCGAGCCAGCTGATGGACCGCTGGGAACTCAGATTTGCTAGGCTGGATTAATAGAATGACTTTGGGTGCAAACAGCAGGTAGCTATCATTTCCGGTAGAGTTTGCTTCTCACCTGTACTTAGAAGTCCCCACAGCCAATGGTATATTGGCTTCTGGACCCAGGAGCTCAAGCTAATGTGTCTCTCCCTAAAAGCACTGTCGTTTCCAGAGGGCAATGCATGTTAGAAACCCGTTCCTGGGGGTGGCTTTGTCAGGAGAGGGAGATAGAGTAAGAGGCTGTCGGGAACAGACAAAGACATCCTTGGCACTGGCGATTTATCTTGCTACCTGCAACATGCCCTTTGGTTTGATAGCTGTAGGGGCCGGCTGGGATGATTTATCTGGAGCTCACACGGAGAGATGGCAGCGGCTTCTGGCAGGCTTCCTTTCTCTCTTCCTTCCCTGCCCGGCCCGTCTCCTCCGTTCACTCTTCCCTATCGCAGGGCTGTCAGCCAGCGTCGTCCCGGGGAATTAGAGGGGAGGGCGAGGGCCTCGAAATTTCTTAGGAGAAATGGTCTTCTTTGCAGGTAGGACTTTATCTAGGTTCTTTCTTCCTGTCAGTTAAGCCTTAGGAAATCAGAGGCGCCTGGGAGTGTGTCTGGCGTGCTTGAGGACAGCTGGACTGTGCTTGTCTCCAGCTGTGGGTACCCTTCAAGCAGGCCATCTCTCACCTTTTGCCTTCTCAAAGAAAGGCTTCCTTTATGCCTCCCAAAGCTGCCCGGGCTTGTTCCAGGTGACGCTAACACGTGACAGCTACAGGAGGACCCTGGGCAGCAGCTCTCCTGTGTTTGAGTCTGGAAAAACGCTGCTCTGCCTCTTAAGAATCTTGTCTCCTCCTTGTCCCTGGCTGGTTATTTACACATTTAGCTCAGGCGTGACCTTTTCTCGTATCTCTTGCCTGCTTTCCCACCTTAGACTGTGAGTTTGAAATCTTAGAGTTTTTCGCGACCGTGGGGAGCTGGGGAAAGAGTTACCGTTCAGGGCTCCGTGGGCACTGACTGTGACCTGTCTCCGCCACTGCCAGCACAAACGCAAATGCACACACTTGCGCCCTGCCCTGGAAGAATGTGGCCCTCTCCGTGCTGGATTAGTCTGCAAATCAGGTGAGCCCGGTGTTTGTCAATGGCATCAAGCCGGCAAGAAACAGGTGTTGTTCTTAAAGGACTTAACTGGGAAGAGCTTGATGAAGGGACGATTTCCAGCAGTGTGGGTGAGTCTGAGGACCAACGAGGGGTGACATCCCGAGGACTAGTGACAGCAGAAGGGGAAAGGCACAGGAACGGAGCTACTAATGCCCAGAGAGAGACAGGGCCGAGGAAGAGGCTGACCCGCTGGGGCTGTGGCCACAGAGGAACCAGGCCCTGCCGGAGGCCGGTGACGTAGGCAAAGTGGGGACATTCGCCCACCCTCCATTCTGCTGTTGCGCCTCCCCACGGCCGCTCCTGCCTGAAGCTGGGGCGAGGAAGCGGGTGTGACGAGCTCGCAGAGGTCCGCCTTTGGGGTACGGGGGGCGGCAGGGCAGGGGAGAGACTGCGGGGCCATGGGGAGGCGGGAGGGGAGGCCGTGGCCGGGGCCAAGCAGAAAACAGCCGAAATATCCACATTTCCTTTATTGTTCCATGAACGCCTTTGGGCAGCCTGGAAAGCTCTCAGATCCTTTTTCAAAATAATGTTTCTCAATACAAAAAATAGCACACAGAATTACACAGTAAACCAATTATATTGAAATAAAGTTTTCCAAATGCTAAAACTACAAAATTGTGATATGGTAATATATATGCTTATTTATTAACACGTGAAACTACAAAATCTAGTGGCAGATCTCACAGTGACCAAACTTTCTTCTTCTTTTTTTTTTGTTTCAAACTTTCTATTTTTTTTTTTTTTTTTGTTGTTGTTGAGACAGAGTCTCACTTTGTTGCCCAGGCTAGAGTGAGTGCCGTGGTGTCAGCTTAGCTCACAGCAACCTCAAACTCCTAGGCTTAAGTGATCCTACTGCCTCAGCCTCCCGAGTAGCTGGGACTACAGGCATGCGCCACTATGCCTGGCTAATTTTTTCTATATAGATTTTTAGTTGTCCATATAATGTCTTTCTATTTTCTTAGTAGAGACGGGGGTCTCGCTCAGGCTGGTCTCGAACTCCTGACCTTGAGCAATCCACCCGCCTCGGCCTCCCAGAGTGCTAGGATTACAGGCGTGAGCCACCACGCCCGGCCTGTTTCAAACTTTCTAAATAATAATAGGAGTAAATGATATTTCAAGATACCTGCAGCAGCTGAAATGCATATGAAAATATCTGTGATGTTTTCATTGGTGATAAAGTCTTAGGGACTTCTAGTTACTGCTACAGTTGTAGTTGAAGGAAATGCTAAACTGCAGTTAGAGTTTAGTGATGTAGATAAAGGTAGAACTTTTCCCCATCCAGCTTCATGCACCTGTGAATTCCATACAAGGGCTCCTCTGGGGTCTAAGAACCGCAGGCTAAGAATGATTGCTTTGACTGTAAGTTCAGGGATTGTTAAATTCTAGTGCATGTTGTAAGCCTGGATATGATAGGGCAGGAGTGGAGCCAGAGTCCAGCTTGATGGTGGTCGGATCTTTGCTGCTCATGTCCCAGGGACCCCATGCTAAGAAATGGTGCATTTGCCCAACTTAGTGGTAGCCCCCCGCTTCTGCTAAGTACTATGTGGTTGGCTATACTAGAAAGTAAACTTCGTGGGCCGGGCGCGGTGGCTCACGCCTGTCATCCTAGCACTCTGGGAGGCCGAGGCGGGTGGATCATTTGAGCTCAGGAGTTTGAGACCAGCCTGAGCAAGAGCGAGACCCCGTCTCTACTAAAAATAGAAAGAAATTAGCTGGACAACTAAAAATATATACAGAAAAAAATTAGCCGGGCATGGTGGTGCATGCCTGTAGTCCCAGCTACTCTGGAGGTTGAGGCAGGAGGATTGCTTGAGCCCAGGAGTTTGAGGTTGCTGTGAGCTAGGCTGACGCCACGGCACTCTAGCCCAGGGAACAGAGCGAGACTCTGTCTCAAAAAAAAAAAAAAGTAAGCTTCGTGAGAACACGAATTTTTAAAAACTTGTTATTGAGATTTTTATAATAGATATAAATGCATATATCCTAAGTGTGTGGCTTAATGTATTTTGATGAGCTAAACAAGCCAGCGTCAGCAGAACACAGATCACGACCAGCATCCTGGGAGCCTCCCTCCCGTCCCCTTCCTGACACCCTGTCACCCCCCAGGGTGACCATTATCCCTATTTCTAATGACAGAAATTTTGCCTGGTTTTGTTCTTTATGTAAATAGAATAATGCAGTATATATTCTTTTGTGTCTGTCTTCTTTCTCCCAACATTACATCTGTGAGATTCACCCATATTGTTGCATGTAGTTGTGGATCGTTCTCATTGCTGTATAGTATCCCGTTGTGTGACTATACCGTAATTTATGCATTCTGCTATTATTGGGAATTTGGGTTGTTTTGAGCTTTTGGCTGTTATGGTTAGTAATAATTACAAATATTCTAGTATATGTCTTAATACTGAAATATTTTTGTTGACTATATACTTGGGAGTGGAATTGCAAAGTATGTTCAACTTCGGTAGATTTTTGCCAGTTTTCCGAAGAGTCTGTATTGATTTATACTTCCACCAGTTCCAATTGCTCCAAATCCTCACCAACTCATAGCATTTTCTGTCTTTTTTAGTCATTCTGGTGGTTGCGTAGTGGTCGTTCCTTGTGGTTTTCTTTTTTAAATTTATCATTAATATTATTTTTCATTGACAGATCATGATTGTATACATTTATGGGGTACAATGTGCTGTTTTGATATAGTATGGCATGGTTAGATCAAGCTAATTAACATCCGTCACCTCACTTACCTATCTTTTTATGATGTGACATTTGAGAGTTACTCTTAGTTATTTTGAAATATATAATACATTATTATTGACTGTAGTCACCCTCCTGTGAGATAGATCTCAGGACCTATTCCACCTGTCTATCTGAAACTTTGTACTCTTTGATCAACAACTCACCATACCCTTCCTTCCCACCGCCCCAGCCTCTGATAACCATGGTTCTACTCTCTACTTCTACGAGTCCAGTTTCATTAGGTGCCACATGTAAGTGAGATCATGTGGTATTTGTCTGTCTGTGCCTGGCTTATTTCATTTAGTATAATGTCCTCCAGACTTGTCCATGTTGTTGCAAATGACAGGATTTACCCTTTTATAAGGCTGAATAATATTCCATTGTGTGTATATACCGCGTTTTCTTATCCATTCATCCATTGATGGACACTTAGGTTGTTTCCATATTTTGGCTATTGTGAATAGTGCTACAATGAACATGGACATACAGATGTCCTTTCAACATATTGATTTCAATTCCTTGGGATATATAGGCAGAAGTGTGATTATTGAATCATATGATAGTTCTGTCTTTAGTTTTTAGAGGATCTTTGATGTTGTTTTCCACGATGGCTGTACTGATTTGTACTCCCAACAATAATGCGTAAGAGTTCTCCTTTCTTCCCATCCTCCCCAACATTTGTTATCTTTCATCTTTTTGGTGAAAGCCATTCTAACAGGCATGAGGTAACATTTCACAGTGGTTTTAACTTACATTTCTGTGAAGGTGTTTTTGGATGAGATTAACATTTAAATCAGTAGATTGAGGGAAACAGATTGTCCTCCCTAATGTGAATGGGCCTCATCCAATCCGTTGAAGGCCTTAGTAGAACAAGAAGGTTGACTTTCCCCTGGAGTAAGCGAGCATTCCTCCTGCCTGACTGCCTTTGAGCTGGGGTGTCAGCTGCTTTATGAAACATCGGTTCTGCTGGGTCTCTAGCTCTCGGACTCACCCTACAGATCACAGGACTTGTAAACTACCATAATCACATGAACTAATTCCGTATAATAAATCTCTCTCTGTATCACCCACTGGTTCTGTTTCTCTGGAGAACCCTGACTAATACAGTGGGCACGGGGAGGGGTCTGAGATTCTACATTTCTAACAAGTTTCCAGGTGACGTATATGGCCCCAGGCAGCAGACCACATTGTGAGGGGCAAGGCTAAGACTGTCCCAAGGATACCTGTGTATCCTTGGTCTCCAGCACAGAGTGGGCACCCCAAGGATTTCTGTTTAATGTTTTAGACGAAGTTTTCTTACCAGCTGAAAGATTCTCTTAAAATAAAGTCAAGGAAGTAGTGATCAGAAGAAGTAATTCTGAAAACTGCAACTTCAACTTTAATATGGTCCACATTTGACCTAAATAAAGGGGAGAAAAGAGTAGGTTAAGTCAGAAAAATGACAGATAGTAAGAGCTAAATATGTATCAAATGAAAAGCAAGATTAATGAGACCGATTGGGACCGACCGAAATCTATCCGTGATTAGGCATAGAGAAGATGAAATTAACTGTAGTACTTGTGGCTTTAATAGCATGGATTTGAAATGAGACACTGGCTGTGTATCTTCATGTTATGTAAAACTTGGTTCCATGCCTTCATGCATTGAAAAGTCATTTTAATCATTTGTAAGTCTGATAATGTACCCATGAAGTTTGAGCCCGATAACCGTCAGTTAGTTTCATGGGCCATTACTTTCTGCTGCGGAGATGGTGTGCCTCACTGGCTATTTCCTCTCGGAACTTGGTTCCTGAAGTTCGGTTATGTTGCAATCGGTTTAGCAGATTCAGAGTGTAATTTCTGTGTGGTGAGTGTTGACAAGATGTTTCATCAAACCGGCTTTGCTGGTTTTCTCTTAGTAACTAGAGTTTATTTACCAGATTGACAAATCCATGACTCTAAGATTAAAAGTACCCCGGGAAGCACATAGAATATGAAAATGCTAAAGTAACAACAAAGGAAGACAATAGGAGTCAGACACGTAAACACACACACACAATCTGAGATGCCGTTGATTGTGAGATGTATCATCTTACAATGCGAACGTATAGTAGTATATGCTGCTAAAATTGAAAAAATGCTGCGTTATAATAATTACATTATGTTATAATAATGTCCCCTTATGAGATTGTAATATGCATCCCAATTTCAGAGATGTTAACATATGAAACAATTGCGTTTTAGAATTGCTGAAATCCAGGTTATATTTATGTAAATATGTACGTATGTGTAGATATATAAATTAATACACATATTTGTACGTACCCACTCAGATGTATAGACGATATTAAAAGCTGTGTCTCTATATGTTGGAGGCCGGTCCCTGTCTGGAAGGCTGTAGATGCTTTATACAGAATGTACAGAAAAATGTGTTTCTTCGGGTTCTCTGAAGCTAGAATCTGAGACTATTGGTGATTTTTTTTAAGCTTATTTTGAATGTTGGGAATGATTGAAACAGAGATCTGTAATGTTTGTAGGGCTTAAGCTATTTCAGGCTTCAAAAATGATACTTATTTTGACTTGCTCAATTGAGGATCTTTAGTTAACAAAGAAAATTGTAATTCAGCTAAGAGCTATTTGATTATTCTTGTGATATATGTGCTCTATGATATGTCCTCCTGTTATCTTAATTTTTTTTGTAGACATTTTAGTACAGATCTGCCACTTTTAAAAATCTTATTTGATCGGGGATCTCACTCAATTGACCCTGTTAATCAAACCAAATTGCCGAGGCTTTCACTTGCATGACCCGGTTACAGTTGGGGGCAAGTTGAGAATTACTTCATACATCCAGAGCTCCCCAAAGTTCAATAATGATTTTTAGCGTATGTGGACTTTGTGACACGTAGCCATGGACTTTATGTGAGAAACAATTAAAGTAGCATCAATACTCACTAATGTCTTGCACCGAGGGATTGGAGTTGTGGAGAAGCTGTGGACCTCAGGAGCATGATGGATATTGCGGGCAAACCACAGTTGTCATGGAACAGCTAATGATCGTTATTTCTCATGCATGAAACTTTCACACTGCCAATAAAACCTTTCAAATGGGTGGACAGATGTCCCTCAGGAAACATGTTGAGGCATTGTTAAAATCTGTTTTCTCTCTTCCCTTTCCCCAAAGCCCCTTTAAGAGATTGATTACTTAATGTGTAGCCTTGTTTTATTTCATTTTGCTTTCCGTTACTATCTTGTATTTGAACTAAGACGGCTAGTTTATTCACTGCTAAAGCAGGAGATAAAAGATGAACATCAAGGGGGCTACCAAGACAGCAGCAAGACAGTAGGAGTCAATAACAATAAAATCTCATGTTTAAGGGCAGAAGGATCATGGGCATTCTGCAAAATAGTATTATTGTGCAAAATAAATTGCATTTTTGTCTTGAAAAAAGACTCCACACTATTTGAATAATGACAGGAGACGGATGTAATATACTTGGAGTTCATAGTCACTGAGTGCTGCCTGTGTGTCAGGCACTCACCACAACCCTAGAAGACAGTACTCTTACTGGGCTGATTTTACACAAGCAGATAGTGAAGCCCAGAGAAGTTAGATAACTTGCCTAAGTGTATCAACCAAGGTCCCAGCAAGAAACACTTTCAGCTTGGGTGTTTGGAGGAGAGTTTATTAAAGAGATTATTTAGAAGACTGTTTGCAGGGTTTAGGGAACAGCAAGGACTTGGCAACACTGGGAGTCCTTTCTACCCCTAGAATTGAGGGGATGGGAGAGGGAACAGTTCCTGGATCCAAGGCTGTCTGGAAAGGACTGCACGACAGAATCTGTGATTTGGGGAGAGGCGTGTCACCAGGCTCGGAGACTCTGCGGGAAGGGAGCTGGGGGAATAAACACCCAGCCTTGCTCTCCCTCTCCGCTCCGGTCTCCTGATGGTGCTTTCCATTGGTGGAATCCCGCTGGAAGCCAGAGGGCCAAAGAGCCACTGATAGAGCCATTCTGGCTCAGCCTCCTGGGACACAGCGTAGGTGGGAGCACGGATCTGGAGGAGCAATGGGAAGACAACCGATCGATCACCGGCTCTCCAGGTTTTCAGCGTTAGCGATTGGCAGGGCTCCTAACGGCTGCACTATACCACCTCAAGCCAGATGCCTTGAGCTTTCCTTCAGAGTGGATCTAGAATTCCCCAAAATTCAATTGAAATGTCTTAGCAGCCCCAAACAGCATTTATTCACTTTATTGTCCACTTAAAATTTCATTAAACCTCTTTCTAGTATGGCCCAATTCTAGAAGGACACCTTTATTTCCCTGGGTTCCGAGACATCCAGGTTCGTCTTTGGCTCTGGATAACTGTTTTGTGACTTCACCATCTCTGTGTGGGAGATTCTTTTATTTGGGGAAGTGCTTTTCCAATAATTATTTTAGTTGAGAAAAAATAAGTTCTTACCGTAAAGTGATCTTTTACACCAGGTAGATTTGGGGGTATTGTGCAGTGTCAAGAAAGTATCTGTTTCCAAAAAAGACAAGTAAATTGCTTTTTAGTGTATGTGTCAAGGAGCCAAAATGCTTGGAGAAAAATGATCGTCTTTGTGCATAGGCAGATAAATGAATAAATGATGGCCATTTTTAATATTAAAATTATAGCTATTTCCATATATATCTGATTCATAAGCATTAATTATACAGTAGTGTTTTCCAAAGTCTATTTGAATTATATGTAGCAATGATATTCTAAACCTCTAACTTCTCATTCAAACACTTCAAAATTTTCTTTAAAAAATGACTGATGTGGAGTGCCTTAAGTAAAGATTAATTTAATAGATTCAACTTTCCATCTTTTTATATTCACTTGCCACAAGATAAATTTTGGAAACACACTACAGCTTATTAGTTACAATGATCTTGATTTTTATTTTTTTATTTTTGAAAAAAAGTAGAATGATTTTACCTATTAAAATGGCATTTTATTATGATGATATTTTGACCAGAGCAAGCTATTCTTTGTGGGAAGTAGGGAGGCCTGGGTTACCTGGGAGTCTACATCTGGTCATGGGGTCTGTGATAGTCACAGTGCTTAGCATGGCTGATGGCATCCTCAGTGGATAGCCAGTTTGATGAATATCCTGCTTAATAGTAGTAATAACTAAATTTTTGTACTTTATCAGTTTGATTTATTTTTATTTCAGAACATTACAGGGATACACACATTTTGGGCAGCAATAGGTGGACAGGGATTCATTTATTATCAGTAATGGAGAAAAGGTGTGAGAGAGACCTGGGAGAGATGAACCATCAGTGACACACTCCATGTACAATCTTACTTCAACTTCGTATTAAACGCATATAACTTCAAGACCAGCCTGAGCAACATAGTAAGACCCCCCCCCCCTACAAAAAGTAGAAAAAATAGCCAGGCATGGCTGTGCATGCCTGTGGTCCCAGCTACTCAGGAGGCTGAGGCAGGAGGATCACATGAGCCCAGGTGTTTGAGGCTGCAGTGAGCTGTGATGACGCCATTACACTGCAGCCCAGGCAACAGAGTGAGACCCTGTCTCAAAAAAACAAAAGAAAAAGAAAAAAATAAAAGCACATAACCATTTTTTTGTTTAACTCAATTTCATAAGCATTTGCTCAGCATCTACTATGTGTCAAGAAATTGCTCGGACAAGAGCTATGTGTGTGTGATCATAGTTAAACCCATAGGTGTGGGGTGATGTCTCCCGGGAAGACTGTGCAGAGGAAAAACAAACTTCTGGGGATGTGGGGGAAGGGGGAGGGACTGACATAAGAGATGTCCCCAGATAACATGGTTGACAAAGGAGGAGGAGACCAAGGGGAGAGGGGAGGTGGGAGCCCAGGGCAGAGATTCAGGAAAATGGGAGTAGCTGGGAGTGTCAGGAGCTGCAAAATGGTCTGATAAAACGAAGGCTGCAAGGTGGCACTTAGAAAGATTGTTACGAGGAGATTCAGAGCAAGGAGGTTGGGGGGTCCCAGGGGTACAGGGTAGCAAGTAGCCACTTCCCAATTTCACCTAGAGCTGATCCTGCACGAAGAAGTCCCATTTAAGGCAATTTGAATACTTTGTTAGCAGCTCTCAGAAAAGCTTGGATGAGGAAGGAGATTGAAGCTTTTGGCTTAAATGAAACTTCTGGATTATTGATGGATTTAATTTATCCCTGTGATCCATGTCCCCAGTTGACACAGGCTATCGAGAGTTAGCTGCATTCTTTTCTTCTTGAAAAAGTAGGAAGAATATTTAATCATAACTGAGTCGCGCTAATAGGAATTTTAATAAAACGGGGCTGAGCTAGGGCTGGGAGGCTGCATCAGCATTCAGAGGGTGCGAATGTTCCTCTGGGTGCTCTGGGCGCTGACATGATTCTTAGGACTGAAATATCGTATTTAATCCAAATTAAAGCTCACAAGGCTTTCATAAATGCAGTTTCAAGTCTGTGTGAACAGGCAGTATATAAGGCACAATTTTCTGGGAATTTTAAAGCATAGATAACACTTAAAAAGAAAGTCTTTGATTAATTTGACGGCATGCTCATTTAAATTAGTTTGGCTTCAATGAAAATCCAGGTAAAGACTGAAGCCCACCTTCCCTCCTGCGTACTCAGTCTTTCCATGAGGCTGAGAGGTCCCGGAGAATTACTGCCATCTGGAGCTTAGAGATCATCTGGTACAGCGTCTTCATTTTGCAATGAGGAAAACTCGGGACCACAGAGAAGTAACGACTAGTCCAGGATGCGTAACTGGTTAGTGTCAGTACTAGGAAAAGAACTGAGTTCAAGGTACTTGCTGTAGGATGAAATCCTTATTACTACTACTGTTAGCAATATGAGTCAAACCCCACTAACTCTCCTAACTCTTCCCTCAGACCTCTTTAGTCCTGCTAGAGTTTTCTTTCCAAAACCAAATCTGATTGTTTCGTTCCTTCCATGTAAAAAGTCTTCAGGGGCTTCCCGTTGCCTACGAGGGTAAAGTCCAGACTCCTTTGAATAATAACCAGACCCCTACCCACCTCTCTGGTCGTGTGTACCCACCCCCTGACCCACAAGCTCTAGCTTTCGGACATACTTGACTGCGTGCAGTCCCAGACTTATGTTCTCTTTCTCTAAGAAAAGAATGTACCTTGTCATTGTCTCTTCCTGGGGGCCCCCGTCCTCCTCCCTGGTGTCTAACAACTCCTGTTCATCCGCCAGAACTCAGCCTTGTACTGTCACCTCTCAGAAGCCTTCCTGAACCTTCTCGCTTTGTGCTCACATGTTTGATGCTGTTTCACTGCTCTGGTGTAATACCAGCCGCGTTGATTGGCAGTCATTTGCTTGTGTGTTTGACTATTCAACTAAGGGATCTTTGAGTGCAGAGAGAACGTCTTACTTATTTTTACATCCTGAGTGTACAATGTTGGTGCTCAATAAATGCTTATGGAATTGAACAGTGCCAACAAACCTAGAGAGTTGTGTGTCTCTAATAGAAAATGTAGGTGAGATTATATACCCTGACCCCTCACCAGCCTGAAACTAGCCTGGTTTGTCCACCTCTTCTGCCTATTTTCCATACCTTATGGAGAAATCGGTCACCATATACGTTTATTCTTACCACTGTGCCCTTGTCCATGGGCCTACCAAGCCCATCCTTCTTGTGTATTTGGCAGTGAGTGACTGCCTGTGTGCCTGACATTGCATTGACTCTTATCTTTTCCTGCCTAAACAGGGCTCCACTGTTGAGGCTTCCCCAGGTCCTATTCACACCTGTATCTTCTTCCAACCAATGGTCTCAGCCCTTCTTGTTGCTTTAGCACTTCCTGTATCTACTGCACATTTGATGTTTAACATATGTTGCCTTTATGGTTATTTTTCCTTCTGGGCATATTATACACCTATTCAACTAAATTATAAGACTCTTGAGGGCAAGAACTGTGTCTTCAGCTCCTACCTTTAGAAGAGCCTTAATAAATGTTGGTCAATGATTGAGAGGACCTGAGAGGCGTTTTTACGGCGAGGCTCTGTCTTTTGAGTGTGTTTGGGATGATGCTGTCCATGCAGGCGGGTCAGGCTGGGCGTGGTCAGGGATTCTGGAACTAAAGAGTGACTCTGGGCAGCTTAATGGTCCAAGTTCATTGACAGTAAATATCTCCCAGATGGGAAGATTAGATCGTGTAAAGGTTTCCCCAAACTGCAGTGATTTATAGACTTAATACAATAGCAATTAAAATCTGATGGGGATGAGGAGTCGTTTATCTAAAAGAATAAATAATCAGAATTTACAATGGAAATTCTGAAAAAGTGTACTCTGAGAGACTATCCCTGTTAGATCTTAAAGCATAAAAAGTTGTGATAGTGAAAATATTTTAATCCTCATAAACAAATTTGAAAATATATCATTCTTTTGTTTTATGGATGTGCGTTTCATATTATACTATAATGCAAATGTAAAAAATGCCTGTAAATAATCTTATCTTGCTCTCAGCCCTCGTTGGAGACGATGGTGGAAAAAGCCTTAATATGTTTTCCCCTGTCCCTTCCCGAGGACAACAGGGAAGGAAACTGCATTCACCAGAAAGGAAAGGCATTTAAAAAAATCATGGCCCCAACACATAAAAAATTAATTATGTGATTCCAGAGATAACATAAAACAGTGGCAAATAACAAATTTTTCTATGAATATTGTTGGGATGACTAGTTAGCAATTTGGGAGGCAGGAATCAATTTAAGGCATCCAGTAAAATCAATACCAAATAGATTAAATAATTAAGTATAAAAGTCAAACTACAATCCAGCATGAAGAAAATAACCTGAAGATTCCTCAAACTCTAGAGGGGTGTACTTCACACGCTCTGGGCTCAGAAGGGACTGAGTGACGGTTGTCATGGCACGTGGGGACCTCGTGCAATCCCCTTGGCTCTGTCCAGCACCGTGTCCCGAACGGCAGACGGCAGCTGGTTTCACGACAGCTTGTGAGAATGTGGGGACCCTTCCCCCTGAGCAGCCTTGAGAGTTCTGCGTGTGTGTGTGTGTGTGCGTGTGTGCATGTGTGTGTGTGCGTGTGCACACAAGCTTTGGGCCGCCTCTCTGAACCCTGGAAAGAGAAGACAAAAAGGCCCTGGGGACCATCAGGTACCACTTCTGACACTTGAGAGCGATGCTCTTCTCTGTGTTGTATTGGGGAAAAGGTGCAGAAGAGGATGAGATCTCAGAATCAAAAGAGAAAAAAATAAAGATCTTTCGAGGATGTCGGATGGGAGAGGGGCGTGGTGGGAGTGAACTTGTAAATGCTCTTCAAGCAATCTTTATCCTCTTTCTGTTTTTGTGACGACCAATAAAATGTCTGCCTCTCTTGCTCCTGTCCCTTTCTCCAGCTAAAAAGTAGCCAACAGAGAGTTGGTTGCAAGCTGGAGAGGAAGCTCCTCCCTCTGGATCTGTGTTAGTTTCACAGCTGCTCCATCACAGCGATGGTGGACGTATCACTCGACAGTCCCGCTGGCTGGTGTGGCTTCCCGAGGGCAGGGCCGGGTCTGTCCGGCTCAGCCCGGTGTCCCCGGCTCTAGCCTGTGCCTGGTTCAGTGTAGACACCTGAAAACATTTGGCCGATGAATACATAAGCGCCTGATATGCATCTTCAGAGAGTGGCAGAGAACCGTAAGACATAACCCTTGATTTGGAGTTTGTCGTGTGAAAATATCTGGTCTTATTGATATTTTCTTTGTGGGATTGGGTTTTCAGAGAGTGCTCAGTATCAGACGTCCTTACACTAATTAGACCTGGAGACACCCGGATCCGGCAAGCACTATATCCATTTGTGTCTCGGACGTGTATGTGCGTGGAGCTCATCGCTGTTTTATTTTGAGTACGGCTCCTTCCTCCCCTCCGTACTGTGGAGTTATTAATAGGAAACGGAGCTCCCCAGCTGCAGTCCGCGGCATGCCCGGGAGGGATGCTCAAAAGAGATGGGAAGGATTCGGCTCCAAGTCGTTGGTATGCCAGGAGGACCACTGCTTAGACACCCTGCTCTCTGTCGCTGATGGGGCTCGTGATAGGGCTGGCGTGGAGGAGTGAACCAGGGCAATCAGGGAAGACAGGGAGAAACTGCAGCCTGGAACTGATGCCCCTCTGTCCCCGTTCCAGGGCTGGACAGGTGCTCAGGGCGGGCCAGGTGGAGGGGCTCGCTGGCAGTGGGAGGAAGGAACAGGGCAGGCAGGCAGACCAAGCGGTCAGGAATGAGGCAGTCTGGAAAGCGTGTGAGTGTGGACAGCAGGCAGCGAGGTGTGGGAGGTGAGTCAGTGCAGTGGTGGAAAACAGCAGCCTTTGGAAGCAACCAAGTGGCCATCAGCAGATGAGCTGCAGACCGTCACTCCCGTGGCTTCTGCCTGGATGGTGGCAGCAGGTGACGCCAGGCAGAGAGGACAGAGTCCGCTGAGTCCTTGCCAGCTGGATGCAGCCCCTGCTCCCGGCAGCGCCCTCCACCGTGGCTGCGGCTCTCCCTGAGCCCTGTGTCTGTCCCTGTGGGGCTAGTGGTGACAATCACTTCCCACTGTTCTTAGCCTGCTGTGCGTCCCCTCCCTTATCGGTTTCCTTAATCCAGTCTACACTTCTGTACAACGTCACTTCCTTAAACTCTCTCCAGAGTGCCCTGTGATCCCAGCCGGGTCCCTGATGCGTGCAGTGGTGTCCCCAGAAAGAAGGGGGTGTGGGGGGGCAAGCAATAGCAGCAGATGTCCAGCAGCAAGTGGGGCTGGCCCGCCACGGCACCCCAGTGTAGGACACCCCGTCACCCCCAGACACCACGGGGGCCCACAGCTGTCCAGAGACCCCCGGTGCGGGGAGAATGAACTCAGGGGAAGGGAGTCTGGAAGAGCCTGACAGCTGCTCAGAGTGATCGGACAGGAGTTTGGTCCTGGCTGTCCTTACAGACACCCCTCCGAAGGGAAGGACTCCGTACATTCCTGTGGGAGAGTCGGAGACTTTCCCTTCCTCTAGACGAGGAGGTGGCGGCCCTGTGTCATGGAACAATCGCAGTTCAGAATGTCGTAGGCCTTTTGAATTTAAACCATCTTCGTGATTTCTTTCAAAGAAGGCTGGATCGAAAAACCACTCACGGGTCAGGGGAGCATCTTCTTTTGATGCCGTGCAGTCCTGACCATACTGTTAGCACCCTGAAAATCCTTAAGTGGCGAACACTTTTGTTTCTGGAACTTTCCATTTCAGCCATTTCTTCTTGTGTTTTTCTGGAAATCAAGCAAGGAGAAGGAGTGAAAGGCTTTCTTCATGTCATGGCAGCTCAGAGGCATTCTTTGTCCCAGCCTCTGAACATGGGTGACACTTTGGAACATGCTACTGCTCCCATGAGTTATTGGGTTGCTAATCACCCCATTTGCGGGGTGATCCCATTACATTACCCTGAAGGTTTCAATTAATGGAACTTAGACCAGAGTCCATACTTAAGAGTGTTCCTTTGTCTGCTTCATCTTAGGGTTTAAATTGAATTCTCTAATGTTGGTTGAACAAACTGGAACAGAATTTCCTAATCTGTAAAAGGTAGCAGAAGGATCATAAACGGCCGCCCCTTTTCCAATATGGGCAGAATCACTGGTGGGGAAAATGGGTGGTATTTGCTAGGAGAGGCCACTTAAATTCCCTTCCAGATTCCATTAAAGTTCTGCATGCAAAGTCCTCCATCACAACTGCAGACGTAGGTGTCAGAATGCTCATTTTCATAAATAGGTCCGGAAAACATAATCGCATCCACCTCTTGCTGCTTTGCACTTCGGAGTAACTTTAGAGAACACACTGCTTTAATTAACACTCACTTATAAAAGTTAAGGTCAGAATTATGGGCAGCTTGGTATATAATTCAATTACAGAAGAAAATCGTGGATTTCTGCTGCTGCCGCTGGCTCTTTTGAGTGTGTGTGTGTGTGTGTGTGTGTATGTGGGAGTCAGGGTTGGCCTTAGGCGGGCTGTTTTAAGTGTCTTGAAGTCTGCAATAGAACGCCGTGCAGGCACTCCCCAAGGCAGGCTCACCTGATCTGTGACTGTTTTTGCATAGGTGGTGCCAGCTACAGATGCCCCTCCCCCTGCCTCCCCACCCACTCAGCTCTCCTTCCCTCCTGCCATTTGGTGGCTCCGGAGAACAGTCTTGGGGTCCTTGGCCGCTAATGCCAGGTCGAGTCTGACGTAGGTGAATTTCTCATCTACTGCCTCTTCTCCACAACTTCCTTCTTTCTTTTGAGGCAATCATTCCGCAGCACAGTTTCTGCTTAGCCTCTGATTTGCGCTCTTCTGGACTCATCTGATTCTTCCTTGGGTAATGTTTCTCATATATGTATCTGCGGTGCAGTGTTTAAGACCATGGGCTTTGAAGCAGATGAGCTGGTTCAAATCTTGGGTTCTGCCACTTTATCAGCAGTGTGACTTGGGCAAATTATAGTGTTTCTACGCCTCGGTCTTCACATCCGTAAAACTGAGATAATGATACGATTGCACTTATCTCTTAACTGTGTTAAAACGACGTAGATGAGTCGGACGGTGTCGTGGGAACCCATTGTAAGTTGTTGATGTGGTTTGTTATTGTTCTTATTTGAGTTTTTTCTTTATCTTTCTTCCTTGCCCTATCTTTCCTTTCTTTTTAATATTTACTCAATTTTTTTTGGGGAAAAAAAAAAACCAAAACAGTTTTTCTTCCTTTTGATTTTCTTCCTGCCCTATTTCTATGTTTTTCAAGCTGGGGGCACAGGTGGGAATAGGCGGTAGTCCTCGGTGAGAGCTGGCCTGGGCTCGGGGAGTCACCTAACAGCCTGCTTTGTGTCCCTGTGGCGTCTCACCTCGTGGGAATTCAGAGTGACCCTGTTGAGAGCTGCCGCGGAGCAGAGCAATGCTGGTATCGCGCTGGGATCAAGAAGAGCAAAAGCATCCCCTTGGGGTGGGCGGGGGCTCCAGACATGTTAGCCATGAACACTGTGTCTCTGAATCTTCCGAATTCCTGAATCTCTACCTTAGTGTTCATATTCAAATTCGCATTTGGATTTGTGCTATTGTTCAAGATAATATGGAAAAAGTAAAACAGTTTCTTAATTGATTTCATTATTTTCTGCTTTGTTTAATTGCTTATAGTGTGAGAGTTTACTGCTTTTTATTGAAATTGTGTAATTTCAGTTATATTAGCAATTTAATAGGTCTTAATGGCGTAGCCTATAAAATTATTTCTATGGGGGAAAATAAAACTCTAGGCTTTAACCCCTAACTTACGAAAGACAGTTTTAGAAGGCCACTAGATTGTAAATAGGGGACCAACTCTGTAGGATGATACCTACGACACAGGTGACCTTTTACTGAGCCCAACCTCCGTTCTGTGTAGACCCAAGAACTCACTTAATGTCAGATGAAAATGGTACTTCTCTAGAATTGGATTGGCTTTAATCCCCTTTGAACATGGAAGGCTTTTCCTTTAAGTCCAGTTTATTATCATGCTCTGAGCTGTATACAAAGGCCATGGTGATGGATATTTATGGCATTTAATATATAAAAGCCCAAATAAACTTCCAAAGCACAATTTGGGTGCCTTTTTTTTTTTTTTGATTGGAGAGGCTTGAGAACCATTTAGATCTGCTTTTGGACTCGTCTGAGTAATTTGCCAATTTTCAGCCTGTGTCAGTCCCCCTGGCCCACCCACATGGCTCGATCAAATTAAGAAGTTTAATACTGGGCACTTAGAAGGGAAGAAAAAGAGGTTCATTTATTCAGATTCTTCAGAGGAAAACAAAGAGAGCCAGTACCAGTTTCCCGTAGTTTCTTACTTCTCAGCCCAAGTTACCGCTCTCCTTGGCAGGCAGTTGGTTTCCAGATTGTAGTTTGTGGATCACGTCTCAGATATTTCAGTTCCCTGGGTGCTTGTTAAAATGCATATCCCTGGTAACCACCCCGAACCTCCTGACTTGGCATTTTTGGAGTTGGGGCTTGTGTGGTTAGTAGCCCCCTCACTGATCTTTACGAAGTCTAGAGCTCGAGAGCCCTGATGCAGACATTCGCTCCCAGGGTGTGCGCGGCTGACGATGGCTGTGGAGATACCGGGCCCCTCCTGATTCGGGGCTTGGCTTTGCCGGACCTCCACTGTCTGGATTCTTGACGTCTTCTTTGGTGTCGATGTGTCAGGGTCTGTGCATGAGTTTGCTAGTGCTGCTATAATGCACCACCACAGACTGGCTTTAACAACAGACATGTATTTTCTTGCAGTTCTGGAGACTGGAAATCCAAGATGATGTTGTCAGCAGGGTTGGTTTCATCTGGAGGCCTCTCCCCTTGGCTTGTAGATGGACGTCTTTGTCTTCACACGGTCTTTCCTTCGTGTACGTGTATTGTCTGTGTCTTAACCTTCTCTTCTTACAAGGATGTCAGTCATACTGGAGTAGAGCCTACCCGTATGACCTCAGTTTCCCTTATTCAGCCCTAAAGGCTCTATCTCCAAATACACCACATTCTATGGTACTGTGGGTTAGAACGTCAACCTGTGAGTTTTGGTGGGAAACAATTCAGCTCATGAGGAATCTCAAAGCATGATATGAATAAGTGAAAGTTGGACATTGTTGATTTCTTGTAAAGTTTCTCTCCCTATCCCGGCTTCTGTCCATCAGAAGGAGGCTTACTCATCGATCTCTCTCCTCTAATGCGGCAGGAGGGAGGAAGGGACAGCGACAGCTTGCTTTTCATTGGCTCTGTTCCTCCTGAGATCCGTGTCTTTGAAGGAAGGGGGGACTAATTGCTGTAGGTTCAACTGCTGTAAATGACTAACGGTGGCAGTTCTCAAAGGGAATCTCAGAAGTCAAAACTCTTTTCAAGGGGATGGGCGTACACCTACATGATGAGTGCGATGTGCACTGTCTGGGGAATGGACACGCTGAAGCTCAGACTCGGGAGGATGGGGGGAGCATGGGCAATATATATAACCTCAACTTTTGTACCCCCATAATAAGCTGAAATTAAAAAAAAAACCTCTTTTCATAATTGATATTAAGAAAATGGGTTTTTTTTTTGGCCTGCTTTACTGGGTGAAAGTTACACTGATTGTGGGAAGAGCAATAGTTAGCTAAAACTGTTGGTGCTTTTGTATGACTTAAGGCAGTAGCAGCAAACTGTACTAGTAATCGTTATAATTTCACCACTGTGAATTTGCATTGCCGGAAAAGAATGCCTGTTTCACTTAAGAATGCCCTTGATGAAGTAGTAAGAACTATTAAGTCTGCTGAATCTCAACCCTTGAGTACACATCTCTTTAGTATTTTGTGTGATAAAATGGGAAGTATGCAGAAAGCACTTTTGCCGCTTTCAAAGATTTAGTGGGTGTTCTGAGGAAAGCACTTGTGCAGTTGAATTGTGAACTGAACTAGCCCTTTCTTTCGTAAAAGACCTTGTTTTATTTCAAAATAAAGGGGGTACAGATGTTTTTGGTTACATGGATCACTTTTGTAATGCTTGAGTCCTGGCTATTAGTTTGCCCATCACCCAAATAGTGTCCATTGTACCCGTTAGGTAGCTTTTCGCCCATCCCGTCTTCCCCCCTCTCCCATGCTTGTTTCCACTGAGTTTTAATCTTTCTGTGCACGTGTGTGCTCATCGGTTAGTTACAATTTAATAGCGAGTACATGTGGTGTTTGTTTTTCCATTCTTTGGATACTTCCCTCAGAATAATGGCCTTCAGTTCTATCCAAATTATTGCAAAAGGCATTAATTCATTTTATGGCTGAGTAGTACACCATGGTATACATATACCACATTTTGTTAACCAACTCGTGAATTGATGGGCGCTTGGGTTGATTCCACATCTTTGCAATTGTGAATTGTGCTGCAACAAACATTCAAGTGCAGGTGTCTTTTTGATAAAATGACTTTTTTTTTCCTTTGGGTAGATACCAGTAGTGGGATTGCTAGATCAAACGGTAGGTCTACTTTTAGTTCTTTGAGGAATCTCCATACTGTTTGCCATAGAGGTTGTACTAATTTGCAGTCCCACCAACAGTGGATAAGTGTTCCTTTCTCTCTGCATCCACACCAGATCTATTGTTTTTGAACTTGTTGATAAAAGCCATTCTAACTGGGATAAGGTGTTATCTCGTTGTGGTTTTAATTTGCGTTTCCCTGATGATTAGTGATGTTGAACATTTTCTTATAAGTTTATTGGCCATTTGTCTATCATGTTTTGAAAAGCTTCTGTTCATGTCTTTAGCCACTGTTTAATGGTGTTTTTTTTTTTTTCTCTTGCTGATTTGCTTGAGTTCTTTGTAGATTCTGGTTATTGGCCCTTTATCAGATATGTAGCTTGTGAATATTTTCTCCCATTCTGTAGGTGGTCTATTTGCTCTGTTGATTATTTCCTTAGCTGTGCAGAAGCTTTTTAATTTAATCACATCTCACTTTAACTTAAAAGAATAAGAGATAGATGAGCTATGGTTATTCAGACTCAGGTAGCTGGCAGACATGTTTACAAAAATGAATGAAATAAAGCCTGTCACTTCAAGGAAGCAACTGATGGTATTTGCTGCCCATGATAAAATTCAAGATTTCCAGGGAAAATTAGAATTTTGGCAAGTTTGTATCTGTTACTATGAGCTTAATAGTTTACCAGCAGTTGAAGATTTTTCTGGTGAGGTTGCTGATTAACAAATGGGATTTTTTTTGGATATTAGGTAATGAAGTGGGTCAACATTTGGAAACTCCGCATAACTCCCTGAATGATCGTTTTCTGAATGACCAATGAATGATGCTACCAAAAAATCTACTTGAAGCACAAGATAAACCAACAAATTTTTACATAACAGTATACAATGGTCATGATATGATTTCAGACTCTACTTTGCAACTATGCCTTAAGGAATTACCAGTTGTCAAGTTGTGGATATTCTCAGAGCAGCATATCCACAGTTATCAGAAAGGATTGTTACAAATGCTCTTTTGCTTTCCCAACCTCCTATCTGAGTGAGGTTGGATTTTCTCTATCCATTGCAAACAAACACCTATCAAAATAGATTAAATGCAAAAGCAGACATGAGTATCGAGTCATCTTCTATTTAGACCAAACATTATAGAGATTTGCAAAAATGTAAATGCCATCCTCTCATTACTTTTTTCTGTTTTGCTGTATATGTAAAATATGTAAACATATGTTATTTAACACGTGATGGGCTTATTGCTGTTTCCAGATGAATATGTATGTATTTAAAAAATTTCTCAATTCCAATTTCTAATAAAGTGAATACCAGTAAATATAACCCATATAAACAAAAGCTCTTTGGGAGCCTCAGATATTTTTTAAAAGTGTAAAAGGATCCTAAGACTAAAAAGTTTGAGGACTGCTGACTTAGGAAGACATTTTCCTAGCTATGTTTGCAGTAATTCATTTCCAGTTAACTTTGATTCGTGGTATACTTACAGCCAAATGTATTTACTATCTGAATATTAAATATAGTAACCTTGACTTTTGCTTTTCTCTCGATGGGAGAAAAATCATAATACTATTCCATGCCAAAATATTCTCATGCGTAGTTTAATGCCTGCTTTCCCTTTCCTAATCCCAGATCAGTTTAGATAATCATGAACAAACTGGAAGAAAAAAGCCCTATATAAGAACTAATGCTTTTTCAAGCTTTGTTTCAATCTAATGAAAATGTATTTAAATTTGCTGAGACTAAAATCTGCCCTATAGAAATGCACTTGAAAATCTTGCTATAAGCATGCTCTTTCCTTCATTCTGCCTCTTTTTCTCTTTTTTTTCAATTTATAGGACATCTGTTTCCTTACTCTCCTTTCTTTCTTTTTTGGCTCTTTTATTTGTTTTCCCTTTCTTTCCCTTTGCCTTATTACAGCTGCAGATATTTCTTCATGGGCTGCAGTTTTGGGTTCCTGCCAGTGTCTTCTAGGAAAACGTGCTGAACTGGTAAATATGAGCAAGGCATTGACAGAGCGTAGGTTCATCTTCGCCTCCGTAGCTCTAGGTCTTGGTCCCCCAGGCATCATGGAACCTTCAACACGAATCTATGCGGCGTTGCTATTCTTGGGTTTCTAGAGGCTGAGAAGGAAGGTTGGGGGGAAAGGATTTTAACTTAAAACTTGTATCTTCTAGAAGAAATGACTGCAGAATAAGTTCTACCATTATACTGTGTTCTTCACAGATTTCTTTCTCATTTCTCCTCTAGTCCAAAAGTCATTCCCGAGTTGGCCTGAAATCAAGCACCAAGCAAAAGGTATGTTTTTAAAATCCTCCTGCATTATTCCTTTAAAAAATAATTATTTTTGATGGGTGATTTTTTTTTTTTGATGGGTATTGTGAAGAGAAAGAGAACAGAGCAAGGTGACAGGAAGTGGTAGGGAATTCCCTGTTCTGTAATCAAAGGTGGCCTCTCCGAGGGCTGGTCCGTGAGCATGGCCCTGGATGAAGTAAGGGAGAAGCCACGTGAATGTCTGGTAAAGGGTGTTCCAGAATGTCATTCTTAATTCTTATGTAATAATTTGGGTTTTATTTTGGAATCAGAGTTAGTCGTACCGAGGGTATCTGTGGAGCGCACACTAGGTGCTTGGTGGGCTGGGTCAGGTGTCGGCTGATCAGGAAACGCGAGACCTTGGTCACCTCGTTTACAGCCTCAATAGGAGTTGAGAACAATAGACATATAAATAGAGTACAAAAGTACAGCATCATTTGTCACGCAACTGTGTTACACAGATTCTAGGTTTTTGGGGGACCCCTTTGGGTCTTTTATCTTTTAGAAGTTAAAGTCTAATTTTGTTGGATTCAAACATATTTAAGGACAAGGCAGTAAAACTGAAGTGAGAAGGTGAGAAAAATGTTCTCTAATGGAACTTTGGTTCTCACTCCTATAGGGCTCTCTTAGGAGGCTCCCTGTGGAGTGTGTGAAATATGATTCTCACTGGGGAAGGAGACTCTGTTGGGAGCCCAGACAGAGTCGATTTAGAGGACGTGGCACCCTCAGACATGGTGGCTTTCCCTGGACCCAGACTCCTCATCGCTGAAGTGTGGAGGGAAGAGGAGCAAATATGTTCGTTTTTCCTGCTCCTCTTCCCCGTCTCTCCCCTGTGCTATGAACAGTTGAGATTTGTGATTCTGATTTAGACTTAAAATCAAACTGAGACTGTCCATTGTCTAGTACGTAGCTCATTGGGGGCTGCCAATAAATGATTTGTGACTAGACCACGAATATCCTAACGGTATTTGTGCTGGTGAGATTATGACATTTTCTGTATTTTCCAAGTGTTCTGCTTTCCATAAACCGATTGTTCATAGCACAGCATAGTTTTTTTAATTATATTACAGTTTCTGATAATATTACCTCTGAAATAAAGAAGTAAAAAGCGATAATTAAAAAAATCACTGGGTTCATGATGCTAATGAATGCATGTCCAGTTTGCACAATAGACTTTTCTCTGCTCTGCACTTAATATTTTGCTTCAGGGATTCACGCTTGAATCAACTTTTTCTTTCATTTTAATGAGTATCATTGCAAGCATTAATTATAATAGCTGTGGTGTACACACTATGATTTTTACCCAAAAATGCAGAAACATTGTTAATTCAGTAATCCCTTAAATAAGCCTACCATAGAAGACAGGCAGCAAATATTTGCATTTTATAGGTCTTGGAGGTTAGCTGACTGAGAAAAACAATGATGGTGACAAAAAAAAAAAAACTGGATACTTATTTCTTTCGTATGATAGAAAATACACTTTTTTGCAAAGCTGCCTGGTCTGTCCCTTGAGCTGATCCTACTAATGCTAGTGGGGTTTTCTGAGATACATGCTAGTGCTGCTACAAAGCTGAGTAGGAAGGCTTTCCTGTGGTTTTATTTATAATTTCATTAGCTGCAAAATCAAGGACAAGATTCCCCCTTGTTTTGTTCTCTGGCGTTAGGATTCCAGGCAATGATCGCTGCCCGCCGCTTCTCAGGTGTGGGCCTTGGATCACATCAAGGTTAGAATCTAATGGAAGATAATTGTGGATTTTCCAGGTGATCGGTAGTACTCTGAATTTTTGCACAAACCCCCAGGCACGATCTTGACCTGCGGAACGAGTGTTCGGTATTCCGGTGATATGTAAACTGAGGCAGCCGGTTCCAAGCGGCAGAGAGAGGAGGCGAAGAGTGGGATGGCAGGATTAGGACGGGAGGAGGATGTGAAGTGTGTTCCGGGAGAGCGTGGTTTTGTGGGATTCATGCAAACAGGAGCCAGATTACAGGTGGTCAAAGAGGATCGTTGATGACAATCTATACTCACTGCACAGCAGGGACTGTGCTTGGAAGTGCTTTGCCTACCTCGTGTCATTTAATCTCCATAATGACCCCGTGTGGGGGATGCTGGGACTCCATTTCACGGGTTAGGAGGCAGGAAATGCAGTGACTTGCCCAACTTTGCACAGGACCAGGGCTCGGTCCCTGGCAGTCTGACCCCGGAGCCCCTGCTGCTGGCCTGTCTGCAGGGGTGAAGAGACCGGGAGAGGGAGCAGAGAGCGAGCATAGAAACGGGGGCAGTCGTGCTGCACATGGAGGAAACTGCGCCCGCCCCGGGGGTCTTGTGCCTGTTGCTGAGAAGAGGGAGTGAGAGGGGAGCCGTGTCAACATTTGCCTCTGCTCCAACGTGCCCCTCCCGGCGCGCCCCCAGCAACAGGAGAACCATCTTCAAGAATGCGGCCGCAGCTGCTGAAGGCAAGACCCCCAGGATGTGCTTTAATGAGAGGAGGAAGAATAAAGATCTCCGGGCGAGCCCTGGCCCCGTGAGGCCCGGAGCTTGTTGACAGAACAGCAGGACAGCCCTGCCGCCGGGCTCCCCGACTCTGCAGCCTCCACGCTGGGCCTTGGAAGAGCTCACTGTCCCCCCATGCCTGGCCGTATATGGGACAGTTAATGAGCAGCGCCGTGGCGGGAGACACCTCTGCATTTTTTCCGTAGCTTGGGCTTGCGGGGAGACAGCCCGCCGCTGCCCTCCCGGTTCCATTAGCGCAGAAGTGCCTTCTCAGCAGTTTGCAGAATGAGGTTGCAAAAGCCAAGGGCACGGAGTTAAATGCATCGCATCTTTCATTGGTTTCGTCGATGGCTTCGGGGAGAAGTGTGGGTTTAGAAGGGAGTGCTGTTTTGTTCCGAGAGGTAATCCCTCCCACCATTACTAAGGTGCTTATTAGAATTACCCTGGACAAGAATGGCTGGCGTCTGTTTCCCGCTAATTCAGTACAGAAGGAAATCCCTTAAACAGAAGAGGTTTTGAAGGGCTCTCTTCTCCTTGACCTGTTTTGATTCTAAGAGGACGGTATTATCATTCCCTTTTTAAAGAATGAGAAACGGGGGGTCAGAGAAGGTTATGGAAGTGGGATACCCAGGCCACACCGGGGTTGAAATGGAAACAGAGCCAGGATCGCCTTGGTCTTAACTCAGCGCCGTGCTCTTCCCTCTGCCCAGGTTGCCTTGCCTGTTGCTAAAAGTTTGCTAAAGACAGTAACTGCTCACGTCCTTACAAAGCCTCTCATCACGGGGCCCCTGAGATTACCCAGGAAGGCTCAGATATCAGTTGGTCGTTCAGCAGGCATGTCCTTTTGGTTTACATATGTGCTCAGCACACTTCTAGGCTCATAGAGAAAAAAGCCATCTGTGTTTTCTGTATTTAAGGAGTTTGCGGTCACATGGGAAGATGTAAATCTGAACAAAACACCTACAGAACAATGAAGTTCTTAATATTAATATATGTTAAACGTACAGTTGCTAAGATAAAGGGATGGCATAGGCTGGGATACCTGGAGCACGGGGGGAGCGGTGTACGAGTGGATGGTGTACGATGTGGAGAGGTGTGTAGGGATGGGAAGATGGATGAGATGTAGGAAGGAAAGAAAAGGTTTTTTTTTTTTTTTTTTTATACCAGTGGACACATAGAACAGGAAAGGGAATATTCTGGGCCAGCTTCGGAGTTTGGGGTAATGGTATAAGTGGAGAGGGAGTGAGGAATGGATGTATACGTAGATACACATTTCTTTTATCTCTTCTGTTCTACTTGGCTTTTCCCCTCTCACAAGCATGCATAATTTAAAGTAAGACCAACAAAGAAAAATGCCCTATTGGAGCCATGGCAGGTGCTAAAGCTGAGCTAGCCTGTGGTCCCCATTTGGTAGTGTGGTCTTTAGATAAAAAAGAGGGAATTTTCTTTTGAAAATTCGCTGCAGATCTAATAAGAGCCGTTACATATTGTCATTGTGAAAGGCTGATCCCCTCCCTAGGGGAGCTAGATGGAATAGAAATATTACAACCTTGTCTGATAGACCAAAGCGGGTAAGAAGCAGGACCCTGGGGGAAGGAGAAGAAAGGAGTTTAAGGACTCAGGTCTTGGGAAGGAAAGAGAATGGAAGGAAAGGGAGAAGAGAGAAGGGAAGGGCAGAGAATGGATTCCTGTGGGGGGCCACCCAGATCTCCCCTTCGGAAATGAACTATGCATTTCCCAGCTGCGGCTGAAGGCTCACAGTTGAACCTTGTCTCAGAAATTGCCCCTGGTTTAGCCCAAGGTTACAACCCTTCCCCTAGGAAGGTGGCACTGCCAGGACCTATCTCTGAAGGGCCATCCCAGCCTGGCAGTTCCCTGTGGAGTTGGCTGAGGGCTCTGTTGCTCCCGGGTTCAACTTCTGCCAGGGCCTGCTTGACTTAACCTTCCCAGCTCTGGTCCCTGAGCACTTCCCAGCGGAGTCCTGAACACGAATTTCCGACTCAGAGTCTGTCTCCTGGGGAACTGGGCCCATGAGAGTAGAGAAGGGAAGGGGAAGTGAGGAAAGCAAAAGGAAGGGAGAAGAACCCAAAGGGGAGGGAATTTTTCCCATGGACTGTCACAGGCAGTGGTCCCTGAAGGTGTCTAAAGTGAAGGACCCCTTGCTGCTTACTGCCGGGAAACCTCAGTGTAGTGACTCCAACTAGAAGACAGGATTCCTTGTACACCCTTCTGCATTCCTTCCGTATGCTCGCCCAGCTAACATAGCAGGGTTTGTTTAACAAACCCAGCGAGTGTGTCTACTAACGAGTCGTTCTGCTCACCTTGCGCCGCTGTCAGAGGCCACACCGCAGCGATGTAGTTATTCCGCGTACAGAGTTGGCTTTGTTAGAAAATCCGTTTTCTCTCTCCCTCCCTCCTTCCCACCAAACATAGTCTAACTTAACCAGTTCTGCTCTGAACAGAACAACATGTATGTTCTAGGCTGGGCGCGGTGGCTCACGCCTGTAATCCCAGCACTCTGGGAGGCCGAGGCGGGTGGATCGCTCGAGGTCAGGAGTTCGAGACCAGCCTGAGCAAGAGTGAGACCCCCTGTCTCTACTAAAAACAGAAAGAAATTATCTGGCCGACTAAAAATATATATAGAAAAAATTAGCCGGGCATGGTGGCACATGCCTGTAGTCCCAGCTACCTGGGAGGCTGAGGCAGGAGGATCGCTTGAGCCCAGCAGTCTGAGGTTGCTGTGAGCGAGGCTGATGCCACGGCACTCTAGCCTGGGCAACAGAGTGAGACTCTGTCTCAAAAAAAAAAAAAAAAAAAAAAAAAAACAAAACACCCCAAAAAACCAACAACAAAACCATGTATGTTCTAGAAGAAAATTTATGTATTAGAAGAAAAGAGGGCGAAGTCTACTTATGGCTTCTCTTATGCTGTTGTCTCCTGCCACTTGGGTGTGGAAGCAGGTTTCATGGTCTTCCCTGCCAGGCACACAGTGGGTCTGCAAAAGGGACGTTTTGGAAGGGGTTGCCTTGGCGCTGTCATCGGTGTGGTCTTGGTGGCTGGGGTGAGAGGGATTCCCTGGAACATGACCGCCCCCCAACGCCCCCAGCTGTTCACCTCCAGGCCTTCCCAGTTAGCTTTATCTGTTTGCTGCCATTGTATGGACTTGCCTCGTAAGAAGAGCTCCCACTTGCAGGATACAGTTAATATTCGAAAATTTCCTTCCATTTCAAGAAGTTCTGTCTTCTTGGTGGGTTTGCCACTATGAGATCCCATTTCCCCGATGGATGTATGTTTTCTGGCCTCCCTTGTGTGATTAATTCAGAGGAAGCGTTTATCTGTTGTGATCTAAATGTGTATTTGTTCTACCCCGCGCCAACAAGACAATTACAGATGTTGTCTCGCCTGCAACCACAGGCCTGGAAATGCAGTTGTCACCGTGAAAGCCACAGAGCATGCGAGTTCCAGGCTCTGGGCTGACACTTGACTAGCGGAGTGCATGCGGGAGCCAGGGAGTGGGAAGTTATTTACTGGCGATGATGAATGTTTTTCTGCCCTGCAGAATTGGCAATGGACTTGGCCGGGGCCTTAATCTGACCCGGAGTTGGTTCCTGGAAGTGCAGAATAACGTGACTGTCTAACTTCCCTGTAATACTGCACGCCCATGCGCACGCGGAGAATATTAATTTCCTCCTGCCTCGGGGTTCGTTGACTCCGAAAGCTCTGATTGGTCCCAGCATCTGGGGTGGACTCTGAGGCTGCCCGGACCTTGGGCAGGTGGCTCATCCCGCGTGTTAGAACTGGGATAGGGCGGAAGCTCACACAGGGAATTTCGAGGACGGAGAGTCTCCGCTGCTACCCCGTGAGCCCAAGGTCCACATCTCTGATGTGTACCTGCTTAAAACCCACGAGTGCTTTTTTGCCGTGTGCTTCATGTTCACGACACATATTTTTTTTCCTGCTTCAGGCCCAGGCCAAATCAAGTCCTGAAGGCAGAGGGGGCAACGTGAACAGGCTGGTAACTGTGCCATCTTTATTACTAAAGCTGAAAAAAATCTGACTTAGATGGTGCCCTTCATAGTGACAACCCTGAGTAGCTAGCTGTCTTGAGATGGTTCCTCAGGGAGCAGTTTTATGTCATTTTCTTGTAACTGTCACTATAATGTGCTGAAGGGAAGTTTTATTGTCATTTGCATATTCTGAAAGTTGACTGAATTTTAAGAAATGTGTGCCTGAGAAATAGCTTGTCTTGATATATTTAGGAATTTGGGGATTTTTTTTTTTTTTTTTTTTTCCTCCTGGTTGGAACTGCCAAGCCTGGCTGCGACTCTGATCATTTATTTAGTATTGCTTTACGTGGAGTTAGTCCAAGGACGTGGGATTTTAAAAGGTATGATTTAAAAAAAACCCACCATTCCCAGGCATGGTCAAATGAAGGAGTCACACAGATGGGCAAATACTCGGAGTCTAGAGCTACGTGCCAAGGACTCGAAGAGTGGAGAAGAAAGAGAAGGGAAATGCTGACCATGTCGGCTTGGGGTACTTTCACAGTGGGAGTGGCGTTTGAACTGGGTTTTGATGACTAAGTAGGAGTTTGGGGATGGAGAAAGATAACAAAGACTGCTTTAGACAAGGGGCAAAGTAACCGTGCCAGAAAAATCTTTACTTTGCTTTGTAAGTACTTCATATGTTGATCAGAATCTTGTTATTTAACAAATATCTGATAACTGAACTATTAGCCATACAATGTTAAGAGTCTATGGGTAAAAATGAAGTCATTGTATTATTAATGTTTCATTTATAAAGTCCATAGCCACTATCTTATACCTCAAGTATCTCAGATTTCCTCCAAAATTTCCCTCATGTATAACTAACAAAGACCTGGGTTTGTGCAGATAGCAATATTTTATCTGGAAATTTTCAGATAATTAGAAAGCAGACATATTACTTCTGTCCTTCCAGTTGGAGTATTTATCAGAGATTCCAAACTGAAGACCAACAGTGGCTACAACTGTGTTTTGTTTGCTTGGCTTTTAGAAAACGTTTGAGCTAGTTGTCAACAGTAAAAATAGAGAGCTCTTACCAGAAAGCCCTGGTTTCCCCCCAGCCTGGGTGCTCACCTGGCCGGAGCCGGGGGGCCTTCGTCCCCCCGGGCAGAGGCGTGGACACCAGCCCAGGGACCCCCCCCCCCCCCCCCCCCCCCCCCCCCCCCCGCCTCCCGCCGCCTGTGTGTCGCCCACAGTCTTCATTTACGTCGCCTGCTCGACTCCTTAGGGGCATTTAAGTTTATGACTCAAGTAATAACTTACGATTGAATAAATAAAAATTATTACCTAGGACTGGAACCACGGGGTCCTCTGAAAAGCATGATGTTAAGAACATTCAACCATTGGTCATAAAAATTGTATTCATAAACTTCCTTGTGAAAAAAATTTTTTTTTTTTTGGATTTCTGTTCTGGGCTGTGTAGAGTTTGAAGAAGCATGCAGTAATCCCTGTACTGCATTATCACTGTTCTCTTTACTCAGCGTTCGCTGAGCACCAGTGTGGGAAAATGTTTGTAATCAGAGCGTTCATTTGTCTGGTCTCCCTTGTGATCCTCCCGGACTGCTCATTCATCCCATCAGCCGGGCTCATCCATCTTCGCCGTGTCCCTGGGAGAACAAGTTCTGCTCTTGTTTCCCTCTCTTTCCTCCAGTGAGTTGTTTGCGGCACTAATATCGGAAATCATCTTTTTTCTCACTCTTTTAGCTTGAAAAATGTATCCCCTCGTAATGAAGTGCGTGCCTGAAAAATGAACACAGGCCTGCAGACACTATTTTGGTAAAATGTTCAGAGATAGCTCACGCAGCTACTTTAATGTCCATGGAGGAATTGTTCATTCAGTGATTTATTGAGCACCTAATGTGTGCTCGGTGTTCTAGATCCCAAGGGTGCAACGATGAACAAAAGAGAACAGCATCCAGCCACGCGCTAGTGGTGGGACAGGCGCTGAGCGCGTGTTGGGGTTTCACGTCAGCAGTGACAGTGCTGTGAAGGGTACGGGGTCACGTGGGCGCCATCCTGGCGCCAGGCAAGGAAGGCCTCTCTGGAGAGGTGACATTGAGCAGAGGCCTGAACGAAGTGAGGGCATGAGGCACGTGGGTGTTCGCTGAGAGCTTTCCTGGCCGTGGGAGCAGCTCGTGCAAAGGCCCTGAGGGAGAATGTTCCTGGTGTTTTCTGGAAGAGCCTGCAGGCCAGCGTGGTTGGCACGGAGTAACCGAGGCTAAGCAGGCTTTGTAGGCCATGAAAAGGAATTTGGGTTTTATTTTAACTGCGATGAGAAACCATCTAAGGAAAGTTTGAGGGGCTGTGTCTGTATGCTGAGGAGAGGAGCAGGCCATGGGGGGTGCCTGGTCAACGGTGGGTTCTTGCTCCTCAAAGTGTGGTCCGTGGACCAGCAACACTGGCATCTTCTGGAAGCTTGTGAGAAATGCAGGCTTGCAAGGCCTGTCCAAACTGCTTAATTAGAATCTGCATTTTAATGCGGGTGACTTGTGTGCATGAAGTCTGAGAAGGACAGCTCTGAATCTCCCAACTGCGACCTAGAAATCAGAAGAGATCTTTCTGACCTCGGTCACTTAACCAGAGTTTGGAAATTATCATCAGTGAAGGGCCATTTTAAGTACTTTATAGTCCCTTTTTTTCTTTTTAATTTAAAAGTAGATAAGGATTTTGAGTTAGTCCCTTAACCTCTCTCTCCTCAAGTTGTTTCTCTCCATGAGGAGGCAGTTGGTCTAAATGTGTTTGTGTGTGTGTGTGTGTGTGTGTGTGTGTGTGTGTTTGGGGTGTACCTCCTAGGCCCAAGCCAGAGCAGAGCTGTGGATATCTCCAGTCCCCACTGTCCCCTCTCCATGTCCTAACCCTTTCCTTCTAGGAATCTGAAGAGCCACAGATGGAGAAATTGACCCTCTCAGGAGAATGGTGACCACATTCTATTTGAAGAGGGCAGTCCAACACCCTCTCTCCCTGAAAGAATTTCAATTTGATGTGTTAGTTGGATGGGGGGGGGGAAAAGTTATTTGAACTCTTATTCTGTGTCGGGATCTATGTTATGTCAGTTTTATCATACATTTAGCTAACAATAAGTCGGTAAGATGAAGGTGGTACTGTTGTTATCCTCACTTAAAAGTCATGGAAACCATCGCCTGAAAGGAGTCAGTCGTTTGCCAAGTTCACGCAATTACTAGGTGGGGAAGCTGCCATTCCAACCCAGGTGGTCCGGCCTCAGAGCCCGAGTGCTCCACTATTTCTGTGGGAGGATCTTGCAAATTTACTAATACCTATTAGAGAGAAATGGGGATGAAATGTTGATAGAAGGCAATTGTAGGCACTTCAGTAGCGCTCATTTGAAAGGCAAAAATAGGAAATACTGAATTGTGAGCTGAGTGATCAAGCTTTATTTATTCCCTTTTAAAGCTCATATTTTTACCTTTTCTTATGCAAAGCTGCCAGTGTGATTTTTCCAATGCAAAAACTGTCCAGAATGATTAACAAGTTGTACTTATTATTCACTGTAACCGCACTAACAAGTAGAATAACTTGAGGTTGTTAAAATCGCTCTCAAACCACCTTCAGGCCATCATTAGCATGCAGGCAGGAGGAGGCAGCACAAAACTGTGGTTCCAGTGCCTCGATGCGGGGAAGGGGAGGGGAGAGGGAGAAGGAGCCAGCGATGTGATGTGTAACACCTTTTACGTGCTAGGCCTGTGCTGGTGTCTTACATACATTATCTTATTTAATCTTCCCAACACACGAATGAGGTAGAATCATTTCCGCCATTTTTCAAAAGAGGAAAACCAAGGTTCAGAGCCGTTGAGTACCACTAGCCCATGGGGACAGGGTTCCAGCCAGGTTCACCTGACCTCAAAGCTCACCCTTTTCCCAGTGTAGCCCTTGGAAGGAAAACAGGTAGGTGCAAACGGTGCTATTTTAAAAACATTAGAAATGTAAATTTCAGGTCAGTATCTATCTTTAAAACAGACATCTCTCCACCCTAGTTAAAAGGCTGTTGTTCCCATTGCCTCCCAGCTCTGATGAGTTGACAACGGCAATAGAAGTAAATAAGCGGTTTCCAAAGACGTCACTGGTTGTCTAAAAAACCAAGAGCCGTGACACATGGTTCTGTCTGTAGTCGGACACACTGTCTGCCACATGCCCAGCCCTGGTGGATTATCCGCTCGTTCACTTTATTTGAGGGAGGGGTTGGCTTTGCTTGGAGGTGTAAATATGTGCGCACATGCCTTCAGCTCCGTCCTTGGCATTGCACCCGGGGCCGGTGTGCGTTGGCGTGTGAGTAAGCACGCTCGGCAGGCCATCTACCCGGGTCTAGTGATTTGCTTTACTGACTACAGTTGCCATAATGCTGGCGAATGCTTCAAATTAAAAACCCACGCCGATTTTACCTGTCCTTGGTCTCAGTTCCTACCAAGACAAAAAGGACTTTGAGCCAAATAGCCCGGCCAGCCCTACGAGGCAGAATTCCTTGCCCTATTTCCAGGCATGTCACAAGTCTGCAAAGGAGAGGAGAATCTCTTTGCACTTAAAAATGCATAGTGTTTTTGTTTGTTTGTTTGTTTGTTTGTTTTTTTTATTTCAGCTTATTATGGGGGATACAAAAATTCAGGTTACATACGTTGCCCATGTACCGCCTGTCCCCCCAAGTCAAAGCTGGGCCTCCCAGTCCCCTTGGAAGCGGGCTGGCTTTCTGCATTTTGCAGAGTGGCTTTCCTAGCGCTGAATGAGGCCGCAGCCCCAGAAACTACTAGAGGATCAGCATACTGAGCGTCTTCCCCTCTTCCCGGTTCATGTGATTGCTCCCCTTTAGAATTAGGGACTTCCTGCAAGGCCTCAAAACAACTCATTCTCACGCTGCGTCTTCTTGTGGCCTTTCTCACACAGGGATCTTACATTCTCGTAACGTGGGGCATCATTTTTGAATGTGGCGTTCTCAGAGCTTCCAGAATGATCATTTCAATTTGAATAACCCCAGCACTGTCAGCGCAGAATGAAAAAGGGAGGCCAATCACGCCTCCTGCGCCCTTTCCCCCAGCCTGGGTTTCGCAAAACCCGCCCGGTTGTTCCGTAGCGACAGTGTTTTCCAGCTTCCCGAGGCAGCCAGCAAAACTCTGATGTGAAAGGATGTGTCATTTTGATTCCAGTCGAAATGAAGCATTTTGTGCAGTACATGAAAAAATATAGAAGTCTTTTGAGTGGCCGAACAGCCCATTATCCGCAGCCAAACGACCGTGTTTCACGTCTGTCTGAGAATTACCGATTACAGCTGCGGCCTGGAAATAGATGGGAGCTTTATTTTTTTAAAGCACTTTCCATGGGCGCCTCGGTCTCCGTTTTGCACAGAACAAATGAGCTCTTTGGTTAGAAATCCCGAGGGGAAAAGGCAGCCACACAAACGCAGGAGACATTGGGTGACTGCCGGTGGGGTGGGAGGTGGAGGGGAGGGAATGATGGATAGATAACCGGTCCATTCCACCAGTGGCAGAGCCCGCCTCTCTGGAACCTGTTTACCTGTGTAGGGCGATCCATCGGCACTTCCCAGCTGCGTCCACGACGGCCAGTTCAATTCAGTGCCGTTTCTGACGAATGCGTCTTGATTTGGGCGAGAAAATAA
The DNA here is from genome assembly GCF_041146395.1 of Eulemur rufifrons. Classification (NCBI taxonomy): domain Eukaryota; kingdom Metazoa; phylum Chordata; class Mammalia; order Primates; family Lemuridae; genus Eulemur; species Eulemur rufifrons. Next base: position 13,768,826 of record NC_090995.1, read on the forward strand.
AATCATCTTTCGTGGAGACCTACCCCAGCTTTGGGATATTCAGACTCCGTGACCACCAAGGTTTGGGCTGGCCATTTTTTTTTTTTTTTTTTTGCTTCTTGAATGTAAAAACCCTGACTTCAGGAGAGGAAGATGGGAAAAAGTGGAATGGCAGAAAGATTGGTTTGATGTTCTGAGAGATTTGCAGTGACCATAATCACACTGAGCGCTTCTTGTTCTTGTGCTCAGGGCCTGCTTCTTGGGCTCGTGCCCCGTGGGGTCAGGCAGAGCTGGCTCTGGGAAGGCTGAGCTGGGTTTAACACTCTGCTGTCATTATCTTAAAATTCCTGATTGTTTTTGAACGAAGGGATCCTCCGTGTTTATTTATACAGAGCTCTGCAAAGTACGTAGCCAGCCCTGCTTGTAGTTTAGAATTAAAGGATGGGCGAAATGGGGACTCCGACCAGACGTTCCCATCTCTGGTTTATTACCAACTGAGATTGCTTTCCTCTTTTGTTCCCGTTCTGTTTTTCTGCACTTTGTCTCTTCTGTACAGACAGGAAATTCGTATGAGGTATAGTTCAGAGACAGTCTGAGCTGAGTTCATTCTTTATTTACTTGCTCTGTGACCTTGAGTGACTTTATTTCCCTAAGCCTTAGTTTAATTACCAATAAAATGGGGATGTGATAATAGTATCTAACTCACAAGATAGTTTCGAGGAGTAAATTAAATGATGCTTATAAAACATTTAGCACAGTACCTGGCAGTGGTAAGCACTCAGTGAGTCAGAGCTATAAATTGTCTCTTTTACTAATTTTCTCCACATTGTGTTATGAAAATTTTCAAACATACAGAAAAGTTAAAGAATTTTATGGTGAACACCCACATCCCTGTCCTAGATTTTCCCATTAGTTTTCCTGCACTTGCTTTATTGTATGTCTCTCCCTCTACCTACCTCTCTGTTCACCCCCCCATCTATCTTATTTTTTATACATTTCAAAGTAAATTGCAGACACGAGTCGACTTCCTCTGAATATTTCAGCATGCAGTCATGAATTAGAGTTCGATAGTTGTTTACATTTTTTCTTTTGAGGTAATACACATGCAGTGAAATCCCCGCATGTTACGTGTACGTTCATTGAGCTTTGACAAAATCGTCTCCTTGTTTAGCTCCGGTTCCTGTTACGTTATCGCCTTAGCTTGGGCAGCTATTACAAAGTCCCACAGACCAGGTGGCTCACAAACAACAGAAATGTATTTCTCACAGTTGTGCGGCTGGAAATGTGAGATCAGGGTGCCGGCGTGGTTGGGTTCTGGTGAGGGCCTCTTCCCGGTTGCAGACTGCAGACTTGTCGCATCCTCATGTGACAGAGAGAGAGAGCCGGTTACCTCTCTTTCCCTAAGGGCACTAATCTCATTCACGAGTGCTCCACCCTCACAGCCTGATGACCTCCCACATTACCGCCTCCAGACACCCTCCATGGGGAGCCACCCCATACAGGGCCGTCTGCTTAGTTTTAAATATGTCCTTTTGCAATAAAGTTCTTATTTTAAGTTGAAGCTGCCTTTTTCATTATTCTACCTTTGGTCCTAGTTCTGCTTTCCTGACACTTTATGGGATGAATCTATAAATAGTTTTGGCAGACTTGAAGTTGGTGTGTCTTTATTCTCTGGCCTACATTTAGCAGTTCTTAACTTTCTCAGGTTCTGAAATGCACATCTTATGTTTTTATCTGCCTAGTGTTCATTCCTCTATTGTCTTACTTATTAACAGCCTTCCATTTCCTTTTTTTTTTTTTTTTTTTTTTTTGAGACAGAGTCTCACTCTGTTGCCCAGGCTAGAGTGAGTGCCGTGGCGTCAGCCTCGCTCACAGCAACCTCAAACTCCTGGGCTCAAGCGATCCTCCTGCCTCAGCCTCCCGAGTAGCTGGGACTACAGGCATGCGCCACCACGCCCGGCTAATTTTTTTTTTCTATATATATTTTTAGCTGTCCATATAATTTCTTTCTATTTTTAGTAGAGATGGGGTCTCGCTCTTGCTCAGGCTGGTCTCGAACTCCTGAGCTCAAACGATCCGCCCACCTCGGCCTCCCAGAGTGCTGGGATTACAGGCGTGAGCCACCGTGCCCGGCCCCATTTTTAATTTTTTTTTTTTTTTTTTTTAGGGAATCTCCTCTTTCCTGCCTGAACTATTTAATTGAGTGGTACTAGGATTTGAATGCTCGTGTCCCCTCCAAAATTCATGTTGAAATTTAATCCCCAATGCAACAGCATTAGGAGGTGGGTTTTGTAGGAGGTGATCAGGCCCTGAGGCTCCACCCTCATGGAGGAGATTAGTCCATATGAAAGGGCTGGAGAGAACTAGGTGGAGCCTTTCTTTGCCTTTGCATCTCTCCTGCCACGTGAGGATGCGTGTTCAAGGTGGCATCTCGGAAGCAGGGAGCCCTCACGAGACACTGAACCTGCCAGCACCTTGGATCTTAGACTTCCCAGCCTCCATAACTGTGAGAAATAAATTTCAGTTGTTTATGAATTCCCCAGTCTCAGCTATTTGTCATGGCAGCACAAACGGACTAAGGCGGGTGGGCTAGAACATTGCCTCCCCCCTCCCCACCTCTGCCCCCGGCTCCAGGTATAGGTTCTTGATCCCAGGGTTTGAAATCACCTGATCAGGAACTCACCAGCACTTTGACTTCCGGGGAAATAGTTGTATGCTTAGAATATTTACTTTCTGGCATCCAGCATCATCAAAGCATCATGGGTACTGCAAGTATTTTATTGCTGCCCCATTTAGCATCCAGGCAATTTGCAGGAAGAAGTAGACACTAACCAAATTACTTCTTCAGTCCCATCAAATGGCTGTCATTGGGGTGACCTCTAGAACCGCCAGAGAGAAATTTCTGGGCAGTTTATGTCTGGATCCTCTGCCCCGTGCTGTACACGCACTGCTGTCTCTACGCAGGCCAGGTGCCTTCTGCCCCGTGTGACTGCCTCGGTGAGGCTGAGCTGTTCTACCCAATAAAGTAAAATGAAGAAATCTGTACTTCTCTGTGGATGCCTACAAATTACAGTGAATGATGAAGCTTTTATTTTGCACTCCTTATTTTCCATGATGAAGAATGAAATGTATTTAGTGAACTGTCCCGGCTCCTTAGCATTTCTGCGTGACCCCAGGTAATTGTTACTCAGAGCCAGTGCTTTGTTGCCTGCGTGTAAAGGTTTATTTTTCTCTTGTTGTGGTTTCTTGGCTTTGCTCCTGGCAGGGGCTGACAAATGAACAGGAATCAGGTACTCAAAGTATTTGCAATGAAAGCAAAGCGGCAATAAGGCTCACCTGTTCCAAGAAAGCTTTTCTTTCCGAAACACCTGCTTCAGGGAGTGCACGTGGTGTGGGGCTCGTTCTCTGCACTGCAACTGCTTTTCCACAATCAGGTTTTGCATATTTTGCTGCTCATTGCCAGCGGTGATCTTTAGCTTCACCGTATTTTGAACTAGACGTCTTTGATATAAAACAGAGAGACAGAAATAAGGACACCGGTTTTAACCCTCATCTCATTGACTTGATTCAACAGGTATTTACTGAGTGCTTGTTGTGTGTTTGCAGCTGGGGCTTAGAGCAGAGGTGCGAGGCTGTGGACCCTCCCCTGGAGGACCCAGGCTCCTGGAGACACGGGATTGCTAAGCAGCGTGATCGGTCAGCAACAGCAGTGGGGGGAGGACAGGGACAGCTGTGACTCATTCCGGCCTGAAAGTTCGAATGCGTCGTCTTTGGCAAAGAGCTGTTTGCAGGGACGGGTGGAAGTTGTTCCTGAAAACAGGTGGGAGGAGCCTGAGCGGAGCAAGGCAGCGTCCATCCGTTGTCCTCATTTCGGGACGACGAGCAGTTTGGTGTCTCTGGAACAGAAGGTATGAGGCGGGGGGTCCAGGAGTCTAGGCTGGGGGTGATGTTGTGGAAGAACCTGGGTTAGATTAAAGCAGGGACGTGGCACAATTTAACGTCACGTTTGGGACGCTTGCTCTGGAAGCAATCTCTGAATAGATATGACTTGGTAATTTCTTTGTTTGTGTGTTTGGAGACGAGGTCTTGCTATGTTGCCCAGGCTGGGCTCAAACTCCTGGCCTCAAGTGATCCTCATCCTGCCTCAGCCTCCCACGTAGCTGGGCCTACCACGGAACATGGAGCCAGCAGCCAGCTGTTTCTAATAAGTTGGGTCTAGGAAAGCATAGATGGCTGAAATCCTTAGGTGAAAATTATTTGGCATAATAAGTTAAAAATAGGTATCAGGCTGGGTCCCATTCCACTGTCACTAAGTAACTGTGTGACTTTGGGAAAGTCATTGGGCTTTTTTATGTTTGCTTGTCTGACCCGTAGAACAAATTCTCTGAAGTCCCCTACAATGCTGATGTTTTACGAATGTCACCCAGCGGATTCAGTTCCTTCCTCACCGAACCTTTTAAGAGACGATAAGTGGCAAACAGGTTTTTCTCCTGCCCTGTACTACCAATAAGGGATAGGACATGTATATTCCCTAGGGTAGGGTAGTTTACTTTGATTGATAGAGAGTTGCTAGGTCTCTTTTATGAACCCACACCCCACCCCAACACGGTCTGTATTCTGATAACTCTAGAATTTCATATCCTGGGTTCCAACATAAAGTTTAAAAAATCTGAGAATATTGAAGGCAGGAATTCTATTTTATTTATCTTTGTATCTCTACTATCCTTAGTAGATTTTCTTTCTAAAGAAGTAACTGCCAGAAATCTTTCTGAGTCCTTTTAATCGGCTTTCTCCATGCTTATCATATTTTCTACGTATCTACTTTCCTATTTCTTCTTAGTTTGAGGAATTCTTTTTTTGTTGTATAGCAAGGGTTATAGATTCAACAGAAAAGGCAATGATATAGCCGTTCTATGTTCCTGGAGTAGGTTGAAGAGGAGGCGTTTTCTGTAATGGTCTCCATAGGAAGTTAGAATAATATGGCGTCAGATTAGTTGTTCCTAAGTAAAGGAGTCGGCCATACCAATCACCTCGGAGAATGAAATACTGGGAAATTTTTTTATCCTACGCAGCAGAGTTTGTTATAATCCAGTCCGTTGGGATATGGATTAGGATATATTCATGGTCAGACTGGGTTTTTGATCTTGGTGATACCAGTTATGATAGAACATACTTCTGATGTTTTTAAGTGATATCTCTTCCTTTCAGCACCACTGTGAAAGGGAGATATTATATGCCGTGAACGCTGCAGCTCTGGAAGTAGAAAGAGTCCTAGAAGGTACTTAAAAATCATATTTTAATGGCCACGGTGATAAAAGGACTATAAAATTTTCTATAGCATTTACATTTTTTGAATATGTGGTTAATTCAATTTTCTGTGGGCCTTTAATGAGCTAGACCTGAAAAGTCATACCGCTGTGAAACTCGTATTCAGTACCCTCACTGCATTTCAGAAGGTGTTTACTTAAGGCTTAAAGAGAAAACGACTCCAGCCTCTCTCTCCTTACCTGCATGCAGATTTGTATATTTTGCATGTGATTTGCATAACGTAACGTCCAAATGAAGAGAATCTCATTCAATCTTCGCAACTTTTTCACCAGTGTCTTTTATTTTTTATTTTTTCCTCTAAATAAACAAGTGTTTCTTTTTTTTTTTTTGAGACAGAGTCTCACTCTGTTGCCCAGGCTAGAGTGAGTGCCGTAGCGTCAGCCTAGCTCACAGCAACCTCAAACTCCTGAGCTCAAGTGATCCTCCTGTCTCAGCCTCCCGAGTAGCTGGGACTACAGGCATGCACCACCATGCCCGGCTAATTTTTTCTATATATATATTTTAGCTGTCCATATAATTTCTTTTATATTTTTAGTAGAGATGGGGTCTCGCTCTTGCTCAGGCTGGACAAGTGTTTCTTGATGACGTTGACTTGCTCTTTAGTGTCTGGGATAAAACACCTGGAGTTGTAGGCCATCCAATCTTTACTTTGTCTATGAATATTCCTTTTATCTGGGAATGTTCCGGTGATCGGTTGGCTTAAAAGTGGCTGCTCTTCTCGTTACATTAGGCTTTGGGGTGTGTATGCGCTTACTGAAGTATAAAGGCGTTGTGTGCGTCATTGTACGACTGGCTTCATTCCCGTGGAAGAGGCATAAATGGCTTCCAGTTAAGGAAAACACGTGCTGTGTCTTGAAAGCAAGAAGCAGACTAGGGTGGTTAAGAACACGGGCTCTAGGTCCAGGCTGCGTGGACCAGCTCTGCCCCTTACTGGGCGTATAAACTTGGGCAATTACCGATGTTCTTTGTGCTTGCATAGCAATCATTCTTTCTTACAGAGTTTGTTGTAAAAACTAAATGAGTTCATTCGTTTCAAAATCTTAGATCAAAGTGTTAAGACACATTATCTATTATCATTTTGGGGCGTCCCCGCTCATTCTTTTTCAATTTGGTACCAGAAAGGGAGACAGGAAGAGGAATCTGAAAAATCTGTTTTTTTTTTTTTTAGTGTTAAGGGCTCTAATTGTTAACTAAGACAATATAAAGCTGAGCTGCCTCTGAGTTAATCACTACAGGTTACCACTTAAAAACAAGCAAAACATCCAAAACAAAACAAAACAAAAACCTCCCAACCGCTTGTCTAACATTCCATTAAAAAGTGCGCAGAACAATTTAAAATTTTAAGTTTTAAAAAATGCCTATCGCCTCCTTTATGTAGTACAAAGCAGGAAATAAAAATCCTTTCTTCGTCTCTTTTTCTTTCAATTCTATATTTTATCAATAAATAAAATGTCACTTATGAGTAATAGCGTCTCATAATAGATTCAGTAAAACAGGATATTTCACACAGCGTAATGAGGAGGACATACATTGTAGCTTTTATAATCACATTTGAAAATGACTTTGCTGTGTGCACAGTTCTTTTCAAATAAAATAACAGAGGGCATCGTGAGAACTGGGTTAGGAGTCTGGATGTCTTCTTTTCCGTCTGCCCTGCCTAATTTTGCACACAACTGGTCTCTGATAGAAAGTAACCGTTCCTAGGCTCATTTAAGCTTTGGTTTTTCCCAGACTTCTCTAAAAGGGAGTAGGGTTAAATAATTTGGTGACTATAAAGCTTCTCTGTGTGCAAAGAAAGTTGCCAGGAGGGATATCACGAAAATACTAGCGATTAGCTGTGGATGGTAAATAGTGACGTATCCCAAAGTAAGAAAGGTAATTATGGACCAAGCAGGTCTGGAAGTGCCTGTCACTGTAGGTGAGGTTGGGCCCTCCGGAGGGTGACCTCCAGGTCATGCTTCTACCTGCAGGGGACTTGGGTCCCTCGTTGTCTTTTGATGAAGGATGTGAATGAACTTCCTGCTGCTGCTTGGGAACAATAGAGACTGTGTGTGTTGTCTTGTTCTCGGGCCTTTGGGAGGGACTGATTCCTACCCCATTTCACCCTGCACAGTTTCACAGCGATGTCCTGTAGGTGCCACATTGTATTCACCACTCTGAAGTCTTCTGGGCCACATGGATTAATTCCATTGATTGAAATAAGTTCTCGCTGATCTATTCGTGTGTTAATTAAGATGATGTTGACCCTGATCAAGCTCTAACGTGTCAAGAAGGTTTTGACCATGATCAAGCTCTTTAAATCTTAAACCAGCCATTTACCAAAAATTAAGGAGGGGTAAAGAGACATATGTACAAAAGGCAAGGCCAGACAAATCTGTTCCTATTACTGTGTGGGGCTTTGGTCACAAACCAACCTGTGGACTCTAGGTCTCCCGGATGGGAACATGTATGACAGCTTTCCCCAAACTGGACGCGTGTCCTGCTGCTTCCTTGGTCTTTTCCCTCAAGTTTTACTCTGTCTTGTTGGGGTCAGAGGAAGTGCGGGAAGAGGACTACAGGACAAGGAGGACACATCTCTGAGCAGCCTACACAGAAGGATGAAGACAACGTTTACAGGCCTCATTTATCCTGGATCTAACCCTGGTGTCTGCTTGCCTTTATCAAGGGGGGATGTAAAGGCAATGAAGAAAAAGGAGGGGAAGGCTTCTTCCCTCTGGCTATGGGTGGGGGCAGGAGTTGGGGACAGGAGTACAGGAGAGAGAATCCACAAAGAGGTCGGAATTCCAATGACCAAATCCATAGGAAATGCTATGAGCCCGGAAGGCAGATCTTTACCATTTATCATGTCCCAAACTTCACTGTTGGTGACCAAATATTGCCCTTGCCCCCACCATTCCCACCAGATGCTCTGCATGGGAGTGGGAGTAGGAGAATGGGGGAGAGACTCGGGCTCCTTTTAGAGACTGAGAAGTGTTCATTTGCGCATGTTGATATTTGCGGAGTACTGATTTATGTAGGCGTGTTCTAGCCACTGCACACAAATATATGCAAAGTGAGAGAGAGAGATTGAGAGAGATCAAACTGAAGTTGTGATGGTGATCTCTGGATTTAAACAAGATACAAACACTCTCAATCACTCTGGTATATTTAATTTACCTTCGGAACACTATTACATAGCTTGTGGGTGGGTAATTTCTAGACCATCGCTCGTGAGATTTTAGTCTTTCACGCCCTTCCTTCTCTATATTTGTAAAGAACTTACTAATAGACTATCTCGAATTACTGAAAATTGGGAGATTATCCAAGTCTGGTTTAATTCTGAGTTGAGAAATTGTTTGAGAGACATACAAATTTATTGCCTTGGCCGTTTGCTTAAAATAGCTCATGGATTTGGTCCTCTGAAAGCCAAGGTGAAGAGTGCCAGGTTATCTGGCAAGATTTCTGCCCCACTGTGCAGTCAGACAGACATATGCTGACGTGTGGAATAAACCCAAACCTTTTCTTGCACTGGGGACCAGCAGACCCTCCGAGAGTCTGGGTCACGGTCCCTCAGATGGAACTAGACATTGAAGGCCAGCCAGCAGGTGGACGAGGGGGTGGGTTGCGGCTCCGTTGGTTGGGAGCAGACGGGAGTTTCTGGGCTACTGGGAAATGAGCTGGAGATCACCAATGCGTAGAGATGTCCCCATGCTGATATTTGGCCAAAGAAGCCTGGCACCAAAGACGACTTTCCCGTCCAGCCCCCAGGAACAGACTGGCCCAGAGAGTGAGTCTGACATCGTGAGTTGACAATAGTCGAAAATCCTAAGGCTAAGGTGTATCTTTCGGAGTGTGTGTAAAGTCCTGATTTTAACCATTTTGCTTTTATTAATTTTATAATTAATTTCTTTATAAATAGTTACAATTGAAAGCTAATTTTTTTCTTTATGACTTTCTCTGTTACGAATTACATTTGAATTCAGCCAGTCCGCTCCTCTGTAATACTTTCTAAGTGAAATGAGCAGTTATGTCTAAAGAGACCATTGGGAGAGAGCTCCCTCTGTTTTCGGTTAAGTTTAAGAAATTAAACTCTCTATTCTGGGTCAGTTTAGGAGGTTCTACACACTTCTCCTTATGGGGTTTGGAAACTCCTTCCTAAGTACCAGGAGGAAAGAGCCTGGTAGGAATAATGGAATGTGAAAATGTAAAATTAGTGACCAATTTATCATCTCATAACAAGTTTCTTGCCCCTGTTGGTGAACCTCTCCATAAAGACAGAGAACTTGAACAACAGGTTCCTCCCTTCTCTTTCCTAATTAGCTAAAGGGCTTTGATCCCTCCTTGGTGGGAAAAGGGGAGATTTGCCACAGGAGAGCAAGTTCAGCAGTGTTGGCGTGGAATGCTGGGAGGGACGCTGGACAAGCTCCATCACCCAGACCAATCCTGGTCCAGTCTGTTAACTACTCGCTTCATGGTTTGAGTAGATTAGTGTTCCTCTTGCATGCATACGTATTGAATCATTTACTCACGTTTGATTTTCTTTCTCTAGGTCCCCATTTTTGTCTTGTTTATTTTAGGCTTACACAGAAATACATTATATGGAGCTGTGACTCATATGGGCCTTGTGTAATATTTTCCCCTCCAGTTATGAATTCCATTTTCTGTAGCAGAGATCAATGCATTTGGTCTAAATTTCAAATAATGATAGCTTTTATTTTTTTTTTTAGTAACTAGCCATGAGCTTTATGATATAGGTGTCCTTTTATAAATCATGTCCTCGTTTGAATACCTGCCTATACCACTATGCTGAGATAAGATTACCTCTGAATTAGTGTGATTGACTATTTCCAGGCTTAGCACATTCTTGAAAATGTGCACAAAAGCTGCATGCATAAAAGATGATCAATGGACTTGAAAATTTCAAGGTGCCGTAGGGGTGGGATGGGAAGCTGGCGCCAGGCAGCTAAAATATATCCTAAAATCCTCATTGCTCCTTTTAGATGCTCTCTTCATGTATCTATTTAATCTCATTTCATACACATTCTTTAATTTTTTTTCTTTCCCATTGAACACATGATTGACAAGCTCAAGTCCCATCAGGTCTTGATTGAAAGTTAAGATTTGCCACTTTCAGGAGAAGAGCTAAGAATTTGCTGCTTTTGTCTCTCTTTTGTGTCATGATTTTGATGAGATCTTCATTCTTATTAATTTTGGCATATGCATTAATTGATTTTTGTCTCATTTTGGTTAAAAAAAGCGGGGGGAGGGGCAAAAGGAAATGAAATATTTAAAAAATTGCACAGAAAAGATGTCACTGCTGGGACTGAGCCGACGGCCAGCTGGGTCGTCTGAGATGATCACTGGGAAGTTTATGTTGAAAATTCTACTTTAGAATATAGAAAAGCTCTGTTTCGAGGCATATTTATGCGATTGTGAGTTGTATCAAAGTCTACAGCTATGGCCGGGCGCGGTGGCTCACGCCTGTAATCCTAGCACTCTGGGAGGCAGAGGCGGGTGGATCGCTCAAGGTCAGGAGTTCGAGACCAGCCTGAGCAAGAGCGAGACCCTGTCTCTACTAAAAATAGAAAAAAATTATATGGACAACTAAAAATATATATATAGAAAAATTAGGCGGGCATAGTGGCGCATGCCTGTAGTCCCAGCTACTCGGGAGGCTGAGGCAGGAGGATCACTTGAGCCCAGGAGTCTGAGGTTGCTGTGAGCTAGGCTGACGCCACGGCACTCACTCTAGCCTGGGCAACAAAGTGAGACTCTGTCTCAAAAAAAAAAAAAAAAAAAAAAAAAGTCTACAGCTATGAAAACATGACCTCTTCATGTAGTAAATATGGTCGTGACTGTTTAAAAAGTGTTCAGGAATTTAAAAAAAAAAAAACCAGCAATGCTGAGATTAGAGCCGTAATTATCAGGAATGGAAGAGGGTGCGTTCTCCCTCCCCTGTTATTTTGTAAACAAAGGTGGAACACGGTTTTCCTACAATCTCTGGATTTGGCCTGAAGTAAGTAGAAGTGTAAAATAAAATGAAGAAGAAGAGCATCATTCACAATGAACTGAATAGCTTTTGTGCAGTTAAATGATGGGACTCTTTAAATAAGACGTAATATACTGAAGTCTCTTGAACCAAGACAATGATAGTATTATCATCTAGTGGGATGGTAAAAAGGCTCTTTCTGGACCGGCTTGGGTCAGATTCCCTGGAAACACCCTCCGGCGTGGAGATGCGTGTGCGAGTTTACTGGGAGGGCTTTCAGGGTGGGATCAGCCTCCGCAGAGAGGCTGGGGAGGGGAGCAGGACAGCAGTTCCCTGTCGGGCTCCGCTGATCCGAGCGACAGTTCGGAAGCTGGATCAGAGCTGTTGCATCTTGAGACGAAGCCACCATGTTCACCGTGATGGGAAAGGGCTGGCAGACCTTGGGCTGGGCGGCGCTGTGCTGTTCAGGGCCGTCACTGGAGAGTGACTCAGCCGAGCGCCATCTGCTAGGACACTCCCAGCAGCTGGAGGAGTTGGCCCATCGGCCTGAAGAGGGGATCGAGGCAGGGCACCCCGGCAACCGCCACCACCCCAACGCTGCGGGGTGCTGGCCGGTGAGTTCCAAACCCAGTCAAAGAGGAGAAGGAATCATAACAATAGATACATCTGCAAATACCCTGCTGCAACCTAAAATATAGGTATGTGGGTTTATGTGCCAACCTTTTAGTGACAGCTGCGAGGCCTTTATTTGAGTAGGGGTCTCTGGTGGATATTTTACATTTTATGCAAATGACATAAGTGCATCATTGTGTAAAATGTCCTGTTTCAGTTTATTTTTAGAGACGCTTGTGAAACATCTGTCTTTTTTACACATAATTTGAAAGCAATTATTTTATAGTGATTCGCCTTTTTTATGTTTTAGTTTTTAAGTTTGATTTTATATTTTGTCATATTATTAAACACACATATTTTAAAGCACCAAATAGTTCTATAAACCTTCTAATTAGAAACAGCGGGCTCCGTTCCCCCTCTCCTCTCTCCATAGGCAGCCACTTCAACTCCTTTCCGTTTTTCATTTGGATTCACCTCTGTATAAACACGTCTATGCTTGTGTTATTTTTTGTGTGTTAATTTTTCAGTTTGTGATGTTTTCTGTTGATGCCTACTACAGAAGCTGATGATTTAGTTTTCTTAACATCTTCCATCTTTATCTCCCTTGCCATATTCTTCAGCACATGCTTCGCCTTCTGTCGTCCAAATATGGCAAATATTGGCCGGGCACAGAGGCTCACGCCTGTAATCCCAGCACTTTGTGGGGCTGAGGCAGGAGGATCGCTTGAAGCCAGGAGTTTGAGGCCAGCCTGGGCATCATAGTGAGACCCTGTCTCTACAAATGAAAAAACAAAACCTAAATATGACAAATATGGTTATGTTTTAAAGTTACGACTTACACCATTGAGCCGATGTTACTATCACTTATGCTAAGCGGTTTAGTATATTACGATTGCATTTACTTTTTAATGTAACTTTTAGAGTATTTTTTTTGGAGTTAATAATTACCAGAAATTCTTTATGCCTCAATTTCTTCAATTGTAAAATGGGGATAATAACTATATCTATCTCATAGGTTAGTCAAAGCTATGTAAGTTTATTAGTTTTCATTGACTTGGTTCTGTATGTTACCAATCCCTAATTCCTCTCAAACTTTCTAACAGAACTGTAACATCCTTTCAATACATTTGATTTTATATTAAATGCTCCATTAATCAGCATTGAAGAATATGTATGGCCAGTGCTCTAATCTGTACTTTATGAGCAGCAGTCGTTTAATTGAGAGAGCGGAGCATGTGGAATTCTTGACAAGGCTGGGCCTGCCCCTGCTAGCTGTATGGCTTTGGGCCGGCATACTCGAGTCACACCTTTATAATCTGCAGGTGAGAATTGGATTAGACAGTCCTAGGGCCTCTTCCTGCCTTGTTTCTATTACAAAGTAAAGGGTATGCAGAGAACACCAAACTATACAAAATATTAGATTGCAGTGATATCAGTGGCTACCACCTCTAGCACCACCTCCAGGAGCCCTCTTAATAACCTGTCAGGCAAAGTTGTGGTGACATCACTCAGACGCCGCTAAGGGAGAATTTTGCTGAGTCATTCTGTCCCAGCAATTGTTTTACCCCTTTGGGACGCCTGGTTGTAATTTGCGGGAGCTACCACTATGTGTCGCTGTGGGTCACATAACCACGGGGTCGGGCGAGCTCTACCTTAGGGTTTTACGAGCCTTGAGAACTACCATCTGGTCATCTTACAGGTTTAGAGCTACATACTTTAAATACTTAAATATAAAAACCCTAAGATGGAAATTAAGAATGATTTTAAAAAGAAGGTATAATAGTAAAACCTAAAATGCTCTTTACTTCTTCCATATGCCTTTTCCCTCAAATTTTGTTTCTGCATCTCTCCAAGCTTCTCTGGAATCCTAGACGCTTACTGTATTTCGTTGATTTTAGGAGAATATGCACATATTTTATATTTTAACATTTCTGAAATTGTGATACTTTATATAATCAAGGGCAACATACAATTATAATTGTTCGCACTTTTTCTTTTTTAGTGAAATCTTAAATCAACTTTTATTTGATAAAATACTATATCTGATATTATGATATAGCTATCTTAATTTATTAGAGATCAGGGCTGTCTTAAAAAAGTTGCATGACAAATGAACTTCTTCCTTTTCTAATCTAATTTTTTTAGAGAGCTCAGAGTGGGAGAAATAGAAACGTTTATTGAATGTCCACCAGATGTCTGAGCCATGTGCTTTGCATGTATGGTATATTTAATACTCGTAACACTGCCAAATAGGCTTTTTTTGTTCCCATCTTACAGACAAGAAAACTGAGGCCTAGAAAGGTCAGTAACTTGTACAGAGTCATAGTGCTAGTATGGGTCACTGTCTGAAATGATGTATTTTTGTATCTCTCACTACAAATCTTACACTTCCCCTGCAATGTTGCATCGATATTTTAGGTTACAATCTTTAACACCAGAACATTTTTCTAATATATGGAACTCGGCCCTCTTTGAACAAGGTAGTTTTCTGAGAGCCCTTTAAAAACGTTGACATCTCTGATGAAACAGCATACGAATGATTTTTGCTGAACTCCAGTCTGAATCTTGGTGATTAAGAGGACTGAGTGAGACTCGAAGTTTCTGAGAGGTGAATTGCTCCTCCAGAGAGTAACCAGTGCTCTGCAAGAGACAGCAGGGCTTGTGTCATGACTCATTTGGGACGTTTGGATTCCTGTTGTCTTCTGGTGTGCTACTTGAAGAAATAGCTTTCAAAATGCCTTGAATTGAAAAAGAAACAAACAAGCAAACAGAAAACCCCAAGGAGTGTTTCCTCCACGTCTCTCACTTAACAGAGAGCTGGCTGACGGACTTGAGGATGGGGTTCCAGTCAGCGTCCACAGGAGTCCTGGAGATCCAGGCTGCAGCAAGATGTCACTTAACTTCCCAAGGGGCGAGGCTGAGAAGCGGAGCAAACGCCTTTCATGCGTCTTGTCTTCTTTGCTTTGACAGTCCCTGGCATGCAAATGGCACTCACGGGTAATGTCAAGAAGGGCAGGGGGGGAAGAAAGAGGCAGTTCCCTGATTATCCTTGTGTTTGCACAGGCCAGAGGCAGCTAAATTTCAATTCCCAGCGGCTCTTGGAAATTGCTGAAACACGTTCCCTTTTAGTTCCCCACCTCAAGTCCCGAAGGGCATTTGTTGTCTACAAGCTGTACTTATGTTTTCCATTTCCGATCCTCTTTGTTTTAAGTTCCCTTCATTTGTAAATCTGAAAACAAAACATTAGCAATCTGTCAGAGGTTCTGTTCCTTTCATTTGTCTACGGTTTTAGCATCAGAATCCCCCTTTTATAGCAGCCACGTGTGTGCTCTTAGGATGATAAATAACCTGTTGTCCAATTTTGCGATGATTCCTCAAATAGAGGGCTTGGGAGGACAACATGCACGAGAAATAATAGCTGAAAACTCCAGATCGCTGAGACGTGAGTTGATTGCCATTGTTTGAAGTTTCCTTGGCTGAAAGACAATAATACTATTTGCTGAAGCAATTTTGAAGTGATGTATTTAACTTTCCATCTCTTACGTGGTATAATGACTCTATTATGTGCTATCTGGGTGAAAACTGTTGGGTGAAAACTATTTGCACCTATTCAGAGCCATCCATGCATCTTCACGGTGCTCACTCTGGCACGGGAGGCCGAGTGACGGCCGTGAGCTCTTCACTGTATCTCAAATTCCAGATCCTCCGATGTGAAATCATGAGAGATAGGGGAACGTGGTCAAACGTAAGATGCGAAGTCACCCAGGGTCTTTCTGAATACGAAAATCAGGGCATCTTCCAGTCCTTCTCGTATGTGATGTTTTAGCTGCATTTCACTCATTTATTTAACGATGGATCCCTTCCATCATTCAGCAGATATTCATTGAACACCGGGCGTGTGTCGTGTGCTGTGCCGAGTTCTGTCGGTAAGACAGTCCTCGTCTCCGAAGCGCTGATGTTCTCTGAGAGCTACAGACAGGTAGGCAGTTCTGTGTCCTGGGATGAGCACTGTGATAGGGAAATACGCTGTGAGGGGGCAGCGGGTAGAAGAAGATCGTAGTTCTAATTTGGGAGACCAGGAAGATTCTTTCCAGAAGTGTTGCCCTAGGCTTGCTTCTGTGACAGTGCTCTAGTCTGGCTCTGCTCCTGCTCCTCTGGCTGCCTTTTCTTAATTTCTCCAGCTGGCTCTTCTTTCTCTTCCTCTTAATATTGGTGCTCGCTGGGCTTTGCTTCAGCCCCTAATTTTTTATAATTATATACTTTCCCAGGCACTCTCAATCATATCTGTGGCTTCAACTATCCTTATACACAGTTGGTGCCTAACTTGATCTCTAACCAGCTTTAGACTATTAAATTCGTGACTTATTCATTATTCTATCAAACATCTATTGACTATCTACCGTGTACCAGGCCATGCCTGGGGTAACAGAGATGAATTTAATTTGCCTTCAATAGTGTTCATTGAGTTCTCTGTCGAACAAGAACTTAAGACATTATAAAATACGTGAGAATGAGGAATTTTAGGAACAGAGAGAGACAAACCACTAACTACTCCCGGAGGAGTCGGAGAAATCTTTGCAGGGGGAGGTAGGAATTGGCCAGTTGTTTAGGAGAAGGGATTTTTGAACACAGGAAATATAATAGTATGTGCAAGGTGTCTCCCTGGCTTGTCCAGAGAACAATCTAAAGATTGGTGTGGCTCGTTTGTAGGATGTGAATTGGAAAGCTTCAGACTCTAAGCCTGACAAAGCACGGTGCGGTTAGATTGCCAACAGACACCGTGCTCAGAAGCAAGTATATCAGGCCTCAGGGAGCCAGCAGAGATCTTTACACTTGGCAAATTGCAGAATCCAATTTGTCTTAGGCAGACATCCTGTTGGCAACGTACAGATGGGTTGTTGGCATGGAGATCTGGTAGAAAAGAAGAGGTGACTGGGATCTGAACAGAGGCAGTGGCAGGGGCCATGAGAGAAGGAAGCTTTGTCATCTGAGAGGGTTTTCTGCAGTAGAATCAGTAGCACGTGCTGGGTAAGGAAGGGGAAGAGTGAAAAGACTGCAGTTGAGTGAGTGGACGGTCTCACCGTTGACCAAGATGTGAACAACTGGAGACAGATTTAGAGTGGGGAGCACACTGCGCTCAGTTTTGGACAAGTCAATGTGTAGGTGCCTTTGGGACATTCCATATCTATTGGGCAATTATTAATAGAAACAGTGAGTTTGGAGCTTGGGAGGGGGATCAGGGATGGACAAACACACTTAAAATGATCATCGTGTAGCTAATAATTGAAGCCATACAAGTGGGTGGAGGTGATGTTCACATCCTACAGCCATTGTGCCATTAGAATAGGAGTAAGAGTATGCACTGTACCGGCTTCCAGAGAGTTCTCTGGGGCGAGAGACATAGTCAGATACATGCAATGTGATATGGAAAAGGTCATGATAGAAGTGTGTACAAGGTACGGAGTTGGCACAAAGAAAAAAGATCACCCAGGAAAGATGGAAGACAAGGAAGGGAAGAACACCAAGGACAGAACTCAGTCGAACTTCTCCAAAGAATGCGCTTCACAGATTTGCTAATCATCTCTCGAAGGAGCGCGTGATATAGCTCATCCATCTCCCCGCTACCCGCAGTGCCCAGCCTGCTCCTGGAACAGAAATGCTCAGTGGTGTTTGTTGAATAAATGGGCCCAGGGCAGTTGGAAAACACAAAAAGAGGAAGGAGAATCGTGGGATTTCCCTGAGCCCTGGGGGACGCTGTAATCGTCTCTCGTTAGCCTCTCACCTGGGGAGCTGGGGCAGGTGGAGCTCACGGTAAACGCTCTGAAGACATGAAAAGGCCGCAGTTTACAACCAGGGCGAGGACTGCATCTGTCAGGGCCCTAATTGTGGAATGTGCTTATGGAGAACCGGACCTTTTTATTTTTATTTCTGGTGTGCAGTAAGATCGTGTAGCCATCGAGTTTCTGTCCAACCGTCACTTAGAGGATCTGAGATAATGACACATCGCCATTCACTCACTAATGACAGCGCTGGGCTTTCGCACAGGAACTCGTCACGCCGGGCCGGGCCACCTCCGTTCTTCTTGTGCCTCCATTTAAATGATGTGTAATAGCCAGGAATTATGAAAATGTCTTTCTTCCCCAAACTTCTCCTTCCTCTCTACCTCCCGAATTTGCACATTAGCATCTCATCAGCTTAGATTACAAATGAACAGTTGTTTTTTTAAGACGGATCTATTCAGGTACCTATCAGTACACAGAATTACTATGAAAAAGAAAAAGAAAGGAAAACAATGTTTTAAGAGCCTTATGATAAAAGACATCCCCCTAGCCCAGTACCTGACTCCAACATGAAGGATCTTTCCTGGGGTAGAGCACCTTCAACTCCATAGCCCGAGGCCGGCTCTCAGCTGCGTTCCCATCTTTCCTGGGAAGTCTGAAGGAGGGAATCTGATCATTGGGCATCCCTGCCCCAGATA
This sequence comes from Eulemur rufifrons, assembly GCF_041146395.1. Classification (NCBI taxonomy): domain Eukaryota; kingdom Metazoa; phylum Chordata; class Mammalia; order Primates; family Lemuridae; genus Eulemur; species Eulemur rufifrons. The sequence continues at coordinate 13,787,191 of NC_090995.1, forward strand.
ACTGCGGTTATGCTGTAATGTTTTCCACTGTTTGATCTGGTTGACATTGAGTTTTTCAAGTTAAAAAAAAATTATTTTTCCTGATTGTGTTCAGTCTCCTGCAGCAGAAAACATCATGCTTTTCTGGAGGGTGAGTTGTGGAAGCTCCTTGAATGTTTTGCTCAATAATTCAGACTTGCAAACATAACTGTGTGTGTGTGTGTGTGTGTGTGTGTGTGTGTGTGTTGAAAATGATCATATCACTTTTCCCTCCTCTCAGCTACTGCGTCGTATCACGGTATAAATCATTATTCATATAGTTTAACCAGGAGTGTGAAAATTTACCAGTATATAAGAGTCCGAAGATCATTTGAGGAAGAGAAGGCCAGTCCTGCCTCCCACTCGCAGCCACCTGCTCTGCTAGAGCCCAGGCTTCGGGTGAGCGTGTGGCTTTCCCTGGCTCCCCCGGCCACCGCTCTGTGCTTTGGTGGCGCAAGTCTGTTCCTATAAATAGGCATCTGTGAGCTCTGTAGGGTGAGTGTGGTTGCCGACAGAGCTGGAGAAGATGTCCAGAATTCCCAGAAGTTGTAAGACTAGCTGTTATTTATGTACATCACCTTAGACTCTCATGTAATACTCTAAGGTAGGTGGTCGTGTTCCCATTTTGCAGGTAGGAAATTGAGGCTCAGGGTAAAGTGATGACCCCCAGTCTGTGTAACAAGGGGCAGGGCTGGGATCTGACCATTCCCCTCCCAGTAAGACACCCCGTTCCCAGAGGGACTCCTTCGGCCTACCTGGGCTTTTATGTGAGCATCTCTTAGGAGAAGGGTGTCCAGGTGCCACGAGCTATTCAGTGGGCGTGGCTTTCTTCTCGGGGCTTCAGAAAGAAGGTGGTGGTCGGCCAGGCTGGAGGGAGTGGGGACGGAGGCCACAGGGAGGGCGAAACTCTGGGTGGTGGTCCCAGCCAGGAGTTGGCTGAGGATACGGATTCTCTTCTGTTGGCTTCGAAATTGAGTATGAAGAGTGAGGAACAGAGGATCGGGTTAGTGACAATACTCCTCTCTACTTCAAGGAAACACACAGTCTTAAGGATGCAGGAGAATTGGGATCGTTAATGTGGACAAAATTCTCTACTTTCTAAGGGCTTATGACCACGGCAGGTTACGCTAGTCATTTGAAAGGGTCGACTCTCAGTCCCTCAAGGGTGTCAGTTCAGCTCCAGGGAGGTCTCAGCCCCACACTGTGTCAGCAAAGTGACATTTCCTTCAGTGAACTGTCTTCTTTATTCTTTGGTGCTTTCTTTGGCTCTACCTTGTGCCAGACCTGAAAATCTGGAGCCGCCGGCTCCGGTCCAGCCTCCTCTGGAGCGCGGTGGCAGGGTTCCAATTCCTTACGGTGGGGAGTGTGAAGACATTCCTGCCTGTGGGGTAATATTGATGGCTTTGTCAGCTTTTGGCACCATGCAGAGGGGCTCAAGATGGCCAAAGGAGCTTTAGTGGAAGATAAATGTGTGTTTAGAAGGATGATCCGGGGACCAGAGTTACAGTGCAGACTCCCAGCAATAGGCTTGTCCTAGTCCAGAACGTTCCCTGAAAGAAGAAATTCCTGGTTCAGCAGTAGCCCGGAGTCAAACGTGACCAAAGCAGAAACATTTGCCCTTGGAGTTGCCGTTTAGCTCAGAGGTGCTGTGCCTGCCCACAGCTGTGTGTGTGATGTGCCTCCTCCTGTCCTCTTCGCTGTCCTCTTCCCTAGTTCCATCTGAAGGTGCGGGTGACTGAAGGGGCCTGTGTGTGTGTTTCCACCCCCACCCTGGAATCAACTGACCTCACCCTGGCTTTAGTGTTAATCTTTATTTCTGGAAGAGTAAGACAGAGCCCAATACATCAAGGGTTCAATACTGTTACCTTACACAAAGCATTTTAAAGTATATGATTTTTCATCTCATCCTCATAATCTGGGTGGGCAGGAAAAAGTATTATCTTCTGTTAAGGACTGATGCTGGTGCATTAATCAAGGTTATGAGAACAGTTGGTGGAACCAGGACTGGTGCTGGGGTTTTTCTGATTCTTAGATCTACACGCAGGGGTAGACAAACTGCAGCTTGCAGGCCAAATCTGACCCGCTTCCTGTTTTTGTATGGTCTGAAAGCTAAAAATGGTTTTCACATTTTTAAATAGTTGGGGGAAAAAAAACAAAAGAAAAAGCGTACTATTTCATGACACATGAAAATTGTATGGAATTCCAGTTTCAGTGTCTATAGAACAAGGTTTTATTGGCACACAGCCAAGCTTATTCATTTATGTGGTGTCTACAGCTCCTTTCAGGCTATGGTGACAGAGCGGAGTAGCTGTGACAGGTCCCTTATGGCCCTCAAAGCTGAAAATATTTACTATCTGGTCCTTTACAGGAAAATCTTGCTGACCTCTGGCATAGAAGATCAATAATTAGAGACCCTGGTACATATTTTCTGTGTGAGTTTGCTAGAACTGCCAGAAAATGTACTGCAAACTGGGTGCTTAAAACAGCAGATGTTTGTTGTCTCGGAGTTCTGGAGTCCAGGAGTCCAAACTCTAGGTGTTGGCAAGGCTGTGCTCTCTCTGTGACATGGGCAGAATCCTTTGCCTCCTCCTGGCTTCTGGTGGTGGCCTGAATGTTCCTCTGCCGGTAGCTGCATCAGTCCGGTCTCTGATTTCCTTCTTCCCGTGGCTGTCCTCTCTGCTTCCCTCTGTCTGTGTCCGAATTCCCCCTTTGTATGAGGGCGCCAGTCGTACCGGATTAGGACCTACCCTAATTATCTCATGTTAACTGGGTCATCTGCGAAGAGACCCTACTTCCAAATAAGGTCACTTTCACAGGTACCAGGGGTTAGGACATCAGTGTCTCTTTGGGGGGACACAATGCGACCCATGAGACTCTCCACTGTTGTGTGTCGTCCCCTCATTACTCTTCCTGTGTCCCTGCCTTCCTCCCTCTGGACCTCCACCCCCGCCCCTTCCTTTTTCCCTCCTCCTGCCTCCCTTGCCTTAGTCACTGTCTGTCCCACAGACGTCTGTGAAGTCCCCAACGTGTTTGCTTCCTGTGCCATCGCTGTGCCACAGTAGAGGCAGAAAGACGATTAGGAGCTGGTCTCCGGCCTCCTGCGCTAACCGTGCCACGCAGAAGATAAATCACCTGTGACAAGTGTTGCAAAAGAGGTGTAAGGTACAGTGGAAGTTTGGAGGCATTTTAAGGATTTAAATGCCCGAATACCGAGTAATAATCTTTTAAAATCATTGACGTGGTCCTATTATTTAAGTACCACCTCTGTCGACTCAAAAATGATAGATGCCAATCATACATAGAATTTTAGTGTAGAGTCTTCTCACTATTCTTTTTAAAGTGAAAATGTGTAGAAATGCTCTGCTTCTCTTTTTTGGTCTCAATTCCTTCAGTCTTTCCTCCTTTCAGGATTTACTGTGTCAGAGTAGGAGACTCTGCTTTGGGAGAGACAATGGGACCAGATGCCGCGTGGCGGCCTCGTGTGATGCTGTATTAATGCTCGTGGCTTTAGGGGAACTTGGTCTGAAGCTTGGGGCGATGGAGCTCGTCACCACTCAGCTGCCTTTTGTCCAAATAGGTTGCTTTTTGTTGTATCTTCTTTGAGCCTCTTTGTTGCTCTGCTCTCGCCTGGTACTAATTGGCCACCTTCAAATACTGTTGCGAAGTGCATGAAATGGGTTCTGACAGCTTCTCCTCCCTGAGCCCCAGAGCTCAATGTCCCGCCGGCTTTACGAGGGCCTCCTTGGCAGGGTCAGGGGCGGGAGGGCGCAGCAGAGGAAGCGTTTGTCTTTTCTGTGCTGGTTCCGGCAGGGGCTACTGGGGGCTGTTGCCCAGGTCGTATCAGTTTACCTGTGTGCAGTTTGTAAACCGGCAGTTCCTTCTGGTCTCTGCAGAGTCAGAGCTTCCTGCTGGCTCCCTGTCCGGCAGGTGCTAACCTGGTGGAAGGTGTCAAAGATCCACCCCTGCAGGAAAGGGAATGGGTGATAAAGAGAAACTCCCCTTCTCCTGGCAGTATTCTCTGTCTAGGGCTCGTGGTTACCGCGGACCTTAACTTTGCCCTGACCTTTATATGTCCATTTCTCAGTCTCCACTCTGCCTAGCCACCCACCCCCACTCTTTTATTTTTCTGGTAGGGCAGAGTCTCGCTCTGTCACCCAGGCTGGAGCACAGTGGCCGGATCACAGCTCACTGCAGCCTCAGACTCCTGGGCTCAAGTGATCCTCCTGGCTTAGCCTCCCAAGAACCTGGGACTACGGGCCTGAACCACCAGCTCCAGCTAATTCTTTAATTTTTTTTTTTTTATGGGAACAGGGTCTCACTATGTTACCTTGGCTGATCTCAGACTCCTGGCCTCAAGTGATTCTCCCACCTTGGCCTCCAAACGTGCTGGGATGACAGGCATGAGCCACCACACCCAACCTACCATCCCTTTTAAGAGAGGTTTTTAAATCTCTTTTATATAATTCACTATGAATAGAAAGGCTCCTTTAAATGATGCTGAGTAAGAAAAGAATATTAATTTATTACAGAAACTTTGACATTGATATTCTGAGAGTAGAACAACCTCATTTTGTTTGCTTTTCAATGAATTTCATGTTGTACTCCAGTGATCCCAGAGTATGATTTTAATAGCATAGTCTACCCTACACGTACTTCTGAAAGTCATTCACCCGAGTCCTGGCTTAACTACTTACTCATTAAGAAAACTTGGGCAGGTCACTTAATCTGTGTTTCTTAGTGTTCTAAAATGAGAACTACCTTATAGCATTGCTTGTTTGGAAATTCAAGTCTAACGATGTGTGTCAAGGTGCTTTGGAAATTGGAAGTTTTATATAAACGTCAGAAGTATTAATTAGTATTGTCACTAATTAGAATTATGCTCTGGAAATTCCAGAGACATCTTCTGCTTGTATTAGGTCTTAAAAGGCATAGTTATCATTGGTATTAATTTGCTGTGGGTGTAGCTTAGACTACTGGTTCTCTAAGCATGGTTGCTGGACAAAGAGTATCGCTCTTACCCAAGAATGGGTTAGAAATGCAAATTCTCGGGCCCTATCCCATCCCTTCTAAATCAGAACCTCTGTGGGTGGGGCCCAGCCGTTTGCGTTTTAAAAAGCCTTCCAGGTGATTCTAAAGCCACTAAAGTTTGCACTCCACTGGCTTAAAGTCATGCCCAGTTGGGTATGTGTAGGCTCTGATTTTGCTGTTTTTCATCTGGGCTTCCTTTCTGGTGTGGACGGGAATTGTGCGCATCTAAGTTTGCGATGTCACCGGTTGACTTCCCACGACAGGCCCGCCAGCTACGTGCGCCATTTTTCAGCACAGGTACAGACCCTGGGATTGCGGGTTCTTGGAGCATCACCTCTGCTAAACACGCACTCATCAGGGATTATGGTGGTGGTTCAGAGAGAGGGTTTTAAGGTGCTCCCTGCGTAAGTGAGGTAATAACTGGTAAACTATTCAGTAAAATTTGGCAGGGCTGCACTGAGCTTGATTCCTGTTCTGGCGACTCCTGGACATCAGGTTTCTGTCTTCCTGCTAACGTCCTTAGTCTTCCCCACGTGAACACCTGTCTTTGAGGTGCTCTGCCAGGTCTGAGAAAAAGCCAGGTGCCCACCCTGTACTGCCCCGTCACGCCCCTGGATCGCAGCCATGCCGTGCCTGTCGTGACAGACAGGTGGACGGGAGTTACTTGGGTTGAGTGAAAACCAGAGCTATAAATTAAATGAAGGTAGAAAAACCATTAGGGGGGACCACGGGGCCACTGTGTTGATCCATAAGGGCAGAGGCACATGGTAGGTGTTCAATAGAGAGGTATTGAATCAATGAAGGAGGAATGTATTTGGGGTTTGGGGAACTAACCTAGCTACTTAATTTATGAGCATCTATCTTACCCCAGATGAGCAGACATTATGCCTTGATTGAGTGAACTATTACATATGTTTAGTTTTAAATGAAGACATAAATAGATTTGATCTTTCCATGGTTCGAATTTCCTCCCATCAGCTTTGCCTTAATTATCCACAAGTGTTCCGAGCCTTCATTAGCTAAATAGGATGCAGATGATGGTCATTAGTCTGGGCTATAAATCCTACTGGCACATTCAATGACTTTTCACTTGGTTAATTGAAATTTTCAGTATTCATGGACTACAAGAAAACACTGTAATTTTATCATTTATTTGGAGGGGGGTATAATTTTTTTCCCCTTTGGCTGGTGTTTTATAATTATGCAGTTTTTTTCAAAAAAATAAATGTGAATGCCACACTTTGCCTCGAGGGAATATCACTGCTTTCAGCGTATATATATCCCTACTGGTCTACTAAAGCACGGAGACCAAGTGGAAATTCATACTTTGTCTAGAAATCCTAGAATTGGCTGATGAAAATGTCTAAGAAAGCGTCCAAGTAATGTGCACTTTGGGGACCCATTGATTTAAGTGGAAGAGACTTCCAGATTGTTAGTAATGTGAATAGGTCTTGTCCTGACATCCACCAACGAGTAAGAAATCATCCGTTGGGGCTGTGAGGTGCAAATTGCAGGTATTGAATGGAGATGCCTTATGTAGGCATCGTGGCTTTAAATGGCTCTTAGCTTTCAACCGTATTTGACCATTCATCAAAACTACCTGGCCTCTGGTGGCATCTGGCTGAGAGTGAAAAGCACACTCATGCACAGACACATACGTACATAAAGAAGAACTAGTGCTTGAAATAAAATTTCATAATATTGTCCTCTCAGGGATTCAGTTTTTGAATTTGTTAATTTTTATAATCTAATACTTAAGCAACTCTCTTCTTTTGTGCATGATTGTTCCAATTTAATCAAGTAAGTGTCATAGGTTTGCTTTTAAAATATAAATCTTAGTTATAGACATCATATGGCAGAAATTGGCTCAGTAGAGGTAGACATTCAATTCTGTTTTTTTTTTTTCTGAACTTAATTGAATGGGAGTAAACAACATTGTAATAAGTCTCAGAGGTAAGCTCTCCCTTAAAAAGGGATATAAAAACATAGAGTCTCTTTTCAGCACTCAATCGCTTTGCAAAACATTCCCACTAGTGAGAATCCCATAAGTATTAATAGCTCACTTTCTGGAAGTCTCTTTCTGTAGGCTGGACTGGTTGAACCATCAGTTACTGATCTTTCATCGGTGGGCTCTCTGACCAAGGGCTTCCTGGGGTCAGCTTTTCATCTCAATTCTCTTTTTAGGTCACTTTTGCTTTTCTGCCCACTTGGAATATGTCTACAAATGATTACTAATGTTAATTTAGGGAAGACATGGTTAAGCACCCAAGTCTTCTAAGTTAACCATTAATGTGTCTCAAAGTCAAATGTAAAGGCGTTTTATGAGGTCTGCTTTTGTGGATCACCTGTTCTGATGGTTACTTTTATGCGTCAACTTGACCGGGCTAAGGCATGCGCTGATAGCTGGTGAAACATTATTTCTAAGTGTGTGTGTGACGATGTCTCTGGAGGGGACTAGCATTGGAATCAGAAGATTGAGCAAAGAAGGTCTGTCCTTACCAATGTAGGCTGACATCATCTAATCCATTGAGGGCCTAAATGGAACAAAAAGGTGGAGAAAAGGCAAATTCTCCCCCCTACACTGACCCCCCCATACTTTAGCATCCCTCCTGAGTTAGTCTGTTATGATTCAAAGCCTAGGAGAGCTGCTAAAAACAGCTCCAGTAAGTGAAATTTCAGGCATCAGTATATAAACGGACAAAAGTGGGGCCTCACCTTTCTAAATTCACTTTTGGAAGTTGCTAAAACTGTGTCTAATACTGTTCACCCCATGCTGGTCACCCCACCAGCAGGGTGAGAAGTCAGTGCTCTAAAAATGTCACCGTGCTTCTTTGTGCTCGTGCTCCTGTGACAAACGCAACATCGTGTAAAGTTTAGTGGAGGCGACTCATTAGGAGTTTCCTCCTTGGTAGAAAAATACTGATGCGATAATCAAGAAGGTCACAGCGTGGGTAAGGCACCATGTTTTGAGTCTTTCATTTTCAGTAATTAAAGTGAACATGTTATTGGAAGGTTTAGAAAGCCACCCAAAGTCGTTTCCAATAGCTGCAATTAGGAAACTGGAATGCCAGTTAAAAAGTCTTTTGAAGGGAATTAAATGAGACTGGCCAGGCGTATAAGTCAAATTCCCTTGGAAAATGGCTGAGTTAAGGGCACGGACCCAGGCCATCCCCTCTGCACCCTCATTGCAGGTACTGGGAGTCCACCATACGTTTGCCCTTTGGTTCGAGTGGTTCCTTTCTACAAACGCAACATTTAGTGCTACTTGCATTAATTTTTTTAGTAAAGCTAATTTCACCCATCTCTGACTCTAATTTTTCCTCCATACATTTTTCTGAGGTCACCCGAGACTGTTCTCAAAGGTTGAATGGTGTTCTTTAATTTCGAAGATCATTTCCCCCGGGGCTATAGCACTAATGTCTGAATTCTTAGACATGTACTTTAATTTACTCTCCCCAGGGTGGCCGTGCTGGGGTATCTTAAGCTTAGTTACAGATGGCAGTTATGGTCTCTGGGGTTGCCCCCACATGGAGTCTTCAGTAGATAGAATTGGAGTCCTCCTTAGAGTCTGACTCCCATTTGGGGCAGAGAATGAACTTGAATTCAGCAGTAGGAAGAGAGATTGCCAGCTTTCTGTTTCCTAAAGAAAACTTAGTTATATTAGCCAAGAAATCAAGATCATTTTCATAATTAGCCCTTTTAGAGTTTAGACCAATTGTTCCCAGCTGGGGATTCTTTTGTCCCCGGGTAACCTTTGGCAATGTCAGGAGACAGTTTTGGTTGTCACGATTGCGGTGGGTGGAGGGTGTTACTAGAGGCCAGAGATGCTGCCAGACATCCTACAATGAACAGCGTGCCCCGCACTTCGTCAAGACAAAGCATCATCTGGCCCAGCATGTTCACAGGGCTGACACTGAAAAATTCTAGTTCAGCCAAACCAAGCAGATGATAGACAATGGATATACGCTAAACAGAGGGAAGGTGTGTTTTAGCATTATTTAGGAGTCTTTTATCTCTCTCCCTTCCTGTCTCCCTGAGCTTCACTTTATAATGCTGTACATGTGAGGCTGCTTTTCCGGCATTGTGCTTCCAAAACAGTGTTTTGGGATAAGGATTGCAGTTTTGTCGGATGTTATTTTCTTTTGCATCTATTCAATGCATATTTATCGGATGCCTTCACGAATCTAGGCACAGGGCTGACTGTTGCAATGGCTGAGTCTCATCGAGTCTTGACCTTCCCCTCAGAGCAGAACTCTGAGCAGGAACATTGAGGCCTCTCTCGTGACATGGTGCTCACGAGTAAAGATGATGAAAAGTTGTGAGGAGGACATTTGCACACAATGCTTGTTCCAAAACCAAACCAAACCAAACCAAACCCTAGGTGAGGTGGTAAATAGTTTTATGATCTTAAATGAGGAGAGAGTGGGAGAGAGTTTATATATATATCTTTCAGCTGTACCCAAGTCTTTTTTTGTTATACATTTCTTTTATTTTTTGGCCCTATTCAACCAAAATAATCAGTATAAATATATACACATACACACGTATACATGTATGTACTTACATACATTGTGCATATATAGTACACATATATAGTATATATTAATATATATAGACATACACAAGAATGTTCATTGCAGCATAGTTTTTTTTTTTTTTTTTTTTTTGAGACAGAGTCTCACTCTGTTGCCCGGGCTAGAGTGAGTGCCGTGGCATCAGTCTAGCTCACAGCAACCTCAAACTCCTGGGCTTAAGCGATCCTCCTGCCTCAGCCTCCCGAGTAGCTGGGACTACAGGCATGTGCCACCATGCCCGGCTAATTTTTTGTGTATATATATTTTAGTTGTCCATATAATTTCTTTCTATTTTTAGTAGAGACGGGGTCTCACTCTTGCTCAGGCTGGTCTCGAACTCCTGACCTCGAGTGATCCACCCGCCTCGGCCTCCCAGAGTGCTAGGATTACAGGCGTGAGCCACCGCGCCCGGCCTGCAGCATAGTTTTTAATAGCAAACAAAAGAAAGTAAACAACCAAAAGCAATAACATATCCAAGGTATGTAATCCTTGGCAATTAACCTAATTGTGCTTCAGTTCCCCTGTTTGTAAAATGAAGATAAATTAAGAGTCCTCCTCACTGAATATTTGTTGGTCCATAATGAATATTCCCACTTGGGCAGGGTGGCTGGGGGAAGAGTGAAGGGCAGACACATTTTAAAATCCAGAGGCGTCACAGGAAGTAGTAGCCACCTTGGATTGGAAATGCACAAGGAAATGTCAATGTTATTAGACTTTGACAGTTCTAATGTGTTTTCCGCTCTCCTGTTTTACAGACCGCCATTTTCAGCACACTGGCTGGTGAGAAGTCCTTATCAGACTACAAAAAGGTAAGTCAGCACCCACAAATTCCAGCTTGCTGTCACGATAACAAAGGCTGCAGATGGGGTGACATTCAGCTGAAAAGCTATGATGTTAATGGGAATGTTCTGATGGCGTTCTGATGGCTCTTTTTCTTCAGAGATGGAAACGTGAATGGTTCGATTTAAGAATGGGACACCCCACTATTGTGTTGACAGCATTTTGTTCCAGAAAAGCTCTGGTTTGGTTCCATCTATTTCTCCCTCACTGTCATCTGACGCTTTATTCTGCAAGATGAGCATGGGGCGTTCAGGGCATGTTGTATGAACCGCCCTGCAGGCTTCTGTATCCTTGTTTGCAAATCTAAACCTACTGAACTTAAACCCAGCACGACGTAAAAATGATTCTGTGTTTTGAAAGCTGATCACAGCATAGAAATCTGGTTTGGATTCGCCACAGTCAGGCTGGAGAAGCTGTCATGCTCTGCAAAAGGATTAGCCTCAGCAGCGTCTGACGGAGGACGTCCCCGGGGTAGATCGTGTCTGAGCGCTGCCTGCCTCGGCAGCGTGTCCAATTTCTGGCTTTTGCAGGCCAGGGGTCACTTTTATCCACCTCTTTAATCTCGGTTTTAACTAGATCTTCTCCTTCGTGGGGGGAAAGAAGTGATTTCACAGTCCACACAACTCAAATAAATTCTTTGACACTGTCCATGGATATGGAGAACCAGGTGCATGGAGAGTTGTCCTGGGCATGATGTATTAGTTACTTGGCATTTCTCAGGGTTTTGTACCATAGCATTGTCTGCTGTGCTGTGTCCGTTTCTGGTGTTGCTCGCTATGGAAGTAGGTAGCAGGGATATTTATCTTTAAAGGCGGTGTGAGGGCTTGCTGCTCTAAATGCCATCCATTTCGTTATTTTGATAATTTTTAATTGCCTATTAAACCCCCGTTGTGACTTAATTCTGCTACGTTTGTCTTGTTCTCTGCATTGAGTTGTGGGCTGCCTGAGAATGAGGACCATGTGTTGTTTTTAGAGTTGCAGATTCCTTAGAGAATGAAGGGACTTCAGGGCATCTCTGGCCATTGATGTCATTTATAGATGGACACTTAGTCTGTGTCTGAGTATTCTATTGACAGGGGACCCAGTGAGCCTGACTGTGCACTAGTGAGACAGTTGGAAGTATTGGCGAATTCCTCATTTTACTGAGCCAATAGCTGCCTCCTTCAGATTTCTACCTGGTTCTTAATGTTTAAGTATGAAACCAGTTAATGTGCTTTTCCCTGAATCTCCTCCCATCCCATCCCATCCCCAGGCTAATGATTTTCCTTCTTCATTTCCGGTAGCGCATTGACATCATTGATCTCTAAGAGCACGGACTGTGGGATCCGGTTGTCTGGCTTTGAAGCCTGGCTCTGCCACTTGTTATTTATGTGACTTTGGGTTGGTTATGTGCCATTTACCATTTACGTGACTATCGGTGCCTCACTTTTGTCATTTGTAAAATGGGGGTAATAATCATACCTACCTCATACAGTATGTGAATTAATGTACATAAAGTGCTTACAACCATGCCCAACACACAGTGAGTGCTGTCTTAGCTATTAGCTGTTATTATTACAGCCTCTAGACCAGATTATCTTTTTTTGTGCACAGTCTCTGTTATGGATGTCAAGAATTGTGTGTCATGCTCCAGGTGTGGTCTGTCTGGCATAAAGCATCACGGGACTTCTCATTCTTCAACAACTTTATTTACACAGTTGGCATAAGCCAGGCATGACGTAAGGTGTGGGTTACAGTGAGAGGACAGGCCATAGGCTTTCTTGAGCACAGCACGAATACAGTGTAAGAGAGCATCAGTGTCTGTTTATAAGCCATATCCTTCTGTTGGCCATGCAGAGTTTGAAGTCCCTGTACCTGCCCTTAAGACATTTTCACATGAGCTTCTGTTAAATCATGACTCTCTTTTACATTTATGTAAATGATTCTTTGAATATGAATATAGGCCATTACAGTTATTCCTATTCGTTTAAAAATTTTTGGTCTGTCAAGATAATTTATCAGCCTAGTTCTGTTATCCAGCTTATTTACTACTTCTCCCTGTTCTGTGTCATACACAAATTAGAGCACATAGTCTGTTTCTATGATTTCACTTTTATCCATCCAGTCAGCTAACAGGTGTTCACCAAACACCTGCTCTGTGGCATGCATTGGCGTCTCATGGTGAACAAGTCACATGCATGATACATGACTCATGCATACCCTTGTAGACGTTATAGACAGTCATTAATCAAGTAATTAGCAAAATTGGGATGGATGAATTTTTTTTAAGTTTGGATTTTACAAGACCTCATACCAGGAGAACCTAACCTAATCTAGGGGTCAGGGAAAACTTCCTCGAAGAAATAATGTTCAATCAGAGATCCAGAGAATGGTTGCGATTTGGCTACGTGAGGACAAGGTGGCCGCAGAAGGACAGCAGCTGAGAATGTCTGGAGGCAGCAAGGAGAACTGTAAAATTTCAGAGTGTCTAGAAATTACAACTCGAAATGGAGCAGGTGAGCAGTGCGACAAAAGGAAGGCTGATCATGGACTTCAACTTGGGAAAGTAGGTGTGGGTGACATGATAGGATTTTTATTTTAAGATCACTTGTCTACTAGAGGACAGAAGCAGCAAGATTGTAGACATGAAGTCTAGGTGTAAGGTTACTGTTATAATCTAGGCAAGAGATTGTAGTGGCCAGGACCAGAATGACAGTGAAATATTTGGCTGATAAGAAATATTTGGCTGATAAAATCAACCAGAGATGATACAGTAGTTTGGATCTATGGAAGAGGAAGTAGCTAAGGACAATTTCCAGATTTCTAATATGGCCCACTGACAGAATATTGGTGTGATTTTCTGAGACAGAAACCACTAGCAGAAGACCAGGTTTGGGGAGGAAGTTGATGAGTTCAGATTGGTATATGTCAATTTTGTGGTGTCCGTAAGATCTCCTTGTAAGGATGACCAGCAGACAGCTGGGCATGTCGATTTATAATTCTGGAAAGCGTGCGGGGATGGCTATATGGATATGAGAAGAATATGCATATAGAGAATGATTGAAAGAGTGGGAATGGGGGAGATTGCCCAGAAGGCGGTATGGAGTGGAAAGGAGGAGGGTTTATAAGCACCTTGAGGAGAGTTAACATATGAGAACTGGGAGAAGGCTGTGGCCTTTGAAGGAACCTAGAAGCCACAGAGGTTGGAGACATCAGCAGGATGTACTGTCTGAGAAGTCAATAAAAAAGCTAAGTCAATGAAAAAAAGAGGCGGTCATTAGTATCAAAACTGTTACTGAGAGGAGAAGCAAACGAAGGCCTGAAAAGCATCCATTGGCTTTATAAATACCATTGACCGTTGTTGTTTTTTTTTTGTTTTGTTTTGTTTTGAGATCAAAGTGATGGACACAGAAGCCGAATTGCAGTGGGTTTGGGCTTAAATGAAGGTTAGAAAAGAGAAATGGTGAAATAGAGTCTCCTTAAGGGAATTTGTTTGCAAAAGGGAGGGGAGAGATGAGTAGTTGGATAGGGGATGGGGTTGAGGGGGGGGTATCATAAGATGAGACATTGAGTGTGTTTAAGTGAAGTCAGAAAGAAGACAATAGGAGGGGAACAGGCGAGGATGCTCGAAGGGAGAGGGAAATGTCCACCGGGCGAGGTCGTTGGGAAGGTTGGAGACTTCAGATGCCAGAGCACAGAATTGCCATAGAGAGTTGGAGGGGACGTGTCTTGTTCTGTGATGGGAGGGAAGGAAGAAGGGACAGAACCACGTGGGTAAAAGTTATGGAAGTTGGGAGAACAAATGCGCCCATGCTATTAGATGACTGGTTAATTTATCTACTTTTTTCCCTTTTTCTCTGCAGGGAGGTGGGATGATCGTTCATCCCCTTTCAGTTTGCATAACTATATTATCCATTCATGAGATAGAGTATTTAGAAAACGAACATTACAAATTGTTTACATAAATGTTATTTTTCTGTTTTATAGACAGGGAAATCAAGAGAGACTTTGATAAGTATATTATTAATGTCAAAGTGTACTATTTCTACATTATCTATTTAGTCTACAGATATGTCCCTGTAATATTTTGCATACATAGTACCATTCATAAGATCAGCAATCTCTGGACAATCTTGTCTGTTCAAATGCGATCTATCTTAAGAAAATCACTCTCAAATCTGTGTCCCAAATATTGAAATCTTTTCTGAGCCCAAGGTCCACGTTTTCCACCGTGATATCCCGTAGACCACGTCCAAACATAAATCAATCTCTTCCACATTCTGACATTCTTCGTCTGTTGTATTCACCACCTCGGTTGATGGCTTCATCGTTCGCAGCCAGAAACCTCAGTATCATCCCTGATTTCTCTCTCTCGTTTGCTGCTTACATCCAGCCAGCTGCCAACTCCTGTAAATTCCGTTCTGAGATGTTCCTGGCGCCTTCCCATTGGCGGTTCCCTTCCCTGCCTCCTTGTGCCTTCTTCAGAAGGTCGCAACAACTCTCGCCTTGCTCTTCTCTAATACCAAGTTTTCCCTTATCCACTCCAGTTTCTAAAATAGTCCTAGAGTTACTTTCCAGAAAACAAGCAAACCACACACGTATGTTCATGTTGAAGCCTTGCTTAAAAACATCTGAGGGATTTCAGTTTTATGCCACAAAATAAACCCGAGCCCTCTTGAGAAGGAATTTCTACTCCAGTGGTCTCCAGCCCCAGCTCACCATGAGAAGTCACTCCGTCATCCGCAGCTTCATCTCCACGTGCCCCATCCCCGGGTGCTGGAGTCTGGGGGCCTTGAGCAGACTGATCCTGAACTGACTCTCGGGTAGCTTTGTGCCTGCGTGCAAACTGCTACTGCTTTCTGGAATGCCGCCGCCTCCTTCCTGTCTGCTGGAGAACTTTTTCTCTGCCACGGACACACCCCTCACACTGTCACTTTCTTTTCAAAGACTTTCTTGATTTCTCCAAGAAAGATGAGAGGTTTTACCCCCTGGGTTCACAATATTTTGTATGTGGTATACCATCTAACAACAGTCACGCAACTTGTCAAATGCTTACCGCGTACTCAGCCCTGTAGGAAGTGCTTTGCATGGATGATTTAATTTGATTTTTATAACAACCCTCTGAGGTGGCTAATTATTATTACCATTTTACAGATAAAGAAACTGAGGCCTAGAGACGTTAAGGAAATTGCTTGAGGACACTCAAGCACTGGGTTCTGGGACTATGAATCCGGCAGTCTTAGGCCAGAACCACGTAGTGTTTTACTCCCTCCTTCTCCCACTGGATTCTAATACTGACTTGTGGGTCTGGCTCCCCCTGAACTATCAGCTCTTGAAAGGGAGGAAAAATGCCTGATGCTGTTAGGAATGGTAAAACAATACCTCACAGGTAGCAAGGACTCAGTAAACATCTGTTCGATGAGTGGATTTGCTTTGGGCAAAAACCCAGTAGTGGGATTGCTGGATCCAATGGAACCTTGTGCTTGAATGTTTGTAGCAGCACAACTCACAGTCGCAAAGATGTGGAATCAGCCCAAGTGCCCATCAGTTCACGAGCGGATTAATAAATGTGGTATATGTATGCCATGGAGTTCCACTCAGCCATTAAAAGAAATGAATTCCTTGTGTAGCAATCTGGATGGAACTGGAGAACGATTCTCCTTAGTGAAGTATGGCAAGACTGGAGAACAAACACCACATGTGCTCACCAGTAAGTTGGAACTAACTGAACAGCTCATGTGCACAGATAGAAGTAAAACTCAAAGGAAACCAAGCAGGTGTGGAGGGGGAGGAGGTGCAGGGTGAAATCACACCTAACCTGTATGATGTACTCTATCCGGGTGATGGGCACAGTTATAACTTTGTCTCAAGCAGTACAGAAGCAATCCATGAAAGCAAAACTTTTGTACCCCTGTAATATTCTGAAATAAAAAAGAAAAATGAGTAGATTTGCTATATACACGATTATTGATTAGTGTGAGGTTATTCTGGGATCATTTTGTTCTAAAGAGCCATCTTTTTTCCCCCCTTTTCACAGGAGTTGAGAAAAGAATACTTATATTCAGGATTTATTTATGAAGTTTATTTCTGCACTAAAGGTGTTAATGGATAGCTAGGGAGATGGAAATGTTTTGTTTAGCCGAAGATGGCATATCCCCCAAAGCCTGCCCCCAAACACCACTTCACAGAGTTGTAAGAACCCTCGTTCTTGGTTGCAGCCAAAGACCAGTTTGCTTTTTAATTTGGAAAATCCTAGAAACATCTAGGCGAGATACGTGAACTGATTCATTCATTAAAGATTTTTTATCGAGTGCCTCCCATTGCAAGGCGGTTGTTATTGTTAACACGTTACAGAGGAAAAACTAACGTGCCCAGACGTGAAATGACTCACTCCAGGACGCATATGAAGCCCATGACAGGCCATTAGAGGACAGGCCTAACTCGTATCTTCTCATTTTTCCCTCTACAACCTCCATCCCACGCTATTTAGCTCACATTGTTGACACGTGTTCTGCAGGGTCTCATGCCCCCTATTTTATGTTTGTTGACATTTGTATCTGTGTGTCTTGATACTTTTACACCTCTCAGTGCCAGATATTTGGATCCGTTTGTTTTGACTCAGCAATTTTTGTGCAGGGACATTCTGACACAGCACTATGGGACTTGCACCGTTTTAACTGGAGAGTGTAGGTAAGTTGCAGAAGAAGAGATGTCCTCACCCCTCCTCCGCTCTGGCCCTGTGACTCCTGCCCCCAGGGGCACAAGTCAGAGCCTGGCGGGAGTGGTAGACAGGTGAGGGTGACGGATGGGGCGAGGGTCAGGGGTAAGATGAATCCCAGCGGTGGGTTAAAGTTTAGGGATGTCTGTTTCACAAATGACTTGAAGATGAAAAACAGTGGTTTTTTTTCACTGTGACATCAAAATGCTCTCCTTCATCTTGCTGTAATCTGTCTACCGACAGTAAAATAGAATCTCATCCAGAATCCCTGTCTGTAGTCAGGGAAATAGGTTCCTCGGGTTGGAAGGTTATTTTTAAATGCGGCTAGCATTTTGATGGTTTGTGGAACCTGATTGTGGGAAAGGGTGTCTGTTTCTCTCTGTATCCTCTCCCTGCACTTCTGATATCTTACCCCTATAAATGACAACTTTAAAAAAAATAGTTTAGAGAAATTTGGTTTGAAAAACTATTTTAAAAGAATAGTTTAGAAAAAATATTTAGAAAATGTATTCCTATCATGTAAAAAAAAAGTACTGGTTTTAGAATACGTGGAAACCCAAAGGAAATGCATGTGTTGGCAGCAGTAATTTTGTGGGATTGCTGTGGCCGTGTTCTCTCTTCCTCCCAACCCTTGGCTTTGTCTTGCGTCCCCTCCGCTGCTAGCGCTGATGGGAGCGTGCAGGGCGTGTGACCCTGTGGTCTCTCAGCCCACTGGATGAAGTTTCGCGTTTAACAGACTTCAGCGATGCTTTAATCATAAGCAAGGGAATTTTCCTCCAGGAAGAGGTGATTCAGGACGTGGGGTGTGGTGGGCTATTGGAAGATGCAGTGTTCATCAACGTTGATGAATAGGTCTCTTGGTAAACACAGCCCAAAGCAGTAATATCGGTGGTTAAGATATTTAACTCATATTGGCTCCTCCGCCTTTGGAAACTGTCTTGCAGCTGCTTCCTCTTTGAAAGACCAGGACTCAGCGTCTCGCTGGCGTCCCCTGACCTCCCCAGAGATTCCCGGGGCTCCCGGCCTCTCGGCAGCATTTCCAGGCTGGCAGGTCACGGTGCCCTCTTCCCAGGCCCCCGAGAAAGGGCACAGCGGCGAGGACAACCCTGGCAGCGTCGAGGCAATTCCTCCGTTCCTCTCTGGAAGGACAGAATCCCACGTTCTGGGGCAGTCACAGCAAAAGGGTATCGTTTCAAGTCAATTCAAATGCTGTTTACTTTCAAAACAGAGTTTTCTGGAAGCAGTGACGGTTCATTTTTGTCAGAGTGCTGTTTTGCTGACTTGCTGTAGGGCTCTCTGGGGGATACGGGATGACATAGACACATTTACAAAATTCCTGGGTTTTTTTTTTCATAGGCGCCAGCACAGGCCACTGAGTTATAGGAAGGAAAATTGCATCACTGTTGAACCGGGGTGGGGGGTGGGGGGAGGGTCGCTGCTGTCTCCCCCTTCTCCGTCTCCACACCCCCTCCACTGTCTCTCCCTCCCCACCTCTCCTCCTCTTACTCCCCCAGCACAGAAAGAGCTCAGCACTCACGTGCAATATTTGGGGTCAGGATAGGCGGTTCTGCATTCAGTGTGCTCCTCTTTCGGGTCTTACTGCCTGGTTTTGGTGTTTATGATCACCTTTTCCCATCCTCCTCCCCTCAGGGGCAGTGTGGCCCCGTGGTTCAGAGCACAGACTCTGGGGCTTCGTGTCTGTGACTGGAGTCCCAGCCCTGCCACCCGTGAGCTGTGCAACTCTGCCCAAGTTACTTAGCCTCTCTGTGCCTCACTGGTTTCATCTGTATAATGAGACAAATAATGATCTCAAACTATAGAATTGTTACAAGGATTGAATATGCGGACCCACGTAAAACTCCTAGGACAGTATCTCAGTAGGTGTTGGTCCTTGTTGTTTCACTCCTGTGCTTGCCGGAGAGTAACTGGAGTCCAGTGTTACCTTTTTGCTTTACAAGAGCAACAATATCAAGGCAAGTACGTCAATGGACTTGGGTCAGCGTTAGTGTTTGGAAAAAAGTTAAACCGTAGTTGCACTGGAGAAACACCCTCGTAAGGTTCTCTGATTCTTAAGAGAATTCTTAATAATAATTCCAAATCTTAATAATTAGAATGCACTCAAATTCAGTATTGTTGTAGATGCCGGTTCTGTAGAAGCAAAGCATTTCCTGAAAAAAGGGAGCACGAAACCTTCCCAGTAGCCCCGTGCGAGGATCACACTTTGTCTCTAGCACCTCACGCAAATCTGAGCCCATAGTAGACATTTAGTGATGCCTGTGAACTCACCGTGGCGTAGTGTTCTTCCTCCACAGGCCTCCAGAAGGCTTGAGGTGGGAAAAGAAAAGGGAAAGGGTGTCCCCTCTTTGCATATCTTCTTATGTCAGCACCTGGAACATTCACAGGTAGGAACAAATACCTTAGAACCTGCTTAGAGATATAAAATATAAAGTATTCCTCTCCCTCAAATAAATATAAATCCATTGCCTTTTCTAAATGTTCATCCCTTGTGACCATCAGCATTGCCGTGTGTTGAGGAGGTATCAGGTGTTACTGTGGTGTGAACATCTCGTGTGCCCGACAGACTGAGTAGTTGTGGGCAAAGTGGGCTTTTCTCTTCATTGACAGGAAGCGTTTCAGAGGCTGGTGACTATGAAGTGCTACGGAAATGTGTACTTTTTTGCTCTTGGTACAGTAGCCATGGAGATAATTGAGTAGAGTGAATACTGGCGATTCCTCCGTAATGTTAGAGTGTCATATCCCTAGGCCAGGAATGTTTGATTCTCAGGCTTATGGTAATGAGTCTTTCAAAGAGAGAGCCACACACACCCAAGGTCAAACCAGGCAGTCCTAGTCTACAGGATTAACACTGGCCGTGGAAAATAGTCTCCTGACCAGAAGAAATGCATTGCTTGCTTTTGTATCTCTCCTCCCCTGAGCAAGAATCAAGGAACAAATTATAATCATTTTGTGGTGGTGGTGGTATAATTATAATTTACATTGAGTAAAATGCAGTGATCTTAAGTTTAAAGTTTAATGATACCAAGTTTTAAAATTTAGCAACAGAGTCACCTGACTAGTTCCTGGTGCCTTTTGGGGTGTGGGCATTTTGGTGCGTTGGGCCTTTCTGCTAACCACACCACCGCCAATGCTCCAGCATATTCTCTCCCAGCAGCTGCTACTGTTGTCACTGTCGCTTCAGAATAAATAGCACGTTTAGATCCGTGGATTGTGCAATATAGTCATCGTCCGTAGCAGTAACGTCGCTAGTAAGAGGGAAAGTAGTTGAGGGCAAATGTCATGAAATACGTTGCTCTGATCCCCTTTGAGCTGCAATTATCACGGCTGCATCTGCACAAAAACAAGTCTCGAGACTGTGGCCTTTGCATCCCTGACTCAGGAATACATTGGAAACAGTAACAATTAGCAGCCCACCTGAAAAAGATACTATTTTGAGCTACAAATAAAACACGGAGTTTTCTCAGGGCAATTCCATGTTGCCAAATTAGTTTGAAGGGCCAGCAGAATAAAGAGGAGTTGACTCATCTTGCAAATTACACGTGCAAAAGGGCATTTAATTATTACACTATTTTCTCTTTGCAATAGTTTTTGTGGGCAAATGCCACAAACTGTCCTGTGTTCAGCTACATAATCACTAGCTTGGTTCTTCCTGTTTTTTGAAGTATTAAAAACATTATGATGGACTTTTGGCTGTAAATTGTGTTTCCCTTGTGGTTCTAGAGTTTTTTTCTTCTTGGCTGCTGTGTTATTGAACCTCAGGGGTACTATAGCAAGTTTTCCTTCTTCCTTTCTTACCCATTTACCTTTCAGATTTTCCAGAATCTTACATAATCGAGACTGGGCTGTAGTTATTTAAGTACATGCACACACACACACACACACACACACGCATGCTCTGGAGGACGAGCTGCCATACATAGAGAGTTGTTGCTTGGTATCCACAGAGCATTGGTTCCAGAACCCCCTCCCCCCAGTCAAGTCCCACAGGCAGCCCTATGGAAGCCCCTATACAAAAAACCAGGCCCTTTATGTCCTTGTGTTCCCTCTAATACTGTGTTTGGGAACTGTGTTTGAATTCAATGAACTGTGGTTCATTGAATTCACAGATGCAGAACTTGCAGATATGAGGGCTGACTGTATTTTATCTCATTTTCTTAGTCTACAGCGAAGTACTCTAGATGTGAAAAGCAGGAAAAAAAAAATTAAAAGATGCATCAGTGTGAAGAATGGAGCAGAGTTGGCATCATTTGGGTCTCTGTAGTGGTTTGCAACCCTTTTTATAAAAGGGGAGCAGTCAGAATACTTAATTTACCTCAATTAAGAATGCGCTCTCTGGCTATTGTTGCTCAAAACTGGACCGAGTCACTCTCCAATCGAGCTAATTGTGCAACCTATGATTTAGCAGCTTAGCTCTGCGCTTTTCCTTTTGTTTCCGTAAATGATCTGCGTAGGGAAAAGCAACCCCTCTCTCTCCTCCCCTCCCATGTTTGTTGTTTTTCTTTATTATTTTAATTCTACACTTCGATAATTGCTATAATCTCCTACATCATTGCTCAGACCAACCACTAAATAAGGCAGCTGTGTAATGGCGAACTCAGAGCTGCTGGGTTAGGGAGCGCGTGTGACCCAGGCCGCCCTGTGTGACCCAGGCCTGCCGCGGACTCAGCCTGGACCCTTGAGTCCTCCTGCAGGCGCAGGCAGGACACGGCCAGCAAGACACACTGTGTCAGACAGACGGCTGTTCCTCTCTTCATGGATGGAAGTGTCTGAGAGGGGACCTCTGTGGTCACGTCTAGCTCTAAACCTTTACGGTTTCATCACTTGCGATGATGAAAAACAGTGGCGGTTGTAGTGGTAGTACTAGTAGTTCATTTAACAACGTGTATTTTTTGAGGAGCTACTATGTGCTAATCCCGGGGCACATCAGTGAATAAAACAGATAAAAAAATTCCTGTCGTCTTCGAATTTATTCTATTGGCAGAAGAGACAGACAACACACAATACTCCAGATAAATTTGTTACATAGTATCTTAGAATGTGAAGTAGGAAAAATAAGGGGTTTGGAGGCTCTTGGGGTAGGGGGAGGTAGCAATTTGAAATAGGCTGGTCGTGGCGAAGGTGTCATTTGGTCAAACGGGGGATGAGGGAGTCAGTGGCACAGGGAAGAAGAGCATCCCAGGCGGAGACGACAGCCAGTGCGGGACCCTGGGACCAGATATGCCGGAGCACACGCAGGAGGGTGAGAGGCCCGTGCGGCTGGGTGGATGAAAATAAAAATAATAAAAGCTAACATTCCTTGAAGGTTTACTAAGTGCCGGTGACTAATAAACCTTTTATAGGGACCGATACATTTTATCCTCCGCACAGCCTTATGAGGGACGCTCTGTTACCATCTCCATTTCCAGATGACGGAATGGAGGAACAGAGAGGTTGATTAACTTGTTCAAGGTCACCTGAGAGTAAGACGCAGACTGCTCAGATTCGAGTTCAGGTTATTTCCTTCCCCACTTACAGAGAACATAAGAGGGTTCCCAGGCAGTTTTCACTTACGGTTAACAGAGTTTCAGGTCAGTGCGAGAGTTCTTTTTTATTTATTGGATCAACTCATTTGTCAGTATTAATTAATCATACTAATATTACTTTAATTCGTCAGTAAATACATATGATGAGGCAAGAGTGGAATCAGACGCTGCGCCTGGCAGAGGTTTGCTCAGGTTATTCCCTTTTCTTCTTCCCTTTTGCTCAGATTAACTCAGCGAAGTGCCTGGTTTTGTAGAACGGGATTTGCTCGCTGCAAACCTGACGTCCCGCGCACTGGCTGACCCTGGTGGACGTGGTCAGGGCTGAGATTCTCGTGATAACATCATTTCATTTCATCAGGTCACACGTTGCACACGCAGGTTTTGACCGTCAGCTTTTCCTCTTGCACAAAAAGACAACGTAGTGAGTTGAGTGGGCCAAGCGCTGGGATTCTGCAGGCGGCGTAGCCCGTGCCTGGGAGATGCTTTTATGTGACTCGTTTGCCACCTGCGAACGGAGCTACACATGCTTGCTCTCTTGCAGAGGGTTCGCGTGAATCTACCCGCACACAGAGGCGCCCGCGTTGTGGGGATTCGAACTCCGTGTAGTGTGTTATAAACGACATCAACCAACTCAGCCCGGTTCAGGGAAGATGACCTAGGCAATTGAAAAAGTCCAGGAATAATTGACTTCGGGCATGGCTGGATCCAGATTTTTAAGTGGCGTGATTAGGAATTTCTCTCTCTCTCTTCACCGCTTGGTTATGCTTCCTCAGTTTTGCTTTTATGCTCCAACAGGCTCTTCTGGGAAGTAGCAACATGGCTACTGACTGACTGGGATTGGAAGAATGTATCTTTGCTATAGTTCAAAGCGAAATCCCAGAATTGATCCTTATTGGCCTGGTTTGGACAAGCAACCACCTCTGAGTCAATCACCTCTGAATCAATCAATCATCGTGTCTGGGCTATATGACCGGGAGTTGGGATGTCCAGGCCTGGGCTGTGTCCCCACCTCTGAGTTGGGCCTGGCGGTCACCACCCAGGCCTGGGCCGGGAGTGGGGAGAACCGGTTCTGGGGGAGCCAGGGAGGAAACAGACGCTGAGCAGGCGGAGCAGCAGCTGCCCGCCACTTCCCCCGCTGTGGCTTGCCGTGCCTGCTCCTTTCCCAGTTTATTCTCATGTCCTTTGGCTCTTCACCCTTATATTTTCTCTCATAGTCTTAAGTTTTTCTTCTTTTACTTAGTAAGGCAAGGATTATAAGTACGAACAAGTATCACAAGTGATAGTGGGAATGAGAGGGTGCAAAGCCATTTTTGGAAACAGTTTTACAGCATTTTATATACAGTTCCGTGTGTGCCATTTCAGGACCTTTCCAAGCTCCTGTAGAGGATGGGCCTTTGTTATGAAAAATCCTATGAAGTATTGAGCACCCATCAGGGTTTATATATATATACCATGGGCCTTCAATTATTGATAATAATTGAGGTCAGGGGCAATTGCAAAATGCTTTGAGAATATGAGATTGCTGTAATGTGTACAGAAAATGAGCCCCACTGGATTAATTAGTGATATTTTAAAGATGTTATCTGATTCCAATGAAACGTATCAGTGAAAATATGCTCCAGACTGTGTGTGTGTTGTTTCCTGCTTGGATCATATTTCACATTGTCTTTTCTTAATTTTGTCAGTGACAATAGTAACAATATCAAAAAGGTGGAGGATTCAGGGATGCATCCTAAAATCACAAAAACATTGCCAATTTAACTATTTTATTATAAAAGTCTGGAGAGCTGGAGGTAGATTTTGTGACATTTTTATGAAGTCTGAAGTCTCCAGAGATCCTGATATTCTGCTTTTTCCTTTGGACAAACTCTGAACCTGTTAGAAAATTCTCATGCAATGTGTTTTTGATAGTTTAAGTTTTATGTTTCTAAGCTCAAGCAGAGATAAGTGTTGGATTAGGCAAATTTAGCCAGACACCTGAAGCTGCTTTTTATGGAGATTGTAGCTGCTTAAATAACATTCATTTCAAGGATTAACAAAAAGATTTAGCTTTTTAGCATTTTACTGTGGCTTTGACCACGTGAAGTTTTTTTGTGTTAGGAAAAGAGCCTATATTTGGTTTTTTAAATAGATGTAACCTATCTCTAGGTATTTTTGCAACTGTAATTTCTAAGTTGTGTATCTTAATAACTGAATAAATCTTTTTCTTTTTTCTTTCTTCCTCTTTCTCTTTTTCTTCATTTCTCTAGTTCTCTGCTCCTTCTAAGTTGTGCCTTTTAACAACTGCATAAATCTTTTTTCTTTCTTCCTCTTTCTCTTTTTCTTATTTCTCTATTTAGTTTTCTCTGCTCCTTCCTTCCTTCCTTCCTTGACCTGATATATCAGGTAAATAAGTATAAGTTGTAAGTTGTTCCCCCCATCCCCAACACACACCAAATGTATCAAATCTGCTTTAGGCTCTGGCTGAGTGGATGGTTTGAATTCACCTACATCCCATTCATTAATTATATAATACATATTGAAGGTCTCTCTTGGATTATTTAGAGGAGAAAAGACAAATGGATCCCTGTCATAAGTGAGCTCATGGTTTAGTGGGGGGAGATAAAACTATACTTGGAAAACTAAATCACAACAGGGAAAGCTCTAGAATCAACGTACAAATGATAACAGAGGAGCGGTTGTGAGTAACCCTCCCTGGGAGAACCGCTAACTCGTCTACCTGTTCCATTCTGAACTCTTGCTAGGGTGACATCTAAACGCATCTCTGGGTCACTGAGTAGGTTCTGTCTGCTCGGTGGCCGAGGACTATTTATGCTCAGAGCGAGGGGCTGGAGAATGGTCTTCCCAAGGACTTGTCTGCCCGTGGAAACGCGTGGGATAACTCGCCAGCATGGCTGGCACTTTAAATTTTGTTACGAGAGACCATGAGTTCTGTCTGGCTCTGCTTGGGGCTGAGCCTGAATTTAATGATCTCCTTTAAAACCACAGCCCATGCAGGCTTGCAGAACTGCCTACATACGTTGGGAAAAAAAAAAAAAATGGTACCGCTGGTGTGGAATTGCAAGATAAGCAGAGAACCCAGTAAATGACTCCGTGGGAGTTTTCCTCAAGGGAAGGATAAAGAGAAGAGTGCGCTGTTTTTTTTTGGCAAAGGAAACTGGTGCTTAACATGATTATTGCGACTCTGGGCACTCAGCTTCTCCCACTGGGGAGCTCAAACGTGATAGAGGCAGAGCTGGCCTTCCAAAGCGGAACCTTCGTAAGCTCGAGTGTCCGACTGAGATGTCACAATGGCCAATGTCCCTGGCAAGGAGGGCCCTTTAATTAATTAGCTCTGGAGCTGGCAGCTTGGCCCGAAAGCACCTGAACACGGTTGCCTGTGACGAGAGCCGCAGAGGGCCCCTGCCAGCGACCTGCTGCTCCCCCAAAGCCTGCCGTAAGCGTCCACCTGTCCCCGCCGGAAAGACAGGTGCCCTGTCCTTCTGAAGAGGAGTCTGCTTCTGTATACTCGGCTTTCTGTGCAGAGCGGTTCCTGGCAAAGTCATTCCTCGTGCGCCATCCTAGAAGTGGGACAAGCATGAAAAGGAAGGTGCTGTTTCCACTTCTGTTTGGAGAGCCACAGAGACCCCGAGAGCAAACAGAAGGTGTCTAGCAACAGGCTGCGCTCCTGGCCGAATCGGCTCTTGTCATCTTGCGTTCACTCCGGAAGTCCCAAGGTTATTCAAGCAGGAAGAAATCTTGACGCTCTCTGGCGTCATCAAGGTGATGTGGCGTGTTGAGGGGCGTCCCCTCTGCTACCTGTGCTGGTGATTTGGGACTCGGTTGTCAAAAGCGGTGTCGCCAGGTGTCTCGGAGATCGTGCAGGTTTGCAAAGGTGTTGCGCGCCCTTTCTGTGCTCCCCTGCGGGACCTTCTGCTCACGGTGCTACAGGGATGCCTTTTGGGAGACTTGCTTTGTTTTGCTTAGAAAGGACAGCGGTGTGCTGACCTCCCCTACGGAGATGACCGGGGCAGAGGTCATACGATGGCAGTGAGGGCCACCAACTGTGCAGCTTCTGGTCCTGACCCTGCCCGCCACCCAGGGCATCCGGCTTCCCTCCTCTGGCTTCAGTCCTGGACCTTCTTCATCTCAGGGAAATTCTCTTGCTGACCATTTCCTCAGCGCCCCTCTCCAAAGCATTTCTAGAAATCTTTTAAGCTTCTAAAGAACGTGATAATGCACTTTCACACATCAAATGGGGTTATTAGTCATGGATTTACTGGTGAACATAGCTTATGGGATATTTATAATATTTAAAGCCCCAGCTGGTATAATTTCCAGTTCGTATGTAACCAACCACTGGATGCCTCTGGAGCCAAAATGCCCACGTACAATGCTGCCTCCAACACGCGTTTAGCTCTGTGCTGCTGGGTGAAGCTCCTAACCCTCTCTGAGCCTCCATCTCTTCATTTCTAAAATGGAGATGATCATAGCATCCACCTCGTGGAGTTACTGTCCAGTCATGACATCAAACTCGAAGCCCAGGATCCCAGGAGAATGTCTGTATCATTTCTGTACACAGCTTCTCTTGCTGTGGAGCAAGATCTACCCACCCCCACTGCATGGCAAATCACACACATACCCTGCACGCGTGCAGCATGCAGTGTGGAACAGAGGAGAGAGAGACGACCACGTGGATTGCTCCCGTCAGAAAGGGGAATCGGGCTGTGTTGCTGGCTGTGCAGTCCTGACACCTCACAGGCCACTGGCCCTCGGGCAGGTCGTGCCTCCGCAGCCAGGTGTGCAGATGGCGTTAGAGAACACACCCTCCTTGGGGGGAGCTGCTTCCTCAGCCGCCACCAGCTCTCGGAACAGCCATGGACCCTTTTAACCCCACGCTCTACGACTCCCTTAGATACTTACTTGGCTTCTTCCCTTTTGATTTTCAGCCAGTCCCATATGCTAATAGGCACACTCCTAATTATTTTATTTTTAAAAACGAACATCCTCTTTGTTTCGTTTTTATTGACGTTTAACTTACAGAAAGCGCACAACTTTTAAGTGCACTAGCTCAGCACGTTTTGTGTATTCCTCACACCACCGTCCACGCTGAGATGCAGACCTTTCCCGTCCTGGGCAACCACTGTTCAGGCCTGTATCACCATGGATGAGTCTGGCCTGTTTTTGAACTTTATATCAATGAGATCGCACCATACTTACTTTTTTGCTTCTGGCTGCTTTTGTCTGCGCGAGTCTCTGCGGTATTGTGTGTTGCAACGGTTCTTTCTTCCCCAGCGCTGTTCAGCATTCTGTTGCCAGAACACAGCATCATTTATTAATCTGTTCCACGGTTGCTGTACTTTTTAGTTGCTTCTAGTTTTAGGCTACTGTGAATAACACTGCTGTGATTATTTTTGTGTCTGTTTTTCGGTGGCCACAAACACTCTTTCACCTGGGGGTGTGCACAGGAGCAGAATTTCTGGGTCACAGGGCATAAATATTTATGCCTGTCTTTAGTAGAGGCTGTCTAACCTTTCATAGTCTT
The DNA here is from genome assembly GCF_041146395.1 of Eulemur rufifrons. NCBI lineage: Eukaryota > Metazoa > Chordata > Mammalia > Primates > Lemuridae > Eulemur > Eulemur rufifrons. Next base: position 13,815,412 of record NC_090995.1, read on the forward strand.
TTCATAGTCTGTAAGGGATAAATTACTGTAATTTAGAGCTCTATGAGGTTGCAAGCTCTACACCACTCATAATAAGTTTTGCCCCATTCTCCAAAGTGTTCCAGAACCTGGATGAGGAATATTTTTGACAAGGGCCCCTCCTTGGCATGACCCATTTCCGCTCCTCGGATGTTCCCTCCATTCAGGGAAGGAGAAGGCGGAGTCTGCTCAGTGTTCTGCGAGGCGTGTCGGGTTCCTGGTCCTCTTTCTTAGCGGTTTGGGTTGAGCTGCACCTCCTCAGGAGTCACCACCTCGTTCTTGGACTGGCGCCTGCTCTTAGCTCTGTTTTTGTGACAGTATCTCCCTCTGTCTCCCTGGGTAGAGTACAGTGGTGTCGTCAGCCTAGCTCACAGCAACCCGAGACTCCTGGGCTCAAGCGATCCTCCTGCCTCAGCCTCCTGAGTAGCTGGGACTACAGGCATGCGCCACCATGCCCGGCTGATTTTTTCTATATATTTTTAGTTGTCCGGCTAATTTCTTTCTATTTTTAGTAGAGATGGGGTCTTGCTCTTGCTCAGGTTGGTCTCGAACTCCTGAGATCGAACGATCCACCCACCTCGGCCTCCCAGAGTGTTGGGATTACAGGCGTGAGCCACCGCGCCCGGCCTAAAACACTCCTTTATACAGAAGACACTACAGCTTCTCTCTCTATTTTTTAAAATTGTACCTCCAAATACTACTACAGCTCCAGCATCTGGTAGGTACCTGGAAAAGCTACCAGTTACTTAAGAAGATCTGCAAGGCACCTTTTTCTGTGTTAGGGGCACTCCAGTGCTAAATCTTACAGGACTGGGTGAGTATCAGGAAGGCAGTCACTGGAAGAAACCGTATTTTCCTAGCACAGATATACAGAATCTGTCCCGTACAAAATCTGGAGGACAACTCTTTGGAACTATTTAAAAACAAGAAAAATGATGGCATTCTATTTTCACTGTCCTGTGCCCGGGGACCAACCTTGGCTTTAATCACAACTACAAAATACCTCCATAGTGTTTGATCGAATGACTGGGACTATAGCCTGGCCAGGGTGACACATCCAAAAACCATCACGTTCTCTTAAAAAAACTCGATAAGAATAGGGTGTTAAATGAAAAGGTATAATTATAGGCACTCAGCCAAACAGCATGCTGTACACATGTTCTGATAAGAAAGGAAGAATGTATTTAAAACTTAGGCCTGGAATACCATAAATGCTGGATGGAGCGAGGTCGTTCATCCGTTTACTCCTCACTCATACACTGTTCGTTCATCAAACATTTGTTTATGGTGAGTGTGCAAAGCACTGGGCTTAGAGCAATAGGGCACAGCCTCTTGCAATAAGTAGGTCCTGGTCTGGGTTGGGGGGAAGGCAGAGAATGAAAAATACGTACACAATAGTGTGTTTTAGAGAGTATGATAATAGCAGCATGTATGGGCTGCTGTGGGAACAGCAAGGAAGAGCCTGGAGGACGGTAGACAAATAGCAACGAACTGTTATTAAAGATGCAGAAATCAGTGATGGACCAGTGAGAATTCCTAATACGTATGAGAAGAAGATGAACAAAGATAATGACTGAAGTTCAGCAGTAAGTGAGCGGGGGGCGGGGGGGAGCAGCATCCCTCGTGCGTATTCCCGACGTGTGGCTCCCCCCAAGAGGACGTGTGATCCCACCCATGGTAATGCCTGTTTTTCGTAGCCGGTGGGAAAATAGCACAATCTCAGAGGGCAGCTGTGCATCCACCTGGCTGGAGGGGAAACAGCATGTTGTATAGAATGTGTTCGCACTTCAGGGTTCCTGCCTTTCAGCTTTGAGAAGCCAGACGATGACAGTGACGGTTGGGTCTATGAGTAACTGAAATACCAGATGCCCGAGTTGGCTCGGAAGGCTCCACCGGAAAGAAATAATTTTTATTGTGAATGTATCTGTCCAGAGAGGCACCAGACCTCCTCCTGTTTAGCCTGTGTGTTCAGAATAGATCCCCACTGCATTAACTTGGACTCTGGGTTGCAAGAAACACAAATCGATTCAAATAGGCTGAACAAAAAAAAAAAATGATAATTTGTAAGCAGGAAGGAATGAATCCCAGCACCCAGGGCAGGAGTGTAGGCAGACCTCCGAAGGGGGCTGGGCCGGTGCCCTGGGATCGTCACTCTCTCTCTCTCCTCTTCTCTGCGCAGTAGCTTTGCTCTCTCCCTGGGACCAGCTTGCTTTGCTCACCAATGCACATGGCGGAATGTCTGCCGCCTTGTGGAATGTCGGTCCCAGAATTAATTATAGCTGCAGCCATCCAGAAAGACCGTCCCAGTTCGTAATCTTATTGGCCTGGTTTGGATCAGGTGTCTGCCCTGTTCAATCAGCTGCGGCCCAGGGCCTGGTGCAGAAGGCTTTGAAGTCCACAGTGGGAGAGGTGGGTTATGGGCTCGTTAGATCTCCTCAGGGAAGCACACGGGAAGAGAAAGGGGGTAGGGAGCACCTCGTACACCTTTAGTCCCACCTGTGCAATTCCGGGCTGCTCTCTTTCTTTTTTTATTCTGGGTCGTTCATAGCCTTAGAAAATTAGGATGTCTGAGTTCCTCCATGAAATCTTCAGTAAACAACAGGCAGTGTGCTTCACTTGTTTTTCCACTTTGTTAAAGCCATAACAACACATTCGATCAAGCAGCTACCCTTTCCTCTCCTCTCACTCCAAGCTGTCTATCCCATAAATGAAAAAAAAAAAAAAAAAAAAAAGCAAAAGCCCAATAGATCATTATGTATTCAATGTGGCCTCTCCTACGTGCTTAGCTTTATGGAAATCACCACCAGGGATACAGCAGAAGCATAAAAATGGACCGGGAGGAAAAAAAGGCTTGTTATCTGTTAGAAGAATAAAATGAAAGATTGAGGATGAGACTGCGTCCTATCAGGTTAATATTCTAATACAGCCTATTGATGTGACATGTATAATGTCACAAAATCCCTGCTGAGTGAGGCCCTGGGCCCCGCGCTCACCTGGGCCTCTCGTGCACCTGCCGGGCCAGCGTCTAGGCACAGAGAGGGCAAAGGCTGCCTTGTGTCTCCACCCTCTTCCCTCAGGGAGAGAGAGAGGCTGGCGAGATGGGGGCAGAAACCCTGAGAGATACCCGGCTGGGCAAAAGGTGGACGTGAGTACTGACATATTTCTGAACCTGTCTGTGGTTTTTGAAATCACATTTATTAGACATCTTTCTCCATTAGGCCGTACTGTTTCTCCATGGATCTATAAGTGATGATAATTGCTCTATTTTTTCTGAGCTTTAGCCCTTGTAATAGTCTTATAACGATAATATATTTTACATGGTAAGACCCTAATAAGAATACTACATATGAGATTAGGTGAATTGTGTTTGACAAATTTAATTTTAAAAAGCCAACAGGAAAAACCACGTCCCAATGAGATTAAACGCTGACTTAAGTTTTCTAAGCGGAGAAATTGCTAGAAGGTGAATTTTGCCTTTATCCCTGTCCCTCTTCCTCCTCCCAGAGGGCTTTGCAGCTGCTCTCGGGGCCTGTCCCCGGAGCCTCCCGGGCACCTGTGGGCTCGTGGGTGAGGGGGTGAACTTCAGAGTGAGTTTTCCTAGTTACTGTTATTACTCATCTCTCAGCGGGCCCTGAAAAGATCAGTTAAGGAGACGAAATCTAAGTGAATGAGTTTAGGGGTTTGTGGGGAAAGTTGATCAGTAGGTTTAAAAATAATTCCATGTTTCCTGGCCCTAGATAATTGCTTCTTTTGTAAGTAGCTCAGCAGAGCACAGTCTCTATTGGTTTTTGACCAGGAAAAGGCAATGTGATTTTTCCGTGTTTTGGTAGCTTCCAAGCTTGGTTATGTAAGAAAAATGATTGCAAGATATTTGATAAAATTCTCAAAGCTGAATTTGAATTTTGAAGGTAAACATGTCACGTCCTGCTTTCAGGGAGGCGTCATGGAGTGTCCCTTAGCAATAGCACCAGAGAGGAAGACCACTCTGCCCGTCATACTTCTTTAGGGCGTGAAGGAAGCAACTCCTGTTATAAAGATTCTTTGGAAAAACAGCCTCAATTTTATTATAGGGAAGTAATTATCAAATGCAAATTTAATGGTAATAAGAGATACAGTATTTTTCCTCTTATTATGCCCAGTGCTGTACCTAGAACAGGCTGTCTGAGGTTGTGATGATTTATCTTATGTGTCAATTTGGCTGGGCCACAGTGCCCATATACTCGGTCAAACATTGTTCTGGATGTTTCTGTGAGGGTGCTTTTGGATGAAGTCCACATTGAAATGGGTGGACTTTGAGTAAAGCAGAGAGCCTTCCATGATGTGGGTGGGCCTTGTCCAATCAGTCGAAGATCTGAGCAGCACAAAAGCCTGACCTCTCCTGAGCAAGAGGGACTTCTGCGGGCAGATTGCCTTTGAACTTGAGTTGTGACAGCAGCCCTTTCTGGGTCTCCCGCCTGATGGCCTCCCTTGCAGATTTTGGACTTAGCAGCCTCCAAAATAGCATAAGCCAATTCGTTAAAATAAATTTAGCTCTTTATGCATATACCTCCTATTGGCCTGTGTCCTTGGAGAGCCCTGACTAATCCAGAGGTCAAGTTCCATTATTTAAAGGAAAGAAAAAAAAAGAAGGACAAAATGAAGAAAAATCAGGCAGCTCCTTTTACGAGTAGGTCTCCTTAAAACTTTAAATAGTAGAGACTCTGTTACTTCCTTTAAAATACTGTATCTTGAGTGTACAAGTTTATAAATCCTTTGGAAAGTGTTTTATTTAAGCAAGCACGTGACGAATGGAAACACAAGCTGTGACAGGAAGTAGATCACCTGGGACACATTTTAGCAAGTATGAGATTGTGACTTGATGGAAGACACGGTCATTTGTACCATATCTAGTTCAGTCTCTGATCTATTGGCTGAGCCATATGAAATTTCTGATATTTAATATTGCCTATTTTAAAAAGGCAATTTATATGGTTGAATCTAACAGGAATATATTACATTTTTTCCATGAGAAGGGCTAGGAAAGAATAGTTCTAGATTCTTTCCTACATGAATAGTTCCCTTGATTTAGAATCAGTCGTTCTGGGCCCAGTAAAGTAAGTATAAGATGGAGGTTATCAAATATCTTCTGTGAAGAATATACAAACTTGGGCGGGGTGATTGTTTCTATTTTGTGTTTTTCATCAAATCTTAAAATTTCAGGGTTTTTTTTTTTTTTTTTTGAGTACAGCGAGACACCTGAAATCACAGGCACAATCTCTTTTCCCTTTTAACGTGTCTCTTCCCTTAAAGCCCCATTCCCTGCCACGGGGCCCGGCTGTGGGCCAGGTGTTCACGTGGATGCTAGTGAAATGCCAGTTGGTGTTCAGTGTGTCTCTCTCTTTGGTGGTACTGACAAACCCACACGAGAATTACTGATGACATCCCTAGTGATCCTGAGTGGGGCAAGATCTATTACTAGGTAACAGTTCCTGACAGTTGAATAGCATTCGATAGTTTACAAAACTCATTCTCCTTTCCTTTGCACAGACATCATAGAACATGTCGTCTTTCCCATATTTGTAGTGGGGAAAATGCACTCCAGGTAGCTGAAATCATTCGCCGAGGTCACGTAACTCAAGGGCGGGGGCTGGAGCTATAAACCGCTCCAGGCACTGCTGCTGACCACCTGGGAGCTGGTTGCCGGCTTTCCTGCCACATGCCCTCCTTGCGACTTGGTGCTACCCATTTTGTGGATGAGCTCATCGCTGGAACACAAGTTGCTTAGGGAGCAGGATTTTGTGAGCATTTTCAAGGCTGCGTTTCCAAAGAAAACTTTAGCAGCTCACTGCCACGTTCTGGCAAATGGCCTTGGCTGTCTGTGTGGGCTTGTTCTTTTTCCAAAACACAGCGGTTGACTTTGCAAACTGCCCATAACAGGCCGGCACGTTGAAAACCCCACTGTCTGCACGGAGCAGAGCTGGACCTGTGGCATCACAGCACCTGGGCGTTCACGATACAGCCTCACGTGTCTGGTGCACTCGGAGAAAAGAGGGCGTCAGGATGCTCCTGTAGCTGTTGTATAAAAAGCTGAATTTGGGAACTGTGGGAACTGTGGGAAGAACACTTTGGGAGGGACTTCCTAAAGCTCTGCCTTGCATGCTGGAGAACAACAGGAAGTGAGTGAGAACGTGTGGCCCAGGGACCTCCCTGGCTCGTAGCTAATGTGAGCAGAAGATGCCGCTCCGGTGAAGATGCAGACCCAGTGTCGGGGAACGGGCAGACTGCAAGGGTCTTGCCTCCCTCTGCTTTGCGGCTGCCCAAGAACGGTGCGTGGAGCCCAGACACATGGATCAGAAGAAGAAATGGTTGTGATCAGCGGGATGCCCTTTGTGGTTACAGAATAGCATCACCTCTTGAGGAAAAAGTTACCAGCCTCTGTCTTTCGATATGTTTCAGCACCCTCGCTTGTGTCTGTCTTTGAAAGACAAAAGACACGGTTCTCCTTTTCTATTGGGTGGTCTAAATCTCTCTTCACTCCTGGGAAAACTCACCAAGCTTGTGAATATATCTTCAGATTTAGTTCCTAAGTTTCCTAGTTATAGATTTTATTTTTTGTGAATTTATGTTTTTAGGCTTTTGCCTAGACATTTATAGCGGCTGCACTCGTTTTGGCTCAGTGCCACAGGGGCAATTCAGGCACAAAACAGACACGAGCGGACTAGAATACATGATCAGTCTCTTATCTTACTAATTACCACCCATTCCTGCCGGCAACGTCTTGGGGTCTTAGAGAGAAAACAGACGATTTACCTGAAAAGCAGAGGCGAGATGTGTGTGTGATTTCGCCTTGCTGTGTGTGCTCTATCAGAGGAACCGTCATTGCTGACTTTCCTGGTTGCTGTACGACTTGGACAGCGATTGTGATAGCAAAGTCTCTTCTGGGTTTGAGTCTAGCAGCCAGAACATTGAGCCTTGGCTTCTTGGTCTGTGAAATTGGGATGATCGTAGCCACCTCGGAGTGCTTGAAGATCAAATGAGATAATAAATGAGAAAATGCTTTATAAGCTGCTTTATAAAGTGCTATACGAGCTTTAGCTATGACAGTATGATTTTGGGAAGTTACAGAATCTCTAAGAATACACACATACACAAATTCTTTCTAGATTTCTTTTCTTTCTTTCTTTCTTTTTTTTTTTATGAGACAGAGTCTTGCTCTGTCACCCAGGCTGGAATGCAGCGGCCTCATCATAGCTCACTGCAGCTTTGAACTCCTGGGCACAAGTGATCTCCTACCTCAGCCTCGTGAGTAGCTGGGGCTAGAGGTGCTCACCACCCCGCTTGGCTAATTTATCTACATTTTTTTGTAGAGACAGGGTCTCACTCTTGCTCAGGCTGATCTCGAACTTGAACTCCTGGCCTCAAGCCATCCTCCTACCTCAGCCTCCCAAAGTGCTAGGATTATAACCATGACCATTGCACTCGGCCTCTTATAGATTTCTTTCTAAGAATTGTCAAAAGCTTGGTTTTTAAAATCATAGAACTACACAGAGTTTTGAGAGGATTTGACAAACTATGGTCCCTGGCCTTGCCTGTTTTTGTAAATGAAGTTTTATTGGAACACAGCTATGCCTAAAATATTCACTGTCCGTACCTTTACAGAAAATGTTTGCTGACCTCTGAATTAGATCAAAGGATTTTGGCAAAATAAAACGGTTCAGTGACCCATTCCCCAGGAGTTCAGTAAAATGGACATTTTGATACACTGGTGGTGAGAAAGGTGTGACCTTTCTAAAGGGGAATTTGGAAATATATGTCAAGAGTTTGAACAATTCATACCCATTTTTAGTCACTGAATATAGTTACAGATACAGTGAATGTTAACGATCTTTACTTCTGAGGTATGGTACTTTAAATGTTTTCAGAAACAAATGAAAGATCTTCTGACTTTTGAAATTCCCTGCTGGCATTTTAAAACCTTCAAAGGGACCTGATAAAAACACAAACATACCAATTCACATGATGTTGGCGGGGAGGAATATGCCCCTAGTTGAATACCATTTTAGTGGTTTAAGAAGCTGTAGAATGAAGCCTTTTGGTATGTGGAGAAGCAACCTGTAATTTATGTATGTATTTTGCTAGTCTAGAGCCTGTTTAGCTTTCCTTTAGACTGAACAGATCCTTGACTTTAAACCTCTCTATGTTCCTTCCAATCCAAAGTTTCTGCTACGCTTGTGATTGATACACACGCAATTCAACATTAGTAACAAAAATACTATCTGTGCTTTCAACTTCTCTTCTTTTAGAGAAATTCATTTCATGTTGAAAGTCCTTATGTTTAATCTCTTTTCTTTGGTAGCTAGGAATTATGGTATCTGAATGAGTTATTTTAAAGAAACATTTGGGTGCAGATGTCTTTATTATAGAATGTCTTTTGCTCTTTTGGGTAGATGCCTAATAGTGCTATTGCTGGATCCAATGGTATTTCTATTTTTAGCTCTTTTTGGGTGAGGCAAAGACATAAAATGTAACCAAAATGTTTGTACCCTCATAATATCCTGAAATTAAAAAAAAAAAAGATACAGTAAAAAAAAAAAAAAAATTCTTGTGGAATATCTAAACAGCAAAATGTTGCCCTCAAAAAAAAAAAAAAAAAAAAAAGAAAAATGGAATCCAAGTTAAGGGCCCTTGCTATGGGTTAAAAATGACTTTATTCTGGAATCTATTTGCATTTAGTTTTCTTCTGTAGTCAGTGTACACTGTAGTCAGGGATATCCCTCCGTTGGTATCTTACATTCTTCCTCCAGAGATGACTGAGTCTGGGGGGATGGTGTCCTGTGGCGCCCGGGCACTGTGAGTGGCAGACTGACTCAGACATGTGCTTAATATGTGCTTGGCGAGGAAAACTCGTGGAACTCATTTCCCTTCTTGTTTTTGTAATTCGCTAGGGATGCACTGGTGAGATATGCTGCTAGTAAATGGCATCTGCCTAACAGCTTGTGACGTTCAGTTTCAAGGCTGCACAACTGTGTTAGAAGGTCAAGGGGCTTCTAAGTACATTGGTGAATGTATTAATATGTGTTTTCTCGAACCGCACTCAGAGGTGCGGTTCTGGCGAGTACAAAGTGACTTTTGCTTCAAGAGTCAAGAAGCAGGCTCATGAAAAAATAGAACACGTATTCTGTGTATACATTGTTTGAGATAAGCACGCATGCGTGAACGTGATTTATAGATAAATATTTCCCTGAGCACAGATGGAGTGTGACTTTCTTGGCAGGACTTGGATACCCGGGTAAAAAATTCTGAGAAAGACCTGTCTTTCCCAGGAACAAACACAAGACAGTATTTGTTTCAGTGTAGAAACGCAATGGGCATTGTTTCTGTTTTTACTGTTAAATTTTTCTGCGAAATAGGAAAGCTCGCCAAACTGATTATTACATCAGAGAATATAGACAGAGGCTGAAATAGTTAGGATGCACGGGAAAGGGTTCATTGTACTTCACTCTCCAGAACAAAACTCAGTGGCAACTCTTCTCAAAGGAAAAGAAACCATGAAATTTATAAGGAGAAAACATGAGTGGTGACTTCACGTTTGCAAAATGTGCTACCTTCATTGCAAGGATCATTAGCTCAGAGTGGACTTGTTAATTGTGTTTTGGCTTGTGAGGTAAGTAGCACAGCAGGTTTTACCAGATGGGGAAAAATGATGTCTGTAAGGGTGTATTTGTAAGATATATTTTTATATATATGTAAATAGATGTATGTGTCTGTGATATACGTGTGCATATATATTGTGAGATATAGTAATACATGTGTGTATTTGTGACATGTATGTGTATGTTTACATATGTACACATATAATATGCATACATCCTACATAAATACACATACATATTGCAGCATTATTTACAATAGCAGAAAACCCTGGAAACAACTTAAATATGTATCAATAAGGAATGGGCTTAAATAAATCATGGGACTATCCAGGCTTTTTAAAAAAAACAAAGTACATCTCTTCATGTTGATATGAATGTTCTCCAAGACATAAAATTAAGTAAACAGAAAAGTGCTGAACAGCATGAATGATCCCATTCATATACATAAAAGGATTTACAAACACACACACATGCTAGTCAATGATCATTTTTTTGTTTTGGAAGGATGCATAAAAAACTTTGCTAATAGTTAAAGGAGTGGGGTTAGGGGAGAGAAAATTTTATATCTCATCTTATATCTTTCTAAACTGCATGGAATTTTTACTATGTATGTAAGAATTTTATTATTTAAAAAGGTTAAGGTTTATCTAGGGAGTAGAACGTCTGTTTTGTTTTATGTGCCCCTCAGCATTTGAAAATACCTAATAAATGTTATTAAAAACAATATTTATTGGATATAGTGGCAGTTGACAGCCTTTTTTAGCCATACAGGGTAGGCAGGGAATTTGGGTTTTGTCCCTTTTTGTTCTGCAGTGAATAATGAAGTCAGGTGGAACCCAGTGTCATGGAGCCCTCCAGCAATTTCCGCGCGCGGAGAGCTCCCCAGCAGAGCATGCTCTCTGCAGCTCTATCTGACAGATGTATTTAACCACCACAGTCCCTAGTTATAATTTCACATCCTGACAAGGCACAGAGTCGAGCAGATCCAATACCCAGTTGTCTGGTAATTGAAGGCCTAGAGTTCAGTGTTTAAATTTTCTGGTGGCTTCAAATTCCGTCATCAAGAGAGCCCAGAATTTCTGAGCTGTGACTTTTCTCAGGCAGAAGAAACCGGAGGAGGAATGAAGAGATCAGTGTAAGGTCCAGGTTCAAGTCGGACTGTAGAGCTCTGTTGTCACCTGTAACATCTGATTGCTACATTTTGTGTAGATGGTGTCTCTCCAGGAAGTATATCAGCACAGCTTTAACCAATATATAAACATTTACTTGAAATCATGTTGTGAGACAAATCAGAAGGAAATATTACTAATACCTCTAACTTAGGGGCTTGTTATTTAGATGACTTTGGAGTTAGCTCCCTTTTCATCCATGGAATAAATATTGTGCAAGAGATTTAACCACAGATCCATTTATATTAAACCAAAGGAGGGAAATCATTGACTCTCCATTCTGGCAGTCCAGTGCTGGACCACAGCATGCTAAATGGCTACAGCTAGGGGCTCAAAAATGTTGTCTTTAGTTCCTTATTTCTGTTCCACTTTGCGTGTTGGTGTAATTTCCTCCCGCTGCCTACATGCCTTTTCCTGTGTCACAGAAAAGATGGTTCCGGGAAGCCTGAGCTCAGACGTTTATACTTTTCTGTCCAGTGGGATGAGGATAGTGTTTTCCGCAATGTCCGCCATAGAATGGTCCAAGGAGGACGCCTGTTGGGCTCTTGCGGGTCATGTGCCAGTTCCACGGTCCTTCATGGTTTCAGAGGCACATGATGCTGTGATTGCCCCGGCTTGGTCCATGTGCCCACTGCTGTAGCTAAGACGGGGGACTGAGGGGGGTCGTGACTGGCAGCCCAGTGACGTTCCCCCAAGGAAACCAGAATCACTGTGATGAGACGCCATTTAGAAAATGAAAAACTCTAGCTTTTGTAGTCTACTGTAGGTGACATCAGAAGCCATCATTTCCCCTTTGTGTTGATCCTAAAGGTAGCTACTCTGTCCTGCTTAGATCTGCACAGCGACGGAGCCAAAGGATTAAGAGGGAGTTTGGCAACTCCAGTTTCCAAGTATCTCTTGTTAATAAAAGACATTCTTAGATCTACTTGCCCCCTCTGAGAAATAAAGTATTGAGAATCCATAAAGCCATGGCTATTCTGTATTTATTAATTTTTTTAAAGGTCTTTTTCCTCCTAACCCTGAAATTAATAAAGACTGTTGAAAAACCACTGGAGTTTTTTTTTTTTTTTTTTTTTTTGAGACAGAGTCTCACTCTGTTGCCCAGGCTAGAGTGAGTGCCGTGGCGTCAGCCTAGCTCACAGCAACCTCAAACTCCTGAGCTCAGGCGATCCTCCTGTCTCAGCCTCCCGAGTAGCTGGGACTACAGGCATGCACCACCATACCCGGCTAATTTTTTTTTTTCTATATATATTTTTTAGCTGTCCATATAAAGTCTTTCTATTTTAGTAGAGATGGGGTCTCGCCCTTGCTCAGGCTGGTCTCGAACTCCTGAGCTCAAACGATCCGCCCACCTCGGCCTCCCAGAGTGCTAGGATTACAGGCGTGAGCCACCGCGCCCGGCCAAAAAAAAAACCACTGGAGTTAAGTGATATCTCATTGTGGTTTTGATTTGCATTTCCCTGATGATTAGAGATGTTGAACACTTTTTCATATGTTTGTTAGCCATTTTTATATCTTCTTTTGAAAAACCAAAACAAAACAAAAAAACAGATTTAATAAGTTACTTGGGTGGCATATCAAACACAAATCAGAACTTAATCATGAATATAGAGTTTATATCCCACTATGCATATTTTTATTACTTTAAGAAGGTGGAAGGAAACCCCAGACTCAAGTATAAAAAGTCCCAGTGGGAGATTTGGCTCTTAGGACCCGTAGTGATATAATAAAGGGGCCGCCATTACTCTATGGTGTGATGTTGGTTGGAGATGAACGGAGGACATCTGACAAGTCTATTTGTTATCAGAGAAATTATTAAAATTTTCTAGAATAGGAGTCCTTTTGTGAATGGAACTCTGTAATCAACCCTTTGTTTAGCAGTTCAACTACTAACCTGCCTAGAGCTCTAGGTGAACATTTCTTATTTCCAGAGTCATTTCAAGGACCACTCTGGCCAGGAAGCTCTGATCCAGGACAGAGCTTCTTCAGGTATAATGTAAGTGGCCTCAAAGTATAGTTTAGACAATGAATGATGGAATATCAGAGCTATGGAATCCTCATTTTTCTAAATACACTGTCAACAGTTTATGCAGCTTTCTTCTAAAAATGCATTTTTGAGTCTCTTGGTCCAATATTTTACATGAAGAAACAAGTGGGTTTGAGGCCTTGCTGTGTTACCAAGGGAGGCAGGAAGGTGCAGTGGTTAAGATTATACTAATCTGAAGTCAGAACATCCTAAGATTTTATTCTGACTTTGCTGTGTGACACATTTCTTTGACAAGGTTTCTTTGCCTTTCTGAGTCTGTTTTCTTCTTAGTAAACATCAGATAAAATACTTCTTAGCTTAGAGTGGTTGCAAATGATAATGATATAACATTTGTAAAGGACTTATCTCAGAACCAGGTATATAGTAAATGCTCATAAAATATGTGTTTGTTTAAATTGCTGTTGTTACTTTTGACTATTATATATATTTTTTTAACATCATAGAAAAAAATTGTCAAAATCTTTGCAAGATTGTGTTGTCTCCTTTATTGACTTCTGATTTTATATACTTATTTGGGGACCAAGCTGTATGAACCTGAGTGTCTAGGAGCACCGATTTTAGAAGTTTTTCTTGGCATATAAGGTGATGACTTGAAGTGTTGCCTAACCCTCATCATGTGCCCTGTTTCAGATTTTCTGCATTTGCTCTGAAATTGTAGAGATATTGCCTGTGATGTCACTGAGAGATCCCTGCTCCCTCCTCACGTGGGAAATTTTTATCAGAGTTTGGTTCTAGTAAAAGCTTTATCTCCCTTGGGAAAGTAGAGGGTTTCCTCTTCTCAGACCAAAATGACTTATGCACCTTATCACATTTTCCTCTTGGTCTTGTTTGTCAGGAAGATAGAAGTTGGTCTTTTCGCTCAATCACAGCCATCTGCCTCGTTTTTATATTTGGAATATTTACTTTTCTCCCCCTATTTCCCATTAAAAACTTTATCAATTTATCTTTTGCTGTGCCTCAAATCCTTTTGGGGAAGAGGTGAGGCAGAAAAAAATACGTCTGTGTAGGTATATCTGTCTTCATATAGAAATAGTTTGTTAATTTTCATTTGGAAGTTTGATGCCTAAGTTTTGATATCAGCAACCCCTTAACCCAAGTAATTCTCTCTTTTCCTTTTGTTCATTTCCTTCACATGTTTGTCTAGCAAATATTTCTTGGTATCCAATTGATTGGAGTTTATTTTTTTAATCGATATATAATCATTGTATATATTTATGGGTCACATAGAGTTGTTTTGATCCATACAATGGATGGTGATGAGATCAAGGCAATTAGCCTGTTTAATGTTTCATGTCAAACATTTATTATTTCTTTGTGTTGGGAACATTCGATATCTTCTAGGTATTTGAAACCATATAATATGTTATTGTTAACTATGTCATTCTACAGTGCTGTAGAATACTATAACTGGAACTTACTCCTCCTATCTAGCTATAATTTTGTAGCCCTTAACAAACCTCTCCCTGTCTCCCCTTCTCCCTACCCTTCCCATTCCCTGGTATCCTTAGTTCCACTTTTTCCTTCTGTGACATCAACTTTCCCCCCACTCCCAACATATGAATGAGAATATGTGGTGTTTAACTTTCGGTTCCTGCCTTGTTTCACTTGACATAATGTCCTCCAGTTTCACCCACGTTGCCATGAATGACAGTAGTTCATTCTTTTTAGGGTTGAACAGTATTCCGTTGTGTATACACACCACGTTTTCTGTCTCTATCCATCTGTTGTTGGACATGTAGGTTGCTTCCATATCTTGGCTACTGTGAATATGCTGCAATAAACACCCGGGTGCAGGTGTCTCTTCAACACACTGATTTTCTTTCCTCTGGATAAATGCCCGGTAGTGGGAAAGCTTCCACACGGCAAAGGAAACACTCAACAGAGTGAAAAGGCGACCTACAGAATGCGAGAAATTTTATGCAAACTATTCATCTGATAGGGGATTAATATCCAGAATATACAAGGAACTCAAGCATCTCAACTTAAAAATCAAACAATCTGTTAAAAAAACAGGCAAATGAGGTGAACAGACATTTCTCAAAAGAAGACATACAAAAGACCAACACATGAAAAAATGCTCAGTATCACCAACCATCAAGGAAATGCAAATCAGAACCACAGTGAGGTATCATTTTAGCCCAGTTAGGATGGCTATGATCAAAGAGACAAAAAATAACAGATGCTGGTGAGGATGCGGAGAAGAGGGAACTTCTACACACCGTTAGTGGGACTATAAATTAGTACAGCCGCTATAACAGAATGGAGGTCCCTCAAAAAACTACAGGTGGGTTGGATTTTAGCTGGGGAAGATTCTGTGAAAATGAATCAAACTGTCATTAGCGAGCTTATTTCTTACTAGGGCATGTATACTCTTGGGAGGAACTACGACCTAATGAGATCAGAGTCGCTTCCCGTTAAAACAATTTGAAATTTGAATACCGTCCTGTTAATTTGGATGGAAAAATGACAGCCCAGAGAAGGGGCTGGGCTTTTCTGCCCTGATATTATTGCTGAATCTAATGGGATTCCACTGGCTTGCCCGCAGCCTCCGGTGAAATTGGTTTTTCTATTCATTATCTGGGTGCTTTTTCTCCAATAGCTACAAATAAGATGTCCTTTCGTATCCGTGAGGAAGGAGAATGAATTCTGTTTTGTCACTTCCCCGAGCGTGCTCTTAAAGACAGGGGGAAAATAGAGCTTAAGAGCCCCTGGTCCTTGAGTCCCATTTTCTTGTCGTTTTGCGCTACGCTGTCAGGATGTGTCTCAGGACAACTTACTGTCCTTGCTTGATGTTGTGACGTCCTCCTGTGGTTGTTTAAGGCGGCAAGAGGCCTTTTATCCTATTTCATGAGGAAACTCGATGCATTATTAATCACGATTATTTTATTTATAAGCCAATGCTGCCTCGTGAGGTCCTGCACCGCACCGAGGGTCGCAGGTCTTTCTAGAGGTGTCTCCTTTCACCGCAGAGACTGTTTTTTTTTTGCTTTAACACAATAGTATGTTTTATTTAGGAAAGCTGCCCCCCTGCTTTAGGGATACTGTTACTCATTTTGGATTTATCTTCTCAACGTCTATGGAATGACCACTGGGAGTTTGATGCTGTGTTGGGCCCCGGGCTGAGCACAGCTGCTGTATCAAACCCTCCACGGAGTCTGAGAGTGAGAATAGAAGGTAGTCTGTCGGCGCATCATTGTTGTTGATTCTCAGAATAGGCATATATGGGAGGGGCTTTATGTATTCGGTATAGAGCCTGCTCGTTTCAGTTGGGTCAAACGACGGTCTCGGTTTTAGCACTGAAAGTCCCGGGCCCCAGGAATCCCATCAGTCTTGGACACACGTGGACGGTCAGTCACCCTGCTTTGAAGCTCAAACACAAGCTGCACCATAATCCAACCGCCAAGTGGTAGGATCTTAATTTCCAGTACGGCTACTGTACACCCAGCACTTTACTTGCAAGGAATAGACGCCAACTCGTGAGCTTCAGCAAAGAGAGTTTATTATAAGGATTCTTACAGAAATCAAAGGAAAAACTGAGTGATTATGCTTCAGGAAAGGTAAGACTCGGGGTGGCTCTGAGGATCTGAGCTGCTCAAGGTCAAGGAATTCTAATCTAGTATGCTGCCATTCATATGCGTTGGCTCCAATCCCTGAGGCTCTATGCCTCTTAGTTCAGGTTTTTGAGAACGAGTCTCATGGACTCAAGTGTGCCTATGGCTTGGTTCCTCTGAAGTTTGTGTCCAAATCTGGTCCGTTTGGCAGTGGCTGGGGCCCAGGTAGGAATCACTGTGATTGACCAGCGTCCAGCCCACCCCGGGTGTCATGGTAATTCCATCCCCCTTGCCTGTGGTTGGTTTAGGAATGGACATGTGACCCAATTCTGGCCAATGAGACCTGAGAGGGAATCTTCTGGAGGGCTTCTGAGATAGTTAATAGGGTCTCAGAATGAGACACCACGTCCTCTTGGATATTGCCATGTCTACTCGTGTTGTCTGGAACTGTGTCATCTTGCCAGCAGCCTGTGCTTGAGGGCAACACAGAAGGGCAGAACAGAGAGGTAGAAAAACGCTGAGTCTTGGATGACATCTTCGGGCCCCTGAATCAACCTACAGTCTGCCCTACCTCTGGACTCCTGATCGGAAAATTAAAAAAAAATTCTTTCATTGTTTGAGTCATTTTGAGAAATGTATAATGCATCCTAACGGATGCCAACTGGGTCATGGGTTGGGAGCGCTCGCCTATGGGTGGAATATATTCATTAAGAAAGCAGGAGAGGAAAGAAAATGAGAGGTGGGTAAACCAGAGCTGTGTTGTAGCCCCTCTGCTTTGGAACCTCTGCATTAACGACTTGCTGCCTGTTTGGAGTGTGCTGGATGCGTGCTCCCTCGCGCTTTAAAGAGAATAAAATAGCCTGTGTGCTCCTCCCCGCTGTGGCTCTACTCACGATCCCAGACGGCCCCGTAGGCAATGAGCCCCACCATCTATCACGTGCCGGAAGGAAGGACCTCAAACCACAGGGTCATTGTGATAGGTTAGATATCTTCTGATATTAACAGGATTATAATTAACCCTATTCAAGAATGTAACTTATCTGGTTACCCAAGATACACTTTGAAAGCAGTTCATTTTGGAGTATATACAATGACATTTCATTGCTCAAGGGTAAATATTTTGCAGGCGCTTTACCGATATGTATGTTTAAACGGGTAATCTAGTCATTTGGTAATACCTATTTTTATTAACTGTCCAGGCTTAAAATATTGGGGCCGTGTTTCCATGTTTATGTCATTGAGACTGGACTCTGCTCATCATGGTGGTCAGTTCCTCCGTGCGTTAGACTGGGAGAGTCTCGGACTTTGCCGCGGGAGGAGGGAAACTGTGGAAGGGAGCGTGTTCTTACCAGGCCACCCAAGAGCATGTCTGAGAAAAATCTGACCGGCTGTGAAAGCCCATGCTCAGGGCTGGTTTCGTGGGTGGTCTATGCAATTCCATACTCCACCACTCTCAGAAAGGGCCTCTCTCTCGGTTTAATGTTCTGTTGTTGCCATCTTCAAATGCTTAATAATTTTAGACAGGGGGTTCCATGTTTCATTTTGCATGGGATCCCACAAATCATGTGGCAGGTTCTGTGTATGATTGTGTACACATCTGGATCTAGTGGCATCAAGTAGTTATAGTCTTGGTCCAGATCAGGAAGTGGAATTTTGAACCTACACCCCCTCGTTCTTACCAAAAGTTCATGAAACAGCATTTGTGGAGGTTGGCTGAAGGATCTGTGGCCTTTCCATGCTCCTCTAAACGTGCTGAAATCCATTTCTAGATTAAGCCAGGCTGGTACCGAGAGCACCTGGACCTCATCGTTCGCTGTTCTTGTTCCCTGTCTGCCGTTGCCTTGTTGGATGGCTCCTGGTGGCCAGCCCTTGTGGGGAAGGACGTCTAAACAGGTCCATGTGTCACTCACAACTGTATTTACTGGAAAGAAGTTGTTGAAGATACTGTTTTAACACTATCCGCTATCCTTACTGTGAGGCTCGATGAAAGATATTTCTCTTTATTCTCAATATCTTTGTCTTGGTTGCTAGGAAGCTTGGCAACGTGGCTAACTCCTAAATGCACAGACCCCATAGTTTGCATTTTGTGTAGTAACTTCCTCCTTGCTTTCCTCTTGTCTTTCACACCTCATTTTCCCTCTGCCTTCATTTTCTTATCCACCTTTTTTTTTTTTTTTTAAATAGCATTCTATTTTTGTCCTAGCTTGCAATCTTATAAGCTGCCTTAAGTTTTTTTCCTGGAATATGATGAGTAATACCCATATATTACTCATACAAAGTTATTTCTTATATATACTGTGTTCCCACCTGGGAAGGGATAAGGGAAACATTTTTAAAGGAGTGATAAAATTTGAGGGATAAAGAATAATGATGGTGTTTTTATGATGTAGAGATACAAAGGGGAAATTTTAGAATGGTGTTAATAAAAAATATGATAGAATGGGAATAATAAAATATGACTTGAAATGGATAGACTCTTACTCTGATCATCAATTGTATTTTAGTTTTTATTCATGGCGACTCTTGAAAAAAAAAATCTCTCTACTTCTTTGTGTCTCATTCTCATCTCTGAAGAGTGGATATCCAGACAATGTATGTCCCCAAATATTTAGGAAAGATATCTAATATTACTGGAGTTCTTAAAAAAGAATTGGCTAGGTATCTTTGTAAGCACATGGATTTATTATTGTTTATTTTTAATAAGGCTGCTATTTCAGGGCTGTTTCTTCCATTTATGTATTTATTTAATTTTTGGTAAAAAATGGCAGATTGCCAACAGTGGATATAAAATAACTTTAGGAAGAAAGACATGAAATGGTGATAATGTAGCTGTGTTTCCTCATTTTGAAACTTGCATTGTCATGTTTTTCTCATGACATTTTTGTTCCAATAATTCATTCAATATTCATTCACAAATACTTACTGAGGACCTGTTATGTATCGGGCATTCTTCTAGGTGATGGGAATACCTCAGTAAACAAAAAACACTCTGTCTTCATGGTGTTGACATTCTAGTGATTGCCCCCAAAATCATCTCCATGCATTTGAGTTTTTGTCTTTTTCCAGTGCTATATTTTATTTTCTTATTAGCATATTAAAATCAACTTTACCTGAGATACATTTGCCCATGTTTAGGGTTTTCCTCCTCTTTCCTTACTGATCAAATAGTTGGAAGTTTCGCTTAATTTGCCAGTGAACCATGTATTTTACTGATTATGGGGATTACGTGATGTGCTTGATTTGGGCTAATTTACATAATTTTCTGATTAAGCTACATATTAGCCTTTTGACCTTTGCACTTCTTCAAAGGTAGAGGATAATTAGCCTGTACGATTTGATAGAAAGAATTCACATCTGCTAATTTTTTTTTTTCTTTTGCCTCAATTAACAGACACTTCTGTTAATATATAAATTTTCTTCCAGGCTAAATATGAAAAAGTTATTTTCATTCTGGTAGGCACTGCACCATTGAGTATTGTCCATATTTTTATTAATAAAAAACTGTGCTGTCTCTTGTTCAAAGCAAGTAGAAAAAATATTTCAAGGAATCTGTTAATGGAAGACGGCAATTTCTTAGTCTCAGTAGCTTCCTTGTCTTAGCACTTAGAAGGAGACAAAAGGGTGATGCTATTCGCAAAAACACACGAGTTTGCAGTTACTCAAATGAATATGTAGCATGATGCCTGGGTGGATGAGGATTTGAAATTTCTTTTCTTGAAGGAATGATATTTAACTATGCAAGTCACTTCTCGGACTAGATGGAGCAAAGCCACCTAGAAATTGCTTTGTTCTGAGGATAATTATTTACCCTGGAGGAAAGACATAACAACCTTTTCTTCTTTTCTTGGATGGCTTGACAAAGGGTGAGGAGACTTGAAGCTGTGACCCTGTCCTCTTTGAGGCTCACTGTTCTTAGACGCTCTCTGGTGGACTAAGATGGCCCTAGGATACCACCTTCCCTTCCTAGCCCAAGGGAGACTCATCATGAAGAAAAGAGGTTTCCCACCTGGCAAGGTGGATTTAACACCAGGACTTACAAGTCTGAGTGGAGGGCGGCTACTAACTAAAAGGTTCACTCTTCCTACTATCCTAACGTTGCTTTAGGGACTACAGCCGGCTGTGTTACTGTAGCCAAAGAACAAAGACTTTGGGTGTCAAAGGGTGAACCTAGAGGGGACAGAATCTCATTCCTTAGAAAGACCAGCTTGGCCTGTGCAAAGCTATGAGCCACTGGAGCCATAAAACAATGGGACAAAGGGTCTTTGGGGCTTTGAGAGTTTCCAGTAGTAACATTGTGTGGCAGCCACAAGAGCACCATCAACTGAGAAATGCAAATGGCTCGTGGGCTGAGCAGAGTTCCAATTTCCCAATGTGAGAGGCATTTGGAATGAGAATTTTTAGTGAACTGCTACAGTGGGTGGTGGATACCAGAGATGGATATTTTTTAATTTGAAAACTAAATGAAGTCAGGTAATCTAATTGCGGGTGTACTATCAATCCATGCCAAGATGTTGGTTTGCAAGTGGATTGGCTGCAACAGCTTTCCTAGAGCAACAAAAGATAATTGTAGACACTGTAGCAAAGAGTATTTCAGGGAAGCAGCATTTGCAGACCAGTTGGTGAAGTAACTAGTCAGGTCTTTCCACTAGTTCATGGGAGTGGTATCATTTCGAATTCCACTGTTACCACTTAATCGTGTCTATAAATCTTTGAGTGGTTCTCCTTACTGTTGGAGAAAGTCTATGTATAGTTTTACATCCAAACTGCTCTATAATTTCACAGTTCCTCATGAGCCATGGGAAAAGGTGTTTCCAAAAGCAACCTCAAACCGCTCCAGCCTATGACCCTTTTCTCTACACACAGAAATAGTTTTCTTAGGATCCGAGAAGGGCTTTATCTGGTTCTCTTAGCCAAAGTTGTCTCATCATAAAGCTTTGTGTGAAGCTCTTATTTTTCTGTCCCCTCAACACTCCAGTAGGCATTAGAACCCTTTTTTTAATCTGTGTTAAGATGGGCTGCAATGCCCACATGCCCCAGCAAGCTTCCAAGGGCACACCGCACACTAGTGGTTCAGCAGAGTGAGAACTACTTTCTTACCAAGCTAAGTGGGACCTAGAGCACATTTCTCTTGTCCGTTTCCAGAAATATATGCCGTGTTTCAGAAACACAACATTTAATGTCCATGAAAAGCTATGGAAGGAGTGACAGATCCGATGTTGCCCAACACAATGCCTGGCACATAGCAGGTGCTCAATAAATGCCTGTTGGAAAAAAAATGAGTAACTGCTTATTAAGAAAATACAATCTATTTTGGAAGGGACAGATAAGCAGTATTGATAAGTCACTATCATTTTTGCTAAATTACAAAGACACTGCATGAAATCCCGAGGAATAACTTTTTAAAAGAATCCGAATAAGTGGTACGTAGAAAAAAAAACGCATGGCCTCATTTCATCCGTGATGTCTGCCTGATGGGCCAACTTAAGTGTGGAGGTCCCGTCACAGAAACTCACAGCGTTGCTCAGGAATAATAAGGATTTTGCCCCTTTGAATCTTTAGTAAACTTTCAAGGCCCTTGAACACGTCAGCAGGAGCAGAAAACCGAAACTTATATTTTACTTTCTGCAAACCCAACATGCAGGATTAATTTAAATTTACACCATCTCAGTAGGCTCTAAAAATCCCAAATCACCCTGATTAAATTACTCATATTATCACTGTTATGATGTATGAGAGAGTAGAAAGGAAATTTCTCAAGATACCAATTAATTACAAGTGCAGTAACTTTGGTTTAAAAGTAGTAACGTTGAGCCAGAGATAACAGAAACACACAGACATTTAATGCCTCTAAAGCAGGCTTCAACTGCACTGCGTCACGCTTTGTCTGTACAAAACAGCCACACTTTCTCCTTAAGTCAGAAGCTTCCCCTTGAATAAAAGACACCCGACTCAGACACTGATTCCAGATCACCAGTTGGTATACCAGCTGCATCAGAATCAGCTGGGGACCTTGCCAACGTATTGATTTTTGGGCCACACTCCTGAAATTATGATTTTGTAGATCTTGGAGAGGCCAACCATGTGTAAATTAAAGGTTTTTTTTTTTTTTTTATGTTTGGTGATTGGGTTGGATTATATCAGATAAAAACCTTTTCTCGTACACATGTAAAAATTCCTGGTATGATGCACACACAGCTGATTGGCAGGCAGAATAATGGAACTCTTTGGGTTAAGGTGTGATGAGGAAGCCCGACTCCAGGGGATTACGCTAAGCGCTGAAGCTGGCAATTATCTGGGTGTCTGTGGGTGGCACATGGTCCAGAGCTTGGGTTTTTGGGTTTTTTTTGTTTGTTTTTTTTTTTTAATTTCAGGATATTATGAGGGTACAAACATTTTGGTTAGATTTTATGACTTTGCCTCACCCAAGCGAGGATTAGAGGCATGCCCTTCCCCTCTACAATGCTCATCCCACCCATTAGTTGTGAGTTTACCGCCCCCACCCCACTAACCCCTGGAGAATATTACTACCGTGTGAGCACCATAGTGTTGATCAGTCAGTGCCAGTTTGATGGCGAGAACATGTGGAGCCTGTTCCTCCATTCTTGTGACACCTCACTGCGGATAACGGGCTCAAGCTCTATCCAGGAAAATATAAGAGGTCCTAGATCAACATCGTCTCTTATAATTGAGTCATATTCCATTGTATACATATAGCAAATTTTAACAATCCGCTCATGGATTGACGGACACTTGGGTTGTTTCCACATCCTTGCAATAGTGAATTGTGCTGCTATAAACATTTGGATGTCTTTATTATAGAATGTCTTTTGCTCTTTTGGGTAGATGCCCAATAGTGCTATTGGGGTTTAATCGGCCACATGTGCACTGAAGGAGGAAACATAAGCCTACGGGCCCAAGTAGGGTTGGGAGGTCGGATCAGAGTTTGAATGTAAACCTAGAACCCCCAAAGTCAATATACTCAATGGACATGCCAGAAAATCGCCTGCCCCTGAGACGATGCAAACATGCACCGGTTTTAGCTTTGGCTCCGGTTTGCAACAAAGCAATAAAGAAAATTGCCCGCTCTGATAATTTTGTAGCACAAACTCACATCCACACAGGACTGGGGCTTGAATTCACACTGTCTTGTAAGGTCCAGAACATTCCAAGCTGTGTATTTAGTGTGCGATGGCTCTGGTTGGTGTGGCCTCCAGGTGGCAAGCAGGAGCCCAGCCAGCTCTCTCTGGAGCTGCGCCCTCTCGCTGGGGCCTCGAACTTCCCACGGACGGGGTTCCAAGTAAAATGAACTTGCAGTTTAAAAATCTCTCTAGACGTGAAGAAACAAGCCACTCTAAGTGAGAAATAACAGTGATAAGGAACTATAGAAGCAAACGGGTAAAAACTACAGGCACTGAAATGATCAGATACCAAATATAATATATAATAATCAAAAAGTGCAAGGTATTTATTTTACTCTGAAGAATACAATGAAGATGCCCACCGCCATTGCCCTGCGTTCTCCGCTGGGGCGGGAATGTGGTTTATGCTTGTATTTTTCTGACTAGTAAACAATTAAGAATACGGTATGTCTGCATTAGTTTGCTGGGGCTGCCACGACAAACTGCCAGAGAATGAGCAAGTGGCTTAAACAAGAGAAATTTAACTTCTGAGTCTGAGATCGGGGTGTTGACAGGGTTGGTTTCTCCCGAGGCCTCTCTCCTTGTGAGATCGCCGTCAACCCCCGGGTCCCACGTGGTCTTCCCTCTGTGCGTGTGTGTCTGAATGTCCTCTTCCTGTAAGGACGCCCCTCACATTGGATCAGGGACCGCCCTAAATCCTCGTTCTAACTTAAGTCTAACTGAGTTAAAGTCTCGCTGAGGAAGTGACACGAGCGGAGACCTCCAGGAGGGGAAGAAGCAGGCCCTGCAGATAACAGAGGGCGTCTGGTATGTTCCAGAAGGAGCAACAAGGTCCCATCTCACAGCCACAGTGTCAGTAATAACTAACAGGGCTGAGGTTACCGGTTTTTGGGCAAGGGTGTGGAGAAATGGAAACTCTCATATACTGTTGGTGGGAGGGCTGTAAATTGCTATAAACGCTTTGGAAAATATTTAGGCATTTCCATGTGAGATTGAAGATGAGAGCCATTCCATTCCTAGGTGTGTACACAGAATCTTACTGGAATATCAAGAGAAAAGCATAAGAAGATTCATGGCAATATGGCGACATTCATAGCAGCAAAAAGTTGAAAAAGTGTCCATCAAGAGCAGAATGGGTACATAAATTTTAGATATTCATAAATGAAATACTGAGTAGCAGAAGAAGTGAATGAAATAGAGCCGTGTGTATCAGCATGGCTGATCATCAAAAACATAATGTTAAGCATATGTACGGTATGCTTCCTAAGTAAAGTTCAAAAACTAGCAAAACGGAACAATTTCTTTTAGGGATATACATACACACACACACCCCCATCTGTGGTAAAACTACCAAAACAAAAGCAAGAGAATGATTAACAAAATTTCAAGGTGAAGTCTCCTCCAGTGGGGAGGAGGAAGGTGGGCTGGGAAAGAGTGGGCAGGGGAGCTTGGGGCGTTTTATTCTATTTCTCAAGCTGGTTTGTCACTACTTGGGGTATTTGGGTTTTCAAATATAAACCTCCTGGACGTGTTAAAGTTAGCGTAGATAAAATATATGAATCAAGAATTAACACATAGAAGGTGGGTTAAGAACACATTCTTTTTTTCTACATTTGGTAATCCAGAATGTATAGCCCACTGTAATCGGTACAAGAAAATAGTGTTTTATTTAAATATAGCCTGAAGTCTTGTATGGTGGTTTTTTTTTTTTTTTTTTTTTTTTTTTTTTTTTTTTTTTGAGACAGAGTCTCACTCTGTTGCCCGGGCTAGAGTGAGTGCCGTGGCGTCAGCCTAGCTCACAGCAACCTCAAACTCCTGGGCTTAAGCGATCCTACTGCCTCAGCCTCCCGAGTAGCTGGGACTACAGGCATGCACCACCATGCCCGGCTAATTTTTTCTATATATATATTTTAGTTGTCCATATAATTTCTTTCTATTTTTAGTAGAGACGGGGTCTCACTCTTGCTCAGGCTGGTCTCGAACTCCTGACCTCGAGCGATCCACCCGCCTCGGCCTCCCAGAGTGCTAGGATTACAGGCGTGAGCCACCACGCCCGGCCCTGTATGGTGGTTTTTTTTTTCCCCACTTCTGCAGATATTTTCTCTGAGCGTTGGGGGAATGCTATATAATTCCTTAGGCCAACATTAATGCTATATTTATTAGTGCACTTTTTCTTTTCTCACACTAAAAAAAACCTAACATTTTATCTGTAAAAATGGAGAAGCGGCTTCATCCCTGGCAGACTCAGGACCACGGTCTAATTCAAAACAGGCACCAGCTCACTTCAAGCACCGAGCAAGCATGATTAACCCTTGTTTAAACATCTGCTTCTTTGCTTTCCGCTAATAGGGGCATTTAGCTTCCCCGACCAGCCACGCCTGCTGATGATCCAGTAAACTACCCAGAGAGAGAGTGTGAAATCCCCCACGTTGGAGTGTTGAATGCATGTGATTAAAACTTGAAATCACACTCCTCAGTGGCCTGTCTTTAATCCCAGTGCTGCATAAGTTCACAGTTGGTCTGTGAGCTTGTTCGTATGTGTCTCCTGCCTCGAGCCGTGCATGGCCCTCAGAGGTAGGTAAACAGTTAGAATTACAGGGCAGGCGGATGATCTTAATGCTCTTAAGTCCTCTCGTTGATAGATGGAAGGGGTCAGAGTTTGAGTCCAGATCTTTTGAAGTCGAGTTCTGCACTCTTTCTCCTACGACACGTTGCCTGTCACTAGTCCCCCGGTTTGCTGTTTGGGAAATACATCATGGAGGAAGGATTTCGGTTAAAAGCAACCGAAAACACAGTGACGGCGGCTCACGTAAAGAGCGGTTTATTCTTTTCACATCCAGTCCGGGCAGAGCTGGGTGCTGCTGATGTTGGTTTAGATTAAAGGCTCAACGTGATTCTAACTGATGTCTCTTTTCCTGCATGATCACAAGAGTTGTGGCAGCTTCAGATACCATGCCTGTAGTCAGGGCAAAAAGAAGACAAACATCGGAAAGGTGTTACCAGCATTTTTTCATTTACATCTTTTTGTCCAGAGCTTTGACGTACAAATGTCTTTCATTGAAAGAGATGCTGGAAAATTGTTTTGTTTGTTTTCCACCGTCTATACCAGAGGCAGGCAAAGGAGAACAGAGTTGAGATGGTTTAGTTTTGCAGGAGCCAAGCTGCAGTGTCTGCGTTAGAAACTGGAGACAGAGCTCAGATGCTGATTTGGGAGCTTTGATGAGTTAATACCTGCACAGCCATTTTGTTTTTAAGCTTGAGACACTTTTTCTAAACCCTTCATCTGTGGGTTGTTCCACCCGTGGACCATGAGTAATTACTGAAATTCTGTCTATCAATTAAAAAGGGGATTAGGAAAATTAACACAACCAGTAGCCGTGTTCCTCCGTGGTTGGGTGACTTCCTGTTCAATCTGCTATAGGTCGACCAGCCTGTCTTGTCCTCGGGCACTTACAGCTTTGACGTTGGCTTTTACACGGCATCAGAGAACTTGAGGCCCAAGAGATCGAACCAGGATCCAGTTGCGAAGGGTCGTATGTGGGTTATTTATTTTTTTTAAATACAGCAAGATGTGACTATGAAGAGTCATGATTGCTCTCTTTCTATACATTTATGTAAATCTTTGGGCTGTGCTATGAAACAGTGGTTGGCAAATTTTTTTCTGTCAAGTAGCACATAGTAACTATTTTAAGCTTTGTGTACATTATCACCTTTCTGTTGCAACTAATCAACTCTGCTATTAGGGAGCCACAATAGCCATGGACGATATAGAAATGAATGAGTGTGACTGTCATCCAACACAACTTTATTTACAAAAGCAGGTGGAGGGCTGGGTGTGACACGGGGGTCATAACTTGCCCACTCCTGCTGCAGAGAAGCTCTGGAATAATTATCACAATATCACATAATATTGTACAGTCTTTATTGTGTGCCAGACCCTGTTGTTCTAAGCCCGTTTCAAATACTATTCTCTTTAATTCTCATAATAATTCTCCGACATAGATGCTATTGATTCATTTCACATGTGAGAAAATAGAAAGCTTATATTTCTAGTTCAAGGCCCTCAACTAGTGTGATCCTGGTGGGTCTTCCAGCTCGGAGTCCGGACGGACTGTGTGCTCTCTTCTAAGATGGTTTTTGTAAGTATCTTTTCAGGAACATGAGACGGTTAATAGACTGCACCAGCGCGGGGCGACTATAATCCATGTGGTGTGTTTGTGTAGAATTTGCAGACACCTTGGTTGCAAATAAGTTGAGCCATCACTTGATGACATGCATTTCTCTAGGCAGAGACTCTTCCCACGAGGACCTGATTTAGCACACCCAGCATGCACAGCAAACACCAAACAGTGACCAGATGCATGAAAAGTGTGCAATAAAACATGCTCCGTTCTGCCTCTCCCCGCTCGCCAAAATGTCCTCAGACGTCAGCACTAAAGCATCCAATGATGCGGCTGTGTCCACTAGAGCTGCCTATTTGGAAGTGACCCTTAGGCTTGTGCACGATGAGCTTACTGAGGATGCCGAACAAGGGCTCCACGCAGCTGAAAATAGCAGGGGGGTCCCCAGGATGAGGCGGGGAGCGTTCGGATTGTTCCCAATCCGGCCGACTTCAGTGCAGCTACCTCTGCGCGCGTCGTTGAGATCTCTCTCATTACAATTTCAAAGGACGAGCTTGTTTGTTAATGCACATAAATTGCCTTCAATAGCCTTGGTGATGGAACACAGTAAATATTTCTCCGTGACACTAAAAATAGTTAAGAGCTCTAGAAAGCACTTCTCTTTCCTGTACTGCAAAGGCTTGTTTTCCCACGGCACGTAAGCCCGTGAACGTGGTCACTTATACACAGCCTCTCTGGTCGCCTCTTTTACTAGGGAGAGCTCTGGCAGGGCCTGGTCAAACCCCACTGGCCTTGGTGAGGCTGAGCCGGCCTGGGGAACTAATTGCCCCTCATGTGTGCAAGTGTGTGGGGGCTGGGGATGCCTTTGGGAAAAGCTACTGGATTGGGGACAGAAAGGGGCCTCCTGCAGCAGGCTGCCTTGTCACGTGTTGGGCTGCTGCACCTCTGCTCCTACAGCCAACAAGCGGCTCGCTCTTCCTGCACGTTTTCCAGGGCCTGCCATTCCCTGAGGGCTGCTCGTGCAAATTCCGTGTAGTGAAAGTCGTCCCTCTCCGTCTTATTTTTCGGGGAGCTCTCACCTTTGCGTGACTCCGTCGTAGCGTGAGAATAAAGGAAGGGTGCCCGGTACCCAGGGCCCCGGCAGTGTCTTCCTGTTACCGTGCTCTTGTTGGGGTCGGGGGAAGAATGGGGACTTGTGTGAAAAAGTTTCTATGCTTGTGGTTCCAAGTCTGATTGTCTATGATAGCACTGAAAAAAATAGCTTTTTTTCCCCCCCAATTCATATTAAAGACAAGTGGATTAAAAATGGAAAATAGGGGGGTGGGGGGCAAGGGCAATATACGTAACCTAAACTTCTGTACCCCCACAATATGCTGAAATAATAATAAAAAAACAAAATTAAAAAAAAAAAGAACAAAATCCATAGGGCGATCCCAGTTACGATAGCTGCAATAAATAAATAAATAAATAAAAATGGAAAATAAAGATCAACAGCCCAGGACAAAGTCCACAGATATTCAGAAGGGACAGCCTTCAGATCACTCCATAGCTCCAGAATTCTAGTGCGTTGCTATCTTTCCTAATATTTTCAGAAAAATAAAATAAGTTGTCCAGGAAGAATGAGGTTCGGTTGATTCTGCCATTTTGTTTTCTCATAGCCTCTCCCAAAGACTTTCATATTTTGGTAACCTCATGGAGAAAACGTAGGAGATATTGCTAATGTCTTTCCCTAACATTTGATGAAGTTTTCATTGTGTGGATAAATCTCCTTTTTGCGAGGCTGAAGCAGGGAGAGGGTTTCCAGGCTTGGCAGTTCTGAGGGTGGCTCTTGCCACTGTCATTGCCGTGTCCGCGGCCAGGGACTGCCCTCAACTTGGCTGCTTAGAGGGCAAAGTGGGCTCTTGCCAGGGGGCTGCTGTTTGGCCGGGCAGGAGGGAGAAGAGCTGCCAGCCTGTCGCCCCCTGGCAGAGAGCGGGTGGCCGCAAGGGACACAGGAGCTACACTGCCATTTCCGAGCAGACCCTTCTGGAAGCTCTTCCCTGGCGCCGAATCCGCAGGGATGAATAAAATGGCACAGACTTTCAAATCTTTTGTAAAAACAAGCCTACTCTCCATACCTTCACCAATAAGATAAATTTATTGCTCTGATTGCTAAGGAAAAGACATCCACGTAATTATTTTTTTATTTTCCGGTAAATGTTGAAAACACTCTACGGTGTGTTTTTAGTTGCTAAACTTTGTATAATGTTACATGAAGGACTTAGTAAGTAGCTCGCTGAAAATGGGTTCCTCTGGCACGATTGAGAGGAATGCAAATGAGGATGCCCCTTGGAAAGGGGAAAGGACGGGGCATGTTGGGTCCTAGTGCGCAGGGTGACGTGTTTACCTGGCAATTCGGTTAAGAGCGTGTGAGCTAAAGTCTTCCTTCATCCCATATGTTATAAGTGAAGTATCCCAAGAATGGAAAAATAAGCACCACATATACTCACCAGCAAACTGGTTTCCCTGAGTGCACATTTGGGAATAACACCAATTGGGTATCAGACAGAGGTTGGGGCTGGGTGGAAGGGATGGGTGTATACCTACTTGATGAGTGCGATGCACACTGCCTGGGGAATGGACACGCTTGAAGTTCTGACTGGGGGCGATGGGGTGGGGGGAGGGGAGGGGTGCACACCTACATGATGAGTGTGATGTGCACTGTCTAGGGAATGGACACAACTGAAGCTCAGACTCGGGGGGATGGGGAGGCATGGGCAATGTATATAGCCTGATCTTTTGTACCCCCATAATGAGCTGAAAAACAAACAAACAAACAAACAAAAATATGGTTACAATGTTGCTCTTTCTAACTTCATCTAAACAGAGTGGTTAAGGAGCAGGTCAGGGAAACACTAGCCAAAAGGTAACGTTTGCTCTCGGTAAAGAAGAACAGAATCCACGGGAGAGTGGGAGGGGGTAGCAGAGGAAAGGTGCTAAGTGTGGCACTGGGCACAGCCAGGCCCAGAGACATGGGAACAATGTCGCGAGGCGGCTCAGTGCAGAGGCCTTTGGTTGACGTTGGAAAGAACAGTCTCAGGAAGGCGGGTAAAGGACTGGGGGAGTTTTAAGTGAGCGGAAAAATGCGTTTGTGGTGAAGAAGTAGAGATGGTGCCCGTGGATTATTCTGTCTAGGGGTTGGTCAGAAGAAGAGGGGCGAGCTAGAGAATTGGCTAGAGGGAGACACTGAAGGAAGGAAGGAATTTTCTCATTAATTAGAAAGCAATGAGAAAATCTATAGGTTGAGAGGAAGGAGCTATTGAAAACGAAGGTTGAAATGCAGGAAGAAAATGCATGGGGAAGCCCTAAAGAATATGGAAACAGATAAAACTGACGCTCAGGAAGGGAATGTTCTCAGTGGTGACAGGGATGAGGTTGGAAGAAGCAGAAGTATGGGTAAATTTGGCAATGATGAAGAGGAGGAGGAAGTTGGGGAGATTCATGCCGGATCACCTCTTTTTTTCTGTGATGTCAGAGGCAGCCTCATCTCCTGAGAGCAACAAAGAGGGGTTGGAATAAGGGATTCTAAGAGATGAAATATTGAAATAGCCCCTTTGTGAAATGCAAGAGAAAGTTCACCAGCTCGGGCCAAGGAATTGCTGGCTGGTCTAGCGGAGCTTGGAAACCACAAACCTTTAGTGTGGTTCCACTTGATGTGATAGTGTCAGCTTTTGCAAAGATGATCCATGGTCTGGGTAGAGTAACATAGAAAGCAGATGGAGTATATGGGTGAATGAATTTGAAAAACAGGTGCAAGAAAAATGTTAAGTGGTTGAAGAAGGAGTTAAAGACTCCAGCCTGTGAGGAGACGGAAGAAGGAAATGACGCTGGGAGAAGAAAAGTGAGAAAGGAAGCCGTTTGAAATCTGAATGAAATCTAAACGCAAAGCATTCAGAGTTAGGGATTTGAGAGCTGCTGGGATAGCATTTTGTGGTCACTAAAATTTTGGAGCCAGACGTGGTAGCTCATGCCTGCATGTAGTCCCAGCTACTCAGGAGGCTGAGCTGGGAGGACTGTTTGGGCCCAGGAGTTTGAGGCTGCAGTGAGCTCTGATGGCACCACTGCACTCCAGCCAGGGAGACAGAGAAAGGCCCTATTTTGGGAGGGGAGGGGGGCAGGGAAAGGAAGTAAAATTTTGGAGTTTAAGAGTTTGGAGATGGAGCAGGACCAGGTGCAGAAAAGATCATGGTCAAGAGAAGGGATTATTCCAGAAAAATGTGGTTAAAAAGTCATGCAAGTTTTTTTTTTTTTTTTTTTTTTAAAGACAAATGCCATTTTTATTAAAATTATGATTTACTATGAAAAATAAGATGAAATCTCTGTGAGGAGTGACCAGCCAGGGCTGGGTTGCAGATTTGTTTTAATGATGGTTAATTATGAAAAAATGTACCCATAGGAAAGAGTGTTTGCTTATTCATTCATTCATTTATTTTTGTGCATGCTCACTTAAATAAATGGAATGGACAGCCTGGGTTTTTTCATTTTTAATGTCAAATCTCTAGGAGCTGGAGAAAAAGCAACACAGATGTGACAACTACTCTAAGTAATGACTTCTCCCTCGATGCCACCAAATTGCAAATGAGTCATGATGGTCTCATGATTATTCTTTTAATAAAAACATGACATTAAGATATTCCTGGCAACAAAGTCAACTTGCATTTGCTGATTCACTAGGCCTTTCGTTAACCTTTCCATGCATGTCATAGGATCCATTTTCTGTTCATCAAAGCTTTATATTTCAATCCTTCACAAATGTCATAAATGGGAGGGGTTGTGTGTGTGTGTGTGTGTGTATGTGTATCAAATGAGCTTAGAGAGTTTTCCTTTCCCACACAGAGGGAAGAGAGTGGGAGTCTCTATCTTCTAGTTCTATAAGGACCAAAGCTACTAAAAGCAAGATTGATGATTGGAACAAATAGACATCTTCCATCACAATTGTCGAGGAAAGGTTTAAAATCTCCATAAAGTTTTCTCAGTGAAATTCTGTTACCTGACTAGCTTAGATTTAGTTTTTGTCTTAGTCCATTTTGTGATGCTATAATAGAATACCTGAGATGGGTCATTTATGAAGAACAGAAGTTTATTTCTCACAGCTCTGGAGGCTAAGAAGTCCAAGATCAGGGTGCCAGCAGGTTAGGGCCTGGTCTCTCTGCTTCCAAGATGGCGCCTTGAATGTCACATCCTCCAGAGGGGAGGAAAGGAACACCATGTCCTTGCATGGCAGGAGAGGGGGATCCTACTCCTGCAATCCCTTTTTATAGTGTCATTAATCCATTAATGAAGGCAGAGCTCTCATGACTTCAACGCCTGCCTTTGGATCCCACCTCCCTACACTGTTGTGTTGGGGACCGAGTTTCCAACGTATGAATTTTGGCGGACACATTCAAACTATAGCAGCCTTTATGTTTTTCCTTATTTCCTATTTGCTTGCTTTGAGAGCAAAGTTGATAGAGACATAGAAAAGAGGTAAGACAACTTAACAAAATATGGAAGTTAAAAAAGTCTATAAGGCTGATCTATTTGGTTTCTAAGGCTCAATTCTTCCACTTTTAAGTGATTTGTTAAGCATATCAGGTCTTAGGCTGTGTGTGCCCTGGGAATTGCCCATCCAGAGCATTACCGATTATTTACAGTATAGTTTTATTTCCTCATGGCTGTGTCTTAAACTGATGCCTAGGAAAAGCCACAGCAAATTGACCAGAGCATGGCTTGTATTGGCTGGTGAGGAATTGAGCCTGCCAGGGTGCTATGAAACACGTGTTTTTCCAACTTGGCTTAAAAGAGATGGAAAATAGCCTGCTATTGTTTTCTTCTGCCTGGTTTCGTGTTCTACGTTGCCAATGGTGCTGCTGTCAGAAAGTTAATCGTGCTGGTCTAGATCAAAGAGTTTGGTCAACAGTGTGCACAGAATAAACACTGGAAAGCCACTGGCGCGTGATTGGACGGAGCTGGCCGTGGGTTGGGGCAGCGAGCAAGCTTGTGCGACTGGCCGGGGGCTGCCAAGGGGGCAGGGTGGCCCGGCACGGTCCCTGCAAGCTGTGTGGAGCTCTCCTCCTTCCGCCTCCCCTGGGTGTCTTGGGAGCTGGAATCTTTTCCAGTGGATTCATCTTCCATATGGCCGTTGCCATGGTCTGAATGTTTGTTTCCTCCCCAAATTCTGTGTTGGAATCTTAAGCACCAAGGTGATGGTATTGGAGGGTGAGGCCTTTGGGAGGGGATTCCACCCCCATGAATGGGAGCTGTGCTTTTATACAGGGGACCCTGGAGAGCTTGCTAGTCCTACCAAGTGAGGACAGAGTGAGACGGTGTCATCTGTGAACCAGGAGATGGGCCCTGTCCAGACACTAAATCTGCCTGTGCCTTGGTTTTAGACCTCACAGTATCCAGAACCGTGAGAAATAAATTTCTGTTGTGTGTACGGTGCCCAGTTTATGGTACTTTGTTATAGCAGGCTGGACAGAGTAAGACAGCTGTACCCTGCAGTTGGCTGCTGCTACTCTCACCCCAGCCCAGACCACGGTTCAGTATCAAAGCATTTGGATCTGGTCTCAGCCAACAACATGGATTCTCTAACCTCCAGTACCTGATCTCATCTGGTCCGATCCCTGTCAAAATGATGGTTGCAAGAACTAATCATGAAGGGGCGTTTGCAGGTGTTATAGTCTGTGCACTCTTCCAGATATAAGAACTTTTTTCCTTGGATTAAGAAGACCATCAGAGAACTGTCTCTCTCGATCCTTATCAAAGTGCTGTAGCTGAATTGCACCTTAGAATTTGAACTGCTCTTGGTTCATAGTGCAGGTTTTCCTAATCCACAGCTGAGCATCCTTTGTGAGTGATCTGACTACGGAATGTGTTTGAGGACCTTGCCTACCACACGCTGCAATGACCCCTTCGTGAGATCCCACAACACACATTGCTCTGGTGTCTAAGTACCCAGAAAAACCGTGTTACTGCTGGGAGGTTGGTTTGTCTTCCTCTTACGGACGTGAGGCATCTTGTAGCATTGTGTCTTTCCCTCTTTGCTTTAGCCATCAGGAAGTTAGAGCTAGATTTAAGACCTAGCTCTAAAAAGTATAATGCTAATTTACCCTTTATTCTGTCCCCATCCTCTTTAACTTTTACACCATCCCCTTTAAGGATTATATACCCTTTTGTGATCCGTGTATTAAGAACTAAATAAAAGTCTCTCTAATGCAAAGGAATTATAATACAAAGTCTCAAGGCTTTGCAAGCTAGATAGTGAAAATGCAGCTACTGATGCTCAAAGGAAATGAAAGTCATGAGCTCAGGGCTGGGGAGCCCCTGAGTGGAACTGGCTTAAAAGTACATGTACATGGCAAAAATGTCAGCTGTGCAGCTTTGTGGCATTTATTTTAAGCCAAAAAGACATGGCTAGAATCAGCGTTCCCTGGGGGGCATGCTATAGAACGTTAGTGCTTTGTGAAGGATTCTATGGTCAAATACATTGGGGACATTCAAGGAGTGTGTGTAGCTTTTTTCAGACCTGAATGCAGGATTTCTAGAAGTTCTTAGCATGCATTAATCGTGACTCTGCAGGAGGCAGACTCTGTGGGGCAGGGTTTCCAAATTTATGTGACCATTTCTATCTCACGGAGCATTTCCAAGAGCTCATTTTCTTTGAGAAATGCTGACTAATGCCATTATAATTATCGTTACTAGAAAGGTCTCTCTGTTTCCTCTTCAAAAATATACAAGACAAAGGCTTAGGTATTTATGGCTAGTCTTCTTAATTTTTTATTTTAAAATTTAAAGTGACAATGCACTAGGAACAAAAGCAATAAAAATCTTTAGAAGCCACGTGTGGTGTCTGGTGGATTTATTTAATGGAGTCTTTTATACATAGATTATTTCTTCTTGATGTAATGGTTAAAGTTCTTAACTGTAGGATAACGTGATGTTGAGGAGGGATCCTTGCCCACATGCTGATTTGATGACAGTCGCACTTTGGGAAGGCGCGATAGTAAAGTGATTGGAATCCGAAATCAGACGTGACTTCAGTTTATGGCTCTGTCACTTACTCGATTTGTGATTTAATGGATATGTGACCACCTACCAGATATATGATCTTGGGAAAGTTTCTTAAATTCCGTAAGCCTTAGTTTCCTTTTCTGTAACTTGGGGAATACAATATACCTAACGCATAGAGTTGTGGGGATTAAATGAATTTATATATACACCTGTCATCTATAGGAGCGTGTGTGTATATCTATGTGTATACTGCTTGGCACAGTGAGTGACTTTCATATAGTAAGTACCCGATAAATTGTAACTATTGTAATTTTTGTTTATTCAGCAAACATTTATTGAGCAGCTGCTAGGCCAAGGGTTCTGTGCTGTATGTGCAGATGTGAATAAGAAGGAGTCATTGTCTTGTCCTCGGAGAGTATGTAGTCAAGTGGACAAATAACAGACGGTTACGTAAATGTATAAAGTGGAGTATTTATGGATCAGTAATAAATATAAGTGCACAAATAGTGCAGTCACGGAAGAGAGGATTGTTAGTTTTGGGGGGACCAGGTGGGGAGGTGGCTTGCATGAGGATGCACAGGGGATGCTACGTTGGAGATAAGTTTGAAAAGGCGATTTAGGTGTTTTCCCAGGGAGAGGGCAGTGAGGCCAGGGGTGCTGGCGAGAGATTCATGAGCATGAACAAAAAGGCAGAATACATTCAGCAAGCTGCAGGCAGCTCAGAAGAGCCGCAGATGGCACATGTGGTCAGAGGTGTGATGAGAACAAGGGGGCAGAGGCTGGCAGTGGCTAGATCACGGAGGGTCTCAAATCCCAAAGTGAAGCGTTTGCACATTATACGCTAAGTGGTGGAGAGCCACTGAGGGCTGCAAGCGGTGGAGTGACCACATCAGTACTTCGCCAAGTGTGGCCCGAGTGCTTGCTGTGTTAGTGGCACCTCTTGTTACCAAAAAGGAAAACAAACCACCTCATACTCTTCCTATATTCCCTGTCTTAATGCATCATACCACATTCAGTGCAACAGGGAACATGTTTATCTGGTATTAAGCTGCGTGTGGCGGTGGGAAGGGGGAGGCTGAGACAGAGAGAGAGGCCTCCGGAATACACTCCTGGAGAGGAACAAAGGTGTCCTGGAAGAGCTGGCAGAGGGAGTTGACAAGAAACTCACCATTTTTTTCTTAAAAGTCCGTCCCATCCTTTTAGCATCCCCTGTGAGTTGTAAGGGTATATTGATGTTGAGGAGAACTTTTTATTGAGCATATAGGCAGTACCACAAGGTTATTATTGAGTTATGGGATCATGCTTCAAAGACTTATCACTGAGAACAAATTATTTTTAAAGGGCTGTCCTTGCCTAATTCCAACAATGTTATCTATCTCATCATCCAGCTATTTATACGCTATGTAAACGACGTGAACATCTAGTAACGGTGCAGTCCATGCGAGACACCCTCATTACAGCAGGAGCAGAGAAGAATCCAACCATGTTATTATTTTGGTTGAGTTTCTCACATCCCTTAGTTAAATGCGTGAGCAGACCATGCTGTGCTGTCTTGAATTGGCTATTAATCAGTAAAATATATAAAGAGATGCACTTTCTTTTCTTTTTTTTTTGAGACAGAGTCTCACTCTGTTGCCCAGGCTAGAGTGAGTGCCGTGGCGTCAGCCTTGCTCACAGCAACCTCAAACTCCTGAGCTCAAGGGATCCTCCTGTCTCAGCCTCCCGAGTAGTTGGGACTACAGGCATGCGCCACCATGCCCGGCTAATTTTTTCTATATATATTTTTAGCTGTCCATATAATTTCTTTCTATTTTTAGTAGAGATGGGGTCTCGCTCTTGCTCAGGCTGGTCTCGAACTCCTGAGCTCAAACGATCCGCCCACCTCGGCCTCCCGGAGTGCTAAGATTACAGGTGTGAGCCACCGCGCCCGGCCAAGAGATGCACTTTCAAATGATGTTATTATGTCTCAAGTGGCACTATAATATTAAACATTAACACATACTGGATTCTTGCATAATGCCATATATTTTGCTGCAAGCTTTCCTAGTATAATCTCATTTAAACTTCATACTAATTCTGGGAGGTGGGAAACATTTAAGTCTTATTTTGTAGATGAAGAAATTGAGGCTTAAAAACAGGTACTTTGCTTCACCTTTAGCTTGCCACTCAAAGGAGAAGAGGTAGATAGAGTTCAGAGGGACTGATACTTAGTTAGCTTAGAGTTCTCCATTTTAATGGCAGTTTTACAACTTTTCCAATTTTAAAACTTTACAGCATTGAATAACTTAGCTAGGGAAGGTAAAAGTCTAGGCCACTATGCTCATGATGGACAAATGCGTTCCCATGGCCCTCTGTCCCCATTGCAGACATTGATAATCGATGGTGGCATACTTTCCTCGAGAACACACTCCTGGAGAGGTTTGAAGGTGCCAAGGAAGACCTGGCAGAAGGAGTTGACAAGAAATTCACTATTTTTTCTTAAAAGGAAGTCCCAGACTTGGTCTCAAAGACTTTCATGAGAGAGTGCTCCAGGCAGTCACTACCAATTGAGTTACCATTCTGAGGGTACCTACCTAATTATTTTGTAACCAGCATCTAGTGGACAAGAGTGTCAGTTCAAATCCTCCGAGAAGCAGCGAAGACGGGATACGACCTACAGGAGCTAGCTTGGGGGAAATGCCTGTGAAAATAAAGGGGAGGAGAGCAGGTGCAGGCAGGGAGAGTCTTCAGGCCACAATGCGGGTTCGACACCTGGGAAAGGAGAGCGGGAAGGAAGGGAGGGGTAGGTAGACACGGTCTGTAGCTCAGTTCTGGGAAAGATTCCTCAAGGATGGTGGGTTTCCTGAGCAAAGGTGTCTCCAGAGAGAATCCCACAGGGCAGGAGTGGCCTGGCTGTCACGCGTGCCCCTTCACCACGCTCAGGCCCTGGCTACGAGTGGCCTGGGGGACGCATGGCCCTGCAGGGGTGGATCCACAGGGTGGCAGCTGGAACCGCAGGCTGATAGGTTCCCCACAGTAGGTTCTGTTGGAGAGGATCTGTGTGTGCACTTCCGAGGCAGCCGTGAGCATCCCTGGGCATGTCTTAGCCCATCCTCTGTAGACCAGCTGTGAACTCTGACCTGTGGCCAGAGCTGGCCATTCACAGAGCCACGGAAAGGTCCTCAGCACCTGGAAGGTCACGACTCCGTCTCTCTTCCTGGAGTTGTCACTCGGCTTCCTGAGTTGTTGGTGGAGCCCCTGGTCCCCTCCCTGTCAAACCCCGAGGAAGAGGAGGCTGTAGCAGCCGGTCTTTTTTATTTGCCAGCTGATCCCTGCTCTTATCACTCGGAAACTATGTTTCACTTTCACTTAACAAAAGCTATCTTCCTTGTTAACAAGGATTGTGAATAATAGAATATGATCTGGAAAATATTATAAAACATTGGTATCTACAAGGAATATATTTAATATGTTCTAATAACCCTGAAATTATAAATATAGAATTGTTTATACAGCTGATTGGCTGTCTCCCAAATCATATCCTCACTGAAAGATACATGCATTTATCTTTTTCATGGGATAGACAATATTTTTTTTTCTTAACAACAAAAAAAGACAAAGATTTTGCCACCTCAAGAGTTATTAACAGTAAGTAGCGACTCAGCAAAGCTAAGTAGCTAAGGTTATTCACCAGCTGAGTTCCTCCTGCATGTAGCTCTTGGCACACGTGTGATTCAAGGTGTGCTTGGGTAAGATGACATATGTCACACATTGTAATGATGACAACAATCACAGCTGTTAACTACCGTCTGGTTATTTCTCCATGAGTGCCGGGGCGCTGTGTCCGAAATACATTATTACAAGTTTTTACAGCAACCTTGTGGGATCGGGGATGCTATCTCCTTTTAGAGAAAAAAATAGTGGGGGTGGGGCAGATTAGAGAGGTAATGACGTTGCCAAAGTCAGTCAGCAAGTGACAGAAGTAGGCTTCAAAGCCACATACCCTTTGGCTCCAAATCCTAAGCTTTTAATGACTATTTGGGGTTACTCAGAAAGAGTCAGAAGCTGTAGGTCAACTGAATTTACACCTGGGGTCTGTTGTATAAAACACTGCACCCCTCAAATTTGAAGCATAAGATTTGTCTCTGGGATGGACACAGATATAATTAGATTCGTGCACTATACGTACAGTTAGCAAGGCAGCCCTCATCTAAATACTGCAACTGTGCTCCACACCTTAAGACGAGCCTCAGAAAAAATAGCGAAGGGACTTTTCTAATGCACATTAGAAATAGAGAACAATGTCTCTGTTTATCTCTTGTCAAAGGTATCTTGAGGCCAAGGATACGTTCCAAGTTGCAGGCGGACAGCGGCCGGGTCTAGCTCACCCCAGCGCCCAGGCACCGTGCGGGGGACACACAGGCAGCCCCACACAGACATCGCGTGGAGGATCGCTGGCCCAGCGCTACTGGGAAAATGCGATATTCATTTAATAGGAGATCACAGGCAAGCAAAGAATATTACAAGTTCCCTTAAATTAAGATGGAAAAAAAATCTAGAATATTATGGGCCTTCGGTTTGTTCTTCTTTGGGATTGAGGGTGGTTTCTTGTGGGTCTGATTTTCCTAAAGACACACACAAAAAGGCAGTTGGCTTAGCCACTGGGAAGAGAAAATGAAAAGGAACATTTGACTGCTATTTTTTTTTTTTTTAAGCTTTATTACAAGGCCTGGAAAAATGTGTGTGGCAGATCAGAACAGCCAGGTGCTTGGATGATGGCCCTCTATGGCCAGCTGGCGGAGGTCGGTCGGCCGGCCGTTGGAGTAGATGGGAAAAACATCTGAAAAATGAAAAATTAGCCTCCAAGAGGGCCCAGGAAAGCACCCAGGGTGTGGGCGGCTATGGACAGACCATAAATTTATACAAATGAAGAAAGAATTAGAAAAGCACATTTTATTTTATTTTATTTTATTTTTTGAGACAGAGTCTCACTTTGTTGCCCAGGCTAGAGTGAGTGCCGTGGCGTCAGCTTAGCTCACAGCAACCTTAGACTCCTCGGCTTAAGTGATCCTCCTGCCTCAGCCTCCCGAGTAGCTGGGACTACAGGCATGCGCCACCATGCCCGGCTAATTTTTTCTATATAGATTTTTAGTTGTCCATATAATTTCTTTCTATTTTTAGTAGAGATGGGGTCTCGCTCTTGCTCAGGCTGGTCTCGAACTCCTGACCTCGAGCGATCCACCCGCCTCGGCCTCCCAGAGTGCTAGGATTACAAGCGTGAGCCACCGCGCCAGGCCTGGAAAAGCACATTTTAGAAGTTGCCAGGGTCTAGTCAAAGGTCTCTTCAGTCAGCAGTGGCCGACGTCCGTCTGGGGACCCAGCTGATCCTTCAGGCGTTGGTGGGTGAGAAGACACGCTCAGCATTAAAGAGGTGGAGGAACATTCTGGAATGCCTGCTCTGATAGCGCTGAGCACTTCCCGACAGTGAGACATTGGGCTCAGGGCTCTAAAGGACGAGGCAGGTGACTCCAGGTTGAATCAGGGAACGGAAACTGCTAACATTTGGACAAATACAACATAGTGACCTCATGGGAAGGTAAGCCAAAAATACACGTCTTGGCTTCTGAACTTCCCGTCCAGTAAAGGTATGTGAGAATCACTAGGACTGTGTTTATAAGGGGGACATTCAGAGTGGCCCTGCTTTCCCCTCACTTGTCACCCCTCCACTCCTCTCTGACCCCATTTGTATTTCCAAGCCAACAACATACTCTAAATAACGACAATAACAACATTATTTGACATTCACTATATATAGGTACTGTTCTAAGTGTTTTATATATATTAACTTGTTTATCCTCACAGTAGTTCCCTCTGGTGACACTACTGTTATCAAAATTTTACAGATAAGGAAACTTAGTCAGGGATAGGGAACACACACACACACACACACACACCACAAACAACAACAAAATACTCAGCACCTGACACCTTAGAGGGGAACCAAATCCAGTCCCACCTTTGACAACATAATGCTGCTGGTTACAACAGCCAAGAGCTGGAGACCAAAGGTAGAAAAGGCAGAAGAAATGGGGCAAAAACTAGACTAAAGGAAGAGCTTTTTAAAGGAGATTAAGAAAGGCTGATCTTAAAAGAAGACAAGTAAGCAATGGGCCTAAAGTCTCTAAAATTAGAGCAATATTTACCGATTAAAGGGACTTCAGAGCTGCGGCCCTGTCTAACCCTTGAGAGTAAAACACATTTGCGCCGTATTCTCAAATCAGCCTCGTTACTGTACACCTCGAAAAAGCCCTGGGAATAGCAGGAAAGGAAAGAGGGGGGAGAGACGGATGAGGAGGCGCAGGAGGACGCGGAAAGGTGCTGGGACTGTGTGCTGAGGGCCATCTGTCACGGTCCACGAGCCCTCAGGGCTTCGGCTCCCAAACCGCCTTCCGTGGGGTCCCCGAGGGAGAAGTAACCAGGCTCCCAGTCCGGGCACAGCAGGCTGTTGTCACATGGGTGTTCTAACTGAGACCCGTCTTCTGTGAGAAGCTGGTTTTCACTGGCGCATACGCAGGCTGGGTGGGCCACTAGAGGTCCAAGGCCACTCCCAGCCCATCCCTGTCCCTGTCCCTGCCTGGCTCCGTCGCTGCCTTTGACGCAGGTGCCCGTCACCCCGAGCCCTGTGGACTGGAGCCCACGCTCCCGGCAAAGACTCTCCCTGATTTACTGTCCCCAACCCGGTCACAGCATCTCAGCTCATAAGATGCCCGAGGTTGCTCATTACCTGAGCGCCTCACGCAGCCAGTTCGGAAGGTGCTGTTGTCTCCCCTAATTTCCTCTCCACGCTGGTGCGACTCTGAGCCTGCCCAGACCTCCTGCTCTGCCCTTACCTACTGCAGGAAGGAGACAAATCCTTCCCTGCTGGTTTTCCTGCACGTGAAGGCTTCCGTCTCTTTTGTCAGGCGCCACTGAATCCCCTAAACCATCGTGTTTCGGGCGTGGGCTGGGCACAGACAATAAACTTCCCGAGAGGAGAGACAGGCAGAAACACCTCTCCCGGGTGGAAATCGGAGCAGGCAGAAGTGTGGGCGCGCACAGACCACCTTGATTGCCGGCGACCTCTGTCTCGTGCATTCATCAGATGAATCCTTAGGATGAACTGGTGACCGGCCTCTGCTTGGGCTTCCCTCTCTGTGGCTCGGTGGATTGTGAGACACAGCGACATCTCCGTTGTTCAGTCGAGCAGTGCTTCTCAACGCTGGCTGCCCGTTGTCATCATCTGGGGGTGGCTTGAGAGCGTCCGGCGTGTGGGTTCCTCCCCCCCGAGAGTCAGGCCCAGCGGGTCTGGGGGTGGCCTGCGCCGCAGGACGTGCAGAAGCTCCTCGGTGAGTCGAGTCTGCAGACAAGGCTGAGCACCTGAGGTTCAGGGTGACGTCCGAATGAGGGACTTGGGAGGATTCCTGCGGCTCCTGGCCCAGATGAAAGGACACGTGACAGTGACACCATTAGTGGAAAGGAGGAGAGGACACTGCAAATAAACATCCAAATGCAGGTCTTTCTGTTGACAAAACAGCAGCACGGATGGCGAGGACCCAGTGGAAGAGGCGCCCGAAAACACTTGATCTCTTCCAAGTTTTACACTTGTCGCTCATCTCTTTGCATCCGGGAACATCATGGTCCCTTCTCTTAAACCCCCCATACTCCGTGACGCCCAGGAGGCCGCAGGCCTGGGCGCAGTTGTGTCAGCAGTAGGTCCCCTGGGTCTCCCTGGAATTCAAGCCACAGAATGAATGATCTCTACAAACAAAGCCCCGCCACTCTCTCTGGTGCTCGTCAAGTAGACACCAAAGCCAGCGTTTACATCTGTCACCTCCCTGTCTCGGGGTGAATAGACTATGAAGCCAGAAAATGATGCCCCTGGGGCTTTAGAAAAGAGAATG
Organism: Eulemur rufifrons; assembly: GCF_041146395.1. NCBI lineage: Eukaryota > Metazoa > Chordata > Mammalia > Primates > Lemuridae > Eulemur > Eulemur rufifrons. The sequence continues at coordinate 13,859,039 of NC_090995.1, forward strand.
TCAGTCACGTTCCCATTGTCTTTCTGCCTCTCGGGACACTCCGGCCACTGTCAAAACATGACTTGATTTTAGCAAAGGAATTCCCTTCCTCGTAAATCTATCAAACACTGTCAGCGGTGACACAGCCTCTGCGGAGCGCTTGCTGTGTCCTAGGCATTTTACCAAGGCTTTATATGGTTATCTCATTTAATCCTCTTATCAACCATAGGCAATTGTTGCTGTTTTCCTTATCTTACAGGTGAAGACATTGAGGCTTTGTGTGGGGCTGTGATGTGGTTACTATCTTCCTGTTGGTGGAGCAGTGCTTTAAACCTAGATCTGTCACTTCAAAGTACAGGCTCTTACCTCTGAGTTACTGCCCTTGCTTTGTAGACCCCCCAGGATAAAATAATTCAATTTTGTTTGCTTTTCAGTCCCTTGATTTATCCCTCCCTAGGATCTGAACTTAGTCCTTGTAATGATGAGTGGCTTTTTTTTTTTTATTGTTGACTTATTTAAAAATGAGTCTTTCTCTAAGGGTTTGCCAGTGCATATGTGACCCCTAAACAACAGCTGACTTTATAACGGGGGACTGAGATGTTTCTTTATGCCATCTAATTCATCCCAAGAAGGAAGCGATGACAACAGAAACTGATGCAATAGATAGTGTCTGAATATGTCCACGTGTTGACTCACACACTAGTGCTTCTATTTTGTCAACACCAAAGACGACAGTGAATACTTTACAAAATTCCTTTTTTTGTTTTAGCTAGCGGTGGTTGTAACATTTTGCTCAATCTGCCAGAGATGCTTGAAAATCTTCCCAAAGCTGTCGTGAGCAAGCAGCGTAACACGGGGCCGGGTTTCCCCACCTATCGGTACCTGGATGTATCGTATGAAGACAGGAGGCGGGGTCGTGTGTGCACTTTTCTAACACTGACTGTGTAGCTACAGAGCAAATGAACGGTTACAGAGGACAGGAGGACAGTAAGTGAACATTCTGTCAATCTGCATTTGAAGGGCCGGGCGCGGTGGCTCACGCCTGTCATCCTAGCACTCTGGGAGGCCGAGGCGGGTGGATCGTTTGAACTCAGGAGTTCGAGACCCGCCTGAGCAAGAGCGAGACCCCATCTCTACTAAAAATAGAAAGAAATTAGCTGGATAAAAATATATATAGAAAAAATTAGCCGGGCATGGTGGCACATGCCTGTAGTCCCCGCTACTCGGGAGGCTGAGGCAGGAGGATCGCTTAAGCCCAGGAGTTTGAGGTTGCTGTGAGCTAGGCTGACGCCACGGCACTCTAGCCCGGGCAACAGAGCGAGACTCTGTCTCAAAAAAAAAAAAAAAAAAAAGTAGATTGAATGTGTGTATATAGAGAGGTCCCCTGGTCCCTGTCTCCATGAATCCTGTCCTGCACGTGTGGGGGGATGCTCCAGCCTGTGACAAGTCCTGTCGTGTTCGCGTGTGCTGAGTGACTGGCTTGAGCTTCACCGCTGTCTGCGCTTGTCCTGCTCCTCGGAGGGTCCACGCGGGAGGCTCTTCTCCGGCAGGGATATTTATCTGGTCCTGGTAGAAGGATCAGGGGTGTTTGCTTGGGGCTCTGTGCTTGAACTCCGTGTCAGTGGGTGAAGACCATCTGTGTGGATTTATGGCATCTCTCAACACCTCTAAAATCTGCTGCACCTTCTCGGTCTTCTGAGACTAGGAAGCCTAGAATGAATAAATCATAAAGATAGGTTTATTTCCTTTTAAAGCTCTTTCCCCTCGGAGGCCGATACTGCATTTTCACCTCTCCGAATAAAGCATGTAGCAACGCGTCTTTTATGATACCAGGTCCCCTGACTTCTGGGCCCAAGGACCGAATGGAGTTGGGGGGCGACGGGAAGAGGATCTGCTCCTTCCCCTTGTGGGCAGAGCAGCCTGTGCGTTCACCGTCCTTGAACTTGGGCAGGATGCGTGTGGCAGAAGGTTAGGATGTCCTTTGACGGTGGGACCCGGTTTTGTTTCCTTGTGATGATATGTCATTTACAATCATTGTATATGTATAATTACATAAAGTTGTGCTATAATATAAATTATAACTAAAATGAATTTTGGAAATAATGCAAAGGTATGTGCAAAACCTAGAGAGAGGCTGGAGGGGCCAGAAAAACACTGGGATTCCCAGGGGCACCACCTGGTTCTCTCTCCTTCCAGGAGTGCAGTCTAGCAGGCTTGCACCCCGTCACCCCCTCGAATTAGGGGTGGCCTTGTGACTGTCTCGGCCCCTGAAGCTTGCGTGGAGGGGGACGGCTGTCTCTGTGCTCTGCAACACTGTCCTGCTAGCGTGGGGAAGGGCCGCCCCGTCAGCCTGCGGCCCTGACGGAACCTCCCGAGTGACCCACTTGGGCTCGTAGGGAGAGCAAGAAATAATCTTTTGTTACTGGAAGCTGCGAAATTTGGGGATCATCTGGATTAGCAACATAGTCTGATTGAAAATCACCACGGTAAAACTCCCATAGTAACATGTAATAGAAATATTAACTATGACAAAGGAAATTGCTCGAGAGGAAAGGACTGGGAGATTCCTTATTTGTTTTAACTTTAAGAACTAAGGAAGCCGATGAATGTGGGAAAGGATCGAAAAGTTGTTAACATGCCCAGGCCAAGCTCGATAAAGCCTCTGTTTTTCATTTCATTTTATTTTATTTTTTTTAAAATTATAGTAAATTATGTAACCTAAATGTTATCATTTTAACTGCATTTTTAAGCACACAATTCAGCGGCGTTAAATACATTCACAGTGTTGCACGACCGTCACCACCAACCGTCTCCGTAAACTTTTCAGTCTCCCTACGTGCATCAGACAGTAACCCCCAGTCCCTCTCCCAGCCCAACCGCAGCCCTGGCCAATCTACTTCCCGTCTCTCTGAGTCTGACCACCCTAAGTATCTCAGATAATTGGACTCGGACAATATTTGTTCTTTTGCATCTGGCTTATTTAAATCCTTTTTTTTTTTTTTTCCCGTAAGAAGATTGGATTCTAGTTTTGTTCTGGCAACACTGTATCCATCTAGCTACTTCTCAGACAGTCTTTGCTCGAAGAAGAGAGAGGGGTGACAAGAACCTGTCACAAGACGGACACTGGCCGTGGGTCGAGGTCGCTGCGTGCTCCCGGGCCAGAGGTCAGCAGCCTTTCCAGACGGAGATGCCGGAGTTCCGAGCCCTGTGCCTCCCGAGGATCAGGGTTAGGGGCTCTCTCAAACCCAGAGGGGCCCGGGTCTGCCCCCTGCCGCTCCGGGGAAGGCAGGTTGCCGCATTCTGCAAATCGAGGGAGAGAAGGAGATTCGACTTCTTTTAATAGCAAAGGTTGGGCCCAGTGACAGCAGGTGGTTATGGCTTTCGGAAGGGGCTGTGACGACGGTGGCAGGTGCCGAAGTCACAGGAAACCACCCTGGGGACCATGAGAGATGAGAGGAGGCTTGTGTATTGTTAGTTTCACTTGAAGGAGTAACCTCAAGTGAGAAGTTACCTGGGATGCTATTGCCCTTCTTGGCGATCACTTTTCTTTTCTCCAGAATTGTACTTGGAAGCACAGGTGCAGTCGAAGGCGGACATCAGAGAGAGAATTGTACCTGCCTCGTGAACTTGTTAAGAAAAGCAAATGAGTTGATAGATGTAAAGGGCTAGAGTAATGCCAGGCACTAGTGATGAGCACCCATAAATAGGACGTATTATTATTACTACCCTGCAGGGTAGAGAGCATCACTGTTCATAAAATATTCCCCGGTTTATAAATGAGAAATCCACATTGGATTGTATCCAGAATACACACGTGTTTGTATCATGAGCACAGAAAACCTAAAACAAACCGTAGGTATCGTCAGTGTCCATTTGGGTCATGGAAAAAGGCATTTCTCAAGCAAAACGTCTTGGAAAAGTCCTTTCTGAAAGCTGAGGGAGTTAAAATGCCTTTTATTCTGACCGATGTGTGTGAGATTTTTGGAAGGAAGCGCATTCTTCGTACTGATTCAGGTGCCACTCAGGGCGGAACTCAGATCTTTTTATCATTTTATTTTCGATGCAACTGAGCAGCCCTCGAATGGTAGAGCCAGGGGCGACTTTCTAGTCATTTGTTCTGACTTAATCGGCTGTTGGTTTCTGCATGAAGCGATCCCATTAGGAAAAAGAGCTGCCAGCTTAAAAATTTAATAGGTAAGTAATTAATTTAACTGAGATGTTTCCGTGAGAATCGCAAATACCCTCTGCAGCTTCTCCTTTGGAAGAAGTTTCTTTGTTTGCTTTTAACTATTTTTTTTTTTAAAAAATAAAAGTTCTAGCGATCTTACTTTGTGCCAGTAGATTTGGTAACATTATGAGTCATCATGCCGTGCGTTTGGGGGGTGCTGTGTTATTAAACAAACATTCATTGGAAGCTCATTGTAAGTGTGAGGCCTTGGGATGGATGCTTTTATAGGATGCCTTGTTTAATCCTCACAGTCGTTGTATAAAGTCTTGGGCAGGTCTTGGGCCTGCTGGTCCTAGGATCCCGTGTCACCCTCCCTCGGCTCTGTCCTGTGTTGTGGGGGACACAGCCTCACCCGCCTGCTGGCTCCCGGCTGCGGCTGGACCTTGAGAGGCGCCGGCGGAGGCCGAGGGGGACAGAGATTGTCACGGCTCCAGCTCCCGTGAGATGGGCTGGCTGTGTTTCTAGCTTCCACCTGGTGGCTCCACCTGAGGTTCCAGTGACATCCTGTCCTCGCTTTGTCTCTCCAGCCAGGCGGCAGTAGGGCTTCCTGCCCTTGCTTGTGTCTGGATTACCCCGTCGTCTGCCTTTGGCCTGTGTCCCTGTCACCTGTATAACCAGCTCCTGTATTACATCCCATCCATCCAAAATATCTGAAGCATTAAATAACTTCTATGCTCTCGTTTAGAGCCTAACTGATAGAGTTCTGTACAGTTAATTAAATAGGTGAGGAAACCGAAGACTAGGCAGGCTAAATATCACAATATTAAGTCCAATATCACGTATCTACTATTGATAGTAAAAGTCCTTATATTCCTAAGTGCACATATTTTTTCCCTATTATTATACTAGGGTGCCTTCATCATCGTCTAGAAAGAGGAATCTTACCTGGGGGAAGATCCCTCTTGGATCCCCGGTGTCAGGTGGATTTTGCCACAGTCCTGGGTGAGCCCACCTGGACTGAGGACCCACTGCAGGGTGGGTCTGTGGGTCGGCATCTGACATCGCTCCAGGGATAGAATTGTGGGGCCCTGAGGCAGCAGATCAGAAAGATGCCCTTTTGTCTGTCCATGAAAACTTGGTCTTTGGGGACATCCTGCACAGGCCCATGGAGTTACCAAGTTCTGGGCACTCATTTTGGGCAGATGGTGAATTCCCTTTGCTTCAGTTTGACTAGAGCATCAAGATGTGTATTTCTCACCTTGAATTTACTCAGAATCAAGACAGGGATACTCTGAAATTGTCATTAAGTCCCATGTGCAAGCAAAGACTTCAGACTTTACAATAACTTTAGGCTTAATTTTGAGACTCTTTTCGAAGAAATTAATCAGAGGCTAAAAGGTATTTGGTCTGAAAATATCGAAGGAATCTAGGAGAACCTGAATTTACTTGTGGAGACTCTTCTTGCAAAGAAGTTGGTATTCTAAAAAGGACAAGTATAGTGTCGAACTAGTAATAGAAAAACAACTTCTGATTCCTCTTCTTCTAAATAGTAAGAATAGATAGATGGGACCAAGTAGTGGAGAGTGTTGAAGTCTAGGTTAGGAGTGTGTGTGTGTGTGTGTGTGTGTGTACGTATGTGTAGGGCTCAAAGCAGTGAGCAATTTAACCATGTGTTTAACAAAATAGGTAAAGTTGTGTTGGTTGAACTTGGAGATGAGGAAGAATGTCTGGATGAAGGGCGCTTTTATGATGCTATTGCATATTAAATATGTATAACATACAATACATATTATAACGTTGTTATGGTGATTGAGAAGAAGGGTAACAAAGACTTGAGCTACATGACTTTGGAATAGAAGCCAGTGGAGGATGCGGAGATGATGTAGGAGGATTGATAAGATTAGACCATTGATTGGGCTAGGAGGTGAGGGAGGAGAGAAAAATTCAGGATGATTCTGAGGTTTGAAGCCTTCATGACTTTTCTTTTTTCATTTAATACCAACCCAAATAATTTGCATCCTGCATGGAACTTTCACGTGACTGTGAGAAACTTATTCTTCCCTGGATGAGCAACGAGCACAGCACTGTGGTTCCATGTGGTGCCCAGAGAGAGCAACTGGGGGATGGTTAAGTTGTCAGGACGCCCGACCACGTCCTGAGACCACAGCGTGTACAGTTAACGGGGCACCTCGTATTTGCTCGGCACACAGTGAGTGGCTAGACATCCATGGGACTTGACAGGTATTTTTAGGCCTCTGAAATATCCTTATAAGGTAAGAATGTTGTACAGGGTCAGGCGAACGATGAGGTAATCAGCTCCACCTAAGGGGACAGGTCAGGCTTGATGGGCGGTTCTCATGCCGGGCACCCCTCACTCCAGCTGGGCTGGTCTATGCACTGCCCTGGGGCGACCTCTCTCTCCCCCCCGTGAGTCCTCTCTCCCGCAGCCTTCAGGCCTGGGTGCCTCCCATATACTTCACTTTCCTTTAAACCACCACGGTGTGCACATTGCACATTATTTTTGCATTTCGTTAGATGTTGCATGTTACTACCCTTTAATTTCTCCAATCGTATCAGCCTTATCTTTCCAACTAGAACACAGAAGACTCCTTGAGGGAAGAGCTATTTCTGACTCTTTCTCGTCCTCCATGACACAGTGCGGAGGGGGTACTGGTTGAATAATTTAGCGTGAAACATTTGCCCGTCTCCTCCCGGCCGCCTTATCCACGTAGTTACCTTAAAGCTTCCTTGTGCGGCTGCTGGACGGCCACCAAGCACTCGGATGTGCCTTGCAGGTTCTGAAGGCAAAAGGATGCTGTGACCATCGAGAGCTCCAGACGCGGTGGTGAGGGGGGGAGGGAGAAAGGAAGGAAAATACGTCTAGAAACACAGCTTGTTCTTTGACCTGCCTGAACTTGTTTGCTGGAAGTGATCAAAAAGCAACGCTGCTCGGAGCCGTTATCAGTCCATCTTCAGACGCTGGCATGTCTTACAGCAACAGGAGATGACATAGGCCAGGAAAATCTTGGAGGGACGTTTGGGCAAAAAGTATTTTCTGCTTTAAGCACATTAGCTTCTCTGTCAGTACAAGAGATCAGCAGGTGGTATTTCAGAAACTACTTACACCTACACGTTGAACTTTTCACTATAAATGTAGACGTGGGTATTTTAAATTCCACTACAAAAATGATAAGATTGAGACCTGGAGAGTTTAAGTGACTTAACGTCAATAGATCACCTCCTCCAAGAAGCCTTCCCTAGACTTCAGGATGGGTTCAACGTTGTTATATCTCCTGTAGCAAACTGTGACTGTCTTTATCAACTATGTTTTATATTTCTGTCGACTCTATTAGATGACATCCTCCCTGAGGGCAGGGGAAGTTCAGGTTTTAAGTCCAGTGCTTTTTTCCTGCATGTTACCTTTGCCATTTTCATACATATCATGGGCCTGGGGGTTTGGAAACACAGAACACCCTTCAGTTGTTGAGGGGAATTATGAGCTTTGTTATATAGCCAAGGTCACCCGTGTGTCCTCCTTCTCTAGGAAACGGAGTATTTATGATGTTTTCTTTCTTATGAGAAACCCAACCTCACTGCATTTTAGTGGCCAAGGAGCCTCTGTTTCTAGAAGTTAACATCAAGAGAAGGTATCTTTGGTTATAATTGCTCCCTGGCAGACAGGTTACCCAGATGCTGGGGGACGTTCATGGTTAATTTTGCCCAACCATGGCTAATATGACAAATCTCTCGGCCACAGAGACGTTTGCAGGCTGAAAGGGTACAACAAAGACGTGCCCAGGGAGAAGCAGGTCATGGGCTCTGTCCCGGGCTTCAGGGGGTTCGTGGCAAAGAGAAGGCCGGCAGATGGGACTCACTCGGTCGGCTGTGGGTGGCAGCGGCCTCAGCCGTCACAGCTGGGCTGACATCAGCAACACGTGATCGATACCAGTGCAGAGGCAGCCGCCAGTCCGCCAGGGTGAGTGGCAGGGACAACCAGGGCTGGAATCCTATGAAAGAAAAATCTTCTGTTGGGCGTGCCATGTAGCAGCAGGGAGCTCTCTCTTGCTGTCTGAAGTCTAACCGGGTTCAGCTGACGTGCGGAGAGCATCTGAGAGGTGTCGTGATGTCCCAGATTGAGCAGAATGTGGGAGGCCAGGCTGGCACTAGCAGCTGGACGGTCAGATCCTGGGCCAGGTTCTCTCCACACACCACACAGAAAAGGAGACCCGAGCAGACTCTGAAGAAGTTGTAACGTCAGGCTGAGATCATCCTGACACTGGAATAGTTTGCTTCTGCAAAGCACAGAAGGTCTTTCGGGTGTGCGGTTAGGTGCAGGGATTTGCCACGGCAGCTTTGTCGTTACTTCCTGGAGGTGATTCTTGCAGATTAACCCAGAGAGATATTTCCGTGGTGTGGTCATCACGGATGTGCTGATCTTCACATCACAACAGCGACGGTGGTGCCTGCGAGAGAGAGATCGGACTGGAGATCCCTCCCCGCGCAAGCAGTGCTGTGCCCGGCAAAGCAGCAGCAGTCGCGCATAATTAAATCTGTCATCATCTTAAAAATAAGTTTTGAAAGATAATAAACAGCTTGAATTTGCTAAACACTTCGCTTACTCATAACACTTCCGTGAATCTTGCCTCATTTGATCTTCACGGCACTTCTGCATAACTTAGAAGGCGGGAGTCCTCGCTAATTAGGTAGATGGAGAGTCTGAAACCAGACAGGTTTGATAATTTGCTCAAGATGGCAAAGTGTAGTTACCATGAAAGCCAGGACTAGAATCTTGACTCTTTATCTAGTGGGTTGTTTGGTGGCAAAGTTCACAGTCTCTTATCTGAAATTCTGAAATCCAAACACCAAGGACATAAGGTTATTTATTTTCTTTCCTAACTAATTTGGTGCCAGAACTACCTGTTCTGAACAGCTTTTGGCAACAAAACCTGTTTTGAGATAATGTGGAGCTCTCTGTCGTCCTCTTTCGTGAGAATATTCGTATGTTTTACTGCAGAAATGTCCGTGCACTCAGGTAGAGGTGCTGCTCCAGGTCGGGGTGGTGTATTTGTTGGATGAACCACACTGTCTTTCTAAAGTCCAAACATTTTCTGAATTAAATTCAAAAGCATATCTGAACAGAGGAGTTTTGGATAATAATTGTGGTCCTGAAGTGGACTGCCTGTGCCGTCTGACAGTCTAGAAGTGAGGTGTTGACAGTAATCAAATATTCCAGCTAATAGTCGCTATAAGTACCACGCATGCATTGCTGATGTTGAACAAATCACGCTGTCATGAAATACACGTGATACCGACTCAGCAGTTGTTGCGAGGGTTAAATAAGATGATTCGGGTAAGTGATTTGGCGCAGGCTCTGGTTCACAAGACACATTTCATAACTAGAGTGTTAGCTATTATCTTTCTTAATAAACTGTATCCCTGTCTCACAGACGAGGGAATGTAGCAGGCAGAGAGGTTAAGTAACTTGCCCACGGCCACACGGGTAGCGAGTGACAGACACCACCAGGACTGGACAGCGAGACCGTCTCTCACACCCCAAGCATATGCCTAACCAGTAGGGTAGGGACAGTTCTTGGATCTTTCCGAAGGCTCTAGAAATCCTTCCAGACCCTCATTATGAAAATTAATTACCGAGTCACCGGACTGGAGCATGTGCAAGCGCTGTTTAATAGCCTGCTGGCGGAGCCGGGTTTGGCCGGCTGCAGCGAAAGAGGGGGCTGGAGGGAGGGAGGGAGGGAGGGAGGGAAGGATGAAACTCATAGAGGAAGCCTCGCCGATTAAAAAGTTGGAATGACTTTAGGGAGTGATCGAGACATCTCTGTTCCAGAGAATTACTGCAAGTACAGGCACTCCCTTGGAGGGGCCGGAGGGGGTCCTTTTGGGGAACTGGAGTGAAGAAACAGCACTCTCGGGGCCCTTCTGGAATGCTGTGGGATGGGGCCGTGAATCCCACGGTGGGGGGAATCATTTGTGTCTAAATAACGGGACCGTCCTCCACTCCCACCCCCTTCCAGCTCTCCTCACGGTGACTTGCTTGCCTTCTGTGTTTCCTTACTCCCAACCTACGATGTTGCATTTCTTAGCCAGGCTTTGGAGGCGGGCGCCTGCCCTCCGAGGGCGGACAGGGCAAGCACGGAAGGCCAAGGCGGAGGTGAGAGGAGACCAGTGCTTGCTGAGAAAGTGGATCCTGACCCCGAAGCTCCCCGCCCGCCGCGACTCCCCTCCCAGACGGTGCCTGCCGTGGTCTGAGCCCCGGGGGAGCTCAGCCCCGGATTAAGAGGACTCGGGTGGGGGTCGTGTTGGCAGCTGCTCAGCTCTCGCTGGTGCTGCGCGGCCTCAGCGCGTGTCTGGCTTTATTTGCTATTTGGGGCGCGGTACTTGAAAGGGGCCCCCTCCCCCAGACTCCTTGACATTTGTCCTGAGATTAATTGGGCTAATCCCCTTCTTGGGAGAACAGGCTGCGGCGTGTGCGTTTGGGGAGGGCGGCGAGGCGGGCCGGGACTGGAGGGGCGCGCGTTAATGCGGGGTCTGGGCGCGCAGGACCCTTTGAGGGAAGAAAGGAGCAAATTGCTCTGCTGTTCCTGGAGGAGGCTGACAGGTGGGCAGGGAGACTGCGGCTCCTCTGTTCCGCCCGGCTTTGCCAGAAGGTCTGTGCACTCCAGCAGTAACGACTCCTGACAGCACCAGCTGTCACTTGGGGAGGAAGCCCTCCCAGGACACCTTGGCCTGCCATTCCCGTCCCCGGTACTGAGGGCAGAAGGGGACAGCCCCGAGACAGCCCGTCCTGACGGGGGAGGCACACATCGCTGGAACACTTGTCTGAGATGCTTAGAAAGAATACATTTAAATTCTGATTTGGATTAGGCATTAACGTGAAACATCACTTATTATTTTAGATTTTTGGTCGAGGGGAGAAGGCAGGGGACCGTGGACAGTGTTTTCTTGTGCCATGTGCAGCTGTCCACGTTTTGGGAGGGACACAAAGCTCTTCGCCTTGCTGTCTAATAGTAATAGCTGGCATTTATCGGGAGCTTATTATGTGCCAAGGCACTCTTCCCAACATTTGACATGTGTTCATTAATTTATTCTTCTTAACAACCCCTATGAAGGAGGTGCTAATATTTTCTCCACTGTGCAGAGTCAGCAACAGCCCAGGAGCGTTTGTAACTGGCGGTGCCAAGACTCACACTCGGGCAGTCGGGTCCGCGGCCCTGCCCTCTTCCCCACTCCGCTGGGCCGCTCTGCCAGCGAGAGCAGGGAATAAGCATCTCACCTGGGCCAGTCCCAGGTTGCAACGTGGTTTCCGTGAGATTGAAAAGTTAATTGAAGATGAAGCATCTCGGGAGAACTGAGGATAAAGAGCAGCAGTAATACTTTGAGGTCCCTGGGAACCTCTGGAAGATTCACGCCTACTTGCACCATAGGTGGAAAAGTCCGTCCCGCTCACAGCATTCTGGCCATGCGCGGTTTCTCTGTACATTACGGTAGACGCCGGCTTAACAAATAGGAACAGACTGGTGGTTAACAAAATGAAATTAGGAGAAGGGAGTTCTGACGGGTGGAATCGATATTGAAGCCCGCTATAAAAAACTCTAATAATGAAGAGTTTAACAAATGTTATCGCAAGGTGAAAAAAAAAATCTGCAAAGGTATGAATATCTGTTCGTTCTTCATCAGATGTAAGATAACTAGGTCAGAGGAATTGCTTTGGGGGAGGGAAGCTGAAATGACAGATGTTAATTTCAGAACGATGATTGGAGAATTTTTGGCATATTTTTGTCATTTTTTGAACCAATCACGCCATGGACTAAACACAAACAAGACTTGCTATAAACAAGAGTTACGTCCCTACGGCATATTTCTGGTTACAGAAACATCACCAAACTTCCAAATAAAGACCCCAAACACATCTAATGTTGAACATTGGAATAAATGTGAGCTATTCATATATTTAAGAAAGATTAACAAAGTCAAGGAAGATAATTATTTACCCAGTTATTGCAGTTAAGGGTCAAGAGTGGCCAGAGCGGACCCTGGCAGCTCAGGGCACGAGGTGGAACCTGACCCTGGACAGGACGTCATTCCCTCGTAGGGCACAGCCCCACGCAGCCTCCCTCACTCAGACGGGGACTGTTGAGACATACCCGCTCACCAAACGGGCACAGCTTTGGGGTGAGGGAGCAAACTGGAGAAACCCACGCAGACACGGGAGAACACGCAAGCTCCACAGAGACGGTGACCCCGGCTGGGAATCAACTTTCTTTTTCTCATTGACATTGAACGAAATGGCATTATGCAAGGACTTGCTGTTCATATTGCAATCAGCAAGTATTTATTACTTTGTTTATTGGCTGTTGAGAGTTGTCTATTTTTCTTGTTGAATGTAGGCATCTTGAAGACAGAATCAAATCCTCATATGTTCACAGCTGTATCCTCAGCACAGAGGGATGCTGGGCACGCACCACGCATGTGTGCAGCATAAGTGAACACGTGAGTGAGCACATGAGCACAGATTTCCTTATAGTCATCACCCAGTAGGAGTTACGTGTAAGGAGTCTGCCAATGCGCTGGGCACCGTGGCTCACGTCTGTAATCCTAGCACTCTGGAAGGCTGAGGCGGGAGGATCGCTTGAGGCCAGGAGTTGGAGACCAGCCTGAGCAAGAGCAAGATCCTGTCTCTATAAAAAAATAGAAAAATTAGCCAGGCGTGGAGGCACCTGTAATCCCAGCTACTCGGGAGGCTGAGGCAGGAGGATCGCTTGAGCCCGGGAGTTGGAGGTTGCTGTGAGCTAGGCTGACGCCACGGCACTCTAGCCCAGGCAACAGAGCGAGACTCTGTCTCAAAAAAAAAAAAAAAAAAAGAAAAAAGAGTTTGCCCATGGTTTGTAACTGTTGTGTTTACCCAAGTGGATAGTGTGACCCCTCATACTTGTGAACACAACCACAAGGTACCGAGAGAAAGGCAGCTCTGATTTGCAAGACGGCCCTGCCTGGGAGCGAGGTGAGCCGTGCCCTCTTGTTCTTTCCCAGTCTGCTGAGTCCTGTGTCCTTTCCAAGCCCGAGATGGCCAAACTGCCTTGCAAACACTCTAAGTGTGAATGAGAATGAATTTGGGAGATTCTCACTCCTGAGTTTGGAGATTCTCGTTTATAGCTCTTTCAACAAAGTATCAGCTCTTACATGGAGCTTTCAAATAAATGAGAGTGGATGATGGGATCTACTCCCTTTTAAGGCCACCACTCCGATGACGGCACCGCCGTCTCCCAGAGCTGACCGTCTTTAGAAACGGGTTATTTGTATCGTCACACCCAAAACCCTACGTTTCTCTGCTAGATCTTGCCTTGGTAGCCTGAAAAGCAAGGGAGTAGTCTCACCAACTCTACAAGCTTTTAGGGTGACTGATTTTTTTGGCTCAGCCTGATAATTCCCCAATTTACCTTAAAACAAAGGAAAGGGGACCAAGATACCGACAGACCAGGGTGTCCCCCGTACCCCCACTGCCCCTCAGTTTATGCAGTGAGGCTGTGGGTGTACCCCATGGAACATAACTCCTCCAGAACATTCATGTTCTTAGACTAACATGCTGTTTTGATTTAAATTTTATATTTGTTTGTATTTACAAAGCTCACTAGAATTTCCAGTGTGGCATTTTGGTTAAACTCCTATAGCCCTGTATTCACGCTAACCAGCATGGAGACAAAATATGAAAACGACAGGGAATTTTCCGATAGTATTCAGGACAATTTTATTTTTCTCTGCATTATCAGCGCTTTTGAGATGGGAAAATAATTTCCTAAATTGTGGCCTAAGGTGATAATCTCCTAAACACAGTCTCCTTTCTCAGTGAAAGGGCTGGAGCCTCTGTTTTGTTTATTGCCTCTGAATCATTTATGGAATTAAAGCCACCCCACTGAGCTCCGACTCGGCTGCCAGATGCACGGGGCTTCGGTGGGTTAGAAGTGAAATGCGGGCTCCCAGGCAGGGAGAAAGATGGAAACCACATTCACAGTTTATTCGCTCACAGATGTTCACATAATAGAAGTCAGAATTTAAGAAGTAGCTTCTTTCTCTCTGTATTTGACAAGAGACAAAGGAGAACAGTTGTGTGGGGGGTGGGGAGGCTGTGACATTCCGAGAAGAACCGGGAATGCCCATGTGCATCAACCTTGGCTGAAGCGGCTCATGGACAAGGATATTGATCTTCAGTCCCAGGAACACAGACTGCGGCATCTGGCTCTCGCTGGGTCCTCAGCGAATGCACTTCACAGGGGGAAGGACAAGGGCTGAGCCTGGATGATGACTCGGAGACCTGACCATTGATTTCTTCTCTCCCAGGACCCTGAGAAGCTGTAAGGAAGTCATCACGCAGCGTCAGGGCCATGATAACCCCTGACACTGTGATACTGCTGAGATATGTAGAAAGTAAAGTTTAATTTTAAATTATTAAGTTGGTTAATTGCGTTCTCTAGGCCACAAATTCTCAACGAGGGCCATATTGCCTTTAAGAGGTGAAAACTGGTCTTGGGGGGCAAAAATATCTCAGACTCTTTACATATAAAGCGCAGACATCCATACAGCACACAAACAGCACCGTGTATCTGTGGTATTGCCATTTCATGGGAGGCTCTGATGATTAGGAAAAAATGTCTGAAAAGGCCCTTTAAGGGGTAACAGAGAGAAAACAGTGCAGAGACCCTGCTCTAGGCAACTGCTGAATAGTAATTGTTGGCGTGTGTGTTGGGGAGGGGGAGGGCACAGAGGATTTCAAACAAAATTCTTAGAATTCAGGCCAAGAAAGACATACGCAGCAAGAGGAGAATTCTGCTTTCCCCACAGAAAACCAGGAAGACTTTAAAGAAAAGTCATTTTCTCCCATAAGCTTTAGGTCCTTTCAAACTCCTGGGCATTTCTGAACCAAGCCCTTGAATCTCCTCCCGGGGGCAGGGGATCCAAAGCGGGCAGGTGGCCCTTACAGACAGCAGCCTGGCGGTGGGAATGTCAACTGCCTGTCAGGGAGAAGGAACTCCAGGCCCAGCAGAGACACGCAGTCCCCCAAAGGCCACGTGCGTCAATGACAGTCCAGGACCTACAACACTCACGGAAGCTTTATTCACTGGAACACGCAGTTGTGCAGGATGGAAAGCAAGCTGGTTTTCCCCTAAGGGACGGACCCTTCCCCTGGGGCACCTGACACTCCATTTTCTTAATTACCTGGTTGTGCTGCTCAGGAAGATACGAGCTAGCGTGAGTCTGTGAGACTGGATGGGAAAAGCCAGACTGTTCCAATACGAAGCATCGTGTAACTGAAAAGCACACATGTTATGATCAACAAACTTAGAAGAAATAACAATGAAAAATTCCATTTGAAGAAAACTAATTTCTTTACCTAAAGAAATCAGAGTTTGCAAATACCTTGCCGTGCTGTGCTGTGCGTGAACTAGGCTGGGCCCTCACCCGTGCCTTCCCCAGGGGCGTGAGTGGCCCCCTTGAGTTGCACGGTGCCGAAGTCCCGGTCCCCCGGGAGGGCAGGGCCAGGTGCATGGCAGGCGTTAAAGGAAGATTTTCTAGATGGGTAAATGTGCTGGCAGCTCCTCTCGACTTCCGTGATCACTTCCCAGCTGGGCTCCAGCAGACCTTCCTCTAGTCTCCGGTTGTCACATTGGAACAGGAGTGGAGCGGTGGGACTGACTATGTCACTGTCATTCCCTTTTACAGACAGTGCGTGAGTAAACTGGTGTACAGAGGGTTTAGGAACCAGACTACCTCTGCTTTTCTTTTTGCCTTCAGCCTTGATTTGCTCTAGTGCCAAATAGTAGCGAATTGGCCTGGACCCACAGAATACATCGTGGCCATGCAAGTAGCCATTTCACGAGCATTTTTTGAAAACCTACTGCATGCCAGGCGCTAGGCTATGTCTGGGACATACGAAGTTAAATGATACAGGCTCTGTCCTTAATTAGGTCATCATTTACTGTATGGCAGCCCCTGGAAGATTGGAGGTTATTGGAAGAAAGCAGATCCTCTAGTATAGGAGTTGCCCGAGGTATTTGCGCTTGAAACAAGGCTGTGCTGTTGGCGTATTTCATGGGCTGCTTGGGATATAGTTCAAGACAGAAATGTCAAAATTGAATTTTAATGTTATTCAGGAAAGAGGAGAAAGATGGAACTTCTGTGTCTCACCCGTCCCCCCTCTGTCCCCAAGCATAGACCCCGGGCAGCACCCAGCTCCCCCACCCAGCGATGAGCCCAGAGGGACCATGGTGGCAGGAATCTAAGAACAAGGAGGAAGGAACAGTTGAAGTTTGAACTGAAAAAGGCGGGTCTGGAGGCTGTGCCATAGTGGTGGTGGTTGGGCAGGAGAGGATGTGTGTGAATGACACACTTCACAGTAGCCAGAGTTTACTGAGTGTCACACTTTGCTAGACACTGTGCTCAGCACCCCACGTGTCATTGAATCGTTACACCAACCATCTGTGGCTGATATTAGGGTGTTTTCCAGGTGACGAAGATGAAGCATGGAGTAGTTACTTGTCCAAGGATACATGGCCAGTAAGTGGCAGCAGCAGGTTTGGATTCTTAGCCCCCACTCCATGCTGCACTTGGCAGATTGGATGTGAAGAGTGCGCCGAGGGGAGGGCCGAGGTCGACCCCAGCTCTCTGGTTTAGAAACCACCCCCGTGACGTACTCGCTACGAGGGGGAGCGCCAGAGGAAGGGCAGGCTTGGGAGGCCAGGAAAGGGCGTGGTTTGTCACAGTTGGAAATCGAGGCACCTTTGGGACCTGCAGGTGGAGATGCTCAGTTAGCTGGTGGTGTATAGGTCCAGCATTCAGGGGAGAAATCTGAGCCTGGAAGGAATTGAACTAGGTCTAAAACAAACAACCCACGTGAAGTAGGAAACTAAACATTTTTAGTAAGACGTAAAAATCTGACTTTGTACTTTGGGCAGCTGACATCCAGAGTCACCAGACACTGTCATCGCTGGCATTTGTGCACAATCGGCTTTCCCACATACAGTCCGTTGCTCTGGCCCTTCTCACGGGGGGCCGCGTTCTGATGGATTTGCAACCTCCAGCCACAGTCTTTCACCCGGCGTTTGTGGCACCACTGACTGGCATTGTTGGCGTAGTTGGTGTCCGTGGGACAGTTTTCTGATATATTGGACGTCCGGTGTACAGTATGGATCCCATTGGCACCACGCACCAATCAGAGGAGCTGACGGATAGCGACATCAAGAGAGAGAGGGAGATGCTGCTGACGTTTTTATAAGTCTGTAAAATGAACGTTCCGGGGCTCATGTATTCAATAAATCTACTTGCGAAACTGATGGGGAAGATAAATTAGCTTGATGCTTGTGCAGTTCTTTGTTCCCTGGTCACCAAAAGGGGGGACTGCCCGCATGCAGCTGTTCCCAACAGGAAACTGCATTTCAATCTTCAAGGAAAGATACCCTTCAAGTGCAGCAAGTACACCCCCAAATCAGAATACGCCCCACTTTCCGACCTTTGTGGAATGCCTACGAGGGAATCCATGTCTCGGAGGTCTTAGGTGATGAGCGGTTTAAAGCCAGGCGTCTTCAGCACGAGCTCAGTGATGGCTCCCTGGGGCAGAAGTCACCCCCCCCCCCCCCCCCCGAGAACTCAAACGCTGCTTCTCTCTGCCCGTCCGCCCCGTGCGGCTCCGCACGAGAACTCAGAGCCTGCTGGGACCTTACTGGTTGGAAAATGGACAGAAAAGTTAAAAGGAGAGAGAAAAATTGCGACCAACGCGTCAAGCAGCGCCCAGACACTCTGGAGAAAAGCTGGGCCTGCAGATTTCTGAATAGGCAGGATGACAAGTGCCTGAAAAGCTGCCCCTAATTCTCTGTCTCTGATGCCAGTTGCCTAAAGGACCGTTGCTGCTCTTCTCTGCAGCCAGGAGAGCTGCTGCTAATGCGCCCACTGTGGGAGAGATGGGTGTTTTCTTGAAAGGAGTTCGCACTATTCTCTCTCTTGTTAAACCGTAGTCTTTAAACTTTTGAAAAACCCCAGTAAAGACTCTCTTAAAGTACACGTGCGTGCACACGTGTGTGCTGCTGGCTATTGTTAATATATCGTGAACATTATAAAATTCTAGCCCTTGCCCTCTCAGTTTAAGCCTATTAGAATGCACCGGAGTGAGAACGGCGTTCTCTTTCCAGTGATTGGTTATTAGTAAGTGCTAGTAAAAGAAAAATTGCTTGTAATGCAATTCATCCACGTACGTCCTGACGTCCCAAACTGAGAAAGCCTGGATTGGAAAGAGGAGAAAACCGCAGAGACTTCTAGAGCGCAGCAGGGGAGGGATCACAGGAGTCAGCACGCTTGTCCCTCCGACAGGCACGCACCCCACGCTGTGACCTCCAGCAGGACGAGTCCCGGCCCTGAGGGGCGTCTGTTGTCCTGAGGGCGCCCAGACGCCCGTGACTTGCCCGGGGAGGGCGCCGTGTGCATGGGCTGCGGGCTGGTCTCTGTGCGGGACATGAGCATCCCTACGCAGTGTCCGGTGGGGACAAGTGCTGTGAGGGTGAGGGGACAGCATATGAGGAAGCTGATGATTCCCACCGGGGAAATCACTTGAGCAGGGGACTTGGACCCTGACCGGGGCGCGGGGAGGCAGCTTCGTCCCGGGACTGCTGGAGGAAGCGCATCCCGGGTGTCCGTTTGGGCCCCTCCGTGCATGCCTGGTCGTGGTGACCGGAGCCCAGCAGGCCCGAGGATGCCCCGAGGGGCCTGCAGCTCCCGGGGACCAGGAACACGAGGCCTGTCCTGGGCAGCTGTGAGCTGCCACGTAAATAGGGCGCCAGGGCTTTGCTGCGCTCAGCCTGCACCGGGCCAGGCCTGCAGAGGCGGCGCCCTTGGTGTTGGCCAGTGACGGGTTTCCTCTCCGGGCACCGTCCACCCCCTCGGGGGCTGAAAACACTGGCTGTGAACTGGTGGGCTCCGCTCCGCTCTCCCCACTTCCCCCTCTAGAAGGCCGAGTCCTCAGGAGCCTTTCCAGACTTCTGTGAACACGGATTGCCATTGTCTCGTGCAAAATGAACCTCCAAGCCATGAAAGCGATGAAACCGCCAGCCGGCTAGACCCCGGTTACCAAGTATTTTAGAGAAAAGGCCTATGACGTCGCCTGTGGGGCAGGATGAACTCCTGTCCTAAGGACAGTGGGAGTTTTTGGAGTCTCCATCCCTATATGTTTGTACCGAACTTCTTTCTCATTATAGCAATAACACATTTTTTTAACAAGTCCAGCAATACAGTGGTATAAAGGAATTTAACAATTCCCAGCCCTCTCATCCTTTAGTAGTATGTATAGCAGAGCCCAAGAATGCCTTGTGTAAAGCCTGCCTACCACTTGCCAGCTATGTGGCCTTGCATAGATTATTTAACCTATTTTGGCCTCAGTTTCCCTATCTGTAAAATGGGAGTGATGATTTTTTACCCACCACATGGGTTGTTATACTAAATGAGTAGCCCATGAGACACTTAAAATAATACCTGATACAAAGTAAGTACTATATTCTTATTAGCTATTACTAGCATAGCTATTATGAGATGCCATTTTTTTTTTAAATTTTCTCTTAAATTATTACATAGAACCTGGCAGCTCACTTTTTCACTGAATATATCACAGGCATTTTTCTAGATTCAAATCCAGACATATGTAGATATTATTCATTTTTAATAGCTGCATAATGCTGCCTAATGTAGATCACCAGTTGTTTCAGCACTGCAGTTTCAGTAGATATTTGGTGGTTTCTATTGTTTTCATTCTTACGAACAATGTAGCAATAGACTATCGTACATGTATCCTTTCATACTGTTGCTTTGTTTCTCGAAGACAGATTCTTAAAAGTGAGATTGCTAGATCAGAAGTCATGAGATTTTAAAATAGTAATAGATATCCCAAAATATCCTAGCAATTTGCACTCATGCCGGAAATATATGAGTGCTCATTTCCCCGTGTGCTTACCAGCAGTAGATATTATCAATCTTTAATTTTTTTCCAGTCCAGCAGGCAAAAAATAGAATCTCATTGTCCTTTCAGTGGACATTTCTCTGGCTGCCAGGGAGGTTGGGTACATCGAAAGGTTCTGAGCCAGGGCATTAACCAGTAAGATTTCTAGTTTCATAGATCACCGGGGTTACAATATGGAAAACTAAGTAGGATGGGAGGAGGGAAGGCTGATTCGGAACTAGGGAGGATGGTGAGGAGGCTGTTTCTGTTCTCTTACCATTATTTTGACAATAACCTCTCCTGCCAAATGTCAGCCCCCAACCTCGATCTCTGCCTTGGGCTTCAGCGGGTTTCTTTTTCTGTATCAGGCACAACTACTACCGGGATGTTCGCTGCAGAGGCAGCTTGAATTCTACATGCCCAGAATAAGTTCCTGTCTTCTGTATCCTCTCTCTCCCAGCCTCCCCTCTCTCTTGCTCAATTGACTTAGCTAGTGGCCCCCTAACTAAAGGTGGGAGTGTTCAGTTAGTCTTGCCTGAGCTACAAAACTTGGAGTTGCTTTTCAGTTTTTATGCTTTACCTCCCACGGCCAAGGGATCACTCAGTCCTGTGATTTCACCTCTGCTTTGTCATTCAGGTCCCTCCCGCCTGCCATTGTTCCTGTACTGCCACTGAGCACGCTCCTTCACCTTTATCTAGATCAGCGTGACAGCTTCGCGGGTTCCAGCCCGACCCTGTTCCTTCATTCTGTTCTCTCTGCTTGCACTTTTCTTGCCTTGTTTCCCCCAAATAGGGAAATGAAACTTTCTCCTAAGCTCAGCTTGAATGTTCCTTTTTCTGTGACGTCTTGACTAATGCTTCCTTCTCTCCCTTCTCTCGTGCTATCGTTATGCTCTGTCCGTTGCATAGGTTGCAAAGCGTGTTGCATGTTAGCATCCTGTGAACATGTAGCTCTTCTTTCTCCTCAAATATCTGTGACTTCCTTGTGAATGAAGATAGGCCCGGGTGTTCTCATTTTTATTCTTAAATGACACGTAATAATTGTACATATTTATGGGGTACAGAGTGATATTTAGATGCATATATATATATATATATATATAGTGTGTGATCGAGTCTGGGTAATTATCACGTATCCATCATCTTAAACATGTATCATTGCTTGGTGTTGGGGACACTCAAAATTCCTCATTTTTTTATCCAACACACTACCTGGCAAAAAGTTGTGCTTAATAGTTTGTTGAAACAAGGAAAGCAGACTTTTTCTGCTAAGAATTAAATTGTTAGTTAAGAGTGGTTGTTTTTTTAAATTTTTAGATTATACAAACAGCACTTGCTCCTTGTAGAAAATCTGGAAAAAATTGAAAGGTAGAAATTAAAACTGATAAAAAGCCATCCATGTCCCCGTTTATAATTTTAGTTTGCCTTTCGCCTTCTTAGTTTAAGGACTTGCGTGGTAAACTGTAGTGAGATGAGTGTATGCCACTAGCCTAAAAGTCCCCCTTCCCAGCATTTGGGAGCCCCCAGACTAAACGAAAAAGCAGAAGGGCCTGCTCTAATGTCAGTTAGTACTGAGAGAGAGAGAAGGGCAGTCCTTTAATATAAGAAAATATAAAAAATCATGTTAACAGAAGGTTATCCTCCACTGCGTTTTGGTAGAGGTAATGTTTTTCCACACTGAAGCCAGTCTGGAGTCCCAGGGCTCTAGAGTGAAGTTCTGGTGGGAACTGAATTGGGGTGTGAATTGGATGGACCATGGGTGCCTGCCTGGAACCACACCATCGCAGGGTGCCTTGTCACTCGCTTATCATCAGGCATTTTTCTCTTAATAGTAACATTTCCCTGGTGAGATTCTGCTCCTCTGCCTCATGCATTTTCAGGGACTCACTAGAGCAACCAGCAAGCCAGTGCGTGTTGTCTACTTCGTGTTAGAGCTTGAGAAAGGCAAGGGGGGGCAAGATGAATCTCATCCCACCCGATTATACGTCGTTAGATCAGAAACAGACAAGGCGGTGGAACTCCCTTTGGGGTGTCGGGTGTGTGTTTCGTCAGCAATGACAGCAAGTCGGTTGTGTAACTGACCCTTCTCCCCTCCTGTCCAGGGCAAGGAGTGTGCTCGCAATTTCCACGTGTTAGAATCAATATTACACTTTACACACTCATTCCCATATTGCGGGACATTTACGTTTTTCCATATTTAACTACTATAATTAACACATATTTGAGGTACTAAACGTTTTTCCTGTATTTTAGTTTGATATCCTTTAGCCATGTCTAGATGTAGAATGACTGAAACAAAGAATAAGAATAGAGGCTCATCAAACACGTTGCCCCCATATTTTTCCCCAAACCTCTTTGAAAAGAGGTTTTCAAATTTACGCTCTCTCCTGTGATCTATGAGAGTGACCGTTTTGTCCCACCATCTCCAACAAGGAAGGTTAATGATTAAAAAGTAAATCCCTGCTAATTTGCTCGGTGACAGGCTGTTACAGAATTTTTACAAACCGCGTCCTCACCTCTTCAGGAAATCAAGATCAACGGAGATCATTCATCTGTCTGGAAAGGTTTTATCTGGGCTGAGAGTCTGTTATAGATGACTTCCAACGTTCTGATGGTTTTGTGCGTCTGTGCTGAGCGTTCTTGCCATTTACAAGGTGTGCACCGTTGCACTTCAAAAATGGACAGTTAGAAATAATATAGGCTGTGTCATCTTTACGGAGGAAGAATGACACTTTGTAAGAGAGATGGCATTTGGGGGCCCCAGGGAGAAAGGAGAGGAGAGAAGATTTTGATTAGGACGTAAGTTGGGTGATCTGGAGAAGGGTGAGCTCGCTACAATTTGGTAGCTACACATCACAGTCTTACAATGAAAGGCTTGTTAGAGAATGTTCCTGGGGCCTAGCTTTCTTTTTAGCTAACACACACATGCACACACGCACGCACATATTCCTCTGGGTTAAGGCAGGAGTTGGGGAAAGGATAGAGACACTGCAAAAGCCTTTGGGAGTGGGGATAGGGGGTCTCCACTATCCCTAGCTCAGAACACTCTGCTCGCCGAGAGTTCCTGTCTTCCACGAGACTGGGTTTTCTCTGTGTAGCCACCTGCCTTTCCTGAGCTTACAAACTGCAAACTGCAAGGGCTGGATTTCAAATCACTATCTGGAAACCGTAATTTCCAAGTTCCCGGAGTAGGCAGTGCTATTTGTAGCAAATGCTTCCCCAGCTATTTCCAGCACTTCACAGATATTTTCCCACTAACCACCATGTATTTCTGTTGTGGTTGTTCCTTAATAGGAAAGAGGGGCTGGTGAGATGAGCTTCCGCTGCCTCCCTTACTCGTTCTCAGGAATCGACTGACACGTGTGTATTTGTCGTCCACCTCACGCAGGGCCTTGAAAAAGACAAAGGAGGCTCGCTGGCTCTCATCCTGCCGGATGCTTCTGTTTAGGAAAAGAGACTCGGGCAGTTAGTGACAAAATGAAGTTCTTTTTCAAATACGTTCTAGTCCCATTTGGTAGAGACATGTCCGTCAGTAGGAGAATCGTGTCAGTGGGTAGTGGTTAGGGGTCAGATGTTAGGGGTGAATGCAAGACCGGGATCGATAAATACTTGAACTTTTCCGGACCCTAACAATTTAGGAAGAACTTGCAAATGAATGATCCTTATTTGAGCCTCACCAAAACCCCATTTAGTATTACAGTCCTTATTTTATATTTAAAAAAATTGAGGCTCAGAGATGTTAAATAATTGGTCAAGCAGAACCCCGAGAGTCAGGACAGACAGGAATAAACATCACAAGTTCATTACTCAGTGAGGAGGTTCGCCTGCCTGGATCAGAAAATTCTGCAAAGTGATTTGCAGGGACTAAGACATCACAAGTAGGGTAGAGCCTTTGGAATCAATTTTTTTTTTTAAAGTTGTGAGCAGGAATATGATGTATTAAAAGTGCTGCGTGGCACAGGATACAGGTGGAATAGGGATGAGGAACAGTTTAGAGAAATCGGCTAAATAATGTCGTAGCCAATGTGCGGACTTTGATGTTGAAAGAGATGGATGATGTAAGACGGAGAGGAAAAGGTCCCAATGAAGGATTTATCAAAAGGAAAACGCAGAGGGCTTGGTAATGAAATGAACATGGTGGATGCTGGAGAACGCAAGGTGATTCGGTCGTGAGGCTGGGGACGAGAATGGCAGTTGAGCTGACACAGACTTGGCTCCTGGAATCCTCAGGCAGCATGTCCAGCGCTAGGGGGAGCATAGGGCTGGAAGGAAGCTACAGAGCAGGAGTTTCTGGCCTGTGTGTGGTCACCAGGTTAATGCGACGAGGTGTGCTAGCGAGTAAGAGACAGGGAGGGTACCCACTGGTGAGTGGCTTTTATCAGACTGATGTTTCCAGCGTTGAGCACATTTCTCTGCTACAAGAACAGCAGCGCCTCTTGTATTGTCCTGGGTGGAGCTGGAGCCCCTCCTTCAAAGTGAGGTGTCACAAGGATGGACACACAAGCACCACGTACTCGCCATCAGGTTGGTACTAACTGACCAACACTGAGGTGCTCACGTGGAAGTCATATTCATGGGGTGCTGGTCAGGTGGGAGGGGGTGGGGGTGGGGAATGTCACAACTAATGGGTACGAAGCGCATCGTGTGGGGGAAGGGCACGCTCGTAGCCCTGGCTTGGGCGAGGCAAAGACATTATATGTAACCAAAATGTTTGTACCTCCCATAATATTCTGAAATTAAAAAAAAAAACCAGTAGCACCAAACCACTGTATCTAGTTTTCTGCCTTGTTTGGTGACAATATTTCTTGAAGCTGTGGCGTAGGACAGGTAGAGACTAGAGTTCTTTAACAAGATTTGCATTGTGAGGATGTGTAAAGTTTTCGGTCACCTTGCAGAAAAGCAGATTTATTAAATAATGATTATGACAGTTTGTGCTGCTCTGGCTTCCCTGAATTGCACGGTTTCTGAACGTACCTTTGAACCAGGACTGCTGTCGTAGTAACGTGAGGTTTGCCCAAGTCAGTGACCACAGGGACCTTTGGATACAAGGATGTCCTAAGCAGATATAGTTATAATAGTAGCTCAGGAGATGATTATAGTCTCATGTTCCAGAATTTTCCTTATTTCAATAATAAGGAATATTATATAAGGGGAATAATATATGACCACATATTACAGATTTTGGTGAATAAGGGAGAGAAAGCTAGGTTGGACATCTTTGAGCAATGCAGAATAATCAGAATTTTAACATAGCCTTTTAATTTACTCGAGTCTCTGTGCATAAGGTAAGAAAGCAAAAATGTCAGTAGGAGTTTTTAAATCCTTTTGTGCCAAATATTTTTTGAGGAGACACCGGTAACTGAGCCAGTCGCTGTACTCAGGGGCTTCCTTGTGCCAACTCTTTGATCCGAAATGAAGAGAAGGAGTGTGGCCGGTGGCCTTCCAGTGTTCGGGGCAGGAGAGAAGCTGAGAGCTCTGCCTTTCTCTCCCACACGCACCTCCTCCCGGTTACGAGGAACGTATCCCGCATTCTGACTTTGCTGAGTTATCTACACGGACTTTCTACTCCGGAAATTGTCACATATTGCATCCTTAGAGTGCACGCCAGGTTCTGTGCAGCAATGCGGCAGGTGTTTACTGAAAACCTACTCTCTGTCCTGTGCTCGTTCCCGTGCAAAACTATTCATATTATCCGTGTTGACTGAGTCTGGTTTTCTGTCTCTATGGAAACCTTGATAGACAACTAAGTAGCACGCACAGCTCGCAAACCATCAGTGTGGGATTCCAGCCACGCTGGGCAAGAGTTTCCTTAGTGAACTAGTATCACCAGTTGCCGAGGCTTCTTAATGCTGACCTCCTTTTAACAGATACAAGCCTCTCTCTGTGTGTGTGTGTGTGTGTGTGTGTGTGTGTGTGCATAATCTCAGAGCTGCAGTTACGGAGACAGAGACAGGGTGTAGTAAAAAGAGGCATGAACTGAGGATGTCCACAGAGATTTCCCCAATCTGCTATGAGGCTTTGTTTCGGTTACCAGCTTTGGGCAAATCCTCTGGTTTCTCTACACCTCAGTTTTCCCATCTGTCAATAAACAATGGGGCCAGAGGCTGCTTATAACCTATGGCTTTCCCCCTAGTTCTAACATTCTGTTATATTCTATTTTACTTTTTCAAAGAAAAAGTGATACTTCCTACACCTTCAGAGTGCCTCGTCAGCTGATGTCAACTATATTTTTATCATGATTTTCTTTTTTTCTTTTTCTTTTTTGAGATGGGGTCTCACTATGTTGGCCAGGCTGGTCTCGAATTCCCGGGCTCAAGCGATCCTCCTGCCTCAGCCTCCCAAGCAGCTGGGACTACAGGTGCGAGCCACTGCGCCTGGCTTGTAAATTATATTAAATTGATAATATTAGTAAAAGATACTTCGCTAGCCATTTGAGAACACACTTTTTTCCCCTCATTGAAAAATAAATCAACTTGAATGGATTATTTGTATAATGTTACTGTCATGCCTCTCTTGGGAATTTCATTTGTGGCAAATCAGCGTGGCTTTTTCCAAAAGAGATAAAGCTCTGGAGTTTAAATGGGCCATTTTACTGTATCTGCCATCTGGAGGCAGTATTTTTTATTTTATGGGAAAATGATGTCTTTTTTCAATAGAGTAACATGGTATAAAACCTTCCCATGGTGGGAATGGGGAGGTTAGGGTGGGCGGCGGGGTTGGAGGAATATAGAGGAGAGAGAACCAGGTAGAGGCAAAATAGATCCTAATACAGTCTGTGTTTCTTTTAGGAAGAAAAAAAAGACATAGCTGTGCTTATGAATCCAAAATAAATAATAAAGGGTTTTTGTTTAATTATTCAGCTACATACTCCCTATAAGTAATGAGAGTAAAGGGAACGGAATAATCTGTTTGTTAATAAACTAAGCAGAGCACATTTTGGGGGCCTTAGGAACTTCACCTCACCTGGGACGTTTACCTTCCGGGTTGGCATCAGCCCAGTCATGAGGCTCACACTGTCCTTGACGCAGGGCACTTAGGGTGCGGGGGGTGAGCGAGTGCAGGGTGGGGAAGCAGAGGCTTGAGACCCCCGTGCGTGTCCCTCCAGACTCAATCAGGGAAGCAGTGCCCGTCAGAAGGCAAAGCCAGGCCTTCCCCTGTGATACGCTGAGCTCTGTAACTCCAAGGCAACATCACCATTCCTCTGGCTGCTTTTGAGACTTGCTCTTTTGAACCAAAGTTGGGCTCTTCCACAAGATTCTCTACCCAGAGTTGAAAACTCCCTCTGATCTATCCCCGATTCACTGCGTTCTTTTGTTCCGTCGCCTGGGTTCTGTCGCCTTCAGTCGCAGGATGCAGGTGCAATTTTGCTAGCAGCTAAATCTAGTCCCGTGATAACTACCAAAGGCAACGGCTTCCCACAGGGCTGGCCGTGTGGTCAGACCACTAATTGCTGCCCTTGATGTTTGCCAGAAACGCCTAGGAGGGAAGATACTCCGGTCTGAGATCCCTTCTCCACCTCTCCTGTGAACGAGAGTTGCACAGAGCTGGTGATAAAGTTGCACATCGCTGGTCCTAACAAGTGAGCTGTGTGTCACTAACCACGTCACGGTTCCTTCCCGGGTCTCGCCTTCCTTGTCTGCCCAATGACAGTGTCGTCTGAGGTCATTGCTGACTCCAACGCACCAAGATATCACAGTAGCCACATTTTTATTATTGTTCTCCTGCCAAGTTCCTGCGCACATCCCAGCCACGCTGTGAGGCCTCTTTGGGCAGAGTGCTCTGCCGCCATCCAGATGAATTTCTCTCTCTGTGATACCATCGTCTCACCGTGTGTTCCCGTATAACCCTCACCACGGCCTGCTCTGTGCTTTAAGCCTGGATCTGTGTCTGTCTCCCTGACTAGACTGTTAACTCCTGGGTGTCGGGGCTGCTCCTGTCTTATTTATCTGTTCATTTTCTCATTGTGCTTTCTGCACTGCGGGCAGACACTCGGGAAACGTCTGAGTTGGGCAGAAAAACAACCTGTACTCAGGTCCTTAGGAATCCGACAGGTAGAATCTCAGCTCCTGTTAACCTCTTCAAACGCTTGGCAATTGAAGAAGCCGTTAGCTTCTTCTCCCAAAGTTGATTGAAAGGACAGCTGGCTCCAAGCATTCCAGCTTCCTAATGCATTTATAAGGTTCTGTAGCCAACGAGGCCATTGCAAGACCTGCCATATTAATGACCCCATGGAGGAGCACCCCGTACACACATTCCAGGAAGGACAAGTCTTGGGGTCCTCATGAACAGAGACCAGTCAGTGCTCTCTCTCTGCTCTGTTGGGGCAGAAAACCCAAAACGGTATCATTTGGTTCGTTCATTGAGGCCGCAGTGATGGGCTGTAGTGATGTTCGCAGCGTCGCTGGACAGACAGAGCTGGAGAGAGCATACCCCTCTGCTCTTAGGAAGCCTGTGGTTTTCCAGAGGTTGACGCCAAGGTGAGGCTGAGTTTAACAAGTGCAGTTTGCAGGTGAGAAAATGCCAGCGTGGGGTTCGGAGGAGAGAAAGCTCACGTCTGATGGGACAGATTCATAAAGCTCCGTGGACACTGTGGAATTGGAGAACGGCCTTGAAGGGTAAACAAGATCTTAGTAGACAGAGGAACTGGATGAGCAAAGGTGACGAAACGGCCAAACTTGGAGCATGGCTAGAGTAGTCGAGTTCACGCAGACCGGAGGTCACCTTGCAGAGGAGGAAGGAGAAATAAGAGGGTGGGTGGGCGGAACTGGTGCTGCAGAGGGTTGGGATCCCAAATGGGTGGCTTGTCCTGACGTTTGTAGGTCATAGGGTGCTAGAAGAGGATTTGGATCAGGGAGGTGAATCTTAAG
This sequence comes from Eulemur rufifrons, assembly GCF_041146395.1. Lineage (NCBI taxonomy): Eukaryota > Metazoa > Chordata > Mammalia > Primates > Lemuridae > Eulemur > Eulemur rufifrons. The sequence goes on from NC_090995.1 coordinate 13,888,041, forward strand.
TACTTTAAACCAGGGGTTGGCAAACCATGGCCTGTCAGCCTTGCCTGTTCATTTCTGTATCGTCTGTGGCTGCTTTTCGGTGACATGGGAGAGTCGAGTAGTTGTGACAGAGACACCTGGCCATGTGGCCTGCAAAGGCTTAACTATTTACCATCTGGCTTTGGACAGAAAACGTTTGCTGACGGCTGACGCAAACATTATTCATTCATTTGTGGATTCATTCAACAAACATTCAGCATTTACTAAGTGCTAGGGATGTGCTCTGGTATTTTACCCCCGTCATCTAATTTATAGTCGAGTGTTTATTCAAATTGTCCTTTATAATTGTCCAGAGGATTTAAATTTTTGTGTAATTTGGTGTTAGACATGCCGCTTCTCCAAATGCTATGAAGAATGGTTGTTTTTCTGACACTCTTGGCCCGTCCTATCAGGGCTAAATTTCAAGTCGTATTTACATGGATGATTCAGGCACAGAGTGATACTAGGAGGCTATAAATGACATACTGCAGGAGAGAAAGCACCTGTATTGTAAGTTAAAGACCGACTGTACTGTGTAAGTCAAGATTAGTGTGGCCACGTTATCAGTCACTGCTTGTCTTAGCTTTACTCCTCCGAGGGCTGGTGGCAGAAATTAAGAGCGTGTTCCAGCCCTCCCACAGCCCAACACCACCCCTTCTGTGGCTGGCTCCATGGTCCCCTCCTCGCACGGCTGCTGTTCTTGTGGCGTGCAGCTGTGGAACATGAAAGCCATCCTGTGATGACTGCCTTAGTCTGTCGGGGCTGCCATCGTGAATACCACGGATTGGGTGGCTTAGACAGCAGGAATGTGTGGTCTCACATTCTGGAGGCTGGTGATCCTAGATCGCAGCGTGGGCAGGGCTGGTCTCTTCGGCTTGGAGGTGGCCGCCTCCTCCTTGTGTCCTAACCTGGTCTTCCCTCTGTGCACACCTGTGTTCTGACCTTCTCTTCTCATAAGCTCCGCAGTCAGATTGGATCAGGGCCGCCCGTATGACTGCAGTTTCCCCCAATTACCTCTGTAAGGCTCTCTCTCTCCATCCAGCCGCACTCCGAGCTCTAGGGGGCTTAGGGCTTCGCCCTGCAAATTTTGGCGGGAGGCGGGAGGCAGGTGGGGCCCGAATTCAGCCCATAACAATGAATCGTTTGTGGCATATGTTCTTTGTTTTTATTTTTATATTTGACCTTCATTTATTTTTTATTTTTTATTTTTTTTGAGACAGAGTCTCACTCTGTTGCCCAGGCTAGAGTGAGTGCCGTGGCATCAGCCTAGCTCACAGCAACCTCAAACTCCTGAGCTCAAGGGATCCTCCTGTCTCAGCCTCCCGAGTAGCTGGGACTGCAGGCATGCACCACCATGCCCGGCTAATTTTTTTCTATATATTTTTAGCTGTCCATATACTTTCTTTCTATTTTTAGTAGAGATGGGGTCTTGCTCTTGCTCAGGCTGGTCTCGAACTCCTGAGCTCAAACGATCCGCCCACCTCGGCCTCCCAGAGTGCTAGGATTACAGGTGTGAGCCACTGCGCCCGGCCATTGACCTTCATTTAAATAGTTATTTATGAGAGCCGATCGCATTTTAGGAACTGCACTGATGTCATTTCCATAAACTGTGACGGTCGCGGCTGTGGCCGGAGAGGTCCGTGCAGGTGCGGGTGGAGCGCGGGCTCGGTCTCCCCGGTGCCGCCGGGTTCGTCCCCAAGGGCAGCTCTGCACGTCTCCGCCACGACCCCCGGGCACGTTAAGGGAAGGGCCGCGTCCGACTCACCTGTGCCCCCTAATAGCCCGGCTCGTCGCCTGCTGAGCAGTCGAAACTCAGCAAACGCTTATGGAAATGAGAGCGAGATGTGAATGCGTAAAGCAGGCCTTGTTCCATTACTGAGCTGCGCAACAAATGACCTCAAACTGTGGTGATCAGAACAGTAACTGTTCTTTATTCAGGGATTCTGTGGGTCAGAAATTCCAGCCCGGCACCGCGGAGCCGGCTTGCATCCGCTGCGCGTGCCCCGAAGCCCGGCCGAGAGGATCTGAAGGCTGGGATGACTGGGTCGCTGGAATTTCTACGCTTACGTCCCCTGCACCTAGGCAGGGTGACTCGGTGGTGCCAGCCGGACACCTGCTTGCAGGCCGTGTGTGTGTGTGTGTGTGTGTGTGTGTGTGTGGCTTGGTCCTCACGGCTGCAGGAGGATTGGATTCTGCCCCGCTGGCTCCAAGCGCGACCAACACCAGGGCAGAAGCTCCATCGCGTTTTATCTCCCAGCCTCGGACGTCACCCAGCCTCAGTTCCGCCGTGTTCTGTGGGTTGAGGTGTCGGGGCCTGCCCCAGTCCAAGAAGGAAGGGATGAGGTTCCTCCATCTGATGAGGAAGTGGTATTCTCACTTGGTATATTACAAAAAAAAAATTGTGGGATTGGAGTTATTGTTGTGGCCACCTTTGGAGAATGAAAGCTGCTATTAAAATAAATCAAACCAGTCCAATCAACAGATACTGCACAGGATTGTTTGTAGTCACCGAAAGTCCGAGAGGCGTGGGCATGAACACCGAATTATTCACCTAATGTCAACTGTGGGGAAATGGCTAAACAAACCCCCTCATTGGTCTTATCCAGCCATCAAAAGGGCTGTTTACAGTGATGTGTAATCACTTGGAAATGTCAGCGGCGTTACCGGTTCAGCGAGATTGGAGAAAGCGGCATGACTCACGGCCACAATCAGGCAGCCTGTTAATTCCCGTCCCGGATTAAACCCTTCCACCCCGAATGATAGGCCACGCGTGTCCGGCAGGCTTCTTCATGGGGGGCCGGAACACGGGGAACACGGAGTGTCACGTGGGCCAGCTCACAGGTCAGGTGTGTCCTGCTTCCTGCCTCGGAGGTGGAGAGAGAGGCTGGATGTGGGTCCCCTACGGTTCCCCTGTTGGGAAGAACTTCCTTCTTAAGTCAAGTACAAATGGTGGGGGGGGGAGTTCCTCGGCTGACATTTATGTACCACGTGAGAAGGCACATTGCAAACATATGCGATTATAACTCGACACACATATAACACATGCACACACGTGTAAACTCTATGAACAGAAAAAAGAGAGACTGGAAGAAAATACACCAAAATAATAATTCCAGTTATCTTTTGGTTGTGGGACTATGGAGAGCTTTTTTCTTTTCTCTCTGTTTTAGTGTTTATCCAGTTGTCTGTAGCTAATAGGAATTGCCCTTTAGTGAAAAAACGAGTTACTAAAATTTTAAAAGTAAATTATTAAATTACTCATCTGCATACAAGTTATTCATAACCAGACAGTTGACACTTCCTACTCTCTTGTGGAATAAGCCCTACTTATAGTAATTCTTAATTATTATAAAAATTACTGGAAGATTTAGTGAAGCACTTTGAGAAGGAATATTCCATAATAAGAGCAAATTTATCTTTCTGGAAACTGAGGGGGGGGGGGGAAGTCCAAATCTAAAACTTAACTAGCCTATGCATCAGTGAAAAAACTATGGTATAAAAAAAATAAGATACAGAACTGGTAAAAATTCAAAGTTCTAAACGTAAGTGTATTTTAAACTTTATTTCCAGGAGGATTATGTTAATATGGCCACATTGCTTGTCCTTGGATCCTCCTGTTCTTTTATTAATACTTTGCTGTGTTTTCAGTCCTGAGTGTGACTTTAAATCATGAGTGAATTACGTTAATAATCTGGAAGAAGGAAACGGTGAATTCAAGAGCCAGTGAGACCAACAGGCCAGTCAGGGCGTAGATTTGGACTTGGGTTTGGGCAGCTTATGTTCTGCCAGCAAGATAAGGACATTTCTTCTAATCACAGAGGATTGGACTTCCTTTCCCGGATTTGAGCTTGGTTCCGGCCTGGATTTGGATTCAGCAAACGGCGGCTTCTTGAAAGTAGGTGACAGCCATTGTCCCCACGAAGGCCCAAAGCCAGGTTCGCCAGCGGGTGCCTCTGGACGCAGACAGTGGGCCTGAGCTGGAACTCAGCCCACCTGGGTTGTCTCCGGCACGGGTCTTCAGTCCTGAAAGAAAACTTCGAGATGTAGAATAGAAATCTAGAACTTTGGCTTCTAAAAAATATGAAAACACTCAGTATTCATTGCAGGATGGAACACCAGGTGCCGCAAAGACGTTGTAGCCGCCATTGTCCTCTGGTGTTTGCTCACACTGGCACGGAGCTGTGGTCACAATCTGTCACTACGCCGCGCTGCTCCTGCGCACAGAAAGCCACGTCACGAGCACCTTGTGTTTCAGGAAAAGGGAGTTTCCTTGAGGGAGAGGTGGGAAGCGAAGAAATGCTGGCTGTGGAAGTGCTGGCCTGCTTGTGCATGGGGTCACCTGCCTGCGCCTACAGTTGTCTGAAGTGGCAGCCCTCCCAGGGACACGGGGGGGGAGTGGTGCTGACAGTCTCTTCAGGGGTGACAGGACACAAAGCGAGCAGATCTCACAGCCCTGGACCAGGCCGAGTGAACCCAGGGGAGGGTGACGTGGCAGGAACATTGTGCATGGCTCTGCCATCCTCCCGGAAGTGCCAGGGAGCTCGTTACCCTGGCAGAAATCCGGGTCGTCAGAGAGGCTGAGTTAGGCTGTGGTTCCTCAGCGTTCCAAGGCAGTGGGTTTTAATTCTTCCTCGTACTACACATGTGTCTGTCATGGGTCAGCGAGGAGCTCTGCTTCGTGTCACTGTCACTCCAGCTCCTCAGCCGGCAGAGCAGGCGCCGCCTGGAACATTGCCCACAGCTGTAGCAGAGGGGAAGGGCGCCATGACAAAGTGTTCACTGGCTCTTCAAACTTCCGCTTGGAAATACAGCCATTTTTGCTTGCATGTCATCGGCCAAAGCAAGTCACAGGATCACGCCTAACTACGAAGATTCTACTTCTTAACGGTCCTACCGTGCTCAGAAGTCAGAGAGGTGGAAAAGTTTAGTGGATAGCAGCAAGGACTGTGATAGATAGAAACCTCTAGAATCTCTCCTAATGTATTGGTCCTGCAGAAGAAGTTTGAATCAGTTCGCCTTGAATTGAGCTTTAGAAAGAAATGATTGATACACAGTCACATGACTGGTCGTGTTAACAGCCGGGCAAGTCGGGGGTCTCCAGAGAAACAGCCAACAGCGCCACTAACCCAGTGCACCTGGCTGGGTCATGTTTTCCTAAGGGAAGGTCCTGGTGTCATGCCCTGGAAGACGTTAGTGGGTGCGCAGAGATATTCAAATAGACGTTTTAATCTTGCAGGGGAATTTTAGCTACTGCAAAGTCATGTCCACCGTCATCCAGATTTATACCGCTTTTTATTTTTAAAGTCTCTCCGTATGATTTGTCTTTGTGGAGAGAGGAAGGTTATTTATTAAAAATTTTCATACAGACATCGGAGTATATTGCTCCAAGATGTGACCTGCGCCTGTAAATAGCCTGGTCTGACTCGACATCTATTTTCTTTTATGAAGGAGAGGTGATGCAGAATATTTCTATATATTAATTAAGTAGAAGACATAGAAGACACAGATTACTCAAATCCACACGTCGGGGGAACTAAATGCCAGAAAAGCTCTAGATTGTTAATGTAGGATTTGAAGTTCTTTTATTTGCATCAAAGGATCAAAAACCTTTTTGTGAGTCTCTTCATGTTTTACCTCGCCTGTTAAAAAGGAGAAATAAAAAATACTGTTAGAATTTCTTCTGATACCTGCCTTCCCTTCAAAACTATATAATGCATAGTGACATAGTTACTTGATCTCCCCAGGTCAGGGTCTCAGAAAGCAACGTCACAGCGTGATCTTGTCGGTCACCTCACACAGGCTCATAGTCCCAGTTGGACGTGGTAGTGGATGTCCGATGACCGGTTTTGTGTACGTGTAAACTGTTTGGATTGAGAGCGGGAGTGCAGATGGCCTCAATGAGAGAGACAGCAGAATCAACTGACCCCTTGAGAAAATGGAATATCACCGCCTCGAATGCCAAAGAACTCCCGAAGTCCTGGTCCGGCCCCCTGGCCTCCTGTGGCTCGGCTGTCCTCAGCCTGGCCTGCTGCGGAGCCGGCCCCTCCGTGGTCTCCGTACAGGACAGCTGGCACTTCAGTTTTCCCCGGAGAGAAGCAATTCCGTTCATCGCGGGCAGCAGGAGGCTGCAGTCCTTCGCCTGGCAATATGTGCCTTCTTTTCGTCTAAATTAGGATCACTGAAGGGCTTTGCAGAGAATGAAGACATACGAGGAGACCACAGAAAGCATGTTACCCCATTGTATAGACAGACAAGCCAAGCCGTGACTTAAACCAACAAAAGGCCATTTCTCAAGTACAGCAGGGGATATTCACCAGGACAGAAGTCATGACTATGATTCCAGTGGAGCGATTTGATTAAATCACAATTCGTAGGCACTTTTTTTTTTTTTTTTGGCGTCTTCAAAATTAGCCCTGCAATTAAAACATAATTATACTTTGCTCTTTAGTGGTACCTTTCACCCAGGGAACAGAAAGTGCTGCATAAACATTAATTAAGCCGCACAACACCCCTGTGATGAAGGTAGGAATTATCCTGCTCTTAGATGCGGTGACATGGAAACTAAAGAATTTAGTAATTTATCCACGATCACAGTGGGAATTGTCATCCGAGATTCCATATGGTTGAAGTCTCTCTGTGGTCTTAGCCTTCGTTGGGAAAGTAAATGCGTCAATAGCCTTTTGTAAAAAGCATTTTTTTTTTCTTGTTAGATACAGTATGTCCTCATAATGTATACATTATTTCTTGTACAATGATATGAAATAATATGGGAAATATTCATGATAAATTATTAAGTGAACAGTGCAAGTTAAAAACAACAGTTTCATATTTTTTCCCCACCCCCCCTTTCCCGAGTCAGCACCTTCAAGTGTTGTAAAAAGCATTTTCAACACCTTGTTTTCAGCATCTTAAGCTGTTTTTTATTCTGTGCTTTTGTGAATCCTTTTTGTTATTTATTTGTTGTATATTTTCAGTTGGAGCTTAAATTATAGGGAACTTTTTTGGTCTTTTTATTGATGAGATGCCCCTAAATACCTAAGGTCTCATTGTTTTCTTTTAGTAAACTTTTTATTGAACTATATGAAAGTAATATATACGTACAGAAAAGTACACGAGTCATAAACATAAGGCTTGGTGAATATTCAAACAGTGAACACTCCTACATATCAGCACAGAGCAGTACAAGCACCTAGAACCTTCTCACCCTGTGTGGTCACTTCCAGCCCCTGCCCTCTCCAAGGTACCCAGGAGCCTGTATTCTGACAGCATAGCTTAGTTTTGCCTGCTCTTGTGCTTTAAGTACGTGGAATTATATACTATAGGTGCTCATTTGTGTCTGCCTTCTTTTATTGAGTATTATGCTTCTGAGATTCATCCATGCTGTTAGTCTGCAGTGATGTTAAGTTCACGTTCATTGCTGTATTCAACTGTTTAAATAGTCCCCAACTTCTTTATTTTGCTGTTGATGAACAGTTGGGTTGTTTTCAGTTTGGGGCAATTTAAGTATTATTTCTACCAGTATGTCGCTGCACACACTCTTCCTCAATTAGGTTGAAATAAATCAAACGTATCCTTTTCACACGCATCACCATGCAGACAATGTCTCAATTATTCATGGAGACAAATGACTGATGTATATTAGGGAGTTGCTAGATGTTATTTGTGCTGCTTACAAAGAGGATTGAGAGTCTTAAGAACCTGTTTTCTAATTGCAGGGGTGGGAATAACCATATATTTTTTCTCTACACCTAAAAATATCACCTGGGTGTGAATTCCAGCATCAACACCTACTTAATTATATGATCTCGGTCAACTCAGCCTCACCCAACTCTACTTTTCTCAATTACCAAATGGTCTTTAGGGTGATTGAAACACATGAAGTTATTAGTAAATACATAGTATTAAGTAGGAACTCGGTGCCTAGCAGATATTATTAGATATTTTCTGAGCCAGTGTGGCCCTAAGTCCTACCAAGTGGTAGTCTGACTGACCTAGATTACAGTTTTGGATTATTAAGAATATTTATTTGAAAAATGCAACACATAACTGTACATTGAGTGTAGAAACATGTGTATTCAAAGTGACCACCAACACTAAGGTAGACCTCCAACATTAAGGATTTCTTTGTTTCCATGAGATACGTTAATGATGGCTATCTAGTGGTCAATTAATTCAATCTTGGCCTTTCTGAAAGACTTTATCACAGATGCAATAAAAAAGCAGATCAAATGTCATTACAGACATGCTCTTTAGACAGCTCGACTTAATGTATGGTTTAGCTTGGACAACTATTGGCTTTAAGCTCAGAATCCTGTGGACGTGGAAGCTTGGGCAGAAAATTGCTGTGGGACTTTGCATTTGTTGGATCCTAGATCAACAGCTTCGTGTTACATGATATTTTTAGAGATGATAATAATCGGAGTGAACTGAGTGGGAGGGGTGGATATTCTTTTGCCCGATTCTCCTGTGGCTCCTTACCAGCTAAATATGTTTTACGTGTTCTTGAATTGCCATTGGGAGGTCTTGTCTACATCCGTGATCCCCTCGTCACCCCCTTGTCCTGTTCTGCCTTTTCCCATGGCAAGCAATGGCACACGGTTGCTCCGGCCAGAACCCCGAGTGTCCTTGACTCCTCATTCTCCCCACACCCAATCGATCCAGTAGTTCCTGCCAATCCTGCCTCCTAAACATCCTGGGAATCCACCCACTTCTCTCCATCCCATTGCCACTGTCACAGTGGGATCTGCCAATGTCGTCCACCTGGATCACCTTTGACCTGATCCGCCAGCATCCGGTTCTGCCCGGTTACAATTCGATCACTGTGTCGCAGCGGGAAGTGATGTTCTAAAACAACAGATCAGTTTTGTTTCTGTTTAAAACCTTTCAATGGTCTCACAATGAATTTAGGGTCAAGTCCCCGATCCTTAGCCTGAGACATGGCCATTGTCTCCGTTGCTTCTCTGCCTCCGTGTATTCACGCTGCAGCCTCCCTTTTTTCTCTTGGCCTTCTTTTTTCCTAGCAAATGCCTCCTCATTCTTCAGGTCCCAGAGTTATCCTGTTTCTTTAGGAAAACATGATCTCAAGATTTCATGCATGAAATAGTTGGCTCCCTCCACTGTAGACTCTCCTAGCACCTTCTACTTGTATTTATGATCCTGTTCATAATCTGAATTTTGCACTAAATGCTCTGTCTCCCTACGAGTCTATAAGCTTTATGAAAGCAATGGTTCTATTTTGTTTACTTATATGTCTCTATTGCTAAGTGATCAATAAACATTATTGACTGATCGAGTCATATATTTCTGTACGGTAGGATTGGATTGTTAATATATCTCCAAAAGAAACTGCACAAGTTTCATCTCTTGATAAGTGTTAAAATGTTATTTGAAAGCAGTGACGTCAGTGAAGAAAATTGTCAGTGGTGTTTGTGAGACTTAAGGACAGCAAATCCTTCAAAAGAGATTCTAAAAGTTTTATGCTGATATTTACTTTTACCAGTTTTTCTTTATTTTGTTATCAATAAACAGGGCCTAACTTCACAACATAGTTAAGCAAAAGCAACAGCAAGATACAATGTATATGATCTTTGATAACTCAGTAATAACATGCAGCAGAAAAATATACCCCAAAGGAACTCGTTTTCCGGGCCACCTATTCTAACTTCCTAACGACTTTGCATAGATTGAGCATCTGCAACGAGGCCATCTGCGAGCTGAGGGATGATGCCTCTTTCTCTCCCCTCCTACGTCAGCCAAGTGCAGTGTTTATTTCCTTGCTGGAGACATTTAAGGACAGAGAACCCATTAATGTATCCGAGTTTTATCACTGAGACAGATAATCATATGTGATCTTCTTTCAACTCGACTAAAACCTTTGGCTTTACTTAGGGTCTGTTTCTTCTGTTTGGTATTTTGTAAATGTGGAAGACAACTAACAAATCACCATCTTACAATATTTACACATAGACATCCCGTCATCCCCGAAGACTGACGCTGAACAGTCCTTCCAAACGCAGACTCGTTGTGTTGGAAGAAACCTTAGACGCTACTTACGTTGACGTTCCTCGTTTTACAGCCAAGTGAACGAATGCAGGGATTAGGTACCGTTCAGTTATAAATCTGACAGATTTATGGGTATATGTCAACACTCCAGATTCATCTTTATCCCGGGTTAGAATTTTTCCATGGTGCAGTTGGAAAGCATCTGGTCCATCTTGACCCAGACCTGGTTCCAACCCGTCTCTGTCACTCACTGCCCCACTGGACACACCTGAGCTTCATTTTCACCACCTGCTAGATGAAGATAAAATCTATGTGGTACAACTGTATGGAGAATTAAATGAGATACAGCACAGTGCCCGGCGCGTCGTAGGATCTCAGTTGAAATAGTTATGTGTTTGTCGTTGGCACAATGTTTTGGAAGGCGGTTTGGCAACATGTATCAAAATGTAAGAGATGTGTACCCGTGACTTGGCAATTTTACTTATTGTAGCGAGGCCAGGCCTCACGTGCACAATTAAGAAACTTCCTATAGAGTAGCTTCTACTGTTATGAATAGTTATATGGGGGCCAGAATTCACTTCCTCCAACGAGAACTCAGAGTAAAGTCTTGATATACCCCAAATAGTATAGAACAGTGATATTGTCCTTCAACAACTTTCTAGGAGAATTTAACTGCACCTGTTTTAGTCACAAGAAGAAGAAAAATAGTAACGATAATGAGGCAATAGTTTATTGAATGCATACGATGTGCCAACCCTAAGCTTATGCACTTAATCTTTGCACCATCCCTCTGGTGTGTGTGAAATATTATCTCTATTTTAGAGAGAGAGATTAACTTGTGCTTCTCGTGGGCAACAGTAGCGTGGCAGGATTGTCACATAAACGATGACGGAGTCAGGATTTGAGCAGAAGTTGGTTGGATTCTGCAGCCAAGGGCTCAAATCTGTAACTCCTCTCTGTGGAGATTTCAGCCAATATATGCCTTCCAGATTTTCTGCGCTACAAAGGCAAAGGACAGGCAGGGTTGAGAACAGCCGTCACAGCCATTGTATGTTCCTGTCTCTCTGTGCCCCTCGGTGTGGTCTGCTTACGAAGAAGAAAATACGGGCAGCTCTCGATATTCATGGGTCCTGCATCCAGAGAGTCAACCAGCGTTGGCTGAAAAAGTTCAGAGTGAAAAATGCCACAAATTGCCAAAAAGCCACACTTGAACTTGCCCTGTGCCCAGTGCTACGCTGACTCCGTGGACATGAAGCGATGTGTGCAGGCGCGTTAGGCATTGTGAGTAATCTAGAGACGGTTTCGAGTGTCCAGGAGGATGTGCACAGGTTATATGCAAATACACTATTTTATACAAGGCACTCGAGCACCTGCAGACTTTGGTATCCTGGACGGGTCCTGGACTCAGTGTCCCACGGGATGCCCATACTGTATACGTGATACGTGACTTACTACATACGTGATGGCTTTAATCCATTAGTGTTGCCCTGTTTTCCCCGCCCACACTGTTCATACCGCATCTTTGAGTGGCCTCAGGGAAGGGGGTCCGTATTTGGGAGGCCTTGGTGAGGGATCCTGATTAGGTACAGATGCACTGGGATATTTGCTTTGCTTACTCATGGCCGGGTACAGGTTTCTCTGTCTCCGCTGCCAGGAAGCTGGGTTCTAAGCCGGCCGCAGACTGCAATACAAACGCAGGGAGGAAGGGAGGGAAAATCTTGGAGAACTCCAGGCTCTGATATTTCCCAGACATGCCCTCATCTGCTTTTGACCTTGCTCCAAAAGGAGTGGTTTCCACGACAGCATGTGTGACGTAACGTGACCCTCCTGTGGCAGTTCTGCACCGGGCCTCAGCCTTTCCTCTCCCGCAGCCGAGGACTGGGTGTGTCGGGTCTGCGTTGGGACTGCAAAGAGGACAGGGCCTGGGGACCGTCTCCCCAGAGCTCTGCTCCTCACGCGGCTTCCTTCCCCGCCGGCGTCACCAGATTCGGTGGAAATATCTGTGCCCTGGTTATATGTGAAGTTTACAAATGTTTGTTAATTGCCTCTTCCTCTTTCTAACGAGTTCTGCCTGGGAAGGAATCGGGGAGCTACAACAGTTTCTCTTTACACTCGGTGGCAGAAGAGATCGAGCAAGGTTTGGGAGGTGAGAGTCACCCAGAGCAGCATGGGGACCTCGGCGGGGCTAGGCAGAGCCCCACTCTCAGTGTTTGCAATCCGTTAGGCAGGATCGCCTCCAAGTTCGCCGTGTGGGCCACCCCGCTGCCCTGTATCTTCCGAGACAGACGGACAGGTCGGGAGAGGGGTCAGCTGTCTGGGCCACTCGGCGAGGGCTTGCTTCAGGGCGGCTGCTTTCTCCGCGGTGATGAGATTCAATCTCACAGTTTAAATGCTTGTCCCAAAATATTTCAAAATGTGAAACACATACGAGCCAAATGACAAAAATGTTTTTTGAAAAAACAAAAACATGGGCTCCCTGTCATCCACACTGGCTGTCGCAGTGTCTGTTCAGCCAGTAAATTATTCTTTCTGTTCTTCGTTCCTGATGACATCCAGATGGCCCGCAAGTCGGTCTTGTCTGTGAGGGAGAGATTCTCCGTGAAGTCACAGGCCAGTAGCCGTCATGTTCAGAGGGTGTGGATAGGAGTGAGGGGGAGTGATGCAGGATTGTGGGTACCCGATTAATAGTGATTGATATTTAAATAATTATAGCGACTACGTATTCAGCTTGGAGTTGGAGTTCATTATTAATGTTCTTAACTCTTAAACAAAGACTATCTCTTTCTCTTTAAATTCCAGGACACTTATAAAAGCCGAAATCGCTAATGTTAACATTTCTTCCTTTCTACGTCCTCTGAGTCTTACGGAATTTAAACCCTGTTTTGATGGATTTGGAGCCGTTCTGCAGTCAGCCCACCAGGGGTGGATGCTGAGAGCTTGCAATGGGCCATCTTGTAGATCATGATGTTAAAGTGTGTTTCTTTTTAAATGTAACCTTAAAACGACTAATAATAATAACATGATGTTCACATAATTTTTATTTAGGTCACCGTCTTACCAGACTTTTAAAAAGAAAACAATAATTTTCTTCTTTTTCAAAATGAAAATGGCAGTATTAGTCTCTATTGAGTGTCTGTAGCGTGCTAAGCAGGATATAGTAGACGTTTTCATTTGTTATCTCACGTAGCTCTTTTTAGAACCTGTAAGATAGAACATGATTGTCTGGGTTCTGCAGTTGTAGAACCGATCGGATGCTCAAAGAGTGTCAGTAATTTCCCCAAAGTTGCACACACTGTAAGGGGAGGAACCCAGGGGTATTGGCCTCAAAATCCAGGCTCTTTCCACCCTGCCGGAGAGTTTCCCAGATCGAAAACCTCCATGGACGGTGTTCACCCACAGTGAGTGAAAGGCCAGAAGCTTCCTCGTGCTAGTTTCTTGTTTCCTGCTGGAGACCAAATGGAGACGGTGATACTGCCCTTCCCCTTCCCACACACGGTTGTGTTCCTACCAGGTTCCAGAAAGCCGGTGTTAACTGAAATTATGAGGCCATTGCTTTTGACTGAGGTCCTGCACCAGAACCCAGCAGACCACACGGAAATGGAGTCACTCAACCTAAGTGTGACATAATTAAGCTGAAACTTCAAGGAAGCAGAAGAATCCTTCAACAGATCAGTTTTTCCTACAAATAGGAGATTCACAGCCACCAGCTGGAAGGGGCCCAGTCCACCCGAGCCAGTGTGATAAGGAAGGTCCCCTCTGCTCTAACCCTCACAAGGAAGGTGACCAATCTGCTGTGCGTATTATTCTATTTCCTTGTTTTTGCTCAAGCTCCCTTATAAAAGCCAACTATTCTGCCATGCCCAGTAAAGCACCTTTCTATTTTTTATGAATGAAGTGTTGCTCAGTTCATGATTCATTAATAAAAACCAGTTAGGTCTTTAAACTCGGTTGAAATTTTGTTTTTTGACATAGGTTAGTAGTTAATTTTCCTGTTGGCTGGGGTGTGGAGAGAGAACCTCACATAGTCGTACACTGTATGGCGGATGCCTAGATAACAGAATTTCAGAAGTGCATTTAGTTGTGAAAATAGAATCGTAAGGATTTGTAAAAACACTCTGGGGGGGAAGAAAACTGCAACATTGGATGCTGTCGTGCAAAGACTGACTATTCAAAGAATGTCAGAGACCTGAGAACTCCCGTTTTTCCTTTTCTTTCTTCCTCCTTCCTTCTCTCTTTCTCCCTCCTTTGCTCCGTCTCTCCCTCGGTTATGTTTTTGTGCTCATTCCAACTCTCCAGCTTTCTGATGATAAACGATTTTCTTGTCTAACTCACGGGAAGGTTTTAACGCACTCCCCCCCCGGGATGAGCGCTCACGGCCGCAGCGAATGGTGGTGGCCGTGGGCAGTGATTTGTAGTCTGAAGTTGCTCCTTGGATCCTTGCTGTGCAGAGTGTAGTCTGTGGACCAGCAGCGTTTGTCATTCCCTGGGAGCCTGCTAGAAATGCGAGATCTCAGGCCCCATCGGAGACCTAAAGAATCCGAATCTGCCTTTTCGCAGGACCCACGTGGAGTTGACGTGCACGGCAAGTGTGAGACCGCTGCCCCGGCTGAGCTCACCGGTGTCTCCCTGCAGGGCTGAGTCCCTGTCCTGAAGGCGGGACAACGTCAGTTCCAGGGTCCCTCTGTAGCTCGCTGTGGTCAGAGCCGGGGCCCGTTGTGTGTGGGCGGGGAGACCCGTTACTGCGGGTAAGAGACCAGGACGATGTCGCACAGGAAAAGTCTGGCGGAAATTCTGGTTCCCGTTTCACTACCGCCAGTGACGGGGTGGCCACAAAGCGGGTACTCTGGGGCCTGGGCTCTTAGGACAACCATGTCCTCCATTCCCTGTCACCAGATACACACACACACACACATGCACACCCACATCCAAAACAGCCATGTGTGCACGCAGGCGGAAGAGGAGAGAGAAACCCAAATCTATTAGTGTCCACCGAGTGCCGGGCATGACAGTATCAGCAGGTGTCTTCACCCTAAAACCGGACAGAAAACAGGTTACTGTGAACATGCGTTCACCTCCCAGCCGAACTCCGTTAACCAGAACCTCTGCATGTTTAGTAGATCTATCACTGGTGTTTTTAATGACGACCTCATTAAGCGATTAAATGAAATGATGAGATCCTAAAAAAAAAATCTAAGTCATAAAAAAGTAATTAAATTATATTAATTAGAGTTCTCTTGTTTATAATATCATCTTAAAAGTCCATTTCCAAGCAATTTAAAGTGCAAAAAATATACCCTAGCCTAAACATTATACATTTAACTCCAGTCTTACTGGCTTGAAAGTAACCCTGTTACACCAAAGTGGTCTTCTGGAGTTGGAGACTGTGCTTTTAGTACTTGGAACAGCTTTTCCCTTGCCATTCTCTGGGCAGCCAATCTTTTAGGATATTTCTCTCTTTCATAGCAAGCAAAAAGTTTCCCAGAGCTTACCCTGCACAAGGACCAGTGTTCCTAGCATGCGGTAGTGTCATTCTGGTATTGTAGTCCTGTCCCTGCCTTGACTGGCTGGGTGCTTTGGGGCTGTCCCGGAATCTCTCTGGGTCTCAGTTTTGCCCAGTGAAATGTTAACGTAGTGCGCTGGACTGGCTCAAAGTTCCTTTCCATCCCATGCTAATACTGTAGAGTCTACGAACAGAGTGTTTTTAAATACAGTGTCCAACAAGGATATAAGTGGATTCCGTTGGGTCTTACCACGTGCTCCCAGCACTTCCGTGCATCCGAAGCCTGCCTCCCCGTGCCTCTCCTCTTCGCAAAGGCTTGGCTTGTGTCAGCATTTAGGAGGAACCGTTAACGCTCTGACTCTGTGTGACTTGAAGCTATGCTCTAGAGAGCACGGGGCGATGAGGCGGAGAGTGTGTTCTGCTAAGAGGCCGAGCCCCGGTGGGCTCCCAGCCGGGTGGCAGGTGGCACCTGGCCAGGAACAGAAAAGCAAAGAGCACGCGTGACTCACATGGTCACTCTGGGCACTGCTCCTGCAGTGTGTTGCTCCTCAGGTGCCCGGCGCAGAACAGGACACAGGGAGACAGAGGAGCAAGGGAACAGACATTTGTCCTATCACACTGGATTAGCTTTTCCCAAATGTAAGGTATTCGAAGACTGTTCGTGACTTTTTTTCTAGCCATCTCTGTATACCACCTCTTCTATTCCTTCAAGAATTTCTTCTATAAATCAATGCACTTTTTCAAACATAGTTTTGTCCTATGAAACAACAGCTAAGAAACGATGGGTTTTATGTTCTCCTTTCCTCAAATGTAAAAGAGAAACCCATGACAACTAAAATTAAATTTTCAGATGTGTGTGTTACTGCAGATGCTCTTGGGTAGCACTCGTGGCAGGTGAGTTTACCGCACTCGGGGGACCCTGGACTGGGTTGTCCCGCGGCGGACGCTGCCATCAGGAATCAGGGCTGCACTCCTGATACGGGCCAGGGGAGGTAATTTGCAAAGCCGAGGGTGGTAGAGACACGTGTGGGTGTGCCCAGACACTGGGCTCCTTCCCTCTGTCTGCTCTCAGCGCCTCCACTCCAGCCAGACACGCCCGGATGCCAGGGCTGCTTCTCCTCCGTCTTCTGTCTGCTTGGCCTCCGTCCTGGGCCACTTCTGCTTCTGCACCTATGGCCACCTGGGGGCTGCCAACCTCAGCCTGGCGATGCCCACACATTTAGCCAACAGAGGCTAAATTTTGTTAATTCCCTGGAATGCTTGAAAAACTGGGCAGGGAAGTGTAAGTGATTCTAAACGCCCATCGAAGGCAAAGTAAATTAAAGCGCAGGGATGTGTCCATTTAACATGCTTTAATTGGTGCCAGCACGAAGCCCAGCAACTGTGCACTTAACGCCCAGATCACACCAACAGCAAAGAGTGAGGAGACCGGCTTTCCAGATGGGCCACTTCTAAAAACATCAAAAAGAACTTCTTAAAATTTTGAAAAGAAAATAAACACAACTGAACACGAGACGAGAAGAATTTGGAGAGAGACATTTTGACAACGTTGGTTTGATGTAACAACAGAAACACAGAGAGAGAGTATTCAGTCTGTCTGGGAAGGCAGCACTGGAGGTATCATTGTTCATTGTGTACGAAATGAAGGAAGTGAAGAAGAAAGGCCACAAGGACACAGAGCCTCGGGGTTTGGTGTACGCAGGTAGATTAAGAAAGTATAATTTGTGTTTACCTTGGCTGCAAGCGAAGGGATCTGAGACCACCAAAAGTCAGTCTGCAAAGCTTGGCTGCTTGGTTGGAGCAGCTTGCAGTGCCAGGAGGGAGTACGAATGTTGCCATGTTCAGCAACAGTGGGAGAAGAAAGCGAAAACGTCTTTCTATTCTGTAGCTCTTTCTTCTGCTTCTCCAGAAACTGCCTCCAATCAACGTACTCCCTTCCTCCCCACGGCCTGTTGATTCTGCCTCCTCCCCCATCACCGAGCATTTCCCTGCAAGCTTCTCCCCCGATTTCCCGCACGGTCCCCCTGTCTCCTCCCAGTTACAGCTTGGGGACCCGCTCCAGGGGCCTTCCTCGACCCCAAGTCCTAGCGGGAAGACATGCTTACTAGTTCATCTCTCCCAGTAGACTTAAACGTATCGAGTCTGCCTAGAGCAAATCCCCGTTACATAATAGGGGCTCAATTAATGCTTTTTCTAAAAGAGTAAAGTAAATGAATTGATGTCCACAGGGGAGACAGAACTCAAAGGAACATGAGAGGTTTCCCATCGCTGGATACACAGGGTAACATCTTTCTTGCTAGATGATAACACTACTAATACCTTTACCGCCCTCTCTGAATAAGTGAGCAGAACAAAGGCGATCATGAACTTTCAGCGAGCATGGCCCCCTGTCGCCCTTCCTCGTGCCGGTCCCTGTTGGTCTCTCATCAGCTGCATGAATATCCCTTTTCTTCCTCCCCTAGTGGCCTTTCTGGGGCTCCTGGCGTACCGTGCCAAGCACGATAGACGGCCTGTAATTACCCGGGATGAAATGAAGAAGGATGGTTGAGCCCAGTCAGTGCTAGCGACTCACTGCCTGTGAGCTCCTCCCTCCGTGTCCACCTGAATAGTTAAATGCGCGCTCCTTTGTAAAGCACCTCAGCGCCCCGGCAAGCACTGGCGTCTGCATATCCATGGAGACAAAATAAAATGGAGTAGGAAAAATTACAGGTTTAGACAGGTGTCTGGTGATGGCCTAAATGATCATCTTTGCAGAAAGCAAAAGGTTGACACAGGCCTTTCATACACCTCCAGGGACGTGAAATTCAGGTTCTAAATGAGAGGCAGCATTCCCTTCTGTAGCCTGGTTATTTGTTCTCGGGTGCGTGGGCGATGTCTGCAGGTGAAGTGGCTGCGGGCCCTGCACACTGGAGCGATTTAGGCTGGAAGATAAGTCACAGGCGTGATTTTAATAGGCAGTTGTGCCTGGCATTTTGAGTTTTCAGAGATTTACGCCCTTCTGTCTGCTAAACCAAGCCCGGGTGTTCTTCACTGCCCCTCTCAAAGCCAGCTGGGCACAGCTGATGGCAGTCTGTCAGCGGTGAGAGGAACTTTCATATCCGTGACCCCAGCGTGTGGCAGGTCCCCCTGTCATCATTGAGATGACCAGTCCCGATCTACACTTTTACTGTGTGATCATAGTATCTCTGCCAGGGGAGAGTGTCTCGGGCACCCTCGTCACTCCTTCCAAAGGCTTCCAGAACAATGCGAACGAGTCTTCACTATTATAGTTATTCCTTATCTCCTTGGCCACTGAAAATGGCCATTTTGGAGGGCTGAGTATTTATTAATGGTCTCTTCTCTGTTATGTAATAAGGACTCAATAAGTGCTTTTTCTGAAAGAGTGAAATAAATGAATTCATGTCCACAGACGAGACAGAACTCAAAGCAACCTGAGAGGTTTCCCATTGTTTGGGAATTAAATGGCAACTCTCCGTTGAATAAAATAGCAACCAATTCCCTGTTAAATAGCAACGTTTGTAACTGGTAATAATTTAGAACCTTGAGGCTACAAAAGATATATAGATTCAATTTTTTTTAAAGGCTCAAAAGTATTAACTCTCCCTCCTATTTTACTTAGCATGGAACTTTGTATCTGTCGATTCTTTTTTAAATTCCACTGAGAAGTTCAGAAGGGTTTGTGCATATTGTCACATATTATGTTCACTTAAATCTCGGGAATATTGGTTCAAAATATTTTATCTACACGAAAGTCATTAAGAAAACCTATGTCAATTATTTTCAGTACAGTCTCTGAAACATGGTATCTCAAAGCATGGACCCATCTTCTTGCATCTTACCTGGAGAGCTTGCTGAAGAGGGAGATTCCTGTGCCTCACGCTAGATGTTCTGAGTCAAATATCTAGTGGGTGGGACCTAGGAATCTTCATATTTAGCAGGTTCCCAGATGACACTGGTGTACTTTGTAGAATAAGGACCATAAATTTAGAGCATTAAAAACATAAGTAAAATGCACGAAACATCCTGTCATTTCTCTTTAAACACGATGGAAACAGAGCTTTCGCCACTGCTGCTGTGAGCTGATAAAGTGTGTCATTGGGCGGCCACGTAAGTGGGTGACATGGCAGAACCTGGGCTGTGGGGCCAGAAGTTTGGGGTGAGCCCCCCAAAATTGGTAACTTCATGAATCAACAGCAGAATGTCTTACAAGTGAACATTTTATACTGTACAGGAAATGCCCCGTGGTACAACAGTCCGACTCAATAATACAGGTGGGATTGAAGACGTAAGTTTCCTGGGTCCCACGTGCTGTGACCTTTCTCCTCGTGATGTGTGTAGATTAGGCGATATAAGGACAAGGATTTCTCAGGCCCATTTGTTCATTCATTCAACAGGTAGTTACTGGTCACTTACTTTGTCTCAGGCGCTATGCTAGATTCTGGGAATACAGATGGGAACAAGACAGATGGGGTCCCTGTCCTTATGGGGCTCCCAGCAGCACGAGGACGAAGACACTGAATAGACCATCTTCGAATCACAGAGTAAGCAGGTAGTGGCCGCTCGTGGTAGAGGCTATGAAGGAAAACCACATGGAGCCAAGAGAGCAGGACAGCAGGACCTCACGTGCACCAAGACAGAACGTTTAAGTTCACGGTGCGCTGACAGCTCAGCAGAACAAACTGGGTGCCTCTCCTACATCTCCTTGTTTGATACGTTATAAATATCACCAAAATAATAGCTACCATTATTGAGTGCTAAGTACCTGTCACGGTGCTGTGGTAGGTTTTGACAAATGTCTTCTCATTTACCTTTCACAATGAGCTTACAAGGCTCCCGGAGCTATCGAATGCTGGGATTCAAGTTCTGGCCTCTCCAATCTCAGTGCCTGTCTTCTATCCACTGCACTGCGTTAGACACCAGAGATTCGTACAGAATTCAAGCCGGATGACACATTAGAAGTCATCTACGCCACTACTCAACTCCACGTTTTATAGGTGAGAAAACAGGGATACCAGGATTCATTCCAAATGAGCTGATTCCACAGCTGGGTCGAGAACTCAGGTCTTGAGCCCCAGTCCCAAGCTTTTCTTACATGACCTTGTTGTCTCTGTACATGATAATTATTTGTGCCCTGCTGGGAACTGAGCATGATTGATTGTCTAGCTGGTTTAGGCTGTTAGAAATCATTCCCTGTTATCAAAGTTTTCACTCTACTGTTCTTATATATCATTGTCTTTTTAGTCTCCTTTTAAATATTCAAAATCCACCGTATGATTATTAATAGTAATGTGCTGTCCTTTGTGTGCAATTGATACATTGTTGGCACACCTTTGTAAGTAATATTCTTCTCAGTTGTATTTTCAGTAGTGGAAAGTGTTTGTTTTTTTCTCCTGTTCACCCCAGCGTACAGTCATTCCAAGTGCAGTGGCCGGGTGCCTGGGACCCGGATTAGCAGGATAAACATGGGACCTCTTCCTAGAGAATTAATTTAGTCAATGGCAAGTTTTTTTTAACCCTTCAACATTACAGCAAACATAAATATATTATGAGGTAGGATGCAAATTAAAATAAAAGTTTTAAGCTGAATAGAAGTCTTCAAAGAAATTATGCGCATGCAAGAGAATTCTTCAGATTAATAGCCTTAAAAGCGTACCTGTCTCCTTCCCCTCCAGCAGGTGCACACGCCCACGCGCCCACCCGCGCGCATTCACTCCTCTCTGCCACGAGAGAAAAGGTGCCCTAGGTTCATTGCATTCTCAAGCCTTGGTCTATTCCTAAAAGTGTCACGTAGAGGGAAAATCTTGGGCTTTGGAATCCGTAAGATGTGAATTTGCGTCTTGAAACCAAAATTCTCTACCTGTGTGACTTCTACACTCTGAACCTCAGGTTCTTCCGTTGTGTAATGGAGATGTTACCGTATACACCGGAAGCCTACTCGGATGATTAAATGAGATGCCTGTGAAGTGCCAGGTACAGTGTTGGGACATAGAAGGCACTCCAGAAGTGACAGTTGATTATGATCACATACATTGTCATTACATATTTGTCAGGTGACAGGCAGAGGGTGGGGGCATGGAGTGTGGCCAGGGACAAGAAAGCTACTGGCCCGAGCAGGGTTGGCACCATGTCTTGGCTTCTGGAGTATTGAAATAAGATGTAAGAGTGAAGGACACACACATACACACGTGCACACACACACATACATGCATGTGCCACAATCACACATGCATGCACAGACATGTCATATACACATGCACACACACACATGTGCCACAATCACACACGCATGCATGCACACATGCACAGACACATCACATATACACACTTGCACATATACACACGTGTGCGTGCACACTCACGCACACATACATGCATGTGCCACAATGACACACACATGAAGACACACACAGACACATCACATACATGCACACACGCATGTGTTGCAATCATACATGCACATACATGTCACATACACACTTGCACACATACACATGTGTGCGTCCACACTCACACTCGCACACATACATGCATGTGCCACAATGACACACACATGCAGGCACACACACAGAGACACATCACATACACGCACATGCATGTGTTGCAATCATACATGCACATACATGTCACATATACACCTGCACACATACGTGTGCATGCACACTCATGCACACATGCATGTGCCACAATGACACATGCATGCAGACACACACAGACACATCACATACATGCACATACACACATGCATGTGTCACAATCATACATGCACATACATGTCACATGTAAACACATGCCCACACTCGCATGCCTGCACTTGTGGGAAGAGGGGAAGCAAACAGCAGGTGGGAAAGATTGGATCACGGGGGAAGAGGCTTGAGAAGCTTGATGCTTTGAGACGTGCGGAGCATGAATCAAACTGTCATGACAAGACCCGGAGTCACCGTTCCACCCTGTCGCTCCCCCTCAATCGCTAGTTTATATATAAACAGTCAAGATAAGAATTGGGTATGCTATTTTCTCTCACAGACATTTTATCTCTAGTCTTGTATTTCTTCTCAAAACAACGGCTGACAGACTGATATTATTTCTAATGTTGGGATCGAAAAATACACCGGACCAGAATTTTTGGGGACTCTCGGATTTTGCCCTAAATTTGAACTTTATTTTCCAGTTTGTTTGGCCACTTCCTGTTTCCAAGGCCAAGAGCTTTAAAAAGATCAGAAAATAATTATCACACAATATTAAGCTCAGAGGAAACATGCCTTTATGAGTCAAGTGCTAATTCATCAGAATTACGTCTCAAAATATCTTCAGAAGGCTATATATAAGTTTATGGGCAAAAACATTTGGATTCGGTTCATCCAAGCTGTGGAAACTACCGTCCGTGGCCGAAACCAGCCAGCAAATTCCCACACTCTTTGTGCGTGTTTGTGAGACCCCCCGCCCCCGGGCATGGGGCCCAAACAGCAGTGCCCTGTGGATGCCCTTCGGGCTGCCGCTTCCAGGGGAGAGTGGAAGAGAGGCCCATTGCTCTGCAGATCAGAAGAGGATGGAGCTTGGCCGCAGGCCCAGGGAGGTGGGCGGAACGAATTCCAAACCCTCCCCCAGAGAAGACACTCCAGCACCCACCTCTGTTGGGCTGCACCTGCAGCCACGGCCCTGACTCTCACCGCACGTTGGCCCTAAGAAGACAAGGCCCCCGTGTCACCTTCTCTAGCTATGGACAAGACAACGTCACGGTCTCCGTCTTCAAACCGGCAACAACTCCGTGTGTTTCTTGGTTGCAACTGTAAGGAGTTTTAACACCTTTATAGTTCTAAAATGTAGTGTAATGTTATTTTAAAAAATAAAAGTATCTAAGAGAAATAAGAATCTCCCTGAACCACATTCCCTCATGTCTCTGTCATCCTTCCCGCTCAGATACACTTCTCAGGGCCTCTCCTCATTATGCCTTTTGGGGACATTCAGAGACACCTGTCCCTTTAAGGAAGTGGAACCGGGCGGAGGTGACAGAGGTCTCAGAAATGCTTGCGCTTTTTTTTTTTTTTTTCCCTCTCTCCTGACAAACATCTCTGCGGGTTGCATCACACCTGGGTCTGCCGTGTACCTGGCTGGCCTGCCTGGGAGAGGAGACCCTGGTCATGTCAACGGTGGGTGACTAAGGCGCGTGCTGACAGCTGTGACCAAAGACAGGGGTGGCCTGCACCTGTCACAGGCAATTGTCAGGACTGAAGGCTCAGGCCCAGTGACTCAGGCTTGCTTCAGAGAGAAGTCGTGAGGCAGGGAGCCCTTGGGAGCTTACTCTGCTTCGTGGCCCCAAGATAAGGTGAGCAGAGAAGGTTTGCAAAGAGCCCTGATGGCACCTGTGGAGCACTAGCTTCTAAAGAAACCGTGGGTGTTCGCTGTCACATACTAACGAGTTCAGATACATTTTCTTCTCTGCTGAACTGACTGTCGTTTTATAGACACGACCATTCTTAGGAACATTTGTTTTCATGATACGCACTTTCAGATGATACTTGTCGGTGCGGGGGGTCAACGCTGTGAGTCGACTGAGGTCAAGAGCACTCGGCACGTGCAGCGAATCATTGGTGTCTGTCTCCCTTTTAGCAGGAGAAAGTTGAGGATTGGAGGCCAAGTGCAGGAGTTCCTAAGACTCTTCCTAGGCAGGGGCCGTGGCCTAAAGAGTGTTACATACAGAGTGTTTCCTCATTCAACACATGTTGACCGAGTGGGGCACCGTGATGGATGCTGGGAGGAAAACAGCAAATCCCTGACTCCATGGAGGCCAGAGATGAGCAGGGGAGGCACGTCAAATGTTTACACTGGCAGCTGGAGCCCCGCGGCCTCCCAGGGGCCACCAGCTCAGTGAGAACCCTGTTTCTCAACTCGCTGTCAAGAGCGCCCTCAGAATCTGGCCACCGACTGGCATCACTGTCTCCCGGGGAGCTTGTGCACCACGCACATTTCTAGAACTTCCCCAGTCTTACAGAATACAAATCTCTGGCCTTTGAACAGGATTCCCAAAATACTTCTGATGCCATAAATTCTGTCTTTGCGTATTTTAACTGCGATAAGGCTTAGCGGCGTTTCTGCAGGAGGCAACACGTGAACAGGCTTGTTGGTTTGAAGTGAAGCGAATACTGGATTTGTGGTTTTCGGACACAACCTTAAAACGTCGGTGCCTTCAGTGAGAGCTTTGCTTCTGAGTCTGTGTTCTCCTCCCTCAGCCTAGCAAGGGGCTTGATGGGGCCACGTCCAGTCTCTGTGCTCACTTCTGTTGGCTTCTCTAATCGGTAATAAGTTACTCATAAGTAACGTTAAAACAGAAGCCACGGACAAGGAGAAGACATTTGTAATACTTACAAATAACGGATCAAGGGCTGTTGTTCAGAATATGTTTAAAAGGAATTCCTACAGATCACTAGTCAGTAGACAAATAACCACATAAAAAATGGGCAAAGGATGTGAACAGGGAAGTCACAGAGAAGGAAATCTGAACCAGAAGGACCTCAATAATTTATTAGAAGGTGCAAATCGGAACAATATGAGACATCTTTTATTGTCATCTGTCACACTGGTAAAAATTAAGAAGTCCGACAACGTCAAGAGTTGTCAAGGCCGGGCGCGGTGGCTCACGCCTGTAATCCTAGCACTCTGGGAGGCCGAGGTGGGCGGATTGTTTGAGCTCAGGAGTTCGAGACCAGCCTGAGCAAGAGCGAGACCCCATCTCTACTAAAAATAGAAAGAAATTATATGGACAGCTAAAAATATATATAGAAAAAATTAGCCGGGCATGGTGGCGCATGCCTGTAGTCCCAGCTACTCGGGAGGCTGAGACAGGAGGATCGCTTGAGCTCAGGAGTCTGAGGTTGCTGTGAGCTAGGCTGACGCCACGGCACTCACTCTAGCCTGAGCAACAGAGTGAGACTCTGTCAAAAAAAAAAACAGAAACAAAAAACAAAAAGGAATTACATTGAATGAAAATAAAGAGAAGAATAAAACAGTATGAATTTTTTATATAAACAAAGCAACAGTATTATATATATTGTTTTGTGATGCATGTTTTAGATATAAAATTTCAAAGAATGAAATATAAAAGGACTTATACAAAATCTATGGGATTTGTGGTCTAAGAAGGTTAATGGGAAAGGGAAAAGTACCTTAAAAAGATGTTTAATTATGTCTGTCATTTAATTCCATAAAAACAAAATATTAAAACCTGGAAGATGTACAATCAAATGTTAACAGTTATTATATCTGGATCATAGGAGTATGATCCAGTTTGTTATGTTTTTTTTTTTGTCATTTTCTATAACATTAATGTTTTTGAAAATTTAAAAACATCCATTACTCATCATTGGCCAATATTGGCAGGAACTCTGTTGGCGTAGACGAGGGTAGTTGCTAAGCTGGAATGCAGTGGGCGATGCTGCTATACCTGCCGGCTGGAGGGTCTGGGGTTGGCCGGCAGTGTCGGAGGTCCCCAGAAGACTTTGAGAACTCACCATGGAGAGACACCCCAAGAATAGGAGCCTTGTTTGTAGTATAATTGTATTTGTTTCTAATGCTCTCAGCTACTGTTTATATAGACAGTGAAATTAACAGACAGAGACTCAGAGGATAAATAGCTCTCTTTCTTCTCCCCCACGCCCCCCTTCCCACCCCATACCGCCCGAGGTCTGGCAGCCACACTCGACTGCCTTACAGTTGGCTGCTCCTCTCGGTTTCTGTTTTATCTTCCTGTCTGGTCGGTGGCTGCCGTGGGCGTATGAAGGAGCCAAGGAAAGGAGGAAAGATCGAAAGAGAATGTAATTGACTCCTGATAAAGAAAGGCCGTCACCTCTCGGTTCTTCATCCGAGAGACCAGGTTTCATAACCTGAAGGAAACATGATTTTAAACACAGAAGTACTGGAAATTTTGATTTCCAAGCACCTGAGCACTTCTGTAGTGACCCTTCTGTTCCTGTAGCCTGTGTTCCAGAGATGCTGCACACACGTGTGTTGACACACAGACACGTGTGCTCACACACAGACACGTGTGCAAACTCCACTCCCGCCTCCTGCATTTTATACAGTGAAACTTCTGGCTTATCTGGGCAGCGTCCACACCTGCAAATAGAAACCAGTGTGTTCAAGACAGTAAGGAGAAGGTATCACATTCATTTTATAGTGTTTCTTCATATGTGCATTTAACTTCCAAGATCCAAGCGATGCAACTCAAAGAAACAGAGGGTTTAGTTATTGTTATTTGTCTTGGCAAGCAATGTGTTGTCCAGAGACCTTTGGCTTTGGAATACCACGTAGGTTTTTCTCCTCTTGGAAAGAGGTGTTTGTGGATTCTGCCCCGTGAGGAATGAACTGCCTCGGTGTAGTGTAAAGCAGTGGTTTCGAGCAAATGTGGTCCCAGTACTGCCAGCTTCAGCACTACCTGGGAACCTGGAAGAAATGCACATACCTGGGCCCTTCCTCAGACCATTGCTGCTTGAAGGTGCAACAATCTGTGTTTTTGAACAAGCCCTGTAGGTGGCTGTGATGCACGTTGAAGTTTGGGAAACTGTTAGAAAGAACCAGCACGAAACCAGACACCAGAAGAGAGAAATTCAGGTCTCGACTCATATACGTACCATCTGTGCCACTTAGTGCAAAAAACTTACTAGAAATACTTTACGTGGTGTAAGCCCAGCAGCTGTTTCCTGAATGAGTAATGTCTGTGAAAGTTCTGCAAACTATGAAGGACTGTATAATTTAAGTTGTTATTAATGCTGTTATCTCATCCGGGGAGTGGTCTTGTTTGCTAAATCAGTTGCTCTGATTGAAGCCTCTACTCTGCGTTTGTTGCAATCCGTGAAGAGTTACCAGATGTAGCAAATACAAATAGAGGACATGCAGTTAAATTTGTATGTCAGATACATCACAAGTAGTTTAAAATGTGTGTACGACATATTGAATGGACACAGTTGTTCTAAAAAAATGACTTACTTCTGACAAGTCCTGTATTTATCATGGTGTCCCATATTTAATCGGGCAACCCTGTATCTTTGGGGTCTTTCCCTAAGGTTAGAGGCCAGGTTTTATCGATTTCAAAATGTTCGTGTATGAGAAGCGATGCTTTAAGCTGCAAGTAACAGGGAATCTCACGGTGGTTTTAACAAACGGAGTTCACTTGTCTCACAAGGCAGGTAGTCTTGGAGAGAGGGGGTTCTAGAAAGGGTTCAGGGGCTCAGAGACATCAAGGATCTTGTTCT
This sequence comes from Eulemur rufifrons, assembly GCF_041146395.1. Taxonomy (NCBI): domain Eukaryota; kingdom Metazoa; phylum Chordata; class Mammalia; order Primates; family Lemuridae; genus Eulemur; species Eulemur rufifrons. Next base: position 13,915,806 of record NC_090995.1, read on the forward strand.
GGGTTCCTGTGATTTTCTTGGTCCTTCCCTGATGGTCACAAAGTGGCTGCGGTAGCTCCAAGCATCAGATCCTCACGGAGACGTCTCATCAGGCAATTTTGTCATGTCAGAAAGAGGAATTTCTTTCCCAGAATCTTTCCAGCAAACTGAAAAAATACCTGGTTTTCACAGTCTCTTGGAAGGGACTCTTCCAAGTCTCTTTGCCCCGGGCCCGGTTCCACTCTCAGCAGACTCAGAGAACGATCGCTTCTCCGAACAGGCTGAACCGTCACTAGTCTACGAAATAAACTCACAGGGGCGGGCTTGGAAACTCACAAATTCTCTCATCCAGAGAGGGAGGTCTTCATACTCCTCCAGGTATTTCCATTGTGGTGGGCTCCCAGTTTAGAAACGGAGAATTTATCTTTAACTCTTCTTTCTCTTTCTCACATTCCCACAAAATGTTCAAAGGCCTTTTTCTAAACCCTGGGTCTGTTTGGTTCCACTAACCTAATCTCTCCCATCAGCCGGATGATTCTCCTTACCTGGACCCAACAGGTCAAAGATCCATCTCAACTGGGTTCAGACAACAGGAGCTATTGTCTCAGTTGACGAGACATCCAAGAAAGCAGCTACAGAGTTGGCTCGGTGGCTCGATAGCATCAAGGGTGCCGGGGCAGCTTCTCTGCAATTCCCTTGTGTTCCCTCCTGGTACAAGGTGATCACAACTCCGGGGACAGGGCCCCCCACCTGTGTGTGTCTCCTCGTTTGTGATACAAGAAAACCGTTTCCAGCATCCCTCAGTGGACTTGCCCTTTTGTGCCAAGGTGGGTTCGGTTGTCCACGCCCCAGGGGAGATGCTACAGTGGGGGGTGGGCTCTGCCGGCTGGGGAAAAAGGAACGGTTGTTTGGTGGGTGTATTAGTCAACTCAGGCTGCCGTGAAAAAACGCCACCGACAAAGTGGCTCAGACACGGTTCTGAAGGCTGGAAGTCCAAGATCGAGGCTTCCACAGGGTTGGTTTCTTCCAAGACTTTTCTCCTTGGCTTGTAGATGTTCATTTTCTCACTGTGTCTTCCCTTCGTGTGTGCAAATTCCTGGCGTCTTCTTATAAGGACACGAAGCACATGGGACTAGGGCCACCCTACTAGGCTCGTCTTAGTCTAATCACCCCTTTCAAGGCAATGTCTTCACATACAGTCACGTTCCAAGGTACTGAGGCTTAGAGCCTCGAGGTATGAATTTTGAGGGGGACACAGTTGAGCCCATAACAATGAGTGACCAACTTTGCCTGTGGTGCGGTGACAGGTTTCTGTCTACCTTCCCCTGAGCCTTTGCGTGTGCCACCCTTCCTATTTGGAATTACTTTCTCCTTTTTAGGATTTAAAATACATTCGTTTTGCCAAACAGATCCTGCTGGGCCTCTCCCCGGAGTCCCACGCTCCATCTTTCCTTATCTCGCCAGCCCGACTCGGCCGAGCTCTGACTCAGTTGATACGCGGGCATCGTTACCGCGGAAGATCCGTCAGCTTGGGAAAACCTGATTAGAGCCAAAGAAATGTTATAGACAGGTCAAGACAAGTCACACGGTACGAGCGCTTGTTTAGGCAAAACTTGGGTTTTCATTTTAACGAACATTGGCTGAAGTGCGGGAAGACTTCATCACGCTGAGATGGGAGTGTGATCTGAAAATCTCTAAAATCTGCTTGTTAGTTCACCGATGTGACACGTTGACATGGGAATTTGAGTGGAGCGTAAGAGTTTAGTCTGGGATCATTTATAGGAACCTTAGAAGGTAAAACTGTAAACTGAGTTTTGAGTTTCAAAGCGGGAGCTGGTTGGCCATCCTTGCCTGTAATGTTGAATTTCTGATCAGGAGACGCTCAACAGAATCACCGTCTCACGCTACACGCTTTCTCCTCGCCACCCGGCGTCCTTATTGTGATGTGTTCGTGCGGAGATGGGAGAATGGCAATTTCAAGATCAAAAAAACTCAGCTCATCGACTTTTATAGCAGCCACCCTGCCTCAATTTGATTTTGAGCCGTGCAATGAACTCTTTAGTCCTGAGTGTGGCATCCTTATTTGTCACAGTTTCTCTTCGTAACTTTTTAAAATGCACCATTACAAGGTTATTTTGAATGTGGAATTTTTTTAAGAAAAGAAACGGTGGCTACGTGGCCTGCTGACGGCATCCTGCCTTCGAGTCTCCTCTGTCTTTTTATCTCTGATCATGACGGAGTTCAAAGAGAGGGAGGGACACACTCCTCACATCTTGCCTTTCTGCCGGTTCCTTTCCACGTGGCTTTGATGGCACGGAAGCTGGCACACACCTGCACATCTGACACGCGCCACAAAACACCGGGCGTCCTGGCCACGGCCTTCCGAAGGCCAGCCCCCCCGCCCAGTGAGGCGACGGGCCGTGACGATGGTCCTTCACGTCCACCGCACTTTGCTGTCAGGCTCTTCAAGAAAGCACCGCGTCGGAAGTTCTGCTTTGCGTTCGAGTGATCCACCAGTTCATAACTTGTGCATCTACTGTGCTTTCCTATTTGGAATCAGCAGAGGCCTGCCACCTCCAACACACTGCGGTAAGCTCTAAATGGCCGGTGTACACAAAGCACCCCGGGAACCTAAAGACAGACCCCACGAATGCTGTCTGACACAGGGAGAGTCCTAAACAAGGTGAGCAAGAAGGAAGCCTTGAACGACGCGTAGAGTAGAAATTTACCAGCGTGGAGGGTGAAGAATTCTGGGCAGAGACAGTGACACAGAGGAGTGAAAAGGAAGGGCCTGTTGAAAGAATGAGGAACAGTGGCAGAAAAGTGGCCAGGACAGGGGTGAGTCGACGCAATTTCAGAAAGAAGAAACAAATACGTCTTGAGCGGACGGATGCGTACTGTCCTCACGTCCTGGCTCTGATAACCCGTAACGAGGACACCAGGGTGGTCTGATGCCGCCGTAGCATCCCCTGGCTCTGCGGTGCTCGTCTCCCCGCCTCCCCCGCGATCTAGACCCCGCCGAGCTCTGTCTCTAGGCACCACCTTCCTTACGTAAGGAATTAGAAATGGCTTCTTTATCTACTAATGTCTTCTAACCTTAATGTGATTAAACTAGAACAAAACCTCAGTCCGAGGCTCTGTATCCCCAGAAACTCTCCAGCTGACTTGATAGGAAAAAAAAAAGTTGTGGATCTTATGAGAAAACCCTAGAGAAACAACATTTCTTGAGTGATGCTTTTGCCATTTAACGTTAAAGAAAATTAGTTCATTGCTTTGAAGTCAGCGACTCCGGCACATGTTATAAAATCGTGCGGCTCCTCCATACAATTCGTTACATACATACACAATCGTTACATCGTGACGGTGCGTGCAACATGCCAGGGACCCTAAACATGTGCATGTCTGAGCCCACTTATTTGCTTATTTTTTTTTTTTTTTTTTAATTCTTACCACAGTCCTAAGAAGTGAATATTATTTTCCCTGTTTACACATAAGGAAACAAAGGTTACGTCACTTGCCCAATGTCCCGTACCTTGTAAGTGCTGAGATGAGATTTGAACTCAGGTCTGACTGAGTCCAAAGCCCAGCATTGGTGTTTGTCTTTTGCAAAGGCCTCACCTCCTTGCAAGGTGGCAGCTCTTGTCCTGCAGGGCCTCTGGCTCCCTCGTTCTTGCGGAGGCCGAGCTCTCTGTCATCAGGGCTGAGCCAGCTGGCGGAGGGAGCAGGAGGAAAAGGAGACTGGGTGTGGCGGGGGAGTGGGTGGGAGGAGCGTTCTCGGCCTGCCTTTGCCAAAACATGAGAGCAAAACCTCTGCCGAGTTGCAGGCGTGAACGATCCGTGATCTAAGCGGGAAGCTTCCCTTCACCCTCAGGACGACCCTTCATCAAGCAGAAATGATTGAAAATACTCTGGGTCAAAGAATTTACCGAACCGTGTTTATTTCCATCCAAATTTTGTGTTATAATATATCCAGAAAAATAGTCAGTCTGACTCGAGCAGGAAAAACCGGTCCTCATAAATAGATTCTCCCGAACATAATCAAAATGATAATTTCCTGCTCCGGGCTAGGCCGGCCCCGGTCGCCGACTGCAATTACCGTCTCTCTGCCCATCTGCTGTGCCATTGCATTTTGTCAATCCATACTAATTTTCAGGCCGTGCAAAGAGTCGGGTATGTTTTTTCCTGCAGCTCAAGTCCTCCCGCTCTCCAGAGGGAAGCAGGGCTGCTGTAAGTCAAATCGAATTTGCGATTCCCGGCTAGCCTGCAGCACGGTTGTGCAAACACCGGCTTCCTGCAAACCGGTCTGGGCAGCGGCGTTCAAACCTGTGCCTCACCTGGCTGCACGAGGCCGGGGTGGAAAAGCTCGCTTTCCCTCTAGTCGGGACGGCCTGGTCATGTCCCGGTCATGTCATGTCATATCATGTCACGGTCATGTCATGTCATGGCTGTTCCTTTCCCTACACGTGCGGCTCCCGCAATGGCAGTGGGTCATCACTGAACAAAAGAAATGGGTGGGGGCAGGGGGGTTGTAAGTGGAGGTTACAGATTCTAAGCGGGTTCACCAGGGTGCCCAGTTATGATGACAGAGCCATTTCCTGCCCCGGGTCCCCTCCGCAAACGCAGGACGGTGTCACGAGGCGTGTGATGTAGGTAATTACGTGGAGTGCCACAGTGACTCACTTAGAGTTGTCATCGAGAGGACTGGACAATACCAGGAGAGGACTCTATTTCCACTGTGCAGGGAGCGCGGGGGCGAGCGCGATCCTGGCGTTGCAGCCTGTGCCGGGGACACGGATGGGACGAGCCTGGGATCGTGCGCGGCCGCTTTGCTGCTCGGGGACTGATTTGGGGCCTGTCACCCTGTCATGCTGGCGCTTCGCTCCCACGGCGGGCGGGGGAGGGGACGAGACAAAACTCAACCGTGACCGTTTTCCGACTCGTTTTCAGCTTTGCTGAAGGACTTCTTGTTGGGGGCGGGGTATGACCCCAATAGCCGTGACGCCTTGGCATGAGTTTGGAGAAAGGTATTTTTAATGTATCGGTAGCAACCTGGTCCTTAAGGGTTGACACAGATGAAATTTTTTTTTTTTTTTTTTTTTTTTAATATGAGGTTGGAACTCGGGTTTCTGTGCCTTAGCTGTAGGGTATGATGGCGACATTCAGGTCACCGGGAGGAAAGAGATGCAGCAGCGTTTGACAGCGTCGTCCACACCCTGTTTGGTGAGACCGGCTGGTCCTCTTGTTGCGCCGAGTCTGCCTCTCCCCGCCTCCCCCCTGCCTCTGCGACTGTCCTTGGCCTCCCTGCTGATTCCCCATTTTCCCCTCCGCTCTGTGGTTGGGGGGTAGGGGGCTGCCTGGGGGCTTGTCTGGCCCCTTCCCTGCCCCGCTGTCCTCTCCAGCACGTCCCGCCCGGGCCTGGGTCCCCGCCCGCACCTGGGCCCCTTAGAGCCCGAGCCGGACAACTCCTGTCCGCTGGGTGTCCACACACAGACGCCTCAGACTTAACCAGCTGAAAATCAAACTAAATCTCATTCCCTTCCTTCCCCTCCAGCACCCAGACACCCCCCCCCCCCGCTTCTCTCCACTGCTCATCATCTGTAAGAATTTCCATGTGTTACATACGTTGCTTCACCTTCTTTGCAAAGAAATCTGGAAAACTCAGTTACAACTAAAAATATATATACCTTTTAACCTAACCAGGCAATCCCACTTTTAGACTCTCTCTTTTTTTGTTTTTTTTAAGAGACAGTATATTGCTCTGTCACCCGGGCTAGAGTGTGGTGGTGCAATCATAGCTCATTGAAACCTTGAACTCCTGGGCTCAAGCGATCCTCCTACTTCAGCCTCCCCGGTAGCTGGGACTACAGGCATGCGCCACCATGCCCGGCTCATTGTTTAAAATGTTTTTATAGAGACAGGGTCTCACTTTGTTGCCCAGGTTGGTCTTGAACTCTTGGCCTCAAATGATCCTCCAGTGTCAGCCTTCCAGAGTGCTGGGATTACAGGCGTGAGCCAAGCCTTGGACTCTCTTATTGAGATCAAAGGATCTGTCCCTATAAGGATATATGTGTGGGGATGTTTATTGTTGGTAGTGGTAGAGAACCCGGAGCAAGAATAGATAACAGTGAATTATGGCCATTATACAGCTCTTTGATGGGAAGACACGTCTATTACATATTCTGAAGTGAAAAAGCAGCTTGCAAATTAATGTGACCATAACCCCATTATTATAAAAACAAAAATAACAAAAAAACTCTGTGTATGTGTGCGTGTGTGTGCTTGGATGGGCATGGTGAGAGGAGTGGAAGGGTGCTGGGCAGACTTTGTGTTGTTTCCTTGGGCGGGGCAGTGGGGGAGGGGTGAGCACATGATGCCTTTGTAATACATGAAAAAAACACTGAATTGCTCACCCTTCCATATTTCTCTCTGTTCAGTTAAGCAGGAATCTTGGCATCATCTTAGACTCCTCCTTCCCCGTTCCTTTTGCCGTGATTCATTGTTTCGTGTCTGTATCCTTCGCTAGACGGCAGAGTCATGGAGGGCAAGAGCTGTGTTACGTTTATCTCGGCTTCTGCGTGATACCTTGCACATACCTGTCAACTTACGGTCATTGACTTGAGGATCTTAGCGTGTGATTGCTCCATGTTTCCATTATTTGGATCTCTCTCAGCTTTTATTTCTAATTCAGAAGGATGCCAGTGCTCTTACCAAAAGCCTCAAATCACACACTGTCCTCCCCCACCCGCTTTGGAAAAGGTGGCCTTGAATATGCAATATTACATGATATACACTTCCGTCCCAGGGGTGGTGATTCAGTCGTCTCCTACATGCATTTTTACCCAACTCTGTGTCTTGCTTTCAGGAGCATTTAGAGTCCTTTGGCTGGGAGGCAAACGGGTCAGCTGCCTTCTGAAGGGCTGTGTGCGTATTTGCACTGAAATAAACAAAGTAAAGCCCTTGGGTCAAACCAAATGATGAAGAAGTTGCTCAAGCATCCAAGTGTCTCCTGATGTCAAGTATTCGCCAATATGAAACAACCTTTAGACATCTTAAAAACCAATTATTAATAAAATAGTTTTACCTCTCCATTAGAGACTGGGTAAGGAACCCAATCTCGGGGACATTTTGCCACTCCCAGGGAAACCTCTCCCCACTCCCACACTGACACCCACACCCACACCCACGCCCACGCACAAACACGCCACACTGAACTCTACCTGAACCTCAACTTACTGCATCAGGACTTCGCTGGCTTCACGCCAGTGGCTTTCCATGACTGCTGGCTGGTGTCTGAGTTGCCTGAAGGGGAGTGGCAGATGTTTTGGTCAGAGCTGATGGGTGACACGCTCCACCAGTCTTTCGACCGGTTCAGCGTGCGCTGTTACATCCTGCATTCCAGAGCCTTGACCAAATTCTGATGCGAAGGTCTCTGGCCGTCTTCACGGTGTGTCGGCTTGCGCTGCCCACTGAATAACCAGGCATGACATCATTTTCTTGCAAAGTGACAGCAACACAAGGTCTCTTGGAGCAGATTGAGTTAAACCATCAAAGTGCTATTTATAGCCCTGGCACTTCTCAGGTTGAAGAGTTCAGCGGCATCGCAGCGGGTATCGGTCACAATCCTCGTCTGTTCTTGGAAGTCGCCATATACCACCGTTGTCGTTTTGCTAGTAGGAGAAGTAAGACACGGCGACTTATCCACAAAAACACGGCTGCTCGTAGGAGGTAGAATTTGGCGTTCCATGAAAGAATATATACCCTACGAACAGTAAGAACTAAGTAGTTAAAAATAATGGACTTGGAACCTATTGTGATTCCCAAAGAATGCTACTCTTTGTGATGATATCTGTACAGAATTACGAGGTTCTAGGCTGAACACAGTCAACAGATAGAATTTCATGCAAAAGTTATGTTTCTTGAATCCTACTCTCTGTGTATTTTACGTTTATTAAGAGTTGATGCCAGGCTAGTCACTGTTACGGGGCCGCCTTTTCCTGTATGGGCAGTAAATTCTGACTACGGCCCGCTCACTGCAATCAGCACGCTATTCTGATTGAGGTAAACGGTCAGAAAGATGTTCTTAGACACAACAGCTCTCTACTGGGCCCTCCGCCCCTGCCACCCCTCTCCCCAAATAAGCAGGAAATGCAGCCCCCCAGCAGCAAAATATCTTTTCAATGAGCATAATCTCCTAGCATCCAAAGTTAGTGGGAGCTTTGCCCAGAGAGAGGAATTAGAAATCAGCCCATAAAAATAAATGAATCCGTTTCCATGGTGACGGGAATCTTTCTCTCCCTCGTTTTTTATCCCGTGTTCCCCTCCACAGACCCCCTCAGGCAGAATAACAATAAACTGGAAGAAACATTTTATTATCTTAATGGGTTCTTAATTTAAAGCCAAAAGCCTTTAAATTTACCTTCCCAAGGCTGGCGCTGGCCGTCAGTTGGAATTGAAAACCTGAGCAGACTTGCAGGAAGACGAGGGTCTCCCAGGAGCCGGCCCAGCGGGAGCACGGGGTGGGGAGGACCTTGGGGGCTGCGCATGCATCTTGCATGCAGCCTCTCCTGACGGGCAGCCCACCTGTCACGTTGAATATTTCATTGGAGAAGAAAACGTGCATCTGCCTGTGTTCATCTGCCGAGTGAAATTTTGCGCCGATGAAGCCGCATGTGGTGAACACGATGGGGCTCCCGCGTTACTCCCCCAAATCGTATTCCACCGCAAACGGGAGGAGTGCATGCCCACGGCAAAACCTGAGCCGCTGTTCTCCCCTCCCCACCCCCCAGCTGGCTCCAGGGGGCCTTGACCTTTGTCTCTGCAGCTGGGACCGGGCCTGCCCCTGCCCCCACACTGAGGAGGCTCAGGGAGACCCAGTGGCTGTAGTTCCAGAAGTCTGGATGCAGAGATAAGGGACCCCGGAGGACACATTCCTGCGCAGAAATGTTCGAGGGTGCAGGTGAAGAACTCAGAGCCCACCAGGAAGGCAGAGCTCGTGGAAACGTCCTGCATTGTACCCTTGGCAGGTGGGCCGTGTGTGGAAGGGTGCAAATGACACACATGGGGATTATTTCAGGAGTGTCCCAAAACAGAATGTGAGCAGCTTGAGTAGCCGCCCTTGATTTTGCATGAGAAGTCATCTCAGTGGAAAAGAGTCTTGACTTTCTTCCCGAGTCCCTTATGGGCAAGAACATACGTCTTGGTTTTCTTGGAAGGATCAGGGTGTTGTGCCTTTTGTCCCGAGACAACTATTAATGCTGCTCTGAAAGTAGCTCAGCGGTTTGAACAATAAATGCTCAGGTCACCCAACTTATGGTCCACAATTGTGGGTCTAGTCTTCCACCGCTGATATTTTCTCTCTCAATTTCTTTTTGTAACCATACATGCTGTTTCTAGACAGATCTGTGGGACTTGCCCAAAATGCAGTAGCTGCCAGGTGTAGACTCCTTTAAACTAAAGGTTAAGTGGAGCCAGGATGACATTTTTCTTAAGATGAAAAGCAGAGGATGAAGAAGCTGCTTCTTGCTTGCGTTGTAATACTTGAGGAGTCATAACCCGTTAAGTAGTTTTCTACCTTAGATTGAAGGTTCTTGGGGACAAAGGGAGAGTATTACTTACCTTTCTCTTGCCGTGGACGATGTATAGGGGTTCAACAGAAGTGTGTAGCTGTAATTAGAAGTGAATGAATGTGGCGCTATAATAAGGGGAGAGTGTTGGGGGCCTAATAGCGAATAATCTTTGGAGGAGGAGGTTGGGAATTAATGCACAGCACTGGGGTAGAGGAGGTGAGAAAAAGGAATTTTGGAGACGGCTGCTTTTTCTCTTCTTACTATTTGCTTTTTCCTAAGTGCAAAATATTACATGTCCATTGTGGGAAATTTAGAAAGAGAAATAGGCAGAATAAGAAGGAAAAAAAAAAAAAAAAAGAAGAAGAAGAGCAGGAGGAAGAGAAGGGAGAGGAAGAAGGAGGAGAAGAACAAGAAGAAAAAAAACAATTCACTTCCCGGAATAATGATGGTTAGATTTGGGGGGTATAGACATCTTGTGTGTCTCACTTGTATTCACATATGTGTACATGCGTGTACATGCGTGTCTGTATGATCCTGTGATTTTTTGGAGAACAGTGTCTTATCGGGGCCAGTGCTCTCAGAGGGCCTGCACTTGGTCATCGGCAACCTTCTCCTGAAGGACAGCCTGCCACCACTGGTGACAAATGACAGCTTAGAATCACGTGGAGAATTTACGTGGGTGCCCCAAGTGGTGGGGGAGAAACCTGAAGAAATAGTAGGGGGGGGATATGTCTTTATTATTTTATCTGGGCTCTAGAATATTCTTTCCAAGGATAATACTGCCTTTGCCGGAGTCTTCTGTCGCTAGGATTGAGGGAGCACAGTGGGGAACACTGAACTTGGAATCAGAACGTTGGGATGTATATTCCGAATCAACCGCTTGATTCTTGCCTGATTCCAAACCTCAGTTTTATCACCGTGGAAGTACCTATCCTCATCACATCACACCGGTGTGAGGGCCGAGTATCTGGAGCCCGATCGGTGATCAGTATTTGGTGGCTGGTGGAGTGAAGTGAATGTGTCCTAGTTTCTAGTTCCTCCCGGATGGTGCTGGTGGGAAGACACAGGGCCTGGGACGTGACCCTGGTTGGAGATTGGGCTTAGTCCCCGATGACTGTGATTGTAAGTCAATTCATTTAACTTTTTTCAGCCTTAGTCTCCTCGTCGATCATCTGAAATCATTTATACAATGAAGTGTTCGTGTAACACATTTTGCACAACGATGACAATGACAATGACAATATTAGTTTCCCTGTTGGTAGAGTTGGAAGGAGAAGGAAGAAGAGGAGGAAGGAGAATCTCTGTGTTCTAACGCTATTCTACAGATAGATGAGAGAGGAGCATTTTATGGTTATTTCTCTAATCTTACACCTTCCCATGGAGGCTGTATTTCAGTTGTTTTCAACCATGGCTGTACGTTAGAATCACTGAAAGAGTTAAAAAAAAAAAACCCAAAACAACACAACACCTGAGATCAGTTGAATGAGGCTCTCTGAGGGGTCGGATATCACGTATTTAAAAGCACCCTGGACCCTTTTCCTCGGCTGCCGGGGTTGAGAATTACTGCTACGTGTCTGTGCCTCCGAAAGGCAGCTATTGGCTGGAAGCACGGCTGATGTTTATAACTCAGGCGCCTTGGACAGGAAGCTTGTTGATAACCCAGCAACCTGTGTTGGCAGGAAGATGGAGAAGCCGGAAACGGACTGATTAGAGCTGGCGTAGCCAACCCGTCTGTGAAAGCAGCTCCCTCCGAAGTTACTGGGTGCTTTAAAGCATGGAGTTCAAAGGCAGCGGTGTGCTCAGCCCGGCAGGGAAGGCCTCTGTGAATTCCACACGCGTGGGATCATTGCAGTTCTGGGCGTTTCTCCCATGTCTGGGTGACTGCGGCAACCCCGCCCTGTCTCTCTCCCTCCAGCCTTAACCCTCTGCGAGCTGTTTGCCACACAGCGTAGAAGAAGCCTGTATCCATTTTCCAGTCCAGCGTAACAAATTACCACCAACACAGCGGCATCAACAACACCCCTTTATCAGCTCCCGTTTCTGTAGGCTCAGAGTGGCTGGATTCTCTCTGCCCAGGGTCTCGCCAGGCCGAACTCGTGGCGTTGCTTGACTGTGTTCTCATCTGGAGGTGCTCGGGCAGGCGGCTGGCAGAATCCCGTCCCTTTCCCTGGCAGGACTGAGGTTCCCGTCGCCTTGCTGGTTGTTAGCCATTCGCTAAACAAACATTTATTGAGCAACTACTAGGTACTCTCCCAGGCCCTGGGGACACGGCAGTGAATCTGACCATGTATGTCTCTTTCTTGCAGAGCTCACCTTCTAGTTGGGGAGACAGGGAAGACGCAAAAATAACTGAAACTTGTCAGACAGTGGCCGTGCTATGAAAAAGAATGAAACAAAATAGGGAGTGATGGGCGCGTTGTCACTCTATGTGCCATCAACCTGTAATGTTTCTGCCATAGGTGACATCTAAGCAGAGACCAGAAGGAAGGGAGGGAGTAAACAATGCAGAAATATGAGGGAAGAGCCTCCAGCTCTTTGCCCTTGTTATTTTTTTTTTTTTTGTCTCCATTATTTGCTGAATGAATGAATAGGGAAAAAAAACAAAAAACCAAAACCTGTTTCAGGCAGAAGGAACAGCAAATGCAGAGACTCTGAGCTGGGAAGTCCTTGAGTGCTCAGTTAATCTTTGCCTGACCCGATGTGAGCAAGCAGACTTTTCACAGAAGAACTCGAGTCATTGGAAACCGAGGAGGAAAAACGGGAAGTCCAGGTCCAGCACCTGGGCTGGGACACAGGTGGGCAAGCCGGAGAATCAAGCGCCACCACACCCAAGCAGTAGCATCATGGCAGAGTGCTGAGCCCCATGTGGTCCCTCAGCCCAAAACAGGGAAACTGAGGCCAGAACCTAGTCACAGGGACAGGCTCAGCACCCTGAGGGTGAGGAACTCAGAGCCAGGGAGTAGCTTGGCTACTATAGCCCTAGAGAATAACAAGGTACCCTCGTTTGCCTTCTCTCTCTCTTTCCTTTTCTTTCTGGGCCCGCCTGCAAGTGTGAGCTTTGTTTTCCTTCCGTCACTGTGAGGCTTGTTCTGCTCACTCACGGTTTTCCGTAGCCTCATGATTTCGGATGGAATATCCTTGCCATGAACCCAGCTCTGCTTCATGGTGTTTTGTTTTCTGTTTTCCAGCTTCAGTTCACACCACCAGCTGGTGTAGTCTGTCTGAATGACTTAATTCAAATTTAGGAGACAGAGAACTTAGTTGTCCCAGCTCATCTTTTTTTTTTTTTTTTTTTTTAACACCAGCAAGCCCAAGGATTAGCTTGGCTCAGCTGGTGACATTAGCGTCATTACCCGAAGCCTGGGTGAGGGCAGGAGGAAGGAAGGGAAGAAAAGGGATCGTGGGGTTTAACATGTAAATGAGCTATCAGGGGCTGAGAGTGTGAAAAGTTCTCCCCAAGGACGGTTTGGATGAGCAGATACCAACTGATGTCTGTAATTCGGAAAATGAGATGCGTGCTTGAGGGGGATAGAACGTTAACTGGGGAGATTAACTGTCAGCACTGAGTACCCCAGGAGTCAAGAAGAGCTTGTGAGGAAAAGATGGAACCCACATTCAGGAGCCCAGCAAGACAAGTCGGAGTAGGAGAGGGCAGGAAGCAGTCGGGGGAGGGGGAGGCTGGTCTATTTCTTTACAGAGACTACACCTGCCATTCCTGCTTTAGGGGGCAGTGGAGGAGATAGGGCAGGTCCTCAAGGCCATGTACGTTTAAAGAGATGTACTAGAATAATCCGAGACAAGAGCTAAAGGGGAGCTGATCATTCGCACTGTGACAGTATGCTCCAGTGTCTGTCCCCACTCACTGGGGACGAGCTTGGTGCCAGGCGCTGTCACACACCAGGAATAAGGCGACCCTTCCCCACCCTGGCCACTCCCCAGCCCCCTCCCTGATTTACTTTTGTTCATAGCACTTTTCACTTTCTGAAATCCTACGTATTTCACTTATTTTTTAATTTCAGCCCTAGAATCTAAGTTTAATGGAATCTAAGCTCCACGGGGGCAGGATGTTCTCTGTTTTGTTCAGTGTTGTGTTTAGAAGCACATCCAGAAAATGCCGTGTTCAGTAATGGCTTGTTTAATAAAGGAATGGATTCCATTATTGATCTGTTACTTACACAGAAAGTGAAGAGAGATCACATTCGTAAGTCCAAAACTATCTGAGTATTCCCTGGACACACTGAAGAGGCGTGAATACATTTGAGGATTTTCTCCTCTTACTAGGGATAAATAAGCATGTCTTCAACATATTTTTCGGTATATTAGTCAGCATAGGCTTCGTTACGCTGTGGTAACAAATTAGCCCCTAAAATCTCCCTGGCTTGATGGCAGTACAACATAAGCAATGCTGGGCTGCAGGAGGTTCTACACCACGTAGTCACTCAACAACCGAGGCTGACAAAATCTTGGCCATCCCCTGACACCGTCACCTCACTTAACATGAAACTTAAGATTTTGCTGCTGCAAAAGAGAAGAGATAACGAGACGAACCTGAAACTCTCTTTATGTTTGCTCCGAACTTGTTTACCAGAACCACATCGTGCTCCAGTGTGACCTCAGAGTCACACTGGGAAGTCCTTGAATGTACCCAGGAGGGAGAAGAGAACCAGCTGTAGCGAGGACACTCATCTGCCGTAGCCAGCGACCAAGGCTGCGGAACTGTTGCTAATATCGCACACAGGAAGCTCTTGGAGAGCACAGCATTCGGTTTAGAAGATCTGAAATATGGGATTAGAACTAAACGATGATAATTACATGAATGTTACTGTCCACGTATGAGCAACACTTAAGGCAGTTTTTTTTTTCCCGGTAAATTAAAGGGAAAAATAGCAGTAGAATGTCAAGAAGTGGTCATTGTCCACTCCAGTGACTCGGTCAGGTCTCACTGGCCTGCCGTGAACATCCGTACATGGACCGGCGCCTTTCCGTACTTCCTCCCTCTCCCCTCATCGGAAGGAGGTTGGTTCTTACCCCCCGTTACTGTACAGTTGCTCCCGTGGAATCCGTCTTTCTGAATAGAGACGTCCGCGTGGACCCGACCCCCGAGCCCCGTTAAGCAGGGAAAGCAAGTGCTCCGATCTTCTGAAGACAACAGAGTCTGGCTTTTTATTTATTTATTTTTTTTTATCTTACTGTGAAGGAAATTCCATCCTAGCAGCTCAGCCACTGACCTTGAACGCTCAGACTTGGCAGGCGGGTTGTGCGTGGTGTCTGCAGACCCCGTTTTCATAAACTCCCCCCGTTCCTCGTGGGAAATATTCGCAGAAGGTTGTACGGGCAGGCAGTGCAAGGGAACGATGACACGTGTCCTAGTCGTCTCAAGTTTCCAAAATTTTAATTTCTGGATAGACTAATTCACAAGTTGGCTCATGTCAGTAAAAGGAGTAGAATATTAAGCATTATAGAAATAGTATTCTTTTTCATTGTCATAAATGTAGGTTCATTATTTAAAAAAATTTTAGCAATTATAGAAATGCGCTCAGAACACAACTCAGCAACAAGGACTCAAAAATATATTGTCACTTTTGTTTCGTGCCAGGCAGGAGAGTAGGTGCCAGGGACACAACAGTGAATAAAACATAGTATCCTTGTCCCCACGGTTTACAAATCAGAGATAATTGCTGTTAAACATTTACACGGGAAACTGAAATCAGAGTCCTTCGACTAGGATTCTGATTGTAAAGAAGAGGGGTCTTTTATTTGTGTGTTCTGTCTCTCTCTCTCTCTCTCTCTCTCATACTGAAGCAGATGGGCCCGGCCAGTTTACAACCGCTTTGGGCGTAGCCTATATTCTCAAACCAAAGTCATTCTCACAGTGCCCCAGACCCTTCAAATCGGACACATGCCTTGGGCTGATATCATAGATTGCAAAATGTAAACATCTGCATCTGCAACATTATTTTTACTAAATGAACATAATTCATAGCTGCATTTCACATGTCAGGATGGCACCTATAAAAAATAAGCAAGCCAAGGAGTCCTCTCAGTTTATTCTAAAGTTTAATATGAAGCTGAATTCTTAGTTAATGATAAAACTAACGCTGACATTAGCTAGATTCCAGATTTCAGCCAAAACAAATCGTTTTCACAGAGACCAGAGTTCAAGTTCAGCCAAAGAGCAGAGGGAGTCTCCTGGAATAAAGTTGGTAAGACAATTCTTTCTCACTCTGTGAATTCTGTCCTAATGTTTTCTGTTCCTCTCTTTTTTATCTGATGGTCAGTACTAGAAGTTCTCAGTTCTTATCATGCCAGGTCACGTAGAGTGCAGATATAGAACAGATGTAACAATAAATTAAGGTGGATCAACTTTTGTTTTTCCTTCTTTCCTTCCTTTTTCTTCTTCTTTTTCTTCTTTTTTTTTTTTTTTTCTATTTACGGGCATACACTAATATTAAAAGATAATATGCTGAGAAGAATATAATGGCTGTGTCGCCATGTTAAGTTTTTATTTTTAGCTTTCTCTAGGAGTTTAAGCCAAGAAAAATCCATTAAAATCTACCTTGAGGAACGGGGGATTAGAGGGAGGGTGACTCAGGGACACTAAATACCAGGTTGGAGACACCTCTGACAGGTGAAGACACCTAAATACCAGGTTCCAAACCCACAGCGGTGGCTCATCCTCTGAATTTCTCAGCTGGGTTTTGAAAAAATTGCAAAGCCTAAATCGATTGTTTTCCATTAGGAGCTTAATTCTACCTCAATGCATCTTTAGCTATCAAGTTCATTTTCATGGTTCCAGAGTTATCTTTGTAAAAATGTGATTATAAATTAAATGCTAGGGCCACTCCCAAAGAATAAACCGTTCATTCAGAGCATTGGAGGTTGGAAGGAGGTCACTTGGATCACCGGGGGTACATTCTCCTGCTGGTGCACACGTGGGCTGGTTGTCTGTCTGCTGGGTGTCTGCCCTCTGCAGAAGAGGCTGCCTTGGCATCTCCCCGGGTATGGACACGACTGAGGGTGAAGTATGACAAGGTGTTTAGGCTCACCTGGTGTCTTTCACGAAGGAGTCCGCTGCCCACTTTCTGAAGGCTGGAGGGCGCCACTGGGAGCAGCAACTGGCGGACACGTGGCTGCTAAATGCTCACATCAGCCCAAGCTGCAAAAATAGAAAGTACCCGCACCAAAAATTAGCTTTGCAATGGGATCGAGGGCACAGCTATCGCTTCTCTTTAAGGCTGATTAATTATACAATTTACATCCAGCAATCACTTGTAAATTACAAGCAGCAGGCAACAGATGAGACTGTAACTGCTCAGCAGTCATTTTTAGAGAGAGGTTTTCAAAATAGAATTGGCTGATGAAACAATGTAATTAAATAAGCTGCAAAGAGGAAATACTTCAACTGCTCTTACGGCCCTACTTTATCCTTTTCTATTTGATCGTGGGAAGCCCTTTCTTAGGGGTTGATTGTTACTACTGATTTCCAAGTGGGTTCCGATGTGTCCTTTTGATGGGACATAACTTTATAGGGACAGTTACACGATATGCAAAAATGACCTTAAGTGTGTGCCAAAAGTAGTCAGTTTTTTAAATTTTCTTTTTTATCTATGTTTTGGAATCATAGAAACTTAAGAATTGAGGGAAATCTTATCCAAGGATGGGATCCTCTTTATTTGAATAAAGTGTTCCTGATACATGAATCAGGGGCCGTGAACCAGTGACAATTTATGACAATCAAACATCAAAAAGCCACCACCCACATAATGACAGCAACACGCCTTGAAATATGGGATTACAACTAAATGAGGGTGATTACATGAATGTTCTTGTACATGTATGAGCCTTTCCACACCAACCAACCAACAAAAATACATCCATCTTACGATCAGTAAAATTCTTACAGGTTAAATTTATACAGTATTTTGATAGGTTGACTCACATTTAGTATTTATCTGTGATAATGAAATAAAACAAACCATAATAGTAAACAAAATTATATTCCCTCTCTAGTCTGCACTCCCTCTGAAAAAAAGGCATCTTTTAAAGAAAGACTTGAGCCTAGATGATAAAGAAATATGTCATTCTTTCTGACCTGGCAGCATTCTGACCTGTAATGTTTTAGGGATGCAAAGCATTTTATAATTATGAGTTACCATTGTTGCCTAAGACTCTGATTTTCGCTGGGTTGGAATGTAGCGTCAGCATCCACCAATAAACGGAGACTGTTCACAAACAGTTTGTCATGCTCTCCACTCCCTGGAATGTTCTGTCTTTCTCGTGACACATCTGCCATCTTGCCTAGGAAGATCTCCACAGACAATGGGAAAAAGAAAGAACCCTGGAACATGGTTGCTGCTGTTTCGTGTTATTTAGAGTTAACAGAATCCGCTCTAAATGCCCTTTATGAATTAGTTAACTCTTTTCTTGGCTTTAAAAAGAGTCTCTATCAATGTGTTATACTGGTGAACAGGATGGCCATTGGAGACAGACAATCTTGGGTTTAAATTCTTGCTTTGTCGTTATATATATTTGATCTTAATCAAGTTATCTAAACTTAATAAATGACAGTTTTCTAATCTAAATAAATGTTTTTTTTGTTTTTTTTTTTTTTTGAGACAGAGTCTCACTCTGTTGCCCAGGCTAGAGTGAGTGCCGTGGCGTCAGCCTAGCTCACAGCAACCTCAAACTCCTGAGCTCAAGCAATCCTCCTGTCTCAGCCTCCCGAGTAGCTGGGACTACAGGCATGCGCCACCATGCCCGGCTAATTTTTTCTGTATATTTTTAGCTGTCCATATAATTTCTTTCTATTTTTAGTAGAGATGGGGTCTCGCTCTTGCTCAGGCTGGTCTCGAACTCCTGAGCTCAAACGATCCGCCCACCTCGGCCTCCCAGAGTGCTAGGATTACAGGCGTGAGCCACCGCGCCCGGCCTAAATAAATGTTAATAATACTTATTTCATAGAGTTTTGCCTAACAGTGCCTTGCATACAATGGGGTAAGTAAGAATGATGAACTGAGATTATTTCTGGCTTTATCTACCTATCTGTCCATCTCTACCTATTTATCTATCTAGATGTGTGTGTGAGTAAACACATGGAAACAGTCTCTTCGGAGTCAGCAGTCAGTACAAGGTGGTCACATATCAGCCTCAGGGCCTTTCTTCCTGCTGTTCTCAACCTGTAATCCTCCTCTCCAGTTTTTTTTCACGTGTCTTGGGAAGTTCTTATTTTTAAGCAACAGAATCCGGCTCTGGCTAGTATAAGCAGGGAAAGAAATGTATTAAAAGATACTGCCGGAGGTAGTGTAAATTTGATGGGATGCATGTTGGTCCGTACTTTAGAAAACTATTGG
This sequence comes from Eulemur rufifrons, assembly GCF_041146395.1. Taxonomy (NCBI): domain Eukaryota; kingdom Metazoa; phylum Chordata; class Mammalia; order Primates; family Lemuridae; genus Eulemur; species Eulemur rufifrons. The sequence goes on from NC_090995.1 coordinate 13,934,701, forward strand.
AATTGTCTACTAAAATTGTATATTGGCAGAATCTAGGATCTGGCAATTCTATTCCCATTTACACCCCTCATAGGATAAAATGTCCGTATGTGCACCCAAAGGCATGGCTGTGGATGTTCATAGCAGCATTATTTGTAATGGCCCCAAACTGAAAACAATCACGTGTCCATCAGCAGGGAAATGGATGCATTGTATATAGTCACAGAATGGAATTCTACACAACAATGGCAGCGAGTGAACAATAGCCATACCCAGTGGCATGATGAATCTCAAGGCGGGGTCTTAATTGGCCTTCAGGTTGCTGAGCAGGACACTGCTTTGCCCCAAGGCAGGGAGAGAAGACTTCTGTCCTCATTGGCCTGAGGGGTCTGGGAAACCACACCCTGCCTGGCTTAGAGAAACGACAGGACAGTCTGGCCCACCAAGGGACACGGGGCAAAGATGACTCCATGTTGTGAAACATGCCCTGTGTCTGCTTTTTTATTTTTACCTTTCATAATAAAATTCCAGATAAAAAGGTTATTGGCCTGCATCCTCTCTACTAAGATATTATTGTAAATTATTTTTTTGAGAGAGAGAGAAACTAACATTGGCATGGTACCATATGTTCTAGCTTGTAAGTCACGTTCATATGCTTTATCGCGTGGAGTGTTGCTTTGGACATGAAAGACAATGTCAAGGATGCCTCTGTCACAGTTTCCGGCCAGAGTGGCCACTCACAGCAAAACCGTGAAGCGGGTAGAGCAGGAGAGAGACATGTCGTAGTGTCTTTCCTTTTCTTCTGAGGAATAAATCTGATACTAAACGCTGCGCTCTTCGGTCTGAATGGGGTTTGGATAATGGCTCACACTTTCTAATGATGGAAACGAAACAGCTGGTTTAACAATTGAAAAGTAAAATGAGCAGCGTGCAATGCTGTGCTCTGAACTCCACATCCGACGTTGCCCAAGTAGGCGTCACCTCCGGTCTTGTTCTAAAGTCCAGCCCGGGAAGAGCTCTGCTGTTATCACCGAGATTAAAATGGCGAGAATGGCTTTTGGCTCATAAATCACTGCGGTGCAGAACATGCAGTCAGGGAGGCCAAAGCCCGGTCACAGGACAGATGCCATCTTACGCGCCCCACTGCACCCCCCTCTCAGCTGCAGTCTCTGTCATTGCTCTCTGCTCTCTTTCCTACCAAACCCTGATTTTAACAGTTCATTCTCCCTCGGCCACTGTCCCCCTCATTGTGAATTAAAACCAACGTGCCATCTCTCCCAGGCAATTTTATACATTAAGCCTTTTGCTAATTATTAATCGCAGAATGAATGTTGTTTCCCTGGACAAAAAGTTCCAGTTCAGGCGATCAATGGGTGGGGCATCTTTAACCTTTGCACTTGAAATTGTACCACCTGTCTACTTGCTGGGAATCACGCCTGTGGGTTGTCACTCCATTGGGCAAGTCATCTGCCAGGGAACCCCACTTAATTTCTAGTAGCACAAATTTTTAGGGAGACTAGCTAAGGCCTATATTGTTTGGAAATGTTATTACTACTTAGAAGTATTAATACTTCTATTATAGTAATGTAGTAATGTTACTACTGAGAAGTATTAATACTTCTTAGAAAGAGTAATTCTGGGCCGGGCGCGGTGGCTCACGCCTGTAATCCTAGCACTCTGGGAGGCCGAGGTGGGCGGATCGTTTGAGCTCAGGAGTTCGAGACCAGCCTGAGCCAGAGCGAGACCCCATCTCTACTAAAAATAGAAAGAAATTATATGGACAGCTAAAAATATATATAGAAAAAATCAGCCGGGCATGGTGGTGCATGCCTGTAGTCCCAGCTACTCTAGAGGCTGAGGCAGGAGGATCCCTTGAGCTCAGGAGTTTGAGGCTGCGGTGAGCTAGGCTGACGCCACGGCACTCACTCTAGCCTGGGCAACAAAGTGAGACTCTGTCTCAAAAAAAAAAAAAAAAAAAGAGTAATTCTGAGAAATCTTTTAGCTTCAAGGAGAGGACGTTAAGGTATCTTCCACTTTACTCTCTTCAGGGTTGTTTGTCTTCCACGAGTTGGTAAAAAAATGGATCCAAGAGTCACTATAAGGAAGATGTAATAGTCTCAGCCAAAATGCATGTGCCTGTGAAACAGAAAGCTCTGGAAAATGTGAGAACAAAAGCTTATTCCCTTTTCCATAAAAGTTTCTTTGAAGTGTAAAGAATGCATGGATATTTTTGGGTTTTTATTGTTTTAGCATTGCATAAAACTTATGTTAATACTAATTGATTTCATCTTTGAGAACAGAAATTTTGTTTGTCTATATAGTCTCAGAATCCAAAGCTTAGCTTGACCCTGGACCACATCAAGCTCGTAAGTTTTTGCAAGATTGTTTTTGGTGATTTTGGAATCCAGTTTGACAGTCTCTGAATTTTGCCTGAGCTCCTGATTTGGGAAAAGTGATGCCATGTATGAAGTGCAGTTTATCATAGTGCTCTAATATTAAGATAAATTTGCCCATGAGTATAAGTTTCATCTGTTAGGCCATAAATGCCACAGCAGTTTATATAGACAAATCGGTTTTTAATACTGACTTTTGTCAGTTATTTTTTTCTAACTGCTTGTGGACAGGATTGTGGATTGTCCTGGCTGTGCTTGGGGACCTGGACGTGCTTTCCTCTGCAGCGAGGCTGGTGGCTTCGTGACTTGCAGGGGCCCTTGAAAAATGTAGATAGAGGGTCCTCTGTCCAAAAAGTAGGGAAAAACTGCTGTTCAGTGTGCTAAAAAATAATGTTTTCCTTTCTTCTGTAGTCTGTCAGCTTGCCATGGTGTGTTTTTATTTTCTACTTGTTGTCATTCCAAGTAAAGAAAAATAAATTTTAAATTATTACTATGAATTTTATCCCTCCTCTTTCTATTGTGCAATTTCAGCCTTGCACAAGCATTTAATTCATATTCGCTGAGATTACACGATTTATATTTAGCAGCCTGTACATGCATATGTATTTCATTCTCAGCAGACTCACTGCGCAACTGACTCAACAGCTTTCATTCGACTTCTTGATACACACACATTCCACCAACACTTTCTGCTTTTGGCTTATTGATGAGTAAGGAAGGACTAAAGGGAAAAGGACCCTTTTCTGAGGAAATGTCCCTATTTCTTCTTCTTCTGTGACCTCCTGTGTCATTGTTTTCAGCATAAGTGGCTGGCTAGTAGAAAAGTAACGTGAATAAAACGTATGTGATAGGGTTCCTTGATTGTTCGTGTTTCTTAAAACACCATTGCCTTCCTGGTGCGTTGGCAGCAAGTTCTGGTCCCAATGGAAAGCATGATCTCTCAGGGCTGTCAGCATTCTTGTTCACTCCACTAAAGACACAACATGCCCATCTCGTACTTGATTTGAATGTCCCTGAACCCCCACTTGTTGTGGTTCCACTAGAATGCCGTGCTCGTGGTCACTGCAAACACTGTACGCTCGCTAATGGGTGACAAAGAGAGACAGACAAGGGTATTGTGCTCATCTCCTCTGCTGTGTACCCCCTCTGTTGCCCTACCTGACTTCACTTATAAAACAGAGTTTAAAGATAAAGTTATGAAAAATTTAAAAATGGCAACAGTATAGCATTCTACCAAGCACGGGGTCTTTCTGAGTGCCGATTCCTGTGTCCTGTGCCCGTCCTACGCCCACAGAGCTGGCCCTGAAGGAGCTACCACGAAAGTAATTTGTTGCCAAAGTGTCATCTAGAAGAGTATCTCCTATAATTTATTTATATCTTGATTGTTTATTCACACTACCTGTGCTCACTTTGTTCCTTTGTCCGGGAACGAAAGCAGTACAGCTAACTCTGAAAGTTAAGATGAGACCCGGCATCGCCAATCAATGACCAGGTTTTTATGCTTTTGATTGACACCTTTCCTTCCCCATTCCCCACCCAAACTCTAGAGGCACCTCCACTCTGTTCTTCTTTTATTTTGGGACCACAAAGGCACAATGCTAACTCAACCTGGATCTGGATACGTGAAGATGAAGTCTGGGCATTCACCAAGCACGGGCACGGAGCCAAGTCACGTGAAAGAAGACCTCAGTATCATCCTGCAGCCCGCCGTGATGAGGGAGACAGATTGAGTCTCCCGAATCTGACCTCTTCTCTATATCCACAAATGCCACCAGCTTCTTTTTGTTTCCAGAATAACGTCTGATCTCTGGGCCTCCAGCCTCAGGCTCCTCTCGTGCATTCTTCACCGTGACCTCAAAGTGATTCTTGCAGAGCACGTGGCCAATCCAGATGTTTCTTGCCTAAAATATTTTCCTTGCTTTCCCATATCTTCATAATTATGGTCCTTCGTGGTTTGGCCCTGCCCAGCTCTGTAAGCCTCCTGCACCTCGATGGCCTTTCAGACAAGTTGTGTTACTCAGATATGTTTGCTCTCCCATCTGTCTGTATTTGTGCCTAGAAAACTCTCCCCGTTTTCTTTGCCTACCCCTCTGTTACTGGAAGAATTGTCTTAGGAATCCATCCATTTGTTTATTTCACTATTCTTTTTTTTTTTTATTTGAGAAATATTTATTGAGTGCCTCTGATATCCCAGGTGCTATGCTAGAGTTTGGGGGTACAGTGATGGACAAGAACAGAGAAGACCCTGACTCTTGGGGAGCTCAGAGTCATGGGGAGTGGTGACAGACGATATGTGTTCTCATTAAAAGCCACACAAATACATGTGCAAAAAAGGAACGGCCAAATCATTGCAATTCTGATGAGAGTTACAAAGGAGAAACATTTATGGAATGAGGGCACAGAAAGAGGTGACTATAACCCGATAGAAATTATAGTCAAGCTGCCCCTACTGAAGGGAAGGTTGGATTAACTCAGAAAGAGACGTGAGCAGCGGGATGCTGGGAGGTAAAAGAGTATTTTCCTTGGAAGAGGAAAGAGCAGAAGGAAAGGTTCCATGGCAGGAAAAAACCTGACATTGAAGATTCTAAAAGGAGGAGGAGAGAGGTGCAATGTGAGTCCGGAGAGGGAGGGAAAGGCCGGACCAAGAAAGGCCCCGTCGGCCAAGATGAAATTTCAGGCTGCGTCTAAGAGCAGTGGGACACTCTGAAGTGTCTGCTTCAAGGGGGAAGAGAATAGAGAGGGAGGATCAACAATTCGATTTATTTCTAGAAAGATCTCTCGGAATTAGTGCAGAGAACAGATCGGAGGGGAGCAAGAGTGGATGATCTTCCAGAAGTCCAAGGAAGACACGTTTATGAGTGGAGGCAGATGGACGTGGGTGTTCCCACTTCTGTGACGATTCCTTGGCTTTCCTACCCCTCACCCCTTTCCACCTTCACGTCTGGGTGAGAGCTTCCTTCCTGTCTTCCCGTGGAACCCCGTGTTAGTTTCATTTAACCTGCACAACCACCTTGTTTGATGGGCGTTAGCATTATCCGCATCTGGTGGACCAGGAAGTTTGAGGTTTGGAAAGATTTAGCAACTTGCCCAAGTTCCCACACCGAGAAGAGAGTGGAGCCAGGATCAATCAGAACTGGAGAAAAAGGAGAGGGGACCCGAGAAATAAATAAATAAGCTCAGCGTGTGCACGGGCGATGGCGGAAAATTTTAGCCGCAGCAAAAAGTTCAGGTTGAGATAGGATGACAGCTTAAGGCCAAAATGTAGTGCAAAATTCACATCCAAGGACAGTATGTTCAAAACCAGAGTTCCAAAGTGGTGAATGCTCTTTGTGCTTTTTGATGTCGAGACGCACCCTACCCCGCACACACTGTCCCTCCTCCCTGCATCTCACCTCGCTCCTGCCACGCCCCCCCTTCTCTCGTAATCCTAGCGATAGTCCGGACTCCTCATCTCCGCTGCCTTTCTCCTCCACTTCCTAGAAACCTGCCAGTGATCATTTCCCGCTCAGCCTCCACTTCCAGCCAGTGGATAAGTTCTCCTGATTTTAATTCCACACTGTTTCTTCAGTCTGTCCCCTCTTCTCCAGCCACTGTGCTACTGCACAGGCATGAGCCTGTCCTTCCTGGCTGTGGCACCAGCAGCCTAAATAGTCGCCTGGCTTCCACTCTTTCCTCCCCCCAGATGCATCCTCCTCTCTGCTTGCCAAGTAATCCATTCAAATGACTGTTAGAAAAGTGATTCTGGCACCATCTCTCACCATCCCAGTCTGTTAGATCAATCAGCACCAGATTATTTATGCTTCGCAAAAAAGCTAAACATTTCTTTTTATTCCATACCTCCTTTGCTTTTGGCACTCCTGGTATTTCTTCTTCCTCAAGCACCGTAAGCCTCTTTTCGTATCCCCAGACTATCCCACACCTCTTCTTTGTCCACCTATGTTTTATTCTGTCCTCTTACGCTCAGCTCCTACATCACCTCCTCCGGGAAGCCTCCCAGCCTTCTCTCCTGGTTGAGGTGGATGCTTTTCCTTTTGCTCCCACTGCATCTTCTGCAAATATTGCTCTCAATATGTACCATTCCTTTTATACATGATTTGTTTACGTTTCTCCCCACTAGACTCGAGGGAGCTTGGAGGCTGAGACTGCGTCTTATTCACGGCCGTCTCTAGTGCCTGCACAGTCCTGGCACGGAGAACTCCGTCCATTCAAGCGTCTACATCATTGTCGTGGTCACTGTGGCACCCTCCCCCCAGTTCATCCGGAAACCTCCCCTAACCCGACTGCCCTCTGCCCGAAAGTCCCTCCCACTGACATTGAAGTTTTGGGGGCTTTTGCTTTTGCTGGGATGCCTTTATCCGTTTTCTAGGGCTGTCGTGATACAGCACCACAGACTAGGCGGCTCAAACAACAGAAATTTTTTTCCTAACATGAAGACTTGAGGCTTGAAGTTTGAGATCAAAGTATGGGGATGATTGGTTTCTTCTGAGGCCTCGTAGATGGCTACGTTTTCCCTGTGTCTTTCCTCTGTACCTCTCTCTCTCTCTCTCTCTCTCTCATCTCTTCTTCTTTGGACACGGGTCAGATTGGATTAGGGCCCACCCTAATGAGCTCACTTTAACCTAATTACCTATTTAATGACCCTACGTCCAAATACAGTCATGTTCTGAGGCAGCTGAGTGTCAAGACGTCAACATGCGCATTTGCGGGGCGGGGGGTGCACAATTCAACCTTTGAAATCTGGGGGGACATAACAGGTCTCTTAGCCATTGTTTCGTTGCCCTGAATGTGCTGCAGGTCCCCAAGCAGCTCCGCCTGCAGAGATGCAGGTGACAGCGTCCCTGCCGCTCTCTTTCCCCCTGTCGAAAACCCTGCTGTGGCCACCACGGATGGAGCCTCCCTGGAGCTCATGACTCCTGGGATCTCTTAGGGCATGAGGTCGGCCTCCAGGGACAATATGAGAACCGCACAGAATTAGTTCTTCTCCCTGTGAAGTTTGCTCGTGTTGGAATAGATGAATTCTCACTTCCCTTCTTATCTTTTCTGAACTCCTAGAGGATTTGGAGTTCATATCATACAAGTGGATGCACGCTTTATGGTGTGACTATCATGTCTTGGTTTCAACGTTCCAAAGAGCTGTATAAAAGATTGTTGATTGTTTTCAGATCTATTGGCTTGTTGGATCTTTATTTAAAAAAAAAAAAAAAGCAAATTATATGCTGTATACTCTTTATTGCTGATGAAATGGAGCCCCCAAAGGTTACATATCAAGTAAGTGTCAAAGCCAGTTTTCAAATTCAGGTCTTCAGACTGGCAGGCCAATGTGTTTTCCACTCAATATCTTGTTAATATTTACAAGTTCTTTAGAAGCCGACATAAACGTATTTTATAAGCATTTACTTTTATAAACCTGTGCTTATTTTATTAACACATAATTGATGACTTTTAAAAAATATTTAAAATACTTGCTTATTTTAGAGACTTTAGTTGTAAAACTTATAGTTTTACTTTAAGTGAACTTAAAATTTATATTTATAATTATGATTTATAATATGGGTTGGATGTGTTTAAAATTTTAAAGTAAACATATTTAAGCTTATTTAATAAATGTCTAAATATTCTATACCTTTTGTAATTTTTATAATTGTTATAATTTCTATTTAAGTACTTAATAAACTTATATTACTTACCTTAAACAATTTTAAAGTAAACATATTTATTTAAGCTTATTTAATAAATGTCTAAATATTCTATACCTTTTATAATTGTTATAATTTCTATTTAAATACTTAATAAACTTATATTACTTACCTTATAAATTTTTATAAACCTAGCACAGAGCTAAGTCACAGTACTTACAGAATAGTTAGCTGATTGACAATATGGGCGGGTATGTATTTATTAAATTATAATAGAGATTCGTAGACACCTGCTATTTTACTCTGAAGAGGGCACCCAGGAAGAATAACAATAAAACCTTTTTTTATTACAGTGAAAAATAATATTAGCACTTACTATGTAAGTTTCTTTGCTGAGCTGTATTTCAATATAAATCCTCCAAACAAGCCTGTGATAGAGGAATCATCCCATTTTACATTTGGGGAAACTGAGTCTTCGCAAGGTTCATTAACTTACTCGGGGTCTCAAACCTAGCAAGTTATGACACTGACATTTCTGGCTCCGTGGTCATCATTTCCCTGTGACAGCAGCTGTAGAAATTACAGGACAGAGACCAAGTCAGCCATTACTCACTGAAACCGGGAACATGTTGGGAACAGGCATTTGAAGGCAGCGAAGCCCATAAAAAGGACATTGGTCATCGGACACTGAGTTACTTACCCTCTGCGATCCTTAGTGTCTTCATCTGTAAATATGAGGTTAATTATGGTGTTTTCCTGAGGGGTTTGTGGTTAAGAAAAAAAATGTTGGGGTGTGTGTGTGTGTGTGTGTGCGCGTATATGTACATACATATGTACATTTATAAATCTGTATGTGTGTGTGTGTGTATACATATACACATCAGGGACAGCTGTGCAAAACAGTCTCATCCTTTTGAAAAGCAATAATAGGATAGTAAATAAAAAGAGCCATAAAAATGTCTGTATCTTTGGCCCAGGAATCTTACTTCTGGAAGTATAATCTAAAGAAATGATTCAAAAGACAAAAAAAAAAGTATATATAATGACAGGGGAAAATGGAAATAATAAAAATATGTATTAAGATATCAAATACATGCTACTTTAGAACGTTGTTGGAACACTGTGTAGCTACTAAGTATTATAAACCCAGAAACTGTGTAACAACCCAGAAAATATGTAACACGTGCTGGTGAGTGGATAAAAGTATGCGATGCAAAGTGGTCTAGCTCCGTGGACCTGCGTTTGGGTAAAGGCAGGCAGAGAACTCACACATCTGAGTCTGAGGAAGTCTGTGCCTCTTTTCATAAACCTTAGGGAAGGAAAGTAAACACATTAGGGGCATTTCTTAAACTCAGCATGCAAAACAACCAGGAAATGGATGTTTAAATGCAAAAATTTAGCAGATCGTTTAAGAGCAATGGGTACTGAGGGAGGTGCGAAGACTGGATCAACAGGTCAGGTCCTGGCAGGATCCTGCCTAGAAAACCTAAAAACCAGAATGCTCCTGAGCCTGATTTCCGTGCGACCCTCTCTCCTCGGCTTGCGAGTCTGTGATCGTAGCCCAGAAGAAAGGGGGACAAGGCAGCAGTGTGCATAGTTACTTAAGTTCACCCAAAACTGTGCTGGAGTGTGGAAAAAGGGAGGAAGTCTGGTCAAGCCCGAGTGAGTCAACGTTTCATCGCCCTCCGCCCAGGGCCCCTCCCTTCCCAAGGCCAACCTCAGCTGCTCTGGTCTGTGTGACCCTTCCAGGAAGGAGCTCCAGCTGGGAGGGGTGGGGCGAGGCCAGGGCCCCACTGCTCGGCCTCAACTGCCAGACTGGGGGTGGGGGCAGAGAGAGCAGGGGGCCCGGGCAGTGACAATTGTGTGCAATCCCATCCTGGTTCAGGAACGTTCTGATGGAGTGTTTGAAAGGTCCCAGAAACCCTCGTGGCTCTCGAGCAGCAGCGAGAGGAGCAGCCAGAGAGCCCGCTTACCTGTGGTTTTGCTCCCAATAGATAAAGCGTGGCGGGGCGAGGCTGGAGGAGGAATGGCAATCTCTAAGATAGAATCTGCCTCCACTCCAAGATAGACCCCTAGCCTTGAGGCATGGGAGGAAGGGCGGGCAGTGGGTGGACATGAACATCCGTGTTTATATGGAGCATAGACTCGGATTTCTGAGGGAGGATGCATTCTTTCCTCTAGAGACATTAGGATCATCTGAGCGACCTGGTGAGGCAGCCTTGAGCCGGTGCCACCTGGACTGATCTCACTGCTCAGTCAACTGGCGAGGCCTGCGAAATGGTCCCCAATGTCTTCACTCCTTCAAAACCCAGATTATCTCTTTGCTTTTGCACCAGGAGTTGCTCTTGTATTTCAGGCAGGAGGATAAACACTGAAAGTTGCAAGCACAGTTCAAGGCCTTAACAACGTCTTTGGTCTCCTTTCAGGAGTGCAGTCTTAGTAACACCAGGCACCTTTTGTGTGGAAATCTCCGAGAGAAGTTCTGTAGCTTTTTGGAGGGCTCCGAGGTTATTATGGGAAGAAGGAAAAGGGGCAGTAATTGCCCTCGTTTTGCAGAGATCTGGAGAAGATGGCTGATTGGCCTGAGGCTTCAGCTGTTTTTCTCTAAAGTCTGTTCTCAGCACCCAGACCCTGACATTCCGCAAATACTGAGTTGGTGTGAAACAACAGCAAACCTCAGTCACCCCAGACGACAACAACAACATCCTGCGGGGAAGCCTGAGATGAGGGCGAGGGCTGGGAAAAGGGAAACGCTCTCTGGTGGTGACTAGATGCCCCTCGCTACCCTGTGTTGTGCACGTGAACCCATCCGTTGAGACACTCCCTTCTATGAGTGCCCCAGCATCATATCTTCCCACCAAACAAACAATTTCTAGGTAAGAAATCTCTGTTTTTCAGCCGCTGAGTTGTTTGAGTCTCAAGTACACCCAGCGTAAATGTATCGAGGGAATGTTTGGCCTGAAGAAAACCAGGCTCTGTAACACCCCAAGAAAGCTCGTTCCTCGTTGCCATGGTAACCAGGCCCGCCTGTGATGAGGGCAGAGTTCTCCAGATTCATCTACCGCGTCTGCAGATTGACTTCCTGGGAAACAGAATCCTATTTCCCAATCGTCAACACAGAAAGTGTTATTTTCATTAAAAAAAAAAAAACAAAGTTGCCATTTCAAGTCGATCGAGTGGGGCCCTTTTCCTGGGTGCCAGTCAGTGTCTTTTTGTCTCTGGAAGGTGGGAGTTGGTGACCCGGTCCTTTGGAGCTTCCGTTCATGCCTTCGCTGATATGGCTGGGACCTGCGCCAGTGGGGTTGGATGGTCATTACGCTGTGACGCCTGGGACATGACCTGTGAAATGAGCTGCTGGTTTTATTTTAACTCATAATGGACAGAGAGCCACGTCTCTCGGAATCCAGCTATATCCCCTGTTTTCAAACCCTGGGAAGAAGTCGGAAGTTTGAATGGCTTCTCCTGAGGGTGAACTGCAGGGCCTCCTCCCTAGGAATTCTGTTTTGCCTTCTAGACCACAGAGACTACTGCAATCAGTCTCAAAATGCCCTGCAAGATGTGTGTAAATAACGCAAACCACATTTGCAGTCAGGGCCACCGTGGTGGAGAGTGCAAGTAATTTGCCTGGGGGGAGGGAGGAAGATAATTAGTCACAGCAGGGGTAGAGATTCCAGAGGGTCACACTCCACTCCTGGGTGAGACCACTGAGACATCTTCCTCTTACTCAAGAACCACAGCCAATTAGTGGACAGCAGGGGGTGGGAAGGGGTCAGTCCTTGCTGAATCATTTTTAAAGTTCATTTTTATTTTATGGGGTTTCATGGTGCCTACAATTAAAGTTTTTGTGATAAGTCTGTTGACGTCTCTCTCTAACGAGATTGAAGAGAGAGGGTAAAAAATGTGTGCCGTGAGAACCGGGACTGTGGGTAGGAGAGAACTGGAGCTAGTGGGGTGTATTGGAAAGTAGTAAAGACCTAAAGAAAAAAATTGAGCTGACAAAAGAAAAATTTACTCTACTTGAAAAAAAAAAAAAGAGCACCTACATTATATAAGACCTGTGCTAGATTGTGAAGGACACAAGATAACTAAGACATGAGTCCTGTTCTCAGGAGCTCACATTCCCAGCAGAGAGTGACAAGTACTCTGTCTTCGTCCATTTTCTGCTGCCGTAAGGAAATTTCACAGACTGCGTAATTTATAAAGAAAAGAGATTTATTTGGCGCATGGTTCTGGAGGCTGGGAAGTCCAAGAGCACAGCACTGGCACCTGCTGAGGGGCAGCCCATGGCAGGAGGGGAGGGGGTAGGCAAGTCTACGAGACAGAGAGAAAGTAGAGGTTGCATAACCTTTTTATCCAGATCTCACTCCTGATATAACTAACCCACTTCTGTGACAATGTAACATTCATCCAATCATGAGAATGGGGCCCTGGTGGCCTGATTACCTCTGAAAGTCCCCACCCCTTAATACCGTAATAATGGTGATTAAGTTTCCAACACATGAACTTATGGGGGCCACAATCAAACCACAGCGTGCTCTGATAATAGTACCATGGGACTCTGTGGTAGGGAGAAATTTATTCTGACTCCAGTCAGAAGTAGAGGAAAATAAGGAAATGTTTCCTAGTGAGTTTGCAGTGTTTCCTAGTTGGGCTTTACAGGACAGGCAGATACTGAAGAAAGGCTATTTTAGGAATCAGGAATAGCACAAAGAAAGGCATAAAGTGGAGACTGTTCACAAAAAATACACGGACCAGTGTTGCTTGAGATTTAGGCTAAATTGTGGGACAGCGTTGGAGCTGAAGCTGAAAACGTAATCAGGACCCTTTGGGAGGGTTCTGTGTAGCAGGTAGAGAACTTTGAAAATTATCCCATATGGATTCAGAGATTTGAAAGCCAGAGGTTTACATGTGGTCATTGTTTCTATGCGATGAGATATTAGTGAAGTTGATTTTTTAAAAAAGATTCACAGAGTCTGATCTGTGTTCTAGGAAGATACTTTAACAGATGAAGCTGCAAATATTCTCAATTTATGTCAACGTGTGTGCGGATTCCTTCGAAATGTCCTAGGTGGGGTCCCTGCCCGAGGTTAAGTGGGTTGGCACAGGCTGCAACTGAAGCAGCCACGCAAACACGCCGACTCAGGTATTTCGAGTGACGATTGTCAAGTTTAAGTGCTTGGGGCACTACTGTGAGTGGCAGGGAATGGCTCCAGGCGGCAGAGGAGCCAGCTAAGTCCCTGAAATCTCTCTGTGTGTCTCCCTCTTGCAGGAGCAGCAATGGAAGCCTCCTGTATACAGCAGCGTGACTCCAGTCTGCTTCCCCAGCCCTCTGGTTGAGAAGCCGGCAGGCAAGGTAGGAATGGATCCCTTTCTTGTTGGAGAGTATGATTTGAGCTGCTTTGCTATTGTTTCTTCTCGTCTTGAGCTATTTGGGTGACATAAATTGATCTCATTAAAAGAGGCTGGTAAAGCCAAGCGCAGTGGCTCATGCCTGTAATCCTAGCGCTCTGGGAGGCCAAGGCGGGAGGATTGCTTGAGGTCAGGAGTTTGAGACTAGCCTGAGCAAGAGCGAGACCCCCCATCTCTACTAAAAATAGAAAGAAATTATCTGGACAGCTAAAAATATATATAGAAAAAAATTAGCCGGGCGTGGTGGTGCATGCCTGTAGTCCCAGCTACTCGGGCGGCTGAGGCAGGAGGATCTCTTGAGCCTAGGAGTCTGAGGTTGCTGTGAGTGAGGCTGACGCCACGGCACTCTAGCCAGGTGACAGAGTGAGACTCTGTCTCCAAAAAAAAAAAAAGAGGCTGGTAAAAACCAAAATTTGAAGTATTTGCTTGGCCCTCGCGGGACCTGCCTTAGGCAAAGCATGGAGATTCCCTGGGCTCAGCCCCTGCCTCCACCCCCCTCCCGGTGACATCCTCCCCATCCTGGTGACCTCCTCCAGGCCGTCCCTGTCCCTCCGTCTGGTCTCTCAGCTCTTTGATGCGCCTTCCCCTGCCTATGAGAACTTGCTAGAAGGGAAGAGAGTGCTTTTAGTCATGGATGTGTTGGTGTTAAATTCAGCCACAGTACTAACTTTAAAATAGTTTTTTATTTAAACGTTCTGGTGGCATTGAAGACTTTGCCTCTAGACACTGCAGATTTATGCCTGAACTGCTGCCCTTCTGGACCCGAAGTCGCAGCCCTGGGTCCCACCGGGGGGCACAGATTCCCCGGGAGGGTGTGGGCCATCTAGAGCCGCCGGCCTGGGCTCGGATCCCGGCTCCACGGTTCGCTAGCTGTGCGATTCGAGCAAGTCCCCCTTGAAAAGGGCATCGTAATGGTACCTGCCTCGTGGGGCTGTCGCACAGATTAAATAACTTAATGTAAGTCCACACGAGCAAGGATTATTTTTTACCCATTTTGTTCACTGTGTGTCCAAGCACCAAGGAGTTACACAAGTGAATGGAATAAATGCATAAATGAAAAGCTAACTAGTGAGCGTAGAGAGCCCGCGGCCCCTATTTGCTTAGCTCAAGAAATGGGAGGAGGGGGTGTTGTGTTTCAGAAAGAGAAGCGGAACTCAGGTGAGTCGATCGAGCACGAACACTCTTTCCGGGCCACGTTAACAGAGGGACCACGGGGTCCCCGGCGTCCCCTCCGCCTTCCCGTCCTTTGCTGCTGTGCTGCATCTCAGGACCACACACAGCCCGACATCTAGGATGAAACCCAGTCACTGCCAGGAAAAGCCAAAACCAAACACATAACAGTTCTTGAAATAGGCTTCTCTCCAACTTTCAGATACGTGTGGGCAGAACTAGCGTTTCTTGCAGTTTCTAAAGGAAGGGAAGCTGTTTTCCTGGAGGATTCCCGATCGTCTCGCCTCGGCTGCAGGTGCTGCCAGGGCAGCTGTGCGTGGAGGGTGACGAGGGTGACGTCCCTGCCGGGCGCCTGGCCTCCCGCCTGCGCTGTCCTGGGGGCTGACGTCTGGCCGGCGTGGCCCCTGCTTCTCAGGATTGTGTGTCCACACTTTGTGTTCAGCACGGTCTGCACTTCCCCTCTGCTGACTCCGGTTCGCAGTGAGAGGAGTAAAATGTGGCCCAAAGATTAAACCAACTGAGCAAGATGTCACAAAACGTGTTGGCCACCGTTTCAGCCTTCACTGCCTTGTGGCATCAGCGTCCCTCCTAGCCCCACAGGTCTGACCTTGTGGATACGAGCTCTGGAAAGACCACTGTTTTGCAGGGACCGAGAGAAGCCATTTCAGAGGCCGAGGTCAGAAGTCAATGAACCCTTGAGGGGTCTCTTGGCTAAACTTCATTTCAATCCAATGAATAGATGGGGCTGAGTTCACTCGCCGGTTGGGAGCCCTGATGAGAAGCAGGAACAGCAGTATAAAGTCGTTGGGGAGGGATTCTTTGCAAGGCTTCTCAGAGAGTGGGAGTGAACCTGGCGCAGTCCGACCACCTTGGTTTGGTGATGTTGTCTGTAATATTGCGATTCTTGCGTCTTTCTCCTCCACTGGGGCGGAGTTAGCAGGTAGATCTTCCGTACCATGTCCCAGGACTGTCTTGGGTCGAGTGAGATCACTCCCAAAGGATGCTCCTGCTCTCTTTTCTCTTTTCTCATCGCTGTGGCTTCTGGGCTTCATGTACTTGCTGTGAATTACTGTAACGAATTCATTTCGCCATCATCTCTGATATCCGTCTATCTGGAAGAAGAGAAATGACGCTGAAAATCTAAGCAGAGTCAACCTCCCATCACAGGGGCCCATGGAAGGCGGCTTTTGGGATGGATGGTTGAAACCTGTGCTCAGTCTGCCCAGAGTCCACACTTTCTTCTACCAAGAAACTTTCTTTTGAGTGCAAGGCTGAAAACGGGACCCAGATGGGATTTTTATCACCCAAACTGCGATGCCTCGAGGTGAATTGGGGACCGCTTTTGCTTCCTTGCTGTGGGAGAAGGGAGGATGACGTGAAAACTCCACGTGGAGAACAAAGGATTCCAGTGTGAGCTCCTAATAGAAAAGAGGATATTTTGGAGGCAACTCAAATCTTACAGCTAAATAACATCTCGTTTCCTTAATGTTTGTGAGCAGAAGGTAGGAACAGAGGACAGAAAGTCCTGGAGCAGAGATGGAGAGACCAGAGCAGTCACTCTGGGCATCAGACAGGCAAGCCTGGACTATGAGCTTATCCACCCTCTGACAAAGAGGAATTGAGGGTTTTATTTTACATAATTGGAGTCAGCGCCTTTTGAACGGAACACACACCTACAAATGTCTGTAAATAAGAATGCAAATGTCAGAAATATGTGTCTTGGGATTTCCTGGGAATACCCTGGCAGCTTTGTCTTCCTCGCCTCTGCAGTTGCTAGATGTCGTGTTGAGAAGGTTCTGGCTGAACTTACCGTGTCCAATCCCACAACGTCACCACCAAAGGGCTGTTCTTTCTGATGTATCGGAGATCCTCTGGAGGACGAATTAAGACAGAGCAACTTTAACATATTCGGCAGCAAACACGTCGCTCCCAGGAGGTCCCACAGGCTGACGGTCAACACAGAAAGAATTTCAGGAGTTCAGTCAATTACTGCAAGATCCAAAGCGGACTGCTGCAAGGGAGTTAGACAGTGATGGTGGAGACAAAAGCCGGGATTTAGGTAGATAAAGAGGATGACATAAAACTCAACTATGAGGCTCTTCCACAAAATTCTCACCGGACCTCTGGTCGGGCACTAGCTGACTTGCCAGGTTGAAATATCCCAGCCCAGCGCCACAACCTCGGCCAGCTGGGCGGGCCCCTCCTGACACACAGGCAGACGGGGCTGTTTTGAATTAGGGGGTGACCGTGACTGCCGACCTGCCTTTCTGAAAAGAATTTAGGTGACAGTCAAACTTGTCCTCAGTGGAAAGAAATGTAACTCGAATGCACCGTTTCATTTGGCCAGAAGGAAATGGAGACATCAAGTGCTCTGAAGGGTAGCGGTGTGATTAAATGGAAGGGAGTCAGGAAAGTAAATAAGCTCCCCGAGCCTGCTGTGTCTCTGAGGGGGCGGAGGGGAAGCCGAAGGGGCCAGGTGGAAGTGGCTGTTTAAACAGCAGATAGGAAGAAAGGAGCCGGCGAACTCAGACTCGGCAAATCAGAGCTGCTGTGTTGCAAAGCTGGGAGGCCTTCGTGGGAAGAAAAAAACAGAGGTGTCCTTTTTACAGACTAATCTTTAGCTCCTTTTACCACTGGATAGTTTGCCTTAGCAAAGGAACGTTTAGCTTAGCCCCTGAGGGCTGCTTTGAGGAGTCTAAGTCACAGCCCCTTCCAAATAACTGAATATTATATTATGATATTATATGATTAAGTTTGGATGAACGGCACCAATTCTATAGAAGTGACTCAGGACTTAATATTCATTATTTAGGGCCCCAGTGACCCAGGAAGATGGACCCAACAACTAGTCTATGGCCCGCTGCTGCTTCCAAAAAACACTAAAAATCAAGGGTGGAAGAATTGGAAGATAATTCTCAGCAAAGCAAGCCATTATAATGACTGTGGTTGTGGGTAAAAATAATCTGAGTTTTTCTGCGTGTGAATAGCCCTGATTTTGCCTGGATCCCTTTCTCTGTGTATTTAGCTTCTGGTCACCGAGGGAAAATGCATCGAGCCAAGTATTTTTCTTCCGGGGCTCTTTGTGACAAGGTGAATAAAAGCTTCGTGTGAAGGGGTCTTATTATCTTCTAAAATAATGGAGGTTTTAGTTGGGTATAAGTCCACCCAGCTAAAGACGACATTTTTCTGCCTCCCTTGCAGCTGGGTGTGTTTATTGACGAGATTATGGCCAAGGGGTGTGGGTAGGAATGATGTGTGATGAAAATTCACACGTCACACTCTTCGTAGGAAAGTCCTGCCCTGCTTGCTGGCTGGGGCGCAGGTGTGGGAGCGGCAGCTGGACTGGTCCCCTGAGACCAAGGGAGGCTGGCAGGGACAGAGCCCTGGGGACCTGGGTCTGTGGCTCCGTAGAGCCCTCGGCTGCTGTGCCCCAACTAGAACGGCCCAAGACAGAACTCCGTCTCCCTCTTGCTTGCACCACTGCTGACGACGTGGCCACTGTCACTGCAGCCGCAATGACAGCTTAGTGCACAGTCACACAGAGCAGGGAACAGGCCACCCGCTCCACGGGAGGTCGCTGGCAGAGCCTCGTACAATAAACATCAGTTAAGGGAGTGAAGATGCTCACTTGCTAAAACTCGTCTCCCAGAGTCAGCCTGGCTGAGAAAAAAGCGACGAAGAAGCTGACTTCCGGCTAAGAGAGCAAAGTGACGAGCAGGACCCTGCTTAGCAGAGAGCCTTGTCTTTGAGCTCTGAAGGAGGTAGACCCAGGTGTCTAGGTTCCAGCAAATTCTCTCTGGGATGAGGCAGATACCTTTCTACGGAAAACACTCAAACTCAAGCACTGCCGTGGAGCCTGTGTGTGTCAGATAACGTTTCTATTGATGCTTACGTGTCGGGCTGTCATTCGTTTAGAAATGTCCATAAATATCCTTATGTCTGTATTTGACAGAATGTTCTGTTTCACCATCGGAAGCAGGTTCGGGTTCCCTGGGGCAAACGTCGTGGGCTGTGTCTGCTGTAACTTTATCGCACAGCTTGTTACGGGAAGAATGTACTGCTACCTCTTATGGATTCTAGATCCATTCTCCTTCTATTTAACGTTAAATGACACTTACTATTCTGACAATAAATTAAGCCTCTAAGAAGTCGACCGGTCCCACTTACTACATTGGTTCCATCCGTACGAGGAGACCATCCTGATGCACAAAGGCAAGAAGTCTGCCCACCCCAACACTCCCAACATGGGAGACGCTCTGTGCACAGGCTTGACAAGCTCAGAAGAGCTGTGATAAACTTTAACAGATATGTTTACACCAATGGTTTTATCGTTCGTTTCATGTCCTCTTATAAGCACAAAATATTCAATGCCAGCTCCCAAAAGCCATAGAAAATCAACGAAATATAAACACTATCTGTAGAATATATTTATTAAGCTTATAACATTCATTAATTTCAGAAGCATGTAGATGCCTCTTCCTTATAAAGATGGGAAACAAATAGAAGCAGTGAAAATCGTTCTTGTTCTTCTGATCTTGCTTTGTAGCTTCTATCTGTAAAGGCTGAACTGTATGGTACAAGGTGTATGGGCTGAATGCACGCACACAACACAATCTACTGATGTTCAAATATAAAATAAATGTCTTATTAACAGCACATGCCTGTAGTCACACAAACACACACACACACACACTCTCTCCCCAGGCCCTTGCTAGTGTGGCATGTGCCACTGCATGGGGTCATATTTGTGTCACAGCGATATTGCTTATTTTTTCCTTGTCTCAATACGCTCATACTTTCCCATTAACACCACCCCCGTGTCTCTCCCAGAACGCAGCTGAAAAATATCAAGTGGAACTTCTGATAGAAAAATGCAAAGCAGAGAAAAATGCCTATTATTGAGAAAAAAAAAAAAAAAAGAAAATTTAATTTGTACCACCTCGGAGCAGGGAAAAAACATGACCTAAGGCTGCTGCTATAGGATACATATACTCTCATTTGACATAGATCAGAAAAAAAAAAATAGTGTCATTGAGGTCCAAGAAACTGCACTACAGAATTATCAGCAGAATTAATATGGAATTAAGGCAGTCTGCCTACCTTCCCGATACTCTGGGTACTTTTAAGAAAGCCAAGGGAAGCACTCCTTGGAAATACTGCATTCGAAGCTAAAGGCCAGCCAAGCACCTGCTAAGAAATAAACAGGCATCGAATGCCTACCGTGCGGGAGGCAGCGTGTGCTACACACAGCGATTCAGGGAAATTTGGTACACATGATAACAGCAGCAATAACTGTTACAGTCACCATTGTTTGAGGGCTCTGCGCCACACACTAAATAAGTTCTTTATAAGCAGAATCTCATTTAATCATTTCACAGATTAAGCCTAAGTGATCAACAGCTTGTTCCAGTCACAGCTAATAAATGGTGGAGTTGAAGTTCAGACCCAGCCGTGCTGACTCAAGAACCTGAGCCTTCACCACCTGCTGGAGAGAGGTTTTTTTTTTTTTTTTATTTTTTATTTTGGACAATCTCTTTCCTATCCCTGGTTGAAATAGAATCAAAGTTTCCTGAGAGGACACAGAAGGCTGCCAAAAAAAAAAAAAAAATTATGACCCGGCTTATGTCATGGGTCACTCTGGCTACAGTTAACCAACCTTAGATTTTCACTTTCTAAAAGGCCTCGGTTATAAATAGCAGCCCGCACAAATGGGAAATAAAGTGTGAGCGTACGGCGTCAGACTGATGCTTTGAAGGCAGTTGCTTTACAAAGAACTTTAAAGGGCGTATGAGCTGCAAAGATGTCACCGTGAGGTTACTCGGATCAGAACAGGGCTCTTCAGAAGGCGTTCCGTGTATTTCCGTGTCCCCGTTTGTCCCCCTTGGGGAAGCAGGCTGAGTGCTCACCAGATCCACGAGGCCATCCATTTAATTTTAAGAACTTTAAAACTCGCCATGAAAAGAGTCAAAGTGATATTATTCAATATCATTCAAGTTCAGTTTAGTGGAAGAATCTTAAGAAAGTCGAGGGTGGAGCTGAAATCTACCCGCCGCCGATGCCGAAGTTTGTGCAGATAGGCAGTTCGGATGCCTGTTAAAATAAATGAGTACAAATGAATTGAACAGAAAGAAGATCACATAAAAGTTTATGGTCTGAAGACGAGGGAAGTAATTAGTGGTGTGATGAACTCCCCAATTCTGTGTGTTTAGAGGTCATTTCCTGTATTTCATGAAAGACGGGGAATTACATTTAGGCTCCTGTGGAACATGGTTTGTACCATGATGAACCTTTATCTCAGCCCACCTTATTTTCAAGTTGGTTGATTGAGCATCTGTCTTTTGCACTGGCTTGTAATCTCCTTCACTAGGGGCTGGGGTGGGGAAGGATTGTGCCTTATTCATCATTTACGTTTCCGAAGCACCAAGTACAATTCGTTCCACGTGGTAGCTGCTTGTTAAGGGGAGGGAGTGGTAGGAAAAGAAAAGGAAAGAAATTTTCATTTTGTTGAATCTGAGGTCTGTGTTTTCTCATTACCTGGGTTCAGGTTGCTTTTCCTTAAACGCCTTCCAAAAACCTCTGTAACGAATTCTTCAGTGGGAAATTTAACTTCAAATTTTAAAAGGCAGTGGCTTACAGAATGATAACTCTTAAAAGGCTCCTATTGATTTGCAAAAGCCAGAAAGGACAATTTTTACACTAAGGCCTTTCTAAGGGAATCAGCGATAAGAGACATTATGCTGAGATTAAAACAAAGTAGAAGCCAGAGAGAGAGAAAAAAAAACCAGAAAATGTTGATCTCATGCTTTGTGGCACGGAAGTTGTTTCCTTCCTTCACACCAATGAAAGCGATTTTGCCGAGACCAGTAGGGAAACTCTAACTGCCAAATAAATCAAAGAATACGTTCCGGTTCTCTAACTCAATCTCCACAGCATTTGACTCAATGTCCCTCTTCTTGAAAGTTGTCCCCCTCTCGCCTGTTAGAGAGCAGACTGTCCTAATTCTCACTTTGTGTTCCCCAGAGGGCACTTTTTAAAAAAAAAATCAGCTCTCTTTGAGCAATGGTCTTGATGCTATTGGCTCGTGTACTCAACATGTTCGAAACTGCAGCAGTTTCTTTCCCTCCTGCTTGTCCCCGCTCTGCGAATGTTCCCTTGCTCCCTCCGTGAACGGTCCCACCTCCTGCCCAGCCACCCAGCCAGATGCTGGGGGCACCATCCCTGATTCCTCCTCCTCTCTCGTCCGTTCGCTTTGCCACCCAAGTCACCCGGTTCTAGGTTGCTTAGCATCCCTCTCCTGCCTCGCTGCCATTGCTTTCGCTAAGCCCCTCGCCGTTTCTCATTTGGACGTGGGGTGTAAATTGCAAAGGTGGTCGACTTCGCTGAGAGGTGGGAAGGCTTCCCAGTGGCGACCGGGTTGGTCCAGATCTTTCCGACTGGCAGAGAGAGGCGCGGGTGACGTGTCTGCCTCTCTGGCCTCAGCTCCGTCTGCCCGTGACCTGCAACGCCGTACGCTGCTCTCTGCGTCACACCACGATGCCACCGTGCATCTTGCCCCTTCTACTTGCTCCTGCCCAAGCCCCTCCTCTTTCCCAAAACCCATCTTATAATTCACATCCCCTTCTTTTCCTCCCCTACGGCAACCTCTGTTCCGAGTTAAAACTGCACTTTGCGTTTTCTTCTGTTACAGCGTTGCTGTCACTTGGTTGAAATTTTGTATCTGTCTCCTCTTAGTAACGGAGTGTGTTTCTCGTCTTTGTGTTGAGCGTGTGGCACGATGCGTGGGACGCGCTAGGCACAGAAAGGTCTGGAAACCCTGCTTGTGCCTCTGAAAACCTTGACTCTTCATTTCGCCGCACACTCAGAATCCAGAGCTCATTCGAAACTGGAATCGAGAGCGCTTCTCTTCACGTATACGTTTCTGCATTCTCTCAGCCAGAGTATCAGACTCTCAACTTCACGAATGAGGAAAGCAAAACACTTCTTTTCCTCCCAGATGATCCACGCTCATCATTATGCTGGAATTCGTGGAAAGAAAAGGAAAGATTTGTGTCAGAGACCGTAAAGGCGGGAGCCTTGGCCAATGTGAATTTCTCTCTGTTAACTGGTAACAATGAGATAATTGGGCATGTTACCCAGTTGAGGTGATTCTACCAGATCTATTTTATTAAACAGAATTGAAATGGGAGTTAGAACTGCCTGCTGTGCCTCTAGAAGGCAAGAGTAATTGTGTTTAGCATTTCCAGATGCTGTAGTATAAAGAGAAGGAAAAATGGTTACTGGTTCCAGCTTGGACATTTTTTTTTTTTTTTAAAGACAGAGTCTCACTATTTCACCCAGACTGGAGTGCCGTGGCATGATTGTAGCTGGCTGCAGCCTCAAACTCCTGGGATCAAGCGATCCTCTTGCCTCAGCCTCCTGAGTAGCTGGGACTACAGGCGCGCACCACCGTGCCCAGCTAATTTTTTTTTTTTTTTTTTCTGAGAGAGACAGGATCTCGATATGTTGTCCAGGCTGTCTCGAACTGCTGACCTCAAGCAATCCTCTTGCCTTGACCTCCCAAAGTGCTGGCATTACAGATGTGAGCCTCTCTGCTCCGCCAGCTTGGACTTTTGACATGAGGTTAATCACAGAAGAGAGTGAGGCTTCTTGTACACTGAAAATATCTGACCTGTTTAAAGTTAGACATTCTGATAAGGAATGCCAAGTGTGAAAAGATAAGAGCTTTGCACACATTCAGTTAAACACTACACAAAAAGGAGCTCATAGCACTAAAATTTGCACTCATTAGTTGTAGTCAAAACTAATAATTACAAAAACAA
The DNA here is from genome assembly GCF_041146395.1 of Eulemur rufifrons. NCBI lineage: Eukaryota > Metazoa > Chordata > Mammalia > Primates > Lemuridae > Eulemur > Eulemur rufifrons. The sequence goes on from NC_090995.1 coordinate 13,958,107, forward strand.
ACTGTAATGATATATTTGTTTTACAGGATATGAGATACAAAAAAATCAAAATCTGCACACATCTTCATTTCAGCATAGAGCAACTCTTACTATGAAAAGTGTACATTTAATAATATAATCGAAAAAGTTTTATCAGATGTATTTGATGAATAGCATTTGATCAGTAGTGCTAGGTATTCTGAAAGATACTAAAGATATTATTCCACTCTTAAGGAATACAGAAAGGCACACTGTTGGCAGGTAATTTAACTATCACCTACTCCAGTGTCCATCTGATGCTTAAATCCGTCCTACGAACATCTGCCAAGCCTCCGTCATATCTCCAGTGAGATGGAGCTTTCTGCCCCCCTCCCCCCCGCCCCGGCAGCTCATTTCCTATTTCTACAGCTCTCATTATTAACGATAAGAAACAAAATTTATTGAATGCTCACTCTGTGCCAGACCCTGAGCTATGTATTCATTCCGTCTTCAAAAATCCTATGTCATCTTCATTGCAACCTTATACAATGGGATGGTTATTATTTCCATTTTAGAGATGAAGAAACCGAGACTTAGGAAGGTTGGGCAACTTGCCCAAAATCACACAGCTGGTCAGCAGAGAGCCTGGCTTTGACTACGTGGTTTTTTCCCTCAAACAGTGTACACAAGCAGCCTCTCTAACTCAGCTTTTTTCCTGCACGGACCTGCAATCTACCTTCTTAGAGCTTCTATTCGTGGGTCCTAATTTTCAGCGGGTTGGCACTAAACGTGTGCAAGCTCTCTCTCACTTAGTCACCCTCAAATAGTTGAAGGTCGCTCTCCAGTCCACTCTGCTCCTTCGGTTTCTCTGCTGGGCTGACAATGACACTGGCTAACATTTTCCTGTGTGAGATGGTCTCTGTGCTCTCCAGCATCATGGACGCTGTCCTCTGGACAAACTCTGTGTTAGGCTCTTATACAGATAATACAATGTATAGAGTTACATTTTATGTAACATTAGCTTTGTTGCAAGTATGGAAGGTTGAGTCAGATGTTCGTGGTCCATCAAAGCCACTGAGTATTTTGCATATATGTTGGTGAGCTCTATTTCTGCCATCGTGTATTTGCAAGTTGGGTTTTTGAATTTGAATTTAGAGCTTTGCATTTACCACAGTTATATTCTATCTTAACAGTATGGTTTATTATTCCTGAATGCTGACATCTTTTAGGGTCAAGATTCTGCCGTCTGATATTTTTTGTATTCCTTTTGTAGCTATTATAGTTTGCCAAATATTAGGCCACCCCAGACTTAGTGAATTGAAATAACAGTTGTGCTGCTAATTCTGCACGTCAGCAGTTAGGCTGGGCTCAGTTCAGTGGTTCTTTTGAACTTGACTTGGCTCTCTCTTACCTCTGTGGTCAGCTGCTAGGTCAGGTGGGAGCTGGTTGGCCTAGAAGAACCTCAGCTGGGTTGGTCGACATGGGCTCAGCTCTACACGGTCTCTCGTCCTCTACCAGGCTAGCCCGGGCTCATCCACATACATGGCAGATGAAATCAAGAAAGGCCCCCTGAGTCCCGAGCTCAGAACAGCCATGCCATGACTTGCCCTGCATTCTGTTAGCCAAAATACATCCATTCAAGACTGGAAAAGTAGACTGTAGCCCTTAATGGGAAGACATTCAAAGTTACTTTTGAAGGTCCTGCTTATAGGAAGACATGAAAATTGTGGTCATTTTTGAAATCTGTCACACTCTTAGGATCATTTCATTTGTGGATTTGATCAGCACACCCTCAAAATTACTCTTGAAAAAATTTCATAGGAATTTTTATTTCAATAAGGTCTAAAAATTAAGTCTTATATAGCATACCGCTTTTGCTCTTACAATCTATTAATAGTTCAGCAACCATAACGAATACACTGTAAATAGTAAAAGGGAAAAAAAAAAACCCTATAACATCCTGTTTCTAAAGAGGCATAATTTAAAGCAAAGATCTGCAAGGGCCACCAGTAGGAAAATGCTTATAGGAGACTAAACTTGATCTGGATTATTTTTTTTTTAAAAAAAGAGAAAGGTGTTTGGGTTAGGGATGAGCATGTGTAAAAGCACACAGGATTAGAGAAGGGACTAGAGCAACAATATTGGAGAGTTACGTCTGAAGAATGAGTGGGAAAAGAAAGGGTAGTTAGGCAATAGGGGAGCTCTAGTGAAAGAACTTGAACTTGAATTTGACTTGATAGGCAGCAAGGAACTATTTGTGGTTCTTGAGCAAAAAAAATAATTTGATTAAAATTTTTGCAAGACTAGTCTACCATTCATTTGAATGGGACATTTTTGGAGTCAGAGAAACCATTCACAATAAGACTTACAGCTTTTTATTCCTGATTAAAGCCAAGTATCTGATACCTTTTTCCCCCCCAATGTAGAAAAAAAAAATGGCTTAAAGAATTACCTTGCCAATGAGTTTCATTTCTGACAATTTAAGGAGCAGACACAAGGTACCAACATTTGGACAGAGGTGACTATGTTCTTTGTCTTAAAGAAGGGAAACAGGAAATGTAACTACTTCTGCTTAAAATTGAGTCATTGTGCCATGTGTATGGATTTTTCAAGGTTATTTCCCTCCATGGCAAAATGATGGTTTGCAGAAATAAAAAGCTGACATTGTCAAGATTCAGAAACTTAGGGATTGAACAAAACCCTGAGTCATCACAAAAGCCTTAGTTTTCCATTCTGGTACAGAAGGGCTACTTACTGTAAGAAGATGCAATAAACACCCAATCTTCTCGGATATTCTCTCAGACTGTCCTATTGTAGCATGTCTGTGAGTAATGAAATCTGTCTAATCAATATTCCAATGCCAGGACACTGAGGTGTCAGGAAAATGTTTAGAAAACAGTTTGGGATCCCCCTTAGAAAAGCACTCTAGCCTGTCAGAATTCCTTCATTAGGTGTACGGTACGATAAAGGTACCATTTTGACTACTTGAGTTATTCCTGAAAGACATACTTTCTAGAAGAAATCGGTTTAAATCTTCGTTTCCCTTATGCACTGAAGGGAATTCTAGATCGATCCAAGAATTGAATGTTAGTAAATAAACAAATCCTGGAAAAATCACCGGCAATTATTTAATGATCTGATGTTGAGTACGACTTTCTTAGCTTAAGAGTATGGGCGGTCTAGTGTACTAATACCTCTAGGAAACCATTATCAATGACTGTTGAAACCACTAGCTCATTGAGAATTATGGAAAGGATAGATCAGGCTGTGACAATACCTGAAGCCACTAATTGATTTTCGATATGACTTAAAGTGGGACAAGATACTCAGATTCACTGTGTTTCATGACATGGTGCCAGAGGCAGTTTGTGGCACCACCTACAAAGTATTCTGCCTAAAACAAAGTAAACCTAAATCTTATCAAACCTATAGATCTAACAACAGAAAACTTCCTTGATAGAAAAATTCAGAGAATGTAGAAAATGACATCACAAGGATGTAATCATCCAAACCCCAAACATGGGATATTCTTTAGGAAAAATGGCCCTAGAAATGACTTTCTTCAACAAATAAATGGTATGGACTAGAAAAGGGAGGGGGAGCTTAAATGACAACTAAATACAGCATATGGGTCCTATTCAAATATGGGTTCAAAAAAACCAATTAGAAATGACGTTTTTTTTAAAAATGAGGAAAAACTTAGCTGGAGTAGATATTAGATATAAAGGAATCATTGTTAATATTGATGGGTGTGTTGTTTGTTATTTTAAAAGCTCTTGTTAGCTAGAGACATAATCTGAAGTATTTATGTGTGACATGATATTATGTCTGAGATTAATTTTAAAATGCTTCAGCAAAAGAACCACGTGGAAAGGGGAGAGAATTGAGGAAACAAGAGCTGCAGAATGTTGAGAATTATTGGGCTGGGTTGTAAGTACATGTGGGTTTATTAGAATATTTCTTACTCATTTTCTGTATGATTGGAAACGTCCATTTAAATTATTTGAAAGACATTGGGAAAAATCACAAAGGAATAGGTCAATATATTCTATTCCATAAATAAAATTAAGAACTCCTATGCCTTCCTAAATAACAGACTAAGGAAAATATTAGTTACAAGTATGGCAGACAAAGAATTAGCATCCATTTTTATACACATACATGCATATACATTTTTATACACAACCAGGCACGTGGATAGGAAAAATACTAAGAAACCAATTGCTAAGTGATATAAACATAGACTTCAGAAGAGGAAATGTAAATTGCTTAAAATATTCTTTCAGACATAATCATTAAAAAAGCAAGTTGAATTATCTTAAACTGCTAAAGCAAGCTATCCTGCAGAACATCTATGCATTTTTATGTCCTGGAAAACAGTTATTTCCTAGGATCAATGTGAAGTTTTTGAAAATAGTAGCAGCCTTTTTGTTAAATGCCAAAAAGTGTCATGTGCTGTACAGTAAGGACTATTTTTGGAAAGTCTTTCTAACACGTCTCCGGTGCTGATAAAATACTGGCCAAGAATCTCTGTGGGGACTGAAGAGGGAGTGAGTCAAACGGACGCAGAGAGTGGGCTGTGACAAGGACGGGCTTCACTTGTTTCGAGGGCTGTTGACAGTGTTCTTACTTTGGTTGATAGCCATGCGGATGTTCTTTTATAACTATTTCTAAAACTGTACGTATCGATTTTGTACCCTTTCTGGTAAATGCATTGTATTTTCTAATCTTTTTTTTTTTTTTTTTAAGTAAACTCTAACAAGTGTGGTCACCCAGATGCCTTGAGTTGCCTTATGTGGTGGTTGGCTTCAAATCACCCTGAATGACCAACAAGAACATAACTGCTTTAGAATGGAGTCTAGCCTAAGAGAAGGCTTGGGGTTCTAGAATGGTAGAAACTGTTTCCCAAGGCGAACTCAACTCATGTTTGGCTCTTGGGGTTCCCCCAAGGTATCGTTTGGTGTTGGGAGAATGTTCAGTTCTGGAGCTACCCTAAAATTAGAATTCCTCAGGAGAACCCAAGGATCCCCTGAGAAGTTATATTTTTCTTTTTGAGATCCCATCCAGATGGGATATTTTTAATGACCAGAAGAACTCTCTGTGTATGATATTAAGTATCATAATACATTAAGTTATTGTCATCCGGGCAGACTCAGAGATGGCTTTCTAGTAGTGAAGGCGGATTTATTCTTAATTATTTTTATCTTCCTACTCAGTTTCCCCAGATGAAGGTAGAAGGTTGGGATAGAGGAGTGGATGATTTGATTGAGCTATAACCTTAAAAAAATCAACCAAGTTCATTCTTCAGCATTAACTTTTACGTCTGTGATGCTGAGTACAACTTGTGATTGACATGTCCAGAAGGCTTGTGCGCTAAGCAATCATATCTGGTCATTATCAAATTCATTCTTAGTATCAGGTGCTCAGACAACGATGATTTGGTCATGGTCATACATTAAAAAAAGAAAAAAGATAAATGAAAAATACAACCCCAAAATATCAAAGAAAGATGTGACTATTTGTGAGAGATGATCTATTGAAAAGTGCTTTTTAAAAAGCCCGTTAAGGGTCTCAGGCAAATGGGAAAATATAAATACAATAATAATTAATCTTTAATGGCTTTTAATAATTAAATGCCTTCTTTATCATTTAGAATATGTAGCTAAGGCTTTTCCTGAAACCATACGACTCTGAGTATGTTCTGTAATTCTTTCTCCCCATGTCTCTCCCTAATCTCTCCAACGCTACCAAATTACCTAGCACCTGAGTATTATATTATATCCTCAAGAAAGTCTCATACAGGGACAAGAGGTTTAGTCTTTAAATTTCATTCATGAGTTTGAAATGTTAATTAATGACAAATAGGAATGACATCTGATTATTTATAACTAAATTTGGATGTCTTTTCTTGGTTTTAAAACCCCAAAACTCTTTTGCTGATTATGGAAGTAGTACTTCTTTATTTTTCCTCATTATTGGTAATTTGGAAAAATCAAGAAGGAAACAAAAATTTCCACAATCCAGAAGTAACCACAGTTAATATTTTGGTGTATTTTCTTCCTATATACAGGTACATTTGTCTTATATAACTTAGATTATTCAACATGTGCAGCTTTCTACCTAATATGTTTTAACTTCACATTATAGCTTGAACATTTTACAATGTCATTCAATAGATTTCAAAAATCTGAATTTTAATAACTATATTTGAGTGTATTATCATAGCTTAAATTATTTTTTTACCAGCAACCAACTCTGGACATTTTTGTTGTTCCTAACTTTTATCATTGTGAATCATGCTAAAATAAAGACTAAACGTAGTTATACATAGATATGTGTACGTTTGTGTGATTACTTATAATTATTCCAAGAAATGAATGACAAAGTTTTAACACTTAAAATTTTACAGTAGGTGCTACCTAATTACATTCCGAAAAGGTTCCCTCTGTATTTTTACTACCAATATATAAGGATGTCGATCTCACTATACCTTCGTCAGCATTGAGTATTACAATTTTTAATCTTTGATAGTTCAACAGGTTGAACCGTGATATCTCATTGTTTTTATCTGCTACTATTTGTTTTTTTCCTGTGTCCATGGTTTTTTTATATCTCTGCTTCTGTATAGTATATGTTCATATCCTTGATCCATTTTTCTATTGGAGCTTTAGTTTTTTTTTTGTTTGTTTGTTTGTTTTTACTGATTTTTAAAACATATGTGACAGGGATAAAAGAAAGCTGTATGAAACTCTGTATTTGTGTAATTGTTGAATGGTTGTCATGCCCCCACCTGTCCCCTCTCTCTTTCCTGTTCCACGTTTCTCTTCTCAGAAGGAAGAGTGTTGAGCCTGTAGTTCTGCTGACTGGAGGGAGGTGGGGTTGGGATGACTCGCACAGAGGAAAAGGCATGGATGTGTATTTTACAAAATAGGATGTAGAAGTATAGAGATACCGGATTGCAGGGGGAGTTATAAAAATAGCAAGAAGTTGGAGACACTTGGCACTCCAGAGGGGTGAGAGGGAGATAAGAAAAAGCCAGAATGGGCCACGGTTTGGGTGTAAAGACGATAAGAAAAATGAGCAGCTACCCTGCCTAATGAGGCTTTGATGAGAAGGAGAGGCAAAGGGGATTTTACTGTGTTTTATGTAGTGAAACCTCATGTTTGCTGCTCCCCCTGCCCCTCCAAACCAAACAAAACCGTCTCGAATGAAATATCTACAGTGTTCTTCAGGGTCATGGAGTTGGATTTGTGTTTTGTTTGGATGTGTCCTTAGGCTAAGATCGGCCTTAAGAATGGTTAAGAAAGCTCAGATTTATTATTTAGGTTCAACTCACACAATAAATGTAAATAATTCTACCATATTTTTAAACATATATTTTCCTCTATTGGCATTTTAATTATTTTTAAGGTTTTCACAAAACTTTATAAAGACGATATACGTGTAAATGTTTCTAACTTGGCATAAAAGATGAATTGGTTGAGATTTTCAAAACAGGATTTCTTTTATATTGCTTTAGAATCAGAATTTGCATCAATATGCTGGGAGGTGGGTAGAGCAACTTATAAAACTTAAACTGGAAAGCAGTCCTCTCCCAGCTGGAAAAGATATTTTCTTGAACCAACCATGTAGCATTAGACACACATGTGTCTATACATTGCTGTCTCTGTATGGATACGTCTACAGAGCCGTGTGTCTCGTGTGTGTGTTTATTGGACATCACCTTTCTTTTCTTCCAATTGTTCTGTGCTATCAGTATTTACATTTTACACTTAGTTGTGGGATGAATGACTTTTGATGTATAGGATGAGGTGAGGATCTAGGTTCATTATTTTCTTCTCCAAGTTATTGGAGAAGAAATTATTTTTCTAATGTCGTCATTGGGAAGTTAATTCCTTCCCTGTGAGTACATGATGCATAGAACAGCTTGTGAATTTTGAATATTCATATTGAATCCGGTCATTGTACTGAACTTTTAAAAAATTGATTCTAATGTTTTATTGGTTTATTCTCCTGGGTTTTCTAAACATAGATGTATACTCTCTATAACTAGAAATAAAATATCAGAAAAGAGATAAAATCGATTCCATTGCTTATATTTTGATTGGAGAATTTTCCGGGAAAATTTTTATCATGCTGGAAAACAGTGGCCAGCGCCTAGATCATTGTGGAAAGCCAGAGACATTCCTATTTAACTCGGAAACAGGACAAGGATGTCCACGAATACTGCTTTTATTGAAGACACAGTACCAATGTCATTTACTCTGTTCCTCAGCTTAGTGAGGAAGGCATTGTTAATACAGAATACATGTGAGTAAGTACACAATGCATCAATAGTGCTGTATTCTAGATGAGGAAACCAGATCACGGAGGGGGGAGGAACTTGCCGAGGGTCAAGTAGACAGCAGGATTTGCACCCAAGACTCTGATATTCTAGTTTGTTCTGTTCCCTAGACATCGGTGCTCACTTGATCTTCCAGCAAAAGCAACGCATTCCGTTTATACGTACCTTGAGATTTTACAAAATGCTCTTACGTACTTCACCTCACATTTTCCCAGAATTAACTTTTGAGTTAAGTAGGCCCGTGATCGTTCCTAAATAATACTAAATAGACTCGAAAACTTGACGTTCCTCACTGCAGAGGTGACTTTGCTACATCACAGGGTCTGTCGTGGTCCCTGAAAAAAACATAAGGCAAAGCACTCAAAGGAAAACTCATTCCTATTCAAAGATGCCTCTGATGTTTTAATTAAAACTGTGGATTGTCTCTCTCCTGCACGTGGTAATATTGAGTTGCTGTCATTTTGTGAGAAGACCGGTGTGAGGTTAGGGGTCTGGGAGAGGGCCGGACTGGAAGGACTCATTGTGCAATTATGTCGGGAAAGAAGAGCTGAGGGGGAGTTTCCGAGGTACCATCCGCAGGGTGACTTGCGGGAGGGAAGGAGAGAGACATTTTTCCTAAACGATTTTCAACCTCACAAAGGAGCATATTTGATAGTATATTTTGAATGAAGGTTAGATTCCTCCTAGCCTGATGAAGGTTTTACCAAGCGTTGGTGCCCATCTATGAGCTGACATCATTTCTACTTTTCTTATAAAGGACAGTTATGGAGTTTTATAGTCTTTCCGTCTTTCTACTAGAAAGGAAATGTAGACTGAGGTTTCAGATGCCTGCCTTGTTCCTGTGTGCATAACCTGCTCATCGGAACTTCGCAGCACTGGCCTTTGTCCCAGATGTTTTTGTCCTATGACTAAGATCAGGTGAGGGCAGGGCAAGGTGTGCTTTAATCTTAATTGCAGTGGCCACCTGCTGTGCTCTCAGGAAAACATTTGTAATGGGTTCAGTTAGGAAAACAGTACTCAAGAGATTTTTCTGAAGGCAGGCTGAATTTCTTGTGAAATTCTCCTGATAAAGCTCTGTGTGTGTGTGTGTGTGTGTGTGTTTGTGTGTTGCCCTTTCTGGTGGGTGAAAGGATTCCTGAAGAATGCTGGAACTTTCATAGAATCATTTGGGCAACCACAGGGCTTGGATTTCTTAATACCTGGAGAATAATTTTAATAGCATGAACGATAATCAACTTCTCTGTGACTTAGGTTTCTTATACAGTGTATCCATTACTTCGAAACATTATTCAGTCATTACAAACTATGTATTTAAAACATACGTCATCACTTGGGGAAATATTTTATAATCGTCAGTAAGAAATCTCAATTCCAATTTAAATTGTTTTGAGTGAGGTCTCTTTCGGTGGCCAGTAGCATTAACCCAGCTCAGATAAAAGAGCTTTTATTTTAAGTCTGTCTCAGAAGTGTCATTATTACAGAATCAAAGCACAGGAGTCAACGACAGAGAGACCTCTTGGAAGTTGAACCCGGAGAGTGATGAGCTCAAGTCTCTTCTCTCAGGCTGCCGCCTCCCCCTGTGCCTGCTCCGGGTTCCCCCTACCTGTCAGCCCCGATCCCTAAACGTAGGTCCTGCTGCCTCCCAATTCCAGCCCGTGCATTGTCCGAAATGTTTTCCTTAGCTCCTACTATATGTTGGTTCTGCTCATCTCAGACTAGTTACTAATTGATTTCATCTCTCAGACTCCCAATTCTAAATTCCTAACCTGATTGGTTCAGCTCATCTTTCTGAGTCAAACCACAACTCCCGGGTCCTTAGTGCAAGAATGAGCTGCCGTGGAGGCTAGTGGCCAGAGGGGTCAGGTCACTTTGGCGGAAGGTACCTGCCCTCAGGCTGCGGGAGCTCTGGGGGAGCAAGCGTCACAGGTGTGTCTGGTACTTAAATATTATGTAGACGTGTGTATGCATAGAAATTAGAATTAGGAAAGTGTATAAAGATATTACCAGCAGGTGTCTCTGGGTGGTGATATTACAAACATTTCTTTTTCTTCATAAAAATCATTTTTTTCCTCAATGAATTCATATTATTATTTTATAATCACAAACATAATAAGCATCCGTAAGCACAAAAACATTTTTAAAAAGATAACAATGTTACACCTAAAGGAGACCTCAGGATGGTATAATTCATCGCCACCTCAGTTTACAAAAGTTGAAACAAACTCAGATTAAGTGACGTGGCCAAAGTCACAGGGCAGGGGGGTAGCCAAGCTATATGGCTTTCCCGACACTTAGTCCTAAAGGATCTCGGTGACACACGACACTGTCCTGCCTGAGCCCAGTGAGGTGAGTTTCTCTGATTACAATAGCAAAGCACTGAGTTTGCCACCGCCTCTCTGTAGACTGTGCTCTGAATGTTTAGAACTGGGAGGTTTGTTAAAATGACACCCTGTTGACTGAAAACAGAGCCCCAGGCCCCAGGTTTCAATCATTTTGCTATGAGTGACATTTTGTGAACGGCCTCCACACACTCCAAACTGTCAGCTCTGCTTCATGGTAACATGATACCAGCAGCGGAGAAGCAACCGAGGGAGGAGGAAATTTCCAGATGTGAAGTCCGGTCGCTCTCTGTTCTTGTGTCCATCTCTCCACCCGGGTGGTTTTGGCTTCCGTCCCTCCAGCGCGCCTCCTCTTGATGGATTAACATGATCTCTTAAGAAGAGAATCAAGTCTTTGGGGGTCATGGTGCAGGAGAGGCTGGGAGAGGCATCAAATCAAATCTGTGCTATGGGAGAGAAAGAAAGAAAAAAGTTCGAAGTCTCCTAAGGTTCCATTCAAACGCAGGACTTCAAGTTGAAATGAAATACTTTTCCTGGCAGGAAAAGTTTCCTACACAGTTTGAAACTGGCACCTGCTTAACCTGGAGGAAACAGAAGCCCTGAGGAATATAGCTGGTTCTGAGCATCAAAATGCTCAGAGATAATCCGGGTTCTAAGGCACTCAGGGTGTGTAGGTTTCCCCTGCCTGGAGCCGCACAGAGGCTGGAGACAGGATTCAGATAGAAGCCCCTAGACTTGATTTTCAGTTTATCTGGTATTTATTTCTCTGCCGGCTTAGACGAGAATGAGCTAATAATCCATGAATGACAGACCCAAGGTTCAAAAAGTCTCAATAGACTGTAACGATAACTTGAAACATCATGCCAAAAAAAAAAAAAAATGAGCCGAAAAATTTTACATATAAATAATTTTAAAGTCATCAACTCAGAAATAAGCAAACAAAAATTAGCCACACAAAAAAAGGATGGGCTCGTGTAGCTTAATGGTAGTTGACATAAAACATCTGTGAGGCATGAGTTCATTTCAAGCTTAATATGAGTCCAAGTTTGTCCAAGACAATGAATACAGGGGAAAAAAATGCCTGATAATTTTTTTTCAGGTCTTAGTATTTCATGTTAGAAAAATGGCATAAACATGGCCGGGCGCGGTGGCTCACACCTGTAATCCTAGCACTCTGGGAAGCCGAGGTGGAAGGATCGCTTGAGGTCAGGAGTTCAAGACCAGCCTGAGCAAGAGCAAGACCTCCGTGTCTACCAAAAATAGAAAAAATTAGCCAGGCATGGTGGCGGGTACCTGTAGTCCTAGTGGAGGCTGAGGCAGGAGGATCGCTTGAGCCCAGGAGTTTGAGGTTGCTGTGAGCTATGGTGACACCACTGCACTCTGCCCAGGGCGAGAGAGTTAGACTCTGTGTCAAACAAGAAAAAGAAAAGAAAAAAGAAAACTGGCATAAACAGACTGGAAGTTGCCCCAGGTAGGGCGGAGGGTCTGCAAACCATGGCTTAGGAACTGGGGATGTTTATCTTACAGGAGGGTAATCAGTTTGGGAGAACAGAGAGGAGGAACACTTAATAATGGCTTTCAAATGTTTGAAGGATCCTCATGCAGTTGGAGAGCTTTGATACGGAACCAAAGAGTTGGATTTGTAGGAGGCAAAATTCACTTCAAAATGAGGAGACTCTTTATATAATGATCAAAGATATCCCCAAACCAGAAGGAGTTGCTGTCTGAGATAGTGTGTTCTCTATTATTAGAAGAGTTGAAACAGAGGTTAAAGAACGTACTAGATGATGGCAGCGTTTCTCCTAAGACTAATTGTATGAATCTGTATATTAAAAACCTAACAGTTATTTTAATTGTTGTTTACTCTTATATACCATCTTTTGCAAGAGCTTAGTGATATCACTGCCTTTGTTATTTAGAAGTAGGTATTGGGAAGATTAGGATGTTAAAATGACTTAAAAATAATAGCAAAACACCAGCAGTCAAGGTTGCCCCATGCATTCCGTAAGTAAAGCATTTGCGTACACTGTGGCAGTGCTGTGAGACCCCTAAAATATTTCTTACAATTCTCTGGACAGATATGTGCCAAGCATCTGCCAGGAGCTGGGCAGGCCCTGTAGCGAGGTCCAGGATACAAATATGGAAAAGACCTGGTTTCTCAGGATTCAGGAACCTTTGGGGCTACAACCCAAATAATGTGCAGGGTGATACCTTCTTAATGCTAAAATGAACTTGTGTCTTAATCACTTCTTAATTTAATATTCCTCCACTTTGTTAGATGCGTTGACATCCTTAGATGAAAACTGTTCAAGTGTACCTTAGCGAAAATTTTCTAACATTTTAGTAACTTTCAGGTGAAACCCTTTATTGTCTGCCAGTTAAGAAAAATGATTTTATTACCTTTATTTAAGTGAAGTAGAAAACACGTAAGTTGTACAGTATTTGTCACAAGTATCTTACTCTGTGTGGCTGGCTTGGAATATCTAGGAGGTTTATTTAGTACTTACACCTAATATCTTTTTATCTTACTAGTTGAAGTGGTGAAATTTAAGTTCTGAAGAAATCTCAGATAATTAGAGGCCCTTTGATCTGGAGTGTTCCGCAGGTAACGTGTGAGCAGATGTTGGCCTGCGTGCAGCACTGAGGTCAAAAAAAGAGTTAAACAGGAGGTTAACTCTGCAGAGGGCTTCAGTGGTATCCAACCGGTTCTTTGGGCATCTGCTTAGACATGAGGCAACTGGATAATTAGGTTCCAGTGTTTTTTGCTACTTTGCAGCAAGCTTTGTATTTTTTGCAGATTACATCAAGTTGTTAAAAAAAAAAAAAAAGCAAGCTTTTCACTTGCATTCAGTTTTCTAAAACTACCGCATTGCCATCTGAGTGTATAGATTCAAGGGTGCAGCTAGGGGAGAAGGGCTTGACCACGTGTGTATTGCTACTTTTGGAGCCGAAATGTGATCCTTTGCAGCCAAGGAAAGGGCAGATTCATTCCCCTAGGGAGAAGAGCCAGGCTGCTTAGCAAGCTGGCCCACATCTTCATCACTGCTGGTTGCTTGGCGCTGGCTGTCTCGTGAATCTGTATTCTGAGGACTCAAGTATGAGAGTCATGTTCTTAGAAAGATTCACATCCGCTTTTCTGAATACCTATCTCCTTAGACAGGACAGCACGGTTGCGTGTAGGTTACTTTACTTCAGAATGTCGAACATCTATTTTTAACTAATAATGATAACCAGTTCCTGGTTTTGTTTTCACAGCATGTGTCAGCGCTAAAACAGAAGCCACTGTTAGTTAGACTCCATCACCCAAAGCGCAGGTGTAGGAAATCAGAGAGAGCACAACAGCGAACCACACTCTCCCTCCTGCTTAGCGAAGGCAGCATTGCAAAACGCAGCAGGGACTCCTTTGCAAAGTTGTGTCTGTGTGTATTAGTAAGGACAGAAACAGTACATGTCTTCAGCAGTTGCTGGGATCCGAGAAGAATCACTAGTCTGTATCTCCCCAGCCCTAGTGATCCTCAGGTGGGGTTGGCCAAACAGCCACGCCAAGTGGCATTAGAGGAGTTCCTTCCACTGATCCCGGCTGGCCCGGTGGCCTTGGAAAGAGCAGCTTCACAGTCCTCCCTGCGGTCACATTTGGACCCTGGTCCTTGCAGAAAACGGGACTGTGACTTTACTTACAGCAGCAGGAGCTCACGTTGATCTGACCATTGTTCCCTTGTTCCCTGCCGTGTTTAATAGTTGTGTCAAAAATGAGCAGAGAGTAAGAGCAGACTCCAAAGAATCCATAGTATCTTTGTTTTATAAGTTTTTGTCTAAAGCAGGACAGAGAGGATCCATGTACATAAGTCTCCACGGCTGACTCCTCTTTTTTAGCATGTCAGGGAGCATGTTCAGTACTGATGTCCCTGACAGGCTGTCCCATCCCCTCGGCTGAGCCATGACTCGTATCGTCCAGCGTGATACTGTCAACGCAGATAAGTCTCAGTGCCGTAGATTTCCGAAAGCCGCCTGCCGGAACTGCACAAGCCATTGCTGCAAATTGCCAAGCTCCGCTCTCTCCTCTGTGTGCAGAGCTGGGATGTTAGCGGGAGCGACGGAGCAAGGGGCACTGTGCTATTTTGTATCATTATTAAGGAAGTTCTGAAGTCCTGCAAGCTCAGTGTAGCTTCCTGCCTGAAGATTCCCTATCACTTTCTGAGGGTTTCCTGCCACGCTGCACCTTTAGAACGTTCTCAAGTTCTGTTCCAGACTATTAGGCGTCAATTCTGGCTAAAACTTTGCCTTTTGTAAAAAATAGTTTTCCGAAGTCCCGCATATAGTGGGGCCAAGACGAAATGTGCATGTCTGAGGAATTAGAACTGTTCACAAGCCATCAGCGTAAACGTCTTGCTCACACATGATGAATTCCAGGGAGGAAATCATGCTGTTGTTTCAAGAGTCTCCTCTCCCAGTGTGCCGTGGGTCACTCTGAGCTCCTAAAGATTAAATGCCCATTCTTACCATAATTACAAGATGAACCAGAGGCTTTCAAACATCAAAATATCAACTGGAGCTGGCATATGATAAACTGAGGTCCACCATGATAGGTGGGTCAGGATAGCAACCTTGACTATAACAGCTCTTCCAGCCTCAATAAAGCAATCAGCAAGAGACTCCAGCTTAGCATGCTTGATGATGAATCTAGCGGGACGTTGATAATAACCCAAAGAAAATGCACTAGCCGGTGAGAGTAAGTTTAAAGATGCAAATGAATTTACAGCTGTTAATGATGGTGTTACCTCTGTGTTCAGACCAACTCATGGGCCAGTGAGAGCCACAGGGATGTCACATCAGGGCTGCTCCCTGCCCGTTCACAGGTGGAGCCTAGAAGCAGTGTTGCCTCTGCACCTGGGTGACCAGGAGCCTGGTGGCCATGGAAGCCTTGAGCTGTGGCCTCCCTTCCCCTTTATGAGCAGGCGGCTCTGCGTGCCTGGCCCATCTCCTAGGTCCCCGGTGCCCAGTGACCTCCTTCAACTTTCTTGCCTCATTTCCGTAGAACCATTTTCCACCCAGCAAGCACCTGCTTCTAGCCTCCCCCACTCGCCCCATCCTGGCTTCCAGGGCTAACGGGACAATCCTGCCAGGGCGAATGAGGGCAGATACCTGCAAATCCGGGCAGGAAGCCTTCCTGCCATCCCTCAGATCTGTCTTCTCTTTGACTACAGAGTCCGGCCCAGACTCGGTGGGGTTTCTCACCCTCCCTCAGCGATTGTTCTGATCTAGCGACGCTTCCCTACCGTCCAGTGAGCTTTTCCCAGGGCCCTGACTCGGTCCTGCCTCAGTCTTCTCTCCCAAACAATTGCTTCCGTCACAGCACAGCCTGGGCTACACCGGGTATGAGACCTAGAAATGCATTTAGTGGTGCAGACGTAACAGGTGCTTTCCGAAAGCACAGCAACCTGGAGCATTTCAGATGTTCTTACCGACGAGAGGCTGCAGAAGGCAACCACTAACGTTCTGTTTGCAGATTCAAGGGCATGGCAAGCTTGAAAAATATTTCTTTCAAAATCCATTACATTGTAAGCCTGGAGCGTGTTGTGCAAGTCACATCACGTTGATCTTTATTATTTTCTAATATGAAATATATGAATTGGTTGCATTCAGCAAATAGAGACTGATAATGGGTCTCCAAAGGAAAAAAAAAAATCAGTAAGAGCCATTCGATGATTCTGTTGCAGTGAGTGCCGGAAGTTGGCGCCAGCTGTAGGTTTTCAACGGTGAGAAAAATAATGCACCCCAAGGTCTTTTGCTGAAGTTGGAAGACGATGGTACCACAATGGGCATTGCTGAAATTGCAACGCTGAACGTACAGAATTGGCTTTTCTCGCAGAAAAACTTCCACTTAACCTTGCGAGAGTCCTTGGAAATTTTCTCAGGAAGGGAACTCGTTCAAAGGGAGAACGGTCGTTTTAATCATTAGAAGAGACCAACTGCACAAAGTGGTCAACAGATACACTTACCTGGTTATTATCTAAGAAAATTAGAGCTTACAGGTAGGGTCTGTGCTATTACTTTTGGACCCTGCTAATTCACTACCTGAATATTAGAAAAATATCTTTTGTTTGAAGAAGTAATTGGTGGCTGAGCCCTGCGGGTGGTATAATTAAGGCAGTGGTCCTCACGCGTTCCAGGGTATGAGGATCAGCTAGGGGCTTACTGCAGGGGTGGATATCTGGGTCCTGCAGGGAGAGACTCTGGGTCGTCAGGCTTGGGGTGAGGTCCCATCATCTGCGTTCAAAACAAGCGCCGAGGTGACTTCCATGCTGGTGCATGAAACACACTTTGAAAAATTAAGGAAAGGACGTGGATTTTGAAAGTAGAAGGAAGACTTTAAATCCCAATTTAATCAGTTATCGGAAACCTTAGGCAAGTGATTGCACTCTCTGAGTCTCGGTTTCTTTATCTATAAAATGAGGATATAATACTTCCATAGGGTTGTCGTAAATATAGAAGGAAATTTGTATAGAAAGCTCATGGAGCATATAGTATGTGCTCAGTAAATGTTAGTTTTCTTCCAAAGGCTCCTGGTAGAATTAAATGTAAAAAATCTGATAACAAGGTAAGACTTAGAGGGGAACTATAAGTTCAGTGTTTGTACATGACCATGCAATTTATTATCCAAACGGAGGCATTTTTGAGAATGAAAGGCAGCACTATTAATAATTACACTAAGGCAGCTAGTGTAAACTCAGGACTGTATAGTCACCTTAATTATTTGTAAGACAAGAGACCACATAGTTGCATTGCCCAGGCCCAATCTACTCGACGTGGTTCTTAAGCTGAAAGAGGTGGATTTGGTCTTCGCACTTGACTTTGCAAAAGCTTTTCAGCCATGCTTGGTAAGCTCCCTGCAGTCAGAATCTGTCCCTAATGCATTTTTCCTGTCTCTGCAATGCCTAGTATTAGTGCTGTGTACTGAACATAGTAGGTTACTAAGAAAATCATTTGAATGACGAAATAGGTAATCATCAGTAATTTAGTAATCCAATTATTCTCACATAAAAGGCAATCTAAATCAATAATTTCCATTTTCTGTCGTGTCCAAAAATTTCCAAAGAGCCATAATGATGAGGATCATATCACAATTCTGTTCAAACTCCTCTATTTTTTGTTCTATATAGCGTTATATAGAATAAAATCCTTTCTATTTGTGAATTTTTGAATGCGAATCAACTGACATCTTCGTACACCCAAGGGTGCTATTTGAACAAGTGGAGCTGGTTGTTCTGTCCTTTGACAGGATGTCACACTTACTGTTCACAGATACTTTGGTAGTCACGAGAAGACAGACAGAAAATAAGAGATTTTTAGCTTCTTTGATACCATTGAAGCTGGAACCATTTAACACATAGAGAAAACAGATTATCAAAAAATGTTGATTTAAGCACATTTATGGTAGAAAAGTCTGTCTTCGCAAAGGACCAGAAACAATGAACAGGTGGGACTGGTGAAATGAGTAATGCTGGCAGTTCTCGAAATGTGGTCCACAGACCCCTGGAGTTGAGCGTGAGATCAAAGCTGTTTTCTTAGTTACGCTAACACATTCACCTTCTTCATCGTTTGGACATTTCCACCGATGATGCACAAGCAACGGTGGGTAAAACTCCTGCTGCCTTAGTGGGAACCAAGATAGTGGCTCCAGGCTACACTAGTAGTCACCAGGTTCCCCGCCACCAAGGAATTTCATAAAAAAAAAAAAAAAAAAAAAACAAAACTCGTTTTACTTAAGAATGTCCTTGATGAAGCAGTACAGATAACTAATTTCATTAAATTTTGACCCTTGAGTAGTTGTCTTTTAATATTCAGTGTGACAAAGTGGGAATCGTGCAAAAGCATTCCCAAGGCACGTGGAAGTGTGGGGTTATCTTGAGAAAAAGCACTTTTGCAACTGTTTAAGTCACGGACTAAACTGTAACGGAATAACGTTCTTCTTGGAAAAAAAAAATGACTGACAGGCAAAATCACAGACTTGAGTATTTGAAAGATACTTTCTCAGAAATAAAGGAAGTGAACTGGTCACTTCAGGGAAAACAATGGACCGCATTTCTTGTCAAACTGGATCTTTCAAAGGAAAAGCAGAATTTTGGAGTGCTTCTATCTGCCCCGGTGAACTTAACAAGATCTTAGTGTCTGAAAACTTTCTGAGAAGATTGGTGATGGTATTAACGAATAAAATTTTGTGATACGATATCATAAAATATGTCAACATTTGGGAGATCTGTATAACTCAGTGAACCCTATTTTCCAAATTATTAATGCATAATGCTATAAAATCACACGTGGGTAAATGATTCATTCAAAGTATAAGGTAAACCAGTAGATTTTTATGTAACAAGGTAGAAAAAGTTTATTGAGGTAGTTTCAGAATCTACATTGCAACTGACCTTTGAGAAACTACCACTTGGTTGAGTTTTAGTGTAGTCGGAGAAGAACATTCACAAGTATCTGAAAAGGCTATTAAAATACTCCTCCCTTTTCCACTTTCATATTTGTGTGAGCCCAGACTTTCTTCATACACTTCAACGAAAACAACATTTTGCAACTGATTATCTGGAAGCAAATATGAGAATCCAGTTGTCTTCCATGAAGCCAAACATTAAATTGACAAGTTGTATAAAGTAATGCCATTTTTTCCTCATTAAGACTTTTTATTTTGGAAAACATAGTTAATTTTAATTTTCACAAAGTATATTATTCATCTTAATATGCCATGGGCTTATAAATTAACATAATTAAAATATTTTTAAAATTTATCAGGATTAATTTCTAATACATAGACATTTATATTGACATGTAAGTATCAATATAAATAAGAAGAACTCTTTAGTAATTTTTAAGACTATAAAGTTTTCAGAGACCAAAAAATTTTAGAATTGCCAAGTTATGGTATAGTAATATCTATAGATGGAGTTCTATGCAACAGTGGGAAAGAATGAAGTAGAATTATAAGTGCTTCTCTGGAATTTGCTCAGTTTTATATTATTAAGTGAGTGAAGCAAGTTGCATTATGATATGTATAGTATTCCATTGTATAAAAAGTGAGGAGTAAACATATAGGGAAATATATATGCATATACATTATTATTTATGTATGTGTTATATACACACATATACACATTATTGGGAATAAATTGTGATTACAGTTGGGAAAGTAGACTGGGATTCTGGTAGATAGAAGAATCACTTTTCATGGTACATCCTTTTGTATTTTTAAAGTTTTTTGCAATAGATCTATGCTATTAAAAATTATTTAATGATTTTAAAAAACAAAAATTATAGAAAGAAGTGATAAATCGTCTGATATTAGATAAAAATACTCAATAAGACAGAATTAATAATAATACTGAATAGTGACACTGAGTTTCCCAACTCTGGCTCATTATCTATTAAAAAAGGTCTGTGGGTTCACAGTTTCAAATTTTAACCTCAACCATAGCAAATAAGCACTTTCTGTCCTGCTCCCTATCTTTCTGCAAACATTTATTTTTCCTTCGTGTTAAGCAATTGTCCCGGCAGTGCTTATTTTTGTTAAAGTGGAACGGCAAAATTTCCCAGGCAGGAAGTGTCTTGTCTTTTCACTGGATTCAGTTTATCAGAAGAAAAGAAAGACCAACAGAACGTGAAGGACAGAAAAGATAAGGACTGAAGTGGGGGCAGAAATGACCAAAAAGAATAAGGGGAAGAATTCGGATGATGAAGGGCTGGGAGACAGTGGGAGAGAGGGAGGCAGGAAAGGGTGGAAGGAGAAAGGGGAGAAAGGGCAAAGAACAATCTGGAAAGAGACCAGGAGAGGAGGCGGGATTAGTGCAGGGGTCAGAGAGAAGCGGCTGGAGATGACTGGGAGTGAGGGAGGAAAAACAGAAATCGAAACACGGGGAAACTGAGTTGGAAAAAGCCCAGAGAAATGGCCCGTCCGCGCCCAGCCAAGGGGATGCTGATTTTGGCTGTAAGGATAACGGGAATGAATCTCTCCAGGCGGGAATCCAGTGGAACTTGAGAAATTGCGTGGGACGCACACTTGATAAGAGAGCAAGCGTTTCGATGTAGATGAGACTCTTTCTTTTTAAATATAAATTCTGCAGAGAGAGAGTTGCCGGGTGCAAATGATGGGTCTCCCTAACTGTCCCCATGTCCATCTGGGAAGCAGGATGTGCATAGGGGAAGGGGACACGGAGCTGGGCAGGGAGGGCGAAGGGCAGAGATGGAGAAAGAAACTTCTGTGGTCCCTCATCCTGGGAGGAGGAGGGGGAAGAGGGGGCGCTGAAAGAGGCCTTTCTCTGCAGGCCATGCGGCCGGGGACTGCGTGTCTGTCCCTCCGCTGTGCGTGGGCTCGGCCACCGCTGACCCCGGCCAGCCCGGCCAGCAGCCTCGGACGCGGCCACGGAGCCGTGGGCGGCGGGGAGCGAGCAGAACCCCCGACTAGGATATCAGGGAAATGGAAATGTTGAGAGAGAGGGAGAAGGAGGGGGTCGGCGTTAGCAAAAGTGAAACTTTCACAGGAGAAAAACTTTGAGTGCTTAAATTGGGGAACAAAGGTAGGAAAGGGAGCCCGCTCCCAAACGAACAAGTCAAGCATCCATCCAACTGGACTTGGCTTCAGGGTTTGCTTATTACTCATTTTAAGGAGCATGACTTATTCTGAGATAATACAGGATTTGGGGGTTCTGTGTAAACAAGTCATCCGTGTTGTTACCGTCACCTGGATGCTGGATCCCCCAATTTTATCTTTTCGGGCTGAGCTCTGGCAACAGGATTCGGTCTACCCATGATCTACTCTTTGCAAGCAGCTGGTCGTGACATAGAAAGGACACTAGCAAGTTCTACCAGGCAGTGACAGAACTGGCCATGCAGGAGTAATTTAGCAATTTGTTCGTGTAAGACCTTTATAAGCCTACAACTGACGTAGGACGACCATCCACAGGAAGCAAGGACAGGACGCTTTGGTCCCATTCTTGTCTTGAGGGGCCAGTGTTTCCTGTCACTATGGTATCAGTCTGCAGAGGCACCGTTAACATCACAGCCCTGACACCGGGCCGACACCCAGAAAGAAGCGAGTGTTCTCAAGTGATGAGCAAAGTGAGCAAAAGTTTTAAAAATGACAATAAAAATAAGTTATCCTAACACAGCTCGGGGTGAGTCATCCTAGACAATTGGCAATTGATCCCTGGAAGCAGCACGATATTTTTATTGTCATTGTTTTAGGTGGAAATCATATTAGACAACATAATTTATGCTTCACTTTCTTAAAAAGTATAGTCTGGTTAAATTTGTGTCTTTGTTACTCAGTGTTAACTGGTGTTACAATTATTTTCCTGCACAATTACATAGTGATGGTCCGGGACCTGCCAAAGGGCGTACACCTGTCTGCCTCCACACACAATCCCGACATCAGCTGGGGGTTAAAGGCTTTTGGAGTTTTCTTTTTGTGGTTTTCTGTCCCTTTCCTTGTTCTCGAGCTGTCATTAGCTGCCCCACCTCCCCAACTCCCCACCCTCTGCCCCAACTTGCTGTTTCTAATCTACTAAGGACTCAGAAGTCAAATAACCACGTGCACAAAAATTACAGATAAGGTCACAGGAGACAGGCTGTGACTCCGTCCGTGAGCAAAACACCTGAACTTCAGTGTGTCACCTTTGCCAGCCTCATGTTTCTATTGTGTCATTGTATTTGCAGCGTCAGTTGCGTGCTCATGGTTGTTCTCGTTTTATTTTGTATTCTCATCTACCATCTCGTTCACAGAGAGACCGCCAGGCGAATTCAGGAAAAATGAAGTCCTTTCAACCTAAATTGAGAAAATCTTAGGCCATTGTTAAAGCTTTACTGAACACAGACTTGACAGTGGAAATAATATTTGTGGATAAGGGAGGGAAGATGTTTCCCACAAAATCGAAACACAATTATTGCTCTGAAAACTCTAATTCATGGCTATTTTACAAAATTTTACAAATACAGAAAAACAAAAAAATCTCAGAAAGATTACTGAAGATACCAACTATTAGTATGAAGGTCTTTCAGGAACCACCATTTAAGTGATTGCTGGTTTTCTTTTACACAGGAGTAATGAGTCAGGGGAATCTCAGGGCTATAGTCATTTCGTATCCATGACACAAGTTTGTAATGTCGCTACTTTATACATCATAAATATTTTTGCCTTACTACATAATCTCCATTAATAGTTCAATTATTGTATACTATATTGAATGGATGTACTTTAATGTGCATATTTATCAATTATTTTACGTACCAGTGTATTTATATTTTTCTGTTTATTTTATGCATTTACATACTTTAATATTTTAACATAATTGCTCTCTTATCCAATGGTTAAAATTTTTCTTTAATATTTTATTCTGTTGGTTTTAACCATACTACCCAAGATAAATTTGTTTTTCTGTCAAAACATATTTTACAAAGATATGAACTAAAAAAAAAACAGAATTCATTTGGATGGGAACTTTCTTGACGGCAAACTCTGTGAAAATACACTAATCAAAGACATCTGAGGCTGCTTGGCTCACTCAGATGTCAAAAAGTATTTTCTCTTTTGCTCATCTTGCTTATTTTAAACTCTGTCTTCCTTTCCTCATTCAAAATACTGATTTTTTTAAAGGCCCCTCCTTTTCTGACTCTCTTGTATTCTCCAAATTATAAATAAAATCTTTTGACTCCTTTTGAAGTATCAGTAACTCAATCCTCATGCTTAAAGTATATTATTTTTATGTTTTTTGGGAATAGAAAATATTACTTCACAGCTTCCAAATAGATAGAATTACTGTTTTAGAATTTCCTTGCTAGACGGACATCTACTTGCTTACCGTTGATCTTCCTCACAGATACCTTGAGAAAGAAAATAGAGCTTTATTCCTCCGCTTCTGAAGTACATGGAAAAGATAGCAAGGAATTTAAAATCAGATTATATCACTTATCAAATTTATTAGACTTTCTTAGTTGTAACCCTCTAGCATGAATTGCTGCAAGACAAGAAACTTCCATTTGGAAACTCAATAATGGATTTCAAGTACCTGAGTCAGGTATGACACCTCTTCCAAAATGCAAGGCATCCTTGAGAAAGAGTATAAATAAATGCAAGAAGTTAAAGTAACATCACCCGTCTGACATCTGAGATTTTAGTCATCTCGGATCTATCAGTAACAGACTTTTTGAACTTGGACTATTGACTAGCTTTGTCCAGGCCTTGGTTTTTTCATTTGTAAAACAAAACGGTTGCATGATGAAATCTCAGAGAATCACAGAACACTCTCCCCTAACGGGATCTCAAGGAACGTCAGCATTAGAAGGTTGATCTGAAAAGCTAAGGGCTAAGAACAGCCTTCAGTTAAGACGATGACTCTACTACCTATGGAGGTTGGAGGGGAAAAAAAAAATCGTTTCCCATTTTCATTATTACAGCTGCTGGTTTCGTTTCCTCCTCTGTAGGAACCCCTGCTCTGACGCAGGAGGAGGACGCTTGAAATAGAAGCGAAAGCAGAAACCCCAGGCCATGTAGGAAACGCAGAGCGAGCCTGTAGCCTGCAGGGAGGGAGGCCCAGCTATTTATTGTTCTGAGTGATTTGGAAGGAAAGGTATTTAACAGTGTCCACTTCCCCAGATAATTCCTTCCTTCAGGGATTGTTCTGCCCAAAAGATACTAAATTGGAGTCAAAATTTCCAGGTAGAACCTCCCCAGGAATTTTCTTACGATCGAAGTAAATGTTTGCACCAACTGTCAGAGGTCCATGGGAATTTTTTGTTGTAAATTTCTACCAATTTTACTAATAAAACAGGTGGCCAACCGGTGGACAAGCTCTTGAATGAGGCTGGCAGTAGAGATGGCTTGTAAAGAGAACAGATTCTCCAAAGATTGATTTATGAGTAGCCACTCAAGCCCATGCACAGGACAACTTTACTTTGCCCAGTGCGTGTTTGCTGTGGTCATGGACATGCTAATCCCGAGGGCCAAAGACTCTGCCCCAAATTCAGCATCTCCCTGCACCGTTGCTCATGCTCCAGGCTATTTGCAGTAGCCACAGACACCTCCAAGGCTGGGTCTCGAATAGCATTTTAACATCTTTTTTGATCACAACTCACAATAGAAGCACATTTGAAACGCGGACCAGTACTCCCATATGTGAACGTATGCGTGTATGCATATAAGCAAATACGTCCTGAAAAAGTCTCAGGAAATGATATGCTCACCATATGGGAAGCAGTCTGAGCTTTTCTATTTTAGTCTGTGTTGCTTTCTTTGTTAAGAGGCTGTGACGACCCACTATATTAACTGTGCAATTCACAAATAGGTTTCGGTCCACATTGGCCTACATTAATAATAGTATGACAGTAATAATAATATAATAACCATAAATGATAATAATAAAAAGCTCCAATAGAACTTTGAGCCTTTTTAAGAAGAATCAGTAATTTAGGTGACCTTGAGTGTATGTAAAGAACTATCTTATAGTACGTGAAAATTTTCTGAGATGACAGTTACTAAAATTGTGACAACCACTTTAGAGATACTTTGTCTCGTTTCACCTGTGCTCCTGACTCATCTAGCTACTGTTGCCTTGGTTGTTGGAAAGATCTGCTTCTTTTATATGCTCTGACACTAACCAGCCTCGAGAGTTAAAAGGGAACTCAAATGTACAACACACCATTGCTTTATGAGCTGCTAAGAGAGAAAAAAAAAATGCTGCGAATTATAAATGTAAAATGCCATGAAATTCTGACGTTTAACAGACATGGCAAAATGTGTAAAAAACATACATCTTAAAACCAACACTGAACTAATGACTCACCTGGGGGCTTGCCTTAAGCCTGCTAGACCCCCTGCTTTTCCCTTGGTAGGACCGATGGGGTTTTCTTATCTATAGGGAAAATTATCTAAGATTGTATTTTATGAACTCTGTGCAATTTTATAGAATTATAAATTCAGAAGACATCCGTAGTGACAATCTGCCTCGTGTTGCAGTTGAAGAATCTGATACCCAGAGAGCTGATGGGACTTGATAGTATAACAAAGGAGAGACAAAAAGAAGTTTAAAGAAAGAGAAGGAAAAAAGAGATCCAGATTGTCGGGCTAGAACGGAGAAGTAGGAGCCCAGAGAAAATCAAGAGTAGGACCCAGGCCCGGTGCGGTGGCTCATGCCTGTAATCCCAGCACTCTGGGAGGCCGAAGCCAGAGGACCACTTGAGCCAGGAGTTGGCGGTTGCAGTGAGCTATGTCAGGCCACTGCACTTTAGCCAGGGCAACACAGCAAGACCCTTGTCTCAAAAAAAAAAAAAAAAAAAAAGTAGAACCCAAAGCCTCTGGTCCATTAGTTCCATAGCTTCCATAGACTCAGGTTTTTAATATGGCATTGGTTATGTCAAAACCAAGGTCATAAAAAAGGGGGTGTATAAAAAAGGGTGTTCTATATTTTGAATTCAGTATGTCCATGCTGTGGAGGGCCAGAAACTGTCATTCTCAAACATCGTTTTAAGCATGATCATTTTCCCTTCTCAGGATCTCAGGAGCTACTTTGGTTTCAAACCAATTATTTATTTTCTGTCAGTTGATCAGGATCTTCCACTGTCATCTTAATCTGCTTATTTATTGTTTGTATCCCACGCGCTCCCCGTAAGAACTAGCTGGATGGGCCTTTCCACCCGTTGGACTAATCCGATCACTTTATCTTCACGCTCGTTGTCTCTGGACGGAGTCCCAAGCGGCCGTGCGGGCCTGTCCCCTGGCTGTCACCCACGCGTGGTGGGGAAGCTTCCCTTCCGTGACCTGACAGATGTTCCTCACTGCCGGTTCCTGTTTATAAGTCCCGCATCTGCCCCCTCTGGAAAACAATCTTTGGCGAACCTAGTTCTGCGGTCCGTGCATGTTCCAAACGGAATCTCCATTCCTTTCCTTCTTCCCCCGTGGTTGGCTTGCAAGCTGCTTTCTAGCTGCCCTCAGGTAGGGTCACCCGTGTCCCATTCCCTCCCGGGTACCGCTTTGGAGCGCTGCCCGTGGCTTCGAGGATGCTGCCCAGCCTGAAACGTCCCCTGATGGACGCAGGCGGCCCTGTCCCCAAGGAGCTCGGCGCTTAGCAGGTAGGAGTGTTCACAGGTACACACGCTCAGTCCCTGCCGAGCTATGGCACCGTGTGAACAAAACAGAGCTGTGTTGATGCTCACGTTTCCTTCTCACCTGGCCTGAGAGCTACTGGAGCTTCGGTGCCCAGGATGCTTTGGCACCTGGGGTGGCGCTGGCGGCTGTGATCTGTGCTCGGTTTACAGTGTCCTAGAAAAACAAGAAGCAAATAAATTTGAAAGAAAGGCCACGTCCACCGCTGGCGAGAATGACACTTCGTGGGGACAGTGAGCAAACAGAGCCAAAGTCGTTCCTCCGGGACATTAGAAGTTATTCTTAGAGTCAGGTCGCTCTTCAGAGCTCATCTTTGGTGGGGAATAAGTCGTATAAGCTTGTTAGCAATATTTTAGGGAAAAAAAACCGTCTTCTAAAAGGTCAGAGCCAGCTGGAATCTGTTTCAAAGACTCATCAGGCAGCCTCAGAAGCGCGGTTTCTCTCTCTCATGCTGCAGAGGTTTTACCGCCGCTGTGATATTGTCTGGTTTGGAAAACTCTTGTTCTGTTGCTTTGCTAATTTTGTCTTGGTTTTTTTATCCTTTAAGACTAGTTATTCATGTGTTAGCTTTCATGAAGTTCTATCAGTTCATTTCAGCTCACTTTGCTCTCTGGGTTGCGTGTACGCCCCCTGACGATGTTTGCAGAGCCAGGGAGGAGAGCCTCTTAAGGAAAGAGAAGGAAGTTGGCATTTATTTTCATGGATTCAGTGAAAAACCTGAACATCGGTCCATTTGCATTCTGGGATTCATAATCATATCGAGAGGTCTCCTTGTGTCTTGGACGACACAGAAAGGACATCTCTGGGCAGATCATTGGTAGAACCCAAAGATGAATCATGGTAGAGGGTCTCACTGTCCTGCCCTGCTAGAGGTGAGGCCTGGTAGAAGCTGAATGGACGCTGGAGTCAGGAATGTCCACGGGATGCCACGTGCATTGTGAGGATGACGCAAAAGGGATCGGGAGCTTGAGTTAACCTCCGCTGCTGTTTTCCCCCAGGGCAGGGTTGGGCAGGTACCTCACCTGTCAACCAGGATTAATGGAAGGCACATAGTCAATGCTTTTAAATGTTGGTTATTGCTAGTGTTACTTGCAGGCTATTTTATAAGATTATTACAATAATAATTTTTCATTAGTATCTCTCATTATTCACTGATTTAAGTTTGAAAAATAGTCGATAGCCCATGGGACTTGAGCATCAGCATTGACATTGGAAATTTAGGATTTTTTTTTTTTTATGTAATTTGTTTTGTTTTGATTTTTATTCGGGATTTACTGCTGGCTCTCCCTATGCCAGGCACTAGTATTGTTACCAAGTTGAATCACTGGTGGATCCGGAGTACCGTTATTGATATTCAACAGAGGTTCTTGTATGTGGAGTTCTGTGTAAAGTTCTCTGGGAGTTTTTTTGGCTGAATCAATTACTTTTGAAAACTTTATTGATCCAGGAAAAACCTGAGCTGGGGAGAAGACATGCTTAAATGATTCATAGATCTAAGGAACAGCTTCCAAATTATTCCGTGATATGTAGAAAGAGTGTTCTTCTGAAGTCAGCAGAAAACAAGTGGGGTTTATTCCAAAAACTGTAGCCATGACTTTAGGCCATGAGGGGTTACACCAAGGTTCTGCGTCTAGATTCACAGTCGTGGGGCAGGTTCTGTAAGCAGCAAGTCTATTTAAAAGAACGTAACATTTTGCAAAGTCGTTCACAATTTAAATGTAAAGATAGATTTCAAAATGAAGAAAATCTAGATGTATAAATATTAAAATGTAAAGAGGGAGTGTGAGATTGCAGGTGGTTTTTATTTTATTTATGATTCTAATTTTTTCACAGTAAGCATGTATCTTACATAATAAGATAAAGTCATATAAAAAAGTGAACGCAGCTGAAAATTTATCAGAATGGAGTTCAGGGACTTTTATATCAATTCTCATTACCTGGTATCAAGTCATCTCAACTGCTGATATAACCATGAAATGAAAAGTGGATTATATTTAAAATGTCCAGGGCTTAAATACCCCTAGAAAACTTCAGTCTTTGAAGCCATACGCATAAATATTTGAGAGAGTAAGATAGATGTCTATAGCATTTGTTTCCTATTCATATAGAAAAAGCATCTTCTATGGAATATTTTCGAAGGTCATTTTCTGGATCATGGAGACCCACACACATTTCTCTGTACTTCAGTAAAAGCAGTGATTAGAAACTGTGTTGCTTATTCATTAAAATTATCATGCTACCATTAAGAAAGGAATAGTCTGCTTGTCATTGCAAAGGAGTGGCGCAGAAGCCTCTTAGTAAAGAACTGGTTTATCCCAGAGGGCTAGATGCAATGAACGAACAGAATTTTACAAAAAAAAAAAAAAAAAAAAAATTCATACAAATTAAGGTTGAGCATATGCAGCAGAAACTTTCAGAAAACGAGTAAGCTCGTCTTGCCTTCCAAAGTTAAATTCTTAGTGGTTAGAATTCAGGAAATAAATAGAAAGGCTTGCTGAATAACTGCTTACCACGAAGGGACAAAGCATGCCAAACGTCAGACCACAGAGTCACACAGAACTCGACTCCTTCCTAAACCAGGACAGATAAAGTTGATATAATAAAGAATGCTTTGTGTTTTAGATTTTGGTTTAGATTTTGAGTGGCAGGCTAAAATGTCTCTTTCTCAAAATGAAGCCAAGCAATCTCGAAGCTGAACTCTGTTGGCAAGAAGCCATTAGACATTGAACTTTCGGTTAGACCCTAGTTAAACAAGAACTCTAGGTTAGAGAAAGAAAACCCAGGGGTAGCTACCTGGAGAAACACATCCAGCCATTCCACACCTGCTAGTGGGTGAGCCTTACCCCTTGTTGATTTTAAGTTTGTTCTGATTGAGGACAAGGGAGTCTGCTGGGTGTGCCAGGGAAATGTGGTATGATATAAGTTTGTTCGTTTTTTGTGGCTGTTCCTTTCAGGAATGAGTCTTTCCTGATGGAGGAAGTAGAGCATAGGTTAGTTGTATAGTTCTTCACTCTAATAAAGTTTTGTGATTTGTCTCTACCTTTTCCTGCCATTCTAAACATTGCTTGTCTTAAATGACAAACTATATGTTCTGTGAGTTAGTGATCTTTCTTAGTAATTCATGGAGTGCTACTCAGCCATAAAAAGGAATGAATTTTATATATATATATATATATATATATATATCACATATTGTTAATCCACTCATGAATCAGTGGGCAGTTGGGTTGATTCAACATCTTTGCAATTATAAATTGTGCTGCAATAAATATTTGAGTGTAGGTGTCATCGATAAAATGACTTATTTTCCTTTGGATAGATACCCAATAGTGGGATTGCTGGATTAAATGGAAGGTCTACTTTTTAGTTCTTTGAGAAGTCTCCATGCTGTTTTTCATAGAGGTTTTACTAGTTTGCAGTCCCACCAACAGTACAGTTTGAAGTTCCTTTTTCTCTGCATCCATGCCAGCATCTATTGTTTTTGGACTTTTTAGTAAGAGCCATTCTGACAGGGGAAGTTGATATCTCCTTGTGGTTTTAATTTGCATTTCCCTGATGATTAGTGATGTTGAGCATTTTTTCATATGTTTATTGGCCATTTGTCTATCTTCTTTTGAACAGCTTCTGTTCGTGTCTTTTTTAATAAGGTTGTTTGTTTTTTTCTTGCTGATTTGTTTGAGTTCTTTGTAGATTCTGGATTTTAGCCCTTTATCGATATTAGCAGAATTTCTATTGGTGCAAAGTCTTTCCCAAATATTTTTAAATCCAGGAGTGTCCCACTGTTGTTTTGTTTTGTTTTGTTTTGTTTTTTTGGCCCAGAAACACGGTCATTTGATCATTATAAAATTTAACCTCAATAAAAAAAGGAATTGCTAACATATATTATCAATGCTGTTAAATATCTAGCTGTGTGATTTTTGTTTTAAGAATAGATTCTGGATTGTCTGTCAAAGAAATATTTATTTAGCATCTGTTATTGGCCAGTTAGTGGGGAATTCTGATCTCAAGGCGTTTAGAATCCTGTAGGGGAAACAGACAAGAGACAATAGGAATTCAATATGGTAAGTGTGAAATTCAAGCATAAGGGTAATACACTACAATAAACAGTAATTTATGGGCCCATTTTTCTGAAGTGTA
This sequence comes from Eulemur rufifrons, assembly GCF_041146395.1. Lineage (NCBI taxonomy): Eukaryota > Metazoa > Chordata > Mammalia > Primates > Lemuridae > Eulemur > Eulemur rufifrons. The sequence continues at coordinate 13,989,038 of NC_090995.1, forward strand.
TAAGGTTAGACTAACCTCAAGGCTGGCTAGATCTAGTGGCTCAAATAATGTTAGTATGACCCAGGGTGTCTTTTTCTGTCCATTGCTCAGCTTCGCTTTCTTGGTGATGGTGTCAATTCTTGGGCATCAGATTGGTTCCAACAGCCCAAGCTGACTCTTGCCAAAATAGAAGCCCCAACTTACTAGTTCCCACAAAAGTCCCAGGGCTGGCACTGATTGACACTTCTTGGGTCACCTGTCTGCTCCTGACGCAAACACTGTGGTTCCCGTGATGATACCCCTTTTATTGGCTACCTAATCATACAGACGGAGTCAGGGATAGATGAGTCTCCAAGGAAAACTCAGGGTGCTGCTAGGAGGAGAAGCAACAGATGTCCCCCATACACGATCCCCAATTATATTAAACATGCGTTCCCATAAACATAAGATTCAGTGACTTCTTTTGTCTATATCAATTTCTACTTTATACCAACTATATCTGTTCTCTACTTGAATACAGTATGTAGGGAGAGGTCTATACTAGGTTATTCAAGGTGAACACACAGAATCACTTAGTGACACTGACGTCCATCAGAAAGCTGAGCAATATTCAAACGTACCACTGAAGAGCCCAAGGCATGAGCAGGTAAGGTTGAAAATAAGAGACTGCATTGAAAGTTAAGTGGAATAAGGAAAAGGAAAGAAAAGCAATGTAAAAAGAGAAGAAGCATGGCGGAATCAAGTAGAGCATACTCCGAAATCTTTCCATCTATTGATATTTAGGAACTGCCTCTATGAATGGTTATAGAGATTTGTCCCACCTGTCCAGAAAAATAGTATCGATCCAATGAGCTACAATGACTTCCACGTAATGAAAAAATGGTAAACTAAAATATTTTAATTCTTTAGTTTTTATCTCAGATAACTGAATAATGAAACAAATTTTTAAAAACTTTGAAATTAATCCTTTCTGTTTGTAGAAAGTTGTTTGTTTGATCTTCCAAAATGTTGCTGGCATGATGCTTCGACCTGGCAGGCCAGTTACATAAGCAGGAAATAGTTTATCAGTAAACACGGAACTGTGTTTTTCCACAGGACCGAGATGTTCCAGTGGTTTCCCAGTAAAGGAGTTGACTTTATTAAAGATCTATTTTCTTAACCCAAAGGTCATTCCTGGCCAGTGCTACTATGAGAATGCCATAACTAAACCAGAATGTAAGCCCATTAAACAAATACTGTAATAGAAATTCAGGCCTGGAAAAGTCATGTGTAATATCAAAAAAGTAAGCCTAAGTACTTATCGTCTTTTGTATGTTCACAAGTCTTTCCAATTTAGGACTGTCTAATGACTATACTAAAATTATTTGATCCTTCTCCCTACACTTCACACACTTTACGTGTCTGTTATAGCACCTACCATGTTGCATTTTTACAAAATGTGTTATGCCCACTTTGTGGAAAAGGATTTATGGCAGGTGCCATTTGCCTGTTTACACGTTATACGTCTGCCTTTATGCCTTGACTGTGAGCTCTTTAAGGGCAGGGGCTAAATTTTTTTTTAGAGAATGAGTCTTGCTCTGTCATCCAGGCTGGAGTACACTGATGCGATCATAGCTCACCACAACTTTGTTCTTCTGTGCTCAAGCGAGCCTCCAGCCTCATCCTCCAGAGCAGCTGGAACCACAGGCACGTGCCACCATGCCCGGCTTAACATTTATTTATCAATTTAGTGCCTGCAAGAGGACTAAATAAACGCTGAGTAAAATAAAGAATGAATAGATGAATTAATAGACTCTTCCATTTCAGTGACTTTCTGAATTCCTGTGTATCTTCTTTGTTGGTTTCACATTTCAAAGCTCAATTTCCCCCGTATTAGGCTGGGCGCGGTGGCTCATGCCTGTAATCCCAGCACTCTGGGAGGCCGAGGTGGGAGGATCGCTCGAGGTCAGGAGTTCGAGACCAGCCTGAGCAAGAGCGAGACCCCGTCTCTACTAAAAATAGAAAGAAATTAGCTGGACAACTAAAAATATATAGAAAAAATGAGCCAGGCATAGTGGCGCATGCCTGTAGTCCCAGCTACTCGGGAGTCTGAGGCAGGAGGATTGCTTGAGCCCAGGAGTCTGAGGTTGCTGTGAGCGAGGCTGACGCCACGGCACTCTAGCCCGGGCAACAGAGCGAGACTCTGTCTAAAAAAAAAAAAAAAAAAAAAATTCCCCCGTATTTACCTGCTCACAAAATTAGATTGTGATTTGTGCGGAGCGTGGGGAGGACAGCCTGGGCCCCGGCCAGCTCCGCTGCTGGAGAACAGGCATGGCTGCTGACGTCTGGTTAACTCGCAGGAAAGACTCAGCAGTTATCTTTTGTCTTGGGTGAAAAAGAGACTTCTGGGTGCAAAAACTCTATGTTTCCTGTTAGGATTAGATATCTATGGGTTTGTTTGGCAAATGCTTGGTCTGCTGCAAAGATTTTCAGGGAGGAAGGGGGCTGGAGTATCTTCTGGAAGAGACTGAATTCCACAGGAGAATAGCCAAGCGTGGCAGGCCGTGTGTGTGCGATGGTGCATCCGTTTTCACTTTGGAAGGAAAAGGCTTCTGTGCACCAGCAGGGCTGCCGCTTGGGGTGTCTTCTGTGCCTGCCCCGCGAGGCTCAGGAAAGGCAGAGAGATGACATGCCAGAGCTGGAAGAGCTCTCTCAATCAACTTTCCTGGCTGCCTCCAATGACTCTCTTTTTCTTCTTCTTTCCATACTCTGTTCTTTCTATTTTCCTAATAGTTTCAGCCAGTAGTTCTTAATTAGCCGATAGTTTCTCCTCTCTCTCTCGTATCCCTTATTTGTGTCTTGGAAGACCCCTCGTCCCCCACATCTACGTGGCTGAATCCTTTAGCTCTTCCAAGGTTTTGCTCAACGGTCTCCTCAAGGAAGCCTTCCTTAACCACACTGTTTAAATTTTTGGAAGCAACCCTCTCTCCTAATCCCCTGTCTTTTGATAACTTCTATCATCCTCTAGCAGCTTTTACATGTCTACAGTGCTTATTGTTTTTTGTCTCTCTCCGCTGGGAAACTGTGTGTAGCCCCAGTGCCCACGGCAGTGCCTGCCGCATAGTAGGGCTTCAGACGCATTTGCTGAATGAACTAAATAGGCACCTTTTTCTCAACCCTTGATTAGCCTGAACCTCTTCATTCACAGCTATTCTCTTCCCGCAAACCAGAAGGCAGGAATAGATTTAAAGATTCTCCCTTGCTCCTTCCACCACCCAGACAAAACTGTATGATGCCATTTTTCTAATACCCCGTGACTTAAAGGACATGCTTGTACCACACATACTTCCTAAGTTCTTTTTTTTTTTTATTTCATCTTATTATGGGGGATAGAGAATTGCAGGTTACATACGTTGCCCATGTACCGCCTTTCCCCCCAAGTCAGAGCTCCAGGCGTGTCTGTTCCCCAGACAGTGCGCATTGCACTCATCATGTAGGTTCTTAATTAAGCCATGTGAACACAGGAATCGTGCTTTGTGGATTCCATGTCCTGTACTCAGTAAATACTTTGTTATGAGAGCCGTAAGAATGAAGGCCAGTGGCAATGAAGGTGGGTAAAGGTGTGGGTGAAATATCCACTTTCTATTCCCCAAGCCATTCATTCCTAGCTTCATTCTGTCTGCCAGTCACTGTAAAAATAATAGCACATGAAAAGCGGATTTGTCGCGTAATCTAGCAGAGGGAACTCCTTATGAATTTGCACCTTGGCCTTTCATGATACTCAACATGGTTAGTCAAGGCTCTGAAGGATCTCAGAGTGCCTCTGAGTCATTACATGGTAAATTTTCAATAGCATTTGAAGTCTCATCTTAGTTACTGGATATTTATTGGTTATCTATGCCCTGTATACACCGTTCCTCTCTAGGAGCCAGAATATTCCAACCAATCAATCCAGCAGGAAGTCTCTATTAAATAATTCACATGGGTTTGTCGTAGTATTGTTTGATTAACCAGAACATGGCACCTCTGAGCACACTAAATGCTGAGAACTTACTGTCTTAGTCACCGTGAAATATCTGTTAGTTGGAAATGACTTTTACACAGATGCCACGAAATGGCTGAAGAACAGCGAGTGCGGACTGGTTAACACTCACCTCCGTTCTCGTACCTTCCTGACGCTACCTCTTCTGAAGGCGTTCGTTACACCTCCGTTCTCGTCGTGATTATTCACGTTGAAAATTTAATTGTTTTTTCCCTTCTTGCAGTGAAACATGGTAGACAATTTTATCTGACATATTTTATGTGCCTTTTTTCCTCCCTTTTATATTACATGTTAATAAAAGAGCAATTAGGAATTATTGGGTGAAGGGGAGAAGAATTAATTTCCAATTGTTTCACATATTTCATCATTAAAGGTAACCACTGTTAATTTTAGGATATCTATTTTTTCATGGTTTTTTGGTTTTTTTTGTTTTTATACACACTCGTACAGACACACAACAGTGATCTGAAACTGTCCATAGTGGTGAACTAGAAAAAGAACAGCCCAACCCTATATAAAAGTGACATCTATTAAAAACATACCAAAAAAGAAAAAGAAAGAAAACCCAGCCTCTAGGGTGAAGGTTAACAACTGAACTGTCGCTTAGTGTTGGTGATTTGCTTTCCCCCAAGCTCAGAACTTTCAGGGAATTAGTTTATGATCCAGGCAGCTTTCTGGCGGGGGGCGGGGAGCCCGGCTAGCCCTAATTATTGCATTTGTTTCACATCCCCCCTTAAACAGCCGACCTTCCCCTAATGGGTCTGGGCTCCGGCTGCCGCAGCTTGAACTGGCTGAGCTGTTCTTTCTCTAAATGGCCTTTTGTGTGCGGATAATGACCCCACTCTCGTGAATAGGGTTTCTCCCCACACGCTGCAGCTAAATGCATCATTGAGAAAAACAAAGCAAAGAGAAACTGCAGTAAAATGGTACATAATGGCCTCCCGGGGTGGGGGCAGGCTGGGCTCTCAGACTTCACACTTTTTCCTTCTTTGAAAGTTTCATGCAGAATAATATTTTGTGCACTGTGGGATTCGGGCCGTGCTCTGGTCTGTGGTTTGAGAGACAAGCTGTCACAGGGCTGAGGGTCGCCTGGGTCTTGGGAGCAGAAACACGGCTCTGCTTCTTCATCCAGTTGATGGATATGAACTTCTTGGTTGACTCCAGACTCCAGAGGGCCTTTGGCCATTCTTGTCTTGTGCAACGATTCTGTTGTGATCTCTGAATTTGCCTCATCCGTGGTGCTGGGGAGCCCTCGTGACACCCATCTGCTGACACTGCTTGGTGTATCAAGATTTAGAATAACTGAAAGAGTGGGACTGGCATGTTCCTAACACTGAGAAACGACAAATGCCTGAGGGGTGGGCACCCCAGTTACCTGGATTTGATTCGTACACATTGGATGCCTGTATCCAAACATCACATATATCCTAAAATATGTACAACTATTATGTACCCACAGTAATTAAAAATGTTTAAAAATTCTGAACTATCAGAATAAATGTTTGTTTCTATAATAATGGCAAGAGCGATGGTGTCAACGTTTACAAAACTTTAAGGCAGATTTCGACTCACCTGTTTTACATTTCAAAGTAGTGAAGGGTGTATCGAGGTATCTCTGTAGTCCCCATGCTTTCTGTTCTCTCCATCTGACTTAAAATTAAAACAAGGCAATTTTAAGGTCTAAAGACCACATGTGTCAGTGTCCAGAAGCCTCCGTACCTAGTCTAATTCACATCCGTTCTCAGCTCCTTCTTTTTATTCCCCTCCTTTAGGTGAGAGCACTTTGTGAATTATTAGACAGTCAGTATTTATTCAATGTCTAATAATTGACATACATGATCATTAATGCTTCTCACCTGTACCGAATTCCCTCCACTGCACTGTGTTTACTTGGTCCTGACTAATTCCAGCCATTTCGTTTCTCCTACCTCATCCCCGGGGTATTTTAATAGTTTCCTTTAATGAAGTAATGACCCATAATGGGTTAATAAAGCGCAGTTAGGGATGCTGGGTGCAGCCCTTTGAAGATCTGTAAGGCGATTTATTCACTGTAAGGTGATTTATTCAGTCCTCTTTCTGAGTGCCTCATCTTAAAGAAGGGGTAAAAAAAAAATACTTATCTTTTTTATTCAAACCCATGAAGATATAGGTGTGGCGTGCGTGCGATGTGTGCGTTTAATATTTGTACGTCCTCTGCATAGCAAGGTAGGAAGAACTGGCACTGAAACATGAACAGAGGAAGCTGAGATTACTTCCGACTAACGACTTTGTAAAGAAAGACAAATATTAGCAATTACTGTATGTCGACTGAATGTTAATTGAATACGATCATTTCTGCTTCATTACAAGAAATTTTGAACAGGCCTTAAATGTGTTACGCTTTTATAAAATGCTGTTCCTTTTAAAAATCAAAGAGAAATGAAGTTTGGAGCAAATTCAGAAGATCAAACTCACTCTCTAGGAAGGGGTAGGCAGCCGTTTACGTCTACTCCTGGTCTTCCCAGAAAACAAGTGCAGCTTTTCCCCGATAGCTGTAGGCTGGGCTGCTGTAGAGGAGCGTGGTACCAAAGAAAAATCCTGGCTGAGTTATAAAATGTGATTTTACACATGCATGAAGTGACTTTTAACTCTATCGAACTCATAGTTTATATGTGAGCTGGTCTCTATGACCCATCTGAGAAGCTGGAAGGAGATTAAAGTTTCCAGTGCTCGGAAGGCCGATATGTTTTAGAGCGACATTCCTCTTCCTGAGTGCTCTTTGTTGGTCTGTAGATGTATCACCATAAGTCGAACCATTTGCTAGCGACCAGGATCAATGCAGATAAGCTCGGAATACCTGCAGAGCAGAAGCTATGCTGCTGTGAAGGCTAAAAGAAAGAAGGGTCACAGACGAGGGGTAGCACATTCACCGTCAGATAGGTCACCCATGAAATAGTGTCACTGTACATCACTTTACCATGTGGAATTCATTCATTCACGTTTTCTGTACTCTTTACTGAGCACCTCTGATTGGCTAGACATGGTCTTAGGGTCCAGGGATATAGAAGGCAAATGACGTAAGTGATCACTACCCTTAGGAGGTCCCACTGCAACAGAAGAGATGGAACTGTAACCAGATTAATTATAAATAACGAAATAATAGCGCTCACCTATTTGTTCCAAGTTCCCGCCACTGTTCTAAGCGATTTAAATGCATTAGCTCATTTAAGCTCACAACCACTCTGTGAGTATTATTATTCCTTTTCTACAAATGATTGAACTAGGGCGCAGAGAGAGTTTTGCACTTGTACAAGGTAATACAGTAGTTAGTGACGGAGCCAGAATTCAAACCCAGAGCCCTGTTCCCCACAACGGCCTCTGACACCATATTCTAAAGAGAGGTATAAAAAAGGCATCAGGAATCCCTGAAGATGGATTAGTGTTGTTTTAAAACCTTTCTTTTATTCTTATTTCCCATAGGTAACTGCTGATGAGAGTTTGATGACTTACATTTTGTCCTTCTATACAATGAGTTTTGCTGCTTTAAAAAAACATCGTTGTGACTATATTGCATAGACACCTTGAGCATCCTTAATCCAAAAAGCCAAAATCAGAAATGCTCCAAAATCCCAAACTTTGTGAGTCCCAACATAATGTCACAAGTGGAAAATTCCCCCCCGACCTCATGTGACAGATCACAGTCGAAATGCAGTCAAAAGTTTGTTTCATGCACAAAATTATTTAAATATTATATAAAATTACCTTCAGGCTGAGTCTAGAAGGTATATGTGAAACATAAATCAATTTTGTGCTTAGACTTGGGTTCTATCTTCAAGATATCTCATAATGTATATGCAAACACTCCAAAATTGAAAAAAAAAACCCTGAAGTTGGAAACACTTCTGGTCCCAAGTATTTCAAGGAATATTCAACCTGTACAATTTTTTTTTTTTTTTTTGAGACAGAGTCTCTCTCTGTTGCCCAGGCTAGAGTGAGTGCCGTGGCGTCAGCCTAGCTCACAGCAACCTCAAACTCCCGAGCTCAAGGGATCCTCCTGTCTCAGCCTCCCGAGTAGCTGGGACTACAGGCATGCACCACCATGCCCGGCTAATTTTTTCTATATATATTTTTAGCTGTCCATATAATTTCTATCTATTTTTAGTAGAGATGGGGTCTCGCTCTTGCTCAGGCTGGTCTCGAACTCCTGAGCTCAAACGATCCGCCCACCTCGGCCTCCCAGAGTGCTAGGATTACAGGCGTGAGCCACCGCGCCCGGCCTAACCTGTACAATTTTTAACATGCCATTTTGAAATCTGTCTGTAGGCCTCAAATATTAGTACATATTGACAGAGAAAGTCCTTGAAAATCATTGCTTAAGGATTCTTCTAGCCCAAGAGATGCTATTTTTTAGATACACTAAAAAAGATAAACTCATTGGAGAATTAGTTATTTACTTGTATGAAGTATCTATTACGATAATAAGCAATTTATCTTTAAGAATCACCATGAAGGTTCACTTATGTATTGAAATGACCGCAAGTATCAGATATCAAAATGACATTTAAAACTTCTACATCTTCTTATTTAACTTGTGCAAGTTAAATTGGTGTGTGAGAGTTGTAAATGCATTTATGAATTTAGAGGTTTCCCCAAATGTTTGTCAAGAAGTCAGAATAATGCCATTAAAAAAAAAAAACTGGGAATGGGGGAGGGGTGCAAAATCATAATTAGAGCCAGTCTTTCCATAAAGCGTGTGTCTGTTGAAACTTTAATGATGGTATCAACAGGAGTAACCCCGTGGGTTACACGTCTCACCTATTAAACAGGCACGTGAAACTCTGGCTGGAAACATAAGGAAGTGGGCGGGGAAAATGTGCTTCAGACTTTTAAACTGCAGCTACTAACTTTTCTATCAGGAGCCAGCTCTTACATTTGAAACTCCAACTGATCCAAGCACATTTTTCAGCTCGCCAACTCATGAGTTTAGAAACGAAGCCCTCCTGTTGTTGCCTGACTTCCTTTCTGCTTCGGTTGTTCTTTCCAACAACACGCTGACACGCCAGAGAAGCGATTTCCAGAAATGCTCTGGTCGCTAAACCGCAGCTGTGTGTTGCGATCACACGTAGGTAGACTTCTCTGGTGTCACCTAAAGCCTCCATAACATCCTGATGTGATTTAAAAGAGGAAAAATCAATGCCTAACGAAGGGAGCTTCCGAGCCTGGGCAGACAAATGCGGAGTAAAATTGCACCATCATGGAATCGTAAGAGGGCTGTAACTCTTGTGATGGTCACAGTCGTTAAAACCTCGCTCTAACATTAGAGAAATTCTTCAACGTAAGACAAGTTTGCTTAAATCTTTATCCAAGATAAGCTTTCATTAAAGCAATACTCTCAGATCTAAGCACTTTACGTAGATTACCTCATTTGATCCACATATCAACACTACGAAGTGGCTTCGATAATTTCCTTCGTCCTATAAATGAGACGGTTGAGGCGCCGACATTTGAAGTGACCAGCTCAGTTTACAGTCAAGGAGGGGCAGGGCTGGGACATGCACACGGGTGGAGCTTCCCACAGCTTTGTGTCTTGCTACTTGCTCATCTAAATTCTTCAATCGATAATTCACTCTACTAACAGCTTATCCATCCGGCTGACAAAAAAATGAGTGAGCCAGAGTGTATCTTCGGAGAGCAGGGAACGAATGAAAATGTTTTTAAACTAGCTTTACGTTTCAGTCCCCCCTGGGGGCTGGTGACTCGGTTTCCTCTCCCCCTCCCATGTCCACTCTCCACCCTTCCTGCCTTGCTCACCTCAGTGCTTGTTGCTTAGTAGATGCTCAGTAAATATTTGATAACGTGATGAATGACCAGTAAACTGGAATGCCCGATACATTTTCTGATGCGGATTTAATTTTGCAGAATGGGGTTTCTATTAGAGAGGAACTAGATAGGCTGAATGACTTAATATTATCCCTGACCCCTCTTAACCATTACGTGTACCTTTCTAAATTATTACACTGGCTTCTATGAACCAGTCTCTCCTGAGCTTAGTGAGTGTGGACCAAACCATCTCTGCAGGTAAATTGGTGAAAGCAATCAGCCCATGTCTTGAAACACACACTCCAGAAAGAAGCGTTCGAGAAGCACAAACAGCCTCACTCACTGCAGGCTGGTGACTCTAGCAGAGCTGCCGGCCCTAAACTTTGTCCCTGGTCCACCCTGGAGAGCGATGACCTCTCCAAACTTCATTCTCTTTCCCAAGAGCTCAAAGGTCAGATTTTATTACTCGGGATAACATTCAAGGCTCTCCTTAAGGTGCTCTTTTTGAGCCGTTTCTCAGTAAACTCTCTGCTCCGAGCAGGTCAATTTATTAAAGACATAAGCTCTGTTCACTCCACCTTCAAATCTTAAGCTATCTTCTTGCCACGAAAGAAGTCTTCCCGGATCTGTTTGTTTTTAAAGTGGTTTGTTTTGCTTATGCCAGTTAAAATCCTATGCATCAGAAAAGCTGAAATAAAACTCATCTTTCCCATCATCTTTCCTGGCACCTGCGGTTCATGCCGTGACGTCTAATAACTGGTCTGTGTGTGCGCTAACTGCCTCCCGGTTGCATTTGATTTGTGCCTCTCGTCTCTCCAAATAGAAGGAATGTTCTTCTGAGACACAGGTGTGGTTTTCTACTCCTTCGTCGTTCCTCGTAATGCCAACCACGGAGCTGGCTGGGCAGGAAGTTGTTCCGAGGCTACCAAGTAAACTAAGTCTCCAGAAAGCATTTTCAAATTGGGAGAGTGAATGCAAAATACCTTCCGTGACGGGTGTGTGTGTGTTGTCTAAAGTGATCCTCACAAAACGCTGCCAGGTGTTCGTTACTAACCTTGTCTTTCAGAGATGAACAAACACAAGTTCACTAAAATGTTCATGGGGCAGCTGAGTGACTCGTCCCATGGCCGGTGTGTGGCAGAGCTGGAATTCGAAACCCGTCTGCTTGATGTCGAAGTTTGTTTCCCCTCTTTGGATTCAATGTTTTACAACGGTGACCAGCTTTAAGACTGAAGAGTATAAAATGTTAGTATGCATCCTTAGTGGCTAATGTGATTAAAAAATTAGTTTTGCCTATAAGATGGCATTACTCTCTTTCTTTTAAGATAAGATTAACATTGCATAGAAGACAGCTTCTCTTATCAGATAAAATATGGAAACATGAGGAGGATCATTAGGGCAATGAAGTCAATAGTTAGGGAACTAAAACCTCGTCCGGCTCCATTAATTCACAAAGAAATCCTGAGTTTAGACAAACTTCGGGCTCCCAGCCTTCTTGCAGTGGGAGTGAGAATAAATCAAGGTGTATTTTTTTAGTGCCTGGAGAAGGGTCTTTCAAAGATCTGGATATTTTTCTCCCTTTCTTTGTTGTTTAACTTTAGATGATAAACTGAGATAGCACAAGTTTGATTTCTAATACATTCCAAAAAAAAAAAAAAAAAATCTGGGCCCAACATGCCAAGAAGGCAAATGGCAAAAAAGCAGATTTTTAAAATTCTTTTTTTTTTTTTTTTTTTGAGACAGAGTCTCGCTCTGTTGCCCAGGCTAGAGTGAGTGCCGTGGCGTCAGCCTAGCTCACAGCAACCTCAAACTCCTGGGCTCAAGCGATCCTCCTGCCTCAGCCTCTCAAGTAGCTGGGACTACAGGCATGCGCCACCATGCCTGGCTGATTTTTTCTCTATATATTTTTAGTTGGCCAGATAATTTCTTTCTATTTTTAGTAGAGACGGGGGTCTCGCTCTTGCTCAGGCTGGTCTCGAACTGCTGACCTTGAGCGATCCTCCCACCTCGGCCTCCCAGAGTGCTAGGATTCCAGGCGTGAGCCACCGCGCCCGGCCTAAAACTCTTTATTAAAGCCCAGATCTTTTTTCACCTATAAGCCTCAACTGCATTCCCCAGTCTCCCTGCTCCTGGCCCCCACCTGCCCCGGAAAGAGAGTGTTCGTTTCATCCTTTTTCTCCCTGTTGAGCTTTTCCTTGCTCTTCTGTTTCTCACTGAGTAAGAGGCGTCCGTGTCGTGTAGCTGGGATGCTGAGTGCAGGGCCTACCGTGTACCCAGAGCTGTGACCCACGGAAGGGAGGAGTCACCCTGTGTCACAGCGGGACACCTCCCCCCTGAGAAACCTTGAGGGGCCTTTTCTGAGATGACTACAGAAAAATACATTTTTTGGACATCTTCCTTGCTATTTATTCCCACCGTTTCTCCCGCCCGTGAGATCCGGAAGCTCACATGCTAAGTCACAGCCCTGCACGTCCTCGAGCTGGCAGACATCATTCTCAGGCTGCTATTGATAAGAGGAAGAGGAAGGACGAGGGGGAGCGAAGGGGCTTTTGGAGGAGGCTGACGCTTTCCTTACGGAGGAAAACCGTTTCCCTTTATTCTAACCCCAGGCTGGGTTTAATTTCAAGCTATTAATTTGAAAGGGCTCATCAGCTGCCACAGGCGTACATACACACTTTGCCAGGACTGCAAAATACCTGCGCTTTCCTAATCAGCCCCAAAGTGATCATGATTTATACGTATAATGTGCACTTAGTCTGAAAAGCCCAGGCACTTTCTGCAAGATGATTTATGGAGATTGTTCCATAGAACTTTCTAGTTCATACTCATGGCGAGGAGGCCTTTGGAGGCTTCCCACATTTTCACGATTGAAAAAGAAAGTGAACACACACATTTTTTTTTTAAAACACATACTCGGCCGGGCGCGGTGGCTCACGCCTATAATCCTAGCACTCTGGGAGGCCGAGGTGGGCGGATCGTTTGAGCTCAGGAGTTCGAGACCAGCCTGAGCCAGAGCGAGACCCCATCTCTACTAAAAATAGAAAGAAATTATATGGACAGCTAAAAATATATATAGAAAAAATTAGCCGGGCATGGTGGCGCATGCCTGTAGTCCCAGCTACTCGGGAGGCTGAGACAGGAGGATCGCTTGAGCCCAGGAGTTTGAGGTTGCTGTGAGCTAGGCTGACGCCACGGCACTCACTCTAGCCTGGGCAACAGAGTGAGACTCTGTCTCAAAAAAAAAAAAATAAATAAATAAAAATAAAACACATACTCTAGGAAGGGATTTTACAATACAAATGTATGGTGGGTGTTTATTTGGACAAGTAGTTTGCTTCGAATGTTTATCATTCTCAATGGGATACAGGTAGAAATGTCCTAGCAGCCCCTAAAGAGGAGTAAGGTTTACACAGCATGACCTCTTATTGCTGCTCTGATACCAAATAGTTACTGGGAAGCAGGGTGGGTTTCTTCATTTAAATGAGAGTTATTTGGTTTGGCTTAATGAAGCAAGAATTAACTGTTAGCTGTATCACTTAGCCCACCACTGTGATCTATCTGTCTTTACTAAGGAACTCTAACACATTCTTGGCAGGTCAGAGCAACCTGTGCATTTGAGGGGATTGGTAGGAAAGAAGACCATTGATTCTAATTGACATGACAGCGGGAATTTGAGCAGAATGCAGTAATCTGCGGTCAAATGTTGCTGCTGTCCCAGTTAGCGTTTGTGTCCTGTCTTCTACCCCAATGGCCGATCACACCGTCACTGACCTTGCAAAGTGGTGTCTTGAGCACCCCATTAAATCCCACTCTGGAGGTTCCATTTCCACCGTGGGGGGGGGCTCTCTTAAGGGAAGACACAACTCCAGCGTCATCAAGTGCCAAACCCAGCCCAGCCACCCCCCTGGTGACCTGCCACTCAAGTCAATTGTAGCGTTGGCCCAACTGAGATTGTGAAATATCTTGGGAACATTATAATCCCAGGGGTGCATGATTGCAAAAAGATCAGTTTGTACTTAAATGAGACTCATCTTTTCCAGAAAGCGTTTCTCAAACTGAAGGTATACTGAATACCGCCATTGAAATATACTTACCATCCAAAAAAAGTAGATTTCTGTGGTCAAATACTTTTATTATCGAGGCCATTATAATAGAAGAGATAGGGACTCATGAGAAACAGAGGGTGTGGGAAACAACAGCGGCAAATGAAGATGAGTTTTTCAAACAGGAATTCTGTTTGTGTCCTGCTTCTGAGTTGTGCTATTTGATTTTAGCACCCACCTCTCCGTGATCTCAGTGTATTTTAGCAAAAACACCCTCTTATCATTTCTGTGTCTCAAGTTCTAAATTTTGTAACTTCCATACTATGCCTTTTCCCAGTAATAAGAGAGAATCCTTTAATTATTTTTTTTAGAGCAGATCTCTGAAACATCATTTTGGTAGAATGATTTTTTTTGTTCCTTTCTATAGATCCTTATTGCTGTTTCCTAACCTAATAGTTTAACAGGGAAAGAAATCTTGGCTGGGCGCGGTGGCTCACGCCTGTAATCCCAGCACTCTCAGAGGCCGAGGCGGGAGGATCATTTGAGCTCAGGAGTTCGAGACCAGCCTGAGCAAGAGTGAGACCCCGTCTCTACTAAAAATAGAAAGAAATTATCTAGACAACTAAAAATATGTAGAAAAAAATTAGCTGGGCATGGTGGCGCATGCCTGTAGTCCCAGCTACTTGGGAGGCTGAGGCAGGAGGATCGCTTGAGCCCAGGAGTTGGAGGTTGCTGTGAGCTAGGCTGACGCCACGGCACTCTAGCCCGGGCAACAGAGCGAGACTCTGTCTAAATAAATAAATAAATCTTATAGTGCCTAGAATAGATAGAAACATGAACATCTTCAGGCCACATCTATTTATGGAATTTGTTTACTACGCAGTATTGGAAATATGGAAAGATAGGCAGAATACTGAATTAATTTGTGTTACATGTCACTAAAGTTGCCAATTTATAAATTGAGTCAGACTTCAGAGGCAATGTTTGCCCAGTACTGTTTGGATGGTTCTAGTTTGAGCAATTATTTGCTGAAGATACGTCTGCAGAACACACAGATGCCTTGGGCAGAGGGGGTGTCAATAATTTCAGCTCCCCACCCCCCACCCCAGCCAATTCTGAACAAATCCTGTGTGTGGGTTAAAGGAACGGAGCGTGTTCCTTAGAGATGCCCCCTGGTTCTGGTCCAGCATTTCTCTGTTCCTGTTACCGCAGCCATAGTAACTAAGGCAGTTCTGTCTTAATGTGCCTGTTCCCCATCAAAATGATGTCACCGAGCCTTTCCCCCATGGGAGGCCGCTCCTGTGGATAAATGAGGCACATATATATCTGGATTGTCACATGCTCTGGAAATCTCTTGGGTTTTATAAACGCTCCAAATTTACAGTTGCTGGTTTTGCTGTGTATGAGTGTATGGGAAGCTGCCAATCAAAACAGGCTTTCACATTCGCTGTGGGTTTTCATATTGAAATACGATTTCTTTTCTTCCTCTGTACCAAATTCAAAAACGGAGTGGAACAAGTTAATTAAAATACCGCTTGCTTAATACTTTTCAGCCACTGATAGTTTCCAATCAGCTCTTCTCTGGAGCATCCTTTATCATCGTGAAGCTAATCCGGATCCAGTAGAAAGTTTCTTCCAAAAACAAAATAGTTTCTTCTAAGTGCTTTCTGCCCTTGCTTTTAAGATCTGAAGGCGATAATTTCGTGGACTATTCATTAATGCGTTGACCCTTCTATGCTACCGTAGAACATGTGGAAGACATCACATTTTATAAGCACAGCCTAGGAAATAGCTTCATCAGCAGGGATGACCTTGTCTTTACCTAGTTTTTAAGGTTATTTTGGCCCTTGATATTCTAAAAATAGAAATATACAGGAAGAGATTTATTTGTATGTTGGCTTCTTTGTTCTGTGTGGAATTATTTGAAGAATTTTTTTTCTTTTTTCTTTTCCTTTTTTTTTTTTGAGACTGTCTTGCTCTGTCGCCCTGGGTAGAGTGCAGTGGCATCATCACAGCTCACTGCAACCTCCAACTCCTGGGCTCAAGTGACCCTCCTGCCTCAGCCTCCCCAGTAGCTGGGACTACAGGTGCACGCCACCACGACTGGCTGCCTGGCTAATTTTTCTATTTTATGTAGAAACAGGATCTCGTTCTTGCTCAGGCTGGTCTTGAACTCCTGAGCTCAAGCAATCCTGTGGCTCAGCTTCCCAGAGTGCTGGGATTACAGGCATGAGCCACCTCACCTGACCTATTTGAAGAATTATTGTAAAACTATTTTATTACCCAAAGAGCGAGAGTGTACTCATGGGATATTCCTTTTCCAGAAGTTGCAAACTTGCGGCCCACAGGCCACGTCCAGCCTGCAGTGTGCTTTCTGTGGTCTACTTACTTTTCATTAATTGAATTAGGAGCCACCTGAAAATTTCACATAGAAATACGGATTCGGAGATTCTTAAAAAACAAAATCTGCTAATTCTGGGTCTGCACTATGCCCAGGTAGGAGCTTAGGAGCAACTGCCCCCTCTGGATGAGACTCAAGCCTCCAGCAGCCACCCCCACAGGAGGGGACGGACCCCTTTATCTCGGGCATAAATCCGTCATTGTCCCCTTTAGGTAGACACGGGCCCTCCAGTTTGCCACTGTCCTCCTCCCCCCACACAAATCCCAAAAGCAAATCCTACAGCCAGCTGACCACAGACATTTGATTTTGTGATCTCTGCTCTTGACAAAGACCGTTTGGCTGTCGTGATCTCTGTTAGCAATAACAAGAGAGAAACTATGACAAATGCTCTTTTGAGTTCCTTGAGTAACTTCCTTCCCAAGAAAACCAACTGTCATTCGCCGAGCACCCACCGTGTGGCAGGGAGGTCCCTGTCCCCGTCTCAGTCTCATGTGATCAGCACAACAACTCCGTCACGTAGGTGTTTCACAGACGAGGGGAGGGAGATCCGAGAGACTGAGCAACTTGCCTGAGAACACACAGCCCTTCACTGGCCGAACTAAACTGCGCTTCTACACCCACGTATTTCCAAAGCCCAGATTCTTCCGCGAAACCTCCCGCAGGCTTCAGACGACGCTACACAAGATCTTCCTCCTACCACATCCCTGTCGAGAGTAAGGAATTGAGTGGAGAGCCCTGAGAGGAAAAGAGAAACTTCCAATTATTTCCCTCATTTGCTACGTCATCATCTTCTTCTTAGAACTGCAATAACGTTGCCTATTTTGGTTTCTGAAATTGCTCGGGACAAGCCATAAAGCCTACCTTACGTGTGGCTTCTGTGGACCCTAGAGGGTGGGTGTCCGCGTGGCTGTCACCCTCTCACCGGCTGTGGATGTCCCTCTTCGGTGGCCGCACAGCTGTACGGAGCTCAGTTGGTAATAAAAGTGGTTTAGTGCAAAAGCAGACATCCATAATGGTCTTTGATTCCCCCCTAGGCTTTGAAAATGTTTTTTAATTATCTGCCGGTAGGCTTGAAATTTCTTTGCCAAGTCTGTCTTCATTTACGGAAGTGTCTCCGGAGTGTGACTTTTAGAGGAATTTCTTCAGACATGGAAGCCGGCCCCAAGCCCTCCTGCAGAAGAAGGTCAGTGCAGTAATAAAGGTGACTTAAAACTTCCTCCAGCGAGGACGTCCCTTAAGCGAAGGCGCTCTGTGCCCACTCTGTAAAAAACACTGTGAACATCGGAACACGGAGGCCAAGAAGAGCACGATACCTGGGGGAGATGACAATTTAATTGAGCCACATCCCTGGCGGGGTGGGGTCCGGGGCCTGCCTTCCGCTCTGTGCACCCCCAGACTCCTGCTTGCCCGACGTGCCCACGGCTCCCCGATGCCCTCATTCATAAATTCTCTCGCCTACTCAGCTACCCATTCGAGCCTTCTCGAGCTCCTACGTCAAATGAGCCTTCCCCACCTGGCCTGTGTCCCTTTGCCAGGCTCATTCTCACCTTGTCACCTGTACCACTGCCCCCTTATGTCATATATTCGATTGTTTTATTTTTTGTTTCTCCCTCTCATCTCACCGTAAGCTCTCTGAGGATGAAGACCTGGCTGTTTTGCTCACTGCTATCCCCGGAACGCTTTGTGCGGACGCATAGTATGAATTCGATAAATAGAAGTTATTGAATTCCTACCCTATACTCAGGATCTAATAATGAATGGTACATGATTCCCACCTTCAAGGCATTGTAGACTTTTTAGAGAGGCGGATATAAACACAAATGCAACTCACACTGTAAGAACTTGACTTGTGTTCATGACTTTAGCAAAAGTGATTTAACTGAGCAGCTATTGCACTCCGGGGTGTGATGGTCAGGATGTAAAAATGAATAATACAAGATTCCCACCTTTAAGGCATTCCTAGACTTTTTAGAGAGGCGGATATAAACACAAATGCAACTCACACTGTAAGAACTTGACTTGTGTTCATGACTTTAGCAAAAGTGATTTAACTGAGCAGCTATTGCACTCCGGGGTGTGATGGTTACGTTTAATGGTCACCCTGACCACACCATGGGGTGCCCAGATATTGGGCCAAGCACTGTTCTGGGTGTGTCTGTGGGAATGCTTTTGGGCGAGATGAACATTGGAATTGCGAGGCTGGGGGAGGCTGGGGGAGGCAGGCTGCGCTCACTAATCTGGGTGGGCCTCACCTAATCCATTGAAGGCCTGAATAGAACACCAAGGTGGACCCTCCCTGGAGGAGGAGGGGTCTCCTGCCTGTGCCTTGAGCTGGAACATCGGTCTTTTCTGGTCTTCAGAACCCGATGGAAACACCAGCTCTTCTTGGGTCTCGAGCCTGCTGGCGTTTGGACTGGAGCTACACGTCGGCCCTCCTAGGTCTCTCGCTTGCTGAGTGCTGATGTGGGGACTTCTTAGCTTCCATGATTGCATGAGCCAGTTCCTTACACTACGTGTGTGTGTGTGTGTGTGTGTGTGTGTGTGTGTTTCCTATTGCTTCTATTTCTCAGAACCCCGGCAAACACAGTGGGCCAGGCATGCAAACTGAGACCTGCGAAGGGAGAGAAGGAAGGAAGGTCTGGTAGGAAGAGCTTCAGACGGAAGCGCAGTTCCGGGAGAGCTGTGGCCGGCCTGGTGGGAAGTCCCTGAGACCAAGGGCCCGTTCGAGGAAAGCCCCTGTGGGCAGGAACGGCCCAGCTCTGCCTGGCGCCCCCACTGCAGCCAGTCACGGGCTGGGGCGGCCTGGGGGAGGGTGGCCCGGGAGGGGACGCTGTAGCAGGTGCCAGTCCAGCAGCGGAGACTGTCAATCAGCTACGCGTGTGCAGTAGGCTCTCTGGAAGGGAGATCCGAGCAGGGCACCTTCGTGACCCTTCTTTTGGCATGCCCTCTGAGGCCGGGGGCTGGGGTGGGCTTTCCTAAGTTTTGGCCATCACAGAATCTCTACGTGCGAGGGACAATATGTTTTTACAGTGGGGGACTTAGCTTGATGCACAAGCTCTCAGTTAGGTTGTGCATCCGCCAAAGCCAGTCTTGGCGCCGTCTCTGCTCGCGAGCGAGAGTGGGCCAGGCGGGGGAAGGGTGGTGGGAATCTGGGGAAACGAAGGGCGTGGAGGCTGGACGTGGTCAACTCTGCCCAGGCCGGGACATGAGAACAGCAGGCACCTGCCATCGCAGGTGATGGAAGGAGGACCTGGCTTTTGGAACCGATCACGGGCCAGCGCTGGTCCCCAGACGCCACTCGACAGACCCCGTGTAAGATGCTGAGGATCTCTGCCACGCCCTGGGCACATTTCTGCAGAGCTGGGAGGAATCTGTCGGAGATCAGCTCTGTTTAGCCGGAGCAGAGAATCTCCCGCGGGTGGGCAGGAAGAGACGAGACCGCCTGTTCTTCCAGCAGACCAAACAGCGCTCGTTTAGTTAAGTGATTATAAATCTCGTTCTTTCTCTCATCCCTCCTTTAGGATCACAAATTTCTTAGCGGTTCAGAATGTCAGTGTGGGCTGGGCTTCCCCCGTAAACATTTCCCTTCTTTAATGAATTTCCCCTGCTCTCCAAAGGAAGAGAGCTGCCACCTACGGCCTGTAAAAAACCACCCTGTCAGTGAACTCTGATGGCATCGCAGTGACGAGACGTTCGCTGGTGCCAGGTGGGAGCTTGGAGGTGCTTTGTTATTCTACACAGAGAAGTGAGTGATTGCCAAGGTCGCCGGACCCACGGCAGCAGCAAGGCTGGACCCAGGGCTCTGGCTCTCAGGGCTGGGGTCCGCCCACCTCGCCAGCCTCACCTCCATCTCTGCACCCTGCTTTTTATTTTAAGGCCTTTAAGTGAGCCAGAGATTTTTCATCACCGCTGCAAAGCATGATTTGCCCTTTTCTAGGAAACCACTTTTTTCTCTGCTAAGAGTTTTGTGACCTCACTTAATTTTAGGAACTAAAAAAAAAACCCCGCTGGGCGGCAGGAGGCTGTAAAAATGCCATCGCCATGAACACCGACAGCGGCGGAGGCCCGACATAAACCCTGCTAGGAGGGAAAAGGACAGAGGAGTGAGGAGCCCGAGTCACCCAGCTTTGTCACCAGGAGAACTAGCACTTGTTCACTGACGTGGAAGATTCTGGCAGCCGCTTGTGCGTAGACTCGGAGGCTTCTCTGAGCCGGAAGGAACCTTGACAACTGTCTAGGAGGAAACAGACCCCAGGAGGGAGGCGGCCTGTGAGCGGGGTCACGGGGCACAGGCGGGACCGGAACCCACGCCCTCCCACCCCCGGTCAGATGATGCTCTGGGCCGGGACACTTTGGAGAATCCAGGGAGGAATTGAAGAGAAGCAAGTGCTGCGAATGAGGAAGTCATGTGACGAGTCAGCGTGCTTTGCCCTGATAGTCACTGCCGAGCTGTCACCCCGCCGCTGTCTCACGGGCTTCACTGAACTCAGCACTTCTTCACGTTGGACTGTGGTCACCTGTCACTGGGCCGTGTCTCAGCAGTGACCCCCGAGTCTCGGTGGCCGACAGCGCAGAGGTTGCGGGTTGGCTCTGACAGGTGAGGTCCGTTGCAGATGGCTGCTTCCCGTGAGACGGGACGGCAGGGCAGGAATTCCTGATCGTGTGAAAAGGGGGACGAAGGGAGAAAAGGACGTCCACGTGCCTGCAGTTGGCAGCCCACTCTCTGGTAAGGGTGAGGTGGGTTAGCCCAGAAGCCCAGCCCACGGTGGGTGTGGGCATCAGGTGACCCCGGCCTCGAAGACTGGTCTAACATTTAACAGCCGTGAAACTTGGGGTGTGTTGTTTCATCTCTCTGAGCTTCAGTCACCCCATCTGTAAAGGTGAACAGGAGTTCCTAACTGCAGGGTTAAATAAGACCGTACGTATCGTGCACAGAACACAGACGAGGCTTCGGGAGTTTCCGTGGTGATGGTTATGGTCACGTGGACGATGGACTGGCCTGGGACGGGCACATTATGCACCTGCGGGACATCCAAAGACTGGCGTTGAGTGGACAATCAGGAAGTTGGGAGTCCCTGTATCAATTAACAATAGCAATATATGAATATTGAATTTTGAGCATGTACCGTGCCAACCATTTGGCAAGCCTTAGCTTAGTCAATCCTCACTGTAAGCCTGTAAGAAGATACGCTTATCATTACTATTTTATAAGAGACTGAGATTTAGTTAACTAAACTGAATCCAGCCTAAGCAGCTAGTCGAGGACAAAACTCAAATTCAGGTCCCCTTGACGCCAAAGCCCAGGGTCTTAAAACATTCAGGGTTTGGAGGGGCAAACCCGGAGGTGGTACTTAATTTAGTTTAAGGATTCTAACGCCCTCCGCCCACCCAACCTCAGACACCTCCACGCCCACCCCCAGCCTGGGCCCGACTCTCCTTCCTGCTTACAGGGAATGAGTTCAGCCCGGTGGGAGCTGCCCCTCTGAGCCGTCTTTTCTCTTGTATTTTTTTTTTTTTTTTTGGATTGCAGCAGATTTAGCTGCTTCTGCTCAGACACTGATCTGTCAGCCGAATCACAGTCACAGGCAGCTCTTGTGGCCTGGGAAGGCCGTCACTGTCCTTCCCGGTTTGTCAGACCCTTTCTCTGGCAATTCTGACCGAGCTTCCCGGAGCTGGGAGTGCATGTGATCGCAACGCACCAACGCAGGGGGCAGAACCCAGGTTCGTTTTGGGCCTCCACCGCGTACGACCTGTGTCATTTCGGGAAAGTTCCTGTCCCTTTTGAGCTGCTTTCTCCTCCTCATTTGAACATCAGAGCTAATGCCCTGAGGCTGAGACCCAGCCACAGTCTGCAGGAGGAATCTCTGTGCGACCACCCACTGTTCTCAGTGGCACTGCCTGCCCTCACAGTGCCCAGACAGAGGGGTGGGAGGGACCTGGGCTCGAAGCCCCCAGAGGACGTCAAGGGGAGTCATGAGCCACAGAACAAGCCCAAGGAAAACGTCTTGCCTGACTCTTTCATTAAACGACCTTGAACTTCTGTAAAACCTAATTCTTCTTCTGTTTCCCAAGGGCACACTGAGTCGTTTTTCACTCGAGAAAAGCGTCCCGTGCTTAAGAAGAACTCTGCCCCCTTTTATTTGGATGTGAACGGTAGCCTGACCTGCGTGGTTTGCAGGTTTCTGATCCCAAACCAGCTCTACTTAGACTGGAATGGAGGCAGCTGCCCTGACTCACTTCACAATTTAATTTCAAGCATATTAACAGCTTTTCCATTTCTCAGCGAACAGATTCTAGCAACAAAGACTCCCATGGTGATCTTTCCTGATCCTTTGCTGTAGGGAGGTCGATCCGAGAAACTGGCTTTCAAAACTCCACGGCACCAAGATGGCATTGGCCAGCTAGTATTTGGGAAGAATCTGGTATTATCAGACCAAAGTGGGATGCACATTGTTCTGTACCCGCGCCGGGGGAGCCTGACTTTGCTTCTTATTCTAAGTCAATCCCTTTAAAATATTAACTCCTCCCGCTGAGCACAGACCCGTCTTTTGATTAACATTTCACTCCTCACTCACACTGCCTACCAAGCAGGCGTGTTCTTGTTTTCCCTTTATCTTCCCCTAATGTACGATCCGGGCCGTCTAAGGAGACACCAAATGCCAGAGCAGCCAGGCGCAAAATCGGCATTTACCGTGGGCTCCGCCACATTTTCCGACCAGAAGGACGGCGGCGTCGCGTGGGGACTGGGGGGAGGGGGTCTCTATGCATGTGGCTTTGTGCAGCCGGCCTGCCAGGCATTAGGATTCCAGCCCTGGAACCTGTGCCAGACTGTTAATGTCTTAATGCTTATTCCAGTGTCAGGGCGTGCTGGCAGATGTCAGAGAGAATGGGAGGCTGTCAATAAGGAAATTACTTACACTCACAGGGTGATCGTGGCAGTCTGTCAGGTAGCGTGTGAGAGGGTGTCACGCTGAGAAGAAGGCAGCGGAGAGAAAGAGAGGGTGCCAGCAAACAGCGTGGGGGGAAGGTCTTTTTTTAAAAAAAATTGTTTAGAGATATTTTATTTGCCTTTTATTCTCAGAGCTAAACTTCAGATGCAGCAGTCATAGGTCAAGGAATAAACAAGAAGGTATTTCCTATTCCTGGAGACCTTCAAGCATCAGAGCTGGGTGATGAGGGAGCTTTTGTTTCCTGACACCAGACACATAATTCCAGCTCTCGCCCGAGAAGACGGCTGGAGTCGGTTCCCTGGTCCTGGGGAAACACATATGGTTTTCCGTGCCTGTCATTTTCCATCCAAAAACCGCCTACTGTGTGCTAGCCGTGCTAAATAACATGGTTACTCAATGCACAGAAAAGCATATTTTTAAAACACATTTTTTTTTTTTAAAATTCTAGGAAGGAAAAGGTTTTAAGAGTGAGAATTTGAACGAAGTAGTAGCTCATCTATGCAACTTTAATGGCACCTGCCCATCCTTCCTCTTTGCTTGCTTGGTGGGGTGGGGGGCTTGGAGAAAGGGGCTTCCAGGCAATCCTCCCTTTCAAAGCCTCTCCTCGTTCCGCATTGGTCAGGGTGATTCTATTTATTGCCTCCTGATGGCTGCAAAACTCTGTTCCTATCTCATTTTTTTTTTCCTGGTCTTTATACTCTCCACCCCACCCCTGGAGGGAGATGCTTCTCCACTTATGAAGGCGTTATGTCCTGATTAACCCATCATGAGTCAAAGATATCATAAACAGAGAATGCATTAACACTCCGATAAACCCACTGTAAAGTCAAACAATCCCAAGTTGACCCATCGTAAGCCGGGGACTGTCCATGTATGTGTGTGCTTGGAAGAGAGGGAGCAAAAATACTGTTGTCATTAGTCGATAGATGCAATGGTCTAATTACAAGAAAAAATGCACGTATAATTACAAGAAAAAACGCACGCATAATTACAAGAAAAAACGCACACATAATTACAAAACTTAAATGAAAGGTCGGGCTCCTCTGAATGACCCTGGGAACATGAGACATCACCAATGTTTATTCCTGAGATGAGAAAAACACTCTTACGTTTAAAGGGACCATGGCAATTCCATTTGTGGTCAATGGTGGCTTTTCAAGGCTGTCTATTCTTAATGTCCCACATCCCCTGTTGTGACACAGCTCCTTTCATATTTTAGAATTTCTCCCAGAAGGACGCAAAGGGAGGACGTGAGGCACATTTGTTAGTTCGTTTTAGACGAGCCGAGGAAAAGCAAATATTTCACTGATGGAAACTCCAGAGCTAAAGCTGCCCAAGAGTCCAGGGATCAGGGACGGGAACTTTTTCCCAGATTGCAGAAGTCAGGCAGCTCCTGAAAGATGCGGCTGCGGTGTCCTGTCTCCGTGGGGACAGAGCCAGCTGGGGGTCCAGCGGGGGGGTCCAGCGGGGCGGGGGGGGGGGGTGAAAGCTGAAGTGCAGACTAGCCAGGCTGGGTTCCGGGGGCCCCCACGCTCGCTGCCCTTCCTGCCCTGCAGGGCTCCTCTCTCCTCCCGCAGCTGAAGAGGAGCGGAGTTTGGGGTCTGGATCCGAATGTGCTGCTGTCCACATCCGCACAGCCCCCTGCCCGGGAGCATCCCGCCCACCTGCGGGCCGGGCTGTGTGCTCACGGATTTCCAGGGCTCACACCTCCGCCAGCCTCACACCCAGCACGGAGGAGGCTCCAGTCTTTTGAAGTATCCTCTGAGCCTTTGAAGTGCTCACCCTGAGGGGGGATAAGCAAATTTCTGGCAGAAAAATGCAGCAGGACTTAACTGATCCCCAGAGCAATTCTCCCGGAGACACTTCAGGTTTCAGGAAAAAGTAAATAAGTTTCTATGATGACAGCTCACAAGGCTTCCCTTCTTTTCCTCGCTAAGCTGCAGCAGAGAGCAGCCAGGCTGGAAATTGTCTGTGATGCACATGTTGGCTGTGAGGTTTCTTCCTTCCTTGGAGTTGCAGGTTCTGCAGCCCAGTCCCGCCGCCCTGGTGCCCCTGGGGACGGACAGGAGCCCAACCTGCCTCCTGTGCGCGGCAATGTTAAGCTCTGGGTGAAAGGTGGAGCGCATTCGTCAATCAGTCCAGGAATAACCCTGAAAGGAATACTTAAAAACACAGGAAAGCCGACTATCCGTGGACACAATTAAGATGACAAAAATTCTGGAAATGTCAGAAAAACAACAGAGCGTTACGTCCCCCACATGCGTTTATTTTCCCACTTGGCTATTCACAACATAGTGCTCATTTCACTGAATAACTCAATTTTTTAAAAAATCAAAACCCTTTAGAATCACTCTATTTTTTACACATGCAAATAGTATTTTCAAAATAGTTTCTTTTCCTTCTCATCCTTTCTCACCTTATGATTGCTATTAGTCTCAGTCTTCTTGTTTCTTTTATCCTGTTCTCTAACCGGGTACTGGTCAAGGGCCAAGGAGAAAAATAATATAATCTACATAAATAACAAAAATATATTCCTATATAAATATAAAAATAATATGTATGTAACAAAGCCAATGATTATCATTTATTAAGTACTTATGAAGTGCCGGGATAACCTCTTTGCATTTATCATCTTACCAAGACTTTACGACAGCCCATTACCCTTATTTTATAGGTAGGGATTGAGGTTTAGCAATGTTAACCAACTCAAGAGCCCTGGATTAGTAATTCCAGGTCAAAGGTCACTTCCTCAGGCATTACCACCCTCAATTAGGACATATTATTTCTTTAAATGCTCTTATAATCCTATAATATTTAACATCCTGTACCTTTCCTTCATAGTTCTTGTGAGTTGTAATTTTACATTTATTTGTAATTATTTAAGTGTATCTCCCCACTATACTGTAAATTCTAGGATCACAGAAACCATGTTTATGTTTTGCTATCTCTGTGCTCGTTACATAGTAGCATTATTATACACATTGAATGAATGAATGGTAGGATGATTTAATTAATAAATGAAGCCTCATCTGTCCAGCTTCAGAATTTGAGAGTTGTGGTTTAGCCAGCCAAGTTGCTTTTTAAATTAAATCTTACATGAGGGAATAGGCAAAGTTATGTATATCATCTATATAAATAACAAACATATCGTATATATAAATACAGAAATAGTATATATAACAAAGCCAATGTATACAAAGTCATATGTGTAACAGTAGCGCTAGCTGAGCTAGTGTGGTCTGAATCCAGCTCCACCACTGTTTAGCTGTTTGATCTTGGACACGTGGTTTAACATTTCTGTGTCTCAGTCTGTTCATTTGCAGAATAAAGATAGAACTCAGTTCATGCGGTTATGAGGTTGAATGCATGGGCAACCTCGAGAACAGCACATGGGTACTTAGAATGTTCTGTGTGTATGTTATTATCATTATTCAGAAACTTAGTTGGGACAGAGAAATAAAAGTCATAGGCTAATGTCATTCAAAGAGTCAGATGGGATAGCACTTATTCATTGACTCAGGCTTCCTGTTCTGGTCCTAAAGGTGTCCATCTTAAAGAAAGGGTCCCAATCTTCTTACTCCCAAATGGAAAACACTCAACATGAATCCATTTTGAAATTTTTGCTAATATTTGATCCCACACGTTCAGAAAGGAAATATTTAGGGGAAACACATTGTGCTTAAATTTTGGACGTATATTACAAATACTCCCTAAAAAAACTCTGACGCTCTCCCATCGGGCTCACATCCTCTCCGATCTTTATCAAGAACTGTGGAACCAGGCAGTGTGACCCAGAGTGTGTGTGTGTGTGTGTGTGTGTGTGTGTGGCCTGACTAGAGCCACGCAGTCCCAGAGGTGGTCACAGCTCCGCCACCTGTGAGCTGTTTCTCCTCTTGCTTTGTCAACCAGAAAGTGACGGCATCCGTCAGACTGGAGGTTAAATGAGGGAAAGCTCTAAAGCCCCTGGTGCATCCTCCCTGCTTACAGTCCTTCCTACAACTGTCCCAACCAGGACGTGACCAGCGCTCTGCTGTCCTTTTGTGCCTTCTCTGACCACTTCCTCAGTGTCCCTCCAGCCTTCCCATGACCAGGGCCCTCAGGCTGGCCCTCCTCCTCCTCCTCCTCCTCCTCCACATTTTCCACGCACTCTCAAGGCTGGAGTAGGAACAGTGAAGCAGACGAAAAGTGAGACATTCAATCAAGACATCGGAGTACAATGTGTCTTCACTTCTGCTTCCGACCGGCCACTTGATTGTGAGCAAGTGATCTAACCTCGCCAGGTCCAATCACCTGTAAAATGCTCCTCTGTAAAAGTGGGACTCCATGAAACACATTTTGGAATCTTTTTTTTCTTCCTCTGCCCTCTTTATATCGTTACTGCTATTATGACATAATAGCTATAGTACTATTTTTAATGTACACTTCCCACAATCTTTTACATTTATTGTGGTATTTGGTCACCGCGTTAAAAATGGCGAGGGACTCAAGTTAGGTCCTGTCCCTCCACTTCCAGATGAGAAAACTGCATTCAGACAGAGAGGGGATGTTAGACTTGGCAACATCATGGAGAATCTAGAACACGGATATATTTGGTTGTGTCTGTTAGACGTCCATGGTCCACCTATTGTACGCACTGCACCAGGCAAAGTGCCAATACTGTAGCGACAGACTCATGCTTTTTGTAATAGAAGAACACACACAAAGATACGTGATAACCCAAAATAGTACATGCTAAGAGACAAATGAGTAAATCACAATTACTTTTTATCTTATCGATTTGTCTGTGAAGAAAGAATACCCTTTTCTTTTTCTTTCTTTCTTTCTTTTTTTTTTTTTTTTTGAGACACAGTCTCGCCCTGTTGCCCAGGCTAGAGTGCCGTGGTGTTAGCCTCGCTCACTGCAACCTCAAACTCCTGGGCTCTAAGCGATCCTCCTGCCTCGGCCTCCCGAGTCGCTGGGACCACAGGCATGCGCCACCATGTCCAGCTAATTTTTCCTATATATATTTTAGTTGGCCAGATAATTTCTTTCTATTTTAGTAGAGACGGGGTCTCGCTCTTGCTCAGGCTGGCCTTTTCTTTTTCTTAAGTGGAGTTTCCGCATCACTGTGTAAGATGCCTTCTGCATCTCTGGTGGCTCCATGGAGAGCTCAATGGGAGAAAAAGGTGAATTTCACTCTGACCCGTCCCATCAGTGTTAGGTAAGCACAGGCCTTGGGGCGGGAATCTTCAGTGATCTGGTTGGGCTTTCTAAGTGGTGCGTGTTTCAGTGTAATCTAAAACTGTGAAATTCTGTAGAACAACAAAAAATCAAGATTGGAAATTATCACGGGAAGTTTTCTTCTGATTTTTTTCCCTGAGTCCTTGGTGAAGGACTGGGTGTAGGAGAAGTATGCAGGTTTCGGTTTCATTTTTAGTGAAACTGGAAAGGCATATAGAATTGATTCTGAAACTTCACAGTGAGAGTAAGGACTATGAGAATCTCTGGAATGCTTTCTACTAAAAAAAAAAAAAAAAATACATTTCCAAGGACTTTTGATAGGGCTTTTACAAAATATTTAAATTTTTAAATATGTGCTATATTCACACAGTTCAAACGTGATAAAGCGAGAACGGTGTCTGTGACGTTTCCTTCCTGTCTTTCTCACCCCCTGTCTTCCACCAACCACGGTCCCACCTCCTCTCCCAAGTCGCTAACCACTAACCAGTTCCTTGTTCAGCTAACCGCTGACTAGTTCCTTGTTCATCTGCCCCAATTTTTTTATGTATAAAATAATACAGTATAAATGTATATTCCTTCTTGTTTCCTTCGATAGATATCGTAGCATGCTCTGCATAATATTTGGTATCTTTTTTCACTAAACAATATATGAGCATTCCATATCAGAACACGGTTTCCTTATTAGTTTCTATGATATCTGCAAAGCGTTGGATTCTTGACTATCTCAAAATTTGTTTATCCAGTTCTCTAAAGAGAGATATTTCATTGTTTGTAATCTTTTACCAGGAGGAAATGAGTAACTTTGTTCATGTGTTCTTTCACATGAGTGGAGTGTACCCCTGGGGTAATTTTCCGTAGCTGGTATTGCTTAATCAAAACCTGTGTACATTTGTAATCCTCCACAATACAGCAGATTTTCACCAATCGCAGGCGTTACAGAAAAGTATATTTCAGAATAGCTCTAATTTACAATTTTGTTATTATGAGGGAGAGTGACCACTTTTCATCTGGGTAAAAGCCTTTTTCAGATACAAACTGAGCTAATACAGTTCACTGATCTTCTGTTGGATTATTCATGATTTTCATTTGGTAGCAGTACAGTAAGTAAGCGTATACTCACCATTTCCTACGTTTGCTATGGTTTAGGCTTCTTTTTTAGGAGAAAGCAGCCATTCTTATCTCCTTTTTATTTGGACTTACAGGTGGCCAGTTGTGGCAAGCACCCTTTTTATTCTGTTTTTAAGATGTGGCCAGAGTTGAATTTGAGCAAGTGGAAGCACAACTATACCCCAAGTTCTTCTCTTTCGGGAGCCCTTCTGCCCATGGTTGAAGTTGGCTCAGCGTCTGTGACAGAAACAACAATTACAACTAAGATCTACAAACTCCCGATCTTTCTTCCTCCTTAAGTAATCCCGGCATCATTTTACTAGTCATTAAAATAAGAACTGGAAGGACTGGTCAGGCGAAACGAGAATTGTCTGCGACAGAATGAACCTAACACTGTAGCTAAATGATTGTTCCCTTTTTTCTTTCTTAGAAGTTTGAAAATGATTCTTTTTCCATGGATACGTAGTTTTCAGAAATGTGGAAAATAGCGGCCTATTGTGATTTCTTTCTGTGAACGTGCCATAAAATTAACCTGTTGGCTTCCTAGCAGCACCATTTAGTAAAAGAGTAAATGTCAGAGTATGGACGGAGGATGAGGTGGCCTATCTGCTGAATGTTGGTTAATTAACAATCAATTAATTTGACGTGTATGATTGAGCAGTAGTTATGAGCCAGACGTCTGCTTAACACGGAGCATACCCAGTAGTGAATGAGAAGGCCGTGCCCTTTGCCTTCTCAGAGCTTGTGCTCTAATTCAGCCACTCTTTACCCCAGTTACAGAGGAGAATTACCTGGGTCGCTTTACAAAAATACCAAAGCCTTTGCCCAGGCCAAGAATCCCTAGGGGTATAACTCAGGAACAAATAATTTTCAAAACTCCCCAGATGGTTCTAAGTGAAGCCAGAATTGAAATCACTGGTCCAGCCGTACCCCAGAGATAGTGAGGAAACCACAAAATATTTCAAAGCGGAAGTGGTCGTGGAAATTTTGAAATGATGTCATATGAACTACACAGTACTGACTTTGAAGCATTTTCGCTACAATGTTTAACTGAAACGCAACAATGGCTTAAGATCTGTATTCCAGTTTCTAGGGAACAAAAAGGATAGAGGAAGAGGCTAAATGGCACCCTGAGGGGAAATGCCAGACAAACCCAGAAACTGGTACTTTCTCCAAGACGAGTGGACTGGTTTCTTCCAAAAAGGCAAGGTCAAGAACAGCAGAAAAGGGTTGGTAGTGGGGTGGGGATGGATATAGGTTAAAAGATAATAAAGAAATACCAACAAAATAGAACACATTAGTCTTGATTGCATCCTGGTTCAAAATATCCTTGGGGGCAATTTAGGAAATTTAAATATGTACCAGAAATGAGATAATATGAGGGAATATTGTTGATTTTTCTTAGGTGATAATGCATCATCTGTGTATAAGAATATCTTTATTTGTAGGAGATGTTGAAGGTGGGTGTCTGCAACTTTCAAATGGTTTTCAACAACACTAAATGAAGTCACACATGTAGATAAGCAAATACAGTCACACTTTTTACAGGAGTTTGAAAGAGGCTGAGGTATTAAGGATAAAAGAGGATCCCGAACAGTGATGATAATTACATTTAATTAACTACCATTTACTGAGCGAGTTCTGTGTTCCAGATACTGTGTTAATGACTTTATATGCATGATTTAATTTCATTTTTAAAACAAGCATTATTATTTTAATCTTACAAATGAGAAAACTGAAGCTTAGCTTGATTAAACAACTTGTTCAAGTTCACACCAAGCCGGGATTCGAACCAAATTCTTCCTGTTTCTAGTGCGGGTGGCCTTGATCACGATGAAGCCCTGTCTCACTCATTTGTTTATTCTGAAGATCAGTATGATAACGCAGACATTGAGCTCCGGAGAAAAGATGCCCACAGTCTCTGACGTCACGGAGTTGGGGCAAGTTTGTGACTTCTGAGCCTCCCCAAGCCTCTTGGCTACTGGGGTATCTGGAGGGAGCCAGCCTAAACACTAACAATTAAAAACAATCCTAATATGAAGTAGCGTGTGACAGCTAGAAGACGCCTCTAAAACCATGCATTCATAGCTCAATATCTCCACTGTACGGTGGAGAACACAAAGAATTTGAGATGTCAGCTTCTCCCCCGGACAAGCCAGCGTCACGCGATCTTATTTATTTGTCACTGTGAAACAGTGTCTCTCCACAGGTGAGACAGTGAGCTCCTCCCATTGTTTGCTCTCCATCGTCCTGCTTTGCTTTACCTCCCGCCCTCTGTGTTCTGGAACAAGTTCTGCTGGCCTTTTTGCAAATGACCTATTTCAATATGCTGTTTGTTTCTCTGTAAAAGAATTATTGTTTATCGGGTTCAAACTTTCCCTTCTCCCTGAAGCATCGGTTGTTACTCCTAGATTTGAAGTGAAGATTTTTACCAGTATGTAGTTTGCAGATCTTAACAGAGAAAGGAAGGAAGGAGGGAGGGAGGAAGGGAGGACCCAGAAACTTCTGTAGAAATGTATGAAGCCTAAGAGCCACCTTGACAGATGAGATGTTCTTTGAGTTTATGTTACTGTGATAAACTTTAAAGGACTTGTTCTGCCGATATATAGGTTTTGTTTTGTTTTGTTTTGTTTCTCACCAATGGAAAGATACAGAACAAATTCACGTTCATTTTTATTTTGTTGTGTATTCTGAATCAAAAGATGGCAATGTGTCTGCCATTGGCCTTCCTGCGAGAGCAGGGATCAACCCAAATCGCTTCTGTTTAGTGATGTTTTCAAACAGTATGTCCTAGTTTGGGGGAAAAATGCAGCTTGGTAGTGTTTCGGAATTTAGAGACGTTAAGTTCATGGCTGCCTTTTGTAACAGCTGGTGTTTGACTTTTTAACTTAGGAAGGTAGGACATTTAAAAACGAGTTTGTTGTGAGTTCTTAAAAATACAACAAAAAGAACTCAAGACAAATGTTTTATTTATCTGTGGAACTGTATCCAGATTGAGACATTTTATTTTGCCCTTGGCTGTGAATTTCTTGCTGTGAGACGTGTTAAATTCATACCTCTGTAGAGAAGGCATCAGTCTCTCTTAGACTTGTTTCCTTGCGTACTGAGGAGATAATCTCTTAAATCACCGAGTAATAGTCTAGGTGAGAGAGTTTGTCTTCTCTCCACCGCTACAAGCAGCATCTCCTCACCCAAACACACTCCTTGACACTCACCGCAGACCTGGGGAGGATGGACCATCCCAGTCACAGGGAGACACGTCGTACATTCAGCCTCTGTTTCCTTTTAGTGCTTGACCGCTCTTTGGAGACGGCTAACTGGAGACAATTAGGTGGATAATTGCAGATTCTAAAATTATCGCCGGTTCATTCCAGGCCCTGGAAACATCGATCCTATGCTAATGGTGTTAGTCTGTGGGAGACTGGACTTTAAAGCAGGTTTCAGTCAAAGCATCAAAGCTCATTTGTGTAACCACCTGTCACAGTGCACATCAGTCTGAGAAGGGGACACATCAGAAAGCAAGAGGGGGGCGATGGGATGGACAGTGTGAGATGCGGAACATTCTTTAACAAACTTTACAGCGAGCATTGGATGCTGTTGTACGGGGGGGACCACGTACAGTCCTCTGGACTGTTGATTGACAATTACACTTTATAAATGTGATTAATCATTGAGAAGAAAAAGGTAAAACATTATCAGTACATATTGCCTTAAAAGGTAACCTTTAAATATAGAAGCTTACGGTTATTTAGCATAGGTATATGGGAATATCCAATTTTAAGTATAAAATTCTTTTTTTTAAAAAATAAATTTACAAAAAAAAAATTTACCAAAAAAAAAAAAAAAAAAGTATATAGGCTGGGCACAGTGGTGCACGCCTGTAATCCCAGCATTTTGGGAGGATCGCATGAAGCCAGGAGTTTGAGACCAGCCTGGGCAACATATTGAGACTCTGTCACTACAAAAAAATTTAAAAAATTAGCCAGGCATGGTGGCTCACGCCTGTAGTCCCAACTACTCAGGAGGCTGAGGCAGGAGAATGGCTTGAACCCAGGAGTTCAAGGCCGCGGTGAGCTATAATTGGGCCACTGCACTCCAGCCTGGGTGACAGAGTAAGGCCCTGCCTAAAAAAAAAAAAAAAAAAAGTATAAACACCTGACTACCCACCACCTACCACAAATGATAATAATAAAAATTTTGTCATATCTGTTTTATGTCTTTCTTTATGAAAAAAATCAGATACTACAATAAAGTTGAAGTCTCCTTTGCCTCCCGTTCCCCATACCACCTCTGCCCTTTCCCAGAGACAGAGAGCCATTCTAATTCTCTACTGGAATACAGTTACATTATATGATCTGTTCCATTTGTTTTTGTGCAAAAAATATATTTGGCATTACACTTTTTCATAACCATATCCAAATATATTATGCAGCAATGCTGGTTTGATTAGCAAAATAATGACTATCCATGTGTCAAAATGAATATTTGGACATTTGACAAGTTTAAACTTTACAGAGTCATCCAGAAATCACAACAAGACTTTAGGGAAATACTGTAATATTTTTAAAAGATGACATAGTCTTGTGAAAATTAATTATTTTGTTATATGAAATAGAAAATACCTTAGGTACATGCTTTCATGATGAAAATGGTAAATACTAATTAGAGAAGTTTTCTTGATTCACATAATTTCTTGAATATACTTTATAAAGTCTGATTAATAGTCTAGACTATGATTAATGATAAAACAGCTAAAAGGTTTACTATGTTACTACCTTGAATATTACATAAGATAATAAATAATATTAGCAACATTTAGAGAATTCTAATAAAACGCATTAGTAATATCTAGAGAATTCATTCTCCTTTATTATTTCATCAAGAGGTATTTAAGAGAGAACATTTGTCATCAATATTTGAAAACAAATTGTGCTTCTGTAATGTCAAAGCAGCACTATAGATCTATGCCTGCAGGAATAATTAGGAAGTAAAATCATGTAGTGTTTGAAATCCTGGGCTTATTATCTGGGCTCTTTGGTTAGTGTAACTTTGCTATTACATTGTTGGTCCAGGATGGATCATTTACTATCTCTGGGACTCAATTTCCTCATTTCAAAGACGCTTTGGTTGGTGGCATGGGGAATGGGGAAAGATTAAAAGAGATGATCATTAATATTTTTTCCCAGCTCTAAAATTTTATTATTCTATTATTCAATTTCTCCTTTCTCTATTCCTACTCAGTGGGTATTAGATATAGATTAGTAATTAGTCAAAACTGAGAGGATCTTCTAGCAAAGTAATCGTGCTTAACATCAAAGGCTATATGAGTCTGAAATAGGAAAACCTGTTCTTAATTCATTATAAGATCAACTTGTTTGGAAGAAGCTGGACAAAAACTACTAGAGAGAGAGATTACAAATGGAGAAGTATACTTACATTTACTATAAGGATTTTACAGGAGGAAGAATATTCATCTAAATAAATTCAGGTTAAACATAAATTTTTACTCACAAAAGTGATACATCTAATCAAAATGATGCATGTTTAGTGTTGCTAAATATTTCTGTTAGTGCAGACAAGATAAGTGACTGTGAACTGCATAATCAATGACGAGGACGACTGTCTCGTGACCTTGTGATCAGCCCAAGTCATCACATTTCTCATTATCAGTATTCCTCCTGAGGATGTTGCAAATGATTACTTTGTAAGAGTAAATAAGTATTGACAAATGAGTAAAATAATAATGCTTATTAAAGGAAAAATAATAAAGTGACCTCTCAACAGCTCTTGTCCATAAATGAAGACTTAGTAATTTTTTACGTCTTCTTAGGGGACTTTCAAACCTCCTACATCCATTGTGGGATTTCCCGGGCAGTTGTTACATCCTTTTGTACAACTTTAGGGCCGGGGAGATAAAAAGTGACAGTGACAAAGAGTCACATGGACATGTGAAAGAGACTTCCTGAAATTATCTTTTCCAGTCAATCCCCTTCTATTTAGGAGTATCCTCTCAGCGAGTTTAAATGGATGGCTATCTGTACTATTTTTGGTGATCCCAGAAGAGGAAAACATATGACTTCTGTAATGACCGCTGGCAGAATTGCATGACCCTCCCAGACCCAATGTTCTCCCTAAGCGAGATAATGGATGTGAAAGAACATTGTAAACTATAACAAATGGCGGAATTATTATTGAGATGACCATTCCAACGGTGACCCAATCGTTTATCACTGAGACTCCTTCTAAGTGGCAGGGTTCATTTTATAGTGATGAAGGGACTGATGGCATTGAGCAGGAGGAACTCAGGGTCTTGAATATCTAAACCTGTATGTCCTGCCTTGGTCATTCTCTCATCAGGTTTCAGGGACATGTATGTCCAGAGGTCGATGCCAAACACGCACATACTTTGTATTACTGTGAAGTTCCAGCGTGGTCCCCTAGTAAGCTAGATGGGCCCACGGGCAGACTTCTTTCTACTCAGGCTAGAAGCAGGAAGAGGGTGTGAAACCAAAGCCCGCCAAGAGGCCTCCTTCCCACTTTCGCTCTTGGCCCTCAGACGATGAGGAAAGGGAAGTCAAGAAAAAGCAGAGTCAACAGGAAGGAGAAAATAAGGGATTTTCTCTAAGGTCTGGAGCTGAGTTGGTCTACGTGGCCTGAGACCCTAATGTTTTGTTCAGCTACAAGAGAAGCAGTGAACATCGTACTGATCCACAGTGGGTTTGCTCCTTGGCCTTGAAGGTAACAAGGCCTGCGCTGTGGTCCAGATCAGCTGTTGCTAGGTAACGTGACCCAGGCCTTTGCTTTCTTCCATTCATAAACAGGGGCTAAGATTGCATGTCCTCAGACTGCCCATCTCCATCTTCCAGAGTGACGTTGAGAAAATATATGGAAGAGAAAATAGGGGAGTGTTTTGGGGAGTTATTTGGCCATTTCACAAAGCCCTTTAAGATTCAGAAAGAGGGAATTCATCTGAAAAAGGTCACCATTGCACTTTGGACATCTTCAATGTGAGAAAAACATTCCCTTATATGAGCCATTCCCTTATACTTTCCCTCTTTAGACCTAGCTGGTATCTGAAGCCTCCTTCCTCTTTAATATGATAAGTTTTAAATACTGGAAGACAGTTATGCTTTGTGAGATTTTCATGTGAGTATCAAGTATTTTTAAGGAAATTATAAACCATAAGTAATAGTATTAAACTTGTGTCTTTAAAAAAAACTTGTGTCTTTGAGACAAATAACATTGCTCTGCAAGGAAACAACCGGCCTCTAGTTTAATTTAAATACACATATCTACTAGTTTTAAACATTATTTCGTAAATGTTACAGTGAGCAATTGAATCAATTTTATGAGGTGGGAAGACAGGAGAATTGGAATCAGAGATGTATGGGTTTAATTCATGGCTTCTCCAGCTGAATGGCCTTCGTAAGTTATTTACCTTCCAAAACCTCATTCCTTTATCTTAGAAATGGAAATAATAGTGCTGAACTCTCAGGGTTTTGTTTAGGATTAAAGATAACGCAAGTAAAAAATGTAACCCAGATGATGGTGAAACACTCAACCATGGGTAAAAAGAGTGAACAACATCGACATACATCCACACGGATAGACGGTCAAAAGCATAAGTTGGAGGGGAAACAGAGAGACACAGAATGAGACAGGTTACACAATAGCATTTGGGTAAATAGACTCATGCAGTGCTCACGGAAAACAATGCCATCATTGTTCACGAAAGGTGCATTGAAAACCTCACGCCAAATGTGTGGTGAAAACTGGAATTTTAGGTGGGAAATGAAAGTGACTAAAATCAAAGAAAGAGGGTGTTGCGTGGATCAGTCATGACGATGGCTCTAATTTTGCGCACCTGAGCTACAAGAGGGCTGGAAATGAAAAATAATGCTTAGCACAGAGACTGCCACACAGCAGAAAGGCGAGACGGGGGGGGCTACTGTTTAATACTGGGGTGAGGAACTATCTAGCAAGGCTGCAGTTGCACCAGTTGGGCGTCATTGAACTTACCAACATTTACAGAGATAAACATGGAGCCAGTGGAGTCAGGAGACGATAAAGAAACTATGAAAAGCAGAAAATAGAAAGAATATTTTTTCATGGCAGAGAATAATTCAGACATGACAATAACAGTAGTTATTTACTGAGTGCTTACCATGGGCTGGGCGTTCATTCATTTATCCAACCAACACAGATTTATTTAGAGCGTATTGTGTGTCGGACACCATGGTACACATAAGAAATACAGCGGGAAAACAACTACAGTGACAACAGCGGCAAACTCTGCTCTTGTGTAACTTACACTCCAGTGGGGGGAGGAGCAATAATAAGTGAAATGTACAGTATGTCCAGTGGCGATAAGTCCTCCGGAGGAAACAACGGTAAAGCAGCGAAGGGCTATAGGGAGGGGAGGTGACTGCGGTTTTAAATACGGAGGTCGGAGGAGCCTTCTTTGAGGGACATTGTTTCCAACCCATGTCATGTATCATCTTTTGGTCTTTTCAATACGCTATGAAGAAGTTAGTTTGATGAACCGCGATGCTGGTGTTCAGATGAGTAAACTGCCCGGAGTTCTTCATTGCCTTTTCTGAGGTTTTCTAGGTGGCTACATGACAGAGACAGGATTGGGGTCCGAGATGCCTGGCTGCAGGGCTGTCTCTTTATGTAACAATCCTTCTCATACAGGCAGCTAGAAAGGGCCCTGAGGGACCTGCCAGAACGGGGAGTGGAAATGTGGTTTGGAAAAGCATTGGATCGAAGCATATTATCGTGGTATCCATTCTACATCTTGAGAACCTAAAATAAATGTCCTTTTTGGCGGATGTAGGGGGGGAATACTTTAGTAAACCTAGGCAATACTAATACTTTACTAATACTTTAGTAAACCTAGGCAAAATCTTCTGGGCTGGTGTGTACATCCAGAGGTTACAAAGGATATGTCAGATATTTCCATTAAGAAATCTTGACTCAGTCCCACCCTTTCAACTTCTTGCTACAAGAGCAGAACCTCAAGAACATAAGTCACTTGCCCAACATCATGTGGCTTGTTTGTTGCAGAACCGGGATGGAAAACTGAGTTTGAAATCCCCCGCCCACCCAGCCAGCACACCCACAACAGCTAGGCTGGCCCCCACCAAGCTCCCCTGGCTTGTGGCTTCTCATGGAAAGTGCGGAGAAGCTAAGCTTAAGCCAAAGGCTCAAATCCCTTAGAGGGAATTACAGAGCCGGGGAAGTCCCGTTGATAGAAGGGAAGGAGGGAGCATGGAAAAGAGGAAGAATAGGAAGGAAATGACAGGAGGAATCAGCTAAGAATAGGCAAAGTGAGCTTCAAGGTGATTCCACCCCAGAAGGGAGGTGAGGGGCGAGGGCCAGGAGCAAAAAAGATTCCTCCCTCTCAGGGATCCTAATTACAGTCCTATAGGACAGGTACAAACAGTGTTGTTTTATACATGAGAAAACTGAAGCTCAGAAAAGCCACTTTACCTATTCAAGGCCACACAGCTGGCCAGAGAGCCTCCGGGCTACACATTTTTTCTTTCCATGAGCGTCTTCTTTTCCTTATTTGCTTCCATCATTTCTTTCCTCCAGCCTCCTTTTATGTGTACCAGGTGAACTACTGAGGTTTTTTACCTTCTTTCTAAAATAGGGATCGAGTATCCCACAAGAGGATGAGTCTGTGGTTACCACGACAACACAGCCCTGACTGGGGACTCCCTGCCTTGCCTCCAGAATGACATTTCGTAGAACAGGTTCCTCTCCTTCCTGCGGCTTCTGAAATCCATCATTTTACATTTTGCTGGAGTGATGATTTGCTGAACGTTTGTCCTCCACGAGACTGCGAGCTTCCTGACGGCAGGGACCAGCCTCCTGTGCCACCAGTGTGCCCCAGCGTGTCGCACAAGGCCTGGCGCTCGGGCTCTAGCAGGGTTTGCCGAGCAGATGCTCCGCGGCTCCTCTCGGCCCCTTCTGAGAGTCCCCTGGGCAGCGGCCTTTAGCTCATCATGCGAGGGGATGATGCATAACGAGTCAGGCCGGTCTTCACAGGTAGCACGCAGGTGCAGGAACACACACACATGCACACGCACATAGCACGCAGGTGCATGAACACACACACATGCACACGCACGCGCAGGTGCACGCAGGTGCAGGAACACACACACATGCACACGCACATAGCACGCAGGTGCATGAACACACACACACGCACACGCACACACAGGTGCACGCAGGTGCATGAACACAGACACATGCACACGCACACACAGGTGCACGCAGGTGCATGAACACACACACATGCACACGCACACACAGGTGCACGCAGGTGCATGAACACAGACACACGCACACGCACACACAGGTGCACGCAGGTGCATGAACACACACACATGCACACGCACACACAGGTGCACGCAGGTGCAGGAACACACACACACGCACACGCACACACAGGTGCACGCAGGTGCATGAACACACACACACGCACACGCACACACAGGTGCACGCAGGTGCAGGAACACACACACATGCACACGCACACACAGGTGCACGCAGGTGCATGAACACACACACATGCACACGCACACACAGGTGCACGCAGGTGCAGGAACACACACAC
Source organism: Eulemur rufifrons (assembly GCF_041146395.1). NCBI lineage: Eukaryota > Metazoa > Chordata > Mammalia > Primates > Lemuridae > Eulemur > Eulemur rufifrons. The sequence continues at coordinate 14,029,182 of NC_090995.1, forward strand.
ATGCACACGCACATAGCACGCAGGTGCATGAACACACACACACATGCACGCGCAGGTGCACGCAGGTGCATGAACACACACACGCACACGCACACGCACGCGCAGGTGCACGCAGGGGAAGCGCACGCAGTCGCATTGGGCCCAGCCCTGCACCGGCCTCCGCAGCGAGGGCGGGCCCCGGGCGGGCGGGCGCGCTGCGGGAGTCCCCGGCCCGCAGGGACCCGGGCGGGGGCGGGGAGAAGGGGCGGGGAGCAGGGGGCGGAGCGTCCCGGGCGGCGGGGGCGGGGCGGGCGGCGAGCTGCGCGGCGGTTGGTCCGCGCCTGCGGGTGGGCGTGGCTGGCGCGGGGGCGGCGCTCGCGGCCGGGGGTGTGCGCGGCGCCGCGGCCCGACTTTCAGTATAAACAAGGAGCCGGGCGCGCGGGCGGCTGCGTTCTTCTTCCTTCTTCCCGCGCGCTTCGGCTCCGCGTCCCGTGGGCGCGTTCGCGGGCGCGCGGCCGACGCCGGGAGGTGAGGACCTGGGCCGTCCGCGGTAGGTGCCCCCGGCCGGGCGGTGGTGCCGGGGGGGACCCGGAGCCGAGCGGGGAGCGAGCCGGGCTCCAGGCTGCGCCGGCTGCGGTGCGCTCCGGGCCGGCGGAGACCCGAGCTGGGCGACAGTGAGCGCCCACGGAGACCCGGGTGACGCCGGGGACCGGGGGCGTCCCCTGCCCGGCCGCTGCGGGCCCCAACAGGTGCGGGACCGCGCTGCGGGGACCGGGCAGGGGCGGGCTGGGGGTGCGCCTGGGTGCTGCGCGCCCATCCCGCGGCCGGGCCTTGTGTTTGGGGATCTCGGTAGTTTTTGAGGATTTGTCTGAGTTCTGATAGAGTTCGTCCTTTTTCATCCTTTCTTCCCTTTCTGTACATACGCGGGTTGTTTGCTTCCACTTCTGGACTAGTTGTCGTGTGTGTGTGTTGGGGGGGGGGGTGGTTTTGTTGCCGGCGCCGTGTAACCTAAGGTCTGACTCTTAGGAAGGGACAAGGGAACAGAGTCGTGCACTCGCCGCTGACCAGGTGATGTTCTGTCCTCTCTCGGCTCACCTGGCAAACTTGGACACCGAGTCGCCTTGCTTTGTGCCCGAGCTCGGTGAGTCGCCTCAGGTCACCCGCGCAGGTGAAACTGACATGAGCGTTGCGAAAGGTCGGCGTGAAGGAGGCTCCTGGTTCTGGGGGAGCCTTGGGGACAGCTCCGGCGCTGTGCAGGAGAGAAGGGCCGCACGCGGGGGCCGGGTGCACGCGTGTGTGTGTGTGTAACCATTTAAATACTGCTGCGCACCTGACTCCAACCAAATGGGCGCAGTTGTAGCAAAAGCCACGTAACGAAGTCCTCTGACAGCGCAGAGGGTGCACCAGTGTGACCAACGGCACAAGATGGTCTAGGCAGCCGGTTGTCTCCTCTGGCTGTATTAATAGCTGTGTCCATCTTCGCCGATGAATTCAGTGGACAAAGTGTGTATAAATGAACATGCCCAGAAATCTGTGTATGTGTGTTTGGGCCGAAAGCGTCTCCAAGGAGTCCTTCGTCAGCAGCGCCATGTGATGATGGTCAGGAACTGCTGGTGTGTGTGTGGATCTATATTTAGCCCGGATGACCGCTGATGGCCGTGGGAGGGTCTCTGAACCGGGCGCTAAAGGGGAAGAGTCCAGAGATCAGGATGTTGTCCTCCTGAACGGTGTCTGGTACAGTCAGACTCAGATGGGGTGAATAATTATTCTTTCCTCCTGAAAACAGTGGCCAGCGCTGGGCCCCGGGGTGGCTACGAGGACGGTTACAATTAAGCAGAGTCTATAGCTGATTGGAGATTTGGCAGGAAATAACTGGTCAAGTGAGGTTTAGTGCAGATATAAAATTGATTATTAAGAAAAAGGAATAAAAATAAAAATTCTTGACTGTTGAGGTTTTCATAACAGAAAAAAAGAATGGCAGCTTGTTAAACCCTATCACTAATGGTAATTTTATTTTTTTAAGGGGGGAGGGACAGTGGTGGAACCAGTGAAGATTTAGGGCCATTTTGACAGAAATCAGGATTTATAAAGAGGGTGATATTATGCCTTTCAAGCAGATTTTCTGGCGAAAATGGGAAGATCAACCACTGATAAGCAAGTTTCTTGTTGGCGTTCTTCCTGTGCCTGTGGTCAGCCCTTTGTTTTCATGGAGGTTGCAACATTTCTGGCTACTTAGCATACTGGCCTTGTAGGTTGCAGTTGTCTAATGGAGTGTTAAATTCTTAGGATTTATTTCTCCCATGGTGCGTTTTTAGTCTTGCTCCATTTTATGTGCTCCGCTAGACATTTTATTGGCTACTACCACACCTGATACTTGGGGATCCTACTGTGTTTTGGAGGAATCACCAGAAAGCATTTACATTGTTTCCCCTTTTCTAGCTTAGCATCATATATATAGATACACATATATATATTTCTAAGTATTTGTTGTTTATCATAACTGTACATATTTCTTATGCTATTATTAATATTTCATTATTATGATCTAAAATTGACTTCTGGTTAATTTTAGTGGAGTACAATAGACCAGATTAACCCAGGTGAATACCACCTGTCAAGGGGAAAGAGAAATGGTAAGAAAATTGAAGGGCGAAGTTGGGGCAGGTGCCTGTGCGTTCTAGGTAAGACCCCTGGTCTGGCACAGGAAGTCATGGGATCCGCTTTATCCGTCTCCAAAGGCTGTCTGGAAGAAGGGACTCGGAAGGAACTTCTGGATAGCCCCAAGGAGAGCCCCTCCTTGGGAAGAAGGAGGGGGGAAAGGAAGGGGTTCTCTTACGTAGGGGTTCTCCCTTACTTGGGAGAAGGATCCCCTGAAGTAGGGACAGAGAATCTTGATTCTGATGCCTCCAATAATACATGGAAAAGCTCTTAAAACACGTTGCGATGCCTTAAAGTGGCAAATAGTACTGTTGAAAATGCTGGTTACGATTCATGGCGTTTTCATGGTCAGTGGTTAAATTCAGGTATTGCCTTTCCACCCCTTTCACTTTTCCAGAACTGTCGTTGTCCTTTCTTTGGTTCTCCAGGTAAATCTATAAAAATTAGATCTATGCGACCTTTTCTTAGCCTAAAATAGCAGATGTGGTAGCCTAGGAGCTGTGGGCAGATTTGTGCCCTAGAAATGATGAGACCTGGGTTCTGGCTGATCTGGGGCCCCACCCCGTCCTTACTCTCTCCCTAGACCTGCGCTGTATGTGAGGTGGACGTGGGCAGTTGAACTAGATGATGTGTGGGTCCCTTTTAGCTCTGTGATAACTGCTTTATTTGCTGTACTCTCACTTCAGGCATTGGCACCCTGTATCAGGGGTGGGCAAATGCAAGATAAGATGAACCGCAGTTAGATGTTCAGCTACTTTCTGGGTACATGGAAACAGACAAGAGTGACATTTCTTTTAACGGATGAATTTAGGTAGAGATTTAGTATTTTCTTGAATTGCTTTTGGGTTTTGTTTGTTCTCTCAGTATATTAAAAATTATTATTTCAAGGTATATCTATATCTAGAAATCATTCAGTTGATTCAGATTTTATTAGGAAACCCTGATAGGAAAATTAGTTTAGCACAGAGAAAGTACAAATTAGCCTCGCAGGAAAAGAAAACACTTTATAGACTACCGGTATCTTTGTATTGATCTAAAAGAGAAGAGAGGCAGAGGAATGGAGGAATAAGCACGGTTTTTAAAAAATTGCAGCCCAAAACTAAAATTATCCCAGTAATCATATTATATAATAAAATATAAATAGAAAACTCTACTTTTTAAATAAACGTCCTCATTAATTATCCTTTCATTCATGCTGAGACGAATTGGGTGTAGAAAAATAAAGACTTTTAATAAAGAATGTTCCCCTCGTAATATTCTATAGTTTGGCTTGAGGTCTGTCATCTAGAAATGATGATTCAGCTGCTAAGAGCTGTGTTGTTCAGTATGAGAACCACGAGCCACATGGGGATATTTAAATTTAAATTTATTTAAATTAAACAAAATTAAAAATTTAGTTTCTCAGTTGCACCAGCCGCATTTCAAGTGCTTAGCAGCCACCTGTGGCTGGCAGCTACTGTACTGGATAGTGCAAAAGAGAAACATTCCCAGTATCCCAGAAAGTTCCCTTTGACAGCACTTAATTAGATAATGATGATTTTGACTCTTCGGAAGGTCATTTTCATTCCTCTGGGAAAGGGAAATATTTAATTCTCATCATAGAGGGACGCCTAAGACATAAGGAAATACCACCGACTGGCTTTTTATAAGCTAGGCTGTGTCTTCCCCTGTTCAGGCATGAGCAGTGCTGCTTTCTAAGATCAATCATACGCCAAGATCACAATCACCAGTTTCTCAGTCTTGTTTCTCCCCAAATTCTAGCTGCCCCTCTTTGCTTTCCTAAACCAGCACCAACTGGAAGGCACCAACTGTTTCCAAGACCAGGACCGAGGCGCCATCTACTGTTAACGCTCAGAAACTGCATGGAGGTTGTAGATGATAAAAGAGCGTCACCATGTCCTGGGTTCAGTGCCCAGCCAATAAAATTTCTCTCCTAGAAAAGATTTAAATGACCCTCCAGGTCATGTACTGAAGTGTCCTTTGTGTTTTAATAATCTGCTAACAGCAGATCCCCAAGACGAAAGATGACACATCTTAGCTTTGCTTTTCTTCCCGAGAAACCAAAGATAGTAACTATTTGAGTCACAATCCCGTTCCTTCTTCAGTTAGGGATCAGTGAAGAATTTTTAAAGTAGCTTTTAGGACAAATCAAGCAAAATGTGAATTCGTTTTTGTATGGAGGACTGGAACTCCATTTCATCATGGAGAGAAATAGGATCTTCCTTCCTCAAGAATACTGGGGGTTTGTTCTCCCTTAACTCTGAAATCTACTGGGCATTTGGGACTCAGTTCCAAAGAATGTGCTTATCTTGGAGTTACTTACAATCTGTCCACATGCCAAAGAAGTGACTTGATTCTGAGTTGTCTATGTGGGTTGCCTTCTCAATACAATACCTCTTTTTTCAAGGTTAGCAAACGTATGACATTTCTACAGTTTCCAGAGATGCTGTTAGGAATCTCTGCCTTTAGGACTTGCCCTGAGCAAGGAAAGAAATGAAAAGATAATCTTCTAGACATTTTCAAGCTCAAAATAAGACGTGTTTTATTAGTGTCAGAAACTTGACTTTTGCATTTACCTGGGCTCCATCAAATCCATAGTCAGGTACACCCAGCGAGGACGCAGTCAGTAACCCAAACACAGTCTGCTGTTTGCATTCTAAGTACCAAAAGGAGGCTCGCAGTACTTGATATACCGGCTGGAGTAGAGCTGAAATATGGGAACTCTCTCTGATTCCGATCTCTACCACTTCACATGAAGAAAGAAACAAACAAGTTGTTGAAGATGCATCTTACCAAAATGCAAAGTTCTCTAGAATGTAGAGAGAACTGAGAAACCGGTCATTCTAGGATATTAAATTAAACCTCTCCCCACTAAACAAATATGCTCTCAAAGTTCAGCTGTTACAGGAAGGCCTACCTCCACTTCATTTTGTTTTTAAATTGGGACGCATGCCCAGCATGTGAACAGAAGCTAAAATATTATGGTCACCGTAAAGGCATTGGATTTATTAAATATTTTGCCAAAGCACTCTGATGAAATAGGGATTTTAAGAAACCTTTTTTTTCCCTTTGATGCCTACATTTTCTATCTCCTCCTCTTGAGCGGAAAGGAAGTGCTGAGTCGACATTCTGGACGAGATTTACAGAGCACCTGTAGCTGGGGATAGCTTTTGATTTAGTTCCCACCCCCATGTTTTTTTTTCCCCCTCAGCCTCTTTTCCAGTTTGAATCGTCACCTGAAACCACCTTGTCCCCGTGCACCTGCTTCGTCGTAAATAACAGTGTGCAAAAGCACTCACTAATGCAAACACAGTCTGTTTAGAAACAGGCGGCTTTTCATCTGGTGCTTATTGGGTTGGACCCATTAGACACGCCTTTCACACCCATTCACCCTCTAAATCACCCAGAGCTCATCTCCATGATGCTGGATCAATGTCAGGCTGAGCTTTTTCAGGGTCCTTGGAAGGACATGATCTATCGCTGTGACCAAATTAGCTGCCCCTGTCAGATGTCTTCTCCGTCAACTAACTTTTCAGCTTACCGAATTCATTTTAAGAAGGAACATTCATCTTGTGTACCTGAGTTAGGCGTATCTTTACTTCCTGGTGGAAAGCTTTCCAGCAGAACCTGTAATCTGTACGCTAATTCTGGTGGCTGTAAACTTTTTTTTTTTAAGCCTAGTTCATTGTTTTAAAAACCAAAATCTGTTTCCCATTGTCTCGCTGCATCTCCCCCATCCCAAAATGCTGACTCAACGTAGGCAAAAAATAATTTTAAAAAGCCTATTTCAATAGTTCCCCCCCAGACCCAGATAATGATCATTATTTTATTTTTTAACTCATTTTGATTTGCACTGCCTGAAAATAGAAGCATTCTTTTATTTTTAAAGAGCCAGTCTTAAATGTGTCAGCCCAGAGTTCCCTTCAGAGCCACCATGCTCTCCTCTTTTGGAGCAGAGAATTAACGTCTAGGTTCTGTACAGGTTAGCACATGGGCTTCCCCTTTTGGGGTCTGTGAAGCCCCTGAAGGTATGTGCAAACTTGTTGGTATGTTTTTCTGGGAGCAGTAGGGGGAAAGAGATTTATGATCTCCCTAAAAAGTTAGGAGCCACTGGCTGAGTGGAATATATTTTGAGTTGCGAAGAACTGGCTTAAAAATGAAACCGTGTGGTCTGAGAATTTGCTTGTGAGGTTAACCTGCCCTCTGCTGTGTGTATTGTTGGTAGGGTTTGTTTTTTTTTTTTTTTGTTGAGACAGAGTCTCACTCTGTTGCCCAGGCTAGAGTGCCGTGGCGTCAGCCTAGCTCACAGCAACCTCAGACTCCTGGGCTCAGACGATCCTACTGCCTCAGCCTCCCGAGTAGCTGGGACTACAGGCATGCGCCACCATGCCCGGCTAATTTTTTCTATATAGATTTTTAGTTGTCCATATAATTTCTTTCTATTTTTAGTAGAGACGGGGTCTCGCTCTTGCTCAGGCTGGTCTCGAACTCCTGACCTCGAGCGATCCACCCTCCTCGGCCTCCCAGAGTGCTAGGATTACAGGCGTGAGCCACCGCGCCCAGGCTGTTGGTAGGGTTTGAATAAAGCCATCTGCTTTTCCATGCGTCTCATACAAATCTCTCTTTTTCCAAAGGAGTTAACTGCTTTGAAGTTTGACTTAACGGTACATTAACCCGAGTATTTCACTTGCGGCACTGTCACAGGTTCTAGTTCTGGAGAAGAGTCAGTTTTTCCTAAACAAGGGAAAACTGACAGGTTCCCGTTGATAGATACACTGGGCTGGGCAAACTCTGTGCTGATGAAGGGTGGTGGACAGTGGAGAGGCTGGTATTAACGTTCTGTTGGGACGTGTAGACAGGAGTCCATGGAGAGTTTACTGGATCCCAGAGACAGAACATATTAGTTGTGAAAGCTGAAAGAAGGTTTGATAAGGAAGCATCAGAACTACCTGGATAGGAAAGAAAGATTGGAAGCTCTGAGCTCCCCAAGTGATTCCTGAAGTTAACGGTGCCCGGGGAGAAATGTTTCTCTGGATTCTCATGTCCAGTACTCTGGATATTGGATCTGTTTTCTTAACAAGAACGAAGCCCACATTTAATCTTCTGGGCCTCACTTTTCAATCCCAGAACTGAAGCAGGTAGAACTCAAGACCTAGACATCAGATCTGAGAAATACTGAACAAGTAGTAGCTCTTGATGTGGGTAATAAGAGAGAAGATACTTCAGAGAAAACAAACTACAATGTTTCTCTTCTTAGGTATTTAAAATTATGTTTCACAGACAGTACTTTTGGTACCATTCTGCTGACTTTTCCTCGCATGTATCAAATGTATCTATTACTTAGGCATTTGGTCCTTCAGAAAACAGCTAGACTGGCCACTTGTTAGAGATTGTCCAGAGATGAGTGATGAATACTATGACCCAGGATTTTTCTTTTGGTCATTTGTCTTATGCAGTTTTTTCCTGGAAATCTATAAAGTGCATATGAGAAAATGTTACTGTATTTCATTACATCTAAGATGCCATTCATTGTAAGATATCTGTTATCTCATATCTCTTTTAAAAGACTGTTAATTAAACATTTTTAATCACTCCATTGTTTACGTGCATCTCAGTTTTAAAGATACTAAAATATTTTTTAAAGTGCATATTAGAATCTGTGAAATCTCTTTGTCTAGATGG